>NC_084463.1:43706406-44924406 GCF_027409185.1 Cynocephalus volans | reverse complement strand
CCTCAGAAAGAAATGGAGCAAGGAGATGAGCCAGCCTAAGTGTCCAACAACAAGTGAAAGAAAAAGAAAACATGGTATATGTACACAATGATAATACTATTGAACTATGAAAAATAATAAAATCCAACCATTTATGGTAGTAAAATCCCCCCAAATTATAAGCAAACCAAATTCAACAGCACATTAAAAGGGTTATATACTACAGTCAGGTGGGATTTAATGCTGGAATGCAAGGATCATTCAACATGTTAAAATTACTTAATGGGATACACCACATTAACAGAATGAAAGATATTGACCACACGATTACCTTGATAATCCAATAAAAAAGCATTTAAAAATTCAGGATCTATTCATGTAAGAAAAAATTTCAGCCAAATCTGTATAGAAAAACTTACTTTATTACAATAGAGGGTATATATAAGAGCTGTAGAGCTAACATCAAAATCAGTGGAGAGAAAATAAATTTTGGCCTGTAAGATCAGTATGAGGCAAGTATACCCATTCTTACCACATCCATTTGACATAGCCCTGAAAGTCCTAGCCAGAGCAATTATATAAGAAATAAATAATAAAAAGAATCCAAAGCAAAAAGGAAGTAATACTGTCCCTCTTTGTTGACAAGATGATTATAAATGCAGAAAATACTAGTGTCTCCACAAAAACACTGTTATATTAATAAATTTTCTAATGTTACAGGATACAAAAATTAGTGGTTTTCTAAACAGAAATATATATTCAGAAAATATGCTTCTACAAATGAAGAAAACAATCTCATATTTTTAAAAAGTATGAAATATTTATGCATAAACATAAAGTAAGTAGTAAAAGTCTGCACAGAAGATTATAAAATGTTGATGATAGAAATTTAAAAAGAAATGGTTAGGTACAAGTACATACAGTGTTCATGCATAAGGGAACTAATAGTGTTAAAATATTCAGATTATCTTTCGATATCTACAAATTCAAAGAAATGAATATTATTCATTTCCAATGTTGAACAAATAACACTAAAATGTATATTTAACCACAAAAGTTCCTGAATAGCCAAAGGGATGCTATACAAAGAAGGAAATGCTGGAGGCATCAAACTTCCTGACTTCAAAATATATTGCCAAGTTGTAGTATTCCATGCCATATAGTATAGACATACAAAAAGGCATATACCCCAACAGAACAGAGAGCCCATTAATAAATCCGTACATATATTTTAATAATATATAATTATTGTACACATTTATAATTTATGCATATTGACGTATCACAATAAAACCTGACAGCAGTATATCAATGATAGATTTAAATATTTCCCTTTTAAGAATGAAACACCCAGAGAAAAAAATTATTACAGAATCTGCTCACTTGAATAACACTCTATAAGAAACAGTTCTAACTTATTATCCAGAAGTTTCCAACCAACCACAAAATCCACTTTCTTCCTAAGAGCATAAAAAACATTTTACAGGACAGATTATATATCAGCTTACAAAATAACTCTCAAAAAATTTGAGAAGTTCAAAATAATCCCAGGTATCTTTTCCAAAAATAAGTGAATGAAACTACAAATGTATAACTTTAAGAAAATAGGAAAATTTACAACTACAGAAAAACTAAACAAGACATTCTTGAACAACCATTGGGCCAAAGAGAAAATACAAAGGTAATTTGAAAAATATCTCAAATCAAGGAAAATAAAAACACGAGATGTTAAAACCTTTAAGATGCAGTCAAAGCAGTATTATGAGGGAAGTTTATGAACAACCACATTATATATTTTAAAAAGTCTCAAATAAGCAATGTCACTTTACACTTCAAGGAAGCAGAAGAAGAACAAACAGAGCAACAAATTAGTGGATGACAGAAAAAAATTAGATTAGGACAGAAATTAATAATGAGTAGAAAAACAAGAAAAAATGTTTTGCACCCCCAAAAACAAAACACACAAACAGAAAAAAACATAATCAAAAAACCATTCAGTTTATAAGGCAAAAAAAGAGAGAAAACAAAATTTTAAAAAAGAGAGACATAAACAGAGACTTCAAAATGCTCCAAAAATAATAGTGGACAATTTTAAACAAGTATGTGAGAACAAATTTGATAACTTACAAGAAATACTTTTTTTACTGACATAAAATGTACCAGAACTTGATTGAGGTAAAAACAAAAACAAACAAACAAACAAAAGAACAAAGACTGAATGTACCAACAACAAATAAAGTGATTGAATTAGTTCTACAAAGCTTAACATCAAAAAATGCTCAGGACTGGATAAATTTGTGGCCAATTCTACCAACACTGAAGAAATATTGGTAACTATCATTATCTTTTCTTACTTTTCATTCACATATAATAACTGTACACATTTCTAGGGCACAGTGTGATATTTGGATACCTGTATATGAAACGGAATGAAAAGTGTATCCATCACATTATGTATGATTATTGTATGTGTGATGAGAGCATTCAAAACTCTATATTTTGGCTACTGAAAACAAGACAATACCTCTGTGGTAACTGCAGTCACTCTGCCAATTCTTCTTCAATACTTCCAAAAAAACAAAAAAGAAGAAAAAATGTGGAGAATACTTCAAAACTCATTTTAGGAGGTTAGTATCAGCATGATATTAAAACCAAAAAAAAAAAAAAAACCACACACTTGAATAATACTACAAAAAAATGTTCCTGACATACAACATTGATACATAAATTCCCCCCAAATATGAGCAAACCTAATCCAACAGCAAATTAAAAGCGTTATATAACACAACCAGGTGCAATTTACTTTTGGAATGCAAACATCATTCAACATGCTAAAATTGCTTAATGTGATACACTGCACTAACAGAATGAAAGATATAGAACACATAATTACTTCAATAATACAATAAAAAAGCATTCAAATATTCAGCCTCTATTCATGACACAAAAATCTTCATCCAAATCTCTACAGAAAATCTTACATTGTTACAATAAAGGGTATATATAAAAGTTGTAGAGCTAAGATCAAAATCATTTGGGTGAAACTAAAATTTTTGCTGGTAAGATCCAGTACAAGGCAAGAATACCATTCTTACCACATTGATTCAACATAACCCTGAAAGTCCTAGCCAGAGCAATTACATGAAATAAACAAAGAGAATCCAAAGCAAAAAGGAAGAAGTAATACTGTCCTTGTTTGTTGATGAGATGATTATAAATCTAAAACACACTAGTGACTCCACAAAATCACTGCTTTAAATAACAAATTCACTAATGTTGCAGGATACAAAAACAAATGGTATTTCTAAACATATACATATGTTCAGAAAATATGCTTTTTAAAAATGAAGAAATCAATCTCATATTTTTTAAAAGTATGAAATACTTATGAATAAATTTAAACTAACTAAAGACTGGTACACAGAAGATTATAAAATATTGATGATAGAAAATGAAAAAGAAGTAGATACATAGAAACACATACAGTGTTCATGAATGAGGGAACTAATAGTGTTAAAATATTTAAGTTGTCTCTAGGTATCTACAAATTCATAGAAATCACTATCATTCTTTTCCAATATAGAAAAAACAACCCTAAAATGTATGTCAAGCCAGAAAAGACTCTCAATAGCCAAAGGGATATTAAACAAAGAAGGAAAGGCTAGAAGCATCAAACTTCCTGACTTCAAAATATATTACAAACCTATAGTAATCAAAACAATATGGTACTGACATACAAAGAGGCACATAAACCAACCGACCAGAGAGCCCATAAATAAATCCACACATATATTTTTCCATAGTATATAATAATTATACACATTTATAATTTATGAATATCGACATATCACCAAAAAAAATATGACAGCAGTAGATTAACAGTAGGAGACTTAAATAGTTCACTTTTAATAATGAAAGAAACACCCACAGAGAAAATTATGAAAGAATCTGCTCACTTGAATAACACTCTAGACCAAAGTATCCTAACAAAAATATCCACAAATTTCCACCCAACAGCAAAACCCCCCTTCTTACTAAGAGCATAGGAAACAATTTACAGAATAGTATATATATCAGCTTACAAAATAAGTCTCAAAAAACTTGAGATGTTCAAAATAATCCCAAGTACCTTTCCCGAATAAAATTGAATGAAACTACAAATCTATAACTTTAAGAAAAGAGGTAAATTTACTAGTACAGAAAAACTAAACAAGACACACTTGAATGACCATTGGGCCAAAAAGAAAATTAAAAAGTAATTTAAAAAATATTTCAGATCAACGAAAATAAAAACACAAGATATTAAAGCCTTTATGATGCAAACAAAGCAGTATTATGAGGAAAGTTTATGAACAACCATATTATATATTTAAAAGGATCTCAAATAAGCAATGTCACTGTACACTTCCAGGAAGCAGAAGAAGAAAAAACAGAGCACAAAAATAGCAGAAGATAGAAAATAATAGGATTAAAACAGAAATTAATAAAGAGTAGAAAACAACAAAAATGTCTCCCTCCCCAAAATTAAACAATCAGTAAAGACAAAATCAGCAAACCGTTTAAGATCTTATGCAAAAAAGAGAGAAAATAAAATGAGAAACTGAAAAGAGACATAACAATATGACTTCAAAATGATCAAATAATCATAGTAGACAATTTTAAACAAGTATGTGACAACAAATTTGGTAACTTAGAAAAAATACTTCTTTTACTGACATACAAGCTGCCAGCACTGAATCGAGAAAAGAGAAAAAAAAAAAAAAAAAAAAAGCCTGAATGGACCAACCACAAATAAAGGGACTTAATTAGTGCTACAAATCTTCCCATGAAAAACAGCTCAGGATCAGATAACTTCGTGGGTCAATTCTACCAACACCCAAAGAAGATAACTATCATTATCTTTTCCTACATTTCCTTCGCATGCAATAATTGTACACGTTTCTAGGGCACAGTGTGACATATGGATACCAGTACACAAAATGAAATGATGAAATCAGGATGATTAGTGTATCAGTCACCTTATGTACCAGTTTTATATGTATGATGGAAACAGTCAAAATTCTTTCTTCTGGCTACTTAAAATAGTTTTGTGATAGCTACAGTCACCCAATATCAATTCTTCAATACTTGCAAAAAAACAAAATAGAAGAAAACATACACAGAACACTTCTAAACTCATACTAGGAGGCTAGTATCAGCCTGATATTAAAACTAAAAAAAGAAACTTGAAGAAAACTAGAAAATGTCCCTGACATACAGCATTGATGTATAAATTCCCCCCAAATATGAGCAAACCAAATTCAACAGCACATTAGGGAATATATACCACAATCAGGATGGATTTACTGCTGGAATTCAAGGATCATCCAACATTCAAAAATTGCTTACTGTGATACACCACGTTTAAAAAATGAAAAATATAGACTACACGATTACCTCAAAATGCTATAAAAAGGCATTTAAAAATCCAGCATCTATCATGATACAAAAAGTTTCAACCAAATCTGTATAGAAAACTTACATTATTACAATAAAGGGTATATAATAAAGCCACAGAGCTAACATCAAAATCCATGGGGAGAAACTAATATATTGGCCTGTAAGATCCAGTACAAGGCAAGTATGCCCATTCTTACCTCATCCATTCAACATAGCCCTGAAAGTCCCAGCCAGAGCAATTATATAAGAAATACATAATAAAAAGAATCTAAAGCAAAAAGGAAGAAGTAATATTGTCCCTATTTGTTGATGAGATGTTTATAAATGTAGAAAACACTAGTTATATCTAACAAATTTACTATTGTTGCAGGATACAAAACTAGAGTTGTTTCTAAACACAAATTTAAATTTAAAATGTTTTTTAAAATGAAGAAAACATTCTCATATATTTAAAAACTATGAAATACATATGAATAAACTTAAACTAAGTATTAATATATTGGTCTACAGAAGATTATAAAATATTGATGATAGAAACTTAAAACGAAATGGGTAGGTAGAAACACATAGAGTGTTCATGGATGAGGGAACTAATACCATTAAAATATCCAAATTATCTCCACCTATCTACAAATTTAAAGAAATCACTATCATTCTTTTCCAATACACAACAAACAACCACAAAACCTATATGGATCCAGAAAAGACCCAGAATAGTCAAAGGGATATTTTGTAAAGATAGAAAGGCTGGAGGCATCAATCTTCCTGACTTCAAAATATATCACAAAGCTATAGTAAAGAAAACAACATGGTAGTGACACACAAAGTGGAATATACACCAACAGAACAGAGAACCCATAAATAAATCCACACATATATTTTTCCATAATGTATAATTGTACACATTTATAATTTATGAATACTGACGTAT
Source organism: Cynocephalus volans (assembly GCF_027409185.1). Taxonomy (NCBI): domain Eukaryota; kingdom Metazoa; phylum Chordata; class Mammalia; order Dermoptera; family Cynocephalidae; genus Cynocephalus; species Cynocephalus volans. Next base: position 44,918,057 of record NC_084463.1, on the reverse strand, counting down.
CACAAAAAAACCCTGACAGCAGTATATTAACAGTAGGAAACTTAAATAGTTCACTTTAAATATTGAAAGAAACACCCACAGAGAAAATGATTAAAGAACCTGCTCACTTGAATAACGCTCTAGACCAAAGTGTCCTAGCAAAAATATCCACAAATTTCCACCCAACAGCAAAATCTAACTTCTTTCTAAGAACATAGGAAACATTTTACAGAATAGTATGTGTATCAGCTTATAAAATGTCTAAAAAATTTGAGAAGTTCAAAATAATCCCAAGTATCTTTTCCAAACAATGATACTTGTAATGATCATTTGTAATGATACTACAAATATATAACTTTAAGTAAATAAGAAAATTTACTAGTACAGAACAACTAATCAAGACACACTTGAATGACCATTGGGCCAAAGGGAAAATTAAAAAGTAATTAGAAAAATATCTCAAATCAAGGAAAATAAAAACACAAGATACTAAAACCTTTGTGCTGCAAACAAAGCAGTATTATGAGGGAATCTTATGAACCATCACCCTCTATATTTAAAAGGATCTCAAATAAGCAATGTCACTTTACACTTCAAGGAAGCAGAAGAAGAGCAAACTGTGCACACAATTAAAAGAAGACAGAAAATAAGATTAGGACAGAATTTAATAAAGGGTAGAAAAACAAGAAAAAATGTTTTCCTCCCAAATAAACAAAACAAAACATCAGAAAAGACAAAATCAACAAACCCTTTAGTCTATTATGCAAAGAAAGAGAAATAAAAATATCAGAAACTGAAAAGAGACATAACAATATGACTTCAAAATGATCAAAAAATCATAGTGGACAATTTTAAACAAGTATGTGACAACAAATTTGATAACAAAGAAAAAATAAATCCTTTTTTACTGACATACACAACCTACCAGAACTGAATCGAGATAGGAAAAAAAAAAAAAAAAAAAAAAAAGCCTGACTGTACCGACAGCAAAAGAAGGGATGGAATTAGTACTGCAAATCTTCCTATGAAAAAACGCTCAGGACCAGATAACTTTGTGGGTCAATTCTACCTACACCCAAAGAAATATTAATAACTATCATTATCCTTTAATCCTTTTCATTCACATATAATGTGTACACATTTCTAGGGGACAGTGTGACATTTGGATATCTGTATAGAAACTGAAATGATCAAGTGAGGATGACTAGTGTATCCATCACCTTAGGTACCAGTTTAATATGTGTGATGGGAACATTCAAAATTCTTTCTTCTGGCTTTTCACGACTATAAAACACTTTTGTGTTAACTACAGTCACCCAATACCAAGTCTTCTTCAATACTTCCAAAGAAACAAAACAGAAGAAAAAATACAGAGAATACTTCTAAACTCATTTTAGGAGGCTAGTATCAGCCTGATATTAAAACCAAAAAAAGAGCCTTGAAGAAAACTATAGAAATATGTCCCTGACACACAGCATTGATACTGTAGGATTCCAGGCAACATGAATTAACTTGGAGGACGTTATGTTGAGGAAATGTGCCATGCACAGAAAGGCAAGTACTGCATGACATCACTCATATGTGAAATGTAGAAAAAGTTGTTCTCATAGAAGTAGAGAGGAAAATAGTGGTCACCAGAGGCTGGGGAGGGTACTGGGGAGGGGGCGGGGGAGAGATTGGTCAATGAGCACAAAGTTACAGTCCGGCAGGAAAACTAAGTGCCGGTGCTCCAGGGTGACGATAGCTAACAATATCGTACTGTACATTTCAAGGTAGCCAGCACGGAGGATCTTGAATGCCACCATCAGAAAGAAATGATAAATGTTTGGATGATGGCTATGCTAACTACCCTGACTGGATCATTAAACACTGTATGCATGTACTGAAACAACACATAAAATTTAAATTTGCTTAAAAAATAAGAAAGAAAAGGGGCAAAAGGAGAGCATTCAGGCAGAGGGAGCAGTCTGAACAAGAAGCATCAGAGGTGTAGAGGATCATGACGTGTTGGGGACGAGGGGCACCCTGACATGCCCTGAAGCATGGGGGTGCCTAGGAAGAGTGGGGGCAATGAGGCAGGACAGCTAAGTCACGTTCAGAACGTTGTCCATCCTGAATCAGTTAGCGGATCCCTTCTTGCCTCAATTTCTACCTCATGGTACAGTTCCGAGGAACTTCACATTTCAGAAAGCAGCTAGTCCCCCTCCCACCACGGTGAAGTGTAGAAGGGGCGCTCCATCCGAGAGGTCACTGGCAGTTCCAGTGGTTAGGAAGACTCTGTCTCTTTGGCTTATGACATTTATAACTGCTTCTCAGTCCTTATCCCCTTCTTGGGACTGGAAGCTTCGAGAGGGATGGAGTTGGGCATTTCCCCTGCCCCAGGAGGTTTGACCCCGGTAAAATCTCATTGGTTATTAGGCTCTTAAGAAATCGTTTCCTTTGAAGGCAGCACCTGTTAAGGAGGACAGAATTCAATGGGCGTACTTTAAATGCCTACTTTCCCCTCCTGCTGGAAGCTGAAAGCAATAATTTTGTGATCTTCTACGTGAGAGCCTGGTCGTGTTTCTGGAGGTAAAACTCCTTAATTTGTGGAAACTTCCAAGACTGGGCACTCCAGAGGTTTTGACTCTCAAACTTAATGAATTCGCCAATTCCACTTTCGGATTCTTCCACCTGGAGCGCTTCTCACAGAGGTTTGCTTGTGGTTTTCTGATCAAGTAAGTGATGGTTCTTTGAAAGAGCCTCTTTCTCCAGCTTCTGTCTGTCTCTGTCTCTCCCTATTTCTATCTCTCTCTGACTCTGTCTCGCTATCTCTCCGTGTCTCTGTCCCCATCTACCTCTCCCTGTCTCTGTATTTCCTGCTGTCTCTCTATCTCTTTCTGTCTCTGTCTCTCACTCTCTTGCTCTTTCTCTCCCTGTCTGTCCCTCTGTCCCTCACTTTCTTCCTGTCTACCCATATCGATCCCTCTCTCTCACTGTCTCAATCTTTCTGTCCCTCTTTCTGTCCCTCCTTGTCTGTCCCTGTCTCACCCTGTCTCTGTCCCTCTGTCTCAGTTTCTCCCCATCTCTCTCTGTCTCCCTATCTCTGTATCTCTATCTCTGTCTCTGTGACTCTGTCTCAGTCTCTCCCTGTCTCTGTCTCACCCCATCTCTCTGTCTCTGTCTCCCACTGTCCCCCTCACTGGCTGTCATCTGTCTGGTCCTGTCACATTCTCCTCTTTGACCACAGGCTGACACACAAGGAAGAGGAAGGAGGAGGAAGGGACGGGCGTGTGTCTGTGGCACCAGCAGTGTGGACACCACATGATGCGTGTCTTGTCACCACTGGGATTTGTGTTTTGTTTGCTCTTAAAGATGTAAGTACCTAAGAGCATCTGATAAACCTTCATTATGGATGTGATTTTAATTAAGTCCTTAGGAGTACTTGATTAAATATGTTCGTAACTGATATATAAATATTTGGAAAAATTAACTTTGTTCAATATTGAATTTAATGTTTAAGTCTTTAATATGCAGTGTTTAAATATTTTTAAAAAATATTATTCAATAGCTTTATAGGACTAGGAAATAGGATGTTAAACAAAATATGAGAGAGAGGAAAAGAAGGTTAAGGAAATATTCCAAAATGTCAACAGCAGTTAGTGCTGGGTATAAAATTATGGGTGACTTTGGTTTTCCTTCCTCTCTTTTGCTGAGTGTCCTGCAGGAAGCAGGTGCAGGACCCGGTGGCTACCAGTCGAGTGCCCTGGCCCTGCCCTGCCACTGAGTGCATGAGGTCCTTTCTGTGCTTGAACCCACGTGGTTCCTGCCTTTCCTTTTCAACCCTCCTGTTCAGGCCCCTCCCAGGGCACAGCCACAGCTAAGGGCCCCACTGCTGCCACCGTTGCTGATGCCATGGAGTTCAGTGGGGCGAAGGGCCTGGTGTGGCATGGAGGGGCACGGGGTACCTACTCCCTTTGGGTGTTACCCTCCACTGGAGGCACCAACACCTTAAAGTTTTCTAGAGAGATGTCTCTTTCCACTTTATGACACCTGCCTCAACAGATGTGCCAGGACTAGGAGCCAAACCCAAGTGGTCCCTGTGCACTGGCAGCCCAGGATCTCTGGCCTGGGTATTTCTCTGCCCTGTGAGGTGGACATGGCTGTGCCCTTGTCTAGGGACGGGCTGGGGCTGGACTGCTCACCTGTCAGGTTTCTAGAGAGCCATGCATGGCACAGTGCACAAGTGTTGTGGGTGACGTCGGCCAAATGGCACTATGGGCTGGAGCCATTAGAGCTGGTCCTGGAGGGGATGTCAGGGTGGACAGGTGCTTGAGCAGTGGAAGGAGCATGGCAGAGCTGCCTGATGCAGCAGAAGGGTTTCAACAGGGCTTTGGGGTGAACGAGAATGAGACCAGACAATATCCGAGGCCTGCAAGGCCCGAGGGCTTTCAAGTGGGGGCATATTTTCCCAGGCATCTGGGAGGCCACCCTGATGGCAACCTGCAGGCCACAAAGTGTGGAGCCAGGGGCTGTGCCAGGCACCCCTTAGTGTCTGTGTAGTGGAATTGGAACTTCCACTCTCTGGCAAAGTGTCACTGTTGGGCTGGATCGCAGACACCTCTGCCTCGTCCTGTGCAGGTCCTGAGTCAGGTAAGGGAAAGAAAAACCGAGCAGCTGCTGGCAAAGTGGACATGCTTTATTCTTCAGACACGAGCTCCACCGACCTGCAGTTCAGAGCCGCTGCCTTCCATACTGAAGTACACAACAGCGGCAATGAGCCAAGGAGTGCCCGGGTGCATGTGCACTAACTCTACTCTTACATCACTTTTTTACAAAGGATGTGCCTAGTCACACCCAGCCGGATATGAGGTGAGGGGACCTGACAAACCAACTCCACTTTCCTCACTGTCAGCTACCAGGAGCTCACTTCAGAGCAGTCTTCCATGAGGGACACCTACACACGTGCCACCACTCGGCTTGACAAGGCCCTTGAGGTGATGGGGCCATTGTGGAGGCAGTGCCAATGGCTGTGACAGCAGTCTGAAGGGAGTGGGGGCTGTGTGGCCAGCACAGGTGGTCAGAGGGGTCCCCTTATGAAGTCACCTCCCTTGTTACACTTGCCTCAGGTCTGCCTGAGCTTGTCTGCAAAACGAGACACCAGCCCCACTGAACACTCTGCCACACAAGGCCTGTCCTGTCTGGGCTGGTCAATGCTTTGTTCAGGAATGTTCCCTTAGGGTCTATGCTCACGGCAGAGTTGTGGACATAGATGCTTGCTGAGAAGCTAAGTGCTGGCCCAAGGGTGACCACATCGATCTGTCATGTGGAAGGTGGGCCAGACCCACACCCACATGCTCCTTCAAGTTGTGGCCACACACCATCTCCCCTTCACCTGCAAGTACTGAGTCTGGGCCACCAACTCTGCCCAACCAGTCACTTCCTAAGAAGCCTGAATGGCAGCTGGATGCTCCTTTGAACCCCAATGAACTGGGATTAGGGGACAAACTCCTGCCCAGGAGCCACATGCTCAGCCCATCCCTGCACCTCCTCACTGTTACACTGTGACCACGTTTCCCCCTTCATCATACTCTGTGGTTCAACGGGAGGGAGGCTCCTTGGTGGCCCCCAGCAGGGGTGTGTGACACCTGCAGAGCAATGAAGAATGTGGGAACCTGGGTGGCCAGTCATGACTAGGCTCATCCCCCAAGTTCAGGAAGGGGCCGAAGGCAACAGAAGCTGGGGGTCCAGGTGCCCTTGTCCAACCTCTAAATGCCCAGTGTTAGGACAAAAATGCTGAGTGAAGACACACGAGACAAAACTCTTTGTAGATATTTATTCTCCTTCAAATAACAGAACCTGACAGCCCAATATACAGTGATAAAATACTCTGCAATATAAATACAACTTACAGAAATTTCTATCAACAAAACCTAAAGAAACTTCATTTTTACCTTTGTATATTTAGACAAAAAAACTCTACACAACATATTAAATATTGGAAATGACACCTACTTCAAGGTAATTTAACCTAGTGACACTTGTTTTATAACACAAACACCCCAAGTAGATAAGTTCTCCATATTTCCATAACTTAAAAATTTGTGCTATGAAGTGAAAGTCTGTAGTGATGTGTAATGCAACAGACTCCAAAAGAACATGTGAAATTCTCTAATTTTACATCTGAAAAAGTAAGTTTAAGAAAATATAAAAATTATCAACATGTATTTTGTACAGTCAAATAAATTAGCCAGGTTTTCTCTATTTCACACTTCAGAAGGACATCGTGGGGTAGATGGAAATGTCCACGTCTTCCTGTTGAAGTCGGGGCCGTTTCTTCTCAATCCTGTCTAACTCTCCAGCACTTGGAGGACGTTTTATTTTATGACAGATTACTAACCCAAGGATTATATTTGGGCGTGGTGACTCAAGACCTGAAAACAAAATATTTGTATGAATTTTAGAATCTAAATCCAGTTTTCATCCTTCAGAGGTAAATTTTATTAAGGGCTTTCACGTGGGAAATTCTGTGGGAAAATAAAGCCGAGTGTTTGAGGAGCTTATTGCAAAAGAACGAATGGTTCCCGTCCCATGAAGTCACCACCAGGCCTACCCAGCCCTGATGGTGGCCGCTGAAAGGGAGGGATTAGCCCCCTAGCCACCAACTACAGAACCAAGTGCCCAATTCAAGAGTAAACTCACCCCAACGGTCAGAACTTGTTACATGTTTTATAAAAAATTACACACAATGCTAAAGCAATAGCATGGTGGAGGCGGCGGAAAGGGCACTACAGCAATGACTAACATTGTTCACCTGCAGGGATCAAAAGTGCGTGTGGACCAGCATGTCTTTTAAACAAACGGATCTCAGATACGCTCTTATGTGCCTCTTGTGACATATCCAGAAGGTAACAGCCCTTTTTGTCATTCACTTATGAGTTGCAACACATAAGTTAAGCTAAATATACTAGTATTAGGTGTTAATGATTAAGGACCAATTCAACTCAATTTACAATGACCAAAAGGATCATAATCAGTAAAGCACAAAAACCATTAGGTAAATTCATTAGTTTCTGGTACCAGAATTACAATGAATGAAACAATAATGCTCACTGAAATAGCTAGAGTAGATGTTTGAGGCTTAGAAAAAAATTCAATGAGCATTAATTTATCAAAAACTTGCTAATGTTTGAGTCTTTGTAAACACAGGGCTTGTGCTTAAGTAAAGCGCCGAGGCATTCAGCACACTGGTGGGGAAGGACAGTCACATGGAGACAGACTGGGAGCTTTGGGGTACAGCATCAGTTTACAGAATAGGTATTTGTTAAGAAACGGTTGCCCCAAAGATCCTAAGTTGTGACAACTTACATCAGGAATGCTAACGTTCCCATAATGATCCCCCACCCCCACACTCACACTCCATCAAGAATTCCCAAAGGGGAACTAACTAAACAGCCAAGTCACAAACAGTAACTTACAGAAAAATCATTCACGAAGGACAGAATATTTGTTTCAATAGCATAAGGATACAATCAGTCAAACTGTATAAATTCAATTTACAGATAACATTACATAAAATACAGGAGGTAATCACACTTTTTTCTTACAATTTAAAGCACTGCTAAGATTGTCCTGTTCTTTTTGTGATTTAGAGATGATCACACATCACTTCACAGTGTTGTTTTCATAGTTCTAAATATGTTTGCTTTGAGTCTTCCAAAATTCAGTACGGAATTGATTACTGACAGCTGAGCACACAAGTGCAGGTGGATGTCCTGCCCACCACTTAGGAGGAGGCCACCAGGTTGAACTCGGGCAACCCGGCCTCCGCAGACTGACGCCGCTCTGCTCCCCTCCCTGCTTAAGGGTGTCCTAAAGGTCACCTGCTTCACAGGCTGCTGTGTAAGAGATTCGTTTTGAAGGCAACCATGGGTGAGCTGTGATCACAACATATCCTAGTACCACGCCACCCTCCTCTCATGAGAACCTTCTGTCAAAACGTCCTCTCCCTGCCCAATCTGGTAACAGCAGTGTGTCAGCAAAAGAAAAGGCAAAGGAGGGGATAGCATGTGGCGTCTGGCCACCACACTGAACAGCACTTCCAAAATTTCCTGCTTGGCCAATGCGAAGAGCAACTTATCAACTTAATTTCCTAATTAGTATTCATTAAGGATATTTTAACTTCAAATAGTATTTCTTTCACCATAATAGATATTTACCAAATACTTTATAGCTAATTTAAACACAGAGTTTTGGGGTTTGGTCAATTGTTAAATCAGCTATCATGGCCTTTGTGGACAAACTGTCTCTGCTGCAGATGGTCCCAGAGCTTCAGTACAGGTTTAACTGCTGAGCACATTCGGACCTACTGAGTCACAGCTGAAGTTCTGTCTGTGGGGCAGCTCTGTAAGCCAGGCTCTCTCCCTACAAACTTGGTCTCAGGAGCAGAAGTAGGAGTGGGCTTGGCCGGGGTGGGGGTGGGGCACCAGACAGGAAGGGCTGGGGGGTCTTTGCATGCGGAAGTCACCAGGGACTACCTCACTCAGGGAAAGGCTCAACTTCTAAAGGGCTAACATCAGGGCTCTTGCACAAATCAAGTTTCTTTCATGAATCAACTGCATGTGCTGGGTTAACCATTGTGTTAAACTCAGGAAGATTCGGTCTCCAGGCTTCGTAATGTGGTTCATTCAACTATCTTTTAATAGCCTAATATGCTTATTGATGAAAACAATTAGTATATCCCAGCCCTGGCAAGCTGGCTTTGACCTTTGTTGTCTTATATATCAGAGGTGAGGTTACTTAATATTTATGTTGGTCTTGAAAACAGCAAGCTGTCTAGAGATTGGGATCTAATAAGCAGCTGGTTTTTTAGATGCTTTCAACTCTCGCCCATCTCATCTGCACACACTGGGAAATGATCTAGAAAAGCTCCACAGTTTTGAACATCCCCAGCAAAATTCCCAAAGTTTTTAAATTTAAATAGGCCTGTCCCAAAATGCGTACCCCTAGCCTGAAATAGTCAACTCTTATCACCTGACTCACATATTTATGTTATGTTATGGTTGCATGAATATTTGAAATATAACTAGCACCTTGGAAATAACTTATATTCCTGGAAGAAACAATAAAATTCACCTATCTTGGACCTTAGAAGAAATGTTTACTGAGATGAAGGGACTTGTCTCAAATCAATGATGCTCTACACTGCTGTAAGGTGTGTCCAGCATGACGATACCAAACACATGAGGGCAAAGGGCCACACGAGCACCCCCAACTGTGCTCCACATCTAGGGGAGGAGCAAGAGAGGACCAGATTTCCTAGGCGTAAATCTCTGGGTTCACTCCATTTTGGTAGCTCCTGTATCATGAGTGTTAACCTGGAGAGTGGTGTGTGTCCCAAGAAAGCGCAGAAGCAAAGGCCACAAGGGCTGCAGCAGGGAAGAGGCAGCCCCGTGGGAGGCCGAGCACCAGCTGGGCACAGGATGGTACTTCCCCACCTCCCATGTGAGGGCTGCTGTGAGGTTTACAATTCATAAAGTGTGTGAAAATAGGCAAGTAAGTAGGTGAGATATTGAAAGACCAGCTTCAGTTAAAATGTGCCATCTTCCACAGAGGCGACACCCCCACCTGATGCCCTCCAAAACACCAGTGTGTACAGTGTATATGAAGACTTTTTAGATCCATGTCTGTATCCGTTGAGTTCATGGTGGAAGGTCTAGCGTCAGACTCAGTGGTTAGAATTAAGCCACATATATGGTAAAAGAAACCAAGGACAAGGGTTACATACTGATACTAATCAATTCCTCTGGGCATTTAATTCCAAAAAGTTGGCATGAGTCAAGCCCATGCCAGGTGTTAAGAGTGGGCTCCAGTTGGTGCTGGGGCCATGCTGGGAGTGATGGATTCCAGCCCCCGACACAAGTCCAGGAAGTGGAGGGGCCCGTACAGGATCCCAACTCAGCAGGACTCCATGTCACGGGAGAATATGTGTGGGTATCACATGTTCCTAATTACCACCCAGAAAGTTGGTGCTTACCTGGTCCCTCAAAGGGCAAGAGTGCGGATGGAATAGGGTCCTTAGCACCCAGTGGGATGAGGTAGAGGTTCTTGATGTGCCTGGTCTTATTAGGTACAACACCAAAACGGCCACGACTGCTCAAGTAGGAGTAGAGAGAAACATAGGCAACCTCTTCTTCCTCTGTCAGGGGGTGAAAGCGGATCAGACAGAGCTCCTACAATGCAAACAGAGGACAGGGGAAAGCCTTCACCTGTGGCCATGCGAGGAAAGCATCTGCTTTAAAATTTGTACCCAAACCTCAAAAGTACAGCCTGAAATGGGAGATTTTAGCAATTCTGATTTTGACTTTCATAGCCTTATTGTCCAACATTTGAAATAATGAAATAATGAAGTAGTAAAAGAAATTCACAGTCAAGCATCCAACTTCTTGACTCAAGTCTTGGTTTCAGCAGGAGACCCTTTAAAATGACTTCTACTCACAGCCACAATTTCAGAGAGCTCTCCTGTGAGAGGGACAGGCCATGTAAGGTGTAGGCCTACCCACGTCTGCAGCAAAGTAAGCTTTCCCGCACGCACAGCGGCTGTGGGCAGAGTGAGCCGCTGCACGATCTGCAGCCATTCCCTGTGTGTCTCCACATGGGAGGGTTAAACTAGGCACAGGGTCTAATCCCTTTTCGGAATCTGATGGAAAACTGTACATACAGACACACGCAGCTGTAGCTAAATCTCAGGGGTTCCCCCAAAATCAAAACCCATTCAAGAGCCTAGGCTGGGTGCCTTTTGCCAGATCACCTCCAAATTCCCATTGTACTCCTTCAATCATAAAAAAATAAAAATAAAAATGAGGAAATAAAGTTTTTACATTTTTTTTACTAAAATGTAATCATATAGACATGACTACAGTAAAGAAAAAAAAAAACCCTTCTATCACTGTATTTCTCAAACACACCATCACACAGGAATGTAACTATATAAACTTACTTTAACATTCACCTGAAAGTATCTAGTAAGATGCAGGCTGACATTCCAACTGTTAACCATCAAAATGAAAGGTTAAAAAAGATGTTTAAATAAGCCCTATGTTCCATTGTTGCAGAGACTATACTATAAGCGGATACCTTAGACACAGAAGACTTGAGTTCACCAACATAATCCCAAACCATCTTCGGTGCGATCCTCCCACCGATGTGAATTGTGTTGGGCAAGTCCTAAATAAAAAGTACTTTGAGTAAATCACCTGTGAAACTCTAGTGTTCAAAAAGAGACTAATGTAGTAACATGAAGGCACCAAACAACCCAAACTTCAAGAAAACAACAATTCCAAGGAAAATGGTGATAACCGTATTAAATACTGACTGGTGAACTACCGTCCAGGATTACGAGCTCCCAAACCCAAAGGTGGTGTAATAACCTTCTGACAAACAGGATTGTTTAGAAACTACTGCACACCCTTTTTATGTAATCTTTTGTGAGCACACACACACACACATACAGTAATGATTCAGTTATTACCAGGATAACTGACTTGCCACTCCTTCCTAAGGTCATAAATTCTAGTGCCATCTTTGTTAACTTTGAAAAATGAAAGACCTATCAGGAGGTTACACCTGCCACCCACACTATGCAGGTTACAGACGCCTGGCCATGCTGGTGGCTGGGCACACACGTGTGGTAAATGCCCTTGCTAAACAGATCACTGCTAAACAGATCACTGAGCTGCCCAACTGCTCAAATTTCTGCTCTGTGCAAATCTGCTGGCCCACTGCAGCAACCATTATCTTGCTTTCAGACGTACTTAAGTAACCAGGCAGCCAGCGTAAGAGTGTCACGTCTGCCTGTAGTAGAGGAAATCCTGTGAAAGACACATACACACAAGCACACACACATATACTCTTCGTACTAACCTCACTGAGATAATCAAAACACCCAGAGACAGGATATGCTTTAGTGACAAATTTTGCTACACTTTTCATGTTAATAAATCCTTTCCAAACAGTGTTGAGTTGAGATAAAAAGTGGGTCGTATCTCCTTCTTCAGAGGAATGTGACTCAGAGACACTGTAAAACAAAACCATGAAAAATAAGGAAATCTGTGTACAATGAGAATTTCAAAAGAATGAAGACCATGTGTTTAAAAGTAAAAATTCCTGCAAGTTTTGGTAGCTTACTTTTGCCAATTAAATGTTTTAATCATAAGGATATAAATAGACATTTTGGTCAAAGAACAAATAAACTGAATTGTATTTCTGAGTAAAATTCATAGTTGAAATCACCAATTGCCTCCATTCATTAGTTCAAAAGAAAACTTCATTGGCTCTTTCAGACTATATCTGAAATACACACCTGATATTCTGTGATGGAACTGACAAGTGTCCTGGGTCAGGGGATGAGGACGGCTTAGCCAGTATGAACCTGGGCACCGTCACAGAAGTCAAAGCAGGCATCAGTGTGTCTTGTTTGGTTTCTACCACGTGGGCACTGTCTGGCTGGGCTGCTATGGAGGCTGTGACTGTGCACAATCCACTTGGACCAGTCCTGGAGTCCCAGCTTGACATAATGACCGAGGTGATCACTGCATTCCCACGGCCTTCCACTGGGGAGAGCTCAGGAATGACATCTCCTGGGGGCCCAGAGAAATACTTTCTTTTCAGGTTTGGATGAGAAGCACTTTCCAGGTCTGGCTCAGAAGCATTTCTGGGCAGAGTTCCTGGTGTTCCTTCATCAGCTGAGTTAGGAACTGGATCAGATGGAAAGCTGACACACTTGGATTTTAAGTCTTCTTTCTTAGCAGAAGCCAGCAATTTCTGTTTTTTCAGAGGTGGCTCATCTTCTGATGAGGAAATGTGACCTGAGGTAAATGAGGAAAGACATGGTGAGAAATCTGGCACATCCAAGACCACAGCGTGCTCATGAGCAGATAATTGCTTACGAGAACCCAAAAGCAACAATGCAAAGAGAGGAGCTAACTTCATGAACTTCAGAAATCCATCCTAACCTTTTTTTTTGTTTGTTTAAACTCACCTTTACAAGGATTAGTGATTTTAAACAAAATCCAGTTTAACATTATCCCAAAATTATGCTCACCTGTACAGATTTTACAATTTAGATTAAAAAGTTGCGCCTCACGGTGGCTTGTTGTGTCTTTCAACAAACTGCTACGGACGTCCAGAAGGGGCTGGGGGCTTTTTTCAGGGACAGCTTGTACTGATTCTTGCTGTTCCTCAAAGAAAACAAAAAGGTAGGTAATTTATTTTCCAATGCCACTTCCAAATTAACAGCACACATGAAAAAAGGTGGATGTGATTAAGAACCGCTAGACAAAAAAAAAAGGACCACTGGATACAAGTCCTTGAGAAGTAATGAAATTATATATATTTGTTATAAGCTCAGTGTCCTGCCCAATAATTTAAGACACCTAAAAACATTTGGAATGGAGAAATTTTTCTCTATCTTTTCTGAACCCTGAAAATACCAAAATGCTCACACCTAAGTCTGACACGGGTGTAGAATCTTTTATACTGGGAATGGTTTCCTGTTTTTAATGTCAGTCTTTTTGCCTTCATGGCACAATTTAGTTCTGGATTCTATCACCTAAAATAAAAAAGACAAAAATCAAGCCCTCCACCTTGTTTTCCAGGAGGAAAGCATATCACTCCTGCAAACAGTGTATTATTTGACTTCTGGTAAAGTTAAGTCTCTGGTATCTGAAGCAGCCATTCTAAGTCAGTACTCACAGATGTCATCAGTTTCTCTTTCCCCCGGGAAATTTCCTTAGATACAAGTTCTTCTGGCTTCATTCTCACAAGTTTTGCCAAAGAGATTTCTCCACGCAAAACACGACGGAAGAGTCCCTATAAAGAAACATCATTCATTCATTCATCCATTCATTCAAACAATATCTGTGTGTGTTAATGTGGAGGCTAAAGAAACAACAAAGCAGCACAAGAAGCTCTGCCTGGAGGTTCAAGGACCACTGGACAAAAACCAAAGCTTTCAATGGAAGGCTGCACTGCACAGAGCCCTGCAGAGGCGCGACCTCACCTGCCTCCCAAAGCAGTCCCTTGAGAGCATGTGCCAGGCCGCCCAGCTGAGAGCAAATGGAGGCACAGAAAACATGCGTTTCAAAGTCAAGCAAGGCCCATGTTGCACTGATTCTTTTTTAAAAAATAAAAAGTCACCTCCGCAGGAAAAACAAAATCATGTACACAATTTGGAATACAGGTCAGAAATATACAGTATTAGGAATACAGACAGGAAGAAATGACTTGTGCTGGGGGGCTGTTAACCACGTTGAGATACAGAGTATCTGACCCTGGTTCTACTGCACAGCTAAGAGCTCAGAGAGTGACACAGAGGACCAGAAGACTGGGAGCCCTGGAGGCAGGAGGCAAGAGACTGTACCAGACAAGCAGCTCAGCCTTCTCAGATTTCATTTCCATTTTCATTGCAGGGGAACCCCCACTCCACGGCTGCTATGAGGACTGAGCTGCCCTGCAGCACCCGTCGAAATGATGAGAACTGGAGGGGCTGCTCCTTATTATTACTGTGAAGTAGCCCAAATTGTCGGGCTCACTCAAGTGATGACGAGAGAAAAGAAAATAAGGCAGAAAAGGCTGTCTGTAGCCAGAATATGGACACACCCATATTCTAGATTAAAGAATCTGTACTTTACTTTAGAGCAAATGAAGGGATGGACATGTGATTTGGCACTGCAATGTTTAGAAGAGGCTAATCTGGTGAAATAAAAGATGAACTTCAGCCACTGAGATCCCTGACAAGAGTCCACTTAAGGTAGGGAACAGAAAGATCCTCAAATAACACCAAGTACATGGGGGCATACAGAAGTGTCACAGAGGATAAAAATACTTTCTAACTTTCATGGAAAGAATATAAATGTTGCAAATGCTCTTTGATGTATTACTGTGAAACTCAGCGAATAGAAAACACACACCAAGTTTCCTTCTGCGTCAGGAATATTGCAGTACACAGAGACCACACACACCTGATTTTTAGGATCCTTGAGGTTGAACAGGAGGCTGCGGTATTTTCTCATGTAGCGAATATCTGTAACTTGAAACAAGTTAAACATTTCCTTCTCCAGATGAAGGGTGATGTTTCCTACTTCTTTCTCTGTCATGATTAAGTCATCACTGTCACTGACTCTGAATGGAATGAAAAAGAAACTACATAAAACCCTTGAATTTGGATACATTACATTTTTGAAACAGTGGGGCAATCTCAAAATGATCACGCCATACATGGAAGAGCTTCCACAGATAAAAGCCAAGGACAACAGCCCACCTTTTCCACAAAATCTCTTTCAAGGAGCGTCTTATATTCTGCCGAATTTGTGAACTGGGCTGTGACTGGGCAGGGCTCCAGGTCCCAAGGTGCCCTGGGACTGGAGAGGCCACAGGAAGAGAAGTTGTTACCGGCTTCCCAATGGCTCCAACCGAAGCAGCAGATCCAGGGAACTGTGTGGAAGCCACCGTCTGCATGACAGCAGAAGTGCCACCTGATGGGGTGCCCGAGAGCCACGGCATTTGTGAGATGGTGCCCTTGAAGCTAGAGGGTGCCTTTTTAATGGCCGGTTTGGCTGCTGCCACATTAGCAAATGGAGGAGACATCTTTGGAGCGAGATGTCTTGGTGATGGTCGTTTGCCCACCAAGCAGCCCGGGGAGGCTTTTCTCTTTGAGGCCGAGGCCACCGCTTCCTTCTCCTCTGCTCTTCCATCTGCCTTCCTGGCTGCAAGAGAGAGCGCAGGTGTGCGGGTGACACAGGAGAACAGGCTTCAAAGCATGCCCACCCTTAACTAGCAAGAGCTTACTAGGCATTACTGAATAGGATACATCTAGAAAAAAGGATTTTTAAAATCTTAAAATTCAGAAAAGAAGCATAATTAAGGGCTGTCAGCAGTATTTAGTATAGACTTTGGCTTATTTCATATAGAAAAATGCTTTATTATTTTATTATATTAAAGCTTTTACTTCGACCAACAAACTCCATAATCAAAGACTCAATTTACTCCTCAGTTGAGCTTTAAAACTGAAGGACAAACTTCATTTTACCAAAAAAACAAATAAAAATACCCTACATAGGTTTAGGATAGCACTACAGAATTCAAGTGCAATTTTTTTGTAAACTTGAGTTTCAAAACTCTTTTCAGGAATGGTAAACAGACGAGTGCTCCTTACATGCACATTCAACCCCAAGTGGAACTCTGTGGCAACCACATCTGAGCGGGGGGGGGGGTTCACATGCCACATTGTCCTACTAGACGAGTCACTTGTAGGTGATGCCATTAATGAAATATGGAAAGGTGAGAGGAATTTGCAAGATGGGGAAAGTCAATCATGTTTCCATACTAAGAATTGGCAACCAACAATATAATAATGTTGCTGTTTAAATGTCCCCTTTTAAAGCCCTCTAGTCATTATTCAATTAATGTGGTAAACAGTAAATTAGTGCTTTTAATTAAAACAAGGATTATAGTCAAAAGCTCAAAAAAAAACCTCAAAAGCCCCCAACTTGCACAAAAACCTTTACATGCCAGGAAAGAACCCATTGCATTATAATCCTATATAGTCCACCAGAACTCAAAGATCAGAACTGCAGCCCCTCAGCTAGGCAGGGGCTCTGGTGCAGACGGCATGTCAGTGGATGATGCTTGTTTGGCAACAGTACATGAAAAAATGCTCAGCATCACTAGTCATCAGAGAAATTCAAATCAAAACCACACCGAGATATCATCTCACTCCAGTTAGACTGACCATTATTAAAAAGACCATTAATAACAAATGCTACTGAGGATATGGGGAAAGGAGAACTCTGCTACAACGTTGGTGGGGCTGTAAATTAGCACAGCCACTATGGAAAACAGCAAAGAAGCTTCCTCAAATACAGACAGCACTACCATATGATCCAGCAATCCCACTACTGTATATATATCCAAAGAAATGGAAATCACTTCAAAGGGTTACCTGCACTCCCACGTTCACTGCAGCTCTATTTACAATAGCCAAAATATAGAACCAACCTCCGTGCCCATCGACAGATGACTGGATAAAGAAAATGTGATACATGTACACAATGGAATACTACACAGCTATAAAAAATGAATGAAATTCTGCCATTTGTAACAACCTGGATGAGTCTGGAGAAAATTATGTTGTGTGAAGTAAGCCAGACAAGGATAGATAAATACCACATGCTCTCACTTATAACTAGGTGCTAAGAAAGAAAGAAACATAGAAGCAAAGTAACAAAGAAACAGAAAAGACTACAATTCCTTGAACTTTCAGAAGGACAGAAGAAACTAATGGTTACTAGAGATGTGGGGATGGAGAGAGGGAGGGAGTTTGGGACATGATGGATCAGGTAAAGGGCATAAAGAAAAACCACGATTTGTAGTAATGAATATACTAATAACAATATTTTTAAAAGTAAGACACTTTAAATACAAAAAGAATGTCATTATTGGCTTTCAAGAAAATTCCAGCGATGTGGATTACATTAAAAATCAGCTGTCAGCTAAATCCTTTATCAGAACAAATTTTGATATTTCGTCAAATTGGGAGGAGAATGCTGGTTTAGATGTACAATGTCTGGTTACTCCCAGCCTCATTTATTTGTCACTGACAACTCTGGGAGAGACAGAGAAAATGGCTTATGCAACTTGTAAAAAAAAAACGCAGACACACCCTCCACCACCAGCTTTAAATTTCTACAAAACGATCTTGGGATCTGGTATTCTACCATATGTTTGTTTTAGTAAAGGAAATTTACTCATGATTTCAATGCAATGTTCTTCTGGAGCCAATGCCAGAATTTATCCTTGAGGACACATGTGCTCCTGGATCCATTTCACACTGTGCCTGGCCACCTGTGTGGCACACACACATGAGCGGGAGGACAAGGTTTTCAGATGGGGAACTCACACAAGCAATTATCTGGGTTTACATCTGCAGGCTATTAAGGTTTTCCTTTTCAACTCCCACAGCTAGAATTAAACTGCTGAAATCTGTTTTCTACTTATAATCTGTTCACATCCCAAATGTTTTAAGTTACTTAACAAGACTTTAGGGAGTCCAATATACTGGGAATTGTGTCTGTAAATATAAAGACCAGGCACTTCCATTCCAAAATTGTAATAAAGCACAAATACGTTAGAAAAGAATTTTTAGCCCACTTCATGCCTTGAGTAATGGGGGGTAAACAGTGGAAACAAAGAGAGGCAATATGGAAGCAAACAGATATAATAACACAAGAGAAACACCATTTTCTTGGGGAGAACTAAAAAGCAAACTGTGTCTGTAAACTAAGGAAATTATACAGAAATCCACCCCCCCAAAATTTACAAAAATTGCATGTTAATCGCATCACCTTGAGAATGTGAAGGATAATTTAACAGGCAGGGCACCTCCTTAAGCAGGAGCAGAGAGCTACCTGTACAGCAAGGCCCAGTTCACTGAGCAGCTATACCTATGCCCACACACCGAGGGCAGCACCAGCCATGTGGGAGCAGAGGATGTTGTCAAGGCCACCTCCACAAGCAGCAGCAATGCTCAGCTCTACACCACAGGACTTCTCACAATGTACACAGTCACACAGACTGGAAATGGACCCGATATCAGCCTCAGGACCCCCGCCCCCTGAAAGCATTTCTGCAGCCAGTCAGGGAGACAAGGGTCTTCATGGGGTGCAGTTATGATGGGCTGTGTGCATGCTGCCCCCTCCCACTATACCTGTCAGGACTCAGAGGATGTGCCCTGCTACCAAAAAGTCAGAGATGTTTGGTGGGAGAGAGAGGCAGAGGCACATTGAACTTGAATTATTTTACCCATGACCCTACTCTCCTCCCAATCATCATTTGGAAAAATGACATTTCTGGGGAAACAGAAAATGATCACAAGCAAGTAGCTAAAATGTATGTCCCTTATAAATTTGAGATATCAATCAATTTCAATTTTGAGATGTAGAGATGTGCTGGGAAGGTTAATTAGCCATATCAGTGTCAGTGAAAAGCTGATGGAAGAAGTGGGAAAGGCCAAAGGAGAAAACCTATGAGTACAGAAATTACCCTCTCTGATCTGGACTTCCATCCATCCCTGTCCCCCCTCAAAAAGTGAGTGAAGTAGGAGATTACTTCCCCATCTTTTCCTCTCTCCAATGTGCACAGTCTCCTCAACCCCCACACTTGGAGACTTGGGGTCAGCTCTCCAATTCTGGTCAACACAGAGAAAAACTAACTGAACTGAAATTAATCATCCAAATTATCTCTTCTGTGGTTATTTATACCCCCCCGTTTTTCTTTCCTTTACTGTTAAGTGCATATAATCAATTTAATTAAAGCATTTTAGCAGAATGTTAAAAAGTGACTGCTCCAATCCCTTTCACAGATACGGGATACTTATTTTAACATCTGTTCATTGGCTCTAAAAGTTCTGTTTTGCACAGGTGCTATAATTGGATGAACATATGAGACATGCTATTTGCTGGCTTGAAATTCTCAGCTCAAACAAGCTAAGGTGTATGGAGATTCATTATAACACAGTAACAGGTTAACTCAATTGGGATTCCATTCCTTAGGTCTTGGGCTGCTTACATAACCAAAAGGAATTACTTTTTTTATATACATATATAGACCACAATAGATCTAGCACCTACCTACACAAGTACCGCCCCGCCAAGTGATGTGTTCAAAGGACAATAAAAAGGAAAACACAGAACACATTTATAATCCTGAAATCTAGGGCTATTTAATCTTTTTGGTGTTTATTTTTTAAGGCACAAAATGCACTATGAACACCATAAATAAGAACTGATTTGACCATAGTTTTATGATAGAATAAAATGTATCGGATGGACTGAATTTAAATTTTTAATTTAACGGTGCAGCATTAGTCTCAGAAACAAGATGCATGATCGAATCAACAAGCTGCGTGATCTAATCGGGTCTAATGGATCTATTTGGAATATCCTCATTACATTAATTTGAAATGTATGCCAGGGTATGACCTTCAATAGTCTGATCTTTAATAATAGCTTAAGAGATGAGCCAGGAAACCAGTCACACTTAGAATTCTCAGCACTTTCTCTTTAGTGAGGACACCCTGCGGTTCCACATGGGCAAGCACACCCCTCACTCACTGTGGGATCTACAGAGCAGCAGTAAATGCCCTTCACAATTCAAATGCATGTTATCTGGGTGTGTAGTATATGATTAGGACATGAAAAAACTCCCACCTGTCCAGTCAGAGTTAAACTTAACTCCTGAAAAGCATACCTAAGTTGAATACGAGATGCAACACTAATTTGCAGAGGTTCACAGAACATATAAAAAAAAGTGCTGATTTTATGTGCTGAGATTGGATCATGTGGGAAAACTTAAGTTTTATATGGGCTGTAAGAAGACTAACTGATGTTTGGACAATGAGGAATTTTAAATGCTGGGCAGTCTATCTATTCAGATTTTGCTGAAGGCAATACAAATGCTTATCAGAGCCTGATAAGGAAAACAGATTTAAAAACTTAATCATCAAGGTGAAACATTTACTAATGAGGTTTGTACACCTTTTTGGAAAACACGGACTGGAAGTCCCAAGAGATTAGAGATAGATCCTCAGTGTCAGGAGGCATCTTGCACATGGGCATTCCCTTCCAGCACTGATGGTGCAGCCAGTGTTTATGAACAGCATTAAAACACAACTGCAACCCCCAGTCCTGCACAGGCTCAGGAAATGGCTATCTGGAAAGAGTGGGAGGGGTCCAGGAGGCCAGCCCCCAGGTGATACATACATTTGCACAACAGTGATGATGAGACAGTGGAAGTCTTTTCCAGCTTTACTGCACTGTAATTGTGGTTGCTTGCCCAGGATGGCATGCTGCTTTCACAAGTTGTCTCCTTACCGAGGGATTTCCTCCTAGAAAAAGCCACCACCGCCTTCTTCACTGTGCCTTCTTTTTTTTCTGGAGCTGGTCTCTCGTGCAGAGAAGAGCTTTTAATGCCTCCCTGGATAATAAGTAATACCCCAATTATTAAGAAGGCCAGAAAGTACACCTCCACTTCATTTCACTGAGCAAGAAAGGTCATAATCCTATACCTTCTTTGGGTCATCTACCCTGAGTCTGCACACCACATTTGCCTAGCAGCAGTCTGGCTACCTTTGCACATTGAGCTAACCCTTAGCACTCCCACCTCTTATTCAGGATTCCAACTTTCTGAGTGACAAGAAGATCCCTGACACAGGACCCCCTGTAACCTTGCTGAGGTACGAAAGCAGTGACACAGGATGCACGAAGAGAACAAATGATGTTTCTTTATCCTCTGCCAGGCCCAGGGCATGCTTGGTGCAGCCATTTTCCTCCTGGGTGCAGCAGCAACCACTTCTTTGTCAGTTCTATGATTTAAAACTACCAACTTTAAAAATTAAGTCACCTAAAAGTAAAATAAGCATTTGAAAATAATCAAGAAAACTCTCCAAACAGTGTTAGTTACACTTTGCTTGTCATAAATGTAACATCAACCTGAGCCCCAGGACAGGCCTGAGAGAAGAACCTGTGATTTCCAGCAATCCCTGAATTCTCCCCAAATTCCACAGAGTACCAAGGGCAGCCTCATCCACCTGGAAGCAGGCAAGAAGCAGAGCATACCTGGAGTCCAAGGCAGCACCTGAGGGCAGCATCTCCTGCCTGCAAGCAGACACGGAGCACACTAAAAAACCCCTTCCACATGGGTGGGCCACCACAGCCACTACCACAGATATGGCTGCTGCAAAAGCAGCTCAAGACCACCACAGTATCACACCTGTCATGCAGACAGCCTACCAGATACCTAATGGCATTGACACCAGTGGAGTGTGGAAAAAGAAGAGTACATCCTTCTCTGCAAAGCCCACTCTAGAGTGACAGAAGAAGCAGCAACTATTCTCTAACAGATGACCAGACATAAATATAGAGATACTAGAAATATGAAAATCCAAGAAAATATGACACCACCAAAAGAATACAGTAACTCAGCAATACCAGACTGTATATAGCAAGAAACCCTTGCAAGGACATAAGGGGTATTATGAGCAACAATCTTAAAGGAACTCACTGACATAAGAGAAGACTCAGGCAACATAAAAAAATGAGAAAAAAAATCTATGATATAAGGGAGGAAATTTACAAAGAGATTAATATCTTATAAAAGAATGATCAGAACTCATGGAACTGAAAGATTCACTCAACGAAATAACACAATGAATAGCCTTAAGCAGCAGGATAGAATAAGCAGAAGAAATGATTTCTTATCTTGAAGATGAGCTTTTTAAAAATTACCCAGGCAGGAAAAAAAGAAAAAAGAAAGAAAGAAAAGAAAAAAAACCTTTAAAAAAGGAAGAAAATCTAAGAGAGCTACAAGGCAACCTTAGGCACACGAAAATTCAACTCATGGGTGTTCCAGAAGAGGAGGAGAAATGAAAAGGTATGGAAAACCTATCCAATGAAATAATAATGGTAAACTTCCCAGGAACAGGGAGAGACATGGACCTCCAGACCCAGGAAGCTCAAAGATCCCCAAACAAATTCACCCCAATAATCCTCTCCAAGACACACAGTAAGTAGTCAAACTGGCAAAGCTCAAAGACAAAGAGAATATTTTAAAAGAAGCAAGAGAAAAGCATCAAGTCACCTATAAGGGAGCCCTTATCAGACTAACAGCAAACTTTTCAACAGTAACTCTGCAGGACAGAAGGAAATGGGATGACATACTGAAAATACTAAAAGAAATAAACTGCCAGAGAAGCACACCATATCCAGTAAGGCTATCCCTCAGAAATGAGAGAGAAATAGTGTATTTTCCAGACAAAAATGGTGGGAGTTTACCACCATGTCACCAGCCCTGTAAGAAATCCTCAAGGGAGTCCTACACCAGCAATTCAAAAAATGGTAATGACCCATCTTACTAGCCATAGTTCTGTTGAAACTGCTTCTTACAAAATTCAGTCTTGGTAGGTGATGTGTTTCAAGAAATTTATTCATTTCATCTAGATGATCTAATTTGTTGACCAACAATTATGCATAGTATTCTCCTATAACCCTTTTGATTTCTGTAAATTTCATTGTAATGACCCCTCTTTCATTTCTGATTTTAGTTATTTGAGTTTTCTTTTTTCTTAGTCCACCTAGACAAAGGTTTGCCAATTTTATGGATCTCATCAAAGTACCAACATTTACTTTCATTGATTTTCCCTACATTTTTTTCTATTTTCTTTCATTTTCTATACTCTAATTTTTATTATTTACATTCTTTGCTTGGTCTGGGCTTAGTTTGCTCTTCATTTTCTAGTTTCCTGAGGTGCAAAGGTGATTGCTGATTTGAGCTCTTTCTTTTTTACTAATATATGTATTTATATTAAATAAACTTCTCTTTTAGCAAAAAATAAAACATAAGTAAATAAATAAAAACAGGTAAGCTATGGAGACAGTAAAAAGACCAGAGGTTATGGAGGAGGAATGGATGAATAGGCAGAGAGGATTTCAAGGTAATGAAATTCTGTGACAGTATCATGGAAGACATACATCATTAAACATCTGTCCAAACCCACAGAATACACAAAAAAGTGTGAACTCTAATGGAAACTGTGGTCTTTGGATGACGATAATGTATAAATCCGTTTCATTAATTGTAACAAATGTACCACTTTTTTGGGCAATGTTGCTAATGGGACAGGCTACACATGTGTGGGTCAGGGGTATACATGGGAAATCTCTGTACTTCCTGCTCAATATTGCTGTGAACCTAAAACTGCTCTAAAAAGTAAAGTCTATTAAAAATAAATGAATAAAAA
The DNA here is from genome assembly GCF_027409185.1 of Cynocephalus volans. Classification (NCBI taxonomy): domain Eukaryota; kingdom Metazoa; phylum Chordata; class Mammalia; order Dermoptera; family Cynocephalidae; genus Cynocephalus; species Cynocephalus volans. Next base: position 44,894,248 of record NC_084463.1, on the reverse strand, counting down.
TAATAAACAATCTTGTGAGTGAGGTCTCAAATGAAGAACAAAGACTTGTCCAGAGCTCACCTCCCTCCCAACTGCCCTGTGTGTCTACTCTCTATACAAACTCCGTCGGGTGACTACCAACTCTTTTATTCAAGACTGCTGCCAGTGTCCTGAAGTCTTATGTTCTCCATGCAGCAGTGAGTTACCTGCTTTTGCTTTACTGCATTTATATGACTGAATTTCAGCTAATGGGTTATGAAAAAAAAATAGGTGGAAAAGGTGGAAGACAAAGGTAAAGGTGATACTATCTGCAGTACATCTGTACCTGCTTTCCCTTACATTCTACATATAATAAAAAAACAAGTCTCAGGGGGAAACACTGTTACACAAATTTTGCTCCAATTGTTCAAAGGGTGGTCTGAGTCAACTTACCTGAACACTATACTGTGCAAGACGGAGCTTCTCTGGCTTCATCTTGATCTTCTCCTTAGGTTTTGGTTTCTGTTCTTTGCCTGAACTTAAGCATTTCATAGTAGCTGCAGCATGTTTAAGAATGCGGTCCTTGCTGCAGTAGGCCAGGTTGGGCTGCACCACATTGGAGCACCCAGCTCTGGTACACTGGGAGGTGCCTGGAGACTCTACCACCTGCAGAGCAAAACAGGGAACTTCAGACAGTGTGCTTGCCAATTTCTGCAGTTAAAATGCTGTGTAAAATCACTATGTGTAGTACCAAGCTCACTGTTTTTAATTAAGAGATGTCAATAATATTTTTAATATGAATAAAATCCTATCTTTACTTATTCAAACTACATGAGTGTATTTCCCCGAGGCAAGGTATTCACATTTTAACTGTCCTTCAAACCATCTGTGGTGGGCAGAACTCTAAGGTGACCCTTAGGACCCCTGCCGCTGGTACATATGCTCTGTATAATTCCCTCCATCTTGAGCATGAGCAAGGTCCATGCACACGATGAGACTTCATACCCACAATCAGGTTCTGCTATAGGGCAAACGTGCAGTAATTGCACAGGTAAGCAAGGTCCCAAATGAGATGACCAGAAAGGACCCTTAAGAGAGAAACTGGCCTTTCCTAAAGAGAGGAGACTCCATTGCTGATTGTGAAATAAGCTACCCTGCTTTGGGAAGGCCAACCAAGTTTAGGATCTGAGTACAGCTGCTAGATAAAATACGGGACACACAACTAAATCTGGATTTCAGATAAACAAACAAAAAATATTATATAAGTATGCCACAAAAATTGCATGGGACATATTTATATACTGAACAGCATGAGGGATTCTGGAAGGGGATCTTTCCCCTGCTGAGCCTCTGATGAGACAAGAGTCACAGCCTGACTGCAGTCCTGTTAAGATCCCAATCAGAGGGCCCAGTGAAGTCATGCCCAGGCTTGAGAACAACAGAAACTGAAACCATAAATGTGTGATGTTCTAAGCTAAGTTTGTGGTAGTGTGGTATACAGTAACAAAAACCTAATACAGCACAAGATGTACACTTGGTTGCTTCTGTGTTGATGGTCAAGACTAAAATACACATGAAGGCATCCCTCAAATGTACTTAAGTGAAAACTTATTTCTCAAATTAAATAATTAACATAGTTATTTTTCTTCCACAGAATCTGTTTTACTTAGAATAAAGTTTTATATAAGCTTAAGTAAAACACATTGATGATAAAGATGAAATGGAGAAATTTTCCTATTAATTTTTCTTAATGACTGTGATATTAACAGTAGTGTCATATTTCCATTTAGTCACTCTTAATACTTTCATGGCACATTTATTTAAATGGCTCAGTCCTTGCACTTCCACCTTGCAGCTAACAGTGCAAGAGTGTTCATAAGGCAGAGATGCTTTGAGACACAGCAACCTAAAAGCCTCCTGTTTGGTTGGCCCCAGTTAGAGGACAAGCTGCCAGGGTAGGGGTGGGCCAGGGACTCAGGAAGGCCCAGAGTGAAACATGCTCTGAGTCATGTCCCCTCATGGGCACTGGAATGGAGATTATGAGCATGTGACATCTCTCCTCAACAGCAGAAGCTGACATATGTGGAAAAAATGATGAAGAATCACAGTCCCAGAGGGACATAAAAACCAGGTAGGAAGGAGTGTCAAGGAAATAGCCACAAGGCAGAGAAATGACACACTGAGCCAAGAATAGTGAGGGTCAGACTGATGCAGGCACCAAGACCACTCAGGGCTTCCCACACCAAGATGGCAAAAGAACCACAAAGCAGCTCGAGATGGTATGTGTGGGTGGACAGGAGGGCACACGCATTTCAGCAATTCAAAAACAATTCTGCTGATACACATAAAATACATAAGTAACATCAAGAACATGGAAATAAAAGTGATTGTTAAGAATTAAGTGCACAACAGCTGATGAGGTAGGTACAGATGCTTGTCCAGATGGTGTGGGCAGGAGATGGGGGCAGAGCTCAGGAAGCCCCACCCAGATGCAGAACCTGTTTTGGTAGAAATTAGCTTATTTCAAGACAGAAACTTCCCCAACCTTGATATTTCTACCAATAGCAAGTCTGGAACCCATAAGTTCATCCCCTTAATGTTTACCTCAGTAGGCAAAATACTCACAGGCTGGCAAAGCTTGAGTTTTTTCTTGCCACTTGGATTTGCAGCTTTCTCAACTCTCCTCTTTATCTTTCGGTCTTCACTAGATTTTTGCTCCACTGTTCCTGTACTTGTAAACTCTGTGTCATCAGCATCTCCAGGTCTAAATTTAGTTTCCTGATGGTCTGTGGTTTCTGCCTTAGTCTCATCCTGCACTTGCAGAACGGTGCAGTTTGGGCAGATATAATCTTCCCTGTTCCTTTCCAAAAGCCTTCCTCGAGCCTGAGAAGCGCCCCCAGAATTGCCACAAAACCGTTCTTCACATCGGTCACAGCAACTCATAAACCTGAAATCATAAAATAATGATATTAGGAATGGGACGTGAGGGACAAACACTTACTTTTTGACAAATTAAGAAGTCCAATAGGTTTTAACATTCTATTGCTTAGAAAATGCAAATATACATAAAAGTACAGAGAACGGAACAAAGAACACATATGTCCCTCTACTGATTTTACTAACATTCAACTAAATTTGTGTATCCTTTTTTGGCTGGAGTGAGCTATAGGCTTTCCAGGCATTGTACCCTAACTACTTCAGTATATGTCTCCTCAAAACAGCAGTGATGCCTTTGTCCCACCAACAAGCCAATAGAGATTCCTTAACACCAAAGTCTAGCGAAGACTCTGAGCTGCCCCCATGTCCACACTGGGGTTCCACCAGTCTGCACCTGGCCCTCTGCTGTCTCCCAAGGAACAGTCTATGGGAGCACTCTCTGACAGATTACTGAGACCACGTGTGGGGTACTCGGCAGCCACTGGCTGCACATGGCTGGGTGGGGGCAGGGAGCTTCTCACCTCCTCCCATGCTCATCACTTTGACTATAACAGCCACATGTTGGGTGGCTACCACAGGGGAGGGGTGGCTCTAGGCTGGCCTTTCATTCCTTTTTTGATAATGATGAGTTCGTCTTTTTTGAATAAACAAATTATTCATCCAGCCTAGCTTTGTAACATTTAAAATCAAAACAAATATAAACACTATTTTCATCACCCAGATTTCTTTTAAAGCTGGGGCAGCCCATCCCTGTCCTCCCATGACCCACCTGTTGTTACGAGGCTGGAGACACATGCGGTCCAGGGTGTTGGGGTTGTGCAGCTCACATTCAGGCTTAGGCTTGCCCGAGTCCCTGCTCTCTTCACCTTTCACTTGCTGAGCTGCTGTCCTCTCCCACTGACTCTCTTGGTCATCGGTCACTGCCTGGGACACAACCCTCTGGACAGTCTCTGGCTCTTGCTTGCTGGGCAGAGCATTCTCGACAGTATTTCCTGCCTTGACATGCACAGTGTCTGTGGGTTTCTCCTCCCGATGCTTCTTTCTTAGGTGATTCTGGATGCCTTTCAGGGGCCTGTCAGGTGGCTCTTGCTCTCGCTTTCTCCAAAGGCGATTCTGAAGCTCCTTCAAAGTCAGGCCATCACTGTCATTGTCGGAGGTGTCCTCCTTTTCCTTGCTTCCTCTGGCCTTTCCAGAAGAGGCAGGTCGCTCCTGTACACTCAAGGAACCAGAGTGGGGGCCACTTTTCATCTCAGAGGTACTTCCTATCCTCCCTTCCAAGGCAGTTTCAACATCTGGGACTGGACAAGACATTGGCTCACTGGAATCTTCAAAGGAGACATGAGCGTTCTTCCTTCCTCGGCACTGAACTATTGTAAGGGATTCCTCCACTGGCTCGGTGCACTGTGGCCACGTCCCACTGCATCCCAAGGCCAGGCTGTGCTGCCGTGGGGGCTGCTGCCCCTGTGAGCCTGCCTCCACATCTCCCTCACTCTCTCGCTTAACAACAGTTGTTCTTCCGAATCCCTGGGTTTTGATGAAGGCTTTCCTTGTGGGTTTCATCATCTCAGGTGCGTCCTCACTGCGTAGGTCACCTTTACCTTCCATACCTAATGAGAAAATGTAATCACATCATGACCAGCAAGCCACTGAACAAAAAGATGACACAACCTCAACCACACACAAGAGGGAGCACAACCTGCCTTAACGTAAATAAGAACAGGATGAAATGGAACAATCCTCTACCTACAAGATGTGGGACTGTGCATGAAGTAAGCCCTGTTGACCAGTGTTTCATGAAGTGTGGCACGTGAAGGGTGGCACATAAGATGATTTCAGGAGACTCATTAAGGAAACTTTAATAGTTACATATGTAATGTTTGGTAGGAATAAACAGTCAGCAACTCAAATGTGTCCTGCTGCCATTTACCTGCTAAGGACAGGGCTTTACAAAACAGAGATCAGGGAACAAAGGAAATAGGCTCCAGCACAAGTTTGGTAAAGACAGGATCACAGAGTGAGGTCGACAGACAGCCAGCAAGGGGACTGGCCACATCTAATTGGCTCTGGAGTCCTAGGCTACAGACCACCCTGCTGGAGATTACATGTAGGGGAGAGGACCAGCTGAGCCCTGGCCTTTAGCTGCCCTGACCCAGGACCAGGAGGGATGCTGCTCTTGGACTCTCCATACCAGCCTTCCTGCTGGCTGAACTCTGAGTGATCCTCTTGGGTGCCATGTGGGAGAAGCACTGCTTAGATTCCACAACGTTGAGAGATAAGAAACAGGCATTGTTTTAGTACACTGAGTTTTTGGGATATTGTCAGCAGCAACAGATAACTGAGACACTTAGAAAATATGAACCTAGGCAATCGCTTTAAAGTATAACACTTTTCTCTATTTTTTTCACTTTCTAATAGGTTCTAGAGGATCATGTTTGTGAAACTTTTGCTCTTGTTTAAAACAACAAAACCTGAAAAACAGTACATACCATGAGAATTCTTTTCCAAGCTGTCCAGCTTTAATCACATTTAAATGCTAATGATTCTGGTTTCTGCGATGTTCCACCTGAGAGAACAGACAGGTATTAAATGAAAACCTTAAAAACATAAAACACACAACTTAAGATCACTTGCAACCTAAATTTTTCTTTTTGCTTCCATCTAAATGTTGTCACTTCCCAGTTTCCTATCCAGCTGTAGGTGCTGCCTGACTGCAAACCTGACCCACACACTCCTCAGTCACCCAGAAACTGGTGAGGCATGGACCACACCCCTTCCTTTATGCCCCAACATGGCTAAACTAAACCAGGCACCAACACTGACCCTGCATCAGCATGGAAACCCCAGGCCCCCAGTAGTGTGCAGAGGATCCTCTGTGATGGTGGCAACACAAAGGGGGGCTTACCATGCCAGCTGGGGACACTGGGCAAATCACACTGAGCTGCTCTCATCTAGGAGGCAATGCTGACCTGAAAAGGTCATAGGTTTTAAATGTGAGAAATAACACAAAAAGCAAAGACATGCTCCTTATCAGTACATACAGCAGAGCTGTTACTATACTACAGTATACTACATTATACTTGTAATAGATAATTATAATACAACGCTAAATTACAATTGTTTATTCATTCTTGCTAAATATTTTACTTTTTGGGAAACAGTTTCTTTGCTTACACAAATCAGCAAACTTGCAGTAAATTTGATAGACATTTTAAAAGAAAGTCAAGTCCCAATTTTCTTATAACACTTTGAATGTCTACTAAAGATGCAGTCTGAGGAGCCTGCACCAAGAAGGGCATGTGGATGAAGTACCTCTACCGCTGGGACCTGCCTCTGTGGGGAAAGCTTTCTGTAGGAGGAATAAAGGGACGCTGTGAATCAAATTCTTTTTGTTTGTTTCTTGGGTGGCTGGCCGGTAAGGGGATCCAAACCACTGACCTTGGTGTTAGCATGTAAACCTAATTCTTAACAAATGATTTTCAAATGAAAACTTTAGGCAAAAGTTTAGAATATTTCAAATAAATATGAATGTTCCATTATGTCAATCTCCTTACAAATAAATCCCGCTTTATTAACAGAAGACACAAACTTATTAAGTTAAAATTTAGTTATTACCATTTAACAGTACTGATACTTTACAAACCCAATAATGAAAGCTTGGATACTTTTTCTGCTGGAATCCTAAATACAAAACAAAAAACAAAAAGCAAACAAAAAAACCCCCAAAAACCTAGCTGACAAAATCTCTTGGTTCAAGTAGACAGCCAGGCCTCACAACACCGTTGTTGTTGGTCACTGTTCACAAATAACAGGATTCATATTTTCAACATCTCACTTTATCTAGAGATACTAAAAGAAAATTAAAAAATAATTTTTTATAACTCTTAAATAACTGTAACTAAAGCCACATATCAGTAGTTTTAAAATAAAAAGGCACTACACTTTCCAAGTGATCTTATATTTGAATGTACATTATGTTACCCACAAATACATCTGGGGAGTTAGAAAAAAGCACATAACACCTTCTTTAAGGACTTTATCACAGAAAGGCAGATATTACCAGTACACTCAGAGAGAAGGGACTTAGAGAGGCCGGGAAGGAGCGGACAATCTTGGGTTTGCCCAGGGGGGCTGGCAGAGGCACAGAAGATGAAGGCTCAGAGGTCAGCCATCAGACATATCCTTCTTTCCAAGTATAAGCCTGCTTCAGAGGTGAACTCAGCTCAACAAAACCCAGCACAGAGCAGAGAAACATGAACAAAAGGTGAAAAGGCTGAACAAAATTGTATATGAATGTAACTATTCAAAAACTCACAATATTGTAGCTATGTCATCATTTTAATCAAAAAACTAAGAAAATCTTTAGAAGACTAATGTTTACAATTACTAAACATCAATGTGGCACAGTTAATCTATGTGTACTTAAATAACATTTCTCCTTCTAGATCCTCTTTCAATAGTCACACCTAAACACTCACTTGAGATGCTTTTATTTCTAGGTAGGACCTGAATATCTACCTTTTTCTAGCACATCTGCCCCAGAGCCCACCCTCCTGAGCAGTGCTTACCACCTCCTACCTTCTCACCTGCTCCAGCTGCCCCCTCGAACTGTGGTCTCCCTGGTGACCTCGGAACAGAGAGGAAAACATTCCGCCTCATCCTTTTAAAGAGACGGTGACCATTTAGTGTTCATTGATTAGCCCAATGACATCATCATGGTCACATAATCTCTTCAATGTAGTAAACCTACCCTCAAAATGCCTGCTTCAAGAATTCAGAAACTACCTGGAAATACATTTTTATATTTCACAAGACTGAACATTTATAAAAGCAATGTTCTCAGGAATGAAAAACCATTTTTAAAAATTCAAATTCTATATTAATCTGAAAACATGTTTATGGATTTAAGTTCTGAATAATCAGAAAAAATATAGTTATTTCTGTTAAGTAGAATGAGATAAAGGACATATTCAGAACAGATGGGATCATTCCACATATGCAAAATTGATATCTTTTTATAATTTCTTCAACACTGGGAATCTAATATAAAATTTCAGTTAGCTTGTGAAATAAAAACATATGTATACCAAGGCAAAGTAAAACAAAAAATTGTTAAATTTCTAGCACAACTTAGAATTAGTGTATCACTCTACCCACTACCCAGCACATTACATGGGGAACATGGTCAATCACACCATATTAACACTTTTTTTCTCAATAGGAAGAGAAAGGTGGGCTTCTCTGAAACTGGGAAAGTAAACAAACTGTAGGGTAACACTGAATGTACTGAATTTAAAATTATCTTTCTACATTTCTAAGCACAAATTTCTTCTCAGCTGAAAACTGCTCTACTTCCTACTAACTAGAAGTTGGGATGATGCTATGAAATCTAAGGTTAAATATTATGTATGCATACATTTGTGCGTGCGTGCATGCACACGCACACACGCATGCAGAAACCTGGACTGCCACAATGGAGCCTATTGTCCAGGCCCAGGACTTGAAGCACTGGGAACCTCTCCCCACTCCACCTCCCAGCCTGAACCACCTTGGCATTTGAGTATTCCAGCCCTACCCTGACTTCCTTCTGGTGGACCTGTATACCAGAAGTGGGAAATGTGGAGGAACACACTGCATCTGGCCAATAGGAAACACCCTCTGCCGATTGCAAAGATGTTCTGGCCAATGATAGAGGCCTGTGTATACATGCTGCTCTCCACTAACTTCCAGCCTTTTAATATAAAATGTTTGCTACATTGAGGCCTCTAGATGTAAAGAGGTTACCAATGAATGATAAAGTAAAGTTAAAAATGTCACCTCTTGTAAATGTCCATTTTTTTATTGTTTTGAACCCTAAGGCTATATTAAATAAAGTGATAAAAGTGGACATTATTGATTTGTTCTCAGGCTTTAAGGTAAAGCATCTAGTCTTTCACCATTAAGCATGATATTAGCAGTACTTTTATACAGGCACCCTTTTACAGGTCTAGAAAATTCCTTCCTATTCCTAATGTGCTAGAAATTTTATTATAAGTGGATGTTGGATATGTGAAATATTTTTGTGTCAATTGAAGTAATGTTTTTGTTGTTCTTTAGTCTATTATACTGTGTATTGTATTAATTGACTTTTGAATGTTAAGTCAACGTTGCGTTTGTGAAATACTCTAATTTGGTCATGGTGTTGGTCATTTTTATATATTCCAGGACACAGTTTGGTAAAGTTTTTAAAGGACATCTGTGTCTGCATTCATTAGGGATGCTCATTCATATCATACCTTACATGTGATGCTTTTGTCTGGCTCTGATATCAACATAGATCTCATGGAATGAACCGAGGAGGGTCCTCTCATTTTTTTTTTTTTTTTGTGAAAAAAGGGGTTGTGAATAATTAATATTGATTCTTCTTCATATTTTCTAGAATTGATCATGCAAGACATCTAATTCTATGTTTTTCTTTGTAGAAAGATTTTAAAAATTATTTCAATTTCTTTACTTGTTGTAGGCCTAACTATATGTATTCCTTAAGTTTACTTCAATAATTTGTGCCTATCAAGTAGGTATGTCTCATGTGTCGTATTCCATGTTTCTAAATTTTCTATACTGTTGTCATAGAAGGTTCAGGAAGTGCAACATAAAAGAATGAAGCTTTGGTGTGAATAATGAATGACCAAAAGTTTCTTCTGATATAGGATAGAGAATATGACTATAATTACTGTACTTAATACTCATATTTCTTGTGTGAGTCAAACAGTTATTAAATCTAAAGGAAAACAGTGAAGCATTCCATTCGACTTCGGATTTCATCAAGATAGCACATTAGCCTACCTCTGTTTTTAAATCAGTATTTACACACATCAGAGAAGCAAATTTTAATAAAAACAGATACAAAATAATTTGGTAAATGAAAAATAAATTAAACAAATTAAATTTGACAAATCAGAGTATTTACTTAGCCCTCCCAATGTTAGAGCTAAGAGTTTAAAATGTATAACAAAAAGATTCATGGAAAATGACAAAACTGACACATTTATAATCATATTAAGTGACATTACTACCATTACAGAAATAAAAAGTTTTGGTATACAACTAAATTAACATTAAAAATGACAAATAATTTTATTACAAAGTTTGACTAATTAGGCATGGAGAAAAATTGACAGCATTTTTTACTAGTAAGCAGAAGTTATATATTATATTCCAATATTAGAAGAAAAAATTTAAATAGCCAAGTTTTAGGTCTAAATATTATTAATTTTATGAAAGCAGAAATCTAACAGGTTACGTTTTTAGGCAGTATAAAATAAAAACAGATACTTTAAATTAAGTTGGAACCAATAAGTAATATCGAGCCACATGCAAATTTTATTTAAGACTAATATTATTAATTTATAAATCAAATGAAAAATCCAAACACATTATTTTTAGAGTTGGGGACATGATAATAAGGAAGGATGTTGATTGAAGCCAGAAGCCCTGAATTCAGGTAAATAGTTGGATGAATATGAGCTGAACATAACAGAAAAACAGTAAAATTGGCTGTATCCACGTTGGTACTGTTATAAATTTGTGTAAAACCTAAAATTAACTTTTCGTTATTGAAAAATAAATTACCTCTCACAAATTGTTATCACCACATGGTATATTTGGGAGAGGGGATGTTCCAAATTAAGGAACTTGGGATGTCTCATCAGATGCTGTTGGGTGCTGCACAATATCTACATGAAATATTTTACTCATGTGTACCCTGTGGATATTTGTGCTTTTAGGGAAAATGTTATGTATTCCCAAAACTTTTCATGTATACAATTAAAAGTCCTCAAGAAGCTTCAAGAATTCTTAAAATGCTAAACAGAGTTAAAGGAAATTATGAGAACGTCACAGGAGCAGAAGTAAATCCAGAGAACAATCTAGAATAATCACACTAAGAAGACCTTCCTTCAGATACTGACTGATCACAAAGATGTCAAATCTATGTGGATTTCTAACTTGTCCCCAGGAAAATTGAATAAACAAAAAAAAATGTGATTGCAGCCATCCTCAATGTGACATTTCAAAAAATTGTGAACCAGATTAAAAACTATAATGAACCCAAGAAAATAAGGACAAAGTATTGGAAAAAAATATACACAAAAGCTATGCATATTGGGATTATGTTTTGAAATTTTAAGCAAATACAATTTTAAAAAAAGAAAATCAATGTTAATTTTTGTGAAAATTGGAAACTATAAAATTTAAAAGAATATTTGAAAAAAAGCAAAATAGAAAATACACAGTATACAAACATATCCAGTTAATAAACAATGTACAGGTTAGCTATTAAATTAAACTAGGATGATGAGAGGTTTAGTGAACTAGAATATTGAGCAGAATTAATATAGCTACAACAGTAAAGTGACACTTCATAAAATACAAATATAATTATACATAGATGAAGACTAAAAGTAAAACGCACCTAATTGTTTGGATAGAATGAAAATAATAATAATAAAAATAATCAAAAACATGGTGATTTACAAATTTTTAAAAGATAACCAGACATAGATCTTTGAATTTTTAAGTGCATCATTTCAAAGGAGAGTTTTAAAAACCTTAACAGAAATAATAGTCAAGATTTTTAATGGCAAAAGGAAAAAAATCTTATAAGAAGTGAGAGAGAGAAAATCTACAAAGTGAGATAAATTTAAACACTTTCACAAGGAAAAACACTGTGATATTTGATACCAATAGAGGCTTCTTAAGATTATCCTTCAAGGGCTGGCTGGTCAGTTCACTTGGTTAGAGTGTGATGCTGATAACACCAAGGTCCACGTTTTGATCTCTGTAATGGCCAGCCACCAAAAACAAACAAAAATGTTTTCTTGTATGAAAGTTTGAGAATCACAATGAAAGACTGAGAGCCACAATACAGGAATATCCACTTATGGCGGATACTGAACTAAAGGAATCACATACTCCTTGGCAGCATCAGCTTCAGAAAGTAATTAGATATAAAAAGAAGTAATTCACACATTTTAATTAAATAAAACAGCAAATTCTTTGCTGTGTAAACATTTAACTGAGAGTATAAGAATCTATTTTTCAGCAAATATTTTCTATCACTAAGCTGTTAAAAATTGATACAACTTCTGTTGCATATTTTGCAGAACATTGATTATCCTCTTAAAAAAACTGAGCAGCACCAAAGTACCAACAGTGACAGATATTGATCACAATCCTCTGGCACCCAGGAGGACAGGGCCACAGGCCAATAACAGGGTTGAGAAGAATGAAATGTGGAAGGAAGTCCACTAGTACATGACCACAAAGAAACTCACTAGCAGCAGGATGGTCTGGGAGGCCCTTTTCTCTGGAAAGATTCTCAGGGACAGGCTGGTGCTACGGAAATGCTGGGATCACCTCTAATGCCTAGACTGTAAGACCAAGAGAATCACCATGTATGCACTTGAAGAATGATCACTTCAAAGGAGACATTGCTGGATCCTGTCAGAGTAAAAACATGTATGTAATACAGTTCATGGGTGAAAGTGAGCAGTAGTTAGCACTGCTATGTGGATGAGGGCCAAGTGACAGGTGATCAGACCAGTGGCCTAGGCCTGTGATCCAGAAAGAGCGTGAAGATACAGACGAGAAGAATGAAGGTGCTGGCTATGAGTCCAATGCCAACTTGGAAAAGAAAGGCATTTTTAATAATATAAATTGAAATTGATCATTTTACTGGCAAAGAAGAAACATCTGAAAAAAAGGAATAGACCTCTTATCACTAATGTTATTTACCCCATAGTCAAAATTATCACCAACATCATTTGAACTTTACCCATTTATGCTGATTTACCTTCTTTTACATGAATTCTTAAAAGTACAGTCTGAATATTCTTTTATCTATCAAATACTCAATATATATTAATCACCAACACATCCACAATCACACATGTGCAGGGTGCACATTATCTATACTTCTGTAGCACCTGCGATTCACTGTTTAGAGAGCATTGCTTTACTATCTTTATTTAATTCTTGCCACCAGAGCAGTGATGTGCATATAAAAATAAACCATGGTTGTCTGTGAAAATGAACTGAAGTAAATTTCATGCTAATTAGAAAAGAATCACCCAAAAACGATTTTTTAATAAAAGTTGGGTGTGGTTTACCTTACATCAAATCCTTTGACACTTCTCCCTTCTTCATCAACACTCTACATTTAACTACCCTTGTCTTTACATGATGAGCATCGTGATGATGGAGCCTAATCTTCTTATCATAAAGTCAGCTGATTATTAACCTTGATTCTATCTGCACCTAAATTTCCCTTTGCCACATTCCCTAATATATTCACAAGATCAGGGGATTAGGGTGTGACATCTTTATGCCAACTGTATCTCCTCAAAATAATCCCAGCTCTCTCCCAGTTTACTTTCTATACCATAGACCTCCCATGTACAGTATTCATCTAATGAAGGAAATTGCTTAAGCCCTGCTCTCAATTTCAAGAGGGCAGTACTTTTATCTACTTTGTAACATTCACGAGATTGCATCAAAATATTTATATGGTGATTCTTTTCTTCAGACTTCAGTTATGAGGATAACCTCCTATGCCTTTAAAAATACTTAGGTCTCCAATAGTAAAGACAATTCCACTCCTTCCTTCCTTCCATCCTCCTTTCCTCCCTCCCTCCCTCCCTCCCTCCCTCCCACCCTCCTTCCCTCCCTTCCTTCCATCCTTCCTTCCTTCCTTCCTTCCTCCCTCCCTCCCTCCCTCCCTCCCTTTATTTTAGATATTCATAAGATACAAACCCAATTGTCACCTCTTTTGCCCATAATGTGAGAGCCAGATTCATACTGGGGGCATACCCATTACCAGAAATTACTTTTGTACCCTGTGTCCCTACCCAGTTATCCCCCAACCTTCCTCCCCTTCCCCCCGCCACTCCACTTTGTAGACCTAGGAATGATCCCTCCCTGTGTAAGACCAATGCCGACAATTCCACTCTTGTCTTAACCAAGAGATATCTGTATCAGAACCCTTTGTAAATGTTCACAGAATGATCCTGAAATCACTTTATCATGATATTTCCCTGAATTCAGGCATTATTATTTTATCAGATTAAACCAATCTATGGCTTAGAACAATTCAACTGTATGACACACACAAAAAATCCACACATTCACTCTATTTCTTTTTAGATAGAAGACTGTTCAATTAGATTTTAAGATTATACAGGCTCATAAATATAAATATGGAAAGCAATGCAGATAGCAGAAAGTGCTCTTGGGTCATCCTCAGAAAATTATAGCTGAAGCAGAACATTGTTCCACACGTATGACTTATGTATCTATGTATATCATAGATATATAATAAGCACATACACATATGTACATATATATATAACAGCATATGTTATCACATGCTAGATTAAGAATTTGAAGAAAGAACAAATATACATGGAATGCTTATATATATTTTTGCTCTTTCTTCAAATGCTTAATTTAGCAAAGAAGTCATTTATTTATCTCAACTGCCAGAACCAAAAAACTGGTAATCCCAACAATATACATCTGCACTCTCAGCTCAGTTGAAATCTGTTGGCATGTTCCACTTGGGAAAACACCAGGATAATATTGATTTATGCACAAAGGTCTCTACATTTTAAAGTTCACCATCTAGTGCAAGGAAAACAATATTTGGTCATGAACCACTAATATATGTGTAATTATTTAATAATTACACGTCTGAACCATTTTGTTATTGCCCTGTGTATATTATAGGCCATATACCAAAATGAAATAAAATAGTAGAAAAAGTAACATAGATAAGATTTTAATGTTTCTTTTCTCACCCCAAGGTATATGCAGTTCACTTCCTCTAACTCATGGCCCCACTCTGTAACCGAATATCACATCCTGAGCAAAGAGTGTATCTGCTACTCCATCATGTGCATCCTTCTCCGATGAGACTCTGGAGGGCACTGGTGCTCAGCCTGGACTGGGGAGGACTGTGGTTCCCATGAACTGGTGTTACCAAATAGATCACAAGACAGTCTGCTAAATATGAATTTCAGATACATAATGAAAGTCATTTCATAGATAATTATTATGAATTACACGTATATATAAAATATATAATATATCCCCAGATATTACATAGAAGTGTTATGTGCAAATATGCAAAGATTTTACAGTTATACTAAAAAGTTATTTGTGTTTCTTAATTTTACACTTTACTCTGTGTCCTGTATTTTTATTTGGTGAATCTGGCAACCCCAACATTAAATAATACTGGGATGTGAAAACATGGTACATACTAGGAGAAACAGGATAGAAGAAAAACTCATAGAGGTCGTATAGTCTAGTCTGAGTGTGAAGGAGAATTGGGGCCTAACACCTTAAAGGTCCTGATGCCTTGAAAAGTTACAAACCTGAATGCACATCTCAGCACTCACTGTGAGCAGTGACAACCAGGCTGTCCTTGGGCTGAGGGTGAAGTCACTGAGCATAATCGGAAGACAGATGATGCAGATCAAGTTCATCCTCACTATTCTTACTTTCAACTTAGAATATTATTAGTATTGTAAGCCCCAAAGAATATCAGCAGTCATAACTGTTGTAGGGAAAATAACATCATTACATGGACAAGGTACCAAAGACTGATCATAATATCTATGGATTTAGACCAGATGTCCAAAAAAGAGAATGAGTGTAATGAAAAGAGGAAGCCACTTACAAACCCAATGCTATTTGCATTAAGAAATATTTTATTTTTAGAAAATGAAGTTCAATAACATTTATTTTCTCATATTTATAATAATATCTAATATTTAGACTTGTATTATTTTAGGAATGACATCATATTAACACATTCTTCACATTCTTCCCGATTTACATTTAAGTATAAACCTATGAGGGTACATTAAAAACTTCATGGAAAAAGAGAACTAAAAGATAATGGGAATCTTCCCATGATCTTTTTAATGTATCCTTATATAACACAAAACAACATCCTCTGTCTTATTTTATTGTTATAATAGTAAAAAATATCACATTCCTCATCAATTTCACTATATTTTATGCACAGCACTGTAAAACCTATGACTGGTCACTGTCCTCTATGCGCCAGGAAGCCTGGTCAGGATCAGTCATGCCCATCCTCAGACATCCTCCCTATACATGGAATGCAGGGGCTTTTAACAAGAGAGAATTTAAGACAAACTTCTCTAATGCTCAAGAACAAAAGTTTTCTACTCATCAAGTTTTTTAAGGTTATGATGCCCTTGTGAGCCACAAATGGACAATTTCTGCCACTTTCTTCTATTTTCTACCTTATCATGATTCCATCCTCTCTGTCTTCAATTTTAAAGACACATGAGCATTAGAAGGCATTAAACTGACTGAACTCACATGTTAACTTGTGAATTTCAACAACTAAATAGAAATTTACTTAATTTTTGTAAATGTATTTTCATATGGAGCTAATTACAATTTGAATCTTTCAGAGAGACAAGTAGGGAGACTAAATTTAGATTTTTTAATAAGGAAATGATATGTCACTCACATTTGTAAATTATTATTTTCTCATCACTGAACAATCTCATACAAGCTAATATATAGAACATTTTATGTTTTCAAAGATTTAGAAAACACCAAATATTAAATTTAAAGAAATATTTGAAATTATGATGAACATTACTATTCATTTACATAAGGTAGTCATTCACTCTATAGAGATTTGATATATAGCAGAAGATAATGTTTCCAGACAGTTTTCTGGGAACAACAAAAAACAAAACCCTGTATTCGCATATATATATATATATACACACACACACACATATATATTGTCATCTCATAAAATTTCATTATTATAAAATGTTAAAAAAGTCTCATGTTTTATGACATCATTAGCTACATAGTCCTAAAACATTAGAAATATACTAAAGGATCTCTAAAGTTAAGAAAACACAGAAATCTGATTCAATTATTCTGAATTAGTTTAGATTTACCATGCCTTAAAAGATAAAAAAGGTTCATAATTTCATAAAATTTGTTGTTGTACTTATTTATTAAAATAGTCAAAATTTCAATTTAAATGTAACATCACAAAATTTCAAATTTCTTTCCACAAATCCATAATGTGCTGACTTTAACAAAAATGTATATTTTGTCTGGAAACACTTACTGATTACTTACAATTCAGTGAGATATAAGAACAAAATAATGAGAGAATTACAGACATCACTGAGAAAATCCTGCCTCCTTTCACCACCCACCTGAGTCTTGAGCTGTCACTATTAATGAAGCTGAGAAACAGATACTCACCCAGCTGAGTCCTGGAGTAATTATGTGCATGTGAATTGTGGTCCCTAAGACATGGCTGTAAGGAAGGAATGCTGTCAGCTCATCTCCCTCTAGGCACACAATTTTTATGCCACCTGTAGATGCAGGACATCCCAGGCCTTGGGATTGTTAGAAACAGGAGTCAACAAAGAAAAAACAAGTTACCTTATTCCTGGAAAACAGCAGAGCAGGAGAAGCTGGGTTCCAAACATTTCCATGTGTGAACTCCATGTCTTAGGCAACCTTACCCATGAGGGTTGTCTGATCTCAGTCCTTATCGATAAAAACAGAATTAAACAATAGTTCAAAATTCAATTAATATTTTTTAAATTTTCAGGTCAGATTATCCAAAGTATCCTTGCTGACTCAGGAGATTCCTGGTGGCCTTCACACATGTTCTTCAGTTGCCCCTGAATTTCAGGATTTCAGAGTCTTTATACTACTTTTTTGGGAATGGAAAAAAATGGACCTTCATGTAACTTCCTAGGCAATGGACTCTTTCTTCACAGGACACAGCCCTGAGCCAGCAAACATGGTATAGGATCCAGAATGCATACAACATTTTATGCCCATGGCCCAACCAGTTTGGGAGGTGCATTTTGGAGGACAGAGAGAAAAGATCCACTCAAGCACCACAGAGGGACGGAATGTGCACTGTCCTTACCAAGATATCTTATTTCTTTTTTTAAAATTTAATTTAATTTTGTCAATATACAACGTGTTTGATTACTGTGGCCCATTACCAAAACTTCCCTCCCTCCTCCCTCCCAACAACCTCCTATCTGTTCGCTTGTCATAGACTTCAAGGAATTGTAATTGTAATATCTTCTTCCCATCTCCCATTTGTGTATTTATTTATTTTTAGCTCCCACCAATAAGTGAGAACGTGATATTTCACTTCCTGTGCCTGACTTGTGTCACTTAATATAATTCACTCTACGTCCATCCATGTTGTTGCAAATGGCAGTATTTCATTCATTTTATAGCAGAGTAGGGTTCCATTGTGTAGATATACCACAGTTTCCATATTGACTCATCCAATGATGGACATTTGGGCTGGTTCCAATTCTTAGCTATTGTACATACAGCTGCAATGAACGTTGGAGAACAGGGATGCATTCAACTTGATGATTTCCATTCCTCTGGATAAATTCCCAGCAGTGGGATAGCTGGGTCATGTGGTAGATCGATCTGCAATTGTTTGAGGAACCTCCATACCATTTTCCATAGACGCTGCACCATTTTGCAGTCCCACCAACAATGTATGAGAGTTCCTTTTTCTCCGCAACCTCGCCAGCATTTATCGTTCACAGTCTTTTGGATATTACCCATCCTAACTGGGGTGAGGTGTTATCTCATTGTGGTTTTGATTTGTATTTCCCGAATGCTGAGTGATGTTGAGCATTTTTCATGTGTCTGTTGGCCATTTGTATATCTTCCTTAGAGAAATGCTTATTTAGCTCTTTTGCCCATTTTTAATTGGCTTACTTGTTTTTTCGTTATAAAGTTGTTTCAGTTAACTGTATATTGTGGATATTAATCCTTTGTGAGATGTATATTTCGCAAATATTTTCTTGCACTCTGTTGGTTGCCTTTTAACTCTGTTAATTGTTTCTTTTGATGTGTAGAAGCTTTTTAGTTTGATATAATCCCATTTATTCAATTTTCCTTTGGTTGCCCGTGCTTCTGGAGTCATATTCATGAAGTCTGTGCCCAGTCCTACGTCCTGAAGTGTTTCTCCTATGTTTTCTTTAAGTTTTATTGTTTCAGGGTGTATATTTAACCCTTTAATCCATGTTGAGTTGATTTTAGTATATGGTGAAAGGTATGGGTCTAGTTTCATTCTCCTGCATATGGATATCCACTTATCCCAGCACCATTTGCTGAAGAGGCAATCTCTTCCCCAGTGTATAGACATGGTGCCTTTGTCAAGATCAGATGGCTATAGCTGTGTAGGTTGATTTCTGGATTCTCTATTCTATTCCATTGATCAGTGTGTCTGTTTTTATGCCAGTACCATTCTCTTTTGGTTATTATAGCTTTGTAGTACAGTTTAAAGTCAGGTAGTGTTATGCCTCCAGCTTCATTTTTTTTTTTTTTTGCTCAGCATTGCTTTGGCTATGCGTGGTCTTTTGTTATTCCATATAAATGTCTGGATAGGTTTTTCCATTTCTGAGAAAAATGTCATTGGAATTTTGATGGGGATTGCATTGAATTTCTAGATCACTTTGGGTAGTATAGACATTTTCACAATGTTGGTTCTTCCAATTCAAGAGCATGGGATATCTTTCCATCCTCTTAATTTCTCTCAGCAGTGGTTTGTAGTTCTCATTACAGAGTATTTTCACATCCTTGGTTAACTCAATTCCTAAGTATTTTATTTTTTGGTGGCTATTGTAAATAAGCAAGCTTTCTTGATTTCTCTTTCTGCATGTTCACTATTGGGGAATAGAAACGCTACTGATTTTTGTCTGTAGATTTTGTATCCTGCTCTTTTGCTGAAATCATTAATCAACTCCAAAGTTTTTCTGTAGAGGTTTTAGGCTGTTCGATATATAGGATCATGTCATTTGCAAACAGGGACAGTTTGACTTCATCTTTTCAAATCTGGATGCCCTTTATTTCCTTCTCTTCTCTGATTGCTCTGGCTAGTACTTCCAGCACTATGTTGAATAGGAATAGTGAGAGTGGGCATCCTTGTCTAGTTCCTCTTCTTAAAGGAAAAGTTTTCAGCTTTTCCCCATTCAGGATGATAGTGGCAGTGGGTTTATCATATATGGCTTTAATTATGTTGAGAAACTTTCCATCTGTACCTACTTTGTATAGAGTCTTTATCATGAATGAGTCTTGCACTTTATCAAATGCTTTTTCAGCATTTATAGAGATGATCACATGGTCCTTGTGTTTGATTTTGATATGATGTATTGCATTTATTGATTTGCATATGTTGAACCAACCTTGCATCCCTCAGATGAATCCCATTTGATCATGGTGTATAATTTTGTATATGTGTTGCTGTATTCTGTTAACTAGTATTTTGTTGAGGATTTTTTGCATCTATATGTTTATCAAGGATATTGGCCTGTAGTTTTCTTTCTTAGTTGTGTCTTTACCTGGTTTTGGTATCAGGGTGATGTTTGCTTCATAGAATAAGTTTGGGAGAATTGCCTCTGTTTCAATCTTTTGGAAGAGCCTGTACAGAATTGGTGTCAATACCTCTTTGAATGTTTGGTAGAATTCTGCTGTGAATCCATCTGGTCCTGGGCTTTTCTTTGTTGGTAGTCTTCTGATAACAGCTTCAATCTCTTTTATTGTTCAGATTTTCTACATCTTCTTGGATCAGATTTGGTAGTTTGGGTTGAGAAATTCATCCATTTCCTCCAGATTTTCAAATCTGTTGGCATATGGTGGTTTATAGTAGTCTCTAATAATTCCTTGTATTTGAGAGGTATCAGTTGTTATGTAACCTTTTTCATTTCTAATTTTTGTTATTTAGGTCTTCTCTCTTCTTTTTTTCGTTAGCCATGCTAATGGTTTGTCAATTTTATTTATCTTTTCAAAAACCAACTTTTTGATTCATTTATCTTTTTTACTGTTTTGGGGGCTTCAATTTCATTAAGTTTTGCTCTGATCTTAATGATTTCTTTCCATCTGCTAACATTGGGTTTGGATTGTTCTTGTTTTACTAGTTCTTTAAGTGAAGTATTAGGTTGTTCACTTCACTTTAAGTGAAGTATTAGGTTGTTCACTTCCATTCTTCTGAAGTAAGCATTTAATGCCATAAATTTCCCCCTCAGTACTACTTTTGCAGTATCCCACAGGTTTTGGTATGAGATATCATTGTTTTCATTCATTTCAATAATTTTTTTGGTTTCCTGTTTGATTTCTTCTTGGGCTCATATGTCATTAAGTAGAATGCTGTTTAATTTCCATGTGTTTGTATTTGATTTCTAATTTTAATCCACTGTGGTCTGAAAAAATATAGGGGATAATTCCAATTTTTTTGAATTTGTTTAGACTTGATTTGTGACCTAACATGTGATCTATCCTGGAGAATGTTCCATGTGCTGATGAGAAGAACGAATATTCTGAGGTTGTTGGATGGAATGATCTGTAGATATCTGCCACGTCTAATTGGTCTACAGTGTTGTTTAGATCTTGTGTTTCTCTGCTGATTCTTTGCCTAGATGATCTGTCCAGTACTGACAGTGGGTGTTCAGGTCCCCTGCTATTATGGTATTAGTGTCTATTTCCTTCTTTACCTCTAATAGGGTTTGCATTATAAATCTGGCTGCTCCAATATTGGGTGCATATATATTTATGATTGTCATGTCTTCTTGATGGATGATGAATCCTTTTATTATTACGCAGTGGCCCTCATTATCTCTTTTTATGGCTTTTAGTTTAAAGTCTATTTTATCAGACATAAGAATAGCTACTCCAGGTCATTTTTCATTTCTGTGTGCATGGTAAATCTTTTTCTATCCTTTCATTCTTAGTCTATGTGAGTCTTTATAGGTGAGGTGGATCTCTTGAAGGCAGCATATAGTTGGGTCCTACTTTTTAATCCGGTCAGCCAGTTTGTGTGTTTTGATTGGGGAATTTAATCCTTTTACATTGAGTTGTTATTGAAAAGTGTTGATTTATTCCCAGCATTTTATTGATTTTTGTTTGGATGTCTTAAGTGTCTTTTGTTCCCTTCTTTCTGATTTAGTGTTTGTCTTCTGCATTTGTTTGTTCCTTGGGATGCACATAATTTTTTTTTCTCTTCATTGTTGGCATTTTTATTTTCCTAGTGGGATTTGATTTTTCTTGAGTTTTTAAGGCAGTCAGTTATTTTTCAAGCCCAGTACTCCCTTGAGAATTTCTTGTAAGGGTGGTCATGTGGTAGAAAACTCCTGCAGTTTTTGTTTGTCTAAGAAATATACTATTTCTCCTTCATTTTGGAAGGATAGCCTTGTGGGGTAGGGTATTCTTGGCTGGCAATCTCTGTCTTTTAGTATTTTCAATACATCATCTCATTCCTTTCTGGCTTTTAGGGTTTGTGATGAAAAGTCTGATGCTAGTCTGACTGGAGCTCCCTTATAGGTGATTTGATGCTTCTCTCTTGCAGCTTTTAAGGTTCTCTCTTTCTCTTTGAATTTTGCCAGTGTGACTATAACATGTCTTGGAGAAGACCTTTTTGGGTTGAATACAGTTGGGGATCTTTGAGCTTCCTGAATCTGAAGATTTGTGTCTTTTGCTATACCTGGGAAGTTTTCTGCCACTATTTTGTTGAATATGTTTTCAATGCAATCTCCTTTTTCCTCCCCGTCTGGAATACCCATGACTCAGATATTTGAGCACTTAAGGTTGTGTGATATCTCTCTTAGATTTTTTCCAATGTTTCTAATTCTTTCTTCTTCTTCTTTTTTTTTGTCTGCCTGTGTTATTTCAAACAGCCCATCTTCAAGGTCAGAAGTCCTCTCTTCTGCTTCTGAAAGCTTGCTGGTTAAACTCTCTGTTGTGTTTTGTATTTCACTGACTGAATTCTTCAGCTCAGCAAGCTCTGCTACATTCTTTTTCAGGGCATTGATTTCCTTGTACATTTCTTCTTTTAGGTCCTGTATACTTTTCCTCGTTTCATCGTGTTCTCTACCTGAGTTTTCTTGTACCTCATTTAGTTTCCTTAGAATTATCACTCGAAATTCCTTGTCAGACATCTCAAGGGCTTCTTCTATAGGATCTAGAGCTTGAGAGTTATTACCCTTTGGTGGTATACTTTCTTGATTTTTCACATTTCTAGTATCTTTCCTTTGATGTTTAGTCATTATGGCAGTTTATTTCATGGTCCACTGGCTCAACACTATTGTCTGGCTAGGATGCTGCTGGGGCTGCCAATTTGGCACAGCTGCCTCAGTGTCTGCATGTTTGCCCACTTGTGCCTTGGATGCATGTTCACCTCGGGTCTTGGGCCTCTCTGGGGAGGCACTTCTCTGGTCAGTGCACACTCAGCCACGCTGCGGATAGAGTTGGGCAGAGGTGAGGCCTACCTGCTGTGTCACACATTGGCACCACAGGACATGTGGTCTGTGTGGATCTTGGGCCTTTCCAGAGGTGCACATCTCTGATTGGCGTGCACTCTGCTGGGCTGGGGCTGGAGTCAGGAGGTGGCAGCAAGGCCTACCTGCCCAGTCATGTGCTGGCACCATGGGCATGTGGTCTCCGCAGATCTCGGGGCTCTCCGGCAAGGCACCTCTCTGGTTGGCACTCACTTGGTCAGGCTGGGGATGGAGTCAGGTGGCGGCGGCGATGCCTACCTGCTGGGTCGCATGCTGGCAACGCAGGGCGCATGGTCTACACAGATCTTGGGCCTCTCTGGTGGGGTGCCTCTCTGGTCAGCGTGCACTCAGCCAGGCTGGAGATGGAGTATTGCAGTGGTGAGGCCTACCTGCTGGGTCACGTGCTGGCACCACAGGGCATGTGATCTCCCCGGATCAGATATCTTATTTCATCAAGGACATCAGGCTCATGCGGTGGTATGTTCTGCCACCCTCTCGGTCTCCTGTGTTGTTTCCACTCACAGACATGTTTTCCTTCCCACACTCTGCACTACAGTATGTGGAATAAAATAATTAGGGCATCCTGAGCATCAGACAACTTGTATTTGCTTCTGTGACACCCATCAACTACATCTTTGTCATAACTATCTATAATTTTAACCTTACCTTTAGTCATGACTCCCATGGGTGTGGTAAACTTTCTTAAATACCATATGATGCTAAATTGGAGACATTTTCCCACTGAACTTACAGATCCTTCCTGAAAGCAACAGGTCTAAGTGTGTTTGGATTCAGCATGGTGCACCTCTCATGTGCCATCTTTGATGCTGTAACAAATAAATCCTCCATTTGGCTGCAGTCAGGACCACTTGATCCCCAGACTTGTACTGTCTTCAATTACAGTTCTCCCTGCCATCTTCATCCCGGTCCCATCTATCATCAGCTGCCATCACTATGACCTCAGTGTTCAATCCAGTCAGCTCAATCAGGTCCTGATCTATTTTTACTCTTGGAAGCTTTTCAACTCCTTCTTTATAAATGTTTTTGTCCCATATTAAAAAAAAAAGAAAGCAAAACAAAACAAAAAAACTGTTCAAGAATTTTATACTCACAAAAAAATATCTATTATGAATAAAGGTTAAATAATAACATTCCAGATGAATAAAAACTGAGCCAAATTGTTGCTAGCACACAGACATTATGAGAAATACTAAAAGAATATTTTCAGGCTGAAAACAATTAAGCTCGGAAAATAATTTCAGTGCATAAGGAAGACAGAAAGCACTAGTAAACATAAGTATACAATTATAAGATAGAATAAGTGAATTTTTAAATCTTTAATTTAAGGGGACTATGAAACAGAGGGTATTCAAGGATCGCCTCAAAGCCTCACTCTTTCACCTTATTTTTATACATCTACTACCACAACAACGGCAGAAACATGGAATACTAAAAGTAATGAGCAAATTCATACATAAATAAAAAATTATCAAAACAGAATGAAAGAGTAATAGAATTACTTTAATAGGACTAAAAATGTAAAGATATTAAATTAATTTAAAAATCCTTCAGATCAAGATCTGAAAAGAATATCCCAGATTGTATTGGTGTCATTGTCACCATGTGATTGCCTGCAGCACCTCGGGCCCCTCCCAGAAGAAGATCCTCACCAAATGTGTCCCCTGGAATGTGGACTTCCCAGTTTCCAAATGATGAAGTTTGGATGTGTGTCCCCTCCAAAACTCATGTGGAAATTTGATCTCCAATGTGGCAGTGTCAGAAACTGATTGAGTCATGGCCCTCATGGATGGATTAATGCTTTCCCTGGAGGAGGAGGGGTAGTGAGTGAGTTCTCACTCTATTAGTTCCCATGAGAGTTTGTTGTACATAGGACCCTGGCACCTCTTGCTTCCTCTCATCATGTGATCTGTTCGTACCCACCAGCAGCCTGCACTTTCTGCCATGAGTAGAAGTAGCCTGAGGCCCGTGCCAGATGCAACTGTCCCAGAATCATAAGCCAAATAAATCTCTTTTTTATAAATCACTGAGTCTCAGGTATTTCTGTTATAGCAACACAAAATGGACTAAGACATGAAAAGTGTAAGAAATAAATT
Source organism: Cynocephalus volans (assembly GCF_027409185.1). Lineage (NCBI taxonomy): Eukaryota > Metazoa > Chordata > Mammalia > Dermoptera > Cynocephalidae > Cynocephalus > Cynocephalus volans. The sequence continues at coordinate 44,868,873 of NC_084463.1, read as the reverse complement.
TTGTTTCTTTATAAGTTATCCAGTTTCAGGTATTCTTTTATAAGCAACAGAAAACTGCCTCATACAGCCACAATCCAAATTCAAATAGTATACATTAAACATGCAATTTTTTGTTTTTATATCAATTGTAGCTTTACAAAACTGTTAAAAAACAATAAGCATAAAGCACCATATAGATAAAAGAAAATCTCAACTGACACAGAAAAAACTTTGACTATATCCAGCAACCACTTATAACTAAAACCCTAAACAAACCAAGAATTACAGTAAACTTCTAAAAACTGATATATGGCATGGATGAGAAGCCTACCATAAACATACTTAATGGCAAAAATAGAATGCTTTTCCCATAAGATTGGGGACAGAGCAGAACTGTTCACTTTTACTACTTCTATTCAACACTGTACTGGAGGTTTTTGTTAAAAACAAAATAAAACAAAACAAAAAACTGTCAATGAGTGGAAGGAAAGACCTGGTGTTATAACAACTAGTATTCAGCAATCAAAATGATTTAAATACTGATACTTGCTACAACAGGGATGGAGCTAAAAAACATTAAGCTGGCAGAAAGAAACCAAACACAAAGGGTCACATACTGTGTGAATCCATTTAAAAGACATGTCCAGAAAAGGTCAATCTCTAGAAACAGAGTAGAGATCAGTAGTTATGTACATCTCGGGGAAATGGGAAGTGACTGCAAATAGCATGAAGCTTTTGGGGAGGCTAATGGAAATGTGCCAAAGTTGGACAAAACTTATGGTCTTATAACTGTGCAAATATACCACAAAACAGAAGATGTGCACTTAAAACATGATAACTGTCTCAGCAGCCTGGGTCCTGAGGTGTACGCTTCTGAGAGGCACCTGAATTCCATCCCAGAAGAGTACATATAGGACTTATGCCTGCCTCTGCCCATGCATGATGGGGGCTGAAGCCCCACAGGTGCCACTGAGTGACAAGGGGCACCTGAGGCTCCAAGGACTGCTGAATGCACGTGATCTCTCTCTCTCTCTCTCTCGGTCATTGTGGAAAACTGGATATCCACATGAAAAAAATTCAGATTGGACTCTTATGTTACACAATACACAAAATCAACTCAAAATGGATTAAAGATTTACAAATAGGACCTAAAATGATAAAACACCAAGAAGAAAATGGGAAAAGTTCCAGGACATTGGTTTTGACAATGATCTTTTTGGATATACACTAAAAGCACAAAAACTAATGGAAAAATAAAGGGGGACTATATCAAACTAAAAAGTTTCTGCATAGCAAAGAAGATCAATAAAAGGAAAAGGGGAACTAAGAAAATATTTGCAAATCATATTTTCAGTAGGAGAGTAATATCTAAAATACATAAGGAACACATAGAACTCAATAGCAAAAACAAACGAACAAACAAACAAACAAAAAAACCCACCAAATAACCCAAATAAAAAATGAGTAAAGAGTCTGAACAGATATTTTTTCCAAAGAAGACATGTAAGTGGCCAACATGTCTTTGAAAAAGTGCACAACATCACTAATCATCAGGGAAATGCAAATGAAAGCCACAGTAAAATACTACCTCACAACTGTTTGGCTATTATCAAAAAGTCAAAAGATAACACATATTGGCCGGGATGTGGAGGAAAGGGAAACTTGTAAACCGCTGGATGGAATATAAATTGGTACAGCCATCATGAAAAACAGTATGAAGGTTTCCCAAATAAAATTATAAATAGAACTCCCATATGAGCTAGCAATCCCACTTCTCAGTATTTATCAAAGGAAATAAAGTCACCATCTCAATGATACCTGTACTTTCATGTTCATTTCATCATTAGTCATAACAGCAAAATATAGACCTTAAACAAAGAAGAAAATCCTGCCATTTGTGATAATATGAATACAAAAGCAAAGACCTGGAGGCCATTAGAAGAAGTGAAATAAGCCAAACACAGCATGTACCAAATCAGAAAACAAAGCGATACATAGGAAAAAACACTGCCCAAAAAACAACAAAAAAAAAACTAAACCAGGATCCCCAAACAGTACCCATTAGGTCTTATCCATGGATAAAGAGCAGTGGGGTTTGACAGGAGGTATCTTATCACTACTGGTATGTACTCTGCTGGGTGCAGAGGGTGATTCTTCTAGACTCTCTTCTCTCTTGGCTCTAACTCCAGGAACAATAGCCAGCCCTTTCTCCCCTAATCAGGGTGCTCTGGCACCTTTAATCATAGACATTGGGTCCAAAATAGGTCCCAGGAATACGTCACTAAAAGAGTATAAGTCCCTTTAGCACTTTTCATAAGTTATCTCTATGATCCTCAATAACTTTGAGTTACCTGATAATCACCCAGTTTCTGGAGCTGCAGAGCTGAATGCCATAATAAGGACTGGTCTGTTTCCCTGTGACACTCATATGTCATCTCCTGAAGAATCACAGGAGGCAACATGAAACAGGGTGCTTAATTGGGGTGGGAGGTGTAACCAAATGTTAGAAGCTCAGTAAGTGTTTGTTGAATTAGAAAGTTAACATAACTTGAATTTAAGATGATAGAGAAAACAATCAAAATGAAGCATGTTTTCCAAAACCCACTGTCTTAAGTTTCTTGAACTTGGTGTGGACGTCTTGTTCTTCAGATAAACATTTGCGGTAGAACTGCTGATTCACGGATCCATGTATAACCTGCTGGTTCTAATAAGCCGTTTAGATATTGTTAAGTATAGCTGAGGCATGAAGCTTATGCTTCAGATTGTACACAGACGCTTTTGGCTGCCATTTGTAATCAGTAACCAATGATTGTGATTCTTCTGTTCCATGAGAAAAAAACAAATGGAGCTTTCTTCTCCCTTTCAAAACTCCCCTATAAAATGCTTTGCTTGTAGCAAACTATGAAGCACTTTCCAACTGTTGGTTAGTGTTTTCTCGGTCAATCCTCACATTTGGCTGCCTATAAACTTCTCTAAAAATATTTTCCTATACAGCCGTAATAGTGGTTGACAAACTTTATACATATGAATTTTTCTTATGTAATTTAAATCTTTAAAAATAACACTTTTTATTAGCATATTATTTCACATCGTAAATTTTCTTTATGCCCCTTACTCGACCTACTACTCCTCGACCCCTGCCCTCCCCCCATAACTGGTATCCTTAGGTTTGTTCTCTCCTTCTGAAAGTTCAACATATTATTGTGGTCTTTTCTTTCTTTCTTTTCTATCTTTCCTTCTTTCTTAGCCCTCTTAAAATTAAACATATACCATTTCACGGAGGCATTTAATGGATACCAAGTGTGTTCTCTCACTAGAATGGTATAATATTAAGCTTTCAAATATTTGCCACTTTGTGCTGAAAGTCACAATTTACTTGCCCACATTCAAATTGTGGGGGTTATACACTTTACAGTCACTGTAATTGTTAAAATGAATGTATCTGTATGAAACTCTTTATCTGTCTGTGTAAGTTTTTCCACAGGACTGACCCCCAGAGGTGGTAAGTCCTTGGATAAAAAGGGAAAAACAAACACCTTAAAACTCTTGATAGAAGTTTCTAAAATGTTTTTCAGAAAGTTTGTATAGTTTAACCTCCTACCAGCATTTCACTGTGTTTGTTTAGCACCCATCGTTGTTTACAGTAATGGTAACTTGAAAGGGGTCACAAGAGTGGAAGTGAAGAAAAAGTGACAGACTTGACAGGTTTATTCAAGCCAAAACCAAGAATATCAAATATTTGGTTGGTCCATGAGAGGTTAATAAGATTTTTCTGATAGAAAACATAAAGGAAAAAAAAAGATTGTTTTCTTTTGTATTGTGAGTTCTTGTTATTAGGATTGTTATTTGTTTGTTTTGTTTTGTTTTTATTGGAAAAGGCAGTATTATGTGTTTGAGGAGATAAGTTTATAAATCAGAGAGTCCAGAGGAGAGTCCCATAAGATACAGGAGTTCTGCTAGGATAGGAGAAAATCCAGAACTGACTAGAAACACTGAGCTAAACAAAGGCTGTCTAAAGAGAGAATATCAATAAGAACAAACAGCAAGTCTTCAACACGTCATTTAAACTGTTGCATTTGAACACAAAAAAAGAACTAAAAGGAAGAGCAAGAGAGGATGATGAGAAAGCAAGAAGTCAGTGTCAACTTAAACCATGGAGATGTGTAAGCAGCTACTGGGAGGTAAGAAGTAAGGTAAAGACACAACTCACCCGTGGACAGAGCCAGGAAGACATAGTTGACCTGAACAAGGTGAGGTTTACTTCACCACTCCCTTGTGGAGCAGACCAATAACTTCATGTTTCTTCTTTACACAAAATACATTCATTACATTTCAACAGTCTCAAAAGTCTTAACACATTTCAACATCAACTCTATCGTCTCTGGTCCAAACTCTCATCTACATCTTCTAAACCATGTCCAGGTAAGATTTGAGGTATGATTTATCCTGAGGCAAAGATTATCTCCAGCTGAACCTGTGAAACCAGACAAGATATCTGCTTCCAAAATAAGATGGTGAAATAGGCATAGGGTTTAAATTCCCATTCTTAAAGGAAGAAACAGGAAAGAAAGAAGGATTATTAGACCCAAGCCATTACAAAACCTGGCAGTACAAATCCATCACATCTTAAATATTGAAAATTATTCTCTTTGGGTCTGTGCGCTGTCTTACAGGCCCACTGGGGGGCAGTGTCACCCCAACAGCCCTGTGTGGCAGTCCTGCTGTTTTAGCCTGGTGGGATACCACCCCCAATGCTCTCTGCAAGGGTCCTACCCCTGAGCTCCTATGTGACTTTCCTGCCAAAATGACATTCTAGTATAGACCAATACATGTGGTTCTGCTTAGCACAGAAGGCCCCTTTGAAACAGAGGTGGAAATACCCGTACCCCTGAGGCACATATACTTTGAGCCTATGATGGTAGTGGTAACCTTGATAATCTTCAAAATGCCTTTTGGGTCCTTCTCTTTTCTTGAGAGAGAGAGTGTACGTTTGCAGCCAAATATCTCTATTGGTCCTGTCCCTTAAAATTCTAGAAATCTGATTCTAAGAGAAGAGAAGCACACACAGCCCAGCAGGCACCGAGGTGAGCTGAGACCTGCACAGCACCAGGAGCTTAGTCTACTTTTCCTTTTCAGGAAAGCTAGAACAGGAGCCAAGGTGGTTTAATATATAGATACTGCCAGACCTTCTGTAACCACAAAGACAGTTCACCACTACAGTAGCTGCCAGGGCCACTCTACAGGCAACCTGCCAATAACTTGACTACATTGACATGAGAAGAGTCACCAGTAGAGCCTGCGAATAGAGGAGGAAGTCTTTATCCACACAGCCAAATCCAGAGTAAAAGAAAAAGCAAGTCCTCTACCAGATAACCAAACATCAATGGAAAACTACTAGTACAAAAAAGAAGAAAAAAAAAGAAAGAAGATATGACACCACCAAAGGAAAACAGTAACTCTCAAATTCCAGACCCCATAGAACACAGAATCCTTGAAATGTCTGAAAAAGTATTCTGAGCAATTATCTTAAGAAAGCTTGAAGAATTAAAAGATGACTCCATTAGAGAATACAAGGAAACAAGAAAAACTACCTAGAATATGAAGGAGGAAAATTACAAAGAGAATAATACCTTAAAAAAGAATGTAGAACTCCTAGAAATGAAAGATTCACGTATTAGAGTAAAAAAAAACTACAAAAAGCTTAAGTGGCAGGCTAGAGCAAGCAGAAGAATTTCACATCTTGAAGATGGTCTTTTTGAAATAACCCAGACCAAAAAAAAAAAAAAAAAAAAAGGAAAAAGGAATTAAAAATAACAAAGAAAATTTGAGATAGCAGACAACCTCAACCACTCTCACATCTAAATTGTGGGTATTCCAGAAAGGGAGGAAAAAGGAAAAGGTATTGAAAACCTGCTCAAGGAAATAATAACAGAAAACTTCCTGGGGGTAGGGAGAGATGCAGACCTTCAGATCCAAGAAGCTCAAAGGTCCCCAAAAAGATACAATCCAAAAAGATCCTCTCCAAGACACATTATAGTCAAATTTGCAAAGCTCAAAGACAAAGAGAGAATTCCAAAAGCAGCAAGAGAAAAATGTCAGTCACCTATAAGGCAACCTCTAGCAAAATAATAGCAGACTTCTCAAGTGAAATCCTACAGGCTAGAAGAAAGTGGAATGATATATTCAAAACAATAAAAGAAAAAAGTTGACAGCCAAGGATTCTTTACCCAGCAAGGCCTCCTTCAGAAATGAGGGAGAAATAGTGTAATTCCCACACAAACAAAACTTGTGGGAGTTCACCACCATATGACCAGCCCTGCAAGAAATTCTTAAGGGAGTTCTGTATCTGGAATCTGAATAATGAATGTCACTACCACAGATAGATACACAGCAAAGAGCAAAACCTGCTGTCAAAACAAAAATGCCAGTGAGAAAGAGCAAAAAGCTAAATCATGCCACCTCAAATATCCAACGAACAAAGAAGACAAATAAAAGGGGAAGTAAGGATCAAAAGACATTTAAAACATCTAAACAAAAGGCAATTAAATGAAAAGAATTAAACAATATCTGTCAGTAACCACCTTAAATGTGAATGGATTAAATTCCTCATTCAAAAGGCACTGATTTACTGATTGGATTAAAAAGCTAGACACAAGTATATGCTGTCTTCAAGTGACCCACCTCACCTATAGAGACACACACAGACTAAAAGTGAAGGGATGGAAAAATAAATACCATGCAAATGGAAACCAAAAATGATCAGGAGGAGCTACTCTTATATTGAATAAAGTAGATTTTAACCAAAAATATATAAAGAGACAAAGAAGGAAACTATATAATGATAAAAGGATCTATCCAGCTAGAAGAAATAACAATCATAAATATATATTAACCCAATACTGGAGCACCCAGGTATATAAAGCAAACATTCTTAGACCTAAAGAAAGAAATAGGCCCTAATACATTAATAGTGGGTGACCTGAACACCATTCTCTCAGTACGGTACAGATCTTCTAGGCAACAAATCAACAAAGAGACACAGGATTTAAATTACACATTAAACCAACTGGACCTGGCAGATATACAGAGAATGTTTCACCCAAGAAGTATAAAATATACTTTCTTCACATCAGCTCACAGAACATTCTCCAGAATAGACTACATATCAGGTCACAAATCTAGTCTCAACAAATTTTATAAATTTGAAATCATTCCAAGTATCTTTTCAGACCACAATGGAATAAAATTGGAAATTAATAATAGGCATAACTCTGGAAACTATATAATTACATGGAAACTAAATAATAGGCTCCTGAAAAACCAATGGGTCCGAGAAGAAATTAAACAGGAAATCAATAAACTTCTAGAAACTAATGAAATTAAAGATACATCATACCAAAACCTGTGGGATACTGCAAAAGCAGTACTAAGATGCAGATTTATTGCAATTAATGCTTTTACCAAAAGAACAGAAAGACTTCAAATAACCTAAAATAATGCCTCAAAGAACTTGTAAAACAAAAAAAAATCCAAACCTAAAGGTAGTAGACAGAAAAATAAATAAGATCAGAACAGAATTAAATGAAATAAACACCCAAAAACAATAGAAAAGATCAACAAAACAAAAAGTTGGTTTTTTGAGAATATAAATAAAATAGATGAAGCATTAGATAGGTTAACAAAAAAAGAAGAAGAAGAAGAGAGAAGACCCTTAGTGTTCTCTTCAGAACACTGTTTTTCATTTTCTGCAATATGGCAGGCTGAGGAAATTCCAAATTTCCAAGTTCTGGTTGTTATTTTGCTTAACAATCCCATCTTCAGTAACAAAAATCAGAAATGAAAAGAGAGACACTACAACCAATACCACGGAAATACAAAGAATCATTAGAGACTATTATAAACAACTGTATGACAACAAATATGAAAATCTAGAAGATATGGATGTTTCTAGACACATACAAACTCCCAAGATGGAACCAAGAAGAGATAGAAAACCTGAACAGAACAATAATAAGCATTGAGATTGAAGTGGTAATTAGCAATCTACCAACAAACTCTGGGTGCAGATGGCTTTACAGCTGAATTCTATCAAACTTTTAAAGAGGGATTAATAACAATTCTCTTCAAACTATTCCAAAGAATTGAAACAGAAGCTACTCTCCCAAATTCATTCTATGAGGCCAACATAACTCACATACCAAAACCAGATAAAGACACAACAAAAAAAGAATATTACAGGCCAATATCCTTGATGAACCTAGAAGCAAAAACCCTCAACAAAATTTTAGCAACAAAAATACAGCAACATATTAAAAAAATTACACACTATGATCAAGTGGGATTCATCCCAGGGATGCAAGGATGTTAACATATGAAAGTCAATAAATGTGATACATCATATCAACAAACTCAAGGACAAAGACCACATGATTATCTCAATAGAGGCTGAAAAAGCATTTGACAAAATTCAATATCCTTCATGATAAAGACTCTCAACAAATTAGGTATAGAATGAAAATATCTCAACACAATAAAAGCCATTTATGACAAGCCCACCACCAGTATCATTCTGAATAGGGAAAAACTGAGGGCCTTTCCCTTAACAGGAACAAGACAAGGATGTAGACTCCCACAACGTCTATTTAACATAGTAATGGAGGTACTAGCCAGAGCAATCAGACAAGAGAAAGAAATTAAGGGAATCCAGATAGGAAAAGATGAAGTCAAACTTTCTCTATTAGCAAATGACATAGTACTATACATAGAAAAACCTAAAGACTCTATCAAATAACTCCTAGAGCTGGTTTATAGCTTCAGTAACAGTGAAGGATACAAAATAAATGCCCCCAAAACACTTGCATTTATATACTCTAATAATGAACTAACAGAAAGAGTAATAAAGTAAGCCCATTTACAATTGTCATGAAAAAATAAAATACCTAGGGATCAATTTAACTAATGAGTTGAAAGATCTCTACAAAGAGAACTACAAACCACTTCTGAAAGAAATTCAAGAAGACACAAAAAGATGGAAAGATGTTCTATGCTCTTAGAGTGGAAGAATTAACATTGTGAAAATGTCTATACTACCCAAAGCAATATACAGATTCAATGCAATCACCACGAAAATACCAAAGACATTCTTCACAGAAATCGAAAAAACAATCTTACCCTTCATACAGAACAACAAAAGACTCTGAATAGCCAAAGCAATCCTGAGTAAAAAAATTAAAGCCGGAGGAATAAAACTACCTGGCTTCAAATTATACTACAAAGCTACTGTAACCCAAACAGCATGTATTAGTATAAAAATAGACATTCAGACCAGTGGAGTAGAATTGAGAACCCAGAAATCACCCCTCAGGTTCATAGCCATCTGATATTGGACAAAGGAAACAAAAATCTACACTGGGAAAAAGACTGCCTCTTCGACAAGTGGTGCTGGGAAAACCGGATAACCATATGCAGAAGAATGAAACTAGATAGGCACCTCTCACCATACACTAAAATCAACTCAAAGAGGGTTGAAGACTTAAGTATAAGACCTGGAACTGTAACATTATTCAGGGAAAATATAGGTGAAACACTTCAGCAACTAGGTCTGGGCACAGACTTTATGAACATGAGCCCCAAAGCATAAGCAGTAAAACAAAAACTAAAGAAATGTTACTATATCAAACTAAAAAGCTTCTTCACAGCAAAGGAAACAATGAACAGAGTGAAATGATAAACTACAGAACGGAAGAAAATTTTTGCTAAGTATGCATCTGACAAGGGATTAGCATCCATAATATACAAGGAACTCAAGCAATTATACAGTAAAAAAAAGAAATAACACAATTTAAAAATGGGCAAAGGAGCTGAATACACATTTTTCAAATGAAGACGTACAAATGGCCAACAGATAACATGAAAAAATGCTCAACATCACTAGTCATCAGAGAAATGCAAATTAAAACTACATTGAGATACCACCTCACTCCAGTTAGATTAGCTATAATCAAAAACATGGTGAATAACAAATGCTGGTAAAGGTGTATAGAGAAGGAAACACTCCTACACTGTTGATGGGATTGTAAATTAGTACAACTACTATGGAAAACAGTATGGTGGTTTCTCAAAAAACTACAGATAGATCTTCCACATGATCCAGCAATCCCACTTCTGGGTATATACCCAGAGGAATGGAAATCATCATGTTGAAGGGATACCAGCATTCCCATGTTCATTTTAGCTCTGTTTAGAATAGCGAAAACATGGAACCATCCTAAATGTCCATTGATGGATTACTGGATAAAGAAACTGTAGTATATATACACCATGGAATACTACTCTGCCATAAGGAAAAGAATGAAATTCTGCCATTTGTGACAACATGGATGAGCCTGGAGAACCTTACATAGAGTGAAATAAGCAAACCACAGAGGGATAAATACTGCATGCACTCACTAATATGTGGGAGCTAATAGAGAAAGTAGGAAGAAAAGAAAGACAACAGTAGTGTATTGGGTTTGCAGAGGGAGAGAACATTCCTTGGACTACAAAGAGGAGTGGGGGGAAGGGGGATGGAAAGGGAGGTTGGGGATAATTGGGTGCGGGACACGGGGTACAAACACAATTTGTGGTAATGGTTATAATTCCAGTATGAATCTGGCCCTCACATCTTGGGCATGGGGGGGGGGCAATCAGATTGTATTTCATGAAAATTCATAACCAATCAAATAAATAACTAAATAAGAGATTTATAAAATAAAAAAAATTCTAGAAATCCAATTGTCCTCCATTCTCTCCTGCCATTGCCAGACAATCTGGCAATGTTCTCTGCATGTATAATCCCATCTCCGTTTCTGGCTCTTTATTCCTGGCTTCTGTGAGTCCCACAGTGATCTCTTTATCACATGGTCCTTCAGCTGCACCCTTAGTGTTCTCTTCAGAACACTGTTTTTCATTTTCTGCAATATGGCAGGCTGAGGAAATTCCAAATTTCCAAGTTCTGGTTGTTATTTTGCTTAACAATCCCATCTTCAATTCATCCCCCCATTCCCCACCTCTTTTAGTTTTACTATGAGCAGTGAGGAGGGACCAAACTGCTTCTTCAGTGCTTCGGTTAAAAATTATCCTCAGCTAAATATATTATGTCATTAGTAATAAGTTTAGACTTGTAGTCAATTCTTTCTGCCTTTATAACAAGGATCACCTTTGCTCTAGTTTCCATTATGCTGCCCATTTCCAGTCAGACTTCAACAGAACGGCCTTTAATGTCCACATTTTACAAACATTCTGTTCGTGATTATTCATGTATTTATTCCCTTAAGAAGATAAAAGCTTTCTCATTAGCTCTCCTCTTGTTTTTCTGAGACCTCACCATAGTCATTTTTAATGTCCATATTTCTACCAACAGTTCATTCATGGGATATTACCTTTCTTAGCAACTTCCAAATTTCTAAGTATTTGCTACTGCACTAACTGGGTTTATTAGACAAAGATTTATATTAGTCTTTCTGGGCTTTTATAACAAAACACTATAGATTAAGCAGCAGAAATATATTTTCCAAATTACTGGAGTTAAACCCTGAGATAAGGTGCTTGCATGGTCAATTAATGCCGAGGGTTCACTTCATGGCTTGAACAGTTGCCTTCCTTCCTTCTTGATGTGTGCTCATGTGAGCACTGCTTTGTGCATGTGCAGAGAAGGAAAGAGAAAAAAAGGGGAGGGAGAAACAAAGAAAGGGAGAGGGAGGGGGATGGAGAGAGAGAGAGAGAGAGATTATTCTCTTCTTATAGGACCAAAATTCCTATCAGACAGATTAGGGCTGCACATTATGACTTCATTAAACTTTAAAAACCTCCTAAAGAACCAGTCTCCAAATACAATCATATCAGGGTTAGAGCACAACATAAGAATTTGTTGGGGACACATTCGGTCCTCAACATAGTATGAGTTGTATAAGTTTTCTGTTATGTGTATTTTGCAACTTAAAATAAACTGACAACTACAAAATAATTAATTAAAACAGAAGAAAAAAAAATGGCAACAATGTCATATCAGGTAAAGAATATCAACAAAGGCATAAAATAGAACCAAAGGGAAATTTGGGGGTTAAATATGTACAATTGATATTAATAAATCACTAACAGAGTTCAACAGTAGATCTGAACTGACAAGAATATTTAGCAAACTTAGATTGGTAGAGATTATGCAACTTAAGAAAACAGAGAAAAAGAATGAATAAAAATGAACAATACCTCAGAGAAATGAAGCAATACTATGTCTGTGAAGTAGTACCAGAAGGAGAGAAGAAAAATAATTCTTAAAAATTTGAAAAATGATGGCTGAACATTTTATAAATTTATGAAGGTAAAAAACCCGTTAGTTATACATGCAGGAAGCTCACAATCTTCAGGGAGGGTAAGCACAAAAAAAGCCAAGAACAGACATAAAAAATTTGGAAGGTCAAAGACAATGAGAAAATCTTCAAAACAGCATTAAAACACCCCTAGTGACTTACAATGAAACTTTAATAAAATTAAAAGATAATTCTCAGTAGAAAAAAATAAAGGTCAAAAGGCCAGGAAATAACATATTACAAGTGTGGAGGGGAAACAACTATCAACCAAAAATCCTTTAACCAAATCAGTAGCATTTCTTTCCTCCAATAGTGAACATGCAGAAAGAGAAATCAAGAAAGCCTGCCCATTTACAATAGCAACCACAAAAATAAAATACTTAGGAATTGAGTTAACCAAGGAGGTGAAAAATCTCTATAATGAGAACTACAAACCACTGCTGAGAGAAATTAGAGAGGATAGAAGAAGATGGAAATATATCCCATGCTCTTGGATTGGAAGAATCAACATAGTGAAAATGTCCATACTACCCAAAGTGATCTACAAATTCAATGCAATCCCCATCAAAATTCCAAAGACATTTTTCTCAGAAATGGAAAAAACCATCCAGTCATTTATATGGAATAATAAAAGACCATGCATAGCCAAAGCAATGCTGAGCAAAAAAAAAAATAAAGCTGGAGGCATAACACTACCTGACTTTAAGCTATACTACAAAGCTATAATAACCAAAACACTATGGTACTGGCATAAAAACAGACACACTGACCAATGGAACAGAATAGAGAATCCAGAAATCAACCCACACACTTACTGCCATCTGATCTTTGACAAAGGTACCAAGCCTATTCACTGGTGAAGGGACTGCCTCTTCAGCAAATGGTGCTGGGAGAACTGGATATCAATATGCAGGAGAATGAAACTAGACCCATACCTTTCACCATACACTAAAGTCAACTCAAAATGGATTAAGGATTTAAATATACACCCTGAAACAATAAAACTTCTTAAAGAAAACATAGGAGAGACACTACAGGAAATAGGACTGGACACAGACTTCATGAATACGACCCCAAAAGCAAGGGCAACCAAAGGAAAAATAAACAAATGGGATTATATCAAACTAAAGAGCTTCTGCACAGCAAAAGAAACAATTAACAGAGTTAAAAGACAACCAACAGAGTGGGAGAAAATATTTGCAAAATATACATCTGACAAAGGATTAATATCCAGAATATACAAGGAACTCAAACTACTTTACAAGAAAAAAACAAGCAACCCAATTAAAAAATGGACAAAAGAGATAAGTAGGCATTTCTCTAAGGAAGATATACAAATGGCCAACAGACATATGAAAAAATGCTCAACATCACTCAGCATCCGGGAAATGCAAATCAAAACCACACTGAGATACCATCTAACCCCAGTTAGGATGGCTAAAATCCAAAAGACTCTGAACGATAAATGCTGGCGAGGTTGCGGAGAAAAAGGAACTCTCATACATTGTTGGTGGGACTGCAAAATGGTGCAGCCTCTATGGAAAATGGTATGGAGGTTCCTCAAACAATTGCAGATAGATCTACCATACGAACCAGCTATCCCACTGTTCAGAATATACCCAGAGGAATGGAAATCATCAAGTTGAAGGTATACCTGTTCCCCAATGTTCATCACAGCACTATTTACAATAGCCAAGAGTTGGAACCAGCCCAAATGTCCATCATCAGATGAGTGGATACGGAAAATGTGGTACATCTACACAATGGAATACTACTCAGCTATAAAAACGAATGAAATACTGCCATTTGCAACAACATGGATGGACCTTGAGAGAATTATATTAAGTGAAACAAGTCAGGCACAGAAAGAGAAATACCACATGTTCTCACTTATTGGTGGGAGCTAAAAATAAATAAATAAATTCACACACACACACACACACACACACACACACACACAAAACCGGGGGGGGGGGTAAAAAGATATAACAACCACAATTACTTGAAGTTGATATGACAAGCAAACAGAAAGGACATTTTTGGGGGGGAGTGGGGTTTTGGTGACGGGGAAACAATAATCAATCACAATGTATATCAACAAAATAAAATTTAAAAAACAAAAACAAACAAACAAAAAACCAAAAATCCTTTAACCAGGAAAACTACATTTTAAAAATGAAGATTAGTGTAGACAATTTTTAAAAAATGAAGCATAACAAAAACAGAGAAAGTGAATGACACAAAAGTGGGGTCTTAAAATACCAAGAAAATTGGCAAACATTTAGCTAGATTGACCAAGATATAAAGAGAAACCTAGAACTGCTAGAACCAGGAAGATAGAGGGACATTAGTACAGAATTTACAGTAGGATTTAAAGAAAAAAATGCTATACACAATATTATAAGTAATTGTATGCTGAATAAATTAGATAACTTAGATGAAATGGACAAATTTCTATAAGGAAGTGGCCAAAACTGACTCAGGGATAAATTGAAAATGCAAATAGGCCTATAAATAAATGAGCATTTTGTAGTACTAATCAAAGCACTACACACAAAGGGAAGCCCAGGACTAAATAGCTTGACTACAGAATGTTCTTCCAAATATTCAGAGAAGATTTAACACCAATTTTTAAATAAACTTTTTCTATGAAATAGAATAGGCATACACTTCAACTTATTTTATACCAGTATATCAAAACAAGATAAAAATATCACAAAAAAATAAATCAATATCTCTTTTTCAAGTAAACACATAATACTGATCAAATACTAGCAAACTTAACCTAGAAACATAGAAAAATAAGTATTCAACATGACGATGAGGGATTTGTTCCAAAGATGTAAGGTTGGTTTAATATCCACAAATCAATTAATGTAATATATCATAGTAATACAGTAAAAAACAAAAATCACATGAGTACCTCAAAAGACTCCGAAGAGATCTGGCAAAATTCAAACTCCTATCATGATAAAAAAAAAAAAAAAAACAACACCCACCTCAAAACACTAGAAATAGAAGAAAAATTGCTGAACCTAATATTGAGCATCTATGAAAAACCTGCAAATAATATATGTAATGCTAAAAGGCTGGATGCATTTCCCCTAAGATCAGTAACAAATAAGAATGTCTGCAGGGCTCCATGGAGGGATGAGGCAATGTGTTGGAGTGAGGCTCCTGACCAAGCTCTGTCTCTACTTTCCAGCAAGGCTCCTGAAAGTCTCCATGCTTGGGCAGAATCAAGGAGCACAGCTCCACAGCAGAGTCTCCTGATGGGCTTCTTTGTTTCACCAGGGGTGCAAGGTCACTCATGGAGCCAAGGAGTTCCAAATTCATGTGGCCTGGCACTGAAGTCCCTGCCTCTATTCTTCCTTCCTAGCTTTCCTCAAGTGATCCACCCATGTCAGTTACTTTAGTATTACAGATGAATCCAGAAAGAAGTGAGCCTGTAGGGTAGTGTCCTGAAAAACCAGGAAAGTTAGACATATTCATTGGTCTCTTTCTTCCTGGGAGAATCACATGCCAAGAACTGTACAGCATGTACACTCCACTTCAGTGGCTTTGGGGAAGGGGGTGATGCAGATAAAGTGAAATTGTTTCTGTGGTTATTTTTGTTTGTTTTTTCTCTGCTAGTGAAGCATAACATTTTCTCTGGGTTCCAGGATACTCACAAGAGTATTTTCAGTCAGGCAGGTGTTTAATCTGTGTTTCTGTGGGGCTGGGTGGACCAAGCCAGGAAACATAAGCTGTCTTTCCATTTGTTGGTGTTATTAACTTCTTTCAGCAAAGTTTTGTAGTTTTCAAAGTAAAAGTCTTTTGTCTCTGTGGTTAAACTTATTCCAAAGCGTTTTATCCATTTTGATGCTACTGTAAATGAAAAAATGTTTATTTCTGGTGTATAGAAATGCAATTTAATTTGGCATGTTAAGTTTGGATACTGCAACTTTGTAGAATTTGTTTATGGATTCTAGCATTTTTCTCTATATGTGGAATCTTCAGTGTTTTCTACATGGATCATGTCATCTGTGAAGAGATAATTTAACTGCTTCCTTGACAATATAAATGTCTTTTTTTCTTTCCTAATAGCCACAAATAGATCTCCAAGAACAAAGTAAAGTAGAAGTGGAGAAGGCTGGTATCCTGTTCTGACCCTGATCTTAGTGAAAAAACCTTCAGTCTTTTACCATTAAATGTGATGACTTCTGTTGTTCATGCATGGCATGGCACGTGTATGGTTTTTCATTCATACATTGTAGTTTCCTTCTTTTCATAGATTTCTGAGTGCTTTTTATCATCAAAGGCTGTTAAATGTGTCAAACGCTTCTTCTGCATCAATTGAGATGACCATGATTTTTTTTTCTCATTCTACTACTATGGTGTGTTACATTGTTTGACTTCCATATGTTGAACCATTCTTGCATTCCCAGAATAAATCCCACTTGATCATGGTGTATAACCCTTTTGATATGCTTCTGAATACTGCCTGTTAGTACTGTTTGAGGATATTAACATCAAAATCCATAAAGCATATTTGTCTTTTCTTTCCTTGTAATATCTTTATCTGGCTTTGGTTTCGGGGTAATGCTGGCCTTATAAAATGTGTTTAGAATAAAATTTCCTTGCCAATTTTTTGGAAGATTTTGAGAAATGGGATTAATTCTTTAAGTGTTTGGTAGGATTAACCTGTGAAGCCATCGGGTCCTGGGTTTTTCTCTGTTGGAAGATTTTTGATTATTGCACCAATAACCTTCATAGTTATAGCTCTGTTCAAATTTTCTATTTCTTCATGATTCAGTATCAGTAGATTGTATATTTTTGACATATCCCCAGAGATTTTTTGAAGAAGTTCTAAGACATGCAGTTCTTTTTAGATGCAGTCCTGTTATACAGGATCGCTATTGATGTCCTGGTAAAGTGTTAGAAGGGAAAGTATTCTAGAGGTATATGATTTGATATTGTGAGCCTGTGCTCCTGGGCTGTGACTTTCACAACTGCTTTTCAGTTACCTCCTCAACAACCCTAAGTTGAAGCAGAAAGAGCAGACGGCATTGAAGTTGAGTATTTTCTTGATGTACTTCAACAATGTTGAAGTTAATTCACAGCCTATTTTTTAGAAGCATAAGATCCAATCAGCACCCATGTAACTTTTTCTCTTATATATTATTTTAGTAAGCTTTGGGTTTCCAATTAGGTCACATTGTAAACCTTTGTTTCAGTTTGTATTCTTTTTATGGGGTAGGGGTTGCTTTAATGTTGAGATGAGGAGGGGTAAAAATGTACCTTTGCACCCTACTCATATTTATAAGTTTCTTCCTCTGGAGATCCTCCAGTGTCATCATTGTTACAGACCACCCACATGGCAATAGTTGCATTATAGGGTTTAAAGACCTTAAGTTTGTGTCTGGTTGAATTAACTCCTTTGTGGTGGCACAGGGGTATCATGGGTAACATTCCCCATTGTGAAGCAGGTTCACTGTGCACTGGTTAACAACTTCTCTGAGTATGAGACAGAACACATTCACATAAAAGTTACATGAAGTGGACTTATTACTTACAGATACAAAGCGAAGGAGAACAGAAGTCTAGGATGCAATGTGAGCTGCTCCTGCAAGGCTCAGGAAAGCTACCCAGGAAAGGAGACTACCCAGGAGAGGAGACTACCCAGGAGACTTGACTGCATGTGCCCCTCTTGCACCACAGCTGAAGGACCACAGAAAGCAGCCCACCCTGAATTTTATATCCTGAAATAATCTGAGTCACTGGACAAAGTGTTGAAGAACATCTTGCTGTGGGGTAATTGTAACAGAGTCTGGGCTTTTCTGACCACTCTCTCGTAATCCCAGGATGTTGCATTCCCAGAGTATTCTACAATTTCCTTAATAATTACAAAAAAGAAAAAGTAGAGAATTGGGTTAGGGCAAGACTACCGAGTGAACTGCCCTGCATCCTTAACATTGACACATCAATATCTGTTGAGACAGAGGCATTGGCAGTAGCAGCAGTGTTAGTACAGGTATTTAAGTATCCCTGTGAGCCATTTGCTATTAGGTTTCTAGATTTACACATACCAAATGGCTGCTATTTTCTTTTCTTTCTATGAAAATTATGTCACAATATTTTGCATTTCTACTCACGTGAAGTTGCAAGTTTGATCACTGATAGTGTGGATCACCTGTGTGGTTAAGGAGATGAGTTCAGAAGCCCAACAACCAATATTGGAGGAGACTACCTCAGCTTCCAAGGAGTGCTAAACACCAATTCTGCAATTAGTGTCCACATGCCATAAGGTCATTTTGTCAAGATTATCTAGCACTGTGATTGCAAGATTAGGCCTTTGGCACATTGGTAAGCAGCAGCGCTAATGAAAGCCCACACACTGGCTAGGAGGACTGCATTGGCAGAACAGTTTAGTTACTTCATTGCACACTTGTGGAGAGGCTAATGCAAAATGCTTCTTTCCCTTTTCCTTACTCAATAGTGCCTGGACTATGAGAAATCATAGATGTGCATTTCATCAGGACAGTACACATGACAGCAGCAAGAAAAGCAGCAGGAAACGACAAGGCCACTACTCTTGCCTGTACAAAAATAACTCTTATTAGGCAACTGGATAATGGGCTTAACTCTCCTCAGGGTGGGGTCCCCTTCCTTTCTGCAACTTCACAAAGGACAATCCCTGAGCCTGTCCCAGGGGGTTACAATAATGAACAATGTTCAAATGCCTACACAAAACATTCAGTGATGGTGATCAGACTTGATGCAGTGACCACAAAGCTATAACCTGACTCTTGGTACTCAGAACTAAAGTGCCAATTGGTTACAGTGTGTTATTTTTCCTGCCTTCTGAGGTGGGTGCCTGGGAAACTACTTGCTAAACACAGTCTGAACCGAATGACAGATCAGGCTGAGGCATAGTCAATGATCCATTTATGTCTAGGGAATGAGAGTGTTTTAGTGTGTGAAGAGATGAAAACACTGGATAAAGACCACAAAAGGCTGTGTAGAAAAAAGTGAAAGCCCACCAACAATTAGTGTTTCTGACACAGGTGACTTTTGATGCATCATGGAACCAGTTAGCCAAGAACAGTTAAAGTTGAGCAGATGTCCTGGGTCATGGTTGGTCCATCCTGTTTGCATTTCCAATCGTTTCAATAGCCTGCCATGAACTGCTTTGGTGAGGGGGAAATTAGCACTCTAGGGCTACTGGGAAAGTATAGAACTCAACACCTTCTACTAGACAGATAAGATTGGCAGCAGTTATTAGTTACAAATGCTCACAGAAAGGGGAGGAGGAGGATACTGCAAGGTATGAAGGGATCCTGACAGCGATCGCACTTTAGAGCAGAAACAAGAAACAGGTAATGTGGGAGGAAAGCTTTGTGGTGTCAAGAAGGTGAGATCTTCCTTGGTTCCCACAGGAAGTTGTGACTGGTCTGTTTGAATAAATCTGTGGGCTGTCAGGGAACAGAAACATATACTACAGACTGATAAGACAACTATACCATAGTGTTGCAATATGTTATAAACTACATATTATATTTATAAATACATATACACAAATACAATTTCTACATATACAAAATAATGGCATACTATATGAGGCTACACAAATATCTAAATATAGATGCAAAAATCCTAATAAAATACTGGAAAATTTAACTTACCAGTACAGGTTGAGTACACTTTATCCAAAATGCTTGCAAGCAGAAGTGCTTTGGATTTTCTTTTTCAAATTTTGGAATATTTGCAGAATACTTACCAGTTGTATATTGCTAATCTGAAAAACCTAAAATCTTTAATGATCGAGTAAGCATTTCCTTTGAATATCATGTCAGTGTTCAAAAAGTTTCAGATATTGGAAGTTTTGGGATTTCAAATTCTCAGATTAGGGATGCACAACCTGTATATAAAAAGACTTATACTCCATGATGAAGATAAATTTCATCTAGAAACGCAATGCTGTTCCACATCTGAAAGTCAATTGACATAATACAACATATTAAAGGAAAAAATGTCAAAAACAACAGGATCATTACAATACATGCAGAAAAAAATACTAGAAAATGTTTAGCACCTCTTCAGGATGAATGGTAAATAATGAACAGACAAGAACTTCCTCAACTTGCCTTAAGGCATTTATGAAAAACCCACAGCTAACATGCTTGATGGTGTGAATGAATGTTTTCTCCCTCAGATTAGACACAACAAATGGTCCTATCACAGGATCTCTCATTTCAAAGTGAACTATCCAAAAAAACAGCCTAAAATAATGACAGAGTAAAGAGCAACAAATGAAAATAATAATTCACACGCAACTTTAATCTATACTAAAATTTACATACTTAAGAATTGATACCAATTATTTATTAGCAAAGGAAGCAAAAGATACTGCTTTATGCAATAAAGAATAAATTTTCCCATTAGAAAAAAGATTGAATATATATAATGAGGGATATCCAGAACTTTCAATATAAGGCCAGCAACAAATTTTCAACAATTAACAAAGACTCATTTTGCAATGGCCCATTAATCAAAGAGCAATTAAACAAATGTATAAAAATAAAAAATAGTTTACTTTCAGTATGAGTGCTTTTATGTTTTTAAACATTAGTGGAAAAACTGAAGGCTTCGCACATTTTATATATACATATATGTATATATATACATATACATACATATGTGTACATGTATATATGCATATGTATAAACGCGTATATATACACACACACATACATATATATGTATGTGTATATATGTGAGTGTGTGT
Source organism: Cynocephalus volans (assembly GCF_027409185.1). Taxonomy (NCBI): domain Eukaryota; kingdom Metazoa; phylum Chordata; class Mammalia; order Dermoptera; family Cynocephalidae; genus Cynocephalus; species Cynocephalus volans. Next base: position 44,847,780 of record NC_084463.1, on the reverse strand, counting down.
GTGTGTATATATATATATTATGTTTTTGAAAAGAACTAAAATATATGAAGGCATTACCACATTTCTTACAGAGTATTTTTCTCCAGTATGAGTTCTCTCATGTATTCAAAGGTAACTAGAACATCTATACCCTTTACTACATCCTTTATATTCATAGGGGTCTTCTCTAACATGAGTGCTTTGATGTAATCAAAGGGAAATGGAAACACTGAAAGCTTTACCACATTTTTTATATGCAGAGGACATATTTTTGTCAGTATGAGTTCTTTTATGCTTTCAAAGGCAACTGGAAAGATTAACGTTTTTCCAACAACTTTAACATTCATAGAGTTTTTTGTCAATAATAGTTATTGCATGTCTTTGAAAGAAACTGAGAAAACCAAATAATTTACGATATTTTTACATTCAAAGTGTTTTTCTCCAGTATGAGATTTTTCATGGCAATAAAACACTCCCATATGATACTGAGATGGTAGATATATGATACATGCATTTGTCAAAAATCACACAACTGTACACCACAAAGACTGAACCCTGATGTAAAGTATGGACTTTATTTAATGTATTGCTTCATGAGTTTTCATCATCACCAAATATATTGATTTATCAATTGAAACAAATGCACTACACAAACACAAAACATTAAAACATAGGGGAAACTAAGAATTGAGGGAAGAAATTCTCTGTAATATCTGTTTGATTTTTCTGTAAACATAAGACTACTCTGAAAACTAAAGTCTATTAAATAAAAAAGTGAATAAACTACCATTCTGCCGAAGATTTACAACTGCATAAACAAGGAATAATATTACACACAAACAATACCACTTACGCTAATTAAAAATGTAATAATAGATTATGCTGAGAGGGGTGCATCCACAGGTTATAATACTATAAAGGAAAGCAGGAAAATTATCATATAATTCACAATACTGCCTCCATCAGAAAAGATATGAGATGACTCAGACTTCAGAAATCATATCAAGTGGGGTGAGAGGTGTGAAGAGTTCTTTCAAGTCTATACCTGGTTGTCATTTCACAGACTTACCTTTTACAATATTCAGGTGACGGTGCAATATTTTTTTTTCTACATATGTAAAATTTATTGTAAGTTTCCAGAATGCAAACTCAATATACACACATCTTATTGTATTTTGAATTGCTATCAAAAGTCTGTTGAAATGAATTATTAGAAAATAGCATAGCCTACCAAAACTAATTTTCTTGAGGTCCTAAAATGTCTAATCAAAGATATAAAATGATTATAATAGAAAATTATACATTAAAATACCTCAAAGCATAATAAAATAAGTTGAAAGACAGCATATGTCCTTAGGAAAGAGACTGGACCTTACCATGATCTAAGCTCTCCCAAATAGTTTGTTTCACTAGATTCCATAAAATTCACAAACAGTTTTGTTTTGTTTATTAGTGAACTTAACAAACAAACAAAACTACCTCTAAAAACTGAAGGTGAAGACAAATGATTAAGAATAGCTGGGATGTTGTACAGAGCACTGTTAGGGAGTGCTATGTACTGAATGTTTATGTACCCCTGATAATTCATGTGTTGAAATCCTAAGCCCCAAAGTGATGGTATTAGAAACTGGCATCTATAACAGGTAATAAGGTTAGATGACATTATGAAGAAGTCCTATAAATGTAATTAGTACCCTTATGAAAAGAGACAGGTGTTTATCTGTTTCAGAAAACAAAGATGTAATTTAATTATTTACATGATAATAAATCCTTCACTATACAAATGCTCATATTTACTACTTCTTGGTGTTGCCATGCTTGTCCCATACGATTGAGCATTAATCTGCCAAGTCCAGATAAAAGGATACAGAACAGAGTTATCCACTATCACAAATAGCCAGCCCACAAAAGAGAAAAACTGTTTTGGTGAATCTTTACAATTCAACAATTTATCTATCTCACTATTTTTGTGGAAAGACATCCATTTTCTGCAGCTACAATAAAAAAGAAAATTTCTCTATTTCTTTTCCCCAGTAGCATTGTCAAAGCTAAGCCCTGAAATTCTATTTGAAATTGCCCTCAAAAAGGAACAGACCTGAGAAACTTACTACACTCATTCTGAGGGGGGAAAAAAGGTAAATAAGAATTTTTAAGTAAGGGACTATAAGACTAGTTTGTTTGTTTGTTTGTTTGTTTTTCCTTAAACCCACATTTCTTGGCTCTTTGGAAATATTTTCTTATCTTTCAAGCTCTACTGATGAGATGTATTTTAAAATTAATTAAAATCTGAGGCTCCATTAAGTGAACATGTTTTAAAGGTCACAAACACAGGGAAAGGCAGGTGCTGACTAGAATGTATATATCTGACTGCAGTGTCAAGTGAGGTCATCGTATCCTGCTCACTGAAGTGCTCAATGATCACCTTCCCCATTGTCCCTGCACTGCATCCCCTGTGTACCTGGGGTGCATTTTGCTTTGCAGGTTCTTGTACCACCTTGCTGGGCTGGGTTTTCCTTGTGCTTTGGAATAGCTGTTCTCTCTTCACAACTCTGAGAGAATCCAGAGGGCAGGCATCATTTCTCCCTTTTCCTCTGAATACCAACCAGCATGTGATTGGCCGAGCACCCATGTGACTCCAGGGAATGAAAACTGGGGTTGGAGGAAAAAGTGTTAATGTCCCAAGAGGTTAGCTCTTTAGATGAAGGTCCTACCATGACACTTTCCACCTGGCCCACGGCATCCAGCTGCTCCCCTGAGAGGCTCCATCCACCCCCATCCCTCAGGCTGTCCTCTGGGAGATGACCCAGGGGCTGACATTCACTAGACACTCCAAGAAAAATGGCTGCTGTGCGCACCTTGCATCAGGCCCAGACAGTTCTGAAACCCACGACTAGCAAAAGATAGGAGGGCAGGAACGTTGAGAATACATCACTCTGTAAAGCTTCCAAAGAGGAAAGCTTAACCCAAGAATATTTTGATAAGCTGTTGTGCCTAGAGAAAAGAAAAGGAGGGGAGACACAAATATTCTTTTTACAGAGGAGTGTCAGGCAATTATTCTCTGCTTTCCTCCCATGGGAAATGTTCAAAAGCTATTTTTTAAAGAGCCATCAATTTCTCAGTGAAAAAATGATAAACAATTAAAATACTGTGTTTGAAATGTAGAATAAATGAAAAACAGTTGACAATATTGTTGAGAGGGGAAGCTGGCACTCAGGAATGTGGAGAAGGAACTGGAAAAATAGGATTTTACTGCAAGCCTTAGAAGACTAGGGCTGGGGGGACAGGGTTGTGGATTTGAGATCCAGCTTCACAGATATTTGGAAAAGTCAAGGGAAAACCAGTCCCCTTTGGAGTGTTACAATAATGGAATAGGGGAAAATTTGGCTGAAGTAGCTGCAGGGTGCTGAGTTCCTACCTGACAAAAATGAAATCTACTTCAAAGGCATTTCCTGCAATAAAATTTAGGCTTAAGCAAGCACAAACCATCAACCTCTCATTACACAACCAGGAAATTACCACCAGGATAGTCCAAATAAGGCGACTACATAACTGCAACCAATCAATTATTTAAGTTGCTTTGCTTCATCATGTACCTTATAAATGTCTTTCCTTCAAGCCCTTCCAGTGGACCCCAAACCACAAATCATGACTGGGGACTTCTCACGTGATTTGCTTCTTGCTCAAAGAAACCCTTTTAACATTTTAAGGGTGACTCAGCTTAATTTTTAACAGGAGAAAGAAGTGACTAAACCCCACAGAAGAAACTCCTTCCACACACGAACCTCACACACCGGGTAAGGATTCTTCCAATGATCCCTAACCATCCACGCTTGATCTGGGGAGGCGCGAGGCTACAGGTGGGAAGCTGCACATTGAGGGCTCCAGGTTGCCGAAGTCGCCATGCTGAAGTCACCAAAGTGGAAAGGACATCACGCCTTGGGTCCCAGCTACTGCCCAGCATCCACCCTGCATCTGGAGGGGACAAAGGGCTGAGATGCATCAGCGGCAGACTCGGGGATGCAGATACCCGAGCTGACTGCATGGAGGCCCGTGTCCCACACCAACCGGGTTCCCGCCGGTTCCACACAGCCACCTCCCCCATCTCGGGACCCCGGCCCCACACACTCACCATTTCCCAGCTTCCGGGGTGTCCTGGGACCTCCCTGCAGATCTCCCAGTGTGTGTGGGTGACAGGGCTACAGAGGCTGTGGTGGAGCCACCCCGGCCTCCCAGAGCAGACGACACGGAGCTGTGAAGGCTCACCAAGCTTGGCGGGAAGAAGAGACAAAAATCGCGCCAGATTGTGGAAGGACGGCCCCACCTCCCTGTCTGTGCGCCTGATTGTAGTTCCCACCCCAGTGCCCGTGATTGGACAGAGCTCCAGGTCCCGTCCCCTCAAGTTGAGTGACAGGAGATGGGAGCAGATACACTGCTGAATGAGGCCAGGATGACAAGTTCTAGGCTGCAGCTCTTTTCAGGCAGGGTATCTTCCTTGCTCTGGGAACTGACCCTGCCACAGGAGACATTTGTGTTTAACCTTGTATATAGGGTTATATTCACTTATGAACTGTATTACATGAGTATATATATGTGCATATGTTATTCACAAGTGACAACAATATAAGGACAATTATTTTAACATTTTAAGGTTTTATAATCTTCCTGGTCTCTGGTGTTATGAGGGGTGGGGGCAGCCTAAGCTTTGAAAAGGGAGACAGTCCTCTAAAGCAGTGACGTCCAGTAGAAATAAAATGTGAGCCACGTGTATAATTTTAAATTTTCTAGTAGCCACACACAAAAAAATAAAAAGAAACAGGTAAAATTGATGGTGATAATTTACTTAATATATCCAAAAAATTTTCATCATAATATGAGCAATATAAAATTATTAATGAAGTATTTCCTTTTTTTGGTACTAAATCTTCAAAACTCTCTGTTTTGTGCATCCAGCACATCTTAATTCAGACCAGCCACATTCCACGTGTTCAGTGGCCACACATGGACCTTGGCTGCCACATTGCAAATGCAGCTGAGGGTTCTTCCTTATGTCCTTGACATAAGGAAGGTGAAGGGCCTGAATCCCCCTTCTCTGTCAGAAGAAAGGGAACACCCCTCCCCACCAACAACTCTCCTCAGGCCCAAGGGTGGGAGAGTTGCTGTAGAGTATGCATAAAGCAAATGTACTTCACAGGGCCTGGTTTTCCAAAGCCTTACAATTTCAAATATTGACCTTGCAAAGGACAGGAAATTTTCCCAAGGATATATAGTCTCTGTTGTAAGATAAAGAATTGTAACACAGCAGCACTGTTGATGGCTCAAAGAAAGACAGGCTACTGTTTGATATGTAAAGATGCTGGGAAATTGCTGTAAGAAGAGAATGCTTGCTAAAATCAAGCTTTTGTTAGTGGATCAACTTAACTGCATGTTACCAGCTTCTATTGTTAAACTTGTTAAACTGTACTTAGCAAAAACCTCACCTGTGTTCTCTTAAACTGTACTTAGCAAAAGCTCCACCTGTGTTCTCTTCCTGTAACTTCCTGGGGTGGAAAATAAATGCAGAAAGAGAACCCCAATTCATGGTTAATTTCCCAAATGGAAGGAATGCCTCTATCTTGAGGGTTCTGGGAGATTAACCCCTTTCTGGGGCTTCTCACTGCTCAGAAGAGATGGGCTTTGAGTAATCTTCGGTGGCTCCATCACCCAGGGGAAAAGGGGCGACAAATCTGTGGGAGGCAAAACAACAAGTTGGTGCCTGGAGAGGCAGCAGGAAGCTGCAGGCGGACAGTGACAAAAGATAGACCACTGATTCCCACGTGCTGCTTGGTGTGGGCCCATTTCCCCTTGCTAAAGATCAGACAGCCATGGAAAAAGAAGGGTCCCAGAAGGAAGGAACACCATGTCCTAACAACTGTCCACTGCCTTGTCCTACAGTTTGGATTTGGAGGGAAAAGATTAAAGGCAAACTTCTTATCTTGCAATTTGGCCTTGACCTTAGGGGATCACCGAAGTGTTAGTAGAAGAATAAATACCTCAGAATATTAATATTTATCTGATGATGCCATGACTGAACTTGTTACACTTTAAAACAAAACAAAACTGCTGTTATTTTGAGACACTGAGTTAGAATTTTTGTGCAAATATGTAATTAAAATTCGTATTGATGTATAACATGCATATAAAAATATATGCACTTTCATGTAAAGCTCAATGAATTATTACAAAGCAAATACACTTGTGTAAGCAAGAAGTAGAACCAGCCTCACTCATGCCTCTTGACAATCACTTTCTCCCACGCTTCTCTCCAAAGGGAACCAGGATCTTAAGAGCTAACAATGTAGATCAAACTCATTTTATAGAAGCGCTTTTTACACAGCATTTTAATCACATACAAAAGAAATGAAATAGTACTATGGACCTGCCACCCAGCATTTTTTTTTTTTTTGAAATTTTAATTTTCTTTTTGTTTTCTTTTTTTATTGAAGCATAATTGATTATACATATTTGGGGGTACGGTGTTAACAACAGTCTCCTGTGTACAACATGTGATGATCAAATAAATATTAGATATTTGTAATTATTCTTTATGCCACTTACCCAATCTCACCCCAACATCCCCGTATCCCTCATCCCTCCCACCTCTAGTAAACTTGGATTTGTCCTCTCCTTCTGAAAGTTCAACGTGATTCATTCTTTCTTTCTCTTTCTCTCTGTCTTTCATTTTAACAACTACCAATCATGTGCCATTTTCACTCCATCTATACTGAAACAAATTTCCCCCCCTCACATTATTGTTTTTTAGTTTTGTTTTATTTATTTTTTCCTCCTGTGGGCTCAGATGTACATCAATGGCAAGGCACAAATCTTAAGTGTACAGTTTTGACAAATAAATACACAAATATAAACTTCATCTTTTTAAACCGATAATATTTTAATCATCAGAAAATTTTCTTGCTCTCCTCACCAGGCAATGTTTTCCTTCCCCAGAGGCAATTTGCTGCCGTGGTACATTTCACCACTGGTTCATTTTCCCTGCAATCATACAACATGTACGAGTGCTGTCTCATTCAGCATGTCTGAGGTTCACTCGAGGTGTGTGCCTCAGCAGTTGTTCCTTTGTATTGCTGAGCAGTGTTCTGTTCTATGAATGCTCCACAACTTGTACATCCATTTCTCTACTGATGGGCACTTGATATTATTTCCTGCTTTTAGCTATTATGTCTAAAGAAACTATGGAAGTTTTTAAACACATTTTGTATTTAATTTTTATTAGCATTAAATGATATCTCTTCATACTTATAGTTGTTGGTCCAGGGATTAAAATATGTATCTTTAACATATCAGAATCTACTTAGAGTCAATATTGTACTGTTTTAATAAATGTAAAATATAAAAGCCTTGTTGCACAACAGTTCCATTTACCTCCTGTCATTTCAGCTACTGTTATAAATTACATATTTACACATTCTGAATCCCCAAATACAGTGTTTATAAAGTTTGAGTTAAACAGCCATAGGCTTTTAAAGAAATTAAGAGAATAAAAAGCATTAATAAATATTTGGAGCTAGATATTTTGAAACTTTGCAAATACACTGTTTCTCCTTAAAGTTTCACCCACAAGTTTTCCATTCACCAGTGAATCTTGCCTATTACTCTGGATGTCTAGTAGTGATTTTATCTTTTGCATTATCCATCTACATTTACTACTTGGAATTCTTCTGTAAGGAAAATTTGTCTGTCTCTCTCCCTCCCTTAATTTGTTTCTTCCTTTCTTTCTCTCTTCCTTTCTTATTTAATCATTTTTGGTATGAGTATCGACAAATGGATATTTATTTTACTTTCTGAGTTATAATCTAATGCTATAATTATTTATTCTTTCCTCATGTTATTCTAGCTTGAGACATTGGGAGGTTTATTAGGTTGGTTCCTTTTGACATGTCCCTATTCTTGGTTTCTGTGTGTGTGTAATTTTAAAGCACTTTCCTACTTTTTGGCTCTGCAAGATGCTCTAGGCACATCTTGTATTTTCTATTTCCAGCTCTAGTGTTAGCCATTTCTCCAGAAAGCCATGGTTCTTTTTATTAAAAGATGGCATTTAGAAACCAAGATCTGGGTGCTAGGTGTTCTCATTTATACTGGGCTGTGACTGCCTCTTGGTCCTCTCAGCAAAGTTTGAAAATGAACACGTCGGGCCGAGCCCATGGTGCCCTAGGGAGAGTGCGGCGCTGGGAGCGCGGCGACGCTCCCGCCGCGGGTTCGGATCCTATATAGGACTGGCCGGTGCACTCACTGGCTGAGTACCAGTCACAAAAAAGACAAAAAAACAAAAAAGAAAGAAAATGCACATGTGAATATAAATTCAGGTACAAACACATATCTATATCTATCTATTTATTTATCTATCTGGACAGGCAGATTAAAATACACACTAGATTATACTTTCTAACTCCAATCTACCACCAGAGGGTTTACTCTAGCATTTTCCTTAGATTATTTCTAACTTTTTTTACCTACTGTGAGAAACTGTGCGCTAATTATCTGACATTTATTCACTTCCATATAGTTTTGCAATTCCTAACCCATATCTTTGTGAGATAAAAAGTCACCATCGAGAGCACAGTGTCTGTGTACAGTTATCGAGTCACACAATATCCAGTCAAAAGACTGTTTTCCAAAGTTACTTAGGTCAGAAACTTAGAGTCATTTAGAATAAGAATAATACACTTGAATGTGTTATGTGTTCAAAAACATTAAACAGAAAAAAGTCAAAATAAATTGGAGACTAGATAATGAATTACAACTAATTCAATGAGAGAATAATGTATTTTAAACAATAATCTGACAAAACAAAATTGACAAAAATGGACAAACTGTTTGAAACAGAAACAAATGTTGCCTAAAAGTAAAAGTTCTCAAACACACTTGTAATTTGAGAAATGTGATTATATATGGCATTAGAAGTCCATTTAGATAATTTCACCTAATGTAGTAAATATTTTCATAATGTGTTTGTGAGGGTGTCAATCCAAAGAAAATTTCAAAGCTGGTAAAATAAGAGAGAACAGAAGGAGGTCCCAAGGATATGTGAACACAACACTATGACCCACATCTTTCCCTGAAATAAGTTTTTAAAACATTAATAAAAATTTTAAAATGTCCCTTGGATGAGATTCGGCTAAATAGAGAAAGAGGACACCAAGGAGGCTCACCTGGATATGAAGAGGAGAAAACAGAAAAATGAGGCCTGTCTTGCAATCTGGGTGTGCCCACATGACCCAAACTTCCGGTGTGACCCACCTTCCCCACATGTCCCCCATGTAACCTCCATAGCAACAGGAGACATTCTGATCAAACATTATACAGTTTGGAGGTTTGTCCCCCAAACCTTTGTCCCCACAAAGCTCATGTGGAAATCTGATCTCCAATGTGGCAGTGTTGGGAACTGTTTAGGTTATGAGGGGTGGATCCTTCATGAATAGATTAATGCCCTCCCTTGGGGGGGTGTTAGTGAGTTCTTGCTCTATTAGTTCCCATTATAGCTGGTTGTTAAGAGCCTGGAACCACCCCCCTCTCTCTTGCTTTCTCTCACCATGTGATCTGCTTGCACTGTCAGGCTGCCCTTCCACTTTCCACCACGAGTAGAGGAAGCCTGAGACCTGTGCCAGATGCAGATGGCAGCTGTACCAGAACTGTGAGTCAAATAGGCCTTTTTAAAAAAAAAAAATTACACAGTCTCAGGTGTTCTTTTATAGCAACACAGATATGAACTATTACAGAAAATTGGTACCAAGGAGTCAGAAGACACTGGAAAATATGGAAGCAGCTTTGGAACTGGGCAAAGGTTGGAGGAGTTTGGAGAACTCAGAAGAAGGCAAAAAGAGAAGGGAAAGGTTGGAACTTCTTAGAGATCCTTTAATATTTGTGACCAAAATGCTGATAAAAATGTGGACAATAAAGGCCACGATGATGAGATCTCAGACAGAAATGAGGAATTTATTTGGAACTGTACAACAGACTACCCTTTCTACATCATAGCAAGAAACTTGGCTGCATTCTTTCCATGCCCTAGGGTTTTGTGGAAGGTGGGACTTAAAAGTTAGGAGCCAGCATAGTTGGTGGAAAAAATTACTAAGGAGCAAAGCATTCAGACAACTGCATGGCTATTTGTAATTGACTATGCTCAGTTATGGCAGCAAAGGCATGATATAAAGCTGGAATTTGTAATTAAAAGAGAAGCAGAACATAAAGATTTGGAAAATTTGCAGCTTGGCAATCTGGTAGAGAAAAGAGAGCATTTTCAGTAGAATCCAAGGGTGCAGAAGGACTGACTGCTAAAGACATTAGCATGGCTATTAGGCAACCAGGTGCTAATAGAGAAGACAATGAGAGAAAGGCCCTAAAGGCATTTCAGAAGTCTCCCAGTGACACCCCTACAATCACAGGTTGAGGCCTCGGTTCTGCTGCCCTGCTGAGCCTTGGGAAGCTGCTCCTGGCCACCCAATCACTCTGGCTGGAGCAGCCTTGCTTAAAGTGGCCCCATGTGTGGTTCATGCTGCAGCTCTGGAGAATGCACATTGGAAACCTTGGTGATGCCCACGTTGTTTTAAGGCTGAAGGTATGCGGAATGCAACAGTAGTGGAGGTACAGCAGCCTCCACCCAGATATCAGAGGGTGTATGGAAAGGGCTGGGAGTATAGGCAGAGACTTGCTGCAGGGGGGGAGCTACCACACAGAGCATCTACTAGGGCAATGCAGAGCAGAAATGTGGGGTCAGAGCCCCCACAGAAAGCCCCCATTAGAGCAATGTCTAGTAGAGCCAAGGGAGCAGGACCACTTCCAGGACCCAACAACTGTAGGGCCACTAGGAATGTGCAATGCCAGCCTGGAAAAGCCACAGTCACCAGTGTTGCCCAGTGGGCTGCTCCTGGCAAAGCCACAAGGGCAGGTCTTCCCAATGCTTTGGAGACCTGAATCCCCCACTTTGCCCAGGACACTGAACTTGGACTCAAAGGAGATTATTTTGGAGCTATAAGGTTTAATGTCTGCCCTGCTGGGTTTCAGAGTTGTTAAGGCTGTTTATTCTTTCTTCTGGCCTATTCCTCCCTTTTGGAATGGGAATTTGTACTCAATGTCTGTTCCACCATTGTATCTTGGAAGTAGATAAATGAGTTTTTGATTTTTACAAGTTCACAACTGGAAGTTTTGCCTTCAGTCTCAGATGAGACTGCACTTTGAAGTTGGTGCTGGAACAACCTAAGACTTTTGAGACTATTGGGATGGAATGACTGTGTTATGTATTTGAGAGGAACATGAGTTCTGGGGGACAAGGGGTGGAACAATAGAGTTTGGATATGTTTCCCCTCTAAAGTCTATGTTGAAATCTGATCTCCAGTGTGGCAGTGTTGGAAGCTGTTTGGGTCATGGGGAGGAGATCCCCCATAAATAGATTCATGCCCTCAGGGTGAGTGAGTTCTTGCTCTATTAGTTCCTGCAAGAGATGGTTGTTTAAAGGACCATGGCACCTCTCCTCCCCCTCTCTCTTGCTTCTCACCAGGTGACCTGTTTACACCTGCTGCATGCTCTGCCACTTTCCACCATGAGTAGAAGCAGCCTGAGGTTCATACCAGATGCAGCTGACCTAGAATCGTTAGCAAAATAAACTTTTTAAAAATATAAACTACCCAGTCTCAGATGTGCTGTTATAGCAACACAAAAACAGACTAATACACTTGCCTTACATGATCTCTCCTGTGGTTCCACTAGAATCACAGTAAGTGTCAAAGTCCAATCAGGTGTCCACAGACCAAACATGATGTGGCCCTATCTCACCTGCCTGAAGCTAAGGCTTGATGAGCTCTCACAAGGCCCTCTTGCTGTCCCTGCAGAGACCCTGAGGACCCTGCTGCTGCACTGCCAGGAGGTGGAGGGTGAGGTACAGAGGTATGAGCTTGCAGCCCAGCCTGACTCTGCCCTGCCCCTTCATTCTGGTAGAGCATGAGAAGCCAAAGGGTGTCTTCCCCATTTGGCCCAACAGCTGGCAGTAGTGTTGAGGGTCACTCTCTTGCTCATGTGATAAAAGTTCATTTACTGCATGATCAATTAAGTTTCTTCTGTCAGTTTTAATTCTGTGATTTTATTCATTGCCACCCAGCTCATCACTGTCTGTCTATTCACTCATCTGCTTGTTCATTTAGGCATCCAGCCAACCACCTCTCTATCCTCTCTATTCATCCATTATCTTTCCATCCACCCAACTGCTTGTCTAGCCATCTCTCCATCTCTTGAATACTTATCTAGAAACACTTTTAATTCAAAGATACAAAAAGGTTGAAAGTTAACAGATGGAAAAAGATATTCAATGAAAACAAGCATAAGACAGTTACACTGGCTGGCCATACTAACATGAGACAAAATAAATGTTAAGAAAAAAATGGTACTGAGGATCAAAAGGGACATTTTATAATGAAAAGGGACAAGCCATGAGGATATCAATTACAGACATACATGCACATAACAAAGAAGCCCAACATTAAATGAAAACAGGAAAAATTAAAAAAGAAGTCGACTGTTCTACATAAATATTTGGAGACATCAACTGCAACCTTCAATAATGGATAGAACAGCTAGGCAGAAGACTAACAAGAACAACATCTGGATAACATTTTAAAACAACATGACTTAACAGATACCTATTTAGCTCATACCACCCAACAAAATACACATTCTGTTCAGTGCACATGGAACATTTTCTAGAAAAGACAATTTGCTAAGCCACAAAAGAGCAACAAATTTAAAGACTGAAATAATGCAAAATATTTTCCCTGACCACAATACGTTTAAATTAAAAATCAGTAACTGAAGGATATTTGAGGAGTTCACAATTATGTAAAAAACAAGCAACATGCTCCCAAATAGCCAGTGAGTCATAGCAAAACTCACAAGAAAAATTAGAAACACACTGAGATAAATGAAAAGTAAAACGCAATATGCCAAAACTAAAAAAAGGACTTAGAAGAACACTGATAGCCGTAAACATCTGTATATATGTACCTACATAGATTTTTTTTAAAAAAAGAAATATCTGAAATCAATAAGTTAACCTTTCAACTTAAAAACTAGTAAAAGGGGCAACCCACTTAGCTCAGTTGGTTAGAGATTTGGTGTTATAACACCAAGGTTAAGGGCCCAGATCCCCATACCAGCCAGCCATAAAAAAAAAAACACAACAAAACCAAACCTAGAAAAAGAAGGAAACCTAATCCTCCATCAGGAGGAGAAGAAAATAAAGATTAAAGATTAGAGTGGAAAATGATAGTGAAATGTTAGTGCTGTGCTCTATGCCCACTGTTACCAGAGATCTGGGGACAGAAGAGTGGCAGGTGGAAATGGACCTCCCTCTCCAGCAAGACCCCCTCTCTCATGAACCCCATTCCATTCCACTAGCTCCTATCTGTTTTTGGAGCTGGGTCTCCACAGGGGCTCTGGGGGTAGTAATGGGATCACCAAGGACTACAGGAGGCTCCTTCAGTGGAAAGAGGTTCTGGGAACATTGATAGGTCTGCAGGCTGCATGGGTCCTGCAACTCTCCTCCTGGGACATCAAGCAGAGCCTGGGCTCTGAAGACCTCCCATGTGTTCTCCACCTCGTAATTCAGGTTCTCCAGGGCTGTGGGATATTTGCTGTGCTGTTGGCCAATATTTTCTTGGCTTCATGGAAAACATCAATGAAAGTCAATATTTAGGGCATTCTGCATTGAATGCTACTAGCCTGTTAACTCTGAGGTTTATGTGTTCATTAATTACTCTAATCTGGTTTTATCTCCTTCTTATCTCCATTTATTCAACTTTTATGAACTCATGGAAGAGAGTTGACTGTACCTCCAACTATGATCATGAATTTGTCCACTTCTATGAGTTGACTAGTTTTCACTTTATATATGTTAAGTCTCAGTTGTAAAGTATTATACCAACCCGACAGACAGAATGTTTTATCAGTATAGATTTTGCTCCATCTCTAGAAATGCATTTTCCATTACAGTCAACTCCCTGTGGAATATGTATACATACTTTGGCTTTGTTTTGGTTATTTTTTTTTTAATGTTCAATACACAAAATGATTTCTCTTCAAATCAGTATTTATACTAATATTTGTGGTCTGCATCTCATGATCAGCATCTGGGGGATGTCCAAGGGGCATGACCATGGCCAATGAAGTTGTTCCCAATGGGCATAGGTGGAGGTCACCCACCTCTTACCTATAGAAACTTGACCTCTTACCCATAGAAACTTGAGATAGTGTGTACTGTTTCAAATCATTAAGTTGGTGGCTATTCCTTATGCAACATTAGGAACCTAATGTTAGGCATAAATTTCCCCAAAGAGAGCAGCCCCTGGATTGGCTATTTCAGTGACCCTTTACATTGTCATTCATGCTGGTTATATAGTGTTCTGCCTGCCACCCTCAGGCCCCATAACCAAGGACCATATTATGCAACCAGGGGATATGTCCACAAATAGCAATATCCTTCCATCAACAAACCATATTTTCCAAGTCTCTTTCATTTGGAGGAAACTTTCCCAGACATGTCACAAAATCCTCTAGTAAGACACTGGACAGAACTGTGTCACATGCTCAGCCCAAAAGGATCACTCAAGAAAATAATAGTCTCAGCTAATTATACAATGCTTAGGAAAAATAAATCCCTGAATAACTCGGTATAGAGGAGGGTAATAAAACCAACCCAAAAATCTGTCCCAAGTTGAAGATGACCATTTGCTCTCCAGTCTGTTGGAGCATCCTACCAATTTATTATGCAGTAATTTTATAAAGTATGATGATACCTACTGCCATCACAGCTGCAGAGTATATATGGAAGTAGTAGAAAAAGCTTATGGAGAGATTCATATTATCTTTTAATCTTATTCTTCCACAAACTTCTGAAATACTCTCACATTGTTTACCAGGTGCCAGGTAATACCAAAAACACTTTGCTTACTTAATTTACTCTTCACAATGACCATTTGACGCAGGTTCTATTCCTACTCTCTTTTTGAATAAGAAGAAACAGAAGCACAGAGTGGCTACTAAAATCGGAAGTCATACACAGAGGAGCCAGGAATTATCCTGTTGCCCCATAAGTCACAAGACATGCACTCAATCACTGCAAACAGAAACATAAGAGATTTCTCAGTTACACAGTACTTGGTACACACTCACCTATGATGCAGTCACATTTAAAGATATGAGAAAAATGAACGGAGGAGAAATCTTTCTTCCAGACACTGCTTTCCACTGAACAGAATACAATGAGTACTGCTGTACACAGCTTTTTAGATTAATTCAGACTTAAGCCGTTAACAATTATGTGCCTGAGTTGTGCACTTGTATGGCAATGTTTTTATTCAGCTCACTGGTTCTGTGTTGGCTTCAAACTTAATCATCTTTTTTAACTTTAAAAGGTTTAATAATAATGGTCAAACACTAAGAGAGTAAAGAAAAGTGTGTAATATGTAACGCTTTAGACTTAATATATTAAATGACATAAAAGAAAGCTAGAGTGTCATTTAGTGTGAGAAATCCTATTGAAAGTCACTCTATTATGCTACATGTACATGTTCCCTACCAACAGCTTTGCTGGGTTCCATTAAGTAACATTTCTCTTAACATAACATCCTCATATGCACAAATGCTAAACATTTGAGGGCACTGTTCTGTGCAGTGTAGGCTGTTCAGCAGGATACTTGGCCTCTACTCAGAAGATGCCAGTATTAGTTCTTATACAATTAAGTATGTTACTTTTCTTTCTTTTTTTTTTTAAGAGGCTAGCTAGTATATGAATTGAACCATATATGTTGATGTTATCAGCACCACACTCTAACCAACTGAACTGACCACATTCAAATGTTTTTAAAAATACTTTTAAAAACATATTTAACATTTCTATTTAAAAATTTACATCCTTATTACATAAATGATAATTTCCTCTCATTTAAATTTGCTAATATATAATTCAAAATGTTCTTAAAATGTTTCAGACACATTAAAGATATTTATAAAATTTTACTTTATTTTTACCACCAAAGGACATGTGCCTGATAAAATGCTTGATAAAATTTTTCCTATTTATTGCATTGTTTTTCCCCATAATTTTAGTTTTTCATAAACAGACTTGAAAATAGAAAGTGAGAATACAAATTTCTTTCCTGTGTGAATCTTCTGATATATAAGGACAGGCAACTTTGCTCAGAGAGTTCATAAATTTAATTAGCTACAATGGTCTGTATGGGTCATAAAGCAAACAAAGAAAGCACACATCCAGTGGCTCAACAAAGCAAGTATTATTTCTCACTCATGATAAAATAAAAATGGAGATTTGTGGATAGAGGTGGGAAAATCTCTGTGCTAATCAATTTCTTCCGTCTTAAATCATGGTGGCCTTCTCCCACCTTCTCTCTTGGTTGCAAAGGCCACCCTGAGGGTCTTCTGCACTTGAGTCCCCGAGGACATGTTAAATCAGGGAGCAATGCATGGACACTGTCTTGTTGCCAGGCCTAGAAGTAATCGTCAGCACCTGTGTCCATTTGCCCTGCACAGAACTCAGTTACATGGTCCCACACACTACAATAAAAGGCTGGGAATGCAGGCTACATGTTTAATTTAAAGAAATTCTTATTAAAATATATATAGGCAGTATCTGTCAAAAAATAAATTTCTCCCCTATATGAGTTCTCTGATGACTGCTGCAATACAAATTCTTTTTTTTTTTTTTTTTGTCTTTTTCGTGACTGGCACTCAGCCAGTGAGTGCACCAGCCATTCCTATATAGGATCCGAACCTGTGGAGGGAGCATTGCTGTGCTCCCAGCGCTGCACTCTCCCTAGTTAGCCACGGGCTCGGCCCTGCAATACAAATTCTGACATTCATTACAATCCGCTTTCCACATCTGTGGGTTCCACATCCACTGGTTCATTAAACTGTAAATTGAAACTATTTGAAAGATAAGCAGTAAAAGCAAATAATGCAACAATACACACAAAAGCAACTACTTACATATTACTTACATTGTCTTCAGTAGTATAAGTAAACAAAACACAATGTAAAATATACATCAGAATGTGCATGGGTAATATGCAAATACTACACCACCTTACATAAGAGACTTCAGCATCCACCAATTTTTGTATCCTTGTGCAGTCCTTGAAAAAATCCCCTGCGGAAATCTTGGGACAACTGTAAATTAATAGGGTTTATCCTATGTGAGTTCTCTGATGCACCTTGAGGTGTGACTTCAGGCAAAAGTATTTCAACACTCATTCCAATCATAGGGTTTTTTCCATTGTGTATGGGTAATGAGAGCTCAATTCTGGCAAAACAACTTCCCACAGTTATTACATTAATATGATTTCTCATCTGTGTGAGTTCTCTGAAGTACACAGAGATGGGATTTATGGTAGAAAGTTTATCTTCATTCCTTTCGTATGGCTTCTCACCTGTGTGACTGCCTTGATAGCAGCTGAGGTGTGATAGAATCCCAAGAAAGCTTTTTCCACATTCTTTACATTCATATGGCTCCTCACCTGTGTGAATTCTCTGAGTCCTGCTGAAGAATTACTTCTGTTAAAAGGTTTTTCCACATTTGTTAAATTCATAAGGTTCCTCACCTATGTGAGCTCTCTCATGTTCCATGAAGGCTGATTCTTGTAGAAAGATTTCCTACACTCATTGCATTTATAGGGTTTCTCACCTGTGTGAGTTCTCTCATGTACAGCAAAGTGTGAATTCTGGCAGAAAGATTTCCTACACTCTTCCATTCATAGGGTTTCTTGCCTATGTGAGTTCTCTGACGTACATTGAGGTCTGACTTACCATGGAAAGTTTTTCTATATTCTTTACTTTCATATGGTTTCTCAATACTCTGATGCATACTGAGGTATGATTTAAAGTAGAAAATTTTCCTACATTCTTTACATTGATATGGTTTCTCACCTGTGGGAACTGTGGAAAAACCTTTCACTGGAAGTCACTTTGTTGAGAAGTGACTTCCAGTGAAAGGATTTTCCATAATCATTATATCCACAGGGTTTTTCTCTTCTGCGAATTCTCTTATGCACAGTAAGTTCTGAGCTCTGAAAAAAAGTACTTCTCACATTCATTACACACATAGGACTTCTCCCTATATGTGTTCTGATGTGCAGTAATGTATGATTTCTTAATGAAGAATTTCTTCCATTCACTAGATTTGTAGGGATTCTCTCCTGGTTGTATTTCCTGGTGTTTAGTGGGTTTAGACTTTTTATAGGATGTTTTCCCGTATAAATCACATTGAAAAGTATTCCCTACCTCTGTTATTACTTGAGCAATGACAGCTGATTTATCACAGGCTTTCCCATATTCATTATAATTACAGGTCTCTTCCATATGAACCATCCTATTTGTGTTGGAGGCTTTCTCTTGCCTACTATATTCAAAAGGCTGCTGTCCAGTTTGAATCTTGGGATGATGACTTAGGTACTCATGATTTCTGTGAGATTTCCCAGTTACAATGTGGTCATCAGGTTTCTCTTCCAGCATGCATCTCATCAGGCTCTCCAGAAAGAAGTGCGTTCTAACAATCATTAAGCTCCCCATGCCTCATTTCTAAATAGTTTCCTCTCTATATAGTCAGATTTGAAATATAGTTAGAGCTCAAATCAAGTGTGTTTTCCTAACTGAACTCTCTCCTCAATGTATTGCTGTTGGTGATTACAACTTTCCACAAATATCTACTGTGGCTTTCCTGGTACCTCTCAGTTAGGTCATCGACTATCTGAACATCTGATGGGAGAAAAAAAAATAACCATATCCATGATCCACAGTAAGCACATCTTATTGAAAGCTCATGAAAGGGAAAAGAAGGGAGAGGTAAAGGTTTCTTCTAATACTAATGGCATCAAAATTTATGAAAATCAATAATGGGTATTGGCTTTATGACTAGGTTTTCTTCACATTGACTTAATGCAATAAATGGTACTAATATATTTTCTAAGGTTAAACCATGTTTTCCTTAGCTTCTCTATTCATATTCTTTCATCTTTAATTCATGTATATTTGGTAAAAAGTTTTATCTACTGCTTAGTCCTAGTTTTCAACAAGTGCTTATCACCTGCTGTTTGTTTACCTTATTTTTCTCTATTTTATTCTAGAACCATAAGTGTCTTATGCTGCCCTTTTCCTCATTTTTGTGCTTTGAGATGGCAAGGTTTGCATGGATCAGCTACTTTCAGGTGCAGGAGCAAGCAAAGTTTCTAGCACATATGCAGGAATGTGGCTGAGGTTAATGACTTCGTACCTGTGTTTCCATAGTTCTCATTCTTCCCTGAAGAATGGGTACAGGCATCTAGAAGTTTTTCAAAAAATAAGATCTCCTTTTCCCGACACTAGATAAAGAATGCCTTCTCAAAAACCTTCATTTAACTAACTTTCTTTACTTCTCAAACCATTATGTTAGGGAGCTCCAGACCAAAACCTTGTGCACCCTCTCCTTGCTGGTCGGTCTAAGACATTTTGTTCTGCAATCCAGGCTGTGCCCACCAACTTTGCAAAATGTTTTTGGCCCCTTCTAAATTAAACTTGTATTCTCCCCCAGATTTTTGGCACACACACTCTGTGCTTGACAATTCACTGCTTCTGAAGGCTTTTGTTTTGTGCATCGAAATTTCAACTGTCTTGAGTTTCATAGAAAATGGAATCTCCTGAGAAGAAGAAAATGCTGACGTCAAAAGCCACTGCCAAACGGAAATCTGAGCCCCTAAACATAAAACTCTTGGTTCACTTGCCTTGAGACCCAGAATCTCCAAGTTCTCCTCTAAAGTCCACCTCTTTCCAGGATTCAATCTTACGTCTTCCTCAACTTCATAATTTCTGATGTGGTGGTACACAGGCTGAGTCCTGGACCTCTTTTCTCATTTTATCAACTTCCGAGGTGTCCTCCTATACAACTTTAAATAACATCTTTAGGACACCAATTTCCAAATTTGCATATCCAATAGTAATGCCCACACTCAAATTTAGAATTTGCATTCATGTACATATTATAGGTCAAAATGTAAAAAGAGTAAGTTTGAACTGAAGCTGCGCCAATGTAAACAATAAACTTCCTAAAATTTTCTTCTCTGAACGTCCTTCCTAAATTCTCACATTCCAATTTTTTCTCTCTCTAATAAAACAGTCCTTGCAATTTTTATTCAACTACTTAACATATACTATTTTCTTGTTTCTCTCTCATCAGAAAGTAAACTCCATAAAAGGAAGACATTATTTAGATTACTGCTGTCATAAATACAACTACAAAATTACCAGTGCTTAAAATCTGTTTCGTGAAGATCGTTGAAAGAATAAATAAACGTATGAATAAATATCATGCTGTAGTATGAATGACCCCACAAAACTCATATTGATGCTTAACCCCATCATAACTGTGTTAAGAGGCTTGGAAATCTGGCTATGGTATTTGAAAAGTGGAAATTTTTGGAGGTAAGTGGATAGCAAAGACAATGCCCTTACGAATGAATAAATCCATTCATGGATTTCTGGGTTAATGGCTTAATAAGATATCAGTAAGTAGACAGACAGTTTTATAAAGGCAAAGAGAAAGCATGTTGCCTTGCTTTTGCCGCTCTAACCATGTGATACCCTGAACCACTGTGGGACTTTGCCAAGACTCCCCACCAGGCAGAAGGCCTTGAAAGATGCAACCCCTTCACTGTGGACTTCTCACAGCCTCCAGAACCAAAATAAATATACTTTGTTTCTTCATAAAATACCTAGTTAGGGGCATTGCTATGAACAACAGAAAACTGACATGGGCAAGATAATGGAGGAAAAGGGGGCAAATCAAAATTGTGAGAAAGTGAATAACAAAGAAAAATATTTAAGAAGAGAAAGGCAGAGAAAGATTTGGGATAAACAAACAAAAAAATTCAGATGAGAGCTCCATTTAAGATGGCAGACTATAGGTGCCCAGCACACAATCCCCCCACAGGAGGGGCTTAGAGGAAGGTGAGGACAGCTGGGATCAGCACAGGAGGAATTCCATGTCCCTTGTGATAAGAAGAGTCTACTCAGCCATGTGCACTTTCAGGTAAACCCCTATTTTTCCTGCTCCCGCTCACCTTATTCCTGCTGAGGTAACCAGCACCATTGTCTGGCACCAGGGCTGGGGTCCATCTTCCCCTGTGGAAGTTCTTCCTGTTCCTCATAGTGGCCACTGGTGCACCCTGCTGCATGACATACCCATGCAATCTGCAGCTGTGGCCCCAACCTCTGGAGCTGCACATGGACATACCCAGCCCTAGCCAGTAAACAGCCCCTGGACCCAGATACTAGAGTACTGCACTGCTTGGTCACAGCTTCTAGAGCCCGATTCCTGAAGGCTTCTACTGTGAGAGCCTTGAGTTACTCAGTAGTAGCCCCTGGAGCTCCATACCATATGTCTTCCACCATGGGAGCCTTGAGGTACTCAGCTGCAGCTCCCTAAGACCCATCACTTGTGGTTTCCACTGAATGAGCCTGGAGCTCCAGGCAGCAACCCCAACAGCCCCACTCCTTTCAGCTTCCACAGCAGGAGCCTTGAACCACTTGGAAGTAATTCCCAGAACCCCACCCCTTGTGGCTTCTAACAAGGGAGAATTGAGCCACAGGCAGCAGTCCCCAGAGCCCTTTTTCTTCCAGGTTGCCCACTGGGAGACTTGACCCACAGAACAGTATCCTCTGTAGACCTGCCACTTGTGGCTGCTGCTATAGGAGCCTTGAGCCACCTGATTGCACCCTCCAGAGCCCCACCTCATGTGATCTCACCACAGGAGACTTGGGCCACAGGCAGCAGCCTCTGTAGCCCTGTCCCGCATGGCATTTGCCCAGACTCACACTCTTTAGTCCTGCCTCATTCAGTTACATGACAGAAACCCTGCACCACTGGAGACCACAGCCTCTGGAGCCCCACCCTTCATAGTTCCAAGACCAGAGCATAGCACTGCCAGGCCACAGCCCCAGGAGCACCATTCCACATGGTCCCAGTTGTCCTCAGCCACATCATACCCATCAGTGCCACCAGTCTAATAAGTCTAACCTGGAACAACTGAGTCTACCTGAAATTACTGAAACTAGAGTCTACCTGGAAACCAAACTAAAACATCCCACACAACAGGCAACAAAAAAACAAATCTGCAAGGACTCTCTCCTCAAAAGCACACAAGCAACTGAAGATACAACTGCTGCAACAGATGATCACAAATCAATCTAGAGATATGACACACCCAAAAGAATACAATAACTCAAATACCAGTCCTAAACCACGAGAAACCCTTGAAATGTGAGAAAAAGACTTTTGAGAAAGAATCTTAAGGAAACTCTATGAGATACAAGAAGAGGTACATAGTAGACTCAATGAAATGAAAAGAAAAAAAAAAGCAATCAAATACATGAAGGAAGAAATCTTCAAAGAGATTAATACCCTAAAAAAGGATGTAGCAGAATTCATGGATCTGAAGAACTCATTCAATGAAATAAAACCCACATTTGAGAGCTTAGGCAGCAGGCTAGAACAAGTAGAAGAAAGAATTTCTGATTTCAAAGACAGTGTTTCCTAAGTAAGCCAGCAGACCAAAAAGGGGGGAAAAATGAATTTTTATAAAATGAAGAAAATCTTTGAGAGCTATCAGACAACATTAAGGGTACAAAGACCCAAATCATGGGTGTTCCAGAAAGGGAGGAAAAAGAAAAAGGTATTGAAAACCTATTCAATGAAATAATAGCAGAAGACTCCCCAGATATTGGAAGAGAACCAGTTTCAACAGGCTCAAAAATCCCCAAACAGATTTAAACCGAGAAGGTTCTCTCTGAAACGAACTGTAGTCAAACTAGCAAAAGTCAAAGACAAAGAGAATCCTGAAAACAGGAAAAGAAAAGTGTCAAGTTACCTATAAGGGAGTCCCCATCAGACTAACATCAGACTTCTCAGCCGAAACCCTACAGGTTAGAAGAGAATAGGATAACATATTTAAAGTTCTAAAAGTTTAAAAAGACTGCCAGCTAAGAATACTATACCCAGCAAGGCTATTCTTCAGATATGACAGTAATAGTGTGTTTCCCAGACAAACAAAAACTGTGGGAATTCAGCATCACATGTCCAGCCCTACAAGAAATCCTCAAGTGAATCCTGCACCTGCAATCCAAAAAACAATATTCACCACCAAGAATACACAAGAAACAACAAATTCCACCAGTAAAGCACATACACAAATGAGAAAGAGAAACTATATCACACTACCTCAAAAAAAACAAAAAAACTCTAAAGACAAACAACAATAGGGAAAGAAAGGAATTAAAGATATTTAAAATCACCACATGAAAATAACTAAATGACAGGAGTTAGACGGTATCTTTCAATAGGAAGCCTAAATGTAAATGGATCAAACTCCCCACTCAAAAGACACAGAGTGTCCAGACGGATTTAAAAGCTAGACTCAACTGTATGCTGCCCACAATATACCCACCTCATGTATAAAGACTCACACAGACTAATAGTGAAAGGATAGAAAAAGATATACCACATAAATGGAAACCAAAATAGAGCAGGAGTAGCTATTCTTACATCAGATAAAATAAGACTTGAAACCAAAACCTATCAAAAAAGAAAAAGAAGGCCAATATATAATGATAAAATTATTTATCCACTAAGAAGACATAACAAATATAAATATATATGTTCTCAAGATTGGTACAGTCAGACATATGAAGTAAACATTATTATACCTAAGGAGACAGACCTCAATACGATAATAGTTGGGGACCTGAATGCCTCTATCTCAGCATTGGACAGATCCCCTAGGCAACAAATCAACACAAAAACACAGGATTTAAACTATACATTAGACAAAATGGACACTAGAGAATATACATTCTTCTCATCAGCACCTGGAACATTCTCCAAGATAGACTACATATTAAGTCACAAATCAAATATCAAGAAATTTTTGAAAAAACAGATATAATTTCAAGTATCTTCTCAGGCTACAATGGATTAATACTACAAATCAATAACACGTGAAACTTTAGAAACCACAGAAATACATGGAAATTAAACATCATGTTCCTGAATGACTTATGGGTCATAAAACAAATCAAACAGGAAATCAAAACACTTTTTGAAACTAATGACAACAACGACACATCAAACAAAACATATGGGATACTGCAAAAGACATACTAAGTAAACTTTATTGCAATAAATGCTTAACATCAAAAGATTAGAAAGATTTCAGAAAAGGAACCTAATGCTACATACGAAGAACTGGAAAAACAAGAACAATCAAATCCCAAAATTAGTACACAGAAAGAAATAATTAAAATCAGAGTAAAAACAAATAGAGATTAAAAATATGACACAAAGATCAATAGACAAAATGGTGGTTTTCTGAGAAGATAAACACAGTAGACAAATCATTAGCTAGGAAAACTAAGAAGAGAGAAGACCCAAACAACAAAAGTTGGCAATGAAAAAGGAGACATGACCACTGATACCACAGAAATACAAAGAATCTTCAGAGATTACTACGAACAACTATACATGAACAAATTTGAAAACCTAGAGGAAATGGATAAACTTCTGGACGCATACAAACTACCAAGACTGAGTCAAGGAGAAAAAAAAACACAAAACACCAAAAATGAGCAATGAAATTGAAGCAGTAACCAGAAATCTTCCAACAAACGAAAGGCCAGGATTGAATGGGTTCACTGCTGAATTTTACCAAACCTTTAAAAAGGAATTAATACCAATTCTTTTCAAAGTATCCCAAAAAGTTAAAATGGAGGCCATTCTCCCAAACTCCCTATGAAGCTAGCATCACTCTGATAACAAAACCACACAAAGATACAACAAAAAAGAAAACTACAAGCCATTATCCTTGATAAACACAGACATAAAAATCTTCAACAAAATATTAGCGAACAGAATACTGCAGTATATCAAAAGGTTATACATCATGATCAAGCGGGATTCATCCCAGGGATGCAAGGAGGGTTCAACATATGCAAATCAATAAATAAGATACACCACATCAACAAAATCAAGAACGAAAGACATATGATCATATCAATAGATACAAAAAAAGAATTTGACAAAATTCAACATCCCTTCATGATAAAGACTCAACAAATTAGGTATGGAAGGAAGGTATCTCAAAAAAATAAAAGCCATATATGACATATCCACTGCCAATATCATCCTGAATGGGGAAAAGCTGAAAGCTTTCTCCTTTAAGAAAGGAACAAGACAATGATGCCTGTTCTCAGCACTCCTATTTAACCTTATATTGGATGTACTTGCCAGAGAAATTACATAGGAGCAAGAAATAAAGAGCATCCCAGGAGGAAAAGATGAAGTCCGATTGACTCTGTTTGGAGATGACAAGATCCTATACATAGAAAACCTGAGAGACTGTATCGAAAAATTCTTAGAGCTGACAAAAAAAATTTAGTAATGTTGCAGGATACAAAATCAGTACACAAAAATCAATAGTCTTTTTTACACTCCAACAACAAACTAGCAGAAAAAGAATTCAAGAAAGCAACACTATTTACAATAGTTACCAAAAAAACAAAATATCTATGAATCAATTTAAGCAAGGAGGTCAAAGAATGCTACAATGAGAACTACAAATCACTGATGAAAGGAATTAAAGAGGATACCAAAAGATGGAAAGACATTCCCTGTTCATGGATTGGCAGAATCAATGTAGTGAAAATGTCCATACCACCCAAAGCTGTCTAAAGATTCCATGTGATCCCCATCAAAATACCAATGACATTCTTCGGAGAAATAGGATAAACAATCCACACATTCATATGGAACCACAAAAGACCACAATTATCCAAAGAAATCCTGAGAAAAATAAATAAATAAAGCTGGAGGCATTATCCTTCATGACTTTAAAATGTATTAAAAATCTACAGTAACCAAAACAGCACGATACTCACATAAAAACAGATAATCAGACCAATGAAACAGAGCACCCAAAAATCCACCCACATATTTACAAACAACTGATCTTCAACAGGGCACCAAGAACATACAATGGGTAAATTAATAGTGTTAGGAAAACTGGATATTCATATGTAGAAGAATAAAACTGGACCTGAAGCCCTTGCCATATACCAAAATCAACACAAAGGGTTTAATCATATAAGACCTGAAACATTAAAACTTGAAGAAAACACAGGGGAAACTCTCCAGGATAAGTCTTTATGAATAAGACCCCAAAAGTACAGGCAACAAAAGGAAAAAAATAAACAAATGGGATTATATCAAACTAACAAGCTTCAACACAGCAAAGAAAATAATCAACACAGTGAACACACAACCTCAGAATGGAAGAAAGGGAGAAAATATCTGCAAACTATGCATCTGACAAGAGACTAATGTCCAGAATATACAAGGAACTCAAAGAACTTTACAGTAAAATAATAATAATAATAGCAATCCAATTTAAAAATGGGCAAAGTAACTGAATGACATCTCTCAAAGGAGGACATACAAATAGCCAACAGGTACATGAAAAAATGCTCAACATCACTAATCATCATGGAAATACAAATCAAAACCACACTGAGATATCATCTCACCCCAATTAGACTGGCTAATATACAAAAGACAGAATAACAAATACTGGCAAGGATGCAGAGAAAGGGAAATCTCTCAGCACTGTTGTTGGGCCTTCAAAACAGCACATTATGGAGAAAAGGATGGCAGTTACTTAAACAACTACAGACAGAACTACCATATGATCCAGCCATCCCACTACTGGATATATATCCAAAGGAATGATGTATTAATGTGTTTCTGCTGCTTATGGTAAAATACACAGAACTGGGTATTTTGTAAAGAAAATGAAATTTACTGCTTACAGTTTCTGAGGGTAGGAAGTCCGAAGTCCAGGGAATACATCTGGTGAAGGCTTTCTTTGGTGGTGACTTCGGTGACAACAGAGTATCACACTGCAAAAATGGTGGAGCAGAGACAGTGAGAGAAAGAGACAGACTCTCCCCTCTCTTCTTTTAAAGCCCTCTGAACCATGACCCTCACCACCACTTTTAATCCATTCACTATGGCAGGGTCCTACAATCTAATCACCTCTTCATGGCTCCACCTCTCAATTGCCATATTAGGATTTCCCACCCTCCTAAAGTCACAGTAGGGGCAAGTTTCTAATACATAAAAGTTGGGAGACACAATTCAAGCTTCAGTGAGCTTCAATCCACTACAAATGGAAATCATGTCAAAGTGGTACCTGCAATCCCATTTTTATTACAGCTCTATTTCCAATAGCCGGGCTATAGAACCAACCTAAATTTCCATCAATGAGTGACTGGATAAGGAAAATGTGGCATGTATACACAATAGAATACTACTCAGCCACAATAAAAAAAGAAATTATGCCTTTTGAAGCAACATGGATGGGCTTGGAGAAAATTGTGACACAACCCGAGTACAGAAAGAAAACTACCACATGTCCTCACTCATAAGTATTAGCTGAATTCATAAATAAACAAGTGAACAATAAGGAAAGAGAGAGAGAGAAAGAAAGAGTGATCACAATATGTTGATTTTCTAGAAGAAGAGAACAGAACTGTGGTTACTAGATGAGAAACAGGGAAGGGAGGAGAGAGGGAGGGGGGTTAATGAGAAATTAATGAGAAATTGGTTAATGGACACCGGGAATGGTTATAAATTGTAATGATGAAGAAGCTAACTATCTTGATCTGACCATTACACAATGTACACTACTACTGAAAGTCAATTTTTCACCCCACAAATATGTATAATCAACTATGCTTCAATAAAAAATAAATGGAAAAAACATTTTTAAAATGTAAAAAAAATCTATAATGAAACAGAAGAATTAAGAATTTTGATCATAAATTAAAATTATCAGGTGACATTTTTATAAATTGATGTTTTAAATCAATGTGAAACAAAAAAACCCAGTGCACTGTAGGTTGCTGAACTCACGAGCACTTTATAAAACTATAACATGTTTGTTTCATAAAAACATGTCTGATGTATAGCTATTGTATGGCCCCTCATTTACACTGGTTTGATTATTGATTATACTGACTTCTAAAGGTATATAACATGCTCTTGCAAACTTTTAAGTTTTCAGGATGACAGGATATTTAGAGATTAAACTAGTTTCTATCCAATTCCTTTGATCTGTCTAACATCTAAGAAGCTAATAGAAAAAAAGACTTGAATTTTGGACACCTTTGGGCTTCTAGACCTACAGACTTATGTGATTAACTGTGAGGGACGTGGGAGTGGAAAATAAAGTTAAGACTTCAAGGACGGACAACAGGACTCTTGCAGAAAAATCACAATGAGAAGGCAGGTGGCGCACTTGGCTGCACATACTCAGAAAGAGCGTGGATATGTGGAGGGGGCAGGAAAGCTGTCCCAGATGTGATCTGACTCTCTGGAAGCACCTCTGTGAGAGACTGAGGTGGATGTAACCATGTAGCAATAGAGGTAGTAAGAAAACAGAAAAAATTTTATATGGATTCCATGTGAGGTGTGAGAGAAAATATAGTCAAACGTAAAGTATTATTTTTCCTGATTCATTACATAGAATGCATGTGTAAAACACAATCCAATAAGATGAAATAAAATGTGAAAACATTTAAAAACTATTTAGGAGAATAAAATGTGGGGGTATACATGTGACAGTCATCCTTGGAGATTATATAATGCATGTGTTTTCTGCAAACAGACAAGCTGTGTTCAGATCTGGGATCTAGGGAAAAAATAGTAGAAACAGCAGAACATGACCAACAAATGCTGGGCTTTACTCTTCCCTGCCTCCCTGCCCATTATGCACTGACTGACCTTGTAGGCTCTGGTTGAGGGTTTCTTCTAATGTCCATGACTCTGCTCCCTGCTCCAACTTGCAGATCACCTCACATTTGGGAATGTAGCAGCCTGTTAATAAGAAACAACCCAGAACTTTGTAAATCTACTAAGTCAGGTCCTTAGAAGAATGACAAGAGCTTGGCTTCAGAAGCTGTGCAATGAAGGGGCCAGTTAGAGACTGATGACGTTTACATTCTCCACTCACATTCCCCACAAAATGGAATCTTACCTAAATAGAATTCAACCCTATAAATGGTTCCTATATTTATCAACAAAGAAGAAAGTGGTGCTCCTAGGACTTACTATGGAGTTTCACTCACCCAACACCACCAGGCTGCTACAGGTCTCCAGCATCACATCCCTGCACAGGCTCCTCTGATCACCATCCAGGTACTGCCACTCCTCCCAGGTGATGTCCAGAGCCACATCCTCAAACGACACCAATCCCTGTAATGACACATTTCTCCTCAACTCAAATCATGATCACATGACAGGAATCTGGGAGGGCAAGTTTCTATGTGTGTGTGTGTGTGTGTCATAGGTGTGTTACATAAGATGCAGCTTCTTTGTACTCGACATGGTGGGAGAAAGAAAAATCACAGAAGACACATTCTGCCTTTTAATAATTTATTAATTACTAAAAACATGATTACAAAGCCTACCTTATAGGTCTAGAATCATTCTTGTTGCTAGTGATAAAAGTATGAATAAAGTCCTGCTCCTTTAAGGAGCTTACGAGCTGGTATGAAGACATAAGTATAAACACATGCCTAAAATCTTATGTTACATGAACTAATTTAGACAAAAGTTCAATACAGAGAGGGACAAGAAAGAAGGAGAAAATATTGTTCTGCTTCATATTCAGTTTGCTGTTCACTGAAGTGACAAAAGATGTTTTAGCTCTTCCATGTGAACCATGTGTTCTCACGAATATGAGGTAGTAGCAAGAGTTAAGTCACAACAGCACAAGGAACATACAATGCGCTAATGGAACTACACACAACACCGTGTCTAGGTAAATGATGCTGTGCTGAGATGATAGACAAATGCAATATTGAAGAAAGTGATTATGGAGTGATTCTGCATTTAAATATTTGGCCCAATTTAAACAAGAAAACATTTTATTCACTAATTTTTTTTTTTTAAATTACTTACAAATGAAAAGCACATACAAAGGTATCCCAAAATGTATTTCTTACATGCGAAAGCATTGTTTGTGTCCACTTGCCCGAGACCAGCTCCGCAGGATTCGTTGGACCTGAATAGGTGGTGTGGCTTCAGCGAGGAAAGAAAAGACACAGACCACGATGTCTAGTGAATCAGTGGACAACAACCATAAGAATCTTGCTTTATTTATATATTTTTTACTTAACCTTTTACATGATGATTTATCTTTTAATCAGAACATTTCTTGTTTTGTTTCTATTGAAAAAGAAAGGTCAAAACGTTCCAAGGCACTCATGCTGTGACAAAAACATCTACTCATGCATCAACCGTTCACCCGAAAGCCTGTGGCTTGTGGCCAGGAAACTATACAATAGCAGCATGCTTGGCTTTAAAGAGCGTCACACTTTTAGTTTAAACTATAATTCTTAAGATTTTAAACTTACAATTTAACCCTTTTTTAATCTTACACTTACTATACTTGATTTTAATAACATTGATTAGTTATGTTTGACAATTTAATATTGCTTATACTCTATATTGATCATTTTAATTTATAAACAAAATCACAATGTTTATACCTTTTATTTCCCTGCCAATAGACTCCGGGAACAGCACAGGGGACAAAGTGAAAGGTTAAATGATCCTACTCAAACTAACAAAAACACACTTTATTGTTACCAAGGAAAGAACATGTTCTTGGTAAATCAAGAGAAACTGTGTGAGTGGGGAGAAAGAAAGAAATCTGTAACTGGTTGATGATCAAATAATTGTAAACACCACAGCACTCGGACCCACAACCTCCCTGTCGGATGTGGATAGAAATCCAACATAATAACTTCATTCCACACGTACAAGAACATGACCACAGCCCCAAAGGGTCCATGCACACATCACTAACAAAAAAGATTAATAACAAAATTAAACTATCAACCCATACCGAGAACATGCATCAAAAACACCTTTAGTAGTGACAATGCCCTTTAAATAAACCAATTAATTTTGATGTATTTTAACATGTCCTTTGAGAAACTCCAGGGAATTTCCCAAAGCCATACTAAGCCAAAAGGTTAGGCTGTTTAATTCTGGGAAGCCTTGTCAAGCAACCAAAGGTGAACAAACAAGAAATTCCATGGAGCCGTGCCACACACACGGGACCCCTTGTAGCCTGCAGGACGGCTCTCGACAGCCACTGCAAGGTAAACCCTGACACTTTCCAAACCAAGGGTATAAATAATGAGTTACTATAAGAACAGGTAAGTTATATTACTAGATTTGTATTTTAACATTCATCCACTAGAAGGAGAATGGGAAAAGGCAAGGGAGACTCAGAGGGGAAGAAAACAGGGTAAGAGATGACCACATACATCAGGACACAGAGCAGTAAACATAGAGAAGTGGGAAGTAATCCTATAAAAGGGAACAAATAACAAAAAACAAAAAAGCAGAAACAAACAGAATGTGGTAGAAATTTGTTCTGCAGAGGGTAAAAAGAAGAGTTTTAGTCCAAGGCTATGGCAGCTACTTAGGTACTGGCACTGTAAAATGAAATTTGGAAAATAAGAGAAAAATATAATGAGCAGAGTGACACAGATTCAGACACTTTACATTTGAAATCTCTGTGGAAATGTCCAAATAGCAATTGGATATATGATTCCACGGTTCAGGAGATAGATCTGAAGCTAAAGATTTGGAAACCTCGATATAAAGATTTGGAAAGTATGAGAATTTCAGTGGAACCCGAAGCTGCCATCAGAGTGAATGAACCTAAGAGATTGAAAGAAAACACACACACACACACACACACACACACACACCAAATAATTCTTTGATTATCAAAGACATCATGAAGGGACTTTTAGAAATATATTTTAGGTTTCTATTTTTCCACATAAGAAGCTTGGAAGTCACCATTCCATCCCAACAACAACTAAAAACTTGAACAGCCTGAAAAACCAACAACTCTTCTTAGATCTGTGAAAGGGAAGGACACAGGGCAAACCACTGTCCCCGATTAGAGAGGAAGACAGGAAAATATCCATAGTCACGGCTTACAGAAGAAGACTTAGTAGTGGGAACCACCATGGGAACCAGTGCTGGATCAGGACAACCTGAATTGTGAGTGACACATTGCTGGAGGCTCAGTGCAAACTACTCAGAGTTAAAAACTCCAGGGGAACCCAGTCATAAATGGGCCACCAAAATACTGTGCAGTTCACCTCCAAGAACTCCACCAAGTTTCTAAAGGAAATACTAAAGAAAATTACCCCCCTGCTTCCACCTGTGAGATGGGAAGAGGCAAACTCTTTTGAAATATGCCAGAGCACTCTGTTCTTAATAAGGCTTCAAGAAAAACTACTTCATGAGAGCCTAACCTGTTGTACAATTATCAGAGCCTACTCAACCTGGGTAAAGAGAAATAACTAACTCCAGCCCTCTCTAGCCTTCCACATGGAAGAAGGGAAATATCCAGTTCTGGCCCACTCCAGACATCTTGTCCCATGTAAGGAAAAAGAAAAAAACCAATGAAAAAACACTTATAAAGTTGACAGACCAAAGACAGAGGCTCATTAAGAGAAAGAGACAATGATAGACCTATAAAACATTTCTGCTACGGTCTTAATGTATCCCCCCAAAATTGACAGTTTTAAACATTAACATAATTAACATTATTAAACATATTAAACATTGTGTCCCCTCAAAATTAACTTTATAAGTGTTGAAACTTAATCACCAATGCACTGGATTTATGAGGTGGACCCTTTGGGAGGAGATTAAGCCATGAGGGCAAAGCCCTCAGAGAGGAATTAGTGATCTGATAAAAAAGACCAAAGAAAGCCTCTTGGCCCCTTTCACCATGGAAGGACATGAAGCAGGTGCCATCCATGAGGAATGGGTCCTCACCACACAGTGAATCTACTACAGCCTAGATCATGAACTTGCCAGCCTCTAAAACCAAAAGCAATATGTTTCTGTTGTTGATACACTGCCCACTCTAAGGTATACTGTTATAGCCTCCAAAACAAGCTAATACACCTTCCGCTTCTGCACACCTTATGAACACATTACTGAAGATACATTACAGCACTTCCTTTTCCATAGCACATAATGTCTGGCTATTTAAAACAATTACAAGGCATTCTAAAAAAAATTACAAGGCATTCTAAAGCACAAGAAGCATAACTTGAAGTGATGCATCAAAACAACACATGGATAAGATGTTGAAATCATCAGGGGATAATATGTTAAGAAGATAAATGGATAAAGTAGACAACATTCAGCAACAGATGTGCAATGTAAGCAGAGAGAAAAAGTCCTAATAAAGAACGAGAAAGAAATACTACAGATCAAAAAACACTGTAACGGAAGTAAAAAATGTTTTTCAGTGATTTATTAGTGACTAGACACAGCTGAGAAAAAAAAAAAAAAACCAACAAAAAACCCTCGGCTTGAAAACATGTCAAGAGAAACTACAAAAACTGAAAAGCCAAAAACAAACAACAACAACAATAAAACTGCTCAAAAAATAAAACAGACAAAAAAAAAAAAAGATGAAAAGAACACAACATAATATTCAAAGACTATGGAACAACTATGAAAGATATAACATATAGTAATGAGAATAACAGAAGAAAGGGAGAAAAAATATACCTGAAACATTAATGTCTGAGATCTTCCACAAATTAATGTCAGACACTAAACAAAAGATCCAGGGAGGAAAGATAACACCAAATAGGATAAAGGCCAAAAATCTATATCTAGGAATATAATTTTCAAAATACAGAGAATCAAAAATGAAGAAAAATCTGAAACAAGCCAAAAGGGGGAAAAAATCTTACCCAGAGAGTAACAGAAGAATTACATCCACCATCTCCTCAGAAAGCATACAAGCAAGAAGAGAGTGGAGTCAAATATTCAGTGATGGGAGAAGAAACCCATCAAAGTAGATCTGGAAATAGAGTGGGATTTAACAAAACAACTCTAAATAATACATGGGCCCCCAAAAAAATCTCAAGAGAAATTTAAGAGAATTTTTAACTAAATAAAAAAGAAAACCCAACTTATCAAAATTTGTGAAATACAAGAAAAGCAGTTCATTAAAAAAGTTTACGGCATTGAATTCATATATTTAAAAAGAAGAAACATCTAAAATTAATAATCTAAGTTTCTACCATTGGAAACTAGAAATAAAAAGAGCAAACTAAATCAAAAAGAAAACAGGATAAAATAATTAAGAATTAGAGCAGAATTATTTAAATAAATAATATTGAAAACAAGAAATCAACAGAGAAAACCAACAACAACAAAAAATCTGGTTTTCTAAAAAGATCAGTAAAATTTATAAGGCTATATCCAGGCTAACTAAAAAGATAAGGTCACAGTGCAGAAATTACTAACATTAGCAGTACGAGGCTATTACTACAGATCCTGTGGACATTAAAGAAATAATAACTACCATGAACACCTCTCTGTGCACACATTTGATAACACAGATGAAATTGATCAATTCATCAAAAGAAACAATTTGTCCAAACACACACAAGAAATACACATTTGAATAGGCTTACATTATGAAAATTGAGTGAATAAATAATAACCTTCAAAAGAAAAAGCACTTGGCCCAGATGTTTTCACTGGTGAATTCAACCACATATTTAAGGAAGAAATTACACCAATTTCCTATAATATATTTTAGAGAACAGAAAATGACATACTTCTCAACTTATTCTATGAGGACAGCACTGCCACAATACCAAAACCAGACAAAGATATGACAGGAACAGAAAACTACAAACCATTATCTCTCTCATAAACATACATGCAAAAATCCTCAACAAAATATTAGCAAACCCAAGAATTATGCAACATAACAAAGTGGTATCTATTCCAAACACACAAGGCTGGGTTAATATTTGGACATAAATTAACTTAATCCATCATATCACAACACTAAAAAGGAAATTATCACATGATCATAATAATAGATGCAGAAAAAGCATTTGAAAAAATATAGCATACAAAATGAGAAAAAGAAAAAAACTTTAGTAAATGAGGAATAGAATCTTCTGCAATTAATGAGTAATTACAACAAGACTGTAAGATGCAAAGTTAATATACAAAAGTCAATCACTTGCCTATATACAGCAACAACCAAGTGGAATCTGAAATGAAAAACTAGCTACTTACATTAGCACCCAAACAATAAAAGTTTTAAATCATATAACTCATAAGAACTTAACATCCAGAATATAAAAAGAACTCTTACAACTAAACAACAAAAACACAAATAGCCTGATTAAACAATGAGCAAAGGACTTGAACAGGTACTTCTCCAAAGATGATATACAAGTGTTTTCATAACGAGCAAATGGAAACATGCTTAATGTCACTGATCAACCGAGAAATGCAAATCAAAACCAAAATAAAACATCACCACTTCACATCCAATAGAAAATAACAAGTGTTAGCAAAATCAGAACTTTTGTACCTTGCTAGTGGTCATCTTAAATAGTGCACCCACTATGGAAAATAGTACAATGGCTTCTGAAAAAAAAGAAAAAATAGAACTACCACAGGACCCAAAAACCAACTTCTATGGATATATACCAAGTAACAGGATCTCAAAAAGATATCTGCACATCCATGTTCACAGCAGCATTATTCCCACAGCCAAGTAGTGAAAGCAACCCAAATATCAATCCATGAACAGACAGATTGTCACCTCTACCCCAGGGTGACAGAGACGCAAAGGATTACTCAGAGCTCGTTTCTCCAGAGCAGTGAGAGGCCCAGAAGGGGTTAATTCCAGGAGACAACTTCTTCAAGAGAGAAGGAATTCCTGGGAAATAACCCCGAATTAGGTTTTGTCTCCATTTTTATTGTCCAGGCAAGAAAGTTACAGAAAAGAACACAGGTGAAAGTCATAGTGAAAACATACACAAACTGGCTACTTGACAATTTTCATTAAAGCAGGTGCAGCTTAAAAACAGTTTAAGCAATTTACCATCAAAGGAGTCATAAAACTAAGCTCTGTGACATACAAAAAAACAATGAGATAATCATTATGGCAACACTTAGTTCCCTAGGAAACTTAAAGAAACAGCT
Source organism: Cynocephalus volans (assembly GCF_027409185.1). Taxonomy (NCBI): domain Eukaryota; kingdom Metazoa; phylum Chordata; class Mammalia; order Dermoptera; family Cynocephalidae; genus Cynocephalus; species Cynocephalus volans. The sequence continues at coordinate 44,811,593 of NC_084463.1, read as the reverse complement.
GAAGGTGAAATGAGGAACCAGCCAGTTTTTAGCACACATATTTTCCCATCATTAGATTTAGCAGCACCAAGGACACCTGCCCTCAGAGCAAGCACTTTTGCTGTGTTACAGTTATCATATCCACACCAGAGACTTTTTAGTCCTGTGAAAGTTCTCTGGTTTTTCCCAAGCTTAGCATGTCTATGTGTAATACCACAAAGTTAGGCTATTCCCTAAACTACAGGGCTGTGGCCCTTCTAACACTAAGGACTGTGACCCTACTAGGCTAAAGGTTAAAGCCCTGTGAAATACATGTGTTTTATTAATACTAGTGCCCTCCACAATACATAAACAAAACGTGGTATATACATACAAAGGAATGTTATTCAGCCTTAAACAGAAAGGAAATCTTGTCGTATGCTACAACATGGAAGTTTGAGGACACTATGAAAAGTGACATAAGCCACCCACAAAATGAAAAATATTTTATGGGTCCACTGATATGAGTAAAATTTTTAAAAAACAAAGTAGAATGGTGGTTGTCAGGAGCTAAAAGGAGGGGAAAATTGAGAGTCAACATTTAATGGGTATAGAGTTTCAGTTTTCCAGGATAAAAGGTTCCGAATATCTGATGCAAAACAGTATGAGTATACTGAACACCACATAAATGTTATGAAATGGTTAAGATGATAAATTTGATATTATGTTTTTTACCAAAATTAAAATAAGTTATGTTTTTAAATTATTTTAAGGGCCAATAGATGAACCAAACTAAAATATTAACAAATATTTAATCAACTGAAAATAAGTTAGGGAAGGAAAAGCAGAGGATCAAAAAGCAGATGAGACATACAGAAAATAAGTAGCAAAATGATCGATCTAAATCAAACCTTATTCTTAATTTGTTTAAATGAAATAGGACTAAACACTTTCCATAAGGCAGACTGTCAGCTTTGATAGGAAAGTAAGATGCAAAAACACACTATCCACAGAGATACACTTTAAATACAAAGACACAAACAGACTAAAAAAATGGAAAAAGATACGCTCCACAGACACTAATCCAAAAAGCTTAAGTGGAAATATTAGTAGTAGACAAAGGAAACTTCAAGACAAAATATATCACCAGAAATAAAAAACACTTTCACAATAATAAAAGGATCATATGTAAGGATAACACAACAATTATAAATGTGGCTGTGCCTAAACACAGAGCCTCAAAGTAAAGTCTTGTGTTGCTTAACAACTGAAATATGCTCCAAGAAATGCGTTATTAGGCAATTTTGTCATAGTGTGCACCTCACAGAGTGTACTTACACAAACCTGGATAATATAAATTACTACACACCTAAACGGTATGTTATAGAGTACTGTTTTGATCACTGTCATATATGTGCTCTGTTGTTGACTGAAACACCATTATGTGACACATGACTACCTGAAACAAAAACAACAGAACTAAAGTGGGAAATTGACAAATTGACAATTATAAATAGAGAATTAATACTCCTCTCAGTAACAGATGGGACAACCAAATAAAAAATAAGAAATTTAGATTAGTTTCTAAATAAATGAATAAAAATAATCTCATATTTTATTTTATGATACCAAACTACGACTGGTGAATTTAAAATGTTTGGTTAAGAAAACACACAGATTCTGTATAACATTGGGGTTGGACATAATTGATTCAATATGGTACCAAAAGCTTAAACAACAACAACAACAACCACAAAAAAGATAAGTTGAACTGTATAAAATTAAAATATTTTCTGCATTAAATGACACTATCTACAGGGTGAAAAGGCAACCCGCTAAATCTGGGAGAATATTTGCAAAGCATGTATCTCATAAGAGATTAATATCTGGAAAAAAAATGTATATATAAACCCTACAACTCAAAAACAGGAGTAAAAAATGGACAGAAAAAGATACACAAATTGCTGATAAACACATGGAAAGATAGTCAACATCACTAGTCTTTAGAGAAATGCATATCAAAATGACACTAAAGTATCACATTACACCTATTACAATGGCCATCACAAAAAAGCAACAAAAAACAGCAGGGTTGGCAAGGATGTGGAAATTGCAATCCTGAAGCATTACTGGTGAGAATATAAAGTGTGGAAGATGCTATGGAGATTCCTGAAAAAAACTAAACATAGAATTATCATAGGATCCTTCAACTCCACTGCTAGGCATAACCCAAATTATGTGAAAGCAAGAACTAAAACAAACATTGGTACATGTATGTTCATAGCAACATTATTCACAATGGCCAAAAGGTGGAAGCAACCCAAGTGTCCACTGAAGGAGGAATGGATGAACAAAATGTTCTCAATACAAAGAACAGAATATTATTGAGCTTTAAAAAGTAAAATTAATTTTCATTACAATATGGATGAATCTTGAAGATGTTATATTGCATGAAATAAGTGAGTCACAAGATGACAAACATTGTAAGATGCCACTTTACGTGAGGTTCCTAGAGTAGACAAATTCACAGAGATAGAAAGTGGAATAACGCTTGCCACGTCCCAGAGTTCAGGGGAATAGGAGTTTAGTGTTTGATGAGTAGAGAGTTTCATTTGGGGAAAATGAAAAATATCTGTCAATGGATGGTGGTGATGGTTGCAAATTAATGTGAACATACTTAATGCCACTGAACTGTAACCTTAAAAATGATTAAAGGGTCAAATTTTATGTTATATATAATTTATCACAAAACAGTCTGTTTTTAGCCAACTATTAACCACAGCTTTAATGCATAATTGATTCATACATTTATATTACCCTACTAATTTTTAAGTGATTAGCTGAAATAACAGAATTAAATATAATCTTTAGAGTTAGAAAACATGAAAAGCCATTTTTGAGCTAGAAACCTATAATTTTGTCTAAGTACAAACTACTGCTAAAATTACTGAAGTACACAGCAAAAGGTATAAAAGATTAAAACATGTGCTATTTTTATTCTTTGCACGTGTTTCTCTTGACTCTCATTCAAAGGTATCCCAGTAACTCCTATGACTGTCACTTGTCAGTAGCACAGCTCAGGAGGCACAGAATCTCATCACTGAGCAAACACGCCCTTCAGGTTCTGCCAAGAGTGACATTTCTAATGTTAAAAAAGAAAGTTACTGTATCCATTTTTGAGTACCAAAAGTTCCTACCCTTCTATGGGCACTGCATGTAGCCATTAGAATAAACATTTAAAAACACAGAAACAAAGGTAGCAGGATGTGATGCCAGATGAGACTGCAACTAAGAGAGAGGGAGGAGACCAGGAATAATCCCCTGTTGGTGGTTTGGGTCAAGGCTAGCAGGTAGTAATACTATATATGAGGGTGCTTCATAAAGTTCCTCGGAAAATAGAACTAAAGATAAGAGGAATCTTTCCGTGAAACTTTTGAAGTACCTTTCTTATATGGGAAGAATGGTGCATGTGTTTTCATTGTGGATTTGTTGAACTTGAGATGACGAGCAGCTCAGGTCACACGGTAACTTGGTGGCCCATAGTCAAGGGTTCAGTTTCTACTAAGGCCCAGTAGCAGGCCAAGAGCTGTTTCTCAAAAGGAAAGTAGTTATCTGCGGATGATGGCAGGGCCTTGGTCCAAAATCCTAAGGGTCTCCTCTGTGATTCACCTATAGGGGCCTGCCAAAGGCTCCGTACTGCATCCTTATCTGCCACTGCCACTTCAAGGACCATTGTGTCTGCTGGATCATATGGCCCAAGGGGCAGAGCAGCCTGCACAGCAGCCTGGACCTGTTGCAGAACCTTCTCCTGCTCTGGGCCCCAATCAAAAATAGCAGCCTTTCATGTCACTCGGTAGATGGGCCGGATAACACTCCCAAGTGAGGATGTGTTCTCCCCACCAAAACTCATGTGGAAATTTGATCTTCAATGTGGCAGTGTTTGAAACTGATTAAGTCATGGGGGCAGATCCCTCATGAATGGATTAATGCTCTCCCTGGGAGAAGGAAGATTAATGAGTGAGTTCTTGCTCGATTAGTTCCTGCAAGAACTCATTGCTTAAAAAGACCCTGGCACCTTCTCTCTCTCTCTCACTTCCTCTCGCCATGTGATCTGCTTGTATCCGCCAGCTGCCTGCCACTTTCTGCCATGAATAGAAGCAGTCTGAGGCCCATGCCAGATGCAGCTGTCCCAGAATCGGAAGCCTAATAAACCTCTCTTCTTTATAAATTGCCCAGTCTCAGGTAATTCTGTTATAGCAACACAAAATGGACTAATACACTAACAAAGAAGTATTTCCAGGAGATCACGGATAGTAATTTCAAATATGGCAGAAGATTCAAATAAAATAAAGCAAATAAGCAGTCTTTGGATTGGCACCTATTTAAGTTACTGGTGAACTTCTGAAGAACTGAACTAAGACTACATTGAGTTGGGCAAAGTGCAAATTAGCAATAAAAATACTCATCAGAAAGTATAACATTTGGAATGGCTGTGGTACAACCTGCATATACAGACCAGCCGAGAGAAATGTATGCAGTTATTTAAGAAACTGTAAAAGGGCTGGCAAGTTAGCTCAGCTAGTTAGAGCTCAGTGTTATAACACCAAGGTCAAGGGTTCGAATCTCCCTATAGTCCTCCCCACCCCCCCAAAAAAACCTGCAGTAGATTCTATCCTCCACACATTCTAGGTTTTATCCATGAAACAGGTGGGGACTTGCAAGGGCTGTTTGGGACCACAGTATTTTACTAATTCCAGAAAAACCTTACTAACTGATTTGTGCTTTAGCACTAGGTAACCATTACCACTGCAGAACCCTATTAATTTCCAGGTCAGTAGTAAAACACTGTCCATTACATCACCTACGTGACCAATAAAGACTTTGCTTCAGACTTCATATCCTATGAGAATTTAGCATGTTCTCTCTTAGTCCATTTTCACGTTGCTATAACAGAATACCTGAGACTGTGTAATACATAAAGAACGGAGATTTGGCTTATGATTCTGGGACAGCTGCATCTGGTACGGTCCTCGGGCTGCTTCTACTCATGGAGGAAAGTGGCAGGCAGCCAGCAGGTACAAGCAGATCACATGGTGAGAGGAAGCAAGAGAGAGAGAGGGGAGGTGCCAGGGTCTTTTAAACAACCAGCTCTCATGGGAATAGAGCGAGATCTCACTCAGGCCCCCCTCCACCAGGAAGAGCATTAATACTTTCTTGAAGGATCAGCCCCCATGACTCAAACAGCTCCCAACACTGCCACATTGGGTATCAGATTTCCACATGAGTTTTGGTGGGGAAAACACGTCCAAACTCTATCATTCTCCTCTTAGGGTCAATTCCAATCATATAATAAATGTGTCTTTTTGCCATGGTATCAGAAAGACCAGAGACCAATTTGCATTCAACTTAGATGGCAGTAAGGCCTTGTAACCTGCCTTTATCAACATGTCAACTTTATCCTGCTTATGTGTATTTCTCTGATGCTGAATTGTTTACATTTCTCCATTTTTAACTAAACTCTTATAAAGCTCCTAAAATAAAATGTAAAACAAGCTGAGGAATAAATAAACAACTTACCAGAGATGTACGCATTTTCTTTGCTCTTGAAAACACATAGAGGACTCTGGAATTGTACCTCGAAGAGAAGGTGAATGGAGGCAGTCATGAGAGAAATGGTGACACTTGCTCCTAGAGTCTGCTGTGCAAAGTGCTCTACACAATAGCTGGAAAAAACAAAACGAAATAAGGTTGGCTGTGGGGCAAGAGTCGCTTACACACAAGCAAGGGCAGGAAAGACCTCATCAAAAGAGCATCCACAATTCTATTCATTGGTAGAGATTAAACACACGATTTATCCTTAGGTTAGTGAAAATATTGACTTGCTAGTGATTTGGTAACAATTAATGTTACTGTGAAGAAATAATTTAAAAATTTTAAGGATGGTTGAATAAATTACACTACATCAAAAAAAGGCACATTATGCCCTCATTAAAATTGACTTTATAGAGAAATACTTGGGTGGTATTAACTATGTTCCTATTAATACATATGTACTATATAGGACTCTAACAATAGTATAGCCACTAGAACACCTCTTGCTTTTATAGACCTAAACTTCATGGAAGAAAAGCATCTGCAAACTAACATTTTTGGCCAATGATTTATAGGAAAAAAGTGCACATAATGTATATTAATTGCAGCACACTTTTCCAGTAATGGTTCCCAATGACACATCACCTTGTATCCACACCTTCATGTAGTTCCCTCCTACAATGACCCCGGGCTTTGCCATTTCACTTGTTTTGGTCAATGGGACACGAGTAAAAGGGATATGTTCATAGTTCTGAAAAGTATTTGCACAACAAAGTTTGCCTTCTTGGAATACTGTCATTTGGGGAAGAAGCCCGAGGGCATGCCTGTTGGAAACACATGCCCTATGCAAGAGCCAGCACAAACCACCAGACACGTGAGTGAAGTCTTCCTAAGGAACCAGCCTCAGTCAAGGAACCCGAAGCCTAATGCCTCACTTGTGCTCCCATGTGACACCAGCATAGATACTGCCCAGCTCAGCCCAGCCAAAAATGCTGACTCACAGAATCACAAACAGATAAAATGGTTGTTTTTCAAACCAGTAAGTTTTTGTTGATTTGCTCTGCATCAAACTCTGTTACCTATAATCCCCCAGAACTCAAGACGTTTTTAACGTATTGATGTAGGAGAGAAAGAACGAACTATATGCCAATTACAATCAACAGAACTTCACAATCACATGTAGAAATTTTCATAAACATGATAAATGTCAACCAGATGGACCTTGGCCAGGTTGCTGGCACTAATAAGGCCACGTGACCATCCTTTCTACGGCCGCCACCCTCCGCATAGGGTCCTCACCATCCCTCTATTCCCCCAACCGTCCCTTCTAGGCCCCACCGTCCCCCAGCTCCCTACCTTGCTCCTTCTGTCCCTTTCTCGGTGCAGGCCTCATCCCACCTCCTTCCCCCAGCCCTTGGGACTTTGGGGAGAGGACAGCTCATCACCTCTTCGTCCGGGCGGACCACGCCGAGGCACAGGCGGAAGCGCTTGGGCACAGGACCAGGCCCAGGCGAGCGCCGCCGCCCACCTGAGGAGCTGCAGGAGTCTGCAGGACGGCGAGAAACGGCCGTTTACAGCGGAGAACCGTTTACGCGAAGAACCGTACTCAGCAGATGCGGCCCTGAGCCTGCGCGAAGCCGTGTGAGCGCTCGCGCGCCTGCGCGGGCTGAGGGCACCGGAAGCGCATGCGTGGAGGCTCGGCGAGCCGAGGCTTGGATCCCGCGGGAACAGCGCACTTGGGCACCGTGTCAGTACCTGTCTCTTGCTGTTGCAGCTGCAGCCTGAAGCGATTCGCAGGGCTGGGGCATCCGGCCACAAGAATAAAACATGTAGGACACAGCCAAAATATTTATGGTAAGGATCTCTTCTTCCAAGACAGTACCTTAAGCTTGACATCCCATAGCAAAGACAGAAGACAAAAAAAAGCCGAACACTGTATGAAGAGATCCTTTTATAAAAGTCTTAATACCATTCATAAGGAAAGAAGCCTCATGATCTAATCATCTCCTAAAGGACCCACCTCTTAATGAAATGCACTGAGATAAGTTTCAATATAAAATTTGGAGGGACACATTCAACTCATAATGAAAAAGAAAAATTCACAAATACGTGAAACTAAACAACATGCTCCAGAACAACTCATACGTCAAAGTATAAATCAAAACATAGATAAATAAGTTAATTAATTAATTAACAAACAAATAAATAAAAATATTACGAGAAAAACAAAAAAGGAGACATGACATATCAAAACAGACAGGATCAGGACAGCAGTTGTAAAGGAAAGTTTGTAGTAATATCTACATTAAAAAACAACCTCAGAAGAACCACCTAATATTACCACTTGAGGACTAGAAAAGTAAGAATAAACAAAGCCCTAAGTTTGATATTTCCCCAAAGAAGGGGTGAAATATCAAAAATAAAAAGAGAAGGAAATAAAATAGAAACTAATAAAACAATAGAGAAGGTCAACAGAACTATGATGTATGTTTGTTTTCTTAAAAGATAAACAAAGTTGGGCCGACCCCGTGGCGCGCTCGGTAGAGTGCTGCGCTGGGAGCGCGGCGACGCTCCCGCCGCGGGTTCGGATCCTATATAGGAATGACCGGTGCACTCGCTGGCTGAGTGCCGGTCACGAAAAAACGACAAAAAAAAAAAGAAAAAAAAAAAAGATAAACAAAGTTGATAAAACTTTATCTAGGTTAATAAGAAAGAAATGAGAGGACTGACGTCGGACAAAAAAAAAACTAAGAAACTACTCTAAACTATTACATTTTTACACACATACAATTTACAAGGACTAAATTATGAAGAAATAGATAATCTGAACAGACCAATAAGAAGTAAGGAGGTTGAGTAAGTAGTAGTAGTAGTAGTAGTAGTAGTAGTAGTAGTAGTAGTAGTAGTAGTAGTAGTAGTAGTAGTAATAATAATAAAATTCTCATTAAATAAAAACCAAGAACCCAAGGGCTTCAGAGTTAAATTCTACCAACCACATAAAGAACTAATATCAATTCTTCTCAAATTTTTCCGAAACATTCAGGATGGAACACTTCTGATCTCACATTAGAAAGCCAGTATTACCTTACACAAAGTCAGACAGGAACACTGCAAGAAAAATAATTACATGCCAATCTCACTCATAAATTCAGATGCAGAATATCCTCAGCAAAATACTAAGAAACTGAATTCAACAGCACATTAAAAGATTTATTCACCATGAAGAAGTTAGGTTTATTTCTATGAGGTAAACGTGTTTTAATAAATGCAAATCAGTAAATGTGATCTACCACATTAATGGGATAAAATACAAAACTATGTGATCATATAGATACAAAAAACAAAAGCAGTTGACAGAATTGAACATGCTCTCAGCAAATGACTAAAAGCTCTCAGTAGATTAGGTATAGAAAAACTGTACTTCTACAGAATAAAGGCAATCTATGACAAGGTAATTCTAACATCATATTCAATAGTGAAAACTTGAAAGATTTCCTCCAAGTTCAGAAATAGACAAGAATACCCACTCTTTTCACTTCTATTTACAATAGTACTGGAAGTCCTTGCCAAAAATTTAAGTAAGAAAAAGAAAAAAAAAAGATCCAAGTCAGAAAGAAAGAATACTGAGAAATAAATTTAACCAAGGAGGTGAAATGTCTGTGCACAGAAGACTATAAAAAATTGATGAAAGCAATTGAAAAAGACAAAACTAAATGGAAATATTTGGTGTTTATTATTTTTAAGAATTAATATTGCTAAAATATAAATGATGCCTAAAGTGATCTACACATTCAATGCAATCTCTATCAAAATTCTAAGGCCATTTTTCACATAAATAAAAAAAAAAATCCCAAAATTTGTATGGAACCACAAAAGACCCCAAATGGATAAATAGATGAGCAAAAAGAACAAAGCTGATGGCATCACATGACCTGATTTGAAAATACAATGTAAGGATACAGTAATTAAATAGAGCATGGCACTAGCATAGAAAAAGATGTATAGACCAGTGGAAGAGTATAGAGAGCCCCAAATAAATCCATACTTTTATGGTTGATTGATTTTCGACCAAAATGCCATGAACACACAATGGGTAAAGAACAGATTCTTTAACAGTGTCAGAAACACTGAATATCCACATCCAGAAAAATAAAAATGGGCCATATTTTACCCCCTATCTATAATGTTTATAAATATAAACCTAGAATAAGTTAAAGAATTAAACCTCAGACCTGAAACTGTACAACTACTAGAAGAAATCACAGGGTAAAAGCTTAATGACATTAGCCTGAGCAAAGATTTTTTGGACAAGATCTCTCAAACACAGCCAACTAAGGCAAAAATAGACACATGAGATTTCATAAAACTAAAAAGCTTATGTAAAATGAAGGAGACAATCAACAGAATAAAGAGACAACCTACAGAATAAGAAAAGCATCTGGGAACCGTACATTTTATAAATGGTTACTATCCAAAATATATAAGAAACTGAACTCAACAGCAAGAAAACAAACAACCCAATTAAAAGGAGTGGGAAAATAAAAAACCTCTTGAAAATATATTCACAAAAGAGGATATATAAAGGATGTCAAGCATATGAAAAAATAACGTTCAACATTACTAGTCATCAGGGAAAGGCAAAGATGCAGCTAATAGATATGACCTCACAGCTGTTAGCATGGATATTATTTAAAAAGAAAGAAATAAAACACTTGGAATGGGAATGGAGAAAAGCAGACGCTTGTATACTGTGTGTGGGAATGTAAGTTGGTAAAGGCATCATGAAAATTAGTATGGACATTCCTCAAAAATATTAAAAATAGATGTGGGGAAAATAGAATAGTTTGGTCAGGGCCCTCACCTTGGGTCCAGTTGGGTGTGGTTCAGCATTCTTTGTGAGCAAATTGTGTGTGTGGGTGTGGGTGTAGATGGGTGGGTGGAGTTCGTGCACACGCACGCCAGTGTATCTTTTTAGTTTTGTTGCTATTGTGTTCCTCAGGGGGAGGGAGAGAGCAAGAGAGAGAGAAAAGAGAGAGGTGGAGAGAAAGAGAGAGTTTGAGTGAAGCAGTTAGGTGGGCATCGGTCTTGGGCATCTGCCCGGTGCAGCCATGCTTTTCCAAACCTATGGATGCAAGGAACTTTTGGCTTGTTATCTAGCTCACAGACCTGCATGAAGAGGTCCGGTGACCTGGCCTGGTGTGTGAGGGGTCTGGGAACCCAGCCTGGTATGTGAGAAGGGTTCGTGGCCCAGTCTGTGAATGGGCTTGAGGGGTCTGGGAGCTCCAGACCCAACCCTAGCTCAACAGTCGGCCCAGTCAGTGCAGGATTACCAGCAGGTCAAAGAGCCCCACAACTGGTGTGGTGGCCTAGCCAGACAATAGAACTACCATATGATTCAGCAATTTCACACATGGGTGTGCATCTAAAATAAATGAAATCAGTATGACAAAGAGATATTTGTACTCCTGTGTTTATTGCAGTATTATTCACAATAGCCAAGATATGAGGTTAATCTACATGTCCATCAGGTCTAAAGAAAGAAAGAAATATGGTATATATAAACAGCAGGATACTTTTCAGCCTTAAAAAAAGAAAAAGAAAATCCTGTCATTTGTAAGAAAGTGGATGAACCTGGAGGCCATTATGCTAAGTGAAATATGCACAGAAAGACAAATACTGCATGATCTCACTTATAAGTGACTCCAAAAGAGTCTTACTCACAGAAGCAGAGGACAATGGTGGTTACCTGGGGGAAGGGGGAGGTGGCAAATGGAGACATGTTGGTCAAAGGATACAATATTTCTGATAGAGAGGAGTAATTTCAGTATGTATATGTATATATAGTTGTACAACATGGTGACTATAGTCACCAATAATGTATTCTGTACATGAAAATTTCTAGGAGAGTAGATTATAAAAGTTCTCACCATAAAACATGATAAATATGTAAGGTAATACATATGTTAATTAGTTTGGATTTTTTTTCTTTCCACAATGTGTACATATTTTAAAACTTTATAAACATGTACAATTTTTGTCAATAAAGCTAATTAATTTTTAAAAAGAGAAAAAACAATTACATTTACAATAGAATGAAAAAGAGTAAAATGCTTATTAAAAAAAAAAAAAAACCAAGGGGTAGAAATGTGTGCTCGTAGAAAACTACAAAACATTGCCAAAGAAATTATAGAAACAAATTAATAGACACGTATCCATGTCCACAGGTTGAAAGAATTAATATTGTTAAAATGTTCATAAAACTTAGAGCAATCTGCAGATTCAAAGCAATCCTTATCAAAATGCCAGTGGTGTTTTCTTTTTAAGAAATAGAGAAAAAAATCCTAAAATGTGTATGGAATATCAAAGGACCCCAAATAATCAAACCACATGTGACAACGAAAAGCAAATCATTGGCCCTCACACTTTCTGATTTCAAAATGTATCACAAAGTTACAGTAATCCAGACAGTGTGAAACTTGCACAAAGACAGACATTGAGACACATGGGATAGAATGGAAAGCTCAGAAATAAAATCTCACACGAGGGTACTTTAAAAATTTGTGGAAAAAATAGAATTAAAGGATAACTGAAGCACCCTCATATATGGTCGAATAATCCTCATCAAAAGGCAAGACTACAAAATCAGGAAAGACTAGTCTCTTCAACAAATGGTGCTGGGAAAACTGGATATTCATGTGCAAAAGAATAAAGTTGGACCCTTATCTGACACCATTTAGAAAACTGACTTGACTGAATTAAAAACCTAAAGGTTCCACACCTTGGTTGCCTGTGATTGTGCTCAAATGCCTCCCTGAAAATCTCCCAGTCACTTGTAGGCTATCGTGGGAATTATCAGACATATCTGCACACGTGGCTGGGGTGGGGAGCAGCAGGTTACAGACATCCCATGAGATTCAGGGAGAAGAAAGCAGAGAGAGAACTCAAGAAAAGCCTGTCAAATGCTTTACAACTGAAGACCCACAGGTGACTCCCAGGGCCCTCTTACCTGTAACAGGAGACAAGGTGGAACAGACACTTCCCACACATGATGGAGGCAGGTGACGTCTCTCGGTGTGGACGACAGGTCGCCTTCGGTGGCAGACGCCTTGCAGATGGCGGAGGGCTGCCGGGAGTGGCAGGTGCTCACTCCGATCGCTTGCTGGTCTGCAGGGTGCTGAGGGGGTGGGGGCGAGAACGGTGAGTGGGAGGGAGTGTGCTGACCTTGTGGGATGGCTGCGCTCAGCTGAGATCCGCCTGCACCGCCCTTTCCCGGCTGCCCTTGAGCACAGTGTCGCCCAGCACGGGGACTGAATGCCGCTGGGGGACATCCCCGGTTGGCGTCGCTAAGGACTGCTTGGCGATGGGCAGCTCGGTCTCAAGCTCCTTCATCCGGTTGTCCTCGAGGTCCAGCTGGGAACGCAGCGCAGTGGCGTGGTCTGGGGCCTCCTTGCAGTGGCGCCGCAGCTCCCACTTCTCCTTGGCCAGGGCTTTGACCGCGTCCTCGCTCTCCTTGAGGTGCTGCTGGTAGCCGCAGATGAAGTCGCCGAGCTGCTCCTCGTGTCTCTCCAGCGCGGCCCACAGCTGCTGCATCTGGCTCACCAGGTCTCTCTTCTCACGCTCTAAGGGCGTTGGATCGTTTTCATGTCCTGCAAGGATTCTTTGCCGCTGGCTGCCTCCTGTTCCTTCTGGGCAGGCTGGATCCTGAGCTCCGAGGCCGAGAGGACCTCAAAGGACGTGCCGCCCTGCGACTCTCCCAGGTCCTTCGGCAGCACTTCCTTCATCTGCCGGAGAAGGCGACCTTCTTCCTGGAGGTGACACTTCTTCCCGCAAGAGCACAGGCTGGCTGCAGACGCACCGCAGGAACGGCAGTCGCCGGGCGCGGGCCGATCGCAGGGCCCCGCCGCGTGAGCGCACGACTCGGAGGCTGCCGGCCCCGGGGGAGCGCGCGGGACCTGCTCCAGCTGCGCAGGAAGGTGCCCGCTCGCCTTGTGCCCTGAGCTGGCCGATGCGCTCCCAGGTGCCGGAGTCCGCCGCCGGCGTGCCGCGTGCCGGGGAGGGGGACGCTGCCCGCGGCGGTGCGGCAGACAACCATGGTCGGCGCCTGTGACAGTCCCGGGGTCCGCCACCGCCAGGGGGCTCAGGGGAGCACCTGCCCCGCCGCCCGCCCGGCCGCCCTCCGGTGCCGGACCAGGGCTCCCCCGCCCTCCTGACGCTGGGGGATCCGCAGCCGCCCGCCCGCCGCACGAGAGCAATTCGGCTGCGGAGCCTCTCCCGTGGGAACCGCTCCAGGCCTCGGCTCTTCTCCGCTCGCTTTTTCCGGGCTCGCGAGGGCTGGCCGCTCGGCCCGGCCCCGACCCCTGGCTTTTAGCCATTCTCATAGATGTGTAGCCGCCCCTTATGTGGTTTTAAGTTGATTTGTATTATTAAAATTGCTAACGTCTTTATCATCCTTAAAGAAATTTTATTGACATTGTGATTATACGATTTATGGGGTACGATCTGATGCTTTGATACGTACATGTTGTGTAATAATCGGGTCACTGTGGTTATGTCTTACTCCTCTCATGCACTTATCGTTTTGGGTGGTGAAAACATACACGTATCATGTGATGTACAAAACTTAACTGTTAATCATAGTCACCCTACCGTGCCATGGAACATCAGAACTTCTCTCTCCCCATTGGCCAACCCCTTCCTGTTCCCCCGCACCCAACTTCCCCAGTCACTGGCAACCACTGTTCTATGTTCTGCCTCTATTCTATCAACTTCTTTTTTTAAAGATTCTGCAAAGGAGTGAGGGGTCATATGCTATTTGTCTTTCTGTGTTTGGCTTCCTTCACTTAACATACTGTCCTGCAAGTTCCTCCATATTGCATTGAATGACAAGGTTTCATTCTATTTTTAGGGCCGAATAATATTCCATTGTGTATATACACCATATTTTAAAGTCTACTGATCCATTGTTGGCACACTGAGATCGATTCCATATGTTGGTTATTATAAATTGTGCTGCAGTAAACATCGGAGTGCAAATATCTGTTCAACATACCATTTCCTTTTGGTATATACCCACGAGTGGGATTGCTAGAAGAATTGTAGTAATATTTTTAATATTTTGAGGAGCCTCTAGACTGTTTTCCATAGAGGCTGTGTTGGTTTAAACTCCCACCAACAGTGTGCAAGTGTTCGCTTTTCTCCACATTCTCATCAAAACTAGTTTTCTTTTGTCCTTTGTCTTTTCGATACTCGCCATTCTGTCAAGAGCAAGGTGATATCTTGTTCTGATCTGCGTTTCCCTGACGGTTAGTGATTTTAAGCACTTTTTTATATGCCTGTTGGCCACTTGTGTGTCTTCTGAGATGTACTTATTGAGAAATGCCTATTAAGATCTTTGACCCATTTCTCAGTTGGGTCATTTGGTTTTTTGCTAAGTTCTTATATTCTTGATATTAACCCCTTGTCAGATGTACAGTTTGCAAGTATTTTCCCTCATTCTGTAGATGGTCTCTTTACTCTGTGAAAAGTTTCTTTTGGTATGCAAATTCTTTTTAGATTGATATAATCCTACTTGTCTATTTTGCTTTTATTTCTTGTGCTTTTGAAGACTTATTTTGAAAAATCTCTTGCCCAGCCCCATGTCGTTTCCATAGGGGACCATTTTCCCTATGCTTTCTTCTAGTAATTTCACCAGTTTGAGTTTTACATGTAAATGTTTAATCCATTTTGATTTGATTTTTGTATATGATGACAAGTAGGAGTATAGTCTCATTCTTCAGCATGTGGATATCCAGTTCTCTCAGCACCATTTATTAAAGAGACTTTCTTTTCCTGAATATATATATAAATATATATATATTGTATTAGTCCATTTCTGTCACTTATAACAAAATACCTGGAACTGGGTAACTTTTAAAAAACCAAAATTTATTGTTTAAAGTTTTATAGTCTGGGAAGCCCATAGACCATGGAACACTTATGGTGAGGGCCTTCTTTGGTGGTGGCTTTACAGCAACACAAAGGTCTCACTGGCAGAAATGGTGGAGCAGAGCAACAGTTCCTCCTGCACTTTCTTTTTAGAGCCCTGAGAACCGTGCCCATGACTTGCATTTTTAATCCACTCACTGGACATGGTCCTACAGTCTAATCACGTCTTCTAGTCCCCACCTTTCAATTACCATAATAGGATTTCCCACCCTCAACATTTACAGTGGGGATTAAATCTCATTGATATTAGTGGGGGCGGGGGGCATTCAATCTACAGCAAATATTCTTGTCACCTTTGTCAAAGATCAGTGGTCTGTAGATGAATAAATTTATTTCTGGGATCTCTATCCTGTTTCATTAATCCAGGTGTCTGTTTTGGTACCAGTACCATGCAGCTTTGTTTACTGTAGCTTTGTAGCATATTTTAAATTCAAATAATATAATAACTCCATCATTCATTTTTCGCAGGATTGCGTTGGCTATTTGAGGGCCTTTTTTGTTTCCATATGTATTTTAGGGTTCTTCCCCCTATTTTTGTGAGGAATATCCTTGGTATTTTGATAGGAATTACATTAAACCTGTGGATCACTTTGGGTGGAATGGCCATTTTATAAAATGAGTTTTTCAAAACCGTGAACGCAGGATAGCTTTCCATTTATCTCAGTCCTTTTCAATATTTTCCTCAAAGTTTTATAGATTTTCTTGTAGAAATCTTTCACCTCCTTAGTTAAGTTTATTTTTAAGTATTTGTATGGTAGTTATTTTAAAGGGAACTGTTTTCTGAATTTCTTTTTCAGATAGTTCACTACTAGTATACAGAAATGCTACTGTTGTATGTTGATTTTGTATCCTGTAACTTTACTGAATTCGCTTATTAGTTCTAACAGTTTTTTTGGTAGAGTCTCTTAGGGTTTCCTATATATATAAGATTATGTCATCAGCAAAAAGAAACAGTTTGACTTCCTCCTTTCCAATTTGGATTCTTTTCATTTCTTTCTCTTGTCTTATTGCTCTGGCTAGGACTTCCTGTATTGTGTTGAATAGATGTGGAGAAAGTGGGTATCTTTGTCTTGTTCCTCATATAACAGGAAAAGATTTCAGCTTTTCCCCATTCAATATAACATTATCTGTAGGTTTTTCATATATGGCCCTTATTCTTTTAAGGCACATACCTTCTATGTGTAGCTTGTTAAGAACTGCTGTAGATCAGATGCCCCCCCAACCCAACCTCACTGAAGTTTAATCCCCACTGTAACTGTTGAGGGTGGGAGATCCTATGATGATAATTGACAGGTGGAGCCTTGAAGAGGTGAATAGATTGTAGGACCATGCCCTAGTGAATGGACTAATAATAGTGTCCCGGGGCATGGTTCTGAGGACTTGAAAAGCAGAGCATATGAGAGGTTAGTCTCTGCTCTGCTCTCTCTGCTTCTACCATATTGCCATGTGAGATGCCTGGGTTACTCTTGCCACCACCAGAAATGTTCCTTGAACTTTGGACTTCCAAGCCTCTGAGAGTGTAAGCAATAAATTTCATTTTCTTATAAATTATCCAGTTCTGTGTATTTTGTATAAGCAAGAAAAATGAACTAATACAAGAACTTTTATCATGGAGTGCTAAGTTTTTTCAAATACTTTCTCTTCATCTGTTGAAATGACCATACAATTTTTGTCTTTTTTATCTTAATATTATGTATCACACTTATTGATTTGTGTATGTTAAACAATTTTTGCAAACCGTGGGACAAATCCCACTTGATGATAGTGAATACTCCTATCAATGTTTTGGATTCAGTTTGCTGGTATCATGTTTAGAGTTTTTGCATCTGTGTTTATCAGGGATATTTGCCTATAATTTTCTTTCTTTGTTGTGTCTTTGGTTTTGACAAAAAATCAGTTGGGAAGTATTCCCTCCTTCTCAATTTTCTGGAATAATCTGAAGAGAATTGGTGTTTGTTCTTTAAATGTTTGGTAGAATTCAGCAGTGAAGTCATTATGTTCTGGGCTCCTCTTTAACAAAAAAACCTTTGTATTACCGATTTAATTTTCTCACTTGTCATTTATCTGTTCAGATTTTTTCTCCTTCATAATTTAATCTTTGTAGATTATATTTGTCCAGGAATTTATCCATTTCTCCTATGATATCAAACTTGTTGACATAATAGTCTCATGATTCTTTGTATTTCCATGGCATAAGTTGTAATTATTCCTTTTTGACTTCTGATTTTATTTATTTAAGTCTCTCTCTCTCTCTCTGCCTGAAGGTTTATCAATTTTGTTTATCTTTAAAAAAACCCAACTATTTGTTTTGTCAATCTTTTTTCAGTTTCTATTTATTTCTGCTCTAAGCTTTATTATTTCTTCCCCTCTGCATTTTTTGGGTGTGGTTCATTTTTGTTTTTAGTTAGATGCAATGTTAAGCTGTTTATTAGAAATCTCTGTTCTTTTTTTGATGTAGGCATTTATTGCTATACACTTTCCACTTAGAACTGCTTTTGCTATGTCCCATATGTTTGGTGTGATATGTCTCCATTCTTGTTTTTTTCAATACAATTTTTCATTTTCCTTTTAATTTCTTCATTAATTCCTGGTTGTTTAGAAACATGTTGTTTAATTTCCATGTATTTGTAAAGGTTCCAAAGTTTTTCTTGTTGTTGATTTCTAGTTTTATACATTGTGGTCAGAAAAGACACTAAATATGATCTCTATATTTTAAAATTTGCATAGACTTTTTTTGCAATCTAATTTATGATCTATCCTGGAGAAAATTTTTTGTGCAGCTGAGAAAATGTGCATTCTGGAGCTGTTGGATGAAATGTTCTATAAATATCTGTAGGTCCATTTGGTCTATGGTGCAGTTTAAGTCAAATGTTTCTTTGTTTATTTTTTGTCTAGATGATCTGTCCCTCATTGAAAATGGGGTGTTACAGTCCCGTACTGTTATTAGCTTACAATTTATCTGTATTCTCTGGTCTAATGATGTTTGCTTTATATATCTCATTATATATAGTATATAGAGTCTGTACTATTATGTGACAGTTGAGAAAGAAAAGTTAATTTTTTTGTTAGAAAGTTACAAAAGTTTTATTAAAATGTCAAATTTAATATGGTCAAATTGACTATGATCAGATACATTTTTTATTATGTTTTATCAAAATTAACTGGTTCCAGTGTTGGGTGGCATTGTTGAAATGTTGAATATGGTTTCTGTTCCTTTCCCCTGCTCTTCTCCCTGTAAAACACCTATGATGAGAATGTATTTGCTTAATGGTGTCCCATAAGCCTTGTAGGCTTTTCTCTTTGTTCTTTTCAATTATTATTATCATTTTTTTCTCTCACTGACTAGGCTATTTCAAAACATCTGTCTGCAAGTTCAGGAATTCTCTCTTTTGCTTGGTCTACTCTGTTGTTGAAGCTCTCAGTTATGGTTTTTTTATTCCATTGATTGAATTATTCAGTTCCAAGATTTCTGTTTGATCCCTCTTTATGGTATTTATCTCATTGTTAAATTTCTCATTCAGAACGTGAATTATTTTCCTGATTTCGTTGATTGTCTGTCTTAGTTCTCTTGTATCTCATTGAGTTTCCTTCAGATCATTATTTGAAATTCCTTACAGGCATTTGACAACTGTCATTTTCTTCAGCAACTGTTACTGGAGATTTACTGTGTTTCTTTGAGGTTGTCATGTTTCCTTGCTTTTTCCTTATTTGTTTTGTCCCTATGTTGATAACTGCACATCTAATTGAGTAGTTGCTTTTCCAAGTTTTACAGACTGGATTATGTACAAATGACTTTTTTCTGCAGGTGTTCCTTGGGTGTCTGTTGGATATGTTGTGCTGGCTCTGGTTTCGTGTGTACTCAGTAGTATAGTCTCTGTGCAGTTTCTTCGGTTGTAGCCCTCTTTAGTCATTTTGACAGGAGTTTGTGCCAGCAATCTCACTATTTTGCTGGATTGGCGGCTCCAGGCATGTGTGAGCACAGAAGGCCAACTGTCTGTCTGGTGATCTCTTTGAGATGCAGAGTTGCTGCCTAACCAGCTGTTAGACCAGGTGTGGGCACCCAGCTTTGACATTATCTCTTCCAGGAAGTTGTGTGCTGCCTCACCAGATTTTGGGTTTAAAACAGGTGAGTCTGGGTGTGGGGTGGGAGGTCAAGAAGATCTGTGAAGGCCTGTCAGTGGAGTGAATGCCACTGCCTGGCCAGGAGCTGACATGTGTGAGGGCAACAGGGCCAGCTGCAAAGAGAGATGAATAGTTTAGACAATGCCATGAGACCTGGCAACAGTCAGTACAGTGGCCACAAATGGGCCTAAAATGCTTCTAACTACTGGATAAAGAAGAAACAGTCTTTATATAAAATGTGTAAGGACTGTAAAATGTGTTTCTGATAAAGAAGGTTAAAGAACAGGTAATTTTTTCTAAGCTTGAAGAATTGTTTTAAAATGAAGAAGAATGTTATGCATAAACTGAATGGATATAGACATTTGAGAAATAAAAGTTAATTTTTTTTTGTAAAAAAGTCACAAAACATTTATAAAAATGTTATGTGGCCAAACTGGCTGTGATTAGACACATTTTTTATAGCATCTTATCAAAATTAACTTTAATATTAATAATACATTAGCCCTATCCATTGTTCTTGAGCTACTATTATATGGACTTAATCCTGAATTTTAACAAATACTCTTCCTGGGAAGTTATCTTTGGTCTCTACAGTGATCAGGTACTACGTTTCACTGGTCAAATAATGCAGTCTATTTGCAATGTATGACCAAAGGCTTTTCCATTGCTTTTTCTCAGTTTGTGCTCTAACCTGTCTGGAAAGCATCAGTTTTCTCTGAAATAATAACAGTAGACTTATGCACCTAGATGAAAGACTTTTTGAACCAGATTTTCTAAAAGGTAATATTCTTCGTGACTGCAAAGGTCTTATAAAGCTCCTCACCAAACATTTTAAATAATTTTAGACACTGAATTTAGAAGCAAGCTCCTGGGAGATGACATTCAAAACACAAACTCCAGCCTGGAAAATCTCCATCGATGACCTATTGTGTTTCAGTCCATAATAAAATATTTTTAACTGCCTGAAGGTTTGTTAGAGCAGAGAGAGACTTGGGGGCTTGAATGGATGACATTTGGGGTAGGGCAGAATATATCAGAGCACTGACCTTGAGTATGGTGTCCGGAGACATGCTGAGTTCTTGTTGGATCTGTGATGTCTCATTTGGAAGTGGAGAAAAGTAATTGCCTTGGTATAGATGAGGATGCCCTGTGAGTCAACGTCACCCCAGGAGGTTAGAAAGGTGGCCGGTGTGGCTGGAGGAAGCCTTAGAAGAGAGAGGAACAGGGGGAAGGATGGTAGCAGGGCAAGATTATGGGGCCTGGAAAACTTAGTTGTACATTCCTCTTTAAACACATTTCTTCAAAATACAGCACGTTTAAACGCCACATATTTAACATAGCCCTGTTTGTGTGGACCAGAATCTGGGCACAGCTTAGCTGAGTGTCTTTCAAGGCCTCTCCTGAGGCTGAGCCTGTGGTCTCAAATGAAGTTTGGCTGTGGGAGAATCCACTTGTAGGAACTGGAGGAATTCAGCTTAGACTGAGAGCCTGAGTTTCTTTCTGTCTGTTCGTCTGGGCACCCCCTCACTTCTGTGTGATGTGGGCCTCTACATAGGGCAGTTGATAACATAGAAGTTCATTTTCACAGTTTGGTAAAGACAATGGAAAGAGAGTGAGAGGGAGCGTGGAGGAGAGAGAGAGAAAGAAGGAGATTGAAAGAGAGAACACTGGAGAGGGTAAGAGAAAGACAGCTTATTTGTAATAAAGTCTTATTAGTTGAAATCAACCGAGTATTTTCCCTCAAAAATTTATATGTTGAAATTCTAACCCCCAAAGTGATGGTATTTGGTGATGTGGGACATAATGAGGTTGCGAGGGTGGGTCCTTCAGGAATGGGATGGCTGAACTTATAAAACAGACTCCAAAATCCCTCTGCTCTCTTCTGCCAGGGGAGGATACAACCTGAAGTCTGCAGTTTGCAGCCCAAAATAGAGTCCTCAACAGAACCCGACCATACCGGCACCTTGATTTCAAACTTTCAGGCTCCAGAACTGTGAGAAATAAATTTCCGTTGTTTATCAGCTACCCTGTCCATAGTAGCTTATAACAACCTGAGATCATTCACACAAAAGTGGTATCCCATCATTTGTGCTGTGTTCTGTTGGTCAGAAGTGAGTTACTAACCACTTAGTGCTGGGAGCCAGTGTGGAGGCTGCCACCACACAGGCCGAGGTGAGGTCTGATTCTAAACATAACAGGGCGGCATTGGAAGGTTTATGACCAGAGGATGACAGTATCTAAATTTCATTTAATTTGAACATCTTGCCAGTGCCAATTTTTTTAAAAAATGAAAACAAGAAAAGAAGTGGCTTTTCCAGAAGATCACGCTGCTGGAATCCAGCATG
The DNA here is from genome assembly GCF_027409185.1 of Cynocephalus volans. NCBI lineage: Eukaryota > Metazoa > Chordata > Mammalia > Dermoptera > Cynocephalidae > Cynocephalus > Cynocephalus volans. The sequence goes on along the minus strand of NC_084463.1, from coordinate 44,789,592 downwards.
TGTGATCTTTTTGAGTTGTATTCCATGCTTCCTTCTATCCATTTTTGCAACTCATGTGTCTAAGTTTGTGCCTTATCTACCATATGCTTGAGGCTTGAGGTTGGTGAGAATAACCTGCCTGCAATTGTACAGACCCTTCCTCACCAGTGTTGGGTCCTGGGACGTCATGTGTTGGGCACCCTCAGTGGGTAGAGAACCCAAACTCAGGGATGCCTACAATTCTCATGCCACATCCTCAGCTTGCTTAGCTTCAGCTCAGACCACTGTTACCTGCCTGGGACTGTGGGAAACTGCAGATTCTGAGCTGGGGTAGGCCATGACCCTGCAACACTCTCCTTCCTAGTCGCTGGGCAGGAAGGTGGTGCCCTGGGACTGCCTGGGGTCCACCTGGTCCCAGTGGAACAAGAAGGTCAAGGAGCACCTGGCACCAACTGTCCATGCCTCCATCATCCAGTTCAACAGTGTGGCCAGCTGTGTCATCACCACCTGCTTCAGGGGCCACAGCAGGAATGCCTGGGACTGCTTTTCACCTCACAGATTGTTCTGTTTCCTCCCCAGGAGTGCCCACCTCTTAGGACATTTTTCTCACTCTGTGCCATTCTCTTTACTGTGCAGGGCACCTCCATTCACTTTCTGAAGAAGAAATGTAGAGAAGCTTGGAGGAAGGAAGGCCTTTCCCTATAGGAGCACCAGGGATAACCAGGGACCTCCATAGTGCTAATGTTTAGCATTGCTTTACCAGTGAGCCTGGAAGTCACTGGGGGACCAGGGACACGGAAGGCAGCAATGAGCTACTTAGAGGGGACTATAGGTCTTTCTGGGACCTTAGGTCAGCTGTTTTGCCCCTGGACCCTGTGTTTATTAACTGTCAGGCACAGGCTGGAGCCAGTTGGACACTTTAGGATAAAAACCAGAGCTGTGCAGTTGAAATAGGGATGGGCGCAGGTGACCAATGGGAAAGCTCCTCTCCCCTGCTCTACTGAGCCCTCAGGACTCACAGAAACCAAGCTGGCCACTCTCATCAGGCTGTGTGAATTCTTTGGGTTCTCAAACTAAGAGATTTTAAACTCACACACCTCCCATTATTCCCAAATTTTTCCTCTTTCCCCTCTCCAAGAAAAAGCTCCCCCAAATTTCAAAAGCTGTTTGCCCAAGACATCTCACTGAGCAGGAATGTGCTCATACAGTGGAAGTGAGGAGATGGAGTGATTTGGGGGAAGAAAAAGGGAGAGGGTGGAAGGGACACTTGCCTGGTGATGATTTTAGCTTCCCCACTGAAAGTTTCTGTGAAAAATTTCGGTCTTGTCTGGATTAATGGGAATAGAGATGGGTTTGTCCACAGGCAGTGGGGGTGTCGGGGCAGAAAGCCCTGGTAATGGGGTGCAGTGATGGCAGCTGGGCTGTGCTGGGGCAGATGAGTAGCAGAATCAGGAGGTCTCTGGCCCCCACACTGGGTCATGCTGCTGCCACTCACCTTCCTCCAGGCTGTTGGGTGGATGTGGTAGGTGGGGATTTCTTCTTTCCTGAAAGCAGCCTAACCTTGTCCTCAGCAAGCCAGGCCCCTGTGCTCCTTGAGTCTGCACTTCAGCTCCACAGGGAGAGGACACCCTGCCTCACCTGGGATGGGTGCAGCAGGGGAATCACATGGGCCAGGTTCCTGAATGCGCTGCCCCACCTTGGGTCCCAATGGGTAGAAGAGATATGTGTCTATGCTGCATCTCCCCTCTCTGTGACACCGCAGACATTGATTATTAATTGCAATCATAGGGTGTCACCTCAGTGCTGAGTTGGCAATTACATATGCCCTACATGGCTGATGGAGTTTGGATGGGTTGTCCCCTCCAAAACTCATGTGTGGAAATCTGATCCCCAATATGGCAGTGTTGGAAACTGATTGTCATGGGGGCGGATCCCTCATGAATGGATTAATGCTCTCCCTGGGGGAGGAGGGGTAGTGAGCGAGTTCTCACTCTATTAGTTCCCACAAGAGCTTGTTGATTATAGGACCCTGGCACCTCCTCTCTGCTCTCTCTGCTTCCACCATCTTGCAATGTGAGACCACTGGGTCACTGCCACCACCACCAGATGGACCTTGGACTTCACAGCCTCAGAAACTGTAAGCAATAAATGTCGTTTTTCTTTATAAATCACCCAGTTCCATGTATTTTGTTATAAGCAACACAATACAGACTAATACAATGGCTTATGAGAAGTATCTGGGGGACTCATGCATTCCTAGTGGATCTTCCCTGATCCAATCATAGAATCTTCCATTTAGATAAGAAGCAAAGTGTTGCCCCCTCATACCCTGGGAAGCTCCTGCCATGTCAGTCAGAGATGGTGCTTCGGGAGTCCTCTTCTTGAGAGGAGAAAAAAGTCTGATGCAAAGAACTGTTTGAGGAGATCATTTGGGAGGTGACGGCCTGAGGCAGCCAGTGGGGCAGAGACTCCAGTGGGGCAGGGGCAGGATGGAGCCTCCCAGACAAGCCTGTGACATGCTGTTTCTCCTTCACCATGGCTGGGCCTGGCTGGGGAACTGAACACATATAAAAATCCCAAGTGATGGTCAGTGGCGGTGCTAGGGTGTGTTGAAGGCAGCTGAGATGGGGGCTGCAGAAGGGGACAAATAGCATACCGGCTTCTCCTGTGGGTTCCCAGGCAAGTCAGTGCCCCTTTGGGGGCCTGCATTTTCTCATCTATAAAACGGAGAACTAATGAGCCTGTGGCACAGGCCCCCCGGGGTGGTGATGTAGTACAATAAGGGAAAAAGTTGTTGGGGTGCTGTGTGCCCATCTCTTCTTTCCAGGAGTAATGGTGAGGACAGTGATGACAGTCACAGACATTGGGCCCTCAAGAGACCCTGTGAGGTAGGTGTAGTTCTCATTTCACTTTCCAGATGAGAGGCGGACAGTGATGACAGTCACAGACATTGAGCCCTCAAGAGACCCTGTGAGGTAGGTGTGGTTCTCATTTCACTTTCCAGATGAGAGGAGGACAGTGATGACAGTCACAGACATTGAGCTCTCAAGAGACCCTGTGAGGTAGGTGTGGTTCCCATTTCACTTTCCAGATGAGAGGAGGACAGTGATGACAGTCACAGACATTGAGCCCTCAAGAGACCCTGTGAGGTAGGTGTAGTTCTCATTTCACTTTCCAGATGAGAGGAGGGCAGTGATGACAGTCACAGACATTGAGCCCTCAAGAGACCCTGTGAGGTAGGTGTGGTTCCCATTTCACTTTCCAGATGAGAGGAGGGCTCAGGTCTGTCAGGCTTCGTGCCCAAGAACAAGTTTTGAAGCTGGAATTGAAGGTGGACTCTGAGTGCCCTGGAGGTGGCAGGAGCATTGTGCTGACTGACTGGGGCCAGCTGTCCAGGACATGAGGGCAGGAGGGCTGGTGTGTAATGGGGTGAGCTGATCTTGTCCCCAACCCCGGCAGGAGCTGACCTCCTAGGTTGGCCACCCTGGAGATGAGCCCCCAGAAATCTCAGAAGAGGAAAATACAGCAGAAAAGTTGAGTGCACCTGTGGTGGGGAGGGGCTCCAGACAGCAGAGGACAGGGGCTGCTCCCTCCTAGCGGGGGACCTCCACATCAAGAGAGAAGGGGGCCTTCCTCCTCCAGCCTTTCCTCCTCTGGCCCCAGTGCTGAATGCCTTGACTAGAAGTCACCAGAGAAAGGGCCTGGGGAAGTGGACTCACAAGAAATTCAGGTGTGGTGACAGTCCCAAGACTAAATAACCTTTGTGACTTGTTAAAATCCTACTATAGATATAACTAAGGGGTGTCTGGGGTGCTCGGAGAGAAACAGTGGGGGATGGAGAAAACTGGGGGTAAAGATTCTAAAGGCCCTGGGCAGAGAATGAAGAGACCTGGGTAAGGAGGTTCAGAGGCTGAGGCTGAGGAGTATTTAAGAGAAGGCCCTTGCATGGACAATTGAGCACAGATGCTCGTCACCACTACACTCCGACGGCACAGGGTGTCATCCCCTTCCTCGGCACATTCCTCACTGACCTGGTGATGCTGGAGGCTGTGATGAATGACTGCGTGGAAGTGAGTGAGCCTGGGACAGGCAGGTCGGGGACCAGGATCCTGAGGCTGGGAGGGGAGAGCCCTGGACTGAGCACTTATGTCTCAGCACCTGGCAAACCTCCTCTCTCTCATGAGCCTTACAACCACCTCTGTGTGCTGGGGCATCATGTGCAGCTCACCTGTGAGTGATGGAGCCTCCACATAGGCTGCCAGTCCCTGTTCCCTGGGGGGTGAGGCCACAGAGCTGCCTGGCTGCACAGCTGTGTGAGGCTTTGGCTGAGCTGGACTCAGCCTCTCCCTCAGGAAATGCCCATGAGAGGAGAGTGACATCCGGCCCCTCTGAGGTCAGGCCGCTTTTAAGTGGCCAAACACTCCCTTTTTGTCCAGTGCCTAAGTATCCTCACCTGTCATCAGAGAGGATTTGGATGGAAGGTCCCGAGCCTCGGCTCCAACACCTTTCTTCTCCAGAGCTCAGAGCCTGAACAAGGTGCAAGTCCTGTTTTGTGCACATCCCCTGACCCTGTGGTCCTGACCACAGTGCAGCATGGGAGGGGGTGAGGTTGGGCTAGTAATGGGCTAGGGGGGACTTTGTGGTACACTTTCACTGCCTCTCTTCCAGGCAAATGTGTTCAACACTCAGGAAGGGAGGAAGGTGAGCAGCTGTGGCTGCCACTCAAGGGTGGTTGGGGATGCAGGAGTCAGAGATCCCCCTGCCCCGGGCAGGTCACTACCCAGCTTCATCCTCTGCATCTTTGATTTATTAGGAGGGTTTGATAGAAAAGGGGGAGACCCACTGCTCTGGAGGGTGCAGGAAAGGGACAGGAACCAAGGACACATTTCTGGAGGATGCGCTGTTTGAACCCAACACTGAGAACATGTTGGGGCCTGGATGAGATTGGAAGAGAGGAGGGGAACACTTAAGAGAAAAGTCTCCAAACCAGATCCCTTATCTACCCCTCCCCAACAAGGCCCCTTTAGCATCTCCCACCCAGGCTCGGCCAACATCCTGGTCTTTTTCTATAGTCCCAGGAAATTAAAATACTGAAGGAAATCCAGCTGCTCCAAGTGGCAGCCAACAATTTTATGATTAAAAAAGACAAGAAATTTAGAGTCTGGTTCAAATGTATGGAGTGGCTCCCTGACAAAGAGAGATGAGAGCCTTGAAGAAATTTGATGACACCCTGGGGAAAGGGGGGACTCTCTTTGGTGGCCAGCTGCAGACAGCCTGTGGCTATGGATCTCTGGTCAGCCACAGACCCAGTTGTATGGTGACCACTGGGGCAGCAGGACTCCAGCTGCGGGGCAGGCACTGGGAGGGAGAGCTGAGGTGTGGCTCCTGGTAGACTCACAGCTGCCTCTGGGTCCTGAAGCTACAATCTGTCCTGCCAGCTGGGGCCCCATCCTTATAGGCCAGCAACATCCTCATGCCAAGAACAGGCCACCATACACTGATATGCAAGTCTGGCCTGGCCAAAGATGTCCCCACCACTCATCTAGTGGCAGTGGGGGCTGTTTTGGATAAGTGTAAGGCTGGGATAGTGTAGGGACAGAATAGGTAGTAGACACTGTGTGAAGCCTGGAGCTGCAGGAGGACATTTGCACTGGACCTGGGAGCACATCCTCTCTCTGTCTTCTTGTTCAGCTGCCCAGAGTGGAGGCCTGACCTGAGCCATTTGGTGGCCATGAAAGTTCCTCTTCCTGGTCTTTCTAAGGACCCAAAGGCAAACCATGGGTCAAAAAGGGGGTATGTACATCATGGCACCTGGGCATTGGTGAGACTTAAATAAATAAGGTCAACTGCATTTGGATCTAAGTCATTCTCAAATGTCAGCACCCTTCAGAATCATCTGATGAGCTTGTGACAACGAATCGTGGGGCCCCACCCCCAGAGCTTCTGATTCATTAGTTCTGGGTGGGGCTGGAGATTATTTCCAAGAAGGGCTTGCTGATGCTGAGCCTGGGGTCCCCACTTTGGAACTACTCATAAACCTATGTAGACATGTGCACTGTTAGTTACATAAGAAGTCAGGGATTCTGGAAAAAAGATCTACTACTTCAGAAAAATCAAAAGCAAAGCCAGCTTCCCCAGGTCGTTTAACTTGGCATGATAACTGAAATACCTTCTGAGCTGACCGAACGTAAAGGAGCCGGGGCTTTGGGCATGTTCATGTGGGGGCAGGTGCAGGAGAGGGTGGGTGGAGAGTGGGGGCCTCAGCAACAGCGGCTGTCAGGTGAGCCCCCACGGGATGCCTCCTCAGTGCTGAGGGCTCTGCCTGACCGATCTTATTCTCAGAACAACCCTGTGAAGTAGGAATCATGTTATTATTCCTGCTTAACACATGGGACACAAGAGTGTAGAGAAATTTGCCATTCCACATTGTAATTTGCTCTTCTGTTTGTCACAGCAGCTACGTTGTGAGATTTGAACCCAGGAACGTAGCAGGAAGATTTGCCCCATCATGACTGAGTCAGGGCGGGGGTGGTGTCATGAGGAAGGGCCCTGCTGTTCCATTACTAATGTCTTGCTGGTCATTCCACGCCCAGCGTGGAACTCCATGATCATCTCAACTCGAGCAGGGGCTTAAAGAGGCATCAGACAAGCTGGACAGACTTCCCGGAGCGGCTGTGAGACGTGGTGAGGGGGGTGGGGATTTGGGTTTTTACATTGAAAAAAGCATTGATTTATTATGAGGTTAAATACAAAAATAGCGAGGTATTTTGAAGAAAAAATAAAACGTAAGAGGAATTTTAGGTTCTGGTAGCCCTCTGGGCTGGTGTTTTCATCAGGGATATGTCCCTTTAAAGATGAGGACTAGAGAGAGGAGAGGGAGGTGGCTGGGTGCAGAATGTGTGGAGGCATCACCTGCAGGGCCTGCAAGTTCACGAGCCCCATACCAGCTCGCACTGCTCTACTTGCTAGAAATGCTAGGGGCACACACCTTCATGAAGCTCTCAGTTTATTGGGGGTGACAACCATGAACCAAAGTCACACAGACAAATACAAACTCAGCCACTCTGGCAGATGCTAAGAAGGCGGGATCTGACCTGGTCAGGGGGGCCACGGATGCCTCTGTGAGGTAGGTGAGTAGGAGTTCACCGATAGGACAGCAGGAAGAATGCTCCAGTCCACACAAAGGCCTGTGGCAGAAAGGATGTGGGGGACAGACTGAAAGGAGGCCTGTGTGGCGCCCGGGCAGAGAGCCAGGAGGTGCTGGCAGAGTCTACAAACCTTCCTGCTTCCTTTCTTTAGTCAACAGACAGTGACTCTGGCTAACAAAGCCCAGAGCCCTGATATCCGTTTCCCTGTGCCATGTGACAGCTGAGCTTCTGCTGCCTTATGGGTACCCCTCCCACCCCAGAGCCACCTCGTTGCCCACAGGTCCCCACACCCAGGTGAAACCTCACATCACTTTCAGCACCCAGCATCAGCCTGTCTCTCTCACAACATCAGTTGTGCCTTTAGCCAATTCCACATGATGCTTCATCCAGCAAGTTCTGTGTGTTATAACAGCAGAGGGGTCCATGATAGCCCTGCATGTTGTTGAGATACGAGTCTGGGGTGTCTTTACTTTTTTTCATTTTATTTGAGTGTCTTTAAATAAACAATTACTGATTTAATTTTATTTGAATTAAAAGAAGACAAAAGAGCTAAATAAAAATGAGAGATTGCTGCTTTTCACATAAATGTTTCTTCAAAACAAGATATGTTTGATTTTAAAAACTTTCTTACAGTTAAATAAAAAAAGAGAGACGGAGGACCATCAAAAGGCACACGTGTGCTTTAGCTCTGTTCTTGGAAACAGACACAAGCTGTTTCCGGCCATGTAAAAGCCATTTCATCATTAAATATTAGAAGGTATCACGGACTCCAAAACAAACACAAAAGGAACATTTCCACCCCTCCTTATTTTTGATTAAGAAAAATGGCCATGCTTAAAATATAAGCTTACTCTTAAAATACTTATCCCAGTTGATCTCTAAGCAAAATGTGCTGTTAAAGCCACAAATCACACTGGAGGGAAATCTTTTACGGTGGGGAAATGAGCACTGGAGGCAGACAGTTGTGGATTTCAACCTGAGCTCTGCCACTTCCTGGTTTAGTGATCTTGGGTGATTTGCTTTATCTCTGTCTGTTTCCTCCTCTGTAAAATGGAGAAAATCCAGAGAAAGCACCTGCCTTGGGTTTGGAGCAGCACATGAGACAGCACCAGGCAGGTGCTCACATGTGTCCTGGTTGAGGTTTGAGGGTCTGACACCCTGTGTCCCTCCTCCTTTCCTGAGGACTGACCCAGCTGTGGCAGAGGAGTGAGGCTCATGAAGAGTAGAAGGTCACCTCAGTACTGGCCAAGGGCTGGGCTGGAGGACACTGGACATCCTCACCTGGATGCCAGGTAGACCCTGGTGCCCCCTCGCAGGTGGCTGTGGAGGCTGCAGCCTCTGCTCACGGGGCTGTCCCACTGCAAACTCCTGCACAGAGGAGCAGAGCGCAGTGGGTGCCCTGCACACAGCTGGTGCTCAAGAGTGGAGACGCCCTGCCCCAGTGGCCAGTTATTCTCTCAGTGAATTCCTCCTTTTCTGGGGAAGAGAAAGGGTCAGGCAAGAGGCCAGAGCACTTTAGGGAAAATTCTCCTCATGAAACCAGAGGCATAGAGATGTACGTGGTATTTGGTGGAGAACATATGCTGAGGCTGTATCTTTAACTTAAGCTGTTCGGTGTTATTAAAATAATTGAAGTAAAAATGATGATGGTGAGTGATCATTTTGACTATTGAAACAAAGAACATTAATGATGTGATATTACTGATTTTTTCCAGATATATAGAATATGTTTCTTCTATACCAATAAAATAATCACTTTCCACTTACGTTACCATTTTAAAAATACCTTTTATTTTCAAGCTGGCATTGGAACCTCAGCCAACACCTCCTCCTTTTCTTCCACATCGTCACATTCTCTCTGCAGCACAGGCCTAAGCACTTGGCCTTTGTCCACATAGTGATGCTCCTCATGTACTGTTTTGTTTTCTCCAGGCCTGTTTGGGTCACTAAATTTTCAGAGCGACTTCAGATGTGAGGTGTTTTTCTACATGAACAGGGTGATGAGGGGCGTCTCCATCTGCACCACCTGCCTCCTGAGCATGCTCGAGGCCGTCACCATCAGCCCCAGCACCTCCTGGCTGGTGAGGTTGAAACAAATTTACAAATTACATTTTGCATGTTTTTGTCTTCTTATAGCCCCTTAGTTTGTCCTGCAGTAGTTACATGATCTTCAACACTGTGGCTTTTTCTAATGAGATGCAGACTGATCTTTTATTTTTTATTTATTTTGTTGTTGTTTTGTTATTTATTTATTTGATTATACATACATGTGGGTACAACATTGATTTTTAATAGTTGTTTACAACGTGTGGTGGTTAGATCAGTACAGTTAGCTTTTTTTTTTTTTTTGGACCGGTGAGGGGATCGCAACCCTTGGCATGGTGTCGCCTGCACCACTCTCAGCCAGTGAGCACACCCGCCATCCCTATATGGGATCCAAACCCGCGGCCTCGGCGCTACCAGCACCACACTCACCGGAGTGAGCCACGGGGCCGGCTTGCACAGTTAACTTGTCCATCATTGCAGTATGCAATCATTCTTTTCACCCATTGACCAATTCCTCATTAGCCCCTCCTTCCACTCTCCCTCTCCTCCCCTTTTCTATCCCAGTTTTCTAAAAGTTCAATGTATTTCTGTGATTGTTCTTTCTTTCTCTCTGTCTCTCTTGATTGTTCATTTGTTTATTTATGGATCTTTTAAATATTGGGAATTGTTCACTTTCTCAAATGAACTCCATCATCAGGGAACTGTTTTACACTTTGATATTATCCAGGGACGTTGCCTTTGTACAAATCACACTGCTCTCAAGTGCGTACATGGTCATTCCCTCATCCAGGCATCAGAGGAGATCCCAGCGCTTCACAGCACCAGCCTCTCCCCAAGCAAAAGAGCATCCTGCTGCCCATGAGTTTCTTTCTGGTCATGTACTGGGTGCACTTCACCAACTCATCCTCCTCAACCCTGTTATTGGCATATAATCCAGTCATCCTGGGTGTCCAGAGGCTTGTGGTCAATGCCTATGTCACAATCAGTCCTTTGGTGCCCCTCAGCTCTAATAAAATGATTACCAATATTATTCAAAATAATCAATGGAAATGCTATCCATTTTTAACACCTTGCTGATGGAAATTTTTTTCTGAAAAGAGTATCTCCGTGATCAATTAAATTATTCAAGTAGCACAGGATTTGCTATCTGGTTTAGTTAAGATGTATAGAATTTTATTTTTTAATATGTATAAATACTTTTGTAACTCTTCATACATATATTTTTGTCCTCTGGCTTCTATTAAGAATGTGGAGATTTTGCTCTCTGCTTTGTAGCTTCTCTTTTTCTTGTTGCTTTTAAGTCATTTTCACGTTTTTTCTTCTCTTGGCATTATGCAGTTTGACTATTATTTCTGTGAAATTGTTTTATTTATCACTTTTTGACACAACAAACTTCTGAATTCAAAGCTATCTGTATGGTTCTTATTTTTAGAAATTTGTTAATCACCATTTGTTGGAATATTGTCTTTCATTCTTTTATATATTCTAGTGAGATAATTAGATATATCTTATTCCATCTTATTTTAGTCTTTGTGTATGTGCAATTATATTTCTATTTATACAACTTTTTTCTCGTAATTATATTTAGTTATATTCTTTGCTCTCTCTCTCTCTCTCTCTGGCCATAAAACAAGTCTTAATATATTTAAAAAGACTAAGATCATAGAAAATATGTTCTCTGACCACAATAACAGACAGAAATTTAGAACATTCACCAATGTGAGAAAATTAAACAACACTCTTTTAAATAAACAATGGGTAAAAAGAAAAATCACAGGGAAATTATACAATACTTTCAGATAAAAATCAAAGTGCAACACATCAAAATTTATAGGATGCAGGGCTTATGCAGTGCTTATAGGAAAATTTATACTTGTAAACAGCTAAATTAAAGAAGAGCAAAGTAAATCAAAAGCAAATATAAGTAGGAGATAAAGATTACAACAGAAATATGTCAAATAGGGAATTAAAAAACAATACAGAAAATCAATCGTTGTTCTCAATATCCCAGTTTACTAGTCTTCTCATCGGCTCAGTCTAATTTAATGTTTAGCTCACACATTGTATAAGAAGTAGACTTCTAATATATTCATTGGTTTATTTTTATTTTTATTTTTTTGATTACACATATTCATGTGGCACAGAGCTGACATCACCTGTGCCCAAGATGTGATGATCAGACCATTACTATCGGCAGCATGCCCAGCACCTTGGATTGCAGTTATTCCCCGTGTCCCCCATGCAACCTCTCTGCACCTCCCTTCTCCCTCCACTCCCATTTGGTCCTTTTTCAAATATAGCTTTTTAAGCTTATAGGTTTTTTTTGCCTTTTCACATTGTCTCTTATTTTTCAAATATATTTATTTAAACATTTTCAACACAAGTCCAATACCTGAAATTTATATTACACCTAATTTCTTGACCATTCAGCCTGGTAGCTTGTTTCCCTTTCTTAATCATAATATATAATTTGTTTTCACATCTGGGAGATACCACATTTGGGGTATCTCCAGTTTATTTATGTATTTATTCCAGTTGACCTGCTGGAAGTTGGACAAAAACCACATGGATTTGACATCATTGTGATTAGTCAGTGTCTGAAAGGAACACAAGTTTTTAAGTTTGATCATTTTCCTGTATTATTTATTCAATTTTGCTCCTGGGCAGTACTCTTCTCTTCCTTTTAACCCTAATCAAAATTCAGAGAATTTTGTATCTACTTGAGTATTTTTAGTTCTATGTATTTGTTGAGAAAATTAAGGTTTATAGTCTTGCTCAGGATTCGTAAGCTTTGCTAGGCCTCTGACTGAAGAATGACCCTGCATAGGCTGTGAGCCAGACTCTCAGAACCTGTGTGCAGGCCTATGGGATTGGTGCTTAGTAACCATCAGATAAGAAGGAAATTATGTCCTGGAGCTCCTTGGACTGTGGGTACCTAGCCAGTTCCTAGAGCCAATGAACATCCAGAGGACTTATAAGAAAAGATCTAGTGTTAATAATGTAACCACAGCTGCATGTTTGCACGCAGACTAATGCTATCAGTCTATGGCTGGGTAATATAAGCAGGATTTCCACAAACCTCTCTCTGAAGTCTCACCCACAGAGTGGATGCACTGCCCAGGACAATCCCAATTGGGACTCCAGATCGCTGTTTATAGGGCTACCCAGCACTGCTTGGATCTGGATGTAGGTGTTTCCCCTATTTGGTGATGAAAACACTGTCTAATCCTTTTTCTTCTTTTAAAAAAAGTATGCCTATGTAATCTTGCTTTCTTTGCTTACTTGCTTATTGTTATATCTTAATAAACATCATAAATTGGCTTATTAGTGTGACAAGTGGTTTCTTTTAAACCAAAGAATCCTCTAAACCTAAATGAAAGTATAAACTTTTGGCAAAACAGTATTAAAACTTTTTGCAGTATTATTTTTTTCATAAGCACTATATCCTAGTGTACACATGTGTAAAATATTTCACATCAATATTTCATGACAGACAACAGCATTGCATGAGGTATTGCAAATGTCTCCATTTAAAACATTCTTCTCCCCCCAAAATGCCATCTGTTAACAATAGATTGTAGAGGGTGATTTATTTTTAATCCATAATGTTTTGTTTTATTCAAATTTCTAAAAATATATACTCCACTGCAGTGAACAGTTCTGGTTTACAGCCAGAATTGATATTTTTATAAAGCACTAAGCCAATAGGGTAGAATTATTTACCTGAACTCAGGTCTCCTGGCTCAAATCACCATACTTTATTTTTAGAAATTTTACTTGACTCTCTAAAAATAATGTTAGTTTGGATTTTCCATTCAACTCTCTCAGGTAAAGGGCATAAAGAAGTATCACAATTTGTAAGAATGAATATGCCAATAATAAATAATAAAATAAAAAGAAGTTAATTAAAAGGATTTTACATAAAATTTGTAAGTGACTAATATTACTGGTTGTTTACACATTAATTCATAGTTTGTACAGTCATTTCAGAGTGCCTAGAAAATGTGATCTGTTTGATATCAGTTTTTATGACATTAAAGGCATTTTTAGGCCTAAAACCATACCAATTAAGTTTTTTTCTGGTATTAAGAAATAATGTCTAGCCCATATTTACTGGTGAATAATGCTGTCCTTTTGTCATTATTCCTCATCAGTCAATCTCTCTAAAGAAATTTATTTAACATTATCTATGTTCATTTGTGTAATATAACAAAACTTTTTATTTTTATGATCCTTTCAATGTCACCTAATATGATTCTAAATGTGTTAATGTGTCATTGCTCATGAATCATTGAGGTCTACATTTTAAACTATTAGATATTAAATCTATATGTATAAATGACTTAGAATAGTGACTAAGACAGTGAATGAACTAAATATATATTTACCAATCTGATTAACTACATTTTCATTTGTTAATACAATGTATTATTCACTGTATTATTTATTATTTGTTTTCATCAAAATATTTTATCCTACTTAAATATTCATGAAGAGGAGATAGTCTCACTGTGCTTTCTTGATAAAATGTGAAGTCAAATGGCATACTTCACTAATTTCTTTTAGAATAAATAACTCATTTGACTCACACAATAAATACGAGTATTGAGTACAGCAGTTAAAGTCATGTTCTTCCTTCTATAACAGAGGAAATGTTGGGTCATTCATTAATGACAGAAACACCTCATTTTTCCACATTAAACTTTCTGGATCTTCCATGTCAACTGCTTAGAAAATCCCAAAACATGAACTACTTACTACATACTAGAAATAAATACCTTTATAGGCACAAATTTGCAAAGTAAACACTGGAAAATATAGAACACATGAATATAAATATAACAAGCAAAGAAATTAAATTAATTAAAAATCCTCCACATGGCTTACCTGATAAAGTTTACTAAAAATGCAGTAAAGAATTAATGACAACTTTTCACAAACCTTTTGAGGATATAGAAGAGCACTATTGGGAACCCTTTCCAATTCACTCTATAAGGCCAGTATTACCATAAAACTAAATCCAGTCAAAGGCATCACAAGTAAAGATGACTATGGATGGATATCCCTGATGAATATACATACAGAAATTCTTACAAAAATTTTGGTAAATTAAACCCAGAAACAAATGTAAATGATTGTACACCATGACCAAATGGAATTATTTCACAAATACAATGTTAACATCCAAAAATCAATCAATGCAAACCACAAAACTAATAGATTAAATAACAAGACAATGATACTTTTAATAGTTACAGAAGAGCACTTGGCACTTCTAATACCTGTTGATGATTAAGCTCCCTGAAAACTAGAAGTGCAAGAAAACTTCCTTGACCTGCTAAAGAGAGTCAATGAAAAATCTACAGCTAACAATATAGTGGTAAAATACTAGGCACTGTATCTTGACATTTAGAAAAAAGACAAGTATGTCCACTGTACAGCTCTATTCCTCATGAAACTGGAGTTATCATGCAAAGAGATTACATAGGAAAAATAAACAAAACACTTCATATTGGAAAATAAGTAGAATTGTCTTTTGTTGCAGATGAAATAAAATTGAATATAAATGATTTTAAAGAACTTACCAAAACCCACAAGAACCAATAAATTACTTGGCCAAGGTCACAGGATACAAGGCTAAGATACAAAATTCAATTGTATATGTATATACCAGAAACAAGAAATCTATTTATTTTTTATTTTAATTTCTCAATATACATTGTAGTTGATTTTCATGACCCTTTACCCATTCCTTCCCCCACTCCTGCAACAAGCAATCTAAAAAGGAAATTAAGAAAACAATTCTATTCATAATAGTATCAAATAGAAATATTTAAGAGGTAAATTTTAAAAATCAATGCAAGTCCTTTACACACATACACTAAACTTTGTTAAATAATAAAAAGGAACTGAATAAATAGAAAGACATCTATCTAATGTTCAAGGACAACAATGCTTAATATTATTAATAGTTTACAAGTTGGCAATACTCTACAACTTGATCTAAAAATTAAATGTAATCCCTTCAAACTTCCAGTTGTCTTTGTTGCAGAAATTGAGAAGCTCACCCTGAAATTTATATAAAAATGCAAGGGAAACTGAACACCCAAAACAACCTTGAAAGAGAAAAACAAAGGGAGATGACTCACATTTCCAGATAACAAACTTACCACACATTTACACTAACCACGACAGTGTGGTATTAGGATAGGGATAGGTCCATGCAGCTCAATGGAATAGAAATGAAGGTCCAGTAAGAAATACTTTCATTTATGGCAAGTTGATTTTGACAAAGGTGTAAATAAATTTCAATGATGTAAGAACAATCTTTCCAACAAAATATGCTGAGATTATTGGATATCCACATTCAAAGAATAAAGTCGAAAGCCTAACATGTCATATTTAAAAAATCAATGGAAAATTGTAAAGTATACCTAAATGTAAGAGATAAAACTATAAAATTCTTAGAGAAATATTGGAGTAAATTGTTGTTACTGTGAATTAAGCCATGATTTCTTAGGTGTTACACCAATAGCACAATCAAGAAATGAAAAAAACAAATTAATAAACTGCATTTCCTAAAATTTAAAAACTGTTGTTATTCAAAGCACACCATGAAGAACATAATAAGACAAGTCACCAAATGGGAGAAAACATTTCAAATTCTTTTTCTTATTAGGTTCTAGCGTGCTGAATATATAAAGAACTCCAAGTCAATAATAAAAAGATAGTTAACCAGTTTATAAAAATGGGCAAAAAGATTTGAGTAGACGTTTTTACCAAGAAGATACACGAATTTCCAATAAGCATTTGAAAATATCTTCAATATCATCAGTTATGAGAGAAATGCAAATCAAAATAATAGGTATAACACAGAGGCAGTGGCAAGTGTGGGCAAAGATACAGAGAAAATAAAACTCAAATATATTGCAAATTAAAATGTAGAGTAATAGACTCTTTCAAAAGCAATTTAGCAATTCCTAAGAATATTACACTTAAAAATCATTTTACGACTCAGAAATTTTGCTCCTATGTATGCACCCAAAAGAAACGAAAATCTATGACCACACAAAAACTAGTATGTGAATGCTCACAGCACCACTATTTGACAGTAGCCCAATGTGGATACAACCCAAATGTCCATCACTTAGAGAAAGGAAACAGTACAATAGAAAAGACACTCATTAAACATTAAGCTAAATGAAAGAAACCAGACCAAGGAGAAAATAAAATTTATTATTTTGTTGATAAGAAGTTTTCATAAAGATTCATCTACGGAAACAGAAAATAGATTAATAATTGTCTAGGGCTTGGGTGGTGAGTGACAAAAACTTTCTAAAGTTAGATTGTGCTTATGTTTCCACACTCTGCAAATAATTTTAAAAGTTTGGAATTAAAATGTGTGATCATTATGTTACATTAATTATATCCAATAAAGGGTCTCAAAAATAAACATGGCAAAAATTAGTAAGGTTGTCTCTGACTTTCAGAAACCAAGTCACAGATTCTGAAAACCAACCCTATTTCTTGTCCATTTCAATGAATATCAAAGGTAGGGGAGAAGGCAAGAACACAGATGTAACGTGAACATGTTACATCTATAGAGGCTACAGAGGAGAAGGGAGTGCCCACAGCCCAGCAGACACTGAGGTAAACCGAGACCTGTGTGGCACCAGGGCTCAGTCTAAGGCCTGGGAAGGAAATGCCCACAGCCCAGCAGACACTGAGGTAAACCGAGATCTGTGTGGCACCAGGGCTCAGTCTATGGCCTGGGAAGGAAATGCCTACAGCCCAGCAGCTGCTGAGGTGAACCAAGACCCTTGCGGCACTGGAGCCCAGCCTAAGGCCCTGGGGGAAGGGAAGCTCACACAACTCAGCAGCCACCAATGTGAGCTGAGACCTGCACAGCACCAGGGCTCAGCCTAAGGTCCCAGGAGGAAGGGAAGTGCACACAGCCCAGCAGGTGCTGAGGTGAGCCAAGACCTGCAGAGCATGAGGGGCTCAAGTCTACATCCATGGAAAGCTGGAACAGGAGCCAAGGTGGTGTAATACAGACACTGCCATACCTTCTGTCACCACTTGAACAGTTCACCACCACAGCAGCAGCCAGGGCCACTCTACAGGAAACCTACTACTCATGTGACTACCTTGATATAAGAAGAGTCAGCAGTAGAGCCTGAAAATAGAGGAGGATATCTTTATTCTCATAGTCAACCCCAGAGTAACAGAAGAAGCAATTCCTCTACCAGATGACCAAACATCAACAAAAAATACTAAATTACAAACAAACAAAAAGTTATAACACCACCAAAGGAGTAGAGTAATGCTCAAATTCCAGATCCCGTAGAACAGAATACTTGAAATGTCTGAAAAGGAATTCCAAGCAATGATCTTAAGAAAGCTCAAAGAAATAAAAGAAGACTTAATTAGAGAATACATGGAAATAAAAAAAATATCTAAAATATGAAGGAAGAAATTTACAAAGAGATTATTACCTTAAAAAAGAGTATAGCAGAACTCCTAGAAATGAAAGATTCACTCAGTGAAATAAAAAACACAACAGAGAGTTTGAGCAGCAGACTAGAGCAAGCAGAAGAAAGAATTTCAGATCTCAAAGATGGTCTTTTTGAAATAAACAACGCAGACAAAAAAGGGAAAAAATAATTTTAAATGATGAAGAAAATCTAAGAGAGACAGCAGACAACCTCAAGTACTCTATCATCCAAACCGTGGGTACTGCAGAAGGGGAGAAGAAAGGAAAAGATATTCAAAATCTATTCAAGGAAATAATAATTGAAAACTTCCCAGGTGTAGGGAGAGATGCAGACCTTCAGATCCAGGAGGCTCAGAGGTCCCCAAACAGATTCAATCCAAATAATCCTCTCCAAGATACCATACACTCAAATTTGCAAAGATCAAAGACAAAGAAAGAATTCTAAAAGCAGCAAGAGAAAAGTGTTAGTCACATATAAGGGAACCCCCATCAGACTAACAGCAGACTTCTCAATGGAAACTCTACAGGCCAGAAGAAAGTGCAATGATATATTCAAAACACTAAAATAAAAAAAATGCAGGCCAAAAATTCTTTACCTAGCAAGTCTCTCATTCAGAAATGAGGGAGAAATAGTGTATTTCCCAAATGAAATTGTGGGAGTTCACCACCACATGACCAACCCTGCAAGAAATTCTCAAGGGAGTCCTTCATCTGGAATATAAATAGTGATGATCACTATCATGGATACACAAGAAAGAGCAAAACTTGCCATTAAAACAAAAATGCCAGTGAGAAAGAGTAAGAAGTTAAATCAGGCCACCTCAAATTTCCAACAAACATTGAAGAAAAGAAATAAAAGGGGAAGTAGTGACAAAAAGATACTTAAAAGTTCTAAACAAAAAGCAATTCAATGACAGGAATTAACAAGACCTGTCAATAACTACCCTAAATGTGAATGGATCGAACTCCCTATTTGAAAGGCACAGATTGACTTATTGGATTAAAAACAGACCCAACTATATGCTATCTTCAAGAGACCCACCTCACAGACTAAAAGTGAAGGGATAGAAAAAGATATACCATGCAAATGGAAACAAAAAATGAGCAGGAGTAGCTATTCTTATATCAGACAAAACAGATTTTAAACCAAAAAACATAAAAAGAGACAAAGAAGGCCACTATATAATGATAAAAGGACCTATCCAGCTAGAAGACATAACGATCATAAATATGTATGCACCCAGTACTGGAGCACCCAGATATATAAAACAAACATTCTTAGACCTAAAGAAAGAAATAGGCCCTAATACATTAATACTGGGTGAACTGAATGCCTCTCTCTCAGTATGGGACAGATCTACCAGGCAACAGATTAACAAAGAGACACAGGATATAAACCACACCTTAAACCAATTGGACCTGGTAGATATGTACAGAACATTTCACCCAACAACTAAAGAATATACTTTCTTTTCATCAGCACATGGAACTTTCTACGAGATAGACCACATATTAGCTGATAAACCTCATCTCAGAAAATTTAAGAAAACTGAAATCATTCTAAGTGTCTTTTTAGACCACAATGGACTAAAGCTGGAAATCAGCAATGAGCAAAACCCTGGAAATTAAACAAATACATGGACACTAAACAATAGGCTCCTAAACATCCTATGAGTCCAAGAAGAAATTAAACATGAATAAAAAAATTTTTTAAACTAATGAAAATAAAGACTCAAACCTATGGGATGCTGCAAAGGCAGTAGTAATATGGAAATTCATTGTTATAAATGCTTACATCAAAAGAATGAAAAGACTTCAAATAAAAGACAATACACTACACCTCAAAGAATTTGAAAAACAACAACAATCCAAACCTAAAGGTAGTAGGTGGAAATAATTAAGATCAGAGCAGAACTAAATAAAACAGAGACCCAAAAAATGGTAGAAAAGATCAATGAAACAAAAAGTTGGCTTTTTGAGAAGATAAATAAAATAGGCAAACTATTACTCTGGTTAATAAAAAAAAAAAAGAAGAGAAAAGTCCCAAATAACAAAAATCAGAAATGAAAAGGGAGACATTACAACCAATACCACAGAAATATGAAGAATCATTACAGACTATTATAAACAACTGTATGACAACAAATATGAGAAACTGGAAGTTATAAGTTTCTGGACACACAGAAACTACCCAGGCCAAACCAAGAAGAGATAGAAAACCTGAATAGACCAATAACAAGCAATGAGATTGAAGTGGTGATCAGGAGTTAATACCAATTCTCCTCAAACTATTCCTAAAAATTGAAACAGAAGCAATTCTCCCAATTTTATTCTATGAAGGCAATGTAACTCTGATTGGAAAAATCCTCAACAAAATACTAGCAATCAGATTACAGCAATACATCAAAAAAAAAAAAAATTACACATCATGATCAAGTTGGATTCATCTCAGGGATGTAAGGATAGTTCATCATATGAAAGTCAATAAATGTGATACATCACATCAATAAACTCAAGGACAAAAACCATACGATTACTTCAATAGATGCTGAAAAAACATTTGACAAAATTCAACATCCGTTCATGTTAAAGACACTCAAAAAATTAGGTATAGAAGGAAAGTATCTACACACATTAAAAGCCATCTATGACAAGCCCACCACCAGTATCATTCTAAATGGGGAAAAACTGAAGGCTTTTCCCTAAAGAACAGGAGCAAGACAAGGAATGCCCACTCTCACCACTTCTATTTAACATAGTACTGGAGCTACTAGATACAGCAATCAGGCAAGAGAAAGAAATAAAGGGCATCCAGATTGGAAAAGATGAAGTCAAACTGTCTCTATTTGCAAATGACATGATACTATGCAGAGAAAAACCTAAGGACTCTATCAAAAAACTCCTAGAGCTGGTTAATGATTTCAGTAACATCGCAGGATACAAAATAAATGCCCCCAAATCAGTTGCATTTATATTCTCCAATAATGAGCTAACTGAAAAAGAAATCAAGAAAGTAAGCCCATTTACAACAGTCAAAAAAAGTATAATACCTAGGAATTAATTTAACCAAGAAAATGAAAGATCTCTACAATGAGAACTACAAACCACTATTGAAGGAAATTAAAGAAGACACAAAAAGATAGATATTCCATGCTCTTGGATTGGAAGAGTCAATATTGTGAAAATGTCTATACTACCCAAAGCAATCTCCAGATTCAATGTAATCCCCAACAAAATACCAATGATATTCTTCACAGAAATAGAAAAAACAATCTCAACATTCATATGGAACAACAGAGGACCCCAAATAGCCAAAGCAACCTTAGCAAAATTAATAATAATAATAATAATAAAGCCAGATGCATAGCATTACCTGACTTCAAATTATACTACAAAGCTATAGTAACCAAAATAGCATGGTACTGGCATAAAAATAGACACTCAGACTAGTGGAGCAGAATACAGATCCCAGAAATCATCCTTCAGGCTTACAGCCATCTGATATTTGATGTAGGCAACAAAAACCTACATTGGGGAAAAGACTGCCTCTTTAATAAGTGGTGCTGAGAAAAATGGATATTTATATGCAGAAGAATGAAACTAGACATGCACCTCTCACTGTATACCAAAATCAACTCCGAATGGATTAAAGATAAGAATAAGACCTAAACTGTAAAACTACTAAGGGAAAATATAGGTGAAACACTTCGGGAACCAGGTCTGGGCACAGACTTTATGAACATGAGCTTGAAAGCAGAAGCAACAAAAGAAAAAGTAAACAAATGGAACTATTGCAAACTAAAAAGCTTCTGCACAGCAAAGGAAACAATCAACAGAGTGAAATGACAACCTACAGAGTGAGAGAAAATTTTTGCTAACTATGCATCTGAAAAGAGATTAATATCCATAATGTACAAGGAACTCAAGCAATAAAACACAGTAGAAAAACAAATAACCCAATTAAAAATGGGTAAAGGAGCTGAATAGACTTTTTTCAATGGAAGATATACAAATGGCCAACAGGTACATGAGAAAATGCTCTGCAACAGTAGTCATCAGTGAAATGCAAATTAAAACCACATTGAGATATCATCTCAACCCAGTTAGACTGGCTATAATCAAGAATACAGAGAATAAAAAATTCTGGCGAGGATATGCAGAGAAGGGAATAGTCCTACACTGTTGGTGGGATTGCAAAATTAGTACAACCACTACGGAAAACAGTATGGAGGTTTCTCAAACAACTACAAATAGATCTTCCCTACAATCCAGCAATCCCACTTCTGGGTAGATACCCAAAGGAATGGAAATCATCATGTTGAAGGGATACCTGCACTCCCATGTTCATTGCAGCTCTGTTCACAATAGCCAAGACATGGAACCAACCTAAATGTACATCAATGGACAATTGGATAAGGAAAATGTCATATATATAAACCATGGAATACTATTCTGCCATAAAAAAGAATGAAATTCTCCCATTTGCAACAACATGGATGAGCCTGGAGAAACTTATGTTGAGTGAATTAAGCAAAGCACAGTGGGATAAATATTTTGTGTGCTCACTCATAAGGGGGAGCTAAGAGAAGGAAGGAAGGAAAGACCACAGTGGTGCATCGGATTTGCAGAGGGAGAGAACATACCTAGGGACACAAAGTGGAGTGAGGAAGAGAGGTGGGGAGGGAGGTTGGGGATAACTGGGGGGATAAATGAGCGGGAGACACAGGGTATAATTACCATTTGTGGTAATGGGCATGCTGTCAGTATGGATCTGGCCATTACATCTTAGGCATGAGTGGTGACAATTTGCTTTGTACCTTGTGAATATTCATAACATATGCAAAGCAAAGCAAAACAAAACAAAAACCCCAGAATGTCGTAAGGGGGTTGAATTGGCAAGGATCTAATGATTAATTTCACCAGGCCAGAAAAGTAAAGCCAAAGATAGTTATTTACAGAACACTGTTGTGAGTAATAAAGAGTATTCTTTATTAAATATGACTCAAAGAAGTAATCTAACATAAAGTTTATTGATGGCACCCTGTCTATACCTACATGTACTATTAGAAGAGTCTATTCCCCATTCTACAGGGGCACTGTGGTCATTCATTCACAATGATCTGTGACATCCAAATCAAATACCGCACCTCAAAATTAATCACTACAATGTGTGAGATGTTTGCCTTTTTTCATTATGCCAAGTGGCTAATGCGCATTATGTGAAAACTCCCATATTTTTATGTTATTACAAAATTTTTAAATATTAACAAAGCAGAGATAATCATATATTAAGATCCATCATAAATTACCATCACAAGTCGTCAGCAATTCTTGTTAATTTGCCTTTTATTTTAAACTATAACTCCAATTACCCTGGTAGTATTTTAAAGTAAATATAAGATAGAATATTGTTAAGATAGTAGGAATTTTAGTACTTTTTATGGATAAAGAAAATAGATAATGAAAATACCTTTATAAAATGTAATAAAATACAAATAATTTTTAATAGCATATAAAAACTTGCAGATTTTTTAAAGCTCAAAATTCTACAGTTCTACAAATATCAGAGACTTTTCATAAAACACCTAAATACTTAAGGTCTAAAATGAGCCTGGACACTCAAGGTGACATTAAGTAATGTATCTTTTGGTCAACACAGCTCAAAAAAATACTGCCTGAGTATTTCCAGTTCATATCTGCTCTTTTGAATGATCC
Source organism: Cynocephalus volans (assembly GCF_027409185.1). NCBI lineage: Eukaryota > Metazoa > Chordata > Mammalia > Dermoptera > Cynocephalidae > Cynocephalus > Cynocephalus volans. Next base: position 44,766,210 of record NC_084463.1, on the reverse strand, counting down.
CTGTGTTTTGGAGGAACAGGGCTGCCTTTATCCACAGAGCTCATGGGCATGGAGAAATGGGGGCGGCTCTGGCTCCCAGCATCCTTGTGTTTTATACAATCTGTGGGTAATGATGCACTTGTCAGTTAGAAACAGTGTGTTTTTTAAAAAAGAAAAAGAAACAGAGAAAGGGGATGGGAAGAAGCTAAGAGAGAGAAAAACAGAGGTAATCATGAAATAGGACAGAGAGAGAGAAAAAAAAAAAGACCTAAACGAAACAGAATGACTTGAGATAATCTTTGACTTCACAGCACCTCATAAGGCTAATGTTGTTTTAATATTTTGGAATGTTTCTGTGTGCCTATATTTCTATGCATTGTGCTTAGTAACAATTTAGAAAAAAAATTAAAGAAACTGTGAAAACGAACTCTATAAAGACACATATGCTATAGGTGGAGGTCTTTTGGAAGCACGCTTGGTAAAGCTGTATCAACACTTTGTTTTTAACTTAAAGCATTTTGATTGTAAATATTTTTATAGAAATACACAATCTTTCACTTTATCAGACAGCTTTAAATAAGTTTGTAACAATCACTAAGAATTCAGGATTTTGCCACCAGGATGCAGAATAATCTACCACAAAGATGATCTGCCCAGTTACACAAAAAGTCAGTTGAAAGACCATCAGAAATCAATAAAAACAAGTGTTGACAGAAGTTACAGACATGCAAAATATCCTTCAGTGCAAAGAATTTTGTAAACATCAGCCGACTTGTGCTAACTAGAGGTTCAAAGTCAACAAGTGTCCATCCTGTGTACAGTGACCCAGCATTAACTCACTGGGTCTCCTTTCCCCAGAAACTGTGGAAATGGAAGAACAGAAAGAAACATTATGCCTTGAATGTTTTACAACAGCGTTACTTCTAACACTTATTTCAGTTGGTTTATTTAGAATGCATTAGGGAGATCTGATGTTTTATAACAGCCAACCATCATGTCTGGATTTTTTTTTAGTTTCCCTTTTTGTGGGTTTCCTGCCAGGAATCCTTGTTAAAGGATTGGCTTGTAGTTTTCTATCCAAAGTTCCTGCTCTGTTTTCAGGGTTCTACTGCACATACGTGAGAAAGCCAATGTAAGAACAGCTGGATAGAAGCAGATGTTTTTGAGGTCTATTAAAAAACATACAGAGCCACCACTCTGACAAGTACAGAAGTAACAGACTCAGCCAGTGCAGGAGAAGAGAGACCGAGATATTTTTCCTATGTTTGTGCACAGCTTAAGAGAGATTGTTGTAGGTGTGTTTGGCCTTCTGTGGTCTGGCCTACTCTTCTGTTTGCAGCTGCCACAGGCTGCATTGCCAGCAGCTGTATTACTGCCAGTTTGGCCCATGTTTATGTTCCCTCTGACCCTTGTAGCCATTTGAGTTTGGAACTAATAATCTCATTGTTCTGTAAATAATATTTCATCTTTCTTCAGGGTTGAAAATAGTTCTGATTTAGCTATAAATGAAATAATCATAGTGTTTTAAGTTTCTGATTGGTTTCTCTCAAATCATTCTGTGCCTCTCCAATGCCCACATTGTAACAGAGGATTTAGGACAAAAGATGTCAGATGCAATACATGTTCTCTAGTCCCACTCTGAGTCAGACTCAGTTGCTGAGTCTACGTGATTGTCAAACACTTAATGCTGCCCCACTAAACAAGTAGCCTGTTGGGCACAGAACATATTAGGTCCTGCCTTAATTACTTTTACAGCCTCCTACAGAGCAACATAGCCTTGTGTTTTTCTTTCTTTCTTTCTGCTGTCACTAACTGAACACACAGGGATGAACTTGTCATTATATATCAAGAATTCATGTCACGTGAGTACTACACTAAGACACTATAGTAAATTCGGAAATGCTACTGGAGGGAGCATGGATCACCTCACTGATAATTTAATTATTTAAGTTTAAAAATAACTTTTAAAAGAGTACTAGAAAATAAAACTGTAAAACTCATAGATTAGGCTCAAACTGGCAAGAAACCATCTAAACCTCTTTTTAGATCATTTACCTTTGCTTCCACAGCGTTGTTTAAAAAGGTGACAGAAATTTATTATAGTCCAAAAAATAACATCATAAGTATGTGAACAAAACTGAAACAACTAACTTTGATTTGTACTGGACATAGCAAATTCAAAACTGAATCTTCCTGTTTCACTGAATACTGGAATGGACTGGATCACTGAGACAGCTTCTGCCAAACATCTCAAAGGACATTTGGGAATCCACACAGTGTGACAAAGCCTGTGAGCACCCTCCAATCCATTTCAATGCAGGAAACATAGAAGGGGTATCTGAAATTTCAATTGTGCTTCCTATACAACACAAAGAAAACCATAGCTTTGTTTTGCATCACTTCTTTGGTGCCAAAGATGATAAAAAAAAAAACTAATTCCAAGAATTTGGATAGGAGAAGGCATTACCAGTGATTTAATGTTCCAATTGCTGTGTTCAGTTTTCACGCCTGCCAGCATCCAGCAGAAATACATCATGTCAGCCAGTGTGGAATGTGTCATAAAAGGACTCTTTTCCCAAGATAAAGAACCATGCAGTCACACTGAGGAAGATCCAGAGAATCCCAAGAACTGCACGAGGTTGTACAAGAACAGATTTTCTTTCTTCAAGCTTCTAAGAGCTTCAGGCAAGCCTTGGTTTTCAAGTCTGAGTTTATTTAGGCATTCCTCTTTCTTGGCCCTGAGCTCCATTTCCACATCAGGCTCATCCAACCAGTAATCAAAGTCAGGGGCCAAAACCAGTGGGTCCTTCTCTGCTTGGTGAGTCTCTCCCACAAGGGACTCACCTTCTTCTGTGCCTTAATGTTTACCCACCTCTTAGTCAGTTTGGTCTAAGAACTCCAGGTGAAATTTCTAGACATTGTCTCCTTTGGCTCCATGTCCCTGAGCTTAGAAATGCAGCACATTTTCAGTGATGCCAGTGGCAGGATTCTGCCCATCGCTCTGCTCTACAAGAAGACAGAGCTCCCAATGTCGGTAAGGCCAGTAGTTATGCAGGTTGGAGCCTGACTCTCCATGGCCACACTGCGTAGAGCTTGAGGAGGCTCTGGTTGCTGCCCCTCACAGCCTCAGGTAGTGGCTAACAGCAGGCAGCAAATCCAGCTCCCGACCACTCACAACTGAACAGCCTCCAGACCATGCCAGGCCAGACTTGCACAGTCCCAAGCTTTCCTCTTCTGATTAGTTGATGCCAATCAAGGATTATCCAGTCACATTCAGACTACAAGACTCCCTCTCATCCGATCAGAACGAGTCTTCCAGGAGCCCTTATTTAAATACAAGTCTATAAATGATCTGCTTTTGTCCTCACCTGCCATTTTCTCTTCTCAGAGGTTGGTGGTCTCTGCTGTGCCCCGTTGGTCTCTGCTGTTACAGGAGGGCGTCCAGGGAAGCAGCACAGATGAGCTGCAGAGAGTGACAGCTGCAGGAAGGGAAGCTCTGCAAGTGTGCTGGAGATGCAGGATCTGGTTCTCTGGTATTGGACAACTTTCTTGGGTCCGTGTGCTTCTAGGTCATCCTGAAGACTCAGGACTGGTGAGTCCCTATGTATTTTGGTTATTGCCCCCATCTAAGACGTATGACCTGCAAATATTTTCTCCCATTCCTTGCGTTGCCTTATTATTTTGTCGATTGCTTCCTTTGTTGTATGGAAGACATTCAGTCTCAATTTAGTCACTTTGAGTGCCCAGGCTAAATATTTTATATAAAGTATTAGAATGGGTCATGTAGACCCCTAGATTTTCAATCAGAAAAAATAGTAGAACAGAGTTTCTATATAATACTAAAAAATATTTGTGTTTTGTTAGGTATAATAATGACACGTTTATTATTATTATTATTATTATTATTATTTTATCTGTTAGAAATAGGTAAGAAAACATCTACAAAGTAAATCATACGGGATGTTTATGAGGGGTCTTCAAAAATTTCATTAAATTTTTTAATTATTTTACTTCTATTTTACCATGAACTTTCGGAAGTACCCACACACTTGCTCTGAAATACCGCTGGGATAGAGGAGTTGGTAGCCAGAACTGATGACAAAATAACGAAGTGTCTTGATGGGTGCTTGTCATGGGTTTTATTATATAATTGTCCCTTCTATTGTGTAAAATGTTGGCATTTCTATTTTAATATTTAAATGAAGCACATAAGCATTTTTATAACAGTGCCTCACACACTGCACATCTCCCTGTCCCGTAAGGGTAAAAGGCAAACCCCTCCAGCTACGGGGGCTGGGCCGCAGCAGCCGCAGTTCTGGAGGCCGACGCAGGGGCAGGGGCGCAGTTTCCCGTCACCCCGCTTCCAGGGCGCACGCGTCCCGGAGCGCTCCCAGGCTGCCGCCTCGCTGCAGGGAGGCTTCTCCTTGGCCAGGGGCGGCTGCTCCCTGTCCCGCCACTGGCAGATGGCCAGGGCCGGGTCAGGCCCCCGCAGAGGTTCGTGGAGGCGGCAGAGGGTCCCGAGCTCTCCCCGCCCGAGGAGGGTCCGCTCCTCAAGGGAGAGCTCTGAGGCCCGGAAAGTCAGGCCGCCAGTGCCACCCCCAGACCCCGCGTCCAGACGCTTTGGTGCCGGGCAGTGGCCGGCGGGGCCCTCACCGCGACCATGGGCTCTGGCGCCAGGCGCTGACAGCCGCCGCTGTCGCCGCTCCGCCGCGCCCTTGCCCGGACTGGGCTCCCGGGTGTCCAGAGGCGCGGGCACTGCCAGGCCTGCAGAGGCGTCTCGGAAGCCTGCAGGTGGGGACCCGGCGTGCGGAGCCGCAGGAGCGATCTCCAGGGCACAGTCCATGCTTCTGGTCTACACGGTTTGCAGAGGTAGGAAGCACGTGTGTATTAATCCTTCGCCCCAGATTTACTGTTATTTGCGGTCCCTCCGTATTTTTCTCCAGCCCTAGACAACTAGCAATGTCAACTCTGTCTCTAGAGATTTGCCTTTTCTGGGTATGTCTTATAATTGCAGTCGCACTTTTTGTGGTTTTTGTGTCTAGTTCCTCTCTGTCGGCTCTGAGTTTCACTCTTGTGGTAGCATGCACCGTTATTTAATCCATTTTGATTGCTGAATAGTGTTCTAGGATAAAGATGTACCACCATTGTTTTTCCTTTGATTCGTGGGAAGAGGTTTCTGGTTTTGGTTTGGGCCGTTATGAATCGTGCTGCAGTGAACTTTTGTGCGGACATAGCTCTTCCTATCTCTTCAGTAAAAAACTGGGAGTGGAACTGCTGGGTCAATACGGTAATTCCAACAAAATACTTTGAGAAACTGCAAAATTGTTCTTCAAGGTGGCTGCACCATTTTACACTCCCACCAGCAATGTATGAGGGTTTCATACTCGCCAAATCCCTGATTTACTACTTTTTGTCGTTGGATTAGTCATTCTTCTGGGTGTGAAGTCGTCTCTTTGTACTTTGAATTTGCATTTCCATCATGACTCATGTTAAGCTCAATTTACATACTTACTGAGAATTTTATGTCTTTTAGATAAGATTTCTGTTGAAAATATTACTTAATTTTTTAAAAAGAAAATGTGATTTCATTAATATTATATTTTACATTCTAGGATGTTGTTGCAGAGCAGTTGGAGGAGAGGGAGGGGAAAGGGGAAGGAAACGGGGTGGAAGGAGGTGCAAGGAGGAGGGTGGGATTGAGGCCTGTGGCAGCCCCTCATCCCCACAGGGGAGACCTGGGGGCTTCCGAGCATAGCTTGGTCACTGCTGGGCTGGGGGCAGATGTCAGGGGGTCTGGGGCAAAAACCTTCGTCCCCCACCACCCCAGCTCAGGAACCGGGGGCCCTTCTTGCTGTGGCTTGGTGGTTGCCACCGGGTTGGCTGTGCGTGTTGACATTACCTCACTTTTAAGATCGTTTCTGTCTTTTTATTATATTCAGTAGTTTTCACTATAAAACCAGAGCACCTTTACAAAAAAATTTTCCCAAAATTTTTAGGCTGTTTTGAATGCTATTGTTTTCTTAATTATATTTTTGAGATTTTGAGATGTTAATTTCTAGTGTATAAAAATAATCGATTTTTGCTTCATGATCTTGTATCCTGCAATCTTGCTGAATGTATTTATTACTTTGAGTGGATTTTACTGAATTCTTCAGAATTTATTTCATATACGAGATCACATCTTGGATATTAAAACGCACTTTTACTCTTTCCTTTGCAATCGGATTCCTTTTCCTCATTTTTCACCCTTGACTTCTTTAGCAAAAACCTTCAGTAAAATGTTGAATAGAAGCGGTAAAAGTGAATGTTCCTGTCTGTTCCCAGTCTTATGAGGAAAACATTCTGCTTTCACCATTAAGTATGATGTTTACTGTAAGCTTTCTGTACACACCCTTTATCAGTTTGTAGAAGTTCTTTTTGATTCTTAGTTTGTTTAGGGTTTTATTCATAAAAGGATAAGGGATTTAATCAAATTTTTGTGCTTGTGTGTGCGTATGTTGATTGATAGTATTATATCTTGATTTTCTTAATATGGTGCATTTTATTAATTGTTATTAACAACTTTATTGAGGAATAATTGATACACAAAAATACACATTTAACATATACAGTTTCAGTTTGGACATATGCACACACCCATGGTACCCTCACCACAATCAAGGTGATAAACATATCCTGGTTAAGTTTTCTCACCACAACTCAAACACACACACACAAACATATACACACACACAAACACATACACACACGGACACCAGGAAACTTTTGAAAGTGGTGTATAGGGATGAATACATGAATAGTTTTAAAGACATTAAACAAACTACATACTTGTGGCACCATCCCACATGGTCATGGTTTATAATCCTTTTTATATATTTTTGGATTCAATTTGTCAGTATTAAAATTTCTTAGTCTATCTTCAAGAGGGATATGTTCTCTGGGTTTTTTTGTATGTGTGTGATGCTTTTCTGTGGTCTTTATTATGATAATATTGCTCTAGTAGAATGAATTGAGAACTGTTTTCTATTTTTATGAAAGCCGTTGTGAAGGATTAGTATTAATTCTTCATTTAAATTAGTAGACTGTAGCAGTGATCTGAGATATTCTTTGTATAAACGTTTTAAATTAATTTAATATCTTTATATAGGCATATTAATATATTCTTTACTTCTTGAGTCTGTTTTGATAATTTTTATCTTTAGAAAAATTTGTTTATAATTTATAGTATTTCATGTTTCTAAGTTTTTGTGGCACTTGATGTATAAAAAAATGAAATAGAATGAGGCTTTGGTGTAATCTCTGAATGCCTTAAGTCTCAGAGTCCTCTGATATGGGAAAGGGGAAATGACTCTGACTTCTGTACCCGCGACGCTGAGACAGATGAGGTTGCATGTAAATTATATTAGGAGATTATGGCATCTGACTGTGGGTTTTATCAAGATGGCAGACTGAGCCTTTATCTTTTTATGTATCAAAATTTAGGTAACAAAAAAAAAAACTCGCAGTTAGAGAAAATACAAAAGATGATGTAAATGAAGAACGGTATCAATGGTTGATAATTTGATAAATCAGAAAAGTTGAGACTTACAAAATCATATTATGAATTTTTCCAAACTACTTATACATGTATAGCCCTAGTACATAACAGTTTTAAATATGTAATACAAAGATTCTTTGAAAAGAAAGATAAACTGGCATATTTACCATTATATTAGGTGACATTGAAATTACCACAACATCAATTGTTTTCATGGATAATGAAAATATGAACACATCAAATGCTAACCGACTTTATTAGAAAATCGACGAGTTAGGCAGATAGACACACGGACAGCCTGTTTAGTCAGTAAACAGAGAATATGCATTTAGAAAAATTCTGAAAATTGTAAGATTTTAGGCTCTGAATGTATCGATAATGTCATACACAACAGCAGAAATCCTACAGGTTCCATTTTTTATCAACTCTGAAATCACAGTAGAAACTACTGATTAAAGTGTACCCAGCAAGCATTATCTAGCCACATACCTTGTCATTTTTTGTTGAAATCAGGATATTTTGATATAATGTGGTAACTTCGGAATTTAGATCATCCTCCTTCCTCTGGGTTTTGGTGTTACTTATTGTGCGTTGAAGTTTGTTTTCTAAGCTTGTTTTTTAAAGATGGTGTACTTTGTCATGTGTGTCTATTGATGTCTCTGTCCCATTAGCTTAGTGAGCAGCTAGTGATTGCAGAGATTTCCTTAAATGCTTGTTCTTGCCCTGTACCCAGTCCCCCCTCCCAAAAAATAAATCTGATCTTTTTATGTGGGATATGTGTGTGTGAGGGTGTGTGTTTTTGTGTTTGTGTGTGTGTTGGGTCATGCCTTTACCAATCAACCAGGAAGTTACAACTTTGTCTTTGCCTCCACATTCTGCTTTTGCAGAGTTTGAAGGTCGAGGTGAGTGTTTAAGATCTTCCTGGGTCTTTCCTGAGCCTGGCCCTGGCCCTGGGCATCCACATTGCTTTCTATATTTCCAGGACTTTGTCACATCCCCAACACCCAAAATATCTCAGTCCCCATTAACTCTTTGACATACCTTCAAAGATTTATACTTAAATATAGGTCAGGCAGAATGCAACAAACTATATTAAAATATCATTCATAAAATAATACAACTCTAAGTATTAGGTATTATTATTGATGTGAGGAAATAAATTTCAGTAAGCTTACTTTTCTCTAAAATAACATATTAATGCAAAATAGCATTGGGTTTGCAAATGGCTTCTTCTGTTCATTACAGTCCTCTTTTTTGTACATCTGATCTAAGCGCATAGGTTTTGTGATCAGTCTGGTTCTTGGCCCATGTAATTATGTTATTTCCCCTGCTATTATTATGAATTTTTATATTCTTCTTTGGGGCTTGCAATACTAAGAATATTCTAAGTTGAGAGTGAGAATAGTGATGATGAACTTGACCTGCATCATCTGTCATCTAATTATGCTCAGAGCCTTCACCATCAACCCAAGGACAGCCTAGTTGTCACTGCTCAAGTGAGTGCTGAGATGTGCCTTCTGGTTTATAGGATTTGCTTTTTAACCAATAAGGGGATCACAACCCTCAGCATGGTGTTGTCCACACCACGCTCAACCAGTGAGTGCACTGGCCATCCCTATGTAGGATCCGAACCTGTGGCCTCAGTGCTCCCAGCGCCGCACTCTCCTGAGTGAGCCACGGGGCAGCCCTGGTTTATAAGTTTTTAAGGTATCAGTTAGTATTGCTCTGCCTCCCACAGATTTGACACCCCTGTTCCCCTGGGTGATGGAGCTGCCAAAGATTATTCAAAGCACATCTCTTCCGAGCAGTGAGAAGCCCCCAAAAGGGGTTAATCTCCCAGAACCCCAAGATTGAGGCATTCCTTCCTTGGGAAATTAACCAAGAACTGGAATTCTGGCCCTGCATTTATTCTCCAGACCAGGAAGTTACAGAAGAAGAACATGGGGTAGGGTAAAAGTTTAACAAGTTTAACAATAGAGGCTGGTAACATTCAGTAAAACAAGCAAGGTGACATTCCATAATGCAATTTGCAAAAGGTTAAGTCGATCCACCAACAAAAGCTTGATCTTAGTAAACAATTCTCTCCCTACAGCAATTTCCCAGTATCTTTACATATTAATCAGTAAATTGTCTGTCCTTGAGCCAGCAACCTTGCTGTGCTACAATTCTTTATCTTACAGCAGAGACTATAGCCTGGGGAAAATTTCCTGTCTTTTGCAAGGTCAATATTTTATATGTACTTTTAAGAAGTTTGGCTAAACCTGAAACTAAGAAACTAGACTCTGTGAAGTATATTTGCTTTATAAATGTAAGTATACTCCACAAGTTAGGACCCTATTCTTCTTTACACACAGACCAAGCTATACAACCTTTGAGTTTTTTTTCTATTCTGCTTTTCCAAATATGTACCATATTTTCAGATCCCATTATTATTTTATGTTGGGGTTGCCAGACTCACCAAATAAAAATACAGGACTCACAGTAAAGGATAAAATTCAGGAAGACAACACATAACTTTTTAGTATAACTATAAAATCTTCACATATTTGCATGTAACATTCCTGTGCAATGCCTGGGGGTATTTTATATACATATACATGTATATAATTACATATTTTATACATGTATTAATTTTATGCATGTATTAAAATTACTAATTTTACATGTAATTATATGTAAAATTAAGTCTTATTATTTATCTGAAATTCATATTTAACTGACTGTCTTGTGCTTTATCTGTTAACCCCAATCCATGGGGACAATAGTCCTTCCCAGCCCAGGTTCAGCACCAATGCCCTCCAGAGTCTCATTGGAAAAGGCTGCCCATGATAATCTAGCAAATCCACTCTTTATTTGGCATTTGATCATCAGTTAGAGAGTGGGACCATGAATTAGATTTTATATGTGTAAGAATTTGTCTATTTGTTCTAGGTTATTCAATTTGTATGTGTACACTTGCTAATAGTAGTCTTTTATAATATTTCGTATTTCTCTTATATCGGTTGTAATGTGTGCTCTTTCTTTTATTATATTTGTTTGAGTTTTTTTTTCTTAGTTGGCCTAGCTTAAGGTCTGTCAATGCTGTCTTTTACGAAAACCAAAACAAAATGAAACAAAACTCAGCTTTGTTGATCTTTTCTATTGTTTTTATAGTCTCTTATTTATTGTGTTGATCTTTGTTATTTGTTTCATGATACTAACTTTATGCTTAGTTTGTTCTTGATTTTCTTGTTCATTGAGGTATAACATTAGGTTGTTCATTTGCGATCACTCTCTTTTTAATACAGACACTTATTTTGATAAAATTCCCTCTTTTAACTGCTTTCTTGAATCCCATGAGACTTGGTATGTTGTGTCTTCATTTTCATTTTTCTAATGATATTTTTTGATTTCCATTGTATTATGTAATTTTTGATCCATAGGTTGTTGAGAGCATGTTGTTTAATTCAACGTATTTGTGAATATTTCGACTTTCCTTTTTGCGATGATTCGAATGTGTCCCTTCAAATTTGATGCTAAAATGTAATCTCCAACACAGTTCTATTAAGAGGCAAGGCCTCGAGGAGCACCTTCAACAGAATGTGCTGGAAAAAATGGATAGTCAGGGTACTCATGTGCGAAAGAATGAAGTTGAACCCTGACTTACACCATTTATAAAATTTACTCAATTGGATCAAGGACCTAAATGCTCTGCACATGGGTTCACTGTGGTTGTGGTCAAATGCCTCACTGAAAATCTCCCTGTCACTTGCAGGCTAATGAGGTAAGGAGCAGACATGTCCCCACATTCGGCAGAGCAGGGAGGGATGGGGGAGCAGAAGTGAACACACGTCCCCTGGGGTCCAGGGAGAAGAAGCAGAGACAGGAACTGAGACTAGCCTGACTGAAAATACACAAAGGACTTCCAGAGCCCTCTTACCATTTTTTGTATGAATAGTTTGATCATATTGTTGATAATCAAATGACCATTAATGTGAGGGTTCATTTCTGGACTCTCAGTTGTATTTTACTGATTTTTTTTCCTGTTCTTATGCCAGTACCACACTGTCATCAGTACTGTAAGGTTTAAATCCAAATCTGCAAGTCCTGCAATTTTTTTTTTAAGTATTATATTGATTATTCTGGGTTCCTTGCAATTCCACACAAATTTTAAGACTGGCTTGTCAATTTCTGTAAAAATCTGCCTGGGATTAGGTACAGCTTGTGTTGAATTTGTACTTCAATATTGGTACTATTGCCATGTTAAAAATGAACATCATTCAGATCCCTGTATCAGCCAGCTGCCAAAAAAATGCCACAAAACAAACCAAGAAAAATAAAATATAAATGTCAGATCCATGAACCAGAGATATAATTTTATTTAGTTAGTTCTTTAATTCTTTCAACAATGTTTTGTAGATTTCAATTTAGTGTCATACTACTTTGGTAAATATATTTCTCAGTGTTTTATTTTTTTGAATTTTTTAATAGTTTTTTTTCTTATACTCATTTTCAGTTTACTCATTGCTAATGTTAGAACTGAATTGATTTTCTGTATTAGTCTTGTATCCCACAACCTTGCTGAACTTGGTCATTAGTTCTTATAGTTTTCTTTTGCATATTTGTATTTCCTATATAACAAAACATCTCATTTGTGAATAGAGATAATTTCTTTTTTTCAGTCAGGTGACTCATTTTATTGTCCAATTGCCCTGGCTTGATCCTCCAGTACAAATTTCGGAAGACAGTAGCATGAGTAGACATTGCTTTTCTTGTTCCTTAGTTTGGGAGAAAGCATTTCATCTTTCATTGTAAAGTATAATGTTAGCTGTACAACTTTAGCAGATACTCTCGATCAGGATTAGTAAAGTCTCTTCAGTTTCTAGTTTGTAGAGTGTTCTTATTCATAAAGAGGTGTTGAATTTTATCAAATGCTTTTTTTGCACCACAGAGAGGGCAGAGAAGAGTGGGAAGGAGGGCAGGTCACTTGGCTTACAGAGGGCTCAGTAGTAGGAGGCAAAGGCCCCAGCCAGCATGACGTGGTCTAGTGCCACCATGAATTTGACAAGCCACAGGAATATGAATGTGTTGAAGGCCTGCAGGCCCAGCAGCACCCAGTGGTAGCCCAAGTCACTGCCTTAGAAGGTAAACTGGCAGTGGGCTTTGGGACACACGTGGGATTCATTGGAGGAGAGGAAGGTCTGGGGGAAGATGCAGAGCCAAGTCAAAATATAGGGGCCAGGAGTTCAGATTAGGCTCTTGGCATCAGGCCTGGGATCAGGTAGACCCTGTGGTATGGCAGGAGTCATGGGGATTAAAGGTAATGCAAGGAACTGGGGGTTCAGGATAGGGGCTTGTGTAAACCAAGGAAAGATTCTAGAAGCAAGAACTGGCAATCATGGGTGTCAAGAATTATTCAAGGGGAAAAAAGATGAACGATTTAGCATATAGGGGTGGGGGACAGGCCAGGCTGAAGAGGGGAAGCCAGCTTGGAAAGTTGCTAGATCCAGTGATGGAGTCTCTTTTCCTCCACTCCCCCTATACCCAGCACAGGGTATACAGTGGGTGCCAAATGTTTGCTAATAATCTCTCAAATGGTGAATGAGAAGTTTCCAATTGTCTTGAGGCTGCTAGTGCAATATCTGCCCTCTCTACCACAGGGATGCCCACCTCAGGGTTGCAGGATGTCCCAACAAGTGGGCAGGAGATGTCATCAAAGATCTTGTACACCATTTCTTTGGAAGTGGACCCAAGGTCTGGGATTGGTGACCTCAAGGGATGGTGGGAAGAAATCAATTCTCCCACCAGGTTCTAGCCCTGTCCCCAAGCTGCAGGTCGCTTTCAGGTGAATTTGGCCTTTATCTATCTCAAGGTCAGAGATTGGGTTGTGGTGGTGGATACAAAACAGTGTTGGCCCAGTAGGCAGTGCAAAGGCACAGCAGGAAGATGACCAGAGGGTAGAACATGATGTATCCCACATCCCTGTGGAGAAGAGAAACAGGCACCAGAGCCTGAACAGCCCTGGGAATGACCCCAACTGGGATTCCTGGTGCCCTGGCACCCACATGCTGGCTTCTTTGATGAGTGCAATGGTAATGAGAATTATCTTCTGAAGAAAGATGAGCAGCAAGATTATAACCTCAAGGATACTCAGAACAATCAGTGCAAGGGGCAGACAGTGGCTGAATGTGCCAGTCACCTAGATCCCTGCTCCCTCCAAGGCCTCATGAGGGGCAGAACTGGGGAACTCACTGAAAGCCATGCAGGTCTGCCATAACTGCAGGTACATCCAGAGGTCCATCTGGATGACAAGATCCACCAGGGAGATGTCAGATCCAGCCTCCCCATGAAATCAGGCATACTCCAAGTAGTGGTGAAATATTCCTACACAGGGAACCACACCTCAGCCTATCAACTCCTCCCCCAATCTTGCAAAGCAGGTACATCCACTCCCATTTAACAGAAGCAAAAACCGAGGCTGAACATGGCTGCCTTTGCTTGCTCCTGCTTCAGGGCCTTTGTACTTGCCGTTCCCATTGCCTGGGACATTCTCTCCCATGGTGGATCTTTCACATCCTCAGGTCTCTGTTCAAATGTCACCTTCTCATGAGACCTTCCAGAACCCCATCCTCACATAGAATCACATTCTCCTACTCTCCAACTTCTTATGCCCCTTCCTTATTTTGAAATGCTAAAGGTTTTTTCTCATTTATTTCTTTCTTGCCTATCTTTCCCACACCCCAGGAATACAAACACAAGAACAAGGATTTGTCCTGTTTTGTTTATTGCTATAGGACCAGCATCTAGAAAACTCTCTAGAACACAACAGACACTCAATACATGTTTGATGAATGAATATGCATATAAAAAAGGAAATAAAAACCTATTGAAATAAGTTTTCTATGAGGAGATGGACACTGAGTTTAGACCTTTTATTTGATTTCTACCATAGCCCAAGAGGTAGAGTTGTCATTTCTATATTTACAAAGCAAACTGAGACTCAACAAAATTCAATAACTTGCCAAAGCAATTGTCAGCAGATCAAGTCCTTCTGGCCACAGAGATCTTGTTATTTACTGTAAACTCTGTCATCTCATTTGGCTGTCAGACCTGCCCTGCTCCAAGCACACTGGGCTCTACACATGTAAAACTGTGTCAAGGGGACATCAATAGATATTGGGTTCAGATGACCCATGAGCATAAATCTAAAGAAGAGTAGTGCAGAAGAGACAATGGCCTTAGAAATGAAGTGAACATTTGAATGAAGGTACCAGTTTAATTTAAATATCTACTGATCTCTTTACTGTCTGACCCTGTCTGTCTCTTCTCTGTCTCTTTTTCTGTCTTTCTCTCTCTTTTTTATTTCTTCTCTTTCTCTGTCTTATACACAACAACTCTAACAGGATGCCCAAGGTCAATTCCCAACCCTCCAGAGCATCCTTCCTTTGCATCCTACCCATTTGCCTCCACAAACAGTGCGAGTTTTGCAGATGACATTCAAGAGCAGACTCTTGTGGCAGAAATGGGGCCCAGTACTTTATCCAGCCCTTCCTGTTTCTCTTCCTCTTTTATTCTCCTTGGAGCTCATGGGTTGTGTGTCCTGGTAATCCTCTCCACCCTACCTGATGTGAGGATATGTTTGCTCCATCCCTCAATTGCCTACAAGTGGCTGGAAGATTTTCAGTGAGGCATGTGATCACCACCATAAGCAGCCATGGGGCAGAGCAAGCTGCATGGTCATGGGTGGACGATCGCTGAGAGCACAGGGAAGAGAAGGCACCTGGGGAGAGCTGGCCAGTGTTTCTATATGGGTTATCCCCCCTCCAACACCCCAACACACACACACAAACCCGTCACACAGGAGTGATAATTCCTTCCCTGCCTGCTTTACAAAACCATTGTTCAGAGAAAGCTTTGGATGAGTAAGCAGCCTACAAACTGCGGAGCACCAGCTCTGCCAATATTTTAATTGACCTTAGCATTATTGCAACCTACAAAAGTCTACTTTTATTTTGTTTATTTTTAAAATAGTACAAAGTGGGCCTGTCTCCCACTAAGATCAAATTTCAGGTTTTTTGGATGTACACCCAGAGGTAGAATTGCTGGGTTATATGATAATTCTCCATTTTGTAACATTTTTAGGAACCTCAATACAGTTATTTATTTCAGCTGCACATCTTGTGCTTCTACCACACATTGCACATGATTTCTGTGTTGCTCACATTTTCTCCAACACTTGCTCTTTTTTATTTTGCTTTTTTTTTTTCTTGGTAGTTGGCATGATAATGGGTTTGAAATGATATCGTGTTATGGCTTTGATTTGTATTTCCCCGATGATTAGTGGCATCAACATTGTTTTCTGAGCTGTTGGCTATTTGTATATCCTTTTTTGAGAAATGTCTTTTAGGTCTTTTGTCTATTTTTAAAACAGATTATTTGTTGCTGCACTGTTGTTGTTGTTATTGAGTTGTTGGAGTACTTTATATGTTGTAGCTATTAACCCCTTATTAGATATATGGTCTACAAATGTTTTCCTCTATAGGTTGCCCTTTCACTGTGTTGATTATTTCCATTGCTGTACAGTAGTTTTTAAGTTTGACATAGTACTTTTTGATGTTTTTTAATATTTTGGTGTCATACTTTAAAAAATATTGCTGGGGCTGGCTGGTTAGCTCAGTTGGTTAGAGTGTGGTATTATAACACCAAGTTCAAGGGTTTGGATCCCCATACTGGATAGCCATCAAAAACAAAACAAAACCCAAACAAAAATCATTGTCAAATGCAATGTGATAAAGTTTTCTCCCATACTTTCTTTTGGGAATTTTATGTTTTCAGGCCTTACTTTCAGATTGTTAGTTAATTTTCAGTTAGTTTTTGTGAAGATGAGAGTCAAATTTATTGTTTTGCATATCCTTTGATACCCTTTTAATATATATATTTTTTTGATTGTGTAGCCTTGCTGCCCTTGATGAGGACTATTTGATCATATATATGAGAGCTAATTTATGGGCTGTCTGTTTTGCTCCAATGGTCCAAATGTCTGTCTTGATTTCAGTACCATACTGTTTGAATTGCTGTATTTTTGTAGTATGTTTTTAAAACAGGAAGTGAGAGACCTGTCTTTTGCAAGGTTGTTATAGCTATTTGGTTTCCTTTGGTATTCCATATAAATTTGATGATTTTACTTTTATTAAAAAAATTCCACTGAAATTATGAGGGTTTTCTTTGAATATGTAGATGCTTTATGTCACATGGACATTTTAACAATATTAAATATTCCAACCTATGAACACAGGATGCCTTTCTATTTATTTGTAGTTTTGTTTTGCTGTGTTTTATATCAATGTTTCGTAGTTTTCATTCTGCAGGTGTTTCTCCTCACTAGTTTAATTTATTCTTAAGAATTTTATTCATTTTGATGCTATTGTCAGTAGGATTGTTTCTTTAATTTTGTTTATGGAGTATTTGTTATTAATGTATAGAAAATCAAGTGATTATTGAGTGCTATTTTTTTATCCTGCAATCTTGATGAATTCAATTCTGAGCTTTAAAAGATTTTTTGCAGAATATTTGATTTTTTATATAAGTTTATATGATTTGAAAACAGAGATAATTTTATTATTTTTGTTTCTTTGCTTCCAAATCGAATGGCTTGTATTTCTTTGTATTACTTAATTAGTCTGGCTTGGAATTCCAGAACTATGGTGAATAGGAGTGACCACAAAAGGCATTCTTGCCTTGTCCATGATCTTACAGGAAATTCTTTTAGTTTTTACCATGAGTATATAGCTGTGGGATTTTGAGATATATAAAATATATCTATCTCACACACACAGATATAGTTTTCTTCAATTCCTATTTTTTGAGTTTTTCTTAAATGATATGATGTTGAGTTTTATCAAATGCTTTTTTCTGTGTCAATTGAGATCATGTACTTTTTGTACTTTATTCTGTTAAAGTGGTGTATTGAATTGATTAGTGTGTTGAATCATACTTGCACTTTACAAATAAATTGCAAAAGGTCACCATGGTGTGTAATGCTTCTACTGTGTTGTTAAATATTTCTTGCTAGTGTTTTGTTGAGGAGTTTGCATCATTATTTGTCAGGGATATTGGTATGTAATTTGCTTGTATCTTTGTTTGATTTTTTATTAGAGCAATGCTGGTCTCATAGAATAAGTTTGTAAGTGTTCACTCATATTCAATATTTTAATTTCCCTCTAAATGTTTAGTGAATGTCTCCAGTGAAGCAATCTGATCCTATGATTTTTCTTTTTTTTAAATTATGAGATATTTGATTAATATTCTATTCTGGTTATTCTGTACAGTTTTTTATTTCTTCATGATTTAGTCTTTGTAGGTTACATGTTTTCTGAAATGTGTTTATTTCTGCTAGGTTATCCAATTTCTTGGTGTATAATTGTTCACAGTTCACATGTTCTTTTTATTTCTGTGGCATCAGTTGCAATGTCTTCTGTTTCATTTAGAATTTTTTTATTTGAGTCTTCTCTTATTTTTTCTTTGCCATTCTAAACAAGGTTTTGTTAATTCTGCCAATTTTTTAAAAAGCCAACACTTAGCTTCATTGACTTTTTCTGTTGTTTTTGTATTGTCTATTATTTCTACTCTAGTCTTTATTTTTTGCATTCTTCTAACATTGAGTTGACTTTGCTAACTTTCTTCTAGTTCTTTGAGGTAAAAAGTTAAGTTGTTGATTTCAAATTATTTTTATTTTTTAACATCGGCCAGGCATTTACTGCTAAAAAGTTCTCTTACTCTGGTTTTTGCCTTAAAAGCATCATCACAATTCTTTTCCCATAGACAATAAATCAGAAGGAAAAGGAAGTTTGAGATCAGAGACAATCATCCCAGAAGGACTGAAATCTAAGGTAAGGCTCAGTCAGGGAGCTCCTGGATGTGGTCTGAGGACGCAGCGTTCTGTCTCTCTTTAGTCCATTTGTAAATAATATTCCTTTGGCCTTGTCACACCCCCCCCCCCATTGCTTATTGTGATCTTTGTATCGTTTTCCTGTAATAGTGCTGATGCAATTCCATAGATATAACTAGAAAACTACATGTCCAATCGTGGGACACAATAATCCTTAGCAAGTGAGGCAGCAGATGTTGTTTTCTCTTCACAATGGCAGAAAGACAGCCACAGTCCTAGGTCAGGAAATTATTTCTGCAAGTGTTATCTTTAGAGACACTCAAATTCCTGAGGTTGGTACTATGCCCTGTGAAAATGTCCTTAGTCTCTAAATCCTGGGAGTCCTGAGGTGTAGTGGGTTAGAAATCTTGATTCTCCTTTGATCTTAGAATAGGATTTTTAGGTAATGCATAAATGAGCCAAAAGGCTCTTGAGTAGGGGACAATAGTCCACAGATAGGTTTGGCAAAAGCCATCTAATCAATTCTAATCACTGTTTAGGGATGGGATTGTATACTTTGTTTTAGGTTGCTGGTTTGATTCCAGCTTGAATGACTATTGACTATTTAACCTACTGATTGTTCTTCAGGTATGGTAAAGAACTGCTTGCATGCTGTTTGAGTGTGCTAAAAAAATTGCTGTAGGAAGTATGTGGAAAAGAAAATGTTTACTAAGGGCAAGCCATTTGTTGGTGGATTGACTTAGCTTTTTACAATTTGCATTCTGGAATGTCACATTGTTAATTTTACTGCTATTACTAGTTTTAGTTGTTTAAAGCTATACTTAGCTATAATTCCCTTCTGTAACACTGCCTGTTTTTATGTCCTTCTTTGATGATTGAATCAACTGATTTTTCTTGTGAAACTTCCTTGTCTTGTCAATTTAAAAACAAGCTGATTTTGGATTGGGGCTGCTCCCCTGATGGGCGGCAGTCCCTCCAGGCCTCATTGATGGTACTTTGAGGGAATTATTTTTTTCTCTTTTTTCATCTCGGTTACATGGAGGAAAGTGTAACACTGAGGGGCTGTCCTCCCTCCTTGCCCAGGTTAATGACACTGAAATGAACATGTGCTCTAAGGAAAGTGAACTTGGGTGTTTCCTTCAGTAGCAAGAGAGGAAGATTGGCTTTTTTCCTCCTTTTTTCCATGTACAATATACTGCTGACCCTGCATAATTTCTTATTCTAAGGAGGCATTTGATAGTCTATATGTTATTTAATTTAACACATAAAGGAAAGAAACAAAAACCACAACTTCCAGGCTGTAATAGAAACAGGATTTTAATGTAGTGTTAAACTTTAGCACCTACTATTTAAAAAATAATGATTATTGTACTTCTTCAGTAGGTAAAGAGGGCTGAGGAAGAGCTTTCGGGGATAAGGGGCAGGGTCTTCCCTTCTTCTTCTGGCCCTGCTAGAAACCCAGGAAAAAGTTCACAATGTTCTCCTTCACATCAGAGCTGGAGGAGCTGAACCAGGATCCCAAGTGCCCCAACTGTGCCCTGATGCTGAGAAAGGGGCTTCACTTGATCTTGACTCGGGAGTTTTCTCTGCCACTGACAGAGACCTCTGTGATGGGGGCCTGATGATTGGATAGAAGGGATGAACTACCATGAGGCCTTCTCCCGGATTAATGGACCAGCCTCCCCACCTCACTGCACTGTGAGCTTCAGTGTCTGGTCCATCAACAGGGCCTCATTTGTCCCTGCTGTGTGAGTGACCAATTGGCATCACCTTATTTTACAGAGAGGAAAATCATGTCCCAGAGAGATGAGGCAACTCACTCCAGACACCAGGCTGGCCAGCAGTGAAGGTGTGAGTGATCCCAGTACCTGCTGTATGACTTGCTGAGCTCATGCTTAGTCCAAACATTCATTAAGTTTCCAGGCAGTTCACCCCTTCCTGCCAGCAAAGTTGCCCCTGAGCTTCATGATGGCCACTTTTCTTGGCCTTCAGGGTGTTGCTGGTCAACTGGGATGAGGGCTCCAGCTCACAGGACAGCTTGTAGCTACAGGACAGAGAGGCAGCTATGAGTCTACCAGGAGCCACACCTAAGTTCTCTCTCCCAGTGCCTGCCCAGCAGCTGGAGTTTTGGTGTTCCAGTGGTCACCATGCAACAGGGTCTGTGACATCAGAGAATCATGGCCATGGGATCTCTGCAGCTGGCCACCAAGGAATGTCCTCCCACCCTGGGCTGTCTTCAAATTCCCAGAAGGCCCTCACCTCCCATTCGCACTGAGATGCTCCCTGGACTGTAACCAGATCTCAAATCACTCCTCTGGCTGAATAGCGTAGCTGTTGGCTTATCCTGGAATAGCTGGGTTTCTTGTAGTGCTTTTACTTCCTGGGGCTAGAGGGAATGACATGGTGCTAACAGGGACTGTGTGGTTCATTTTGGAGGGGCTTATGCAGAGTTTTGGAAGTGGGCATGGGCCAGTGCTGCAGTTGACTCCCGCTGCAGAGCTGGCCATAAATCTGGCACTGGTGCTGCTGTTGGCTCTAGATTAGCCTTGGAGGTGCCTGTGGGTGTGGATCTAGCACGGAAGATGAAAGATGAGAAAGGCTCAGCAACATAAATCACTGTCCACTTGCTTTTCTGAGAAGACATCTCACTGCATTTAAGGAAAGTCTTAACCCATGAAACCCACATCCAGAAAATCTTCCAGAAAGCAGTCCAACCTACTCCCCTGACTTTGCCTCAGTGGATTCTAGACGCTCCACATGGGGAAACAGAAGGTGTCCATGATGCTGCAGGTCTGAGCTGGTTGTATTGAAATTTATGTGGGCTGCTGTCAGCTGGAAACAGGGAAAGTGCTGGAGTTGACAGAAATCTGTTGAGTACTGCTTCAGAGAGGTGCCAAATATGGAAGAGATGATTCTGGGAGCAGTCATATTGGCAGCAGTCAGAGACCTGACATTTCCTTCCAAAATGCTCTTAACAGGGCACCCTTGTTTGGGTCTGTGCTGCTGGGACTGCCCCTGTTCATCCAGAAGAAAGACACACCCCACCCCTGAGCCAACATACTCTCCCCACTTTGGAGGGGTGTCCTTCTTGACCTCAAACACTATTTTTTTTAGTAGGTCCAGGGGTCTGTCATCCCCCATCAGAATATGGGAAGATGCATTCATACCTAAAGATGCCATGAGGGTGTCACATCTAATGTTCTCTGGACACAACCTACTTATAAAGTCTACTGTGAGATTCTGGCTGGCTGAATAGAATTGAGGACCATAAATTGGTGACTCCATTGTTTATTAAATTATGCCAAGTGCCTAGAAAAATGACTGTACATAGCAGGTACTTAATATATATTTGTTGAGTGATTAATCCTCCTCCCAAACCTTCTTAGATATCTGAGTGGGCCTAGAGCCCTCTGCCATAAACAAGAACCAGGCATGCTGCTCTGACTATGGAAAGGACCTACAAGGTGGAATCTCAAACCTTTATAAGAAGGAAAATTTTTTCCTTCTGTGTGATGTTTTCAAAACTGGTAAAGTCCCTGTGTCAAGGTGGGGGTGATCAATTCTTTATAGGGGAGATGATAATAATGAATAAGAACAACCACAGCACATCTGGGAGCCATTACCAGGGAGCCAGGCATTAGGAAGCCACCTGTCATGGCCTGTCCTGTTTAGTCCCTACAGAAAATAAATGAAGTTCATCCTACTTTTCAGCATAGGAAATGTTTTAGGCTCAGAGAGCTTCAGAGGCGTTTCCAAGACATAGAACGTAGTCGGCAGAGCTGCCCCTGCACCTTGCAGTGAGTGAGCACTCACATAGTTCAGAACTGATCCAGGAACTGGTTGGCAGTTCCCAAGGGCCAGTAGGAGAACAAAAATGTGGTGACATAGGACATGTTTCTATCCTGAAAGGCTTGTTTCAGAGACTCCACCAGCATCTCCAGAATAACTACATTGAGAGTCTGCATCATGAAGGTGTTAGTACATGATGATATGGTTTGGCATTAACTCATTTTCCCATGGGGTTGGGCAAGGAGGCACATACAGTCAGTGGTACCTCCATGAGCCACTCAGAAGATTGTGGTCTGAAGCTGAGATACATAAGACTCAACTCCTCAGAGACCTGTGCGTGAGGAGAGATGAGTGCTTTTAGTGAGAAGTTTTCTAAATTTTAAAAAACTAGTTTGCAGGAGGAATGACTAAATTATTAGTAGTGTTGAAATAATTAGTTGTGAGGTCATTAGGCTGAGATGGCTCTACTGTTCTTGGTGTCTAAGTAGCAAACTGACATTTTACTCAGAGTAATTTAACCTATCAAAATTGTCAACTAGCCTATAACTACAGACTTTCCACTTTAACCAATCAAATATTTTTTTTATTTTACTGGTATGGACACTTTATAAAAGTTTCCCTCTTACATCCACTGGTGGAGCCTTGAGTCACTTGAGGTCTGGTGCTGTCAAATGTATTGTCTGTTTTCTCAAACAAACTGTTTAAAACTGTAAGGTGCCTAAGCTCATTTTTACCAGTTTTAGTGTTAGAAGTAGGATGTGAAAGAGACCTCCCCTGATAGTGGCCCATTGGAGCAATGAGTTGTCACTGTCCTCTCAGTGGTGGAGATGCAAGGAGTACTCAAAGCCCAAATACTTGAAAGCAATGAGAGGCGCAGAGGGACTGCACCGAGCTAACTCCCACAAGAAGGGAGAAAGTCAGTGCAGCCCTGAGCTCAGGCTTGTCTTGTCTTTTATTGTAGTATCAAGACCTTGGACATGTCACAAGATGAGTACAGTAACAAAAGAAGTACAGAAAGGAGTGTGTGAACAGGACAGAAAATGACCTTCGTGTTCCCTACTAATGAATCAGAACATCTTCGCTGTTTCCAGCATGTGCTGTTTTCAGCATATAATGTTCTGATTCTGCGCACTTACGCTTTTGCCCTCTGTGCACTCCCTGCACTAAACAGGCCCCTGTGTTCCCTCAGTGAGTAGCAGATGTGGCCCCCTGCTGACCTCTTACGTTCATCACTTTACATTTTTGCATTTGGAGGTCACCACCAGTAGTGACCAAGCTCAGAAACTTAACATTCTGAGGTCTCTGACTTCATTTTGGCATTTTTGACATTTTTGATCTGGACTAGGTCCAGTCTTACTGGGTTCCCCTTAGAAGTGGGTCTGACAGGAACTGGACTGGGTTCAGGAAGAAGCCTCGGGTAGGCAGGGGACAATTGGCTCAGCTGAACCCATGGGGCTGGGACTCCTGGATCTCAGAACCTGGGCTCTCCTAGAGATAAGGCAAACCTCACTAAACGTAATTCTGAATTAAAGTGAACATATGGGAATATTCTTGACTTAAAGTTATTCAACTGTGAGGCACATTGTAAACAATGGGGTGCATTTCTAGATCAGTATGGAGAGAATACTAAAACACTAAATGAGTCTAAAATTGCCTGTGTAAAAGGCTTTTTATCAAAGGCAAAAAGGCACATGTCTCTATAGCTACAACAACTATAGGGACCAAAAAGACACTTTTTTGTTGTTGCTGTTGTTGGCAGCTGGTCAGTAAAGGGATGAAACCCTGACTCTCAGACTTCTCAGCACCAAGCTCTAGCAGGGTTAACAGGCCAGCCCCGCAGGGGTATTCTCATAAGTATTTAAAACCCAAACTGAGAGGTCCCAGCCTAAATTACCATGTGTCCTGAGATGCTGGCCTTTATTGTATACAACCCGGCTACTGGGGGGGACGGGGGACAACAAACTGTCCTCTTTTACACAAGCCATATGTAAACAGTCATAATTTTAGTTATTATTTTTGAACATTGCATACTTCAGAAATGACCAAATTTATTCATGAATTGCAATATAAATTCTTATCAGATATTTACCAGTGGTCGTTTTAAGTCTTTTGTCATTCATAGTTAGTTGTTTTAAACTAATGCTTTTCTAAAAGCTCTTACAAATGATTGGTGTTTAAGATTTATAAAGAAGGGTATGACTAGCAGTTTTCTAATAATCTTAACATCATATCCTTTGCCAGTACAACAGTTTCGAGAATTCTAATAGAGCTGGTGAAGAATAATTATTGATTTTTAAAATAATAGTTTTGTTTAACAAATTGCTGTTTTTAAAATATATATTGTCTTCGACTTGATGATTTCCATTCCTCTGGGTATATTCCCAACAGTGGGATAGCTGGGTCGTATGGTAGATCTATCTGCAATTGTTTGAGGAACCTCCATACCATTTTCCATAGAGGCTGCACCATTTTGCAGTCCCACCAACAATGTATGAGAGTTCCTTTTTCTCCGCAACCTTGCCAGCATTTATCGTTCAGAGTCTTTTGGATTTTAGCCATCCTAACTGGGGTTAGGTGGTATCTCAGTGTGGTTTTGATTTGCATTTCCTGGATGCTGAGTGATGTTGAGCATTTTTTCATATGTCTGTTGGCCATTTGTATATCTTCCTTAGAGAAATGCCTACTTAGCTCTTTTGCCCATTTTTCAATATGGTTGCTTGTTTTCTTCTTGTAAAGTTGTTTGAGTTCCTTATATAGTCTGGATATTAATCCTTTGTCAGATGTATATTTTGCAAATATTTTCTCCCACTCTGTTGGTTGTCTTTTAACTCTGTTAATTGTTTCTTTTGCTGTGCAGAAGCTTTTTAGTTTGATATAATCCCATTTGTTTATTTTTCCTTTGGTTGCCCATGCTTTTGGGGTCGTATTCATGAAGTCTGTGCCCAGTCCTATTTCCTGAAGTGTTTCTCCTATGTTTTCTTTAAGAAATTTTATTGTTTCAGGGTGTATATTTAAATCCTTAATCCATTTTGAGTTGATTTTAGTATATGGTGAGAGGTATGGGTCTAGTTTCATTCTCCTGCATATGGATATCCAGTTATCCAAGCACCATTTGCTGAAGAGGCAGTCCCTTCGCCAGTGAATAGCCTTGGTGCCTTTGTCAAAGATCAGATGGCAGTAAGTGTGTGGGTTGATTTCTGGATTCTCTATTCTATTCCGTTGGTCAGTGTGTCTGTTTTTATGCCAGTACCATACTGTTTTGGTTATTATAGCTTTGTAGTATAGCTTAAAGTCAGGTAGTGTTATGCCTCCAGCTTTATTTTTTTTGCTCAGCATTGCTTTGGCTATGCGTGGTCTTTTATTGTTCCATAGAAATGTCTGAATAGTTTTTTCCATTTCTGAGAAAAATGTCTTTGGAATTTTGATGGGGATTGCATTGAATTTGTATATCACTTTGGGTAGTATGGACATTTTCACTATGTTGATTCTTCCAATCCAAGAGCATGGGATATCTTTCCATCTTCTTGTATCCTCTCTAATTTCTCTCAGCAGTGGTTTGTAGTTCTCATTATAGAGATTTTTCACCTCCTTGGTTAACTCAATTCCTAAGTATTTTATTTTTTTGGTGGCTATTGTAAATGGGCAGGCTTTCTTGATTTCTCATTCTGCATGTTCACTATTGGAAAAAAGAAATGCTACTGATTTTTGTGTGTTGATTTTGTATCCTGCTACTGTGCTGAAATCATTTATCAATTCCAACAGTTTTTTTGTAGAGGTTTTAGGCTGTTCGATATATAGGATCATGTCATCTGCAAACAGGGACAGTTTGACTTCATCTTTTCCAGTCTGGATGCCCTTTATTTCCTTCTCTTCTCTGATTGCTCTGGCTAGTACTTCCAACACTATGTTGAATAGGAGTGGTGAGAGTGGGCATCCTTGTCTAGTTCCTGTTCTTAAAGGAAAAGCTTTCAGCTTTTGCCCATTCAGGATGATATTGGCAGTGGGTTTGTCATATATGGCTTTATTTATGTTGAGATACTTTCCCTCTATACCTAACTTATAGAGGGTCTTTGTCATGAATGAGTGCTGAACTTCATCAAATGCTTTTTCAGCCTCTATAGAGATGATCATATGGTCCTTGTGTTTGAGTTTATTAATATGGTGTATCACATTTATTGATTTGCGTATGTTGCACCAACCTTGCATCCCTGGGATGAATCCCACTTGATTGTGGTGAATAATTTTACGTATGTGTTGCTGTATTCTGTTTGCTAGTATTTTAGTGAGGATTTTTGCATCTATATTCATCAAGGATATCGGCCTGTAGTTTTCTTTTTTGGTTATATCTTTACCTGGTTTTGGTATCAGGATGATGTTTGCTTCATAGAATGAGTTTGGGAGATTTGCGTCCGTTTCAATCTTTTGGAATAGTTTGTAAAGAATCGGTGTCAATTCCTCTTTGAATGTTTGGTAAAATTCTGCTGTGAATCCATCTGGTCCTGGGCTTTTCTTTGTTGGGAGCCTTCTGATAACTGCTTCAATCTCCTTTATTGTTATTGGTCTGTTCAAATTTTCTACATCTTCATGGTTCAGTTTTGGGAGTTGTGTGTGTTCAGAAATTTATCCATTTCCTCCAGATTTTCAAATTTGTTGGCGTATAGTTGTTTATAGTCATTTTTATTTTCTAAAACTCTGTGTGAACATAAAAGTCTACCTACATAATTGTATTTTTTAAAGCAAAGGTCCGCATGGTTGTGGATAAATTAAACAGGTAACAGTGTCTATGTGTTGACTTCCTGTGGATTTTTATTTTCTACATATTTACAGTTCCTTATTACTTGAAATATTTTACAATGTGTATCTTATGTTTTTAATCATCAAGGATTAAACATATATATATATCTATATATATGAGTAAGCAGGTATAAAAATAAAATAAATAAAATGAAAAACTAGGCATTCATGCTGTCTTTCATAACCACATGATTACCTTCTTGTGCTCTTTGTCTTTTTCTGTGCTTTCACTTTACTTCCTGAGGTCTCTTGTTTTAAGACTGAAGAACTTCCTTTAATAATTTTGGAATAAGAAAATTTGAGGCACAATAAAGTTTTAAAGAGTTTATTCAGCAATTTATGAATTGTGAAGCAGCAAGTAAAAGAAGTTTAGTGCTTTGATGATGAAGTGTTAGAGACCCGTGTTTGTAGGGTGATGACAGAAGCAAAATACACAGTTTGATTGGTTGCAGTCACAAAATTGCAGTTTTGTTCACCTTGCTGGAAAGGTCTTGGTCACACAG
This sequence comes from Cynocephalus volans, assembly GCF_027409185.1. Classification (NCBI taxonomy): domain Eukaryota; kingdom Metazoa; phylum Chordata; class Mammalia; order Dermoptera; family Cynocephalidae; genus Cynocephalus; species Cynocephalus volans. The sequence continues at coordinate 44,738,741 of NC_084463.1, read as the reverse complement.
TCATATGTTAGCTGGCTGCTTATGATCAGCTAAGGTTGTTTTGTTTATGTCCAACCCAGCATTTACCAGAAATAATCCACATTGCATTTCATTTATGTTTTCAGTTTAAGCAAGGTTAAGGCTGCAGTTTTAAAAGATTTAAAGCCTAGCTTTTCTTTTTCCTCAAGAATTTTTTGGCCTGGTTTTCATTTTAATTTTGCTTAAACATTTCTTATAATATGAATGTCCTAGCAGCAATTTTTCTCAGCTTTTCTGTACATGCAATGTCTTTTTTTTCCTCTTTACTTCTGATACATAGTTAGCTGTGTGCAGAATTCTTCATTGACATTTTCTTTCCTGTGAGCATGGAACACAAAATTTAAAAAGAAGGAAGAGAAAAGCTTCCAAGAGGGCAGTTGAAAAGACCTAAGGAAGCACGTGGATGCAGCGGTGAGGCTGTGGTGATGGCAGCTGATGAGAGATGGGCCTGGGCTGGAGAGAGCAGGAAGAACTGTGTTTACAGACAGTAGAAGTCTGGCGGTGGGGTGGTCCTGACTGAGAACAAATGGAGGCTTGTTAGAGGATCAAAGATGACACATGAGGGTGAACCACACTGAACCCAAACAGGCTGAGCTGCTGCCCTTTGCTGCAATCCATAGGGTTATAGGGGGGGAAGCCACCACTTCATCAACACATGGTGTTTGATTGATGTTACACTTTCCTCTGTGTAACCAAGATGGAAAAAAGAGAAAGAAAGAATTCACTCCAGGTAACATGGATGAGGCCTGGAGGGACTGCCGCCCATCAGGGGAGCAGCAGCCCCAATTCAAAATCAGCTTTTCTTTTTCTTGACAAAACAGGGAAGTTTCACAAGAAAAATCAGTTGATTCAATCATCAAAGAAGGACATAAAAACAGGCAGTGTTACAGAAGGGAATTATGGCTAAATATAGTTTTAAACAACTAAAACTAGTAATAGCAGTAAAATTAACAACGTGCTATTTTAGAATGCAATTTGTAAAAAGCTGAGTTGATCCACCAACAAACAGCTTGCCCTTAGTAAACATTTTCTTTTTTACATACTTCCTACAGCCATTTCCTTAGCATATTCAAACAGCATTCAAGCAGTTTTTAAAAAATGTCTAAAGATCAGTAGGTTAAATAGTCAATAGTCATTCAAGCTGGAATCAAACCAGCAACCTAAAACAGTCAAAGTACACAATACCATCGATAACAGTGATTAGGATTGATTAGATGGCTTTTGTCAAACTTATCTGTGGAGTTTCGACCCCTACTCAAGAGCCTTTTGGGTCATTCATGCATTACCTAAAAGTCCTATTCTAAGATTAAAGGAGAATAAAGATTTCTAACCCACTACACATTAAGAAAGAGAATCACAATGTGGCTGTCATAATCAGGACAAAGGGGAACATTAGGTTGGTTATAACAAAGATGTGCTTGATGGTGTCAGAGAAACAAAAAGTTCGGCAGTTGCCAAGGAGGGGGTGCTGTAATGCTGAGTGTGTGAAATAAAACAGCCCTGTGAGTAGAGACAATGGTAGGGACCAAGGGCTGGGGAGGGGGCAGAACACCACTATGAGAGCCTAATGCTCCCATCAGAGCAAGATGCGTGAAGGAGGACAGTGCATCCCCCAAACCTCGGTGCTGTTTGGAATGGAGGTGTCCTTTCTGCTGCTATAAATGCAGCTGCCAGAAACTTCTGTGTGAAAACAGTCTTGCATTCTGCTCCCCTGACAAGTACCCAGGTTCCGAACTATGTGCTCTGGAAGACAGAGCCCTTTGCCTAAGGAGGTCTGGCAGAGGGGCATCGTATTAATCATCTCAATGGTGTTTATGGTCTAGTTGTGCCCCTGTAAGCCAGAAACCACTGGGGAGCCTATGAGAAGACCACCAGGAGTCACTGGCACCAGTAGGGATACTCTTATAAAGCTGATATGGCACTATCCTCATGTTTGAAGTTAGGGTTAGTTGGAGACTTCTTTTGCTGACAAAGACAGATGCAATATAACCCCCCAGGCCATGATGACCTAGGAAATGAGCCCCCACATGGAAAACTTTGCAAGCCGGCTGCTCCTCACCCTCTGTTTTCCAGTAATTAGGAAACTTTACTTTTTCTTTAGTTGGTTCCCTTTCTAGCAACCCCAAGGCCAAGGCCGTCCTGCTTCACAGGTGACATGGCAATTATGGACCTGGAGGAAGATGAGCTGGTGGCATCTCTTCCTTATAACCATGTTTTGGCCTCATCTCACAGGAACTCACTCCACAGACTCAGCTGGGTGAGTGTCTAATTCTCAGCTGCATTAACTGTGAGAACTCAAGATTCAGGTGGATGGTAGGAGGAGGCAGAACCGCCACAATGAAGTGTTAAGATAATTCTCTTCTTATAATTTTAGTCATATTTCAGTGAATGATAACTAAATATAGTAGATGTTTACAGTTAAAAATATCAATTTCATCCACCTTGTGCCATGTTAATAGATTAAAAAAAACTTATAGTTTTATGATGTTGTATGTACGTGAACTGAAATTGTGTTTGATATAATCTCATTTGCTTATTTTTTATTTTGTTGCTTGTGCTTTTGATGTCTTATTCATAAAGTCTTGCCAAGTCCTACATACTGAAGTGTTTCCCCTATATTTTCTTTTAGGAGTTTTATAGTTTCATGTCTCATATTTAAGTCTTTAATCCATTTTGAGTAGATTTTAGTATATAATGATAGGTATGGATCTAGTTGCATTCTTCTACACATGGATGTCCAGTTTTCCCAGAACCACTTATTGATGAGGTGGTCTTATCCCCAATGTATATTCTCCATGCCTTTGTCAAAGATCAGTTGGCTGTAAGTATGTAGGTTGATTTCTGGATTCTCTATTCTGTTCCATTGGTGCATGTGTCTATTTTTATGCCAGTACCATGCTGTTTTGATTAGTATAGCTTTGCAGTATAGTTTGAAGTCAGATAGTCTAATGTCTCTGGCTTTATTTTATTATTATTATTTTCTTTCTTTCTTTCTTTCTTTCTTTCTTTCTTTCTTTCTTTCTTTCTTTCTTTCTTTCTTTCTTTTTCTTTCTTTCTTTCTCAGGATTGCTTTGGCTGTTCTGTGTCTTTTGTTGTTCCATATGAATGTTAGGATTGCTTTCTCTTTTTCTGTGAAGAATGTCATTGGTATTTTGATGGGGATCATATTAAATCTGCAGATCACTTTGGGACTTTTTCACAATGTTAATTCTTTCAAAGCTTCTGCAAAGCAATGAAAACAACCAAAGAAACAAATTTAAAAAACAAAAACAAAACAGAAAAGTTAATAGAATGAAAAGACAACCTAAAGAATGGAAGAAAATATTTGCAAACTATGCATTTGACAAGGGATTAGTATCTAGAATGTACAAGAAACTCAAACAACTTAACAGTGAAAAAACACCCAATTTAGAAAAGGACAAAAGAGCTGAATAGGCATTTCCCAAAGGAAGATATACAAATGGCCATCAGACAAATTTTAAAAATGCTTAGCATCACACTGCATCAGGAAAATGCAAATCAAAACCACATCAAGATACCATCACACCCCAGTTAGACTGACTATAATCAAAAAGATAGAGAATAAAAAACACTAACAAACATGTAGAGAAAGGGGAAATCCTCCTACACTGTTTGTAGGACTGTGTATTAGTGCAGGTATTATGGAAAACAGCATGGAGGTTACTCAAACAACTACAGACAAAACAACCATATGATCCAGCAATCTCACTTCTGGGTATGTGCCCAAAGGAAAAGAAATCATCATGTTGAATGGATTCCTGAGCTCCCATGCTTACTGCAGCCCTATTTACAATAGCCAAGAGTTGGAATCAACCTAAACGTCCATCTTTGAATGTATTAAGAAGGAAAATGTGGTGTATTTACACAATGGAATAATACTCTGCCATAAAAAAGAATGTAATTGTGTCATTTGCAGCAACATGGATGAGCTTGGAGAAAATTGTTAAGTGAAATAAGCCATGCACAGAAGGAGAAATACTGCATATCCTTCCTCATAAGTGGGAACTAACAAAATAAACAGATAAAAAAGAAAGAAAGAAATATACAACAATTACACAATTAGTTGAACTTTCAAAAAATAGAACAGAACTGTGGTCACTAGAGGTGGAAAAGGGGGATGGGGAGGGGGTTTGGGAGAAATTGGAAAAGGGTCACAAAGAATGATTATATTCTGTAATATGACTATATTAATTATCTTGATTTGATCATCACGTATTGTACATGAGCATTGATAGAAAACTCTGCACACAGCTGATATATATAATTAATAATGTTTCAGTAGAAAACAAGAAATTATGCTTGACTTTCTTATTTTTTTATTAATTTTTATCAATTTAAATTGCTGCATATACTTAGGTAAAATTTTACCTTTTAAAATACAGGAAATCTGAACTTAAAAATGAATTAAAAATGACTTATACTTTGTTTTTATTTCAAGTTTGAAGACATTTTAATACATTTACAATGTTTTATGTATATGTAAAATTATATGATCCAAAGAGAGAGGGGAAATGGAGAATGGTCAACAGATACAAACCTACAGCTAGATAAGCAGAATAATTTGCAGTGTTTTATAGCAGAGCTAGGTGTAAATAATTAACAACAACATATTGCATAATCTCAAATGGCTAGAAGAGATGTGCTCCAATGTGATAAACACAAATAAAAATGTTTGTCATTATGGATATGCTAATTTGCCTTATTTAAACATCAAACATTGTATACATGTATTGAAATATCACTCTATCCAACCAAGATGTACAATAAAAAACTCAAAATTAAGTAAAAGATTAAAAACAAAAAAATAAACAAGATGTTTTTGATATTTTACATTAATTAGATTTTATTAAATGAGAATAAAGATTATTTTATCTTGTTATAATAATAGCTAAAAAGTACATTTTTTTGTTGTTGTTTTTGTTTACCGGGAAACTATCTGGAAATATCACTTTCTGCCATTTATGAAATCTTTGTAGAGTTAATGATACCTTGCATTAAGACTGCTTATAATATTAAGCTTGCTTTTGAATACTTCCATAAAATATACTTAGTTTAAATATTTTCTATTTTATAAACAAATTAAACTAATAAAATTTTCTGTATGTTTGTTTGGGTTACGTTATGTAGTGATGACAAAATAATAACCTTCAAATTTGAAAGACACAGCATCTACTTATTATTATAGGTATTCTCTAAAGGCTGAAGAAACTTGAACAGTGGAAAACTTCTGTGTTTCTAAACAGCATAAAAATGTGTTTGTTTTAAGTTAAAAGACCATGAATTTTATGCATTTAGGGAGAATAATGTTTGTGATAAGGTCAGTGAGGAAAGATGTCAACTGATACGAATAGAGAATATTTGCCTCTAAATTTCAAATTCCAAATTGGAATTTCTCTCCAAATTAGTATTTGACACTGTTGCTATGACTCTCATCTTTATGATACTGTGATACAGAGGAGCATGATTGTTTAAAAACAAACTAAACAAAACAAAACCAAAAACGCAAGCATTTAGAAAAAAGCGTGTTATACTTTGATGATATTTTCTAGGCCGTGGTTGTCAAAAACACACTGTGTACAGGGAGTTTAGAATTTCTCCAAATTTGTGATCAAGCCCCTCCAGTGTTTTTCTGTCTCCATCATCTGCAGCAGCACTTTCCCTGCTTCTGATGTTCTGCAGGGGAGCTGAGAAGTAACCTGAAATTATAACTGTCCTTGTCAGCCACATTGTGCTTCCAGCTGCGCCTACACTAAGTTTAATTTCTAAGGAATATTAGATGTGTTTCAATTATTAATAGTATCTGCTGCTTACCATAGGTAGTATTTTAACATTTGTACATTTCTTAAAGGTCATTTCATGGTACTAATGTTGGTGAGAAAAGTGTTATTCTTTCTTGATTGCCAGCTGTGTTTCTCAGGTTGTCAACTATTGTCTCTGAACCAACCAACTCCCCTCCCCTCAGCACCTGCAATTCTCATAATCACTTTGTGCTGTGTATGTCCAGACATAGGTCCCGCAACACTATTCCTACTGTATGATACAGAATATGAAAAAATTGATAAGGAAATGCAACTTAATATAACAAGACAAATTTTTTTATCACATGGATTATATTCTTAATTCTACACAAGACAAAGTGCAAAAAACTCTATTCAAATGATATCATGCCTAAAATAACAAAACTCTAATAATTGCATATTATTATAAAGATGAGGGAGAAGATTTTACCAAGCTTCACTTTACTAAAGATGAAATATTCATATTATGCAAAATAGCAGTTAGGTTCCTGTGAAAGTCTGCCTTGTTTTATTACATTCTTCGTATTTAATTCAGACATGGGATCTAAGCCCCCATTTTATGAAGTCTTTTCTTCCTGTTCCTTTTAATGCCATCATTTCCCTTACCAATACCCATGGTTATGAACATACTTTGGGCATATACTAGTGAGAATAGCCTAAGGTCAAGACCAGTATAACCAGAATGTGCTTTATCTGAATGTCTTTGCTGAGAGTGCTCAGGGGTTTCACCCTCAGCCCCAGAAGATCCCTGGTTGCCATTTTTATTGTGAGTGCTAAGATGTGAATTCATATTTTTAAATTTTTAATGTATCAGTTAGGACTTAATTTTTCTTTGCACTCTGACCCATCAGTAGAACTCAGCTCCATGGACTAACTTCTATTTCACAGCACCCAGACTGGCACTGGATTATTGCAAATCCCATGATTCTTCCATGATGGGGTTTTCAGATTCATCAAGTAAAAATACAGGACACACGGTTAAGTTTAAAATTCAAATAAACAACAAATTATTTTCTAGGGCACGGAGGTATGTTTGTAGCAACTATTGCTTTTTTGGTTTCAGAACTAACTTTCTAAAACCTTTAATAAAAATAATTTTACTTTATCTGTGAACTCTAGTCCATAGGAAACAAGAAGACATTATTTGGTGACTCAGAACATCAACCTTTTCAGCTTTAAACAGTTATTTGCTGGGTGAAGGGCATGAATCAGAAGGGGTGAGCTGGATATCACATGGAATGAAAAAAGAAAATATTAAAATTCTTACCTATCTTATTTTATTTAATTATTTTATTATATCTTGTTGGCACATGACCTATAAAACATGTACTATAGTAATACAATTATTCAGATATATATTTATATAGTAGCAGTCCATGGCCAAATATCATTTTACTGGGACTGGAAAGTGATCCTTAAAATATAGAGCCCATCTCAGGGTGGGGCCACCATGCGGAGGTGTGTGTCGTTGGCACTATCAGTTGTGTCTTTGGTTCTGGCAGTTAAGAGAAATGCACCACTTTACTAGTGTAAGCTTTTGGACAAAAGGTAGCAACCATTTAATCAAGTAAGCATTTTCTCCTTTATAAACTCACACATATCAGGAGTTTTAGATTAATGTTTTACCTGAGCCATACATTTCTGAGTATGAGCCAGAAATACTGTCAACATTTTTGCATTACCACATATACTTATGTTTGTGTGCTGCTGTAATTACATGTGTCTTTGAAAACATAATAGAACAGTCTTCTATCTCAAAAGAATGCAAGTAATTGTAGTGGTTCTGCATTCACTTCTCTCATACAATTGAAGTATTCTAAGCCTTGGATTAAATTAATTTGATAAATAACAGTGCCTCCATGCAGAGCAAATAAGACATGACAGTAATTGCAAAATTATTTAGTGAAGTTTTATAAAGCATTATAGCTTTGAAGATATCTTAATTAAAACCTGATGGGACATATTGCCATTAAAATCTGTCTATTTTTAAGGTATGGGAGGCCATCCCTGTGGTAAGGGACGTCTCAGTGAAAGGATCACCCTGTCAACATTATCATGCAACCTCACGGGTGTCACGTAGTGCATAAGTGTAGTATTTGTTCTCCTGATAGTTGAGAGCTGGGCTTTCACAATTCCCTCCTCAAATGGAGAGAGTTTACACAACAGGTTTCTGGAATGGAAACTAAACTGGGAGAGAGTCAGGACCATTTTGAGGAAATAGCATTAAAAGGACTTAAGGTAAGCACAGTAGTGTCCCTCACCCAAAGCCCACACCCTAATCCCCAGATCCTGGAATTCATGGAACAAATGACATTGAGTAATCTTATAGCCTATCACTGTTTGCAGTGCTAAATATCAGATGAGCAAATGCAGAAGAGAAAAGAAATACTTTTTTAAATGGGACACTCAGGTCACAGTGAGCACTGTACACAGGCATGATCGCGGGTATGTTGATGCACGATCAGGTAGATGTGGATATAGGCACAGACATAAGTACAGACGGGTATGTTATTTGGTTTGGAAAATAATACTGAGGTTGTATTTGCAATAATTTACACGAGCTAGTCATGACTATTAGAAAAATAATTGGGTGAAGTATAAATGACGATGGTGGGTGATAACTGTGACTTTTGATAAAAAGAACATTAATAACATAATATCTATTTTTTCTATACATACAGAATATGTTTGCCTCATGCCATGAAAATGATCACTTTGCACTTATGTTACCATTAAAAACTACCTTTACTTTCCAAGCTGGCATCGGAGTCTCAGCCAACACCTTCCTCCATCTCTTCCACATTTTCATATTCTCTCTGTATCACAGGCCTCAGCGCACTGACCTCGTCACCTGTCACTTTGCCTTTGTCCACAAAGTGATGCTCCTCACCAGCACGTGTTTGATTTCTCCAGACCTTTTCAAGTCATGAGATTTTCGGAATGACTTAAGTGTGTGTCACTCTCCCTTAACGGAGTGATGAGGGACATCTCCATCTGCACTGTCTGCCTCCTGGGCATGCTCCAGACATCACCATCAGCCCCAGCATCTCCAGGTTGCAAGAGTTAATTATAAATTCACAAATTATGTTTTACATGTTTTTGTCCTCTCGTGGTCCCTCAGTTTGTCCCGCAGTAGTTCTGTGCTCTTCAACACTGTGGCTCCTTCTGAGTGACACCAACCCATCTTTTGTATATCAGTAATTATTTTTCCCTTTCTCAAGTAAAATTTACCACCAGGGACTGTTTTACAGGTTGACATTATCCGGGGATGTCAGCTTTGAGGGAATCGTGCTGCTCTCCAGTGTGTACGTGGTGATTCTCTCGTGCAGGCCTCAGAGGAGATTGCAACACCTTCACAGCACCAGCTTTCCCTCAAGAACCTTCCCAAAGAAAAGGGCCACCCAGACCTTCCTGCTGATGTGACTTTCTTTGCAGTTATGTACCGGGTGGACTTCACTAACTCATTTGCCTTAACCCAGTTACAGAAGTTTACCTAGTTGTAGCGGGTGTGCAGAGGCTTGTGGCTGGTGACTATGCTACTGTCAGCCTTTTGATGCTACTCAGTTCTAACAAAATAATAACCAATATTTTGCAAAATAATCAGTGGAAGTGCATCAATTTTTAACAGGTTAGTGATGAAAAAAACTTCGTGAAAACTATATTACTCTGTCATCAGTTAAATTTTTCAAACAGCACAGCATTTGCTCTCTGTTTTAATTAAAATGTATGGAATTTTACTTTTAATACGAATAAATTCTTTTGAAACACTTGCTGTTTATTTCTGTCCTCTGGCTTCTATAGAAGAATGTGAAGATTTTGCTCTCAGCTTTGTAGCTTATCTCTGTTTCTCTCATTGCTTTCAAGTTGTTTTACTTTTTCTTTCTTTTTGTGTTATGCAGTTTGTCTAATATTTCTTTTAAGTCATTTTCCTTCTTTATAACTTTTTAACACAGTGAACTTCTGAATTGAAAGATTTGTGCATAATTTTTATTTTTAGAAAAAATTTAGAAGTCACCATTTCTTTGATTATTGTGTTTTATTCTTTTGTATATTCTAGTTAAAAATTAGATGTATTTTAGATCATCTTATTCTAATCTTCACGTATGCATAACTATATTTGTATTTTCTATCAATTTTACTCTGTTAATTATATTGTTACCTTTATTGTTCTCAATCTCTCAGTTAACCAGTCTTCTCATTAGCTCAGTCTGATGTAATGTTTAGCTTGCACATTGTGCATTAAGTTGACTTTTTATATTATCAATCAGTTACTCTCTATTTGGCTTTTCAAGCTTTTAGTTTCCTTCTTTTTTCATCTTCTTCTAATGAATTGTTTTTTCATTGCGTTTATTAAAACATTGTCAACATAACATTAGTGTCATAAGTTTAAGTGACATCTAATTTCTTCTGACCTTTCATCCTGGAATCTTGTTTCTTTTTCTGAATCATAATTTATAATACACATTATGTTACTGTAATACACATTATTATCTCACATCTGGGAGATACCATGTTTGGAATGTCACCCATCAGTTTATTTCTGTTTGTTCCAGTTGACCAGCTGAAAGTGGTACACACACATGGATTTGACATCATTGTAATTAGTATCCAAAGGGTGCACTTGATTCTTAGTGTGAATGCTCCTCTGGACTGTTTTCTTTATTTAAGTGTGCTCCTGGGCAGTACTCATATATATATTTTTAACTCTATTCAGAATTCAGAAGATTCTTGTAACTTTTTGAGAATTTTTAATTATCTGCATTAAAAGCTTTTGCAATACAAAGTATTTTTCTAATGAGCACAAATATTCACAGTGTGCACATTAGTAGAATATTTCACATAGATACCTTGTGGCTGACAACAGCATCTCATCATCATCACTTGGAACATTTCTCTCCCCAAATATGACATATAGTAATAATCTGTAAAGGGTGATATTTAAAATAGATAACATTTTATTTTATCTTTTATGCACATTTCTGAAAAGATATACTCTGCTGCAGGAAACAGTACCTGTATATGGTCAGAATTACTGTTTTTCTAGAACACTAAGCTAATAGGGTAAAATTATTTTTCTGAATTTGTTTTTCATGGTTCCAGTCTCCATGCTTCCTCCTTAGCATGTATGTGACTCTGCAAAAATAATCTGTTTAGAGTTCTAATTTAATGCAAAAGCTAATTAAAAGGAAAATATCCACACTACCCAAAGCAGTCTAAGATTCAATGAAATTCATACCAAAATATCAATGACATTCTTCAGAGAAATAGGAAAAATAATCCTAACATTCATATGGAACAACAAAAGACCCCAAATAGCCAAGGAAATCCTGAGGTTAAATAAATAAATAAATAAAAATAAATAAAGCTAGAGGCATTATGTGCAAATTATACTGCAAAGCTGTAGTAACAAAACAGCATGGTACTGGCATAAAAACAGACACAGACCGATGGAACAGAATAGAGAACCCAGAAATCAACCCACTTACTTATAGCCAGCAGAACTTTGACAAAGGTGCCAATAACATACATTGGGGAAAAGACTGCCTTTTAATAAATCGTGCTAATAAAATTGGACAACCATATGTAGAAGAATGAAACTAGCTCTGTACCCCTTGCCATATACCAAATCAACTCAAAATGGATTAAAGACTTAAATATACATCCTGAAACAATAAAACTCCTAAAAGAAAATATAGGAGAAACACTTTAGGAAAGTGTTTGTGAATATGACCCCAAAAGCACGGGCAACAGAAGGAAAAATAAACAAATGTGATTATCAGACTAAAAACCTTCTGCACAGAAATGGAAACAATTAACAGAGCAAAAAGACAGCCTGCAGAGTGGGAGAAAATATTTGCAAACTATGCATCTATCAAAGAATTAATACCAAGAATGTACAAGGAACTCAAATAACTTAACAGTAAAAAAACCAAATAACCTGATTAAAAAATGGACAGAGGAGCTACATAGGCATTTCTCAAAGGAAGATACACAAAATGGCCAACAAACACATGAAAAAATGCTCAACATCACTCAGTATCAGGGAAATGCAAAGCAAAACCACTGTCAAGCTATCTCACCCCAGTTAGACTGGCTATTAATAGTGAGTTTGTAGAGAAAGTGGAACCCTCCTACACTGTTGGTGGGACTGTAGTGCAACCATTATAGAAAATGGCATGGAGATTCCTCAGACAACTACAGATAGAACTGCTACATGTTTCAGTAATCCCACTGCTGGGTATATGCCCAAAGGAATAGAAATCATCATGTTGAAGGGAGACCTGCACTCACATGTTTACTGTAGCTCTATTTACAATAGCCAAGAGTTGGAATCAACCTAAATATCCATCTTTGGATGAATTGAGAAGAAAAATGTCACATATTTACACAGTGAAATATTACTATGCCATAAAAAGAATGAGATGCTGCCATTCTCAACAATATGGATGAACTTAGAGAAAATTAGGTTAAGTGAAGTAAGCCAGGTGCAAAAAGAGAAATACTACATGTCCCCACTTATAAGTGGGAGCTAAAGAAACAAAAAAAGGTACAACTCTCACAACAATACACTGAACTTTCAAAAGGAGAGAACAGAACTGAGGTTACCAGAGGGAAAGGGGGAGGGGAAGGGAAAGGGGATAAGGGATGAATTGGTAAAGGGCCATGAAAATCAATCACATTGTGTATTGTTGAATATACTTATGGTCCTGATTTGAGCATCACATATTTCACACGTTTATATTCAATGTTGCACCCACAAATATATACAATCACCTATGTTTCAATAATAAGAAAAAGTTCATTAAAAGGGATTTAAATAAAATTTGTATGTTGCTTAATATTACTGATCGGTTACATATTAACTTACAGTTTCTTTGGTTATTTCACAGTTCCTAAAATGTGACATGCTTGATATTTGCTTTCATGAATTTAATAAAATGTTTAGACAAAACCTTGCCATTTTAAATAACGTTATTTGATAATGGAAAATAATGTGCACCCTATGTTTACTGGTAAAGAATGCTGTCCATGTGTCTCTATACCTCATTAGTTAAACTTCCTAATAATGTAATTTAGTATTCTTTAAGTTCCTTAATCTCTTGTATACCAAAACATTTTTATGGTCTTTTTAATGTCACCTAGTATGACTGTAAACATGTCAATGTGTCATTGTTTAAGAAGCATTGTGTTATATATTTCAAAATCTTAGGTGTTGTCTACAGGTGTAAAGCACTTAAAATTGTCACTAACACAGTATATGGAGTAAATAAGTACTTACCACTGTGATTCATCATGTTTTTACAAGTTGACACCTTTAAATATTTTCTGTTTTGTTTAGTATTTGTTCTTATTAAAACTTGTATATAATATAAATAAATATTGATGAAAAAGAGGAGGTCCATCATCAGATGAGTGGATATGGAAAATGTGGTATATCTACACAATGGAATACTACTCTACTATAAAAAAGAATGAAATACTGCCATTTGCAACAACATAGATGGACCTAGAGTGAATTATATTAAGTGAAATGATTCAAGCACAGAAAAAGAAGTATCTCATGTTCTCACTTATTTGTGGGAGCTAAAAATAAATAAATAAATACACAAATAAACTGGGGGAAGGGTAGAAGATACAACAATTACAATTCTTCAAAGTTGATATCACAAGAGAACAGATATGAGGTTGTTGGGAGCTAGGAAGGTTTCGGTAATCGGCCGCAATAATCAACCACATTGTATATTAACAAAATAAAATTAAATTATAAAAATAATAATACAAAAAATAAAATAAATAAAATAAAATAAACACACTAAAATCAGTAGCATTTCTATTCTGCAATAGTGAACATGCAGAAAGGGAAATCAAGAAAGCTTGCTCATTTACAATAGCCACCAAAAAAATAAAATACTAAGGAATTGAGTTAACCAAGGATGTGAAAAATCTCTATAATGAGAACTACAAACCACTGCTGAAAGAAATTAAAGAAGACACAAGAAGATGGAAAGATATCCCATGCTCTTGGATTGGAAGAATCAACATTGTGAAAATGTCCATCCTACCCAAAGTGATCTACAAATTCAATGCAATCCCCATCAAATTCCAATGACGTTTTTCTCAGAAATAGAAAAAACTATCCTGACATTTATATGGAATAACAAAAGACCACACATAGCCAAAGCAATTCTGAGCAAAAAATAAATAGAGCTGGAGGCATAACACTACCAGACTTTAAACTATACAACAAAGCTATAATAACCAAAACAGCATGGTACTCGCATAAAAACAGACACACTGATCAATGGAATAGAATAGAGAATCCAAAAATCAACCCAGACACCTACAGTCATCTGATTTTTTACAAAGGCACAAAGTCTATACACTGGGGAAGAGACTGCCTCTTCAGCAAATGGTGCTGGGATAACTGGATATCCATATGCAGGAGAATGAAACTAGACCCATCGGTCTCACCACATATCAAAATCTACTCAAAATGGATTAAAGAATTAAATATACACCCTGAAACAATAAAACTTCTTAAAGAAAACATAGGAGAAACACTTCAGGAAGTAGGACTGGGCACAGACTTCATGAATATGACTCCAAAAGCATGGGCAACCAAAGGAAAAATAAACAAATGGGACTATATCACATTAAAAGCTTCTGCACAGCAAAAGAAACAATTAACAGAGTTAAAAGACAACCAACAGGGTGCGAGAAAATATTTGCAAAATATACATCTGACAAAGGATTAATATCCTGAATATACAAGGAATTGAAACAACTTTACAACAAACAAACAAGTAACCCAATTAAAAAATGGGCAAAAGAGCTAAGTAGGCATTTCTCAAAGGAAGATATACAAATGGCCAGGAGACACACGAAAAAATGCTCAACATCACTCAGCATGCGGGAAATGGAAATCAAAACCACACTGAGATACCATCTCACCCCAGTTAGAATGGCTAATATCCAAAAGACTGTGAATGATAAATGCTGGCGAGGTTGCAGAGAAAAAAGGAACTCTCATACATTGTTGGTGGGACTCCAGAATGGTGCAGCCTCTATGGAAAATGGTATGGAGGTTCCTCAAACAATTGCAGAAAGATCTACCATATGACCCAGCTATCCCACTGCTGGGAATATACCCAGAGGAATGGAAATCATCAAGTCGAAGGTATACCTGTTCTCCACTGTTCATCGCAGCACTCTTTACAATAGCTAAGAGTTGGAACCAGCCCAAATGTCCATTATCAGATGAGTGGATATGGAAAATGTGGTATATCTACATAATGGAATACTACTCAGCTATAAAAACGAATGAAATACTGCCATTTGCAGTGACATGGATGGACCTAGAGAGAATTATATTAAGTGAAACTAGTTAGGCACAGAAAGAGAAATATCACATGTTCTCACTTATTTGTGGAAGCTAAAAATAAATAAATAAATAAATACACAAACTACCTGGGAAGGGAGAGAAGAAGACACAACAATTACAATTCCTTGATGTTGATACAACAAGCAAAGAGATATGAGGTTGTTGGGAGGGAGGGGTAGAGGGAGGTCGGAGGGAGGTTTCAGTAACTGGCCACAATAACCAACCACATTGTATATTGACAAAATAAAATAAAACTAATAATAATAATAATAATAATAATAATAATAATAATAACTCATTTGAATCACATAACAAATATGAGTATTAAGTACAGCACTTATAGACATGTGTTTCATCCTACAGAAGAAACTTTGGGTCATTCATTGATTGTGCCAACATCTCATTCTCCTACATCAAGTTTTCTAAAACTTTCATGTGTACTGCCTATAAAATTTAAAAACATTGAACACTACAAATTAGAAATAAGTAACTTGGTAGGCACAAATTATCAAAGTAAAAGAATAAATATAATATATTTATAAATATAACAAGCAGAAAGATTGAATTAATTAAAAATGTTCTCATGAAGAGAAGCCCAGAGCAACATGCCTTAACTGGTAAATTCTACTTAATATTTAGTAAAGAATTCATGCCAGCTCTTTACAAACTCGTCCAGAAAACAGAAAAACACTATTGGTTGGGAAAAACACTTCACAATTTATTCTTTGAGGCCAGTATTATCCTAATACTAAATCTAGACAAAAACTATGTAAGTAAATAAGACTGTGGACTAATAACTCAGATGAATATACAGACAAAAATTTTCAAAAAAAAAATTAGCAAATTGAATCAGCAACACACATAAAGATGATTATGCACCATGACCAAATAGTGTTATTTTACAAAAGCAATGTTGACTTATCCTAAAATCAATCAATGCAATGCACAATAATGATATAATAAAAAACAAAAAATGATCTTTTCAATGTACACAGAAGAATATTTGAGAAATCTAATATCCACTTATAACTGAACTCCAAGCAAACCAGTAATGCAAAATTTTTTTTTCCATGTCTGCTTAAAGGAATCTATAAAAAAACCTACAGCTACCATAATAATGGTAAAAGACTGGGTACTTTATCTCAATATTTGACAAGATAGACGTGTTTATTTAACCACTCTATTCATTGTGGAGAAATTACACAAGATAAACAAAATTCTTTATATTGAAAAAGAAGAAATATAATTGCCTTTTATTTCAGATGACATAATCTTGTATATAAAAGTTTGTGAGGGATTTACTTAAACCTAATAGAACAAATAAATGATTTTATCAAAGTCACAAGGTGCAAGATCAACATATAAAATTGAATTGTACTTTTATATACTAGCTATAAATCTATAAATAAAATTAAGAAAAAAATTCCATTCATAGTTATATCAAAAAATAACTTAGTAGTAAACTTAACAAAAGAAGTGCATATTTTTTACACTGAATATTAAAAAAAAAACTTTGGTGAACAAAATCAAAAAGAAACTAAATAAATCAAAAGACATCCAATGTTTGATGATAAAAATACTTAATAGTGTTAAAAATTTTAAACTTCACAAATTGACCTAAAAATTAAATGCAGTCCCTTGAAATTCCCAATCATCTTTTTAGCAGAAATTGACAAGTTTACCATACACTTCGTATACGAGTACCAAGGTAACTTAATACCCAAACAATATTAATGAAGAAAAAAATGGATGACTCACACTTCCTGCTAACAAATCTTACTACAAGGTTATACTAACCAAGACAATCTGGTACTAGCATAAGGATAGATTTAATTATGTGAATGTAATAGATATGAAGGTCCAGTAATAAACATTTTTATTTATGATAAATTGAATTTGTCAATGGTGTCAAGAAATTTTAATGAGGAAAAATGTCTATTTAACAAATACACTGGGAAAATTGGATATTCATATTCAAAAAGATGAAATTGGATGCCTAACTCCATTCATTTAAAAAAAATTCTGAATGGAAAATACACCTAAGTGTAAGAGTTAAAATTATGAAATTTTTAGAGAAACACTGAAGCATATTTTTGTGAATGCATATTAGTCCATCGTTCCTTAGTTATACTTCAAAAGCACATTCAAGAAAAAAAAACTTTTTAAATTTTGTTCTTCAAAAAACCCCATGAGGAAAATGAAACAACAACAACAACAACAATAACAAAAGAGTCACCAAATTGGAGAAAATATTTGAAATTATTAGTGTTCAGTGTCTAGAATTTATAAAACTCTCCACATCAATAATAGAAACAATTGACCATTTTTAAGAAAATGTTCAAAGGACTTGAGTAGAAATTTTCACAAAGAAGATATACAAATTGCCAATAAGTACATAAAATAGTCTCAATATCATCAGCCATTAAGAAAATACAAATAAGAAATAGCTATGAAAAAGAGACTATAAGAAGTGTTGGTAAACATGAGGAGAATATAGAATCCTAACAAATTTCAGTTGAGAATGTAAAATAATGCAGCCATTTTAAAAAATAATTTAGGCATTCCTCAAAATATTGAATATAAAATTGTACGACCCATAAATTTCACTCTTACGCATGTAGCCAAAGGGAATGAAAACTTATGGCCACAGATAAAAAGCGCTATGTGAATGCTGATCGCAATACTGTTTATTACAGCTGAAAGTGGATACAACCCAAATGTCCATCAGCTAGTGAAAGAAAAAATACATGTGGTATATCCATGCAGTAGAATGCTGTTCCTCAAAATCAATGAAGTAACGATGCCAGCTATGACAGAAAAGAAATTCAAAAACATTAGCTAAATGAAAGAAAGCAGACCCAAAAGAACAAGAAGTTTATGATTCTGCTTGTAATAAATTTTTACAAAAGGCTCATGTATAAAGACAGAAAATGCATTCATGATTGTAGCGCTTGGGCTGGGTCTGGAGCTCACAGACCCTTCAAGCCTCTTCACAAACCCTTCCCGTGCAGGTCTATGAGCTAGGTAACTGGACAAAACGGTCCTTGGGGCCTTGGCTAAAGTAGGAATAGTCTTTATTCAGCACACACAGCACTATGAGCAGTACAAGGAGAAACTCAGAAACTCAACTGCTAACGGCAAAATCCGCAGAAAAACTGAAACTGAGCAGCTGCCAGCAGAGTAAACACGCTCTATTGTTAGACGTGAGCTCTCTGCCGCCAGCCTGCTTCACAAAGAACACACAATAGCCACAAAACTAAAAAGATACATTGATTGGTGCACATGCACACTAACTCCACCCACACAAGTTGTTTACAAGAAATGTAGGGGGAGCCTGAGTAAATTGTGCTTTTTTTTTTTTTTTTTTTTGTGTGTGTGACCGGTAAGGGGATCGCAACCCTTGGCTTGGTGTCGTCTGCACCGCGCTCAGCCAGTGAGCGCACCGGCCATCCTCATGTAGGATCCAAACCCGCAGCGGGAGCGCCGCTGCACTCCCAACGCCACACTCTCCCGAGTGAGCCATGGGGCGGCCCAAATTGTCCTATTTTCTCCACGATGATTGTCTAGTTCTGGGGTGGTAATGGGGAGTGAATGCAAATGGGACGAGTGATCAAAATATTCTAGAGTTAGATCGTGTGTATGGTTACCTCTCTGCAAATATACTAAAAGGAGTTGGAATTAAAACATGCGATTATTATGTTACCTAAATAATATCCAAATAAAACCTTTCAAAAATAAACATGGCAAAAATTAGTAATGTTATTTCTATCTTTAAGGAACTGAAGTCACAATTTCTGAAAACCAAACCAATTTATTTTTTATTTTAATGAACATTAAAGTAAAGGAAGAGGTAAGGACATAGTTGTAGCATGAAAAGTTTGATAGTGGTTTTTATAAACAAAAGTTTATAAAGGATTTTAGAGGACACAAATTGTAGGGTTAGTATCACCAGGCTGGAAAAATGAAGTAAATGACAGTAACTTTTAGTTTAAAAAATTTGTTTTTTCTTTTGGTGGTTGTTCTATATGTGGATCTGAACCCTCCACCTTTGTGATACAAAGCAGTGCTCTAATTTGATAGTAATTTTTAGAACACCACACTGACTCACATATTGTAAGGAACATGGAATGGTGTCATGATAGGGCTAAGAATCTCTCTTATCAAATATGACTCAGAGAAGCAATCTAACATAAAATTTATTGATGGTACCCCTGCCCATACTTGGAGGTACTTTCAGGATAATCTAGTGCTAATTTTAAATCTGCACTATTTATTGCTACTCATTCACAAATAATTTACATCCAAATCTAATACTAAACTATTAAATTCATTACTACAACGTGCAAGATGTTGGACTTTTCTTTATTATACAATATGGTTAAGGTCCAGTGCATGAAAATTTTCATTAAAAATCTTTAATTTTTCTTTTAAAAGTTAAAAACAATGAAGCATTAACTAAACAGGGACAGTTATATAGTAAAACTCACCAAAAGTCGCCATCAAAAGTCTTCAACAATTCTCACTGTTCTTCTTGCACTCAACTATTAACTCTAATTATCCTGGTAGTATTTTAAAGTAAATTTAAAACAGCATATCATCAAGTCCATAACAATTTTAGTACCTCTATCGAATGGATGAAGAGATAAGATAATGAAGATACCATTATAAAACCTAATAAAATAGAAGCAACATTTATTATTAAAAAGTTTCAGAATTTTTTAACAGTCAAAAGTCTAGGGTTCTACAAAGAACAAAGACTGCATGAAATACCTTAATATTAATAGTCAAATATATAACCTGGAGACTCCAAGAGACAATAAATGAATATACTTGTATTTTTGGTCAAAAGAGCTTGAAAAAAGTACAGTTTTTTTGTTTTGTTTTTTGTTTTTTGCATATTTCTGGTGTATATCAGTTGTTTTGACCACTCCCTGTGTGCTGGGGTAGAGCCCATGGACATAGGGAGGGTAGGCTGCTCTGATAGGTATTTTTTAACATCCCTATGTTTTGCTCAATCTGTGGATCATTAAACTCTTGCTAGTTAGAAACAATATTTTAGATTACAGGCCCAGGGGCCTAGGGAGACAGAATGGTCTTGGGGAACTGGCCCAAAGCACACTTCATGGCTCCCTGCCCGGGGCCACCTCATGAAGCTGGTCTTCACACCTGCTTCAGCCGTGGCTAAATTGGCACCATGTGTGACTGAACCTGCAGATTTGGAAAAGACAAGCCAGAAGACTTGGCAGCATCCACGTAGAGTTAGTTCTGCAGGCTGACAGAATGTCAGAGCTGTGGAGACTTGGGAGCCTCCACCCTGATTTTAAAGGATGTATGGAAAAGCCTGGGAATCCAGGGAGAGATCTGTCACAGAGGGGAGTCACCACAGACATACGTCACTAGAGCAATGCCAAGTGGAAAGGTGGGGTCAGAGTTGCAGCAGAAGAGCTACAAGAGCACCATGCCTAGTGGAGCCTTGGGAGCTGGACCACCATGGAAACCCCAGAATTGTGGAGCTACCAGTGTGCAATGCCAGCCTGTTAGAGCTGAATTATGGCCTCAGACCAGGAAAGCCACAGAAGCAGAGCTGCCCTAGGACTTAGGGTCCCAACCCCCGCAGCAGCGCGCAGAGGTGGAACGTGGAGCCAAAAAAATGGCAGAACACTGCTCTCTGGGCAGAATGGCTGCAGGGAAGGAGAAGCCCTAAAATCTCCATCTTAAAGAGGTTACAAGTCTTGGGTGCCACCAATTTTATTATTCCCTCACAAGGAGCGAAGATCCAGAGGGATCACAACACTCAGATAAGGACGGATGGTTCTAACGTTTAAGAAATGCCAGTGGCCAGGCACAGGGCTGGAAGCCATATAAAGAGCGTCAGTCCATTGTCCCTGGCCCTGATGAAGTGACCCTCAGGAAAGATGTAGGCCCCAACACATGATAGGTGAAATGGTAAAATGACAAAACAAGAGATGTCTCAAGTTACCGAGAAGTTGAGGGCTCTGATTTTTTGGCTGCGGTATCCAGAGGGATCTTGGGCAGCTCCATCCAGGGGAGCCTAAGGCTGGCTCCCGAGGAGCTAGAGGCAGCACAGCGGTGCTTCAGGCGTGGGACAGATGCGGGTATGAATCCTGCTTCCACCATTTACTAGGACTGACATCAATGTCATGATGATGATATTTCACCACCCATTTAAACATCCCTTTCCTTGCATGGAAAATGAGCTTAGACATCTACTTCCAGGCATGTGGGGAAGCGGAAGTGAACTATCTGAGCTGTTGAGCACATACATGGATCTACCTCTCCCACGATAAATGGCATGGATCGGGATCCATCATGTTCCGTTACTGCCAAAGAAGTGTCTTCCTCCTACGCGAGTTTGTCTCCTACCTACTCTGAAAGTTGTGCCTTCTATCCCGAACCCCTGCTGATGTCACCGTGCTCGGTGTTCAGGGTAAAGGCAGAATTGCTCAGCACCGCATCCCCCGGCTCCAGGGCTGTCAGGAGCGCCCCTGCTCATTGTCAGCCCTCAGTCTCCCCACAAGAGCCCCAGCTGGGTCAGGAGCCTCCCCTCCCCATCAGCAGCGCCGCCCCGTGTCCCTCTGCCCGCTCCCCGACCCCCGACGCCCACCTGCCCCTCACCCGAAGTCGCGGAGGACGAGGTTGACGTGGCAGGACAGCACGGCGACCACGTAGGAGGCAATGACGGCGGCTGATGACCAGGTCACCAGGAGGAAGGGGAGGAAGGCCGTTCTCTGGCAGCACAGCGTCACGCCACCGACGCCCGCCTCGAGGGCGCTGCCGTGCGGGGGCCGGGTTGCTGCCGGCTGCCTGGAGGAGGGGGCGCACTTGCCAGCCCGCAGGAGGCCAGGGCGCGACGGGGAGCCTCTGCGACAGCAGCCGCAGGCCCGGACCCGGAGTGAGAGGAAGCGCGAATCGCGGAGGGGTGGCAGGTGGCCCGGCCAGTGGCTGCTGGGGCGTGGGCAGCCCAGGCTGCTTGACAAACGCGCGAGGTCCCAAAGCGGCAGCGTGGCCGCCTCCGCACTGACGCGACGCGGGCGCCGGCGGGGAGGCGGCACAGTGTTCCTCGCTTGGTGTTCGGACCCTCCGCTGGGTGAGCGCGGGCGGGCTGCGCGGGTCGCCGACGGAGGTGCCCACGGGTCGTCCCCCGCGGCCCGCCGCCTTGGCGCTTGCGCCTCCCCTGAGAACTGGGTTCACTCCTCGTGGTCCGTCCTTCCCTCGGGGTTTCTGGGTACCGGGCCTCACAATCTCAGGGCTTCCCCTCGGACGTCCTGCCACGGCGTGGGGACACCCACCCCACCTGGTGGCGCTGCTGCTGCTGCAGGGGTCGGCAGGACAGCTCGGTGCCTTCCTCCCGACCACGGGGCACACGCCTGGACGGCGTCCACCTGAAAACCAAGGCTGCAGCCCCGGGCGGCTGGCGGAGTGGGACTGAGCGCCAGCCTAGCCTGGGTCACCTATTGCCCCGCTCTCTAGTAGAGCGGACATGGAGACTTTTTCCTAGAAAGAAGATGTAGCTTTCTCCTCTCACAGATCTGGGTAAGTCCAGATTTGGAGCCTTGACCTTAGGTAAGTCATGGTGACTTGACACATTTCAAATCCTGCAAAAGGGATTTGTGTTCTGGAAGTTCTTGCCAGCGTGGGGATTTTGAGGTAATCTGAGTCCCATGTATGTGGCCTAAGACACTGTGTAGCTGGTGACGAAAGGTGGGTTCATTTCAGCCACATAAACCTCTCTGGGGTGCCACATTCTGCTAGGGATAGACTGCCGAGATTAAATAGTACCGCGGGGACTAGGAGACGGATATATCAGATAACATAAAATTATATGGAATATTAAATAGAAAGGAGAGAATTTTAAAAAGTAAAATAGAGTCACGCTGAGCTGTGGGCCAGGGGTCGGGGATCAAATGAAGGACAGGGGAGATTCTCTAACAGATGACGTCAGAGTTTTCGAAAGGAAATAATTGCTAACCAGACAAAAGTGGAAGCGGCATCCAGGCCAAGGAAACAGCAGAAGAAAGAGCATGCGCTGAAGGGCACGTTTCTCCGGAGTTAGGAGAGAACTTAAGTAAGCGTGAGGCAGTGAATGAAGGGAGGACACAGACGCCAAGTCACCAGCGCCGTGAGGGATCTCGGACGTGTTTTGGGTCGTGAGCAGAGTGTACAACAGGGACAGACTAACGTTTTGGCAGGTCATTGTGGCTGGGGGTGAGTGCCACCTTACCGAGTAGAGCAGACACTGCGTATAAAGGCCTTTTGAAAATCACAAGAACTGCCATCCGTGGCGTTCCAGTGTGCGTCTCTCCCACGTTTCTGTGTTCTGAAAACCTTGTCTTCCTTTCCCGCCGACCCTACCTCCACCCCAGTCCCGGCGACCTGCAATGTGCTCTCTGGCTCTATGGACTCACTAGTTCTGCACATTTCATATAAATGGATCGTGAAGGATGCGACCTTTGGTGTCTGGCTTCCTTCACTTAGCATTCTGTTTCTGTGTTATGGCATGTACCAGTGCGTCGTCTATTTATATCTAAATAATATTATATATACGAATATTTATGTTATATTTATTTATTCATCATACATACACTCATACATATGTTTATCCATAAGTATCTATGTTTACCTTATTTATCCGTTTTCCAATGTTTATCCATTTATCAGGTGATAAACATTTGGGTACTTTTCATCATTTGGCTGTTGTGAATAGCGCTGATACAACATCACACCGTTCTAAATGAGGTGTCTACAAAAAGTTCATGGAAAGATTTGTATTATGTTTTAATTCTATTTTCTCCCTAACTTTTTTGAAGTACCCTCATATGTATATGTATATGTATAATTTATATATCGTATTATATATAATGTGTGTATATATATCAGTTGATGAACATTGGGATTGTTTTCACATTGGGCTATTGTGGGTTGTGCTGTTTTGAACAGTCATTTATGAGTATTTTCTTAAGTACCTCTTTTCAACATTTGGAGTATATATACCTGGGAATGCAATTTCTGGGTCCTGAGATCATTCCATGTTTAAATTCTTGAAGAACTGCCAAACTGTTCTCCACAACAGTGGAATTATTTTACGTTTCCACCAGCAGTCTACGAGAGTGACAGTTTCTTCACATCCTTTTTAACTCTAGTTACGTCATTATTACTCTTCATCCTGCTGTGTGCAAAGTGGCGTCTCATTGAGTTCGACTGACACTTTCCTGATGGTTAATGGTGCGGACATCTTCTCATGTGCTTCTCAGTCATTTGTGTATCTTCCTTGGAGAAGTGTCTATTGAAGTATTTTGTCCATTTTTAAGCTGAGTTTGGGTTCTTTATCGTATTGAGTTGTAAGAGTTCTTTACATAGTCTACATACTAAACTCAATTAGGTATATGATTGACCATAGTGTAAATTTTTTTTGTATGTTGCTTCATTTGATTTACTAGATGTTCGCTGTGGTAATTTGCATCCATTCCCATGAGAGGTATTTGGAGTTTTCTTTTCTTGCGATGTCTTCTTCTTTGTTTTGCTATAACAGTAATCCTAGCCTTATATAGTGAGTTAGAATGAGGTTCCGCCTCTCGCATTGTTTTTGGAAGTTTGTGAAGAATTGGAATTAAATTTTGAATGTTTGCTTTGAATGTTTTTTGTTTGTTGGTTGATTAACTTGTTTTTTATACTTCAACAGTGAAGACATCCTCCTCTAGGTTTTTCTTTTTAAATTTTTTTGTGTATATTTAAGGTGTACAACATGATGTTTGAATTTGGATATTCATATACACAGTCAAGTTATTACTACAGTCAAGCAATTTATCACATCCTTTATAGCATATCTTTTATCTCATATAGTTACCTTCCCTTTTTTTTGGTAAGAACACCTAAAACTATACTCTTGGAAAATTTACCGTATATCATACAGGATTATTAACTATAGTCATCATGTTGCATTTTGGATATCTAGACTTATTCATCCTATGTAATTTCCACTCTGTGCCCATTAACCTGCATCTTCCCATGTACCCATCCCACTGTACCCTACCCCTAGTAACCACTGTTCTCTGTTTCTTTTTTTCTTTTAGATTCCACCTATAAGGAAATTATGCAGCATTTGTCTTTCTGTGACTGGCATATTTTCCTTAGCATAATGTCCTCCAGTTTCATCCATGTTGTGACAAATGACAGGATTCCCCCTTCTTTTCAAAGGCTCGATAGTTCCCCATTGAGTACATTACCACGTTTACCTTACCTATTAATCTGTGGACACTTAAATTGATTCCATAACTTATCCATTACATGCTGTAATAGACAGGAGAGGGCAGATATCTTTTTAAGGTGTTGATTTCATTTTCTTTGGGTATTTACAAAGCAGAGGGACTGCTGGGTCGTGTGTGGTACTATTTTTAGTTTCTTTAGGAAGCTCTATGCTGTGTTCCACAGTAACTGCACAAACGCACACTCCCGCCGTCAGTACACCGGGCTTCCCTTTTCTCTGCATGGGCACCAACATTTGATATCTCTTGTCTTTTTGATAAGAGCCATACTGACAAGTGTGAGGCGAAATCTCATTTTGGTTTTAATTTGCATTTCTATGATGATTAGTAATGTGGAGCACTTTTTAATATTCCTGCTGGCCATTGTGTATTTTCTTTTGATAAGTGTCTGTTAGGGGGAGTTGCCCATTTTTAAATGAAGTTTCTTGTTTTTGTGCTATCAAGCTGTGTGAGTTCCTTATAGATTTTGGATATTTGCCCCTCATCAGGTGTATCATTTGTAAATATTTTCTCCCAATTCATAGGCTATAAACTGGGTTTTACTGTATGGGTTGATTTATGTTGCTTTTGCCTGTCTACAAAATTTTCTTTTTCATCTACATTATGTAACTCATTGGCATATGATTTTTCAACTGTGTTCCTTTATATTTCTTCAAAGACTCCTTTATTTATTTCTCTAAATTTATTTACTTTTTACAA
This sequence comes from Cynocephalus volans, assembly GCF_027409185.1. NCBI lineage: Eukaryota > Metazoa > Chordata > Mammalia > Dermoptera > Cynocephalidae > Cynocephalus > Cynocephalus volans. The sequence continues at coordinate 44,712,540 of NC_084463.1, read as the reverse complement.
TATATAGTCTTCCTTTATTTATTTCTCTAAAGTTGGTAGCGATGTTTCGTCCTCTACAATTCTCAAAATTGGAGTTGTCTTTCTGTTTTCTTGATACATTTCTAGAGCTTTGTCATTTTTGTTGATCTTTTCAAAGCAGTAACACTTGGCTGCATTGATATTCCCTACTGTTTTTCTATTCTTTCATTAATTTATGCTTAAATTTTTCATTCTTTCTTGTTTTTTTGCTTGCTTGAAATTTTGTTGTTCTTTCTCAAGTCTAATAATAGATTAGAATATTGATTTAAGATTTGTCTTCTATCTTAATAAATGATTATAAAGTTATAAATTTACCTTTAAGGACTGCATTAGTTGCATCCCATAAGTGGCATCTTTATTTACTTTTATTTTAAAGTATTTTTGAATTGCCTTATCTATTTATTAATCCTTTGGTTATTTATGAGTATGTTCTTTAATTTCCACATATTTTTGAGTTTTGAAATTGATTTCCCTCACTGATTTCTAATTTCATTCTAACGTAGTTTGGAGAACCTACTTTATTTTATTTATATCTGTGTATATATGTGTGTGTACACACACACACACACACACACACACACACACATATACACACACATATATATATATACTTTTGGGGGGGTTAAAACACAAAAGATCTACTCTCAGCAAATTTCATGAATACAATACAGTGCTATTAACTATAGTCACCACAATGTGCATTAGATTCTCAGTAGTTACTTATCTTATAAATGAGTGTCTGTGACCTTTGATAAACATATCCCCATTTCTTCCATTCTCCGGGCCCTTATCACCACCATTCTACTCTGTGTGTTTGATTTTTTCAGATTCCACTTATAAGTGAGATCATGTGTTATTTATCCTTCTGTGTCTAGCTTATTTCACTTAGCGTAATATCCTTCAGGTTCATCCATGTTCCACATATGACAGAATTTAATTTTTTTCTAAGGTTGAAAAGTATTCCATTGTGTATGTACAGTACATTTTTTAAACCCATTTATCCATTGATGAATCTTGGCTATTGCAAGTAATGCTTTACATAACATGAGAGAGAAGATATCTCTTCGATCTTCTGATTTTAATTTCCTTGGATATACCTCAACAGCCGGATTGCTGCATCATATGGTAATGCTATTTTTAGATTATTGAGAAACTTCCCTACTGTTTTCCCAATGGCTGTACTAATTTCCATTCCCACCAACAGTCACAGGGGTCTCCCTTTCTTCAAGTCTCAGCCAAACCTGTTACCTTTTATCTTTTTGATTTTAGCCACCCTAACTGGCGTGAGGTGGTATCTCATTGTGCTCTTGATCTGCATTTCCTTTATGATTAATGATGCGGAGCATCTTCTTACACACCTGCTTGCCACTTGTTTGTCATCCTTTGAAAATTGTCTGTTCAAGGCCTTTGCCCATTATTTAGTCAGATTTTTTTTGTGGTTGTAAGAATTCATTGTTTATTTGGCAGATTAACCTCTTATTGTATATATGGTTTGCGAATACATTCTCCCATTCAGCAGTTTTTCTTTTGATTTTGTTGTTTCCTTTGCTGTGCAGAAAATTTTTAACTTGGTACAGCCCCACTTGTTTATTATTATTTTCTGAGATTTTGGTTTAAATCTAAAAAAAAAAAATTATATTTCAGCTCTTACATTTAAGTCTTTAATCTATCTTATCTGTTTGTGGTGTAAATAGAAAGGGCCAACTTTATACTTTTCCATGTGGATATCCAGTTATCACATCATTTATTGAAGAGATTATCCTTTCCCTATTGTGTCTTCTTGATGTCTTTGTTGAAAATTAGTTAACCATACATGCATGGATTTATTTCTGGGCTTTCAGTTCCATTCCATTGGTCCGTGTCTGTTTCTATGCCAGTACTGTACTGTTTTTATTATTATAGATTTGTAATATAATTTCAAATCAGGAAGTGTGATGCCTCCATCTTTGTTCTTTTTGCTCAGTATTGCTTTGACTGTTCAGGATCTTGTAGTTTCATACCAATTGCAATATTTCTTTTTATATTTCAATAGTGTCATTGGAATTTTGATGGACAGTGCATTGAATCTATATGTCACTTGAGTTAGTATGGACATTTTCACAATATTATTTATTTCAACACATGAACATGGAATATCTTTTCACTTATTTTTGTCTTCAATTTATTTTAATTTATTTTTATTTTATAATTTCAATGACCATATTTTTCACCTCCATAGTTTAATTTATTTCTAAGAGTTTTATTGCTGTTGATGGTATTACAAATGGGACTGTTTTCTTAATATTCTTCTGGTAGTTTCTTGTTACTATATAGATTCAAAACTGATTTTTTTAAGTTGAAACAATTGGTTATACATATTTTGGGGTAGAGAGTTGACTATCAATACTTGTGTAAAATATGTGATGATCAAATCAGGGTAAGCATATTCATGATTACTAAATGTAATCATTCAAACTGATTTCTGTATGTCGATGTTTTGTCCCACAACTTTAGTACATTTGTTTATAATTATTACTTTCAACAAATCTCCACCAACAAAGTATATGTCTTTATAGACTTTATTTTCAAAATATTAAAATTTTTTTTTCTAAATTATCATTCAGCAAACTGCATGGAAATATAGTCATACAGAAAAAATATCAAAATATTGAAATAACATTATCCTTAAGAGTGACCATGAACTCAAATGTTATTCCAAATTATTTTACTGTGCTCTTTTCTTCTTTCACCTATTTCATAAATACCTGTTTTTCTCTACCCATCGCTCTCTTTCTAAACTTTCTATAAAATATTATTTCTTTTTTCTTTTTTGTCAGACAATTCTTGTTTATTTAGGTTAAAAGTGATTAGCCAGATTAGACTTTCTTTCTTTCTTTCTCTTCCTTTCTTCCTTCCTTCCTTCCCATTATAAGTGAGAATATGTTGTATTTCTCTTTCCTAGTCTGACTTACTTTACTTAACATAATTTTCTCCAGACTCATCCATGTTGTTGCAAATTGCAGGATTTCTTTTTTTTTAATGGCTGAGTAGCATTCCTTTGTGTATATATAGTACATTTTCCTTATCTAGTCACCTGTCAAAGGACACTTACATTGGTTCAATATTTCGGCTATTGCAAATAGAGCTGCGATGAACATGGGTGTGTGGGTATCCCTTCAACATGATGATTTCCATTCCTTTGGACATTTACCCAGTAGTGGGATTGCTGGATCATATGGTAGTTCTATCTGTAGTTGTTTGAGGAACCTCCATACTGTTTTCCATAGTGGCTGTGCTAATTTATAGTCCTACCAACAGTGAAGAGGAGTTCCCCTTTCCCTGCATCCTCGCCAGCACTTGTTATTCATGGTCTTTTTAATAATGGCCTATCTGATTGGGTTGAGATGATATCTCAATGTGATTTTGATTTGCATTTCTCTGATGACTAGTGATGCTGAGCATTTTTTCATGTGGAACAGAATAGAAAAACCAGGAATCAACCCACATATTTACAGCCAACTGATCTTTGACAAAGGCAATAAGAACATACATTGGGGGAAAGACTGCCTCTCCAATAAATCATGCTGGGAAAATTGGACATCTATATGCAGAATAATGAAACTGGACCTGTACCTCTCACAATATACAAAAATCAACTCAAAGTGGATTAAAGACCTGAATATAAGATCAGAAACTGTAAAATTACTAAAGGAAACCATAAGGGAAACACTCCAGGAAGTAGGACTGAGCAAAGACTTTATGATAATCCTCCAAAAGCACAAGCAATGAAAGAGCAAATAAACAAATGGGATTATATTAAGCTGAAAAGCTTTTGCACAGCAAAGGCAACAATCAACAGGGTGAAAAGACAACCTATGGAATGCGAGAAAATATTTGCAAGCTATACATCTGGCAAGTGTTTAATATCCAGAATATACAAAGAACTCATACCACTATACAGTAAAAAACAAACAAACAAAAAATAATCTAATTAAAAAATTAGCAAAGGAGATGAATAGACATTTTTCAAAGGAAGACATACAAATAGCCAACAGGCACCCTGAGCTTAAACTTCTAAACCTGCAGAGTGTAAGAAATAAATTTCTGTTGTTTCTAAGCTACCTAGTTTATGTATTTTGATATAGCAGCCAGAAAGTCTAAGACAGACAGGGAGGGCACTGTTTAGGGTGGATAAAATGCCACATATTTTTCTACCAGCTTCAATGCATCTCATCTGAACATTGAGCTTGGCCAGGTACTGCAGCTTCTTAAATGTTTTCTAGATTTCTTTCAAAGGCCATTTGGTCTGCACATTGTTTTTAAGTTATTTCTCCATTGGGGAGAAAAATGCCTGGATGATGTACTGTTATCTTGCTGATATAACTCTATAACTTCATTTTTAACTAAAAGTACTGTATAAAATTCTTTAACGTGCTGTCAACATTTGTTGTTATTAAAATACAAAAATTTTTATATAAATAGGGAGAAGACATTTTTTATAATATGAAATGATTACACTAGCAGTAATAATATCTGTGTCTTAAGTCTAATTATAAACATAGTTTTTAAATGTATTCATGCTTCAATTTAAGTAATTTATGTTTTTATAAATTACATATAAGTTACATAATTACATATGTTATTTATAATTTTACATAACTATATTTTATTGTTTTTCAAATGTATTATTCTAGATTGTTGAGTATTCATGTAAATTGTAGGCCAATGCAAAAAGACATTTCAAATAATCAAAATGCATAGAGTAAAAAGGAATAAATTTCTCTCTTTGTCTCTCAGTGGATAATATAATCTTCACTATAGTAAATACACTGAAACAGTTGAATTCTGCGAGTCGCAGGATATAAGGTAAATGTGTAAAAATAATTTTTTTGTGTGTGTGTGACTGGTAAGGAGATCGTAACCCTTGGCTTGGTGTCGCCTGCACCGCGCTCAGCCAGTGAGTGCTTTGGCCATCCCTATATAGGATCCGAACCCGCGGCCTCAGCGCTCCCAGCGCTGCACTCTCCCGAGCGAGCCATGGGTGTGGCTCATAAATTGTGTTTTTTTTAAAGAATGCCAATTAAAATTAAAACAAATTTCAAAATCATTCCAACAGCATGAAATACTTATGGAACATAATCAAGTATAATCAATACACTGAAAAATGTCAAAAAGTACTGAGAGAAATTAAAGAAGATCTAAATAAGTAGAACTGTTCATGGGTGTGTTCATGAATTAAAAGATTCAATAAGGCTAAGATGTAAATTTTCTCTAAAGTGATGTATAAAGTCAATGCCACTTCAGTGCAAGTGTCACCAAAGTGTTTGTAAAGTGGGATAAGCTGATTATAAAATTTAATTGAAAACACAAAAATACATTATTTAAAAGAACACTGAAAAATAAATAAAACATTGCAGACTTAAAGTACCTAAAATTAAGACTCACAGTAAAACTACAGTACTCAAGACAGTGTGTTGTTGTTTAAAAAAATAATTATACATAATTTGAATGGTATATGAACTTCAGAAACATACTTTCACATATATGGTCAGCTACATACCAAGAAATTTACCAATACAATTTCAAGGGAAAAGAATAATCATTTTAATAATCATTCTTGGAAGAATTGTATATCCATATGCCAAAAAAAAAAACAAAGTAATTATGCATTGTGTTCTTATCATAATACTTGAAAAATTACCATTAAATGGATTATAGATCTAAATGTAAATGCTGAAATTCTGTATCTTCTGTAAGAAAAGCATGGAATAAAACTGTGTGACTGAGAGATGGCCAGCATGGGGTACACAAAGCATAAGTTACCAAAATAAATAAATTTTGGTCATTGTAAAACACTGTTAAGAAAATGAACAGGCATCAATAGCTTGGGACAAATTTTTGAAATACATGCATTTGATAGATTGGTGTTCAGAGTATATCAAAATCTTGTAAACATCATTAAAAGAACACACACAACCTGACAAAAAATAATGACTAAAGTTCATCAGCTGTTGAAAGAATAACTAAAGTTTTGGTGTATGGATGCAGTGGAATATTTCTCAACAATAACAAGTAATGAATTGCTAATATGTACAACTTAAATGATCCTCAAACCATTATACTTAATTAACAGAATGAGGCACAAAATACTACATACATGCTATCATTTTATTTATATGAAATATAATACCTAAAGTCTCTGGTTTTTGTTTTGTTTTGCTTTTATGGCTTTTTTATTTGTCTTAGACTTGGAAATATGGGAAGACACCATACTTTAAATACACAAAGAAAGGAGACAGTTTGGAACAGGGTTCAAGGTAGTTTGGATTCCAGACAAAGGGTCCTGGAATAATCCGCTATTTAGTACCCGAAAGGTCTGCTTGTCAGACTCTTGGCACAGTTTCTCTGGTTTTCTTAGAACATTAAGTACTGTACTTATACAATATTATCTAACATAATTAATTTTTGCACATGAAAGTCCGCATTTCTTAAACAATTCTCTAATAAACCGCTTGTGTTGTTGCTGACACTCTGAACTAATTCACAGTACTTAGAGTAACCAAAACACCCTAAAATTGTTTGGGAGAAAACAAAACAAGCAGAACAATATGAGAAAACATAAGGACAAAATGTAATTTCTTTGTTCTTTAAAATAATAGGGTTTTAATAAATGAACATGATGGCATTTTATCTGCTCCACTTGAATTCTCTGTAATATACAATAACCTTTGCTGGATATGTGACACTCATCCACTTTCTACCCTCATGTCTTTCCTGTTAGAGAAAATTCACAACTTTATGTTCAAAGAGAACTGGACATTTATCCTAAATTCGGTATATTGTTTAATTTTACTAAAATTTATAATTCTGTAATTTTGAACTCCAGACTCAGAATTCTATAGTGCAAAAAGCATGGATCCCATCTATTAAGGAGCTAAACATCTACTAATGTCAATATTCAGCACCATCTTGAGTAAATATAAATGGGTTGGTCAGTTTTTCCCATTCCACTTGTTCATATGGGTCAGAGAGAAATTTTAGTGTCTAATTCTTCTAGGTATTACAACCTGCCCTATTTATAGGTAATTTATTTCTTAACTATCTCAAGTCAGCCATTCCACAATGTATGCATACTTCAAAACATCATGCTGTGCACAATAAATATATACAATTTTTATTTCTGAACTTAAAAAATAAATATGTAAATATGTTTTTAAAATTTGACAGAATTTACAAAAAAACCATTAAGACTAATAAGTGAGTTTAATAAGTTTACAGGATACGAGATCAGCACACAAACATCCGTTATATTTTTATACACTATTCATAAACAATAGAAGGTCCAGGTTCCCCCTAGTGAAGAGAGAGAGGAGAAATGACTAGTCAAGTGAAGTTGGCAGCAGTGGAGCAGGACGAAGACCCCCCTGCACAGCCAGGCCATGCCCAGTCTCTCTCTGCTCAGGCGACAGACTCCCAGTGCTCCCAGTGCTCCCAGTGCCCCCAGTGCTCCCAGTGCTCCAGTCAAACACAAGTTTTCTCTCCCACAACTTTCAGTAAAGGAATGAGAACCAGGAACCATTTCCCAAGAGCTCTAATAAACCACATCTTCAGACAGGCATTTTATACCCATTCACATAGCCTCCTGTCCTCTCGCCATAAAGGGATTTCTAAAGTCACATGAAGAGTCACATGAAGAGTCACAGACTTACCTCCCTCAGTTCCATCTGGTCTAAGCATCTGAGAGGTAAACCCCTCCAAAGTCCCTACACCTGCCATCAACATGGAGAGAATGGCAAATCGAGGTTCCTGAGACGTTGTCAGAGCAGACTCAGAAGCACATAAAATGCCTCCAGCTGGTACGGCCCTCGGGATTTTGGTAGGAGCGTGTTGTTCATGTCTCCCTTGAGTCAGCTTGACTATTGTGGGGCTGAACACTTGCCCCACCTGGATTCCTTGGTCCTCCCAACACCAGATTCAGCAAGAGTAAGACCCATCACCCTCACTCTGCTGGCTTCTGATGTTAGTATCCCATCCATACTTTGGAAGTCTGCTAGCTCTTTTGCCTCTCTCTATTTCTCTTACTTAGAATATGCCTGCCAGGCACAGAAAACCTTGTAAACGGGGTTCAAGGTAGATGGAAAAATCAGGAGAAGCCACAAGAGCTGGGCCTTCGGGGATGGAGGATATTATTACTTTTTTATTAAACAACAAAGCCAAGCATATGTGTGAAATATAGATACAAATTCTAAAAGGAAATGTTAAACATATCGACGCGGGAGTTTCTAAGAAAAAGACAAATTGGGCAGCAGATTATGCTACCCAAGAGCTTACAGATGACGAAGTCAGACATGGCTTCTAAAAGTGAATGCTTAGTAGACTTTGTATTAGTCAATTCTGTGATGCTTACTTACTTGTGTTTGAGCCCAGAAACCCTTCCAGCAGTGGTTTATACCCACGTCCAGTGGAAGCCATGCTCTCGTGGGCTTAAAAACCACAAAGTGTAGAAGCAAGAGTTGGCTTACGAGAGGCCCTGTGACCCCAAAGTCCAGGATGGCCATTACTTCGGGGCTTTCCTCTTCTGACTCTCAGCATTCCCATGTCTATACCAGGGGAAAGAGGCTGCTAGGTGGATGGAATGAGATAATGTAAAGTAAAACAATTCTAGCCCTAAACATTCACCAAGTGCTCCCAGCATGGGCTAGTATTTTCACCATGTTGTAAATAGACACACAATTATACTTCCATAAATTCTGTGCTTAGCCATAGTGTGGAAAACAGCAAATGAACATGTGGATGTACAATTTACTCTAACATAGAATTATTTTTAAATATACACAGAACATGGGAAAGAATACAATCTTGGACAAGTCTACTGGCTGGTGGGTTGCATTGACCCGGCTGGATGACTGAGTGGAAGAACATGCAGGCAGAGAAAGGCACGTGCTGCAGACAGTGCCCCACTCACCAGAGGGGGTCTTCGGCTTGAGATTCCCGTGTGGGTGTTGCTCAGAAAACATCCCCAGATCTCCTTCAGAAACATCTCAGATATGTGTTAAATTTACAATTTCTAGATCTGAGCCAAGCCAACCTGTTGTAACTTTTTTTTGAGAGGGGTGAAATCTGAGGTCTGCATTAATAAGAAGCATTTCTCAAAAGTCTTAGGTCCACAGGAGCATGATACCGACTGCTCTAAGGAGTCTTCAACTTGCTAAGCAAGGCTGAGGACTGGAGATCTGGGAGGAATCACCTACGCCTGCAGATTAAGGCTCCCGTCCTGTTCCTATCCAGAGCTTCTTGGTGGATGTCCTTGGGGAGTTAACTGGTTTCAAAGAAACTCTCAAGGGCAACACTAATTTCAAACAACTATTTTATGTTAAAGTAGATGTGGGCATTTCCCCTTGGGCATTCTGATATTCTTTACATATTCCATACATTTTATGACTCATGAGAACACAATGAGAATCATCCTTGCAACTGACCCCTCACTATTTTATTTTTAATTGAAAAATGATCATTGTCTGTATTTATGGGTGTAATGTGATGCGCGCGCGCGCGCACACACACACACACACACACACACACACACACACACACACACACACACACACACACACACACACACACACACACACACACACACACACACACACACACACACACACACACACCCCTACATACATGCATGCATTGTGGAGCTACTGAGTAAAGCTAAGTAACACTACTCACAGGGAAGAAGCCTGGAGAGGTGGAGAAGCTCTCCTGCAACAGGAGGTCCCTGAGGAGGCTGGGGCTACTCATTTCCTTCTCCCTGTACAATCCCATTCCCTGCAGAACTTTCTGCACTTTCTTCTTCCAGGTCTGAGTTTTCTCCCAAGTTAGAGAAGGGAGGAAACAGCTACTGAAGCACTGACTTTGCACTTGTCCCCCAGTGGTTCTTACATGTGTTAGAACTGAGGGGAAAGTGCTTAGCACGCCCCATGCCCAGGCCTCACACAAGACCCAGTAAACTGATATGCCTGAGACAGAAACACAAACATCTGTATCTAAAGTGATTCCTGTTTGCAGTGAACCTGGGAACCAATCTATCCCACTTTATTATTAATGTGCATATGAATCACCTAGAAATATTTTTTTTAAATCCAGAACCTGTATTTCTAATAACGTATAGATAATTGGAGCACATGGTAATTACAAGGTCTCTTTTTATCTAAGCAAACAAAATTTGATGAAGAAAGATTTTTGAAGTTGACCTGAGGTGATAAGGACAAGTCAGAATACCTGTGCGATTTGTTATTTGTAGGAGCACTTTGTCAAAATGAAATAAATTATCCAAGCATAATTTAATGAGTTTAGTAGCCAAATTAACACAATTCATGAAACACTGAATCGCTAGACACTGTCTGTTCCCTGCATCTGTCCCCTCCTTAGGGCAGCAGTTCATCAGTCATGCAAGTCATGGAAGAGTGGAGGCTCAGTCTCATTCCTGAGCCTTCTTGTCAGGGAGGAGGGGGCCAGAAGAGAAGGTCCTCCTACAGGACGCTGACTGGGACATGGGCTTAGTCTCTAATATGTGAGTGCTCTGACCAGTGGGAAGGGACTTCTCAAGAGGGAGGAATGAGTAACCCATTCTGAATCTGGGGCCCCACCACCTCTTGTCCCATCTCATCCGGGTAGTTCTGAGAGGCTGCTCTGGAACATATCTGGCATTGAATGTTGAAGGACAGAGTAGGTTTTAATGGTACTCTTGTGAGGTCTGTTGTGCAGAGGCAGGATGTTAATGCTCAGCATCTGGGCTGTTGTCCTCTGGTCACTTGAGTTGGCTGGTTGGGTCCAGGTCTATTTTTACTGGGGAGGAGGCAAAAGAGTCTGGATGGCTCCTAGATCCCATTTCTAATTTTCTGGGGGGTAGGTTCTAGAAAGGTCAGTATTTTGGGGAAATGCTAGGAAGTCTAGTTGAAAACCTGGGAAGACCTCTTGCCTGGTGCTAGACTGCTCAGTGTGGCATTCTGGCCACATTTATGTTTAGCAGGGAGAGAGCTGGGTTTGCATTCCTGCTTTTTGATGCTGTGACAGGACCCTGTAAAAGTCTCCCCTAATAAATGTCTACGTCCCCAGCACAACCACAACCCACAACATTCCTTATTGAGATGCTGATGAGTGGCAGGAGGGAGGCCTCTTTTCAGCCAATAGAAAGGAGCCACGCCCAGCTGAGAGGCTTACAAAAGGCACGTTCTGCAGGTGGCACTGTGCCCTGAATCTGAATGTGCAGGAAAGAGGACATTTCACTTGGCCCTCAACATGGAATTAGGAACTGAGAACCAGATTCTCACTTCCCCTCCATCCAACATCCCACCAACCACCCCTCTTTCCAACAGATAATTAAAGAAAGAGGATCACACGAGGAGGAGAAGCCATCTGAAGAAAAAGGCAAGACACTCTCTTCCCATTTCATTAAGAACTGTACCCATTTCAGTGACAAGGTAGGGACTTGGGCTATTTATACAGAGACTGAGAGAAGGGGTAGAATTAGGAGTACTGAGTTGTGCATCTTTGGGAGGGTTTGATTTTTAGACTGCAGGTGGTGAGGGATAATAGCCCTCAGAGGGCTTTGAGAAATGTGGCAATGATCTACTAAAACCATATTCTTCCTGCTCACTCTATTTTTTTTTTTTAAATTTTATTTTGTCTATATACATTGTGGCTGATTATTGCTCCCCATCACCAAAACCTCCCTCCCTCCTCCCTCCCCCCTCCCCCCAACAATGTCCTTTCTGTTTGCTTGTCGTATCAACTTCAAGTAATTGTGGTTGTTATATCTTCTTGCCCCCCCCCCCCGGTTTTTTTATTTGTGTGTGTGTGTCTGTGTCTGTGTGTGTGTGTGTGTGTGTGTGTGTGTGAATTTATATATTAATTTTTAGCTCCCACCACTGAGGGAGAACATGTGGTATTTCTCTTTCTGTGCCTGACTTCTTTCACTTAATATAATTCTCTCAAGGTCCATCCATGTTGTTGCAAATGGCAGTATTTCATTCGTTTTTATAGCTGAGTAGTATTCCATTGTGGAGATATACCACATTTTCCATATCCACTCATCCAATAATGGACATTTGGGCTGGTTCCAACTCTTGGCTATTGTAAAGAGTGCTGTGATGAACATTGGGGAATAGGTATACCTTCGACTTGATGATTTCCATTCCTCTGGGTATATTCCCAACAGTGGGATAGCTGGGTCGTATGGTAGATCTATCTGCAATTGTTTGAGGAACCTCCATACCATTTTCCATAGAGGCTGCACCATTTTGCAGTCCCACCAACAATGTATGAGAGTTTCTTTTTCTCCGCAACCTCGCCAGCATTTATCGTTCAGAGACTTTTGGATTTTAGCCATCCTAACTGGGGTTAGATGGTATCTCAGTGTGGTTTCGATTTGCATTTCCCAGATGCTGAGTGATGTTGAGCATTTTTTCATATGTCTGTTGGCCATTTGTATGTCTTCCTTAGAGAAATGCCTACTTAGCTCTTTTGCCCATTTTTTAATTGGGTTGCTTGTTTTTTTCTTGTAAAGTTGTTTGAGTTCCTTATATATTCTGGATATTAATCCTTTGTCAGATGTATATTTTGCAAATATTTTCTCCCACTCTGTTGGTTGTCTTTTAATTCTGTTAATTGTTTATTTTGCTGTGCAGAAGCTTTTTAATTTGATATAATCCCATTTGTTTATTTTTCCTTTGGTTGCCCATGCTTTTGGGGTCGTATTCATGAAGTCTGTGCCCAGTCCTATATCCTGAAGTGTTTCTCCTATGTTTTCTTTAAGAAATTTTATTGTTTAAGGGTGTATATTTAAATCCTTAATCCATTTTGAGTTGATTTTAGTATATGGTGAGAGGTATGGATCTAGTTTCATTCTCCTGCATATGGATATCCAGTTATCCCAGCACCATTTGCTGAAGAGGCAGTCCCTTCCCCAGTGAATAGGCTTGGTGCCTTTGTCAAAGATCAGATGGCAGTAAGTGTGTGGGTTGATTTCTGGATTCTCTATTCTATTCCATTGGTCAGTGTGTCTGTTTTTATGCCAGTACCATACTGTTTTGGTTATTATAGCTTTGTCGTATAGCTTAAAGTCAGGTAGTGTTATGCCTCCAGCTTTATTTTTTTTGCTCAGCATTGCTTTGGCTATGTGTGGTCTTTTATTGTTCCATATAAATGTCTGGGTAGTTTTTTCCATTTCTGAGAAAAATGTCTTTGGAATTTTGATGGGGATTGCATTGAATTTGTATATCACTTTGGGTAGTATGGACATTTTCACTATGTTGATTCTTCCAATCCAAGAGCATGGGATATCTTTCCATCTTCTTGTATCCTCTCTAATTTCTCTCAGCAGTGGTTTGTAGTTCTCATTATAGAGATTTTTCACCTCCTTGGTTAACTCAATTCCTAAGTATTTTATTTTTTTGGTGGCTGTTGTAAATGGGCAGGCTTTCTTGATTTCTCATTCTGCACGTTCACTATTGGAGAAAAGAAATGCTACTGATTTTTGTGTGTTGATTTTGTATCCTGCTACTGTGCTGAAATCATTTATCAATTCCAACAGTGTTTTTGCAGAGGCTTTAGGCTGTTCAATATATAGGATCATGTCATCTGCAAATAGGGACAGTTTGACTTCATCTTTTCCAGTCTGGATGCCCTTTATTTCCTTCTCTTCTCTGATAGCTCTGGCTAGTACTTCCAACACTATGTTGAATAGGAGTGGTGAGAGTGGGTATCCTTGTCTAGTTCCTGTTCTTAAAGGAAAACCTTTCAGTTTTCCCCCATTCAGGATTATATTGGCAGTGGGTTTGTCATATATAGCTTTAATTATGTTGAGATACTTTCCCTCTATACCTAACTTATAGAGGGTCTTTGTCATAAATGAGTGCTGAACTTTATCAAATGCTTTTTCAGCATCTGTAGAGATGATCATATGGTCCTTGTGTTTGAGTTTATAAATATGGTGTATCACATTTATTGATTTGCATATGTTGAACGAACCTTGCATCCCTGGGATGAATCCCACTTGATCGTGGTGAATAATTTTATGTATGTGTTGCTGTATTCTGTTTGCTAGTATTTTAGTGAGGATTTTTGCATCTATATTCATCAAGGATATTGGCCTGTAGTTTTCTTTTTTGGTTATATCTTTACCTGGTTTTGGTAACAGGATGATGTTTCCTTCATAGAATGAGTTTGGGAGATTTGCGTCTGTTTCAATCTTTTGGAATAGTTTGCAAAGAATCTGTGTCAATTCCTCTTTGAATGTTTGGTAAAATTCTGCTGTGAATCCATCTGGTCCTGGGCTTTTCTTTGTTGGGAGCCTTCTGATCACAGCTTCAATCTCCTTTATTGTTATTTGTCTGTTCAAATTTTCTACGTCTTCATGGTTCAGTTTTGGGAGCTTGTGTGTGTCCAGAAATTTATCCATTTCCTCCAGATTTTCAAATTTGTTGGCGTATAGTTGTTTATAGTAGTCTCGAATGATTCCTTGTATTTCAGATGAATCAGTTGTGATATCGCCTTTTTCATTTCTAATTTTTGTTATTTGAGTCTTCTCTCTTCTTTTTTTTGTTAGCCATGCTAATGGTTTGTCAATTTTATTTATCTTTTCAAAAAACCAACTTTTTGATTCATTGATCTTTTGAATTGTTTTTTGGGTTTCAATTTCATTCAGGTTTGCTTTGATCTTAATGATTTCTTTCCATCTGCTAACTTTAGGTTTGGATTGTTCTTGTTTTTCTAGTTCTTTAAGGTGAAGTGTTAGGTTGTTCACTTGCCATCTTTACATTCTTCTGAAGTGAGCATTTAATGCAATAAATTTCCCCCTTAATACTGCTTTTGCAGTATCCCACAGGTTTTGGTATGATGTATCATTGTTTTCATTAGTTTCAATAAATTTTTTGATTTCCTGCTTGATTTCTTCTTGGACCCATATGTCATTAAGTAGAATGCTGTTTAATTTCCATGTGTTTGTATAGTTTCCAGAGTTTCGTTTGTTATTAATTTCTAGTTTTAACACATTGTGGTCTGAGAAAATACATGGGATAATTCCAATTTTTTTGAATTTATTGAGACTTGATTTGTGACCTAATATGTGATCTATCCTGGAGAATGATCCATGTGCTGATGAGAAGAATGAATATTCTGAGGTTGTTGGATGGAATGTTCTGTACATATCTGCCAATTCCAATTGGTCTAGAGTCTTGTTTAGATCTTGTGTTTCTCTACTAATTCTTTGCCTAGATGATCTGTCTAATATTGACAGTGGGGTGTTCAGGTCACCTGCTATTATGGTATTTGTGTCTATTTCCTTCTTTAGGTCTAATAGAGTTAGTTTTATAAATCTGGCTGCTCCAACATTGGGTGCGTACATATTTATGATTGTTATGTCTTCTTGATGGATCAGTCCTTTTATCATTATGTAGTGTCCCTCATTGTCTCTTTTATGGTTTTTAGTTTAAAGTCTATTTTGTCAGATATAAGAATAGCTACTCCAGCTCGTTTTTCTTTTCTGTTTGCATGGTAAATCTTTTTCCATCCTTTCACTCTTAGTCTATGTGAATCTTTATGGGTGAGGTGGGTCTCTTGTAGGCAGCATATAGTTAGGTCCTCCTTTTTGATCCAGTCAGCCAGTCTGTGTCTTTTGATTGGGGAATTTAAGCCTTTTACATTAAGAGTTGTTATTGAAAGGTGTTGATTTATTCCTAGCATTTTATTGGTTGTTTGGTTGTCTTAGGTGTCTTTTGTTCCTTGCTTTCTGATTTACTGTTTGGTTTCTGTGTTTGTTGGTTCCTTAGGTTGTAGATAGTGTTTTTGTTTGCTTGTTTTCTCTTCATGAATGCCATTTTTATTATACTAGTGGGTTTTGATTTTTCTTGGGTTTTTATGGCAGTGGTAGTTATTTTTCAGGAACCAAACCCAGTACTCCCTTAAGGATTTCTTGTAAGGGTGGTCGTGTGGTAGTGAACGCCCGTAGTTTTTGTTTGTCTGAGAAATATACTATTTGCCCTTCATTTTGGAAGGATAGCCTTGCAGGGTAGAGTATTCTTGGCTGGCAATCTTTGTCTTTTAGTATTTTGAATATATCATCCCATTCCTTTATAGCTTTTAGGGTTTGTGATGAAAAGTCTGATGTTAGCCTGATTGGGGCTCCCTTATAGGTGATTTGATGCTTCTCTCTTGCAGCTTTTAAGATTCTCTCTTTGTCTCTGAGTTTTGCCAATTTGACTATAACATGTCTTGGAGAAGGCCTTTTTGGGTTGAATATGTTTGGAGATCGTTGAGCTTCCTGGATCTGAAGATCTGTGATTTTTCCTATACCTGGGAAGTTTTCTGCCACTATTTTGTTGAATATGTTTTCAATGGAATCTCCATTTTCCTCCCCTTCTGGAATACCCATGACTCGGATATTTGAGCGCTTAAGGTTGTCTGATATCTCTCTCAGATTTTCTTCAATGTCTTTGATTCTTTTTTCTTTCTTTTTGTCTGCTTGTGTTATTTCAAACAGCCCATCTTCAAGTTCAGAGGTTCTCTTGTCAACTTCGACAACCCTGCTGGTTAAACTCTCCGTTGTGTTTTTTATTTCGCTGAATAACTTCTTCAGTTCAGCAAGTTCTGCTACATTTTTTTTCAGGACATTGATTTCCTTGTACATTTCCTCTTTCAGATCCTGTATACTTTTCCTCATTTCATTATGATGTCTAGCTGAGTTTTCTTGTATCTCATTCAGTTTCCTTAGAATTATCACTCGAAATTCCTTGTCAGTCATTTCAAGGGCTTCTTGTTCTATAGGATCTAGAGTTTGAGATTTATTAACTTTTGGTGGTGTACTTTCTTGATTTTTCGTATTTCTGTTGTCTTTTTTTTGATGTTTATTCATTGTGGCAGGGGGTTTCACAGTCCACTGGTTTGAGACTACTGACTAACTAAGACGTTGCTGTGGTTGCCAATTTGGTATGGCTACCTCCGTGACTGCTCAGTTGGCCTCTAGTGCCTTGCGTGTATGGTTGCCTCGGGTCTTGGGCCTCTCGGGGGAGCCGCCTTTCTGGTCAGCTTGGATTCTGCTGGGCTGCTGGATCACGTACCACAGGGTGTGTGATCTCTGTTGAGCTTTCACTTCCCGTGCAGGGCTTCTCCCTGTTCCGTGTGCTCTGGCCCAGGCTGTTGGATTGTGCAGTGGTGACCCCACAGGGTGTGTGGTTTCTGTCGAGTCTCCGCCTCCCTGGCCGCATGTCTCCCCACTCTGTGCGCACTGGGCTGGGCTGGGACGTGTCTTCTGCAACCCTCGTCTATCAGCTGAGCCTTCAAGACCCTGCTCGGCACCGCCTCACCCACGAAGTCTACCAGGTTTCTGCTAGGCACAGACGACCGGTCACTCTGGGTGCCTTTGTAGCACTGTGTAGATCTTTCTCGGGACTTGTTCACCTTTGTATCCCCTCGGCATGGACCGAGTCTAGCGCCTGCCTGCAATCAGCTCTCTGGCAGGTTCAAGTGGACTTGGGAACTCTCCTACCACACTATTCCCAACCAGAAATTGGTTAGGCATTTTTCCCAACTGGTGACCGCAGAGATGGTATCTGCCTCCCAGTAACAGGAAGTTTACGTGGGGCTGGAGTCCAGGGTGTGGTGGAGTGACAGTCAGCCCTGCCCATACTTCCTTGCCCTCCCAACACTGGCCGGGGACACCCCACGCCACCAGCCCCTCCAGAGAACCGCGGAGGGAGTGGGAGGGGAAGCCCCGCACCAGGGCAAGCAAGAGGGAAGGC
Source organism: Cynocephalus volans (assembly GCF_027409185.1). Taxonomy (NCBI): domain Eukaryota; kingdom Metazoa; phylum Chordata; class Mammalia; order Dermoptera; family Cynocephalidae; genus Cynocephalus; species Cynocephalus volans. Next base: position 44,694,748 of record NC_084463.1, on the reverse strand, counting down.
TCAGTGAGGAGCCGACCTGGGCGGAGCTGCCACCACCTGGGAAAATGGAGGCAGCCCCAGGGTGGTGAGTGGCCTGCTGATGCAGGCGGAAGCTGGGTGGGCATCAGCCCCCCCCGAGCAGGGCCGGGCCAGGGGTCACTCACAGGGCTGTGTCAGGTTGGGCGCACACTCTCTGCCTCTGGTTTGTCACCTTCCCCGTTCTCGGCCGTGCCGCCTCGGGCTGCTTGCTCGGTCCCGCGGCGTGGCTCGGGCGCTTCCAGGAATCTTCTTTTATGACGGCCTGAAACCTCGAATCCTGAATAGGCAGCTGGCAGCCTTCAGCGTGGCCCCGGCCTCCGGGATCCTGTCTGCATCCACAGCAGCCCTGGTGCCATGTTCCCTCAGGCAGAGACTGTTTTAACCCCTATTAGGTCGTAGGAGAACCCTTTCGGCCGCACCCCATCATGACGCTGGCTACCCTTCTCTTCAGTTCTTCATTTTTTAAGGTACGGCATTCCATGCCTATTCTGGCCAGCTCCAGCAAGGTAGGGTTTGGATCTAAATCTCACTCAAAACGGTCCACTCGGTAAGAACGGACCCTCCCTCAACTACGACATCCACAGGCTCCTTCCTCCTCACTCTTGATGCTTGCTGAGCAGCCCTGGTTGAGAGAATGACCCACAAATATGAGTCAGAGTAGACAAGGACAATGTGAGTCATCTGAGCTCCCTTTGCTCTAGAATCAGAGCCCAATCCAAAAGAGAATTCCGAGGAAACAGCTCAAAGCCAAAAACAGCATTGACATATCAGGTAAGATGTGACTCTTCTAAAATGAAAGGGGACAGGAGATGGGTAAAACAGTCTGCCCTGGGCAGGGAACTGGGAGCTCTTAAGCATCCAGAGCCTTCCAGATCCTGAACTCTGGAGAACAGAGAAGAACCAAGTTTTATCTGCAACCTCAGCTGTTTAAGTCCAGGATGGACTCAGTTTTCTAAGGTGTTGGTTTAGAAGCACTCAAACTCATTTTACCCACAGAATGAGAGTCCAGCTCAGATGGAAGAGAGTTCAGGAAGAGAAAAATCAGTTCCAGTGACAGCTGCCAGGATAGAACTGGTAGGTTCTTGCTTTTATTTTGTCCCAAGGGCAGACAAACTGGTAACTTATACAGAGCTTGGGCAGGAAGGGGGTTTCTCCATGGATAAGAAGGTTTTAGAGATTCTGGATCCAGGGAGCATTTGTGGACTAAGGAGGGGTCAGCCTTGCTTCATTACAGAGGATGAGGGGGTCAGGAAGGAGGTAAAGACATAAGCGGGGTTCACCTGAAGGTGCATGGTGAGGTCCTGGGAATGAGGATCCAGGGGAACTGTACTGGTGAGTCTCCCACTCACTTGCTTCCTCCACAGGGAACTGTCCAGGAGATGTGGGCAGCTTCACTTTGGATTAAAAAATTAAAGGTCTCTGATTCTGTACACAGCAGTGAAACTGAGGAGACTCATGATACCCATTGTAGGGGATCCCTGGAGGTTGACTGTGAACAGCAAAGTGGCCCAGATGCTGGTCCCAGGAAATAATCTGCCACCACTTCAGAAAAAACTGGTGACCTTCCTGTGCTTTATGTCTGAGGCCATTTATCAAGACAGAGCCCAGGTCTTGTCCCAGCAGGTCCATTCTTTGCTGACCTGGGAGCAACTTTTTGGGATCACCCAGCTTAAGGGGCCTCTGCGCACCACAGTGCAGACCTTTTATGCCAGAGCCAGCCAGCCAGTGAGTGTCTTCCCTATTGAAGGCTGGCTTGAACCATCCCTACTGCCTGGCCCAAGATCCAGCCTTGGATGAAGAAATCAGAGCTTCTTCTAGGAGGGAGGTGTGCCACCCCTTCCCTAGACAGGGGATAACTGAGCTGTCAGTGGATCAGATTAAGCTTGATCTGGGACACCCTGACCCTAATCAGCAGAAAACTCGAATCTGGGAGTGAGAACAAAGACCTGCTAAGTCTCACATTCTTCCAGATGATGAGCAGTGAAGATATTAGACACAGTGTGCTGATAACTGATGGAAGCTTGGGTGGTCATAGGAAAGGAACTTGAACAGTATATTCAGAATGTTCAACTCTGGGTTTCATTGAGAGCTAAGATTGTATTTTATATATATTTTATTTGCATTTTACACTGAGATCTTGCAATTTTTTTCATCTTTTTAATTTTTACATTTTATTATTTATTATTAGCATATTCATTCTTACAAATCATGATTTTTGCAGCAACATGGATGAGTCTGGAGAAAATTATGTTAAGTGAAATAATCCAGACAAGGAAAGAGAAATACCACATGTTTTCACTCATAGTCGTGTGCAGGGCAGGGCAGGGCAGGGCAGGGCAGGGCAGGACAGGGCAGGACAGGGCAGGGCAGGGCAGGGCAGGGAGGGAGGAAGGAAGGAAAGTCATACAATTTTATCATATAAATGTATATAAATTTTACGTAAAAATAAAAATATTTGGGTTTTTTTCCTTTGCCTTGTAATTTTCATATGACATAGTAATGAGATAAATATTAATTGTTTGAGTGTCATGTATTTATATATTAGATATTATATAGTTCGATCATGTGCAGGTTGTCTTACTTATGTGCAGGTTAGAGTGCCGCTTTCCCTTCACTCCTGGTTCATCTCTGCCCTGACCACTCTAACACAACAGCTCTTGTTGCAGAGACGGGAGAGCAGTTTATCATTCCAGTACATGGGGCAACTGAACAGCAATATATTACAAATTTAACCCAAGATGTATCTTCAAATTACATACAAAAGGTGCCTCTGCATGTATAAAATAATATTCTACAAGTTACAGATGTGTTTGGTGTGCATTTACACACACAAAAAAAAAACCCAATAATTAAAACAACTAAGGAATAAATCCAATAAAAACACATAAAATGTATTTAAGGAAAAGTATAGAACATTTCTGACAGTATGAAAATAGACAAAAACAAATGGAAAGCCACACCATGCTCTTGGGTAGAAAAACTCAACATTATAAAAACGATTCTTCCTAAACAAATTTATAAATTGAATTTGGTCTCAATACAGATACCATCAGTTAGGTATTAGAGCTAGGCATGTTCTTGTAAAAATCTTATACAAAAAAAAAAAAAAAAAAACCCAACAACCCACAAATAAAAATAGCCAAGAAAACTCTGAACATGAAAAAAAATAAAGGTGGTTAGTCTTATGAGATATGTTGATTGATGAGTAGACTGATAGATAAGTGGAGCTAAACATTCATAACCAGACCAAAGTGCAGGGAAAAGTTAATAAGCTAAAAGGTACAGTGGGGATGACATCACTAATATTTGATGGGAATTTGATATTCCTATCACAAAGGTAGAAAAATCAACTTATTCTTAACCTATAGAAAAACAAAGGTGTAATGAAAGATAAGTTTACAAGGAAAAAAAAAAAACCCAAATAAAACAAACAGAAAACACATACGTCCTAAAATACACTCATTTTAATAAGGTTAATTCTGACAGGTTACCCCAGGTTTTTTGAGGTTTATGGGGATGGACAGACACTTCTTCAGAATTCCGTACTCTGACAGTTTTACTGATGTTACTCACCCTGACTTAATTTGAAAGTGGATAAAAATGTTTTCTCTATTTCCCTGAGAAATTCAAAATGAAAAAGATCTACCCACACGTGATCTTCAGACAATTATTTAGTTGGAGTCAGTGGCTCTTTGCTGAGGAAAGGCGGAGAACTTCAGACCCACAGAAGCATGATGTTCCTTCAGATAGATTTCACCCTGAGGCCAGAGCTTCTTTGATCTTTGACCTCCTACTTTCATCTCTTTATAATTCCCTCCTGGGTGGTAGGAATTTTTTCTTTTCTTTTCTTTTCTTTCTTTTTTTATTTTTATTTTTTTGTGGTCTACCTGACACAGACAGGTTGGCTTGGACAGAAGTTTTGATCCTCATTGGGACCCCTGCCCTGTACCACCACCTTTTCTAGAAGTATGATGTTCTAATCTCTCCTGAAAATATCATCTCAGGATATTTATCAGTGTCAACATAACTGCTTTAGCAAAGCAGGATGAGAAACAGTCAAGAGTCAGGGTGTGCTGGGAGCTGGGTCTCAGGTTCCCTTCCCTGATTTATGTCTCTGATTTATCCAAATATTGACAAAAATATATACATCTTTAGGTGGTAGAAAAACAGAATAAGAGGCTCCAGCTTACATACAAAGTAAAAAACAAAATCAGTGTTGCATGAAATCCTGCTTAGGCTCAGCCAAAAGGTGCTAAGTCTCTAAAGAAAAGAAAAAAAAAAGCAATCATTCTCCATCATCTGAAGCAACTGTGACCTCAGACAGCTGGACTCTGAGTGTACACAGTCCTCACTAGAATTCAATGGCTACATCACACAGAGATGGAACAGTTCCCAAAAGACCTTTCAGAATGAGGTAAGGGACCAAAAGGAGAAGAGGGCCCACGGCTTCTGACCTACTATCTGACTTAACTAATACTAGCAGTGTAAAATGTCCAGGCCGAACATGATCTCCAACTCTTCTCTGGGCCTCCTACCTCCCACCTCCATGCTCTCATTGTGTCATACCTGCACTTTGGATTAACTCTGTAGTTCTTTCACATATGTCATTTCACATGTAACCCAAATATCACCTGTGTATAACTTCACCCATTAGAAATCTGAATCTGATTCCTCCCAATCCATGGCCATAGTAGTCATAAATGTTCTGAGGAATGTTTGCTAATTTCCATGGATTTAAACTCAAGATCTCTACTGTCCTCAGGTTAGTCTTCCCTGTAAAATCTGTCAACCTGGAAATAAAATTATGTCCCCTTTTCTTCGAAAGTCATTTCTGGTCTGCTTTGCTGTTGAGGCCTCTCAGTTCTTCCCCTTCAACTCATGCAGTGCCCACCTGCTGGGTCACTCTGTCATTCATTCACATTTTATACTGATCACTTTACTGTCCCATGTTTATCCTCCACATGTACAACTAAGCCCATCCTTATCTTTAGAAAGTGGGATTGAAAGTTAATTAATTAGACTGATTCAAGCTAATAAGTTACGTGAATTTATGGATGCAGGTAGAGGACATAAGAACCCTGGATCAGAGAAAAACCTTTGCTTTTAATACAAAGCAGGTAAAGAAGAGAAAAGATCCAAATAACAAAAATTAGAAATGAAAAAGGTGATATTACAACCGATACATCTGAAATACAAGGAATCATTCAAGATTACTACAAACAACTATATGCCAACAAATTTGAAAATCTGGAGGAAATGGATAAATTTCTGGGCACACACAAGCTACCAAAACTGAGCCAAGAAGATGTAGAAAATCTGAACAAACCAATAACAATAAAAGAGATTGAAGCTGTTATCAGAAGGCTCCCAACAAAGAAAAGCCCAGACCTGATGGGTTCACAGCAGAATTCTACCAAACATTCAAAGAGGAATTGACACCAATTCTCTACAAACCATTCCAAAAGATTGAAACAGAGGCAACTTTTCCAAACACATTCTATGAAGCAAAAATCACCCTGATACCAAAGCCAGGTAAAGATACAACTAAAAAAGAAAACTACAGGCCAATGTCTTTGATAAATGTAGATGTAAAAATCCTCAATAAAATAATAGCTAACAGAATACAGTAACACATATGCAAAATTATACACCGTGATCAAGTGGTATTCATCCCAGGGATGCAAGGTTGGTTCAACATATGCAAATCAATAAATGTGATACACCGTATCAATAAAAGCAAACACAAGGACCATATGATCATCTCTATAGAAGCTGAAAAAGCATTTGATAAAATTCAACACTCATTCACGATAAAGACTCTCTATAAGTTAGGTATAGATGGAAAGTATCTCAACATAATTAAAGCCATATATGATAAACCCACTGCCAATATCATCTTGAATGGGGAAAAGCTGAAAGCTTTTCCTTTAAGAACAGGAACTAGACTAGGATGCCCACTCTCACCACTCCTGCTCAATATAGTCTTGGAAGTACTAGCCAGAGCAATCAGAGAAGAGAAGGAAATAAAGGGCATCCAGATTAGAAAAGATGAAATCAAACTGTCCCTCTTTGCAGATGACATGATCCTATATATCAAACAGCCTAAAGCCTCTACAAAAAAACTCTTGGAGTTGATAAATGATTTCAGCAAAGTAGCAAGATACAAAATCAATACACAAAAATCAGTAGCGCTTCTATTCTTCAATAGTGAATATGCAGAAAGGGAAATCAAGAAAGCTTGCCCATTTACAACAGCCACCAAAAAAATAAAATACTGAGGAATTGAGTTAACCAAGGATGTGAAAAATCTCTATAATGAGAACTACAAACCACTGCTGAGAGAAATTAAAGAGGACACAAGAAGATGGAAAGATATCCCATGCTTTTGGATTGGAAGAATCAACACTGTGAAAATGCCCATACTGCCCAAAGTGATATACAAATTCAATGCAATCCCCACCAAAATTCCAATGACATTTTTCTCAGAAATGGAAAAAACTATACAGACATTTATATGGAATAACAAAAGACCATGCATAGCCAAAGCAATTTGGAGCAAAAAGAATAAAGCTGGAGGCATAACAGTACCTGACATTAAACTATACAACAAAGCTATAATAACCAAAACAGTATGGTACTGGCATAAAAACAGACACACTGATCAATGGAATAGAATAGAGAATCCAGAAATCAACCCACACAACTACAGCCATCTGATCTTTGACAAAGGACCAAGCCTATACACTGGGGAAGAGACTGCCTCTTCAGCAAATGGTTCTGGGAGAACTGGATATCCATATGCAGGAGAATGAAACTAGACCCATACCTCTCACCAAAAATATAATATCCAAAAATATAATTCCAACCTGGAGAATTAACTGAAAATTTATAATATTTCAAAATGATAACAAAAGATTATTTAAATTAGTGTGCGGAGAGGGGCTTAGCATTTTCCAATCCAAAGACCTCATATGTCTACATTTGAAAATGTGAATTCTCTTTGTCAAAAAGTAAAATAATGTACTCTTAGGCATTTATCTTGCTACCAGGTATTTTAAAAGGAATTTTCAGCAAACTGGTAAGGGAGAATATAAGATAAAAATTACCACGTGTATGTTTTTTTGTTTGAATTTATTTATTTTAAATAATTTAATTCAACTAACATTTATCGATTGACTAATATTTTACTATTTCCACTAAAAAGTAAAACAAGATAAAGTAATAGGAAGTGACCAGAATGACAGCACTATTCTACACAGATGGATAAGGAGCCTCTCTGGGAGATTTCATTTTTGGAGAAATGTAAATTCAATACGGGAGTGAACGAAAAATTGAAGAAGTTGTGTCGCAGGAGAAAGATGAGCAAGGGAAATTCATTTAGGAAGAAACAAAAGTAGAGTGTTCTAAGAACAGAAACAGACTCCAGAAGCCAGTGTGGATTGAACCATGAAAACAAGTAGTAAGTGAAGTGAGAAGAGCAGGAGAGAGCCAGGTTTCAGAGGGCCTATGGGCCATGAAAAGGACCTAATATTTAATTCTGAGTACTCTGGAAAACCATTAGAAAGTGTTGAGAAGAGAGTGATAGGAACCGAGTTTTCATAGGACGGCTGCTGCTATGGACGGGAGTGTTCGTGAGCAAGAGCAAGAATTGCAGGGGAATTGGGGGGAGATAGGTTGGGTGAATGGCAAAGAAAAATCATGATTTGTAATAATAATAATATGCTTATAATAATAATAATAAAAAGTTGCCAGAAGCAAGCAGTTGCGGAAGTGCAGGTTGGAGACGTTCAATTGAGGTGGTGGAGGGGCTGGGAAACGGTCAGATCTTTTAACTATTTTTAACTAATTTAAAAATGCAGCCAGAATTATTTTAGGAAGATGGAGTAGATCTATTCTTCTCCATTTCTTCACTTAATCACAACTAAAAATTCAATATATATATACATATATATGTATATATGTATATATATATTTATAATATTGTAATATAAATATATATGTATTAGTCCATTTATGTTGCTTAAAACAAAACACCTGAAACTGAGTGACTTATAAAGAATAACGACATTTATCGCTTACAGTTTCTGAGGTTGGGATGTCCAAAGTCCATCTGGTGGTGGCAACAGTGACCCAAGGGTCTCACATTGCAAGATGGTGGAAGCAGAGAGAGAGAGAGACAGACTCTACTCTTCTTTTAAAGCCCTCAGAACCATGCCCCAACCACCATTTTTAATCCATTCACTACTGCATGGTCCTACAGTCCAATCACCTCTTCAAGGCTCTGCCTTTCAATTTCCATAATAGGATTTCCCACCCTCTTAACAGTCACAGTGGGGATGAAGTTTCTAATACATAAAACTTGGGGAATGCAATTTAAGCTTCAGAGAGTTTAGTGGAAACATAATTCAATCCAGTACAATATGATGTAAATATATATAAAATATATAAATATATAATATGTAAAATATATTATATATAAAATATAACATAAGATGGAAATGTGAAATTACATATTAGATAAATATATTTTATGTATTTTCATAAACATAGGAAAACATTAATGTAAAGCAAGCACCCAGACTGGTTAGGGACCTCAGGATCCAAGTAATGACACAGTGGTAGGTTCTCTGAGTTTTCTTTTTGCCTGATATATCCCAGATTGGATTATGGAGAAGTCAGCAACCTAGTAATGCCAACAGGCAGAGAAAAAAATCCCCAAGAACAGCCTGTCTCTGTAGCCCCAAATCAGGAATTGGGCAGTCTAGCAAGACAGGAAACCTTTAGACAATAAACAGACAAAAATTTTTCAGCCATAAATAATATATTTCACACATATACACAATGGGAAAAACCTATAGCTCCACTCTCATTTCTGCTAGCAAATGCATCCCAACGTTTATCCTTGCCAGGCTGTACAGAGGACCCACTGTGATGGTGTCAGAAGACTAAGGAGAAGCCCAGAACTCCATCCCAGTGCAGCAATAACCGATCCATTCTCCAACCTCGGGCCAATCCCCATCAGTGGGGAGCCTGGATTTCTAGCCCCAAGGAGGGGTAAAAAGGCACTCCACTCCCACCCCACTAGGACGGTATCAGAGGAGAACTTGTGGAGGGTCAGGATTTTCATCACCACGTGGTGTTAATAAGGCTCCTCTTCCAAGATGTCTGTGGAAATTAGATGGTGAGCAGTGATGCCTCGCCTCCATTCCTTCTGGGCACAACGCTGTAGGCCTGGCAGAGATCTAACAGAGGGCCTGAAGTTCCGCTTCACCCCTACCCGGCAGTAACAAAGTGGCCCTCACCTTCCCGTGCTTCATCTTCCAAGAGGCTGAGTAGAGAACGTGGACCTAAAACTCAGCCTGGAAATAATGACATGGTGCCCTCTTCACCCATTAGAGCGATGTCCTGTGGTAAGGACAAGATTTTTAAAAACCTATAGTATTACAATACAAATTGCAAAATGTTTAGGTTATAACTGGCAAACACTCATTATATTGATTCCCAGGACGATCTTAAACTGAATGAAACGCATCATCAACACAAGTCAGCACTGAGATAAATTAGGTGTTTGAATTACCTCATCAGTATTTTTAAATGGCTACCATAAAATTCTCCAAAGAGAACTGTAAACATGCTTGATACAAGTAAAAAATAGAATGTTTTAGAAAAGCCCTGGAAAATATAATGAAGAACTTTATGGAAATTATAGAACTAAAAAAAAAAAAAAAATACAATAATTGAAATACAACTCAACTGATAAGTTCATTACCAGAGTGGACAGGTCAGAGGAAAGACTTTCTGAACTTGCAGACAGATGAATAGACATTACCCAATCTGAACAACAGAGAAAAAATAGACCGGAAAACAAAATTACACATAGCCTCGGGGACATGTGTACTACAACGAAACATCAAACATTTGTGTTACCAGAGTAACCTAAAGTGAGAAAAATAGGGTAAGACTGAAAAAGGTTTTGAATAATTTATGGCTGAAAACTCCCAAAATTTAGCAAACAAAACAAAAAGCAGAACACATTCAACAATACCAAATATATATAAACTTACAAATTTAAGAAAGTCAGTGAAACCCAGACAGGATAAACTCAAAGAAATCCACATCAATATATATCATAGTGAAACTATTGAAAATTAAAGACAAAAATCTGTGAAAGCAGCCAGAGAGAAAGAAGACATTACCTATAGGGAAAAAACCACTTTAGATGAAATGATTTCTCATCAGAAAACAGGGAGATTTGTAAGAAGTGGCACAACATTCTTTAAATGTTGAAAGAAAAAAAGCGTCAACCCAAGAGTCTATATCGAGTGATAATATTGTTCAGTAACAAAGCGGAAAGCAAGACATTTTCAAATGAAGGAAAACCAAGGTTATTTGCCACCAGCACACTACCATAAACGAATTACTAAAAATATTCTCTAAATAAAAAACAAAAATAATAATAACAGAAGGAATTTTTGGATATTAGAAAGAAAGAAGGAAAGAAAATGGAGACAGTAAAGTTACTGATAAATATAATAGATTTTCCTTTAACTCGAGTTTTCTTAATTATGCTTGAAGCAAAAATGAAGACAATGTCTAAAGTGGTTACCAATGCATGTAGATAAGAGCAGGAGGGTGAAATGACATAAGGGAGATATGACATTGACATTTTACCCCAACTGGTCAACCATTGGCACAAGCAGATTTTGTAAAGTATTGTATATAAAATGAAATACTTAGAGCAAACTCTAAAAAATGTTATACAAAGAAATGCACTAAAATCCCTAGAGATTAATCCAAAGAGAAGTTTAAAAAAATGTTGAAGTAGACCAAAGAAAGGCAGTAAGAAGAAAACGGAGAAATAAAAATCAGAGAGAAAATCATAATACTTCAAAATACTTCCTAAAACTTCAAAAATATGGCAATTAAAGACATTTGCTTTTAAAGATCTAGTTAAAAAATTTTTTTAAAAAGCTAAAATTGGAGAAAATTTTTGCCAACCACATATGTGCTGAAAGAATCTATAATATATAATGAAAGGACTCTCAAAACTCAATCATAAGCAAACAAGTAATCCAATTAGAAAAGATACAAATGATACGAGGTGGGATTTAACAAAAGAAGACATGAAAGTAGCAAATAATCACGTGAAAAGATGTTCAACAATACTAGTCATTAGGGAAATAGAAATTAAAACCTTAATGAGATATGAATGTTTATTAAAACAACCAACAGTTTTAAAAATTTGAATAACAAATTCTGGCAAGGATATGGAACAACTGTTGTTGGGAATGTAAAATCGTTCCACCACTCTGGAAAATAATTTGGCAGTTTCTTTAAAAATACTAAATATACATTTAGCATATAACCCAGCAATTACCCTTCTGAACATTTTTGAAAAAAAAAAGAATATTCATATGTGCACAAAAATCTGTACACGATTGTTCGTATCAGCTTTATTTGTAAAAGCCAGAACATGAAAGAGTCCAGATATCCTTCAACAGATGAATAAACCAACCACAGTACATCGTAGCACAAAACACTACTCAGCAATGACAAGGAGCATACTATTGATGGACACAACAACTTGGATGAATCTCAAAGGGTATAATGCTAAGTGAAAAATAATCTCAAAAGGTCACTTTACTACACATATAATTTATATAATATTTTTAAAATGACATAAATATAAAGATGGAAAACAGATTAGTGTTTGTCAAAGCTTAGAAACTTCAGGGAGGGGGTGGGGGAAGATCTGTGTGACCATAAGGAGGTAGGACAAGGGAGCTCTATTTGTGATGAAATGAAGGCACAGTAAATTTAAATTCAGAAGACAATTATTGGAATGATCAGATAAAATACATAAAATGTACATTTTAAATGACTTAAAAAGTAAGTGTAATGAAGAAATATCAGTCTATTGAAAAATACTACACGTATTGGCAAAAGAACAATATAGCACTTCAAGAAGTGAAGAAAAAAATACCTACTGCTTTAGCAACAACTAATTTTACCTAAAAATGTAATCATTTAAGTAAAAACAAATAAACAAATGAGTGTTCCCACTAAAACACATCTAGCTTTTATATACCTAAACATCAGGAAACTGTGCAACCCAACATTTTCTATGTATGATCATATATATGTACTCAAAAATGTATATAATGTATATTTCTTGTGGTACACTCTTCAGTAATGTTTCCCAGTGACAGGTCTCCATGTATCCAAGTCCTCCTACAGTATGATTCTACAGTCAACTTTGTGCTTTGCCATTTGACTTGCTTTGGCCAATGGGACATTTAAAAATGTGGTGCAAACATAGGTTTGAAAGGTACTTGCTACTGGTGCTTGCCTTCTTAAACAGAGTCATATCATAAGGAAGCCACCAGGAGCTATCCTGTTGGAGACACAGGGTCTAGCCAAGAGTCAGCACAAACCATAGGACATGTGAATGAAGCCATCTTGAACGAACCAGTCTCAGTAAAGACACCAGGTGACTAAAGTCTCTTTTGTAATCCAGGCAACTCTAGCATAGAAAAAGCCCAGCTGGATGCACATCAAAATGTGTATCCACAGAACTTGTACAAATTTTTTTTAAGCTATTGAATTTTGGTTAGTTTCTTACCTAGCAAATGCTAGCTAATGCATACAAGCCCCCAGAACTCAATATTAACAGAAATATATGAGAGAGACTGTCAAACTAAGTGTCAAATACAATCAACAGAACTTCACAACCACACATACAAGTTTTGAAAATCACAATGAATGACAACTGGATGGACTTTAATGAGGTTGCTGGCACTGACGGAAGTCATGTGAATCATAAAAAACAACTGTTTGCACACTAGTAAACTACATTGTAAGTTTTTTGGTTTGTTTTTTTAAGCAGCTGTCTGGTACAGCGATCCAAACCCTTGTCCTAGGTGTTATGATATCTTGCACTAACTGCTGAGTTGCTGCCAAATACACATTCTTATTTTTCTTAACATCTTAAAAAATCTGTTTACTTTAAAAAATGTGAAACATAAAAAGGGCTTGTTACTTATAAGTGAATATTGCACTGTATGATTATTGCATTTTAAGACATCAGTTTGGAGTAGAAGTGTGATGTAGCCTAATTTTCCCATTTTAAATACTGTTAAATAGACTTGCATTATATTCCTGCAGAATTCATGATTTTTAAGAACAGAGTACTGACATTAAACGGAAAAAACTTGTTTATTTGACCCTTTGAGGTCACATGATCTACAGAGATTGTTGGGGATAAAAAAAAAAGTGATGTTTAAGGCAAGCTATATTAAAGCGATGTTTGATCCAAGTTGACTTTAGTGTCAAAAAAATAATCTCAAACATAACACTTGCTTTGACTTAAGTGTGGCAAGATGAATAACACTAGCCAAAAGACAGGATGTCAGACACCAACAACTCACAACACCCTGGGCAAGTCATGTTTCCTCAAATCCAATTTTTTACATCTTTCTTTTAATATAGATATACCTTGACAAACCCTTTCTGAACGACCAGAAAGAACTATCAGTCTAGTGGGAGCATCAGCACATTCCTAGATGCCAAATTTCATGATAGACTAGGTTTGAGAGACCTTAGACACTGGAAAAAATAAGGGAAGACTAAAGGAATAAGAGTGTGTTTAAAGAGCACTGCAGACAGATCTTCTCAGGTATGACAGGTTATTTCTCCATCCCAGACCACCCTCTCAACTATATTAAATAAAACATTTAGGAGGCCATTGTTTTGGGCTGTTTCTGTACTAGGCCCAACAAAAACAGACTAGAACTCAAAATGGAGTCAGCCCTGCTAAGTTCCAGGTCACTTAGGTTGAAATCATGAGAAAGAGATAACAGCCAATTTCCCAAACAGGCTAGTTTAAATCTTCAATAGAAATGATGATGAAGTTCCCTCTCTTTTAATTCTCCCACAAAAGGAATAGCTCTATTTCTAGTATTCTGTCTTCCTATTCTCACTGTGACAAGGCAGATTGATTTAGCTTATGCCATTTTTACTGTTTGAAAAGAGTTTTTTGTTTGAACCACCCCCCGCCAGCACCCCTAGTAGAAATTAGAAGTTAAAAATTATCCTGTACTTAGAAAAATTTTAAATTCTGCCTGCCTTTGCTGTTTCCCGCCTATGCTATTTCTGGCTGATAAAACCAAGATCTGTATCCGGATGTATCCAGATAACTTAGTGAGGAAACTGCCCTGGGGAACTTCCTGCTGTTCCTGAGTGATTAACTAGCTTATCTTGGCTTCTGTAACCAGCTTGCACTAGGCCTCACCAAACCCCCTCCCTCTCATGCCAGGAGGAAATGTGTAGTGACTATATGATAACTTTAAGTGTGTGACCATGTAACTTTTTGCCTTCAAAAGGCCCCTTAAACATAGAGTTGGGGCTGCTCTCTTACCAGAATATCTGGAGAGACAGTTGCCGGCTGGCTAATAAAGATCCCCTTTTTTAAACTCTCGATTGGGTGTTCTGGTTCCTTTTCCATTCAACAGCCTCACATCACCTTATAAGGAAAGTAAATGTGAAATAACCAATCCACTTTTTTTTTGTTGTGTTCACTTTCTTCAGACTTTTTCTGTCTATAAAATCAATATCCTTTGTGGCTCAGCTCATCAGAACACTTAATTCTACTTTATGGACTTGTTGCCCAATTCTAGAATCACAATAAATTCAATTGAGATCTATATCTAAATTTATTGTAATTGTATTCTTGGACAAACCCCCTCCAAACAAGTAACATTTTCTAGAACCTTGCCTATCTTTCTCAAACTCTTCTTAGATCCACTAGAATTGAGTTCTCAGGTCAAATCACTGCCCCAAATTGGAGACACAAATGCACATCCAGAGAATCATAACTTACGTGATCACAAACCGTAAGAAACCTCTTGGGGAAGAGTACAGGTGTAGGAAAACCTTAAGTGTAACTGGTGAATTGTTTAAGTTTGAGAGTCAATGTCTTCAGGGTTCCCAACCAGGAGTTCTCACAAGTTGATAAGTTTTACCTCCAGAAATATTGCCAGGCTCTTACAGTGAAGATCTTAGAAAGAGGTGTTCCTGCCTTCAGCACAGAGAGAAGAAAAGTAGCTATTTCCCAAAATGCTCAGAGAATCCCGTTCTTCTTAACAAGTTCTGCCTTCAAAAAAAACTATTTCTCAAATGACTAACAAACAGATTTTACCAGGGCCAAACTTTCTGGGGTAAGGGAAATGCCCACTTCCATCCCCCTCTAAACTTCTTGCCTCAATAAAAACAAAGGCAAGGACCGACAAGTACTTAGGCATGTCATACCCCAGGGAGATGCGGGCTTCCTAAAAATGAAGCTTAATCGTAGGTCTATACGATGTTTCTCCTTACCAACACATCAATAGCAGCAGAACTCAAGCATAATAACAGCAGAGCACAACTACAAAATCTGTACGCCTCAGACCTGATGGAAGAAGTCTCTCATGGTATGCCAGCAAATGGATAACACTGGTGGAGTGGACAATGTCAAGAAACACACAATGTACTTAGACTGAGTCATGAAGAAATAGAAAATCTGAACAGACCTACAGTTGTAGATTAATGTAGAAATTAAAAACCCCCAACAAATAAAAACCAAGGATGAAATACTTTCACTCCTGATATCTACTAAACATTAAAAAACAAAATTAATACCAATCCTCCTCAAACTCTTCCAAAAAGCTAAAAAGGACCCATTCTGTGAAGCGAAAATTATGCTGACACCAAAAGCAAAAGACACTAGAAAAAAGAAAACTGCAGACAAATGTCCTTTATGAATATAAATGCAATAATTTTCAAATATATACTAGCAAACAACATTTGTCAGATATTAAGAGTATTATATACCATGACCAAGTGACATTTATCCCTGAAACACAAGGATGACTCAACACATGAAAATCAATCAATGTAATACACCACGTTAGCAAAATGAATGGAACACTGCAAGTGTCTCTGTTGATGCAGAAGAGCATTTGACAAATGCAAAAACCACTTATGATAAGAACACACAAGAAACTAGGACTAGGAAAAAACTGCCTCAGTATAATAAAGACCATATATAAAACACACAGAAACATCATAATCAATAGTGAAATTCAAAAAGCCTTTCCTCTAAGATCAGGGAAAAGACAGGACACCTGCTTTCACCACTTCCACTTGATACTGTTTTAAAAATCCCAGCCAGAGCAATTAGGAAAAGAGAAATGCACCCAAATTTGAAATAACAAAGTAAAGTTATATCTGTTTACAGATGAAATCAACTTATTTGTAGAAAATCCTAAAGAAAGCACACACAGAAATTAAAAAGAAAAACAAAACAAATAAACAATAAAAAACACCCCCAAACAATTGGAATGAATGAAATCAGCAAACTTGTAGGTTACCAAATCAATGTGCAAACATTAGTTGTATTTATATATGCTAACTATGAACAATATAAAAAGAAAATTAAGAAAACAATACCAGGAACAATAGCATTGAAAAATATAAAATACTTAGGAATTAACTTAACCAAGAAAACAAAAGACATATACATTGAAAACTACAAAATGTTGCTGAAAAAAATTAAAGAAAATACAAATAAATAGAAAGACATCTCCTGTTCATGGTATAGAAGACTGACTATTATGATGTCAATACTATCCTATCCAAAGTGACCAACAAATTTGATGTAATCCCTATCACAATACAAATAACATTTTTTTAAAAAAAGAGAAACAGAAAGCAACATCCTAAAATAAATGTGAAATCTCAAAGAACCCTAAATAACCAAAACAACAGAAAAAGAAAATCAAAGTTGAAAGTATCACTCTTCCTCATTTCAAAACTTATTCAAAGGTACAGCAATCAAAACCCTGTGGTGCTGGCATAAAGACATACATATTCACCAATGGAACAGAATAGGGAGCCCAGAAACATACCCTCATGTAGACAATAAAATGATTTTCAAATTCCAGGATCATTCAGTGGGAAAAGAAGTCTATGGAAAAAATGGTGCTGGAAAAACCTAATATTCACATGTAGAAATACACATTTGTACCCTTACCTTCTACCACATACAAAAATAAAATAAAAATGAATCAAAGACCTAAAAGTAAGAGCTAAAACTAAACACTTAGAAGAAAATATAGGGCAAAAATTTCCCCACGTTGGACATGGTAATTATTTCTCAGACAGGACACCACAAGTTCTGTCAGCAACATCAAAAAAAAAAAAAAAAAAAAAAAAAAAACCAGACAAATTTGATTTTGTTAAAAACTTTTGTTCCTCAGGGGACACTATCAATAGAGTGAAAAGATAACCCATGGAATTGTAGAGGATATTTTAAATCACATATTTGGCAAGATGTTAATATCTAGAATGCACAAAGAAAAAAAGCATTTGACAAAGTTCAACACCCTTTCACAATGAAAAAAATAAACTAGAAACAGAAGGTAACTTCCTCAAGATACGACAAGGCATCTATGAAAACCTCCACAACCGACATCTCACTAGATGCTGAGAGACTGAATGCTGTCTCCCTAATACTAGAAACAAGACAACAATGTCTGCTCTCACCACTTCTACTTAACATGGAAAGCTACCAGGGAAAATAGGAACAAAGAAAAGTAATCCAGATTTTAAAGAGCATACACACACAGCCACCCAGAAAGACATACAAAATCTCACAGACTATGTCTCTGCACATACAGGTGGGTGCACCCACACAAACACAAAAGTTCACTAACCCTCAGAGATAACAACCTAAGGACCTCAAGAAATGCTCTGATAGACACACACACAGCTCCGGCCTCTGAACTCTTCTGCAACTTTCCCTCCCTCTTTAGCAGTAATCACCATCTGATACACTGTGTATTTTACTTCTACCCCTCTCTCTTGTTTCCTATGCCAGCTTCAAGTGAACAGGGATATTTGTTCAGTTTTATTCACTACAGCACCTAGTAGAAGGCCTGTCACACAGAAGAGTAACACTTGTGATAAATCACTGGGTTCCAACACACACACACAAATACACACACACACACACACAGAGGTTTTACACAAACCTCATCATAAACCCATATCAATTTAATTTTCATGGAGTGAATTGTTTTCATCCCCATCCCATGGGGATGAGGTGTCTCCTGGACCCCAAACCAATCCCCAAAGGTGGGTTTATACAAATGAGTTGAAAATGGAGGTCCACACAAAAACCTGCACAAGGATGTTGATAGCAGCATTGTTCATAATTTTCATAACTTGGAAGCAACCAAGATGAAGGTGTGTTCACCAAGGTCAGAGGTGCAAAGTTAATATACAAAAACAACTGTACTTCTACACATTTGCAATAAAATATCTGAAAATGAAATTAAGGGAAAAAAACAATTTGTGATAGCACCCAAAAAATACATAGGAAAAATTTTAACAAAAGTACAAAATTCATACTCTGAACACTACAAACCTTGTTGGAAAAAGCTAAAGATCTAAATACATGGAAAACCATCTCATGTTCATGGATCAGTAGGCTAAATATTATTAAGATGGCAATACTCCCCACAACAATGTACAGATTCAATGCAATCTTTATCAGAATCCCAGTGACTATTCTATAGAAACTGAAAAGTTGATGCTGAAATTCATATGAAATCACAAGGGACTCAGAATACAACATGAAAAAGAGCAAACTAGGTCTCACAATTCATAATTTTAAAACCTGCTTCAAACCAACAGTAATCAAGATAGTATAGTAATGGCACAAGAAAACTCATTTAGATAATCAAATACCACAAAGTCCAGGGACAGTGAGGTCAGCAGAATGGCAGAGTGAGCTGCTCCAAACACCTGTTCCCTGACAGAAACATGGAAAAACAAGAACTACCAGAAACAAGATTTTCTAAACTCTTGAAAAAGACTGAAGGTCTATAGCAAAGATGTGGATGCAAAATTTTTTTTTTAAATGTGAGAAATGGTAGGAAAGCCTTCTGGAGTTTTCACTTGTCCTTGCCCCAATCCCTCCCTGATTTGGCGCCAGTCTTCAAAACAACATTCCTAGTTCCTAGTCCCTCTGGTCACTGATTCCAGAAAGAGCAGTGCAGATCTTATTTGCAAATCATTGTGTTTATGTATTACAGTCTGTCTGGGGGCAACCCAAAGATCTGAAAAAAGCTTCAATTTTCTGTTTTGTCTAAGTCAGAAGGCAATCGGTGTAAAAAATTAGCAGGAATGGCTTGAAAATGCTGCTAAGTAAACAAAAAGCCTGCAGCAGTCTGGAACAATAAATTACAGTTGACACATACACTAGACCGCCTAAAGCTGCAGTGAAAGTTTCTTTCAAAAATTAGAATATTCATAGCAATCCAGATACACTGGGATACTGAGAAAGCCCTGTTGCATGCCCAGGAAAAAACACATTTTCAGAAAAGACCCTCATTTTAAGCACTGGCTAATCTCTAGATTCAGTTAAGCAGGAAGTAAAGGCTGAATGAAGCTGAGTTTTAAGCAGCCTGTCTAAAAGAAATGCCCCAGCTCAGAGACATCCACAATAAAAGAGGTGAGGCTTTTTGTTTCTTCTCCTTTCTTTTTTCTTTTTCTTTTTTTAACACCTGGTATTCAAGAAAATCTCTGTGAAAAACATTGGCTGAACACATGCCAAGAAAACAAAGACTGCAGTGACTGCACACACCAAGTAATACGGTCTCTGCAGAAATACCCTGGAAAAGCCACTAAGAAAATGGACAGCTACAGCCCTCAACAAACAAGAACAGCAAACACAAGTGTCAAGACTGGCCATCCTATCACTTGGAGCATCCTCTCCCCCGCATCTGGCTCATTAAAGTGCCTAATAACCACCCTCCCAGGAGACACTGTGCTCTGTCCACCAATCCTCACCCTGTGCCCAAAGTTCCTGTACCACCTTGCTGGGGTGGGTTTCCCTTATCCTTTGGAATAGTTTTTCTTCCTTCACAAACCTGAGAATCTCCAGAAGGCAGAAATAATTTGTCTTTTCCTCTCAGTACCAGCATCTGATTGGCTGATCATGAAGGAATAAAAAGTGGGGATAGGGAAAGAAAATCTCAATGTCCAAGGGGTTAGCTTTTTAGGTGAAGGGCAGACCAGATTTCCCACCAGACCCAACACATCCAGTTGCTCCCTGAGAAGCTCCATCCAGGCCCATACCTCAGGCTGTCCTCTGGGAGATGAACCAGGGGCTGATGTTCACCACACACTCCAAGAGATATGGCTGCTGTGGGCATCTTGTCTCAACCCCACACAGCTTTGACACCGAGGATAGGAGGGTGGCTGAGGACACATCATCCTGTCAAGTTTCCAAAGGGGAACCTCAACCCAAAGGCATTCTGATAAGGCGTCTGTGCCTAAGGAAGATAAGAGGAGAGGAGGAGCAAAGATTTTTTTTATATATAGCAGAGTGTGAGGTAATTATTCTATGCTTTCCTGTCATGTGAAATATTAAAAAAGCAAAAACAAATATTTTAAAATGAGCCATCAATTGCTGTGTGAAAATATGATGAACAATTAAAATACTGTGTCTGTTTGAAATGTACGATAAAGAACAAATAGTTGACAATGTTCTGAATTGGAGAGGGGAAGTTGGAGAACTGGGAATGCGGAGAAGGAAATGGAAATTTAGGATATTACTGCAAGCCCTAGAAAAGTGTAGAATGAGGCACAGGGTGGTGGATTGGAGACCCTGCCTCCCATATATTTGGAAAAGGCAGAGGGAGACCAGCCCCCCTTTGGAGTGTTAAATAGTAGGCAGTTAGAATGAAGTGGCTGTCCTGCCCTGGGTTCCTCCCTAAGGAAAAGGAAATCTAACTCAAATGCATTTCTCGTAAATTACTTAGAGAAAAACGAAAGAAATTTAGGCTTAAGCAACCAGAATCCTCCAACTAAGCTGTGATTACACAACCAGGAAATGTCCCCCCAGATAGTCCAAACAGGCGACGGATAACTGCAATCAGTGACTCGTAAGATTTACTTTGGTTTGCTTCACCAGAACCTTATAAAGGCCTTTCTTTCAAGCCCCTCTGGTGGACCCCAAACCACACACCACGGCCGGTGCTTTTCATTCACGAGTGGTTGTTTGCTCAAATAAACTCTCTAATATCTTAACCGGCGCCTCAGTTCCATTTTTAACAGGAGAAAGGAGGGACTGGGGACCCCACGCACCGCAGTTCCTCCCATGCCTGAGCCCCACACACCGGGTGGGGATTCTCCCGACGACCCTCCCGCCGTCACAGCACGATCTGGGGAGACGCGGGGCTGCGGGCACGGAGCTGCCCAGAGCGGGATCCGAGCCGCCGAAGTCACCGTTCAGGGTCGGGACAGGACGCCCGGGGCCTCGGCTGCCGCCCAGTGCCCACCCAACGGCCTCAGGGGACCGAGGGCCGAGCGGCGCCAGCGGAAGACTCGGCCGCAGACAGACCCCAGAGCTGACCGCGGGGAGGCCCGGGTCTCCCCGCCCGGCCCGGGGTTTCCATCCGCGCCCCCTCCGCATCTTAGGACGCCTTGCCCCGCACACTCACCATTTCCTGGCTTCCGGCGGGTCCCCCGTCCTCCCTAAGGAGCTCCCAGGACCTGCAAGTCACAGGCGACAGAGGCCAGGAAGGAGCCACCTGGGCCACTCAGAGAAGAAGACACAGCTGTGGGGACTGGACTAAACTCAGTGGGCGCCAGACACAAAGATCCCGCGAGATTGTGGAAGGCCGCCCCCTCCTCCCCGGCTGCGCACCTGATTGGACAGAGCTCCAGGCCCCGCCTCCCTCAGGCCCCGAGTGATAGGAGATGGGAGTGTGACACGCTGCTGGATGAGGCCAGAATCACAGACTTTTGGCTGCAACCCTTTTCAGGCAAGGCTTCCTCCCTGCTCTAGGACCTTACCCTGCCAGAGGGCATATTTCTATTTAACCTTGTATAGAAGGTTATATCCACTTACAAATAATATATACTTACATATATGTTATTTAAAAATGGAAACGTTATAATGATATTTTTAAATTTCCGATTTCGTAACCTTCCCGGCCTCTGGTTTTGTGAGTGCAGATCTCTGACCAATATTTCGGCCAGGATTTCAGCAGGGAGAAGCAGCAGCTGTGAGGCCCCAGCTTCTGCAGCCCCACGCTCCAAACTCATGTCCCTCCTCAGATTCTACATCAGCCTCCGGCCATGCCTAGATGGGAAGTGCGCATGCGCAAAGTAAGAGGAAACTACAACTCCCAGAATTCCCTGGAACACGCTCTGCATTGGACCTCATATCCCCCAAAATTACAAGGGCTATCAGCAGATTCTTTACTTTCTGCATTAAAATTGTTTGAGCATTAAGGGTCTTTCCCATGGCAATAGCAATAGCACTTTTTTTGTGTGTGTCTAAATGCCTTTATTTGAAACAAATAGTTGAACTAAACAAGCATTTCCTTTCTCCACTCTCAATTAAAACGAAGAACAGTAGGGGCAGACTTCATTTGGCATTACAGTGGAAATATGTGAACATCCCACATCCTTCTACTTGTCGTAGTTGGGGTAACTTTGTTTACAAGCAGTGTTTTTTCATTGTTTTGTTTGTTTGTTTGTTTTTCCCATAGTCTTTCTTACATAAAATATTAACCGCAAGCTACTAGTGTCACTCAAAAGTAAGTGGTCTTCATTTCATGTGTGAGGAAGTATGTTCTACGCTGAAAGGTGAAAGAAGTACTACCGCAACCCACTCTTTAAAAACAACCAAATAGCTCAAAGTAGAGTCTTCTATTCTTTCTTTGTCCTGCAATGAAAGGTAGTTCTGGGATCTGGCACCCAGATTTGGATTTTATTCGGACCGTTTACAGCGTTCTCCCATCTGACCTGCGTCATTAGGGTTGTGGGTGATAGTCCGCTCCCTTTGAATCGAAGTGTATCTTCTCCTTCCTCCACTTCTTGCCTTCGCACCCATGTTCCCTGTTACAGCAACTATATGAGGGTCTTTTAGAGTCGCCCTAACCAAAAGGACCTTCCTCAAACTGAACTGGTTCTTCTCGACCTCTTGGCCTAAAGTCTGCACCAGAAAACTTCTTATAGGGCACAAGTCTGTGGGACTTTTTTCTGACTTCCTGTTGTCACTATATACATCTTTGTTACTGTAAACTGAGCAGTAAAGATCTAATTAAGTTCGGTTACTTGTCGCACTGAGAGCCAATAAGTGAGACAAAAGTAGTGTTGGGGAGAAGAATGTTATTATGGCTGAGAAAACAAGAGAAAAGTGTCAGCCCACCTCCTGGACTTACTAAAGTTTAGAGTTTTTAAAGGGAGGGAAGGAATGCAGGTGAGTGCAATGAGGTAGTGACAGGGATTGTCACGGGATTAGTAGGTGGGTTGTGTCAGCCGTAATGACTGCGTGATGGACAGGGTCGCTGCACCATGGAATCTGTGGTTGGTGGGATTCCCTTGGGGAAAAAACACCCTCAAAGACAATAACCACAGCCAAGCATTGGAATCTGCCCCATGACCCAAACACCTCCCAAACGATCCCAAATTTGTGATCGATTTTGACATGAGTTTTGGGGGACAAAACATCCAAACTCTATCAAAAGTCTTTTTATTTTAAATTCAAAATTGTGGTAAAATATCAGCCTTAAAAGGGGGGGGGGACATTCTGACACATGCTGCAACAGGGTAAACCTCGCAGATGTCACATTAAATGAAATAAGCCAGGCACGAAAGGACTCTGCCTAACGGCCTCCCTAATAATAACTTTTAGCACATTGCCAGTTGCTGCAAATCTATGCAAATCTACAAGCAGCACGCACGTCTTTTATAGCTGATAGCTGAAGAAAACTTGATTTCAGTTTCCCAATTTTTTCTCTAAATTCGTGAGGAAAAAATGTATTATAGAAGCATTTCAGGGAATTAACCAAAACAATACGTTTTCTGGATTTTGCAATGTTTGTGGTGAATGTCAGGTGTTAAAGTGTGTACTCATTATTTATTTTCTCTTTCTAAGGAAATATTTCTTTTATCGCCTAATTTACTTATAATTTTGTATTTTTTTGTTAAAGAAGCACCCTCCCTTTTTTATGTTTCAAGCCTCACAAAACTGGTATCCACCTCTCCCACACACACCTTTCCTTTTTTTACAGGTCCTACCTTTATTTGAAATTTTGATCATTTTTCTTTGTAACTTTTTTGAATTGCTTCTGATTTTTTAAAATATGGAATTATTTCTATTTATATTTATCTTAATAAGTGGCCTTTGATGCATCCCCCTCAAGTGCCGCACTCTTTTCTTTTCTTTTCTTTTCTTTTCTTTTTTTTTTAAGATGACCCTTAAGGGGATCTTAACCCTCGACTTGGTCTTGTCAGCACCATGCTCAGCCAGTGAGCTAACAGGTCATCCCTATATGGGATCCGAACGCGGGGCCGTGGTGTTGTCAGCACCGCACTCTCCCGAGTGAGCCACGGGCCGGCCCTGCCCCACTCTTTTCTTTCTCTCTCTTTTTTTTTCTGGCTCGCTTGTCAAATGTGACTTCTGCTGGCTTCATCTGATTGCTTTGAGGTTCTAAGTATTTAATCTACGTACTCAGAAGGAACGTAAGAACTGGTGAGTTGTGATGTGTCTAGACAGCCCTAATCCCTAACCCCATCTCCCTAATCTATGTTACGGTTATTTCGCGGAGAAGACTGTTCTTGCATTTGTCCGAGAGTAACTCATCTGATTTGGGGGTTTTTAGTTAAACTTCGTTTTGTGACATTGTTCTAAGTTAACTTATTATGCAAAAGGTGTAAGAGGTTTGCTTTACTTTCTTGTACTTTAAATTGTTCTTTTATCTATCTCTTACGGTAATTCTTCTACTGTGCAAAAAAAAAATTATCTTTTATACTTCTTGGTGTTCAGATGTTTGGGTCTAAAATAAGTATAATTATTTTGTTGGTTTGGTGCTAATAATTTTGATTACAGCGTAAGATTTTCAAATGTTGGTCATTTAAGTACTTATAGCTGAAATACAATAATTTCTCATTTCATTAGTTGTGTTTAGATTCTGTGTGAGAATTATGACGTATTCTGTATTTTCAATAAGTACTATTTTTTTGTAGGTTTTATAGGGTTTTCTTTAAAACCTTTGCCTAATTATAGTAGTTTAGAATTAATTATCAGTGGTGGTTTTAGTTATCAAATTGTAATAAATTTAAGGGGTCTATTCAGAATTAATAATATTTTTGACATATTTAGAGAGATGGTGGTCGTGTTTGGGTGTACTACAGAAATGGCTACTTAAGATTAACCTGAGACTTGAGGCTTTAGTATTGTCATCTGGGGAGTTTTACTACTAGGTTTATTAATAGAGTTATTTATGATTATACAAATGATAGGCTATGATGAGTGGAGATTTTTAGTGATTTTAAAAACCTAGAGAACTGGTTAATTTCTGAAGATGAAGAGATTGGGCATCTTAGTGAAGATTCTATGAATGTAACCATGTTCTATTCTTACGAAAGCCGATTAATAGCTGTGTCTGGTCAATCTTTGTTAGTATTTTCATTGTTATTGAAATTACCCAAAAACGTTAGGTGGTTAGAAGCATGGCTAGTAAAAGTGAAAAAAGAAAGGAGATAAAATATAACTAAATTAGGCTATTTTGGTTGGAAATGAATGTTGAAGTTATCTTTTGGAAATGAGAGATATTTTTTGGAGTTACTTTTTCTAGTCAGGTTAAGTCTAATAAAAATGATGTTCTGTTTTGGCTTTTTGATAGGTTTATACATGGTGACAAATGTTGGAAGAAACCTAGTGAAATAGAGCTTCCTACACCCTCATAATGTACGCTCTCTGCTTCTGTAGAGTTGCTTGCTTAACCTAAGTAACTCCATTTTACCCCCTGTCTGACCTGCAGACTACCCCCCACCCCCTTCTGCATGACATACTGTTGACCTTCTCATAGAAACAAAAGCCGTTGCATAGAAACAGGAGCCATACACAGTAAAGTATTACATGGTAACAGGAACCATACACAGTGAACTATTGCATAGGAACATACACAATGAAAAGTTGTACGCTTGATTGCTCTAACGGCTCATTCTTGGCTTCTGTGACCTAGCTCCCTGGCTTGCTTTGTGCACCTGGACAAACCCGTGTGCCAACAGGATGTAGTTTTTGCCTTTAAAAATCCCACAAGACCAAGGCCCAAGGCTGCTCTTCCTTGGTTGCTCCTTGGAAGATGGACACTGGCCAGCTGGAGTGAATAAACTGCCCTATTCTGCACAAGTGGCGTGTAAGTGCACTTCTTGTGGGAAGGTTCCTCACAACACTAGGAGGTTGAAAAATGTATGTTTGTATGAGTAGGATTCAAATCTGAGATTAAGTGTGTAGTAGATTGAATTATGTCCCCCCAAAATTCATTGAAGCTTGAATTATTTCCCCCAAGCATTATGCTTTAGAAACTTAGCCCCCACTGTGACTGTTAAGAGGGTGGGAAATCCTATTATGGTAATTGAAAGGTGGAGCCTTGAAGCGGTGATTGGATTATAGGGCCATGCAGTAGTGAATTGATTAAATATTGTGGTCAAGGGAGTGGTTCTGAGGGCTTTAAGAGAAGAATCTGTCTGTCTCTCATTTGCTCTCTCTGCTTCCACCATCTTGCAGTGTGAGACCCCTGGGTCAGTGTCGTCATCACCAGATGGACTTTGGACTTCCCAGCCTCAGAAACTGTAAACAATAACTGTCATTTTTCTTTATAAATCACCCAGTTCCAGGTATTTTTTTATATGCATCTAAATGGACTAATCCAATATGTTATTAGGCTAAATTCTTATGCTATATTAAGGCCTAAGATACTTATGGCAAGAGCTGAGAGCTTTAGGTAGGGTGGCATAGCCATTTGTGAAATATTTATAGGAGTAATGTTGTTAGAGATAGCAAATCTAGCAAAAATACTACCAATCATTAGATACTCAATTGAATTAATTAAAAGGGGGCTGTTTTCATTGACATGAATTAGAGTTGAAAAGTGAGGTTGTTCTAGAAGTGCAAAGAAAATAACTAGAGTACCACAGACAGTTGTTAGGGAGGTGGCATTAAGTCTGATTACCAGGACTTGGGCATTAGTATAGGACATGTTTGTGGTTTCAGTATTTGAGTCTTTGGAGCAGAAGCGTGTAAGAAGGGGCACAGCCGCAAGTGCCAGGCTTCAGACACTGACTGAAGTGGTGACAGGTACAGCTTTGAACTGGCCTCCTGTTTTTCAAATAGCTTGTTTGTGATTAAGGTTATAAATAATTGATCCAAAGCGTATGAGCAGCAGAGCTTGAAAGAATGCATGTGCAATGTAAGGAGTGTCTAGATGTAGTGGATTGATGATGATAGCAATTATCATGAGACCTGCTTGACTTGACAAAAAATGCAAAATAATTTTATGATGTCATTTGTGTTAGGACACAGGTTTCTTTGAATAAAGTGGCAATAGCAGCTAGGCATACCATTAGTGTTTGTTTTGTTGTTTCTGTTGATGAGTAACAGCAAATGAATAAGAAAATTCCTGCTACAACTTCTGTGCTGTAGTGGAGTGGGGCTGAGGCTGATGCGGGGCCTCCTTCTGTTGAATGTAGACACGGGTGAAGGCCAGGTTGGGTAGATTCACTCATTGCTGCCAGAAAAAGGCTGATTAATTGGAGAATATCAGGGTAGGGTTGAGCACGAAAATCTGTTAAAATTCTCAAGTGTTTGAGTGTAATACAAATCATGGCATTGATAGAACAAGTCCAATATCTCCAATAGGATTATATAAAGTTGCTGTTATATTTGTATCTAATTGGCCATATTATTCTTTGATAAGTAAAAATAATATAATTTCTACTACTTTTCACCTAGTGAAGAGTCGGAAGAAGCTGTTAGCAGTAGATAAAATTAGTACGGGGATGAAAAACATAAGTAAATATTTAAAGAACTCATTTGGATGGTTTGATGTTTGGATCTGAATGTATATATTTTATTAAAAATTATATGATCAATCATTATGACAAGAAAGTGCTATGAGCACAAATATTATTGAGGAATAATCTAACTTGAAGCCAAGTGTAAGATTTAAGAATTAAATAGTCATTCGATATCAGTTTGAGGTGATTATTTCTTGGTATGAATAAATAAATATCAGGGTTAAATTTAGGCAGATTATAAAAGCATATGAAATTGATGTTTCTACATAGAAGTGTAGAAGATATTTTTATAAATGTTAGTAATGGTTATGGTAATTAGTAAAATTAGTATTGTGAGTAAAATTATAATTAAAAAGAGAAGATATTTATTACTTTTATTTGGAGTTGCTCCAATTTTTTGGCTCCAAAGATCAATGGGTTACTTGTACCCTTTGAAAGTTGAACAAGCCATGTTGTCATTCATGGAGGCATGATTTAGCAGTTCTTGCATATTTTCTCAGTAAATAAAACATTTTAAGCTTCTATTAGTAGATTTACAAACTAATATTTAAACTATATTTACAGTATATGGCTTTTACAATAATGTTGCGATTAAATGAGGAGTAATAGAGGTAGAAGATATATAAATATAAGAGTTTCTTTGTGTGTGAGTGATTGTTTAATGTTGTTAATGTGATATGTAAGTTGCCTCATTGTGTTGTGAAAAATATGTAGAAGGAATACAGAGCTCTTCTTACTATATTAAGTCCTATTAGGGTAATTGTAAAATTCGATCATAAAACTAATGCTAGAACCTCAAATATTTCTCCAATTAGGTTACTAGTTGGTGGTAAAGTTAGGTTGGTTAAGCTAGCCAGTGTTCCTCATGTTACTATTAGGGGAAGTAATGTCTAGTCTGAGAGATAATAGTATAGTTGGGGTATGGATTGATTCATAGTTGGGTTTTTGAGACAGAGCAGTGTTTATGATGTGAGGCCTCAAGCAATTATTAAGGCTCTGGCTCCTATAACACTTCATGGTGTTTGGATGAGAACGGCGGCAGTCACTCATGCCTCATGACTTACAGGTGAATGTGTGATAAGTGATCATAGGTCTGTCTGGTGCAAACAAATGGAGCTTGTAATCATTATTTACCAATGGATAATATGAGTCATTCTGCTATGGACTTGGTGAGCACTTCAAGCACCTCTCTCCCTAGGGAATCCTGGAGGAGGAGCATGGCTTTGAGAGTTCTGGTCAAGATGGTGGAATAGATGGTCCCCAACGTCACTCTTCCACAAATCAACCAATTTACAACCATAAAAATGTAACATCAGCCAAGCTGGGGCTGCTCGAGCTCAGGGGAAGAGGAGGAGAGACCTACAGAGTACATGAAGGTGGGAGAAACCACGATGAGAGAAAGAAAAAACAGCTCTGAGTGTTTGGGCTGCTGCCGCATTAAGGCTGGAACTGCTGAGCGCATGGAGCAGGAACCAGCAGACGCCGCAGCTGTGCCCTTCAGATGGAGATGCTTGGAAGCAGCAGGAGAGAAGAGGGCCTTGTGGCCCCAGGACAGCAAGAACACTAACAGGGTTCCCATGGACCCACGCAGGAGTGAGGAGCCAGAAAAGCTGAAAAAAAAGAAGCCACTCAGAGGCTGGTGAGTCATCGCAAGGGACCAGTGTAGGGCCCATCCCATGGGAAGCATTTGCAGCACGGATGTTGGAGGAGACGTGCCCACCAGGAGGACACTGGGACACAGCAAGGACAGCTGATCTGCCCCCCAATCAGCACAGGACCAGCCAGAGGAGACTGGTCAGGAATATAGAATTGCATGGGGTGCAGTTTGATGAAAATCTCAGGCCCAGACCAGAGTTTCTATACAATCCTGGTGCACTGGGTCTCTGGAGAGATGGAAGCACCTTTAAGGTCAACCGTTAAACCCTGAGCTGCACAAAAAGCCTTTCCTAGGGAAACAGCTGCAAAGCAGCAATTTAGCTCAACCACAGAGCTCAAGTACTGGTTCCCACAGGAATTCCCCCATTTTAGAAGTAAGCAAAAGACAAAAAATTAGTTCCAGCCCAGGCACACCACCAGTGTCTTGGGACCTACCAGGGGACATGAGGCATGGACCAGGGACTGGACCCTCCCTTCCACAACCAGGCACACCATGCCAGTGCCTCAGGGCCTGCCTGGGGACCCAAGTCATGCAGAAGGGGACTGGACCCCTCTCCCACAACCAGGCACACCACGCTGCACCTCGGGGCCCACCCGGGGACCCAAGGTATGGAGCCAGGGACCAGACACTCCCCACAGCCAGGCACACCACCAGCACCAAGGAGCATGCCAAAAACATCACCTCCATGTGGATGGCCCACCACAGCCACCACAATAACCATGGCTGCCACAAAAGCAGCTAACACCACAACCACCATGCAGGTGGTCCACCAGCCACTGGAGTGTATTGACACAAGGAGAGTCACCAGCAGAGATGAAGAAAGAAGGAGGATGTCTCTCTCCAAAAAGCCCATTTCAAAGTGACAGAAGAAGCATCTGCTCTATGATAACATTGGGGGACCTGATCACACCTCTCAGCATTGGACGGATCATCTAGGCAACAAATCAACAGAGTAACCATTATTCTTTCAGAAGGAGAGAAGAAATCTAGGGTAGTTAGAGGGGGAGGGAGGAAGGAGAGAGGGATGGGGAGAGATTGGACAAGGGGCAAAAAGAATAATTATGATTTGTAACAATATATATGCTAGTAATATTGATTTGATCAACATATATCAATGTTGAACCCCCAAAAAAGAATAATCAATTTTGACTCAATAAAAATTAATTTTTTTAAAAAAGAAAGAAAGACGATGGCTCTGACCCCAAGTCAAACGGATGCCCTGCAGGCATTGCTTGAACAGAGCCCCTACCCTGGTATAACCACCAGACAAAAAGTGGCCAAAGAAATTGGTGTTCCTGAGTCAGAAAAGAGATTTGTTTCAAAACCAGAGAGGACGACGCCTCAGGCAGAGCCAGTCGGGGTCTGCAGGCTCCTCGAGAGGAGAGCAACTTCCTCAGCAGGAGCCACCTCGGCCTCGGACTCAGGAAACCTTACCCAGAGAAGGCAGATGACAGTGGACATCCATTACAAGAGCACAAAACAGTATTCTGCTTCGAGCTTTTGGAAAGAAAAAAAACCAAGTTCCCTGGAATTGCCACTAAGGAGGAACTGGCTAAAGAAACAGGCTTTCCAGAATCAAGAATTCATGTCTAGTTTTAGAACCAAGGAGTTTGGCACCCAGGCCAGAGCAGAAGTGGACCCATGAATTCCCTGGCAGAAGGTCCACAGCAGAGACCTCGCCTGACTTTTCAGCTGCAGCAAAGCGGCTTGTGCACTGCCCCAAGCAGCGACCATCATCTTCTTCCTTCCACTTCTTTCAGCAGCAAGAAGTCATTTGTGCCAGGTCTTCCTCCACCCCACATGTCCTTTGGTCTTTGGGATCCCTCTGGGGGCTGAATGAGCAGGCACCGAGGCTCATGATGCTCCAGCTCACCCAGGCTATGCCAGGAGAACTCTCTCAACCTGTTCTGACACTTATGAGTCACACGTCATTGGCACCAGCTCTAGGAGGGGGCTGTCACATACTCAGACTCCTTTCTGGTGTGCATACCAAGGAAAGTGCCGGGATGACAAGGACAATGGGCACACTGGCCTGGCAGTTCTGCCCATAAAGGGGCAGCCTCAAACAGATAACACTGAGGAACACTCGCAGGGCCTGGCTCAGCACATCCCACCTCATGCAGTGGTGCAGTGAGGAGCCCAGGACATGATGGTCCAGCAGGAATCTGGAGAAAAGGCACCTCAGCAGCCCGCACACACCCAGTCACCCCTGTGGTGGCAGCAGCCAGTACCAGCTAAGAAGCCATCTCATCTCGTGAGCAGGCAGACCAGCATCATGCACAAACCTCAAGCTTTGAGCTGGCCCCTTGCACCCACACAGTGTCCTGTGGTGAATCTGGATCCACAGCAGGAAGCCCCTCTACCACCCGAACCACCGCTCAGTGAGGAAGAATTTCGGGCTCTGCTCGACACGCTGCAGAGCTCACCAGGGCAGCAGCTGGAGGAAAGGATGGGGTCCTCCTCACCACTGCAATCCAGGCCTCCTTCCCATGGGGGCAGAATCAGTGTGATGCAAAAGAGGACAATGTAGAAGGAACACATCCTGTTTGGGAGCCAGACTAACACAAGAGGAAGTACCAACCATGTGGAAACCAAAAAGGAACTTTTTTCTCTGTCCTGTGGGCATCACTTAACTTCTGTTCTCACTTAATGGCTTAAATGATTGTTTCCAAGCTCCATACAGCCTCTGGGGGCACCGGGCACCAGGCAGTGGATGCCTTTGGTGAATTCTGGTGACCTAAAGCATTATCATCACAAGCATGACCTCCTCCCTGTGAGCATCACCCCCTGGGCAATCCGGACAGTGCACAAGCTGGAACCCACTGAATCAAGAGTAGGTCTAAGGGGATCACGTCTACACTCCTGTCCTTTCTGGCAAATTTGAAGGCAGGTGGATGTGTAGTAAATAAGTAATGAAAAAAGACTGAAAAAGTTAAAATAGCAACTTGATGAAATCATTGAACATAAGCCTATGAAAGCTAATCCTCCCACAATGATAGCATTTTTACATATATGTACATACCTATCTACCCATAAAGCTGCCAATTTTATAAAAAATAAATTATATGTCAAGTTTTTTTAAAAAAAAGAAATAGTTCTGTCCTTTTGAGCACTGAAAAAGGTCCCACAAGATCAATTCCTGGTCCTGGATGAGTTGAGCAGGGACTGTCCTAGGAAAGGGGGAAGGGCTAGGTCAAAGCGCGCTGGGTGCACTGGTGGCAGTGAGAGTGTGGGAGGGACAAGGTGAGATCCAGATAGAGGAGCAGCCAGGGCCTGAGGATTCTGGAGTAGTGGGGAAACGCCAAGGACACTGATGGCTACGCACCCCTGACCAAGCAGATTTGGCCAGATCTAGGTGGATCTCTGAAGCCCTGGTGGGAGGGTCAGATGAGTGACTGAATTGGAGATACCTGGGGTGCCAGGTAAAAGAAGCCTCTTTTTTCTAATTGAGCTGCACCTCGGAAGGGGGCCAACCTTGACAAACACATTTGGCCATTGATACATTTGACAGAGGAAGGGAACTAGGCAAGAAGCAGAATCCTGAGGTTTGGCTTCCCCAACTGGATGGCCCCGTGAACAGGACTGCCCCTGAGACCAGCAGGTGGAGTGGGGCTGGGACTGCAAAGTCTGGAGCTGGGGATGCAAACTGCACATGTGTTTGCCAGGAGGCTGCTGAGAGCTCAAGGCCATAGGCCAGGTTTCCAGCCCTGAGCCTGCAGCAGCTCAGAGATTCAGGGCCAGTTTGGTTCTTCCCTGCGAGGTTGTGGGCCTCTAGGGCTGGTCAGCCAAAAAGAGCCCCATTTATTCTCTTCCTTAAAGCTCCAGTGGATCAAGATAGGTGAAGACTTGAATCTAGACCATCTGATAATACCAGGGCCTTGTGGCTTTGGGCACCCCCTCCACCCAGAACCAGCCAGCCCCTTCTCTTTCCTACTGCCATGAGCAGTAGTGTGGCTCCTTGCAAGCCCTGTCTACTTTCTGCTTCCCCACCACTGCACAGTGCAGCCTGTGTACCAGCACCTGCTTGGCAGCTGGTACCATGCAGCAGCAGCAGAATCCTCACCCTGAGCACTGAGGCCCCCATACCCTGGAGTGACCAGAGCCCCAGGACCCTACACTCTGACACCCTGAACCAGGAGGAAAAGTCCCCCTGCTTTCTTGGCCTCTACCAGCTACCCCAGGTCCCCAAAATGTAGACGTGTGCCCCAGAAGTCCAAACCACTGAGTGTCACTTCCCCTGTGGCACAGTAGACCTTCTTTCCTTACACTTGCTTTACAGAAACTGACCAAGAGAAAAAAGGAGTCCACTGTGCACTAGACTGCAGAGACCAAGGCCCCTCAAGGTCTCAGGCCTTGGTGCCTGTTCATCGCCACTGCTCCAAACACAGCACGGTCCTGTCGACCAGTCCTGGGTACTTCACTCAGAGACAGGTGCAGCAATGACTTTCTTTATCTATAAATATATGCATGTGTATGTATTTAGGGAAAGTCCTCTGTGTGTATATATTTATATTTATATTCCCCCCCCCCACACACATATACACACACATCCATTGCAGGAACCAACCAGCCCTTCTGCCAGTGACTGTCAGGGAATGGACCAGGGAATGGATGTCAGGAGATCATCCCTACCACGTCCAGGAGCCCCTCAGCTGAATGTCAGACCAGGGCTGTGTGCTTTTGTCCAGGCCCAGCCCAAGGGTAATCATCAGGTGGTAGGAAAACTTTCTTCTTCACCCAAAGCTCCCCCTGTATCTCACAGGTAGGCAGCAATATATCAGCCCTGAGCACTAGAGGTCCGCACACCCTGGAATGACCAGAATGCCAGGACACCTGGCACCATGAAGAAAAGTCTCCCTATATCCTTGGCCTCTACCAGCCACTCTGTGGCCCCAATATTCACAAGTGCACCCCAAAGCTCCGTACCACTGGCTGCCACCTCACTCGTGGCAGTGTAGACCTCCTTTTCCCCAGATTTACATGAGAGGGACTGACCAAGGGACAAACAGCCCTTACACCCAGACTACACTGTGAAATCTGTGGAGCTGTACCCCACAGCTGGCTGCCAAGAAGGCAAGGAAATGCCACATGGAGACATTCATTGGCATTTCAGGAGCCTCTGGGTCAAATTCCAGATGAAGGCAGTGCCCTCCTGTGCAGGACCAGCTTAAGTATCATCACTGGGTGGCAGGAACGCTGCCCTCTTCACCCAAGCCTCCTCCTCAGACAGAGTTCTTTTCTTTCTAGCACCTAAGGGGGCACACACGGTCTGGTTCCATCCTGGGTGTGTGGAGGAGAACTTTCTGCAGAAGGAAGAAGGACCATGTGGGCACTCTGGGATGCAATGGTGGTGGTAGGAACATGGTCAAGATGGGCCCAGAATGGAGAAGCAGCCAGAGCCCAGGCCGGGCAAATCTGAGAATCACAGGGAGCTTCTGAGGGCCCAGGATGCTGAAGGCTAAAAACTCCTGTGCAAGACGGATCTGGACAGATCTCTCTGGATCTCAGCATCCCATCTCGGGCATGGGGAATGAGCTCAAGGTGCCCTGAATTGCAGACACTGGGGGTGGGGCCGGCAGAGTCCCAGCAGAGGGACAGCTACTGCACACACCTGAGTGAGCAGGCTCGGTGGCTTTTGATGCCAGCATCCCAACCTCTATGGCCATGACAATCTGAAGGAGCCCCATCTCCTCTGTTCTCATAAGCTCAGGTGAGTCAAGACTGGATAGGACTCGAAAAGACCCCCTGAAAATAGAGGGTCTTGAGGGGCTTTGCAGCCCCCACCACCCAGAACCAGCCAGCCACTTCTGTCCTGAGGCCAAGAACAAAAGCAGAGCTCCTGTTAAACACCTCCTACCCCTCTGGCTCCCCAACACAGCATTGGCGGCCCATGAATGTACCCTGGAATGACCATGGTGGCAGAAACCTCAACCCCTAACTCCCCTAACCTGAAGGAACAGGATCCCTATGCACTCAGGCTACAGCATCCACTGCAGGGACCCAACAGGCACAAGTGCAACCCAATAATCCAAGCCACAAGTGGCCACTCCCCCTATAGCAGTGTAGACCTCCTGTCTCCAGGCACACAAGCAGGAGCTGACCAAGGGAACAAATGGACTTTACACCTAGACTGTAGTGTGAAATCTGCATGTGCCCACTTGATACAGTTATGAAAATCCCTGAGTGCGGGTGTATATGTGTGTCCCACTTCCAGGAGGTCCTAGGCTGAGGACCGTCCTCAGGGCATCCCCTCTTTTTCAGCCCCTGCCCAAGTGTTGTCACCCTGTGGTGGGGCAGGTGTCCTCTTCCCCTGAACCTCTCCATCACAAACAGTTCTCTCATTTCTAACACAAAGGGGAGGGCACACACATTCATATATGTGTGGGAACTTCTACCCACCAACAACCAGTTCTGTGATGGGCACCTGCTAGGCAACCTGTAATTGAATTTAAGAATTTGATTCTGATACTGTCCACCTGCCAGAGCCTCAGACCCACAGATTGAAGGCTCAGTCTCACAAGACTGCCCCCACTTCAGACACCAGTTTCAAGGAGTAAGTTGTTATGTGTTTTTCCAACTGACTGGATACAAACCTGGGGGTCCAACCAACCCCTCCTCAGGATTGAATAATTGGCCAGAGCTGCTCATGGGACTCAGGGAAACACTTCAATATGTTGAAACTTTTACCACAAAGAATATTACAAAGTTAAAGATAAAGAGCCAGATGAAAAACATGAATTGAGCGAGGGATAAGGGAAGGAGCTTAGCACTTCCACGCCCTCTGCAGGTGCGGGTGCACCCCCTGCAGGAATATCCACGTATCCAGCCATGCCTAAGCTAGCAAAGCCCAGTTTCATTTTGTTTTTTTAATATGAGAGCTTCATTGCATATTCATCATTGATTAAATCATAGGCCATTGGTGATCAACTTAACCTTCAGCCTCTCCCCTTCCAGGAGGTTGGGATGAACATTCCAACCCTCTAGTCATGCCTTGGTCTTTCTGGTCCCCATTCTGAAGCAATCTAGGGTTCCCCAACCACAGGTCTTCTCATTAGCATACAAATGACACCTTATAGATCCCCCAATTTCTAGGATTTTAGGAGCTGTGTGCCAGGAAACAGGGAAGAACAAATATATGTTTTTTTTATTTTTATTTATTTTTTTATTTTATTTTATTTTTTTTTATTTATTTTTTTTTTTAAATTTTATTTTGTCGATATACATTGTAGCTGATTAATGCTCCCCATCACCAAAACCTCCCTCCCTTCTCCCTCCCCCCCTCCCCCCCAACCATGTCCTTTCTGTTTGTTTGTTGTATCAACTTCAAATAATTGTGGTTGTTATATCTTCTTCCCCCCCCCCCGGTTTGTGTGTGTATGTGTGTATGTGTGTGTGTGAATTTATATATTAATTTTTAGCTCCCACCAATAAGTGAGAACATGTGGTATTTCTCTTTCTCTGCCTGACTTGTTTCACTTAATATAATTCTCTCGAGGTCCATCCATGTTGTTGCAAATGGCAGTATTTCATTCGTTTTTATAGCTGAGTAGTATTCCATTGTGTAGATGTACCACATTTTCCGTATCCACTCATCTGATGATGGGCATTTGGGCTGGTTCCAACTCTTGTCTATTGTAAAGAGTGCTGCGATGAACATTGGGGAACAGGTATACCTTCGACTTGATGACTTCCATTCCTCTGGGTATATTCCCAACAGTGGGATGGCTGGGTCGTATGGTAGATCTATTTGCAATTGTTTAAGGAACCTCCATACCATTTTCCATAGAGGCTGCACCATTTTGCAGTCCCACCAACAATGTATGAGAGTTCCTTTTTCTCCGCAGCCTCGCCAGCATTTATCGTTCATAGTCTTTTGGATTTTAGCCATCCTAACTGGGGTTAGATGGTATCTCAATGTGGTTTTGATTTGCATTTCCCGGATGCTGAGTGATGTTGAGCATTTTTTCATATGTCTGTTGGCCATTTGGATATCTTCCTTAGAGAAATGCCTACTTAGCTCTTTTGCCCATTTTTTAATTGGGTTGCTTGTTTTCTTCTTGTAAAGTTGTTTGAGTTCCTTATATATTCTGGATATTAATCCTTTGTCAGATGTATATTTTGCAAATATTTTCTCCCACTCTGTTGGTTGTCTTTTAACTCTTTTAATTGTTTCTTTTGCTGTGCAGAAGCTTTTTAGTTTGATATAATCCCATTTGTTTATTTTTCCTTTGGTTGTCCGTGCTTTTGGGGTCGTATTCATGAAGTCTGTGCCCAGTCCTATTTCCTGAAGTGTTTCCCCTATGTTTTCTTTAAGAAGTTTTATTGTCTCAGGGTGTATATTTAAATCCTTAATCCATTTTGAGTTGATCTTAGTACACGGTGAGAGGTATGGATCTAGTTTCATTCTCCTGCATATCGATATCCAGTTATCCCAGCACCACTTGCTGAAGAGGCAGTCCCTTCCCCAGTGAATAGGCTTGGTGCCTTTGTCAAAGATCAGATGGCAGTAAGTGTGTGGGTTGATTTCTGGATTCTCTATTCTATTCCATTGGTCAGTGTGTCTGTTTTTATGCCAGTACCATACTGTTTTGGTTATTATAGCTTTGTAGTATAGCTTAAAGTCAGGTAGTGTTATGCCTCCAGCTTTATTTATTTTGCTGAGCATTGCTTTGGCTATTCGTGGTCTTTTATTGTTCCATATAAATGTCTGAATAGTTTTTTCCATTTCTGAGAAAAATGTCTTTGGAATTTTGATGGGGATTGCATTGAATTTGTATATCACTTTGGGTAGTATGGACATTTTCACTATGTTGATTCTTCCAATCCAAGAGCATGGAATATCTTTCCATCTTCTTGTATCCTCTCTAATTTCTCTCAGCAGTGGTTTGTAGTTCTCATTATAGAGATTTTTCACCTCCTTGGTTAACTCAATTCCTAAGTATTTTATTTTTTTGGTGGCTATTGTAAATGGGCAGGCTTTCTTGATTTCTCCTTCTGCATGTTCACTATTGGAGAAAAGAAATGCTACTGATTTTTGTGTGTTGATTTTGTATCCTGCTACTGTGCTGAAATCATTTATCAATTCCAACAGTTTTTTTGTAGAGGTTTTAGGCTGTTTGATATATAGGATCATGTCATCTGCAAACAGGGACAGTTTGACTTCATCTTTTCCAATCTGGATGTAACACTTCACCTTAAAGAACTAGAAAAACAAGAACAATCCAATCCTAAAGTTAGCAGACGGAAAGAAATCATTAAGATCAGAGCAGAACTGAATGAAATTGAAAACCAAAAAACAATTCAAAAGATCAACGAATCAAAAAGTTGGTTTTTTGAAAAGATAAATAAAATTGACAAACCATTAGCATGGCTAACAAAAAAAAGAAGAGAGAAGACTCAAATAACCAAAATTAGAAATGAAAAAGGCGATATTACAACTGATTCATCTGAAATACAAGGAATCATTCGAGACTACTATAAACAACTATACGCCAACAAATTTGAAAATCTGGAGGAAATGGATAAATTTCTGGACACACACAAGCTCCCAAAACTGAACCGTGAAGACGTAGAAAATTTGAACAGACCAATAACAATAAAGGAGATTGAAGCTGTGATCAGAAGGCTCCCAACAAAGAAAAGCCCAGGAC
The DNA here is from genome assembly GCF_027409185.1 of Cynocephalus volans. Taxonomy (NCBI): domain Eukaryota; kingdom Metazoa; phylum Chordata; class Mammalia; order Dermoptera; family Cynocephalidae; genus Cynocephalus; species Cynocephalus volans. The sequence continues at coordinate 44,655,505 of NC_084463.1, read as the reverse complement.
CAGATGGATTCACAGCAGAATTTTACCAAACATTCAAAGAGGAATTGACACCGATTCTTTACAAACTATTCCAAAAGATTGAAACGGACGCAAATCTCCCAAACTCATTCTATGAAGTAAACATCATCCTGATACCAAAACCAGGTAAAGATATAACCAAAAAAGAAAACTACAGGCCGATATCCTTGATGAATATAGATGCAAAAATCCTCACTAAAATACTAGCAAACAGAATACAGCAACACATACGAAAAATTATTCATCACGATCAAGTGGGATTCATCCCAGGGATGCAAGGTTGGTTCAACATACGCAAATCAATAAATGTGATACACCATATTAATAAACTCAAACACAAGGACCATATGATCATCTCTATAGATGCTGAAAAAGCATTTGATAAAGTTCAGCACTCATTCATGACAAAGACCCTCTATAAGTTAGGTATAGAGGGAAAGTATCTCAACATAATTAAAGCCATATATGACAAACCCACTGCCAATATCATCCTGAATGGGGAAAAGCTGAAAGCTTTTCCTTTAAGAACAGGCACTAGACAAGGATGCCCACTCTCACCACTCCTATTCAACATAGTGTTGGAAGTACTAGCCAGAGCAATCAGAGAAGAGAAGCAAATATATGTATTTTACAATGACTAAAAAGAGGAAAAATAACTAGAACTTTAGCCTATTGTACCATATTGCTTTCTCACAAAGAATACGAACACTGTGAGAACCAGATGCTGGTCACTGGAGAGTCCCCATTATCTCACCTCTGGGACAGAAGTGAACCTTCTCACCTGGGAGGGGGGTCAACTCAGAATCTCTGACTTGTGTGTTGAATCACAGGCAGAGGGACACAGCTAGGACCCACTGGCATGGGAACTCCACTGACAAGTCAGTCACCTGCAGGAGTGGGTTCAGGCACATGTGGCTGGCAGGTTAGCACCACGACCACAGGCCCAGAAGCCTGGACAGCCCAGACAATCCCCTCCAACCAGTGAACTTCTGTAAGGACACTTGGTCTGGATCCAAGGATAGTAAAGCTGGGTGGCCTGTGACAACACTATTGCTATGTCCATGGGGAACACTTTTAATGCCTGAACTATTTTAATTTCAGAATTTAAAAAATCTGCTAGAGGCTGGGGTTTTGATGCTTCCTGTTTGATTAGAAACTGTCAGTGAAGTAGAAAATACATTCAGGAATCGTGGGTGTGCATTTGTAGACTTGACAGGCTTACTTTACAGTTGGGGATGTGGGGTTCAGATTCTTTAGAATCTCTACCCTAGTGGAAGTCAGGCACACCCTGTTCCAGTCACTCAAAGGCTAGTTTAAGTGTAGCCTCGAAGGGATTTGGCTGATGTAATCAAAGATAAAATTTTAAATTAGTCAAAGCAGGGGCTTTCTGGGTGGGCCTGATTCCATAAAAGAGTAAACTATAAATTTTTCTCCTTTGAAAAGGCTGGGCCTGACGAGACTGTGGTGGTCCTACCTCCCACCTCAGAAGCTATCACTGCCTCTGGATACTCTCAAGGTGGTGACATCTCTGGGATCCAACACCCACAACAGACAGAACTCATAGGATGTGAGCTTCCTCATTCTGTGACAGATATGCCTTGGAAAAAACCCATATATCTTAATAGTCAAATAAAAGGACAAAAAAGAAAGCAAAACCAGCCCCAGGCTATTTACAGTGTCTCACTGGTGCCCTGGGGTCCACAAGCATTTCTAGAAGACTGAAGTGTGTCAAACCTGCAGTAAATTAAAGAATGTCTGTCCTATCTGCCTCTTAGGCCTAGAGTATGGTCTGCTCACTCAGGTTCATGATGTAACTGTCTTAAGATGACATACCACAGTCAGATGTCAACAAAAAGAACCACGCACATAACGGGTATGAATCTGGCCCTCACATCATGAGCAGGAGGGGTGACAATTAGGTTTGTATCTCATGAATATTCTAAGTAAGTAAGTAAATAAATAAATTAAATAAATAAATAAATAAATAAATAAATAATAAAAAAGAAACACACACAGAATATGAAGGAAGAGATTTCTTATTGATGGAACACAGCCAATTGATGTGCTGGGGAAAGCCACATCCACCTGTGACAGGCTGCTCAGGCTGTCCCGGACCGCATTCTACTGTAAAAAAGAATTGGCCCCACATTTGCTCCCTCTGGGTGAGAGGAAAGTGCAAGAGAGAAGAGAAGTGTCCTTGCAGACACGAGAAGCCTACAGATGCAGGTGATACCCTTGGTGATCAGAATACTAAAGGCCAATATTCTGGAATCGATGACCATTTCGCAGAGAATCTTTTAAAGTGAGCTTTGACCATGCCTTGTCTGGACCCACGAGAGGTCAAGATTATCACCACAGTAGATGTTGGTAACCCGGGCATTACAATTACTGAGTTCAGAGAGAATTCGATCATCACTGTTGTACAGAGACAGCAGTGTGTTCTCACCCAGTTTGCAACAAGGCAGGCTGCACAAGTGGCTGCTGATTAATTAATGAGTTGATTATTAATGACCACAGACTCAATATGAAATGAGAAATATTTCAAGCAGCCAGAGGAAAAGAAAAAGGAAAGAATGAAACTGTAGCCTCTTGGATGAAGCTAGAACCTGTTCTATGACTGCCAGGAGCCATTTTTTCCACCTGCAGCAGCAGAAGTCTCTTCCAACTCCAACATACCCCACATGATCCTCCAGCTCTGGTGGACATCGCCCACACCCCCCACACCCCACCTGGTATTGCTCTGCCTCCACGCCCAGGTTTTGAGTCGCACATACTACACCCAATGAAACCACCCCCTCCTTTCATGAGGACTCCAGGACCAATCTGCTGTCTTTCTCAGGACTCTCAGAGGATGGGGACTTATGCTGGAAAACACAGGAGTTTCTAACACGTTATCACCACTCTGGCACTCCATGGAAGAAAAGGCACTTACAATATCCAGTACAGTCATTCCTTGGCGTCTGCAGGAAATTGGTTTCAGGACCCTTGTAGCGACTAAAATCCAGGGATACTCAAGTACCGTACATTAAATGGGTAGTGTTTGCATATAACCTAAACACATCCTCCCTTATACTTTAAATCATCTCTAGGTTACATATAACACCAAGCAGAATGTAAATTCTACGAAAATAGTTGCTGTACATATATTTTTTTAATTTCTACCATTTTTATTGGTGGATTATAATTTTTACTGATTTGGGGGTATTTTTGATCTGCAGTTGGTTGAATTCTCAAATCTGGTGCCCAGTGATGTGGACGACCAATTGTAGATGTCTTGTAAAGTAAGTAACAGATGTCTTTTACACCCATAGGTGAATTTTACAGTTACCCAAAATTTAGTCATTTACACACTAATTATAGATGTTTTTCATAGCTTCTTATAAACATTATATTTTAATGCTGTTACAAATTTTAACTCAGTTGTCTTATAATCAACTAATATAAAAATAATTTTATATGGCATTATAATGTTTTATTTAAATTCAACTTAAATTTATGTACTTTAGTTAGGAAATGTCTGCGTGTCTACCCCTCGCAGGCATTATGTGGGGTTTCACAGTCTGCACAGTCACCACATCTGGGGAAACTCTGATGTGTCAGACACAGGCTGTTCCCTGCATAGCTTTTCCCTCCTCAGGCAGCAGCCAAGTCATGAGAGAGTGAAAGCTGAGTGTTCCCTACAGTAGAGGCTCTTATTCCTGGGCACTCTCCTCAGAGTAGGAGGACACCAGAAGTCTCTTTTAGGGGACACTTACTGGGACATGGGCTTAGCCCTGTAAGATGTGAGGATTCTGACCAGTAGGTAGAGACTTCTAAGGAGGGAGGATGAGGCAGCTGTTCTGAACCTGGAGCCCCACCATGCCTTGTCCCATCTCATAAAGACAGTTCCGAGGGATTGTTCTGGAACATGTCTGGACAGTGAAGTTTGGGGAACAGTGTAGGCTTTGATGAGACTCAGGTGAGGTCTTCTGTGGGGAGACAGGAGGTTAATGCTCAGCATCTGGGCTGGTGTTCTGTGGCCAATTAGGGTGTCTGGTTGGGTTGAAGTCTATTTTTACTAGGGAGGAGACAGGAAAGTCTGGATGGCTCCCAGGTCCTGTTTCTAATTTGGGGTGGGGGGTGGGGGGATCTTGAAAGGGCTGAGCCTTAGTATCTTTGGGAAATTCTAGAAAGTCTGATTGGGAACCTGGGAAGACCCGTTGCTTGGTACCTGAATGCTCAGTGTGGAGTCGGCCACATTTATGCTTGGCAGGCAGAGAGCTGGGTTTGCATCCACATCAGCATAGCCTTGTGCCAGAGACTGAAGAACAGGTGGCTCCGGACAGGTGTCTCGGTGGCAGGCTGGTGAACATCATGAGAATAAACGTGAGTTTTGTTGGCTGTCAGCCTGGCAATGAGGGTTGGGTTCTGATTAAAGTGCTTGGGTACAGCATGGGGCCAATCAACAAATCCACCCCCCATCCTTCAGCTCTCCCTGAGCTGAGAACCCAGTACACGACATGGTTGAGGCTTTGCCAGGTAAATGGATCTCATCTCAGGTTTCTTGACAGGTGGCTGGCCTGTGAGATCAGATCCAAAACAGGTGTATTCTTGGATGTATAAACTGGCATCAGCCTGCTAAGGTGATGTGGGAGAGATGATATAAAATAAAACATGTTGGAAACTCCTCTCAAAGAAGAATAAAAACAAACTCAGTGTAGAAACAAATGATCATTTTTTACTTAAAGAAGCAATTCAACTTTATGATTGAAAAAAGTAAATTACAAAATATATGTGTTTTGTGTGAACATCAGTTTGAAAAAGAAAACATTTCCTAATGCTGTTTTTGTTTGTTGGTTTGTTACAATCAGTAAAAACACACCATCTTGTACATGCTTGTAGGGAGTATAAACAGCCAGTGATCTATGGAACGACAACTAAAAAAGACATCGAGAGTTGAAAAAGGAAAGCTCTTGCATATAGGATTCTACTTTCTGGTTTTGGTGTGAGCAGGACTGAAGTCATGTTGGGACCTAAAACATCATGGGCTTTAAAAGATTTTAAAAGGACACAGTGTTTTTCTTAGAATGCATTTCTCTGAGTTCCCTCTTATCCTGTGGTTATTTAACATTTTGAAACTTGGTTATGGGACAAGATGATATTATTCACATTAATGTAAAGTTTGTTTTCCAGCCAGCCTGAAGCGGCAGACTTGCCAGAAGGCACAAACTATCCAGACTCTGAAATAACAGCAAAGATGGGAGCAGAAGCCAGATGGAGTCTTGGAGAGACTTTGCACTTGGCCCCTTGCACATTCCCCTCCCTTCTGCTTTTCATTTTCCAAATTCTATTCCCTCAGCCCCCTCATAAAAAAACTCAGTAAATGAGAGTCTTTCAGATGGTTTCAGTCTGGCTGTTCTTCAGGTTTACCAGGGAGATGGCTTCAGTCTGGTCATTCTCCTTCAGGTTACTGGAGAGATAGTTTAGCCCAACATCTCTCCTCAGATCACTGGGATTCCTGGACAACAGCTGACTTCCAACTCCAACAACAGTTGACTTTTGAGTGGTTTGCTGTTGAAAGGGGCCAGGCAGCTGGACTGTGCCCTGTCACACTGGAAGGCATCTGATAATAACACCTGAACACGTGCACCATGGTGTTGGTACACATGTAAATAATAGCAAACAAACAAACAAAGAAAAGTACACATATGAGAAAAATCTTTGTGGTCATCCAGACTTTTAATACCTACATATGAAGGGCATTGCTATAGGGCAAACGTGTGCCCCAAAAGTTTGTATATTGGGAACTTCATCTCCATTGTAACAGTGTTAAAAGAGTGAGAAATCCAATCATAGTATTTAAAGGTGGGGCCTTTGTGCAGTGATTGGATCATGAGGACTGTGCCCACACTAGTGGGTTGATCGACTCATGAAGTAATGAGTTATCATGGGCGTGGCTGTAATAGCTTTATAAGGAGAGCGAGAGGGTAGGTTAGCTTTCTTGCTCATGCCATGTTCATCTTCATTTTCATGTGCTCCCCTGTATCACCACAGGAACTGTAGAGAGTCCCCGCTGAGAAGAAGGTCCTGTCACATGCACCTCCTGGAAAATGGACTTCCCAGCTTCCAAAACTGTAAGAAATACATTTCATTTCTTTATAAATTATCTAGTTCCAGGTGTTCTCTTATAGGAAGCAGAGAACAGAGTAAAACAGGCATAGACATGAAGCAAATCAGGAGACTTGTAAAGAGCAATTAGCAGAAAACCAGGGAGGAAACACCATCAGAGAGTCGTAAGATTCCCTCATTACCCCTCGGTTTTGCTGATGCTTTAGCTGAAGTTTCCTGGGAAACTTCTACAATGGAATCTTCCTCTGCAGTGTTTCTTTCCTGCAGAACCAACCATGTTATGTGTCTAAATGTGTCTCACCTCTTGTCCCCACGTGGGTCATGGGAAGCAAGGACACAGTCTTTGCTTGTGTTTTGGAATGAAGGAAGCACTGAAGGTCTGTGAGCTTCACTTCTGTTAATCTTGTTAAAAACCCTGAGGTCTAGAGTTGCTGAAGCTTCCTTGGTTTCAAGTTTCTCTTCTCTTTATTAGAGCCCAAGGGTTGTGGAGAAGGGCCCAACCCCAGCAGTTCACGGGCACCTACTGGTCCTTGCTAAGTGTTCTAAGGCCTGACGGTTTTTCAAATTCTCTTTGGGTTGAGGAGGAGGGAGGTCAGTGAGTCAGCATCAATCACAGGCAGCTTGAAAAGGTTAAGGGTCTTCTGTATGTAGCTACTGGTTTTTTAGGACAAGACACAGACAAGTGGTCCATGACTTGTCTGAAATTTGATGATGCAATAGTCATATCCACAATGGACTTTAATCAGGAAAACAAGAGAAAATCACCAAAGGTACAAGAATGGCAATCATGATCCACCTGTCTTACTATCTCAGATTTTGAATGCTGATTCAACAGAACACAGCAGCGCTCCCAGCATGACCAGAAAATGCTGTGACAGAGGGAAAGTTTTCCTCTCCAGCTGGGCTTTTTGTTGCCTCTGAGATCAGAGGTTGATTAGGTTAGCATCGGTACTACCGTAGTGACATCAATGAAATCACACTTGATCTAATTATCTCCACCACTTTTAGGACAGAAAGGAGTATTTTATTTGGTATGTATTTTTTCCTGTATTTTTATTTTATTACACATGTGTGTATCTAATACAAAAAAAACCCCTATAATTTGGTATTTTTCATTTCCAAACATTAGAGAAAATTGAACATGTATACAATTTTAAAACTGTACATTATTTTCTTTATGTACAAAATATGCAAGCGTACTTCAAAAAATTTATGAAAAAGTAGAAATAAAAGATAATACAAATCTTTCCATGAGTTTTTGTTTTCTTTCATTTTGTTTTGTTTTGGTTTTGTTTGGTTTTGGCAGTTGGATGGTATGGGGATCCGAACACGTCACCTTGGTTTTACAAGCTCTGTCAATGAACTTTTTGAAGACCCCTCGTATATATATATACATGTCAATATACTGTTTGTGTCACTCTGCATGTTGAAATCTGTGCAGGGTCTTAAATACTTCTGGGTGAGAATCGAGTCAGAAATCAGATGGAAATTGTCTCCTGACTTCCTGTATCTGTGTCCCCTGGCTACTTATCCTGCTTTTGGACTCTATGACAGAACCCTTCAAAAGTGTCCTTTTACCCATGTCTAGGTCCCCAGTACGATCACAATCCCCAACATTCCTTATTGAGGTGCCGATGCGTGGCAGGAGGAAGGAGTGTCTTCAGCCAGGAGGAGTGAGCCACGCCCAGCTGAGGGGCTTATCAAAGGCAGGCCCAGGAGGCCGACCCCCACTGCGCATCTGTACGTGCAGGAGAGAGGACCTTGCACTTGAACTTCAGCATGGAGTTGGGAACGGAAGAAGCAGAACCTCACTGCTCCCTCCAGCACTGCACTGACCAGCCTTCTTTCCAACAACTCTCCTTTAAAGAAAGTGGCTCAGAGGAGGAGGAGAAACCATCTGAAGAGAAACACAAGACTCTGTCTTTACATTCCAGTGAGAACTGCACTCAGAGGCGAGGTACGGACTCGAGCTGTTCATGTGGAGGCTGGAAGGAAGGTAGACTCAGGGACAGTGAGGATGTTTCTTTGGTAGAGTTTAACTTTGAGACCGGGCTTGGGAAAGGAGTCATCACTCTCCAGGGGCCTTGAGAAATGTGGCAATTATCCCTTGGAAGCGTATTCTTCCCATTTACACTTGACACTGACTGAACAGCCTTGGTTGAGAGAATGACCCACAAATACAGATCGGGAACAGACTAGGGGGCTCTGAGGACCTAAGAGGAGGCCAGTCACCTAAGCTCCCTTTTCCTCTAGGACCAGAACTTAATCTGAATGAGGAGGAGAATTCCAAGGAAACTGAGCTTAACGCTGGAAACAGCATTGACAGATCAGGTAAGATTGATTCTCTCAGGGAGGGAAAGGGATGGGGATGGGTTAACACAGTTTCCCCTGGGCATGGAATTGGGAGCTCTTGGCAGGCCGGGCCTTACAGATCCTGGACTCGAGAATGAAAGAGCACTGAGTTTTGGGTGCAGCCTCAGCTGCTTGTGTGTCCAGGATGGACCAGGGTTGCTAAGGTGTTCAGCTGTAGGCACTCCCTCAAACTCTCAATTATCCACAGAATCCGAGTCCAGCTCAGATGGGAGGAAGTCCAGGAAGAGGAAAATCAGTTCCAAGGACAGTTGCCAAGATGGAACAGGTAGGTCCTTTTTTGTCCTGAGAGCAGACCAGCAGGAAACTTATACAGGGCTTGGGCAGAAAGGATGTTTCTCAGTGTCGGAGAGGGTCTTAGAGATCCTGGGACTCAGAGAGTGTTTTGGTACCTATGAGGAGCTCAGCCTTATTTCATTATGGAGACTCAGGGGGTCAGGAAGGAGGAGGAGAGACAAGTGGAGTTCACCTGAGGGTGCACGGTGAGATCCTGGGAATGAGGTCTGTGGAGACTTTTCTGGCAAGTCTCTCACTCTCTTGCTTCCTCCCCAGGGAACTGTCTAGGAGATGAGCACAGCTTGACTTCAGAAAAGAAACCAAAGGCCTCTGACCCCGTGAACTTCAGGAAAATTGAGGAGACCTATGACGTCCACGGTTGGGAATTGCAGGGGGCCCACACTGGGCACAGCAAGAAGCCAAGATTTGGGTCCCTAAGACACCACCCACCACCACTTCGGAAAAGCCTGGTGACCTTCCTGCGTGCTATGTGTGAGGTCATTTATCAAGACATAGCTCAGGTACAGGCCCAGCAAATCCATTCTCCGTTGACCAGGGAGCAGTTCTCTGATCTTGCCCAGCTCTGGGGGTCTCTGTGCACTGCAGTGCAGACCTTATATGCCATGGCCACCCAGGCGGCCTATGTCTTCCCTGCTGAGGGCTGGCTCATCCCAGCCCCAGAGCATGGTCCTGGAGATCCATCCCCGGATGGAAAAGCTCAGAGTTTCTCCTAGGAAGGAGAAGATCCCACCCCTTCTCTGCACAGGAGATAGTGGAGTCTGTCAGTTTATCCGATTAGGCTTGAGCTGAGCACCCTGACCCTGATCAGCAGAGGACTCAGCTCTGGGAGTGAGAACAAAGACCTGCTAATGAAGACCTCGTCGGCTTCCTCCAGGTGATGAGCAGTGAAGATGTTAGACCCAGTGTGTTAATAATTGACAGAACCTGGGCGGTCGTAGGAAAGGAAGTTGCACAATACACTCAGAATGCTGCACTCAGGGTTTCATCGAGGACAAAGATTACAGACGAATGTCAAATTTTATGTTAAACATTGACATCTTTAAAATATCTTATAACAATCATCATTTTTTAATAATCAGAACAAATATTAGCATAATAATTCGTGTGTTTGAATATTTTAAAGTGTAGCAAAATGAGTATATATCTATATCCTCTGTGAATTGAGAAAAGGCTGTAGCTCTTCACTGTCCCGCCTCAGTCCGTGACGGATTGACGTCCCCACCACTGACAGCGTCCTCCAGTGTACTGTGCACAGTTCTCAGTGTGAGGAACTCGTGGTGCAGTCACCACACCATGATCGTTTACTTTCTGTTTCCTTTATGTCCCATCTAAGCTAAAGTAGGTAAATGCTAATTGATGTGTATTATTCAGCTGGCTTATATTATATGACTAACTTTAAACATTACCCCATTTTATAGGTTTCAGTTTGGCATATTTTACTGTAGAATATGAAATCTAATATAGATATGGTCATTTGACTTACATACACATATTTTTATGTTTTATTTTATATATTGTTCTATTTACATTTTACACTGAGTTTATGCACCCTTTCATCATAAATGTATATACATTTTTAACAGAAAAATAAAATCAGTTGAGTATTGTTTTGTCATTTGCCTTATAATTTCCATTTAACTTAGAGATGAGAATAATATCAATGTTTTTTGAGTATTTAATATTTTAGATAATTACCTAGTTCATTCATGTGGAGGTTGTTGTTACTGACTGTGTGGGTTAGAGCACCATTTTCTATTTACTTCTGAGTTATATTCACCCTGATTACTCTAGACCCAACAGCTATTGCTGTAGTTGGGGGACAGCAGTTTGTCATTGAAGTACATGGGTCAACTGAATAATAAAATATTACAAATCAATTTGAACCCAACACATACCTTCAAATTATACACAACATACACGTACATATGTACAAAATAATATTTTACAAGTTACAGTTGTGTGTGGGATATAATTACAAAAATACAAAATAAATAATATAAATAAAGTAAAAAAGTACCTAGGAATAAATGTAACAGAACTGTGAAGTGTGTTTGAGAAAAAGCATAGAAAACTCCTGACAGTATGAAAGTAGACATAAACAAAAGATCATATTGTGTTCTTGGGTAGAAAAACTCAATATTATAAACACATCACTTTTCATTAAGCTATTTTATGAATTTAATTTGATCTCAATAGAGCTGTCATCAGTTAGGTATTGAAACTAGGCATGTTATTGTAAAAATCTTAAAGATAAAAACAAATAAAAATAGCCAAAGAAATTCTGAAAAAGAAAAAAGTAAAGGTGGTTTCCCTTATGAGCTATGGTGACTGGTGAATAGACTGGTAGATCATTGGAGCTAAAAATTCAGAAATAGACCCAAGTGTGTGGAAATTTTATATAAACAATAAAAGCTACAGTGGGGATGGCATCATTAGCACCGGGTGTTTGGGAATTTGATGTTCCTATCAGAAAGGTAGAAAAATTGATCTATTCTTTACAACCTATAGGAAGACGAAGGTGCAATCAAAGATAAATTTGCATGGCTAAGAAGGAAATACTAAATATGCAAATTTTGATAAGGTTAATTCTAACAGGATATACTGGGTTTTTTGAAATTTATGGGGATGGAGAGACAACGCTCAAGAGTTGGTGTTGCTCCCCATTACTCAATTTTAAAGTGGATAAAATATTTTCTATGTTTCTTTCTTTGAGAAATTAAAAATTACTAAGGCTTAGCTACACATGATCCTCAAATAATTATTTTGTCGGTGGTGCTCTGCTGAGGAAGGGCGTAGATTCTCACACCCACAGAGGCATGAGGTTCCATCAGATAGGAGACTTCCCCCTGAGGCCAGAGCTTTGTCCTTTACAGGTCATCAGAGGCTTTCCCAGGTCTGCACTGTGCTGCAGAACAGCCCTGCCACAGAGGCTTAGCCCTGATAATCCGACCTCAGAAGTAATAGATCTGCAACATAACCAGCACCATTTTAGACAAGCTCAAGTACAAAATGGCACCGTCCACCTCCTCCCCTCCGCTCTGCCATTCTCTTTTACAAGAAGCCTCTTGGTTTCAGAGAAAATGAAACGTTTGGCATTTCCACACGTGCAGAACTCTCCATCCCCATGACCTAACTCAATCCCCACCCCGGAATTACATCACCCAGCTCTTGGTGCACTGTATAAGCTCTACCACCCCCACACCTGGTGCTGTCCCCATTTTCAGGGCAGCCCTGGGCAGTCCTCCATTTTGAATACAGCCCGGCAGATTTCTTTCTTTAATAAAGCTTGAACAGTACCCAGCATCCCGACTCACTTTCTTTCAAGAAGGTGACTGAAGAACCTGTGTTGTGGCACTCCTGCAGGGATCCTGATCTCTCTTCATAATCCCTTTCAGGGATTTAGGTTCTTTCCTGAATTTGCCCATCTCACAGTTAGACTGGAGGTTTAAACAAAAACTTTGTTCCTCACTGGGACCCCTGCACTGTCTAACAAGCTTCTCCAGAAGTATGATGTTCTAATCTGTCCTGAGAGGCCCCATCCCAGAGTATCTCTATGTGTGAAAAGGAAAGTGGGAAGAAGAATAGGGAAAAATCAGGCTCTGCTGGGCACTGGCTCTAGGGTTCGCTTACCTGATTCATGACTCTGATTTACATAAACATTGACAAATATAGATTCATCACTAGAGGGTAGAAAAACAGAAGAATAAGCCCCAGCACAAAGAAGAAGAAAATGGAACAGATGCCTTTTACAGTCTAGCTTAAGCTCAGCCATGGTACTAAGTCTGCTCAGAACACAGCAATAGTTCTCCATCATCTGGAAGCAACTGTGGCCTCAGACAGCGGGGCTCTGAGAGGGCACCTCCCCACCAGAATTCCAAGCCTAATCACAGAGCAATGAAACTATCACAAAAGGTCGTTCAGTGTGAGGTGGGGCACCAAAAGGAGAACGTGAGCCCACAGCCCCTGCCCTACCATCTGACTCGGTGTCCTGGCTCAGCATGATCCCAGCTCTTCTCTGGGCCTCTCTGCTTTCCATCCCCATCCTCTAATCATAACTGCACTTGGGACTAACTCTCTAGCTCTTCCACATATGTCATTCCACATGTAACCCAAACATCACCTGTGTATAACTTCACACATTAGAATCTCAGGTCTGACCCCTCTCAATCCATGGCCGTAATAGTCTGAAATTTTCCCAGGAATTTTTGTTAGCTGCCATCAGTCTAAACTCAGGAACTTTATTGTTCTCAGTTTAGCCTTTGTTGCAAAATATGTTAACCCAGATGCAGAATTCACTTTTCTGTTTAATTATATGATGAATAATCTAGTTATACAAAACCCTCAGTAAGTCATATGACCTTTATCAAAGACAGTATAAGGGGGGATATAGAAAAAAGATGCAGCACATTTCACAGCAAACCATTTTTAAAACTCTCATAGTAACTGTTTTCCTTCTAAAGTCATTTCTGGGCTTCTCTGCTGATGAGGACGCTCAGTTCTTCCCCTTAAACCCGTGCAGTGTCCCACCTGCTGATCACGCTCTGCCATTCGTTCCCATTTTATACAGATCAGTTTGCCTCTCCCACACCTATGCTCCACCTGCACACCTAAACCCATCCCGATTTAGAGAGTGGATTCTCCTCCTCATAGCATAATTTAATACCTTAACAAAGAAAAGTGTATATGTTTGTGTGTGTGTGTGTGTGTGTGTTGACAGATATGGTTACTTTTCAGAAACAGTGAACAGTCTGAGATTGTACATGAATTGCAAGCTAATCAGATATCCTGGATACAAACTAATCAGTTAGGTAAATTTATACGATAAAGATAGAAGAAAATGGTGGGGGAAAAAGCACTAAATAATTCAAGGCACAGCAGGTAGCATGAGCATGACATGTACATTATTTTCTGTTGACAACTTGAAGAGCGAGAAAGTATATTTAAATGTACTGAAGTGAATGAAAATTAAATAATGATAAGCCTTTCCCCACTTTTCAATTAAACTCCAAGCCTCAAACATTTGCACCTTTTGCCTGAAGACATTATCTCCACATTCCTGGACAGCCAACAAATCTGTTCTCTGCCCAAAAAGAAAACACTATCCCTATTTTTAGGGCTTATTTTTTTCTTTCTGTACTGACATCTGTTGGAAGACAGTTACAAAATCTGTCACTGACCTTGCCCACATAACTTGACTAAAATTAAATACCCCATGGATATAAATTCCTCATAATTATAGTGTTGTGAATTTGGCAAAATATTATGAGTATTCATCTCCGTTAAAAACTGACTAATCACAGAAAACAGAGGCTGAGACCAAATTCATTTGGTATGTTTCATTCATCATGTGGTTAAGATTTTTACAAACAGGACTCCGTGAATCAGAATCAGGCCATCTGCAGTCCTGAGCTCAGTAATGCACCTAAGGCTCCCAGATCCAACCGACTGAACAAATCTCATAAGGCGTCAGGATGTGGGTACAAAGTCAGGTAGTTTTTAACTTAGGTTTTTGTATTGAGATTCGTATTAAATTTGTATATGGATTTGTTTTAATCTTGTATGGTAAAGTAACAGGCACTGCGAGAAATGCCTTTAAACAAGTGTTTATTATTTACAGTTCCTAAACTAAGGGTCTAGCCATACCATGTGGAACCATATGGGAAAGCTCCAAGGTCGGGAAGGAGGCAGAAAAAGCAAGGAGAAAGCACAATGGTTGAGAGCCTGTTTCGTGTACTTCCCTAGAAGGAGTGGGGGCAGTTTAACAATTAGGGCCACTTATTTTGAATAATTTCACCCTCTGGTCTATAGGAGTGCTCTCTAGTTGTTCAGCACCCAGTCCTGAGGGTGATTTAAGGCAGAGGAACTATTTGCTTGGTGTGTGAGAGTTAGATAAAGGAAGTGCTTAGAGGAATGGGCTCTGAATTGGTTGGTTTGCGTATAAAAGGCACGTGTATGGGTAGTCATTTTCTATCTCTGCAAATTAACTAGCCCTGAAAGGGTAAGTCTCCTGGGGATTAATAAAGCCCCCAAGATGTCAAAGCATCATAAAATGCAGAAAATAAAGCATGATGAATACAAGCTTTCACGTAGTCTGTGTCATCAACACACAAGGTGGGGTGTGTTAGTGATTGTGCATATTACCTTGGCTGGGAGGAGGAAGTCTAGGACTATTCTTTCAGGCACAACAGCCATGACTAGTGACTTGAGGCTAACCTGAATAAATACCTTACAGGGTTGAGTTTTTCCTTTTCAACTGGCAAATGTTTAATGACCAGTCCTATGAGGTGCAAGTGACCTTATTTTCAGGAGGAAGGGATGTCAATGAATGTTTTCCACAATCTCAATGGAGTATATGGTGCATGAAGAAAAAAGTGTTCTTTACAATTGTTGGGGCTCCCAAGAAGGATGTACAAGGGGTCTTCAAAAATTTCATGAAAAGATTCACATTATCTTTTCATTCTATTTTTATACCACTTTTGAACAATCCTCTTACATGAATCATAGTGTACAGGCTGACAGTGACTCAAATGTGCTGCCTTGGTGGGTTACAAAGCCTGACAGTCATTTATCCTGCTCCAATAATTGAGTGTAGTCCTTGTTTTTGGAGGAAATCTATGAGGATACCTAGCCCAGTCTGTGCTGACTGTCCATGCAAAGGGTCAGGTGGCATTTACCCACCACAAAGGAATGACTGAGATGGCGAAGAAAAGAACTTCTGGTGGTGACTCACATGTGAGGTGCAAGAACTGGAGCCATTCTCTGCTGTTTTGAGACTTTCATCTTTTTCTTATTCTTGCTGCTACAACAAAGTATCATAAGTGGGTAATTTATAAACAACTGAAATTTATCACTCACAGTTCTGGAGGCTGAAAAGCCTACATTCAAGGTGCCAGCAGATTAGGTGTTTGGTGAGGGCTCGTTCCTCATAAATGGAACCTTACAGCTGTGTACTCACAAGGCAGAAGGGGGGAAGGAGATGTCCTGGGTTTCTTTTATAAGGGCATTAATCTCGTTCAGAAGGGCTGAGCCCTCATATCATAAGCACTTCCCAAAGGACCCACCTTTTTATACCATCACTGTAGGGGTTTGGTTCCAACGTATAAATTTGGGGTGGACACAAATATTCAGATCATAGAAACTTCTCTCTAAGGTTAATAGGAATGGCAATCAAATCGTGGTCATGGCTGTGTAGCAATGGATAGCAGATCAAGCGGTCAGTTAAATTGAAGACAGTTTTAACAGTTCACACTTCTTGTGCCAAGGCTTTTTGCTTGTTTTTTTTCCCCCCGAAAGAAGGCCCCACAGTTAACCATAGACACAAAAGGTTAATAATGGCCCTGCATTCCCCACTGCTCCTGGGGTCTATGTTGTTTCCTCCTCCGGTTTGGGGTTGTTATACTTCCTATGCATCTACAAAATCAGTGTCTCCCATTCACATACCTGTAACTTAACCTTTATTCTTGTCTTTCTCTACTTTCTCTTAGACATTTCATCCAAAAGATTCAGGAAAAATAGAAACAAAGTACCCAGATTAAGCCTGATTCCATAGAGATGGCTGGGTGATCTCTCAAAAGGCATATGAAGCAGGCTGGCCTGGGGCTACTCTTAGGAGAAACAAAGGCACATTCCGCTCAGAAGTGGTCAGTGTGGAATTCCAAACTCTATGGAAATATCTCCTAAAGTTGAAGACATATAAGGATACTGCACAAAATTTCACTACTACAAATATACTGACAGAAATTTGTTTCTATGTCAGCAAAACACTTTCCAAAATTTGCAAACCAGCAACATTCCTAATAGCCTCAACTGAAAAACACCCACATATGCATCAACAGTGGAAATATTAAGGTAATTGTCTGATATACACATGATAGAATTCAGTGCTAATGAGTGATTCTCAACTACAAGCAAAAATACAGTGAATTTAAAACACTATATGAAATACAAAAGCCTAAATACTGAAGACCTAGTACTATGTGATTTTATTTATATTAAGTATAAAAGAGGTAAAATTAAACTATATGGTTAGATTTCAAAATATTTGTTACTCTTAAGAGTAGTGACTGTGAAGGCGCACAAGTGCACATCCAGGTGGATGACGATATTTTGGTTTTTAATTTAGGAGCTGCATACAGACATGTGTTCAGGTTTCAAATTTTTTCTTTTATTTTAATTTATCAGTAGAAAATGTAGGTGATTTTTTTGTCCCTTTACCAATTCCTACTTTCTCCCCTCCTTCTCTCCCCTCCCCATCAACATATCTGTTCACTTGTCTTAACAAGTTCAAAGAATTGTTGTGATTGTTGTGTCTTATTCCCCCTCGTTTATTTGTTTGTGTATTTATTAATCATTTTATTTTTAGCTCCCACAAATAAGTGAGAATGTGCAGTATTTATCTTTCTGTGCATGGTTTATTTCACTCAATATAACTTTCTCTAAGTCCATCCATGTTACTGTGAATGGTAGTTATTCATTTATTTTACAGCAGAGCAGTATTCCATTGCATAGATATACCACAGTTTCCTTATCCACTCATCTGAAGATGGGCATTTAGGCTGCTTCCAACTCTTTTTTTTTTTTAATTTTATTTTGTCGATATACATTGTAGCTGATTATTGCTCCCCATCACCAAAACCTCCCTCCCTTCTCCCTCCCCCCCTCCCCCCAACAATGTCCTTTCTGTTTGCTTGTTGTATCAACTTCAAATAATTGTGGTTGTTATATCTTCTTCCCCCCCCCCCCGGTTTGTGTGTGTGTGTGTGTGTGTGTGTGTGTGTGTGTGTGTGAATTTATATATTAATTTTTAGCTCCCTCCAATAAGTGAGAACATGTGGTATTTCTCTTTCTCTGCCTGACTTGTTTCACTTAATATAATTCTCTCAAGGTCCATCCATGTTGTTGCAAATGGCAGTATTTCATTCGTTTTTATAGCTGAGTAGTATTCCATTGTGTAGATGTACCACATTTTCCGTATCCACTCATCTGATGATGGGCATTTGGGCTGGTTCCAACTCTTGGCTATTGTAAAGAGTGCTGCGATGAACATTGGGGAACAGGTATACCTTCGACTTGATGATTTCCATTCCTCTGGGTATATTCCCAACAGTGGGATGCCTGGGTCGTATGGTAGATCTATTTGCAATTGTTTAAGGAACCTCCATACCATTTTCCATAGAGGCTGCACCATTTTGCAGTCCCACCAACAATGTATGAGAGTTCCTTTTTTTCCGCAGCCTCGCCAGCATTTATCGTTCATAGTCTTTTGGATTTTAGCCATCCTAACTGGGGTTAGATGGTATCTCAATGTGGTTTTGATTTGCATTTCCCGGATGCTGAGTGATGTTGAGCATTTTTTCATATGTCTGTTGTCCATTTGTATATCTTCCTTAGAGAAATGCCTACTTAGCTCTTTTGCCCATTTTTTAATTAGGTTGCTTGTTTTCTTCTTGTAAAGTTGTTTGAGTTCCTTATGTATTCTGGATATTAATCCTTTGTCAGATGTATATTTTGCAAATATTTTCTCCCACTCTGTTGGTTGTCTTTTAACTCTTTTAATTGTTTCTTTTGCTGTGCAGAAGCTTTTTAGTTTGATATAATCCCATTTGTTTATTTTTCCTTTGGTTGTCCGTGCTTTTGGGGTCGTATTCATGAAGTCTGTGCCCAGTCCTATTTCCTGAAGTGTTTCTCCTATGTTTTCTTTAAGAAGTTTTATTGTCTCAGGGTGTATATTTAAATCCTCAATCCATTTTGAGTTGATTTTAGTATACGGTGAGAGGTATGGATCTAGTTTCATTCTCCTGCATATCGATATCCAGTTATCCCAGCACCACTTGCTGAAGAGGCAGTCCCTTCCCCAGTGAATAGGCTTGGTGCCTTTGTCAAAGATCAGATGGCAGTAAGTGTGTGGGTTGATTTCTGGATTCTCTATTCTATTCCATTGGTCAGTGTGTCTGTTTTTATGCCAGTACCATACTGTTTTGGTTATTATAGCTTTGTAGTATAGCTTAAAGTCAGGTAGTGTTATGCCTCCAGCTTTATTTTTTTTGCTGAGCATTGCTTTGGCTATTCGTGGTCTTTTATTGTTCCATATAAATGTCTGAATAGTTTTTTCCATTTCTGAGAAAAATGTCTTTGGAATTTTGATGGGGATTGCGTTGAATTTGTATATCACTTTGGGTAGTATGGACATTTTCACTATGTTGATTCTTCCAATCCAAGAGCATGGAATATCTTTCCATCTTCTTGTATCCTCTCTAATTTCTCTCAGCAGTGGTTTGTAGTTCTCATTATAGAGATTTTTCACCTCCTTGGTTAACTCAATTCCTAAGTATTTTATTTTTTTGGTGGCTATTGTAAATGGGCAGGCTTTCTTGATTTCTCCTTCTGCATGTTCACTATTGGAGAAAAGAAATGCTACTGATTTTTGTGTGTTGATTTTGTATCCTGCTACTGTGCTGAAATCATTTATCAATTCCAACAGTTTTTTTGTAGAGGTTTTAGGCTGTTTGATATATAGGATCATGTCATCTGCAAACAGGGACAGTTTGACTTCATCTTTTCCAATCTGGATGCCCTTTATTTCCTTCTCTTCTCTGATTGCTCTGGCTAGTACTTCCAACACTATGTTGAATAGAAGTGGTGAGAGTGGGCATCCTTGTCTAGTTCCTGTTCTTAAAGGAAAAGCTTTCAGCTTTTCCCCATTCAGGATGATATTGGCAGTGGGTTTGGCATATATGGCTTTAATTATGTTGAGATACTTTCCCTCTATACCTAACTTATAGAGGGTCTTTGTCATGAATGAGTGCTGAACTTTATTAAATGCTCTTTCAGCATCTATAGAGATGATCATATGGTCCTTGTGTTTGAGTTTATTAATATGGTGTATCACATTTATCGATTTGCATATGTTGAACCAACCTTGCATCCCTGGGATGAATCCCACTTGATCGTGATGAATAATTTTTCGTATGTGTTGCTGTATTCTGTTTGCTAGTATTTTAGTGAGGATTTTTGCATCTATATTCATCAAGGATATTGGCCTGTAGTTTTCTTTTTTGGTTATATCTTTACCTGGTTTTGGTATCAGGATGATGTTTGCTTCATAGAATGAGTTTGGGAGATTTGCGTCCGTTTCAATCTTTTGGAATAGTTTGTAAAGAATCAGTGTCAATTCCTCTTTGAATGTTTGGTAAAATTCTGCTGTGAATCCATCTGGACCTGGGCTTTTCTTTGTTGGGAGCCTTCTGATAACAGCTTCAATCTCCTTTATTGTTATTGGTCTGTTCAAATTTTCTACGTCTTCACGGTTCAGGTTTGGGAGCTTGTGTGTGTCCAGAAATTTATCCATTTCCTCCAGATTTTCAAATTTGTTGGCGTATAGTTGTTTATAGTAGTCTCGAATGATTCCTTGTATTTCAGATGAATCAGTTGTAATATCGCCTTTTTCATTTCTAATTTTGGTTATTTGAGTCTTCTCTCTTCTTTTTTTTGTTAGCCATGCTAATGGTTTGTCAATTTTATTTATCTTTTCAAAAAACCAACTTTTTGATTCGTTGATCTTTTGAATTGTTTTTTGGTTTTCAATTTCATTCAGTTCTGCTCTGATCTTAATGATTTCTTTCCATCTGCTAACTTTAGGTTTGGATTGTTCTTGTTTTTCTAGTTCTTTAAGGTGAAGTGTTAGGTTGTTCACTTGCCATCTTTCTATTCTTCTGAAGTGAGCATTTAATGCAATAAATTTTCCCCTCAATACTGCTTTTGCAGTATCCCATAGGTTTTGGTATGATGTATCATTGTTTTCATTAGTTTCCATAAACTTTTTGATTTCCTGCTTGATTTCTTCTTGGACCCATATGTCATTAAGTAGAATGCTGTTTAATTTCCATGTGTTCGTATAGTTTCCAGAGTTTTGTTTGTTATTAATTTCTAGTTTTAATCCATTGTGGTCTGAGAAGATACATGGGATAATTCCAATTTTTTTGAATTTATTGAGACTTGATTTGTGACCTAATATGTGATCTATCCTGGAGAATGATCCATGTGCTGATGAGAAGAATGAATATTCTGAGGTTGTTGGGTGGTGGTTCCAACTCTTGACTATTGTAAATACTGCTGCAATAAACATGTAAGTACAGGTATCCCTTCAACATTAGGTTGTATGGTAGCTCTACCTGTAATTGTTTGAGGAACCTCCATACCATTATCCATAGAGGCTGCAACATATACAAAGATACAACAAAAAAAGAAAACTACAGGCCCATATTTTTGAAGAATATAGATGCAAAAATCCCCCATAAAGTATTAGCTAACAGAAAACAGCAACACATACACAAAATTATACACCATGTTCAAGTGGGATTCATCCCAGGGTTGCAAGGTTGGTTTAACATACGTAATTCAATAAATGTGATACACCACATCAATAAAATCAAAGACAAAGACCATATGATCATCTCTATAGATGCTGAAAAAGCATTTGAGAAAATTCAACATTTGTTCATGATAAAGACTCTCGACAAGTTAGGTATAGACAGAAAGAATCTCAACATAATTAAAGCCATGTATAATAAGACCACTGCCAAGATCAACAGGAACTAGACAAGGATGCTCACTCTCACCACTCCTATTCAACATACTGTTGGAAGTACTAGCCAGAGCAATCAGAGAAGAAAAGGAAGTAAATAGCATCCAATTGAAAAAGATGAAGTCAAACTGTCCCTGTTTGTGGATGATATGATCCTATATGTCCAACAGCATAAAGTTTCTACAAAAATCCTCTTAGTATTGATAAATGATTTCAACAAAGTTGCAGCACACAAAGTCAACACACAAAAATCAGTAGCATTTCTATACTCCAACAGTGAACATACAGAAAAAGAAATCGAGAAAGATTGCCCATTTATAATAGCCACCAAAAAAATAAAATATTTAGGAATTAAGTTAACCAAGGATGTGAAAAATCTCTGTGAGGAGAACTACAAATCATTGGTGAGAAAAATTAAAGAGGACACAAGAAGATGGAAAGATATCCCATACACTTGGACTGGAAGAATTAACATTGTGAAAATGTCCATACTTCCCAAAGTGATCTACAGATTCAATACAATACCCATCAAGATTCCAATGACATATTTTTCTCTGAAATGTAAAAAAACTCTCCTAAATTTACATGGAATAACAAAAGACCATGAATAGCCTAAGCAATTCTGAGTGAAAAAACTAAAGCTGGAGGCATATCACTAACTGACTTTAAACTATACTAAAAAGCTATAAGAACCAAAAAAGCCCAAAAGCAGACACAGGTATCAATGGAATAGAATAAATAATCCAGAAATCAACCCATACACCTTCAGCCATCTGATCTTTGACAAGGCACCAATTCTACACACTGGCGAAGAGACTGCCTCTTCAGCAAACGGTGCTGGGATAACTGGATATCCATATGCAGGAGAATGAAACTAGACCTGTACTTCTCACCATATACCAAAATCAACTCAAAATGGATTAAAAAATTAAATATACACCCAGAAACAATAAAAGTCCTTTAAGAAAACATAGGGGAAACATCTCAGGAAGTAGGATTGGGTACAGACTTTGTGAATATGACCCCCAAAGCATGGGCAACCAAAGGAAAAATAAACAAATGGGATTATATCAAGCTAAAAAGCTTCTGCACAGTAAAAGAAACAAGAGAGTGAAAAGACAACCAACAGAGTGGAGTATATATCTGCAAAGTTATATCTGACAATGGATTAATATCCAGAATATACAAGGAAGTTAAACAGCTTTATAGCAGAAAAACAAGTAACCCAATTATAAAATGGGCAAAGGAGCTGAATAGGCATTTCTCAAAGGAAGATATATGAATGGCCAACAGACATATGAAAAAATGCTCAATATTACTCAACATTTGGGAAATGCAAATCAAAACCACACTGAGACACCATCTCTCTCCATTTACGGTGGTTAATACCGAAAAGACTGAGAATGGTAAATGCTGTCAAGGTGGAAGAGAAAAAGGAACCCTCATACACTGTTGATGGGACTGCAAAATGGTGCAGCCTTTATGGAAAGTGGTTTGGAGGTTCCTCAAACAATTACAGATAGATCTACCATATGACCCAGCTATTCCACTGCTGGGAATATACCCAGAGTTATGGAAATCATCATGTCAAAGGTATACCAGTACTCTCATGTTTATTGCAGTGCTATTTACAATAGCCAAGAGTTGGAACCAGCCGAAATATCCATCATCACATAAGTGGATAAGGAAACTGTGGTATATCTACACAATGGAATACCATTCTGCTATAAAAAAGAATGAAGTACTACCATTCACAGCAACATGGATGGACTTAGAAAAAATTATATTAAGTGAAATAAGTTAGGTACAGGAAGAGAAATACCACATGCTCTCACTTATTTGTGGAAGCTAAAAATAAATAAATAAATAAATATACAAACGAACAGGGGGACAGGGAAGAAGACACAACAATCACAAAAATTCCTTTAATTTATACAAGTAAACAGATATGATGTTGATGGGTGGGAATGGAAAGATGGAGGGGCAAAAGAGGAATTGGTAAAGGGACACAAAAATCAACTACATTGTATAATGATAAATCAAAATTAAAAAATAAATTAATTTTAAAAAATGTTTTTTAGCTTGGAAGCAAGTGACCCTAGATACTATTCAAATTCACACACAAAAAGCACAGGACACCAATAAAGGTAAATATGAAAATATAAAAAGCAGTATAAATGCACATTTTTCTACTTTCTTTTCTTAACTGATTAAGAAGTCAATTGTATAAAATTGTATAAATACAATGTATTGTTCTTCCTGCAATATATAGGAATGCAATATATTTGCCAATAAGAGTACAAAGGAGGCCAATGGGAGCAAAGCAGTATTGGGTTGCCAAAATGACTCCAGGTGATAATTCAAATCTATAAGTCAAAAATCATAAATTATAAATTGAAAAGTTAATAAAACAAAATTATGACATATATACTTATCTTTTCTTCTCCCAGCTTCTTCAAAAGAAATAAAATTGTATAATATAAAAATGTTACCAAACCAAACCTGGGATTACTCACCCAAGTGCAGCTAAATCAAGACACCAACACTTGGTTTCAGTGACAGAAATTAGGCTTTAATTACAAGGCCAAGTAATAAAAGTCAGACAGCTAATGGTGAAAAAAATTCTGATCTCCCCAATGTCTTGCAAGCAAAGAATTTCAAAGGAAAATATTGGGTGTTAAGATGGGGGCTGTGCAGGTAGCCAGTGAACATTTCTGATTTGCTGAGTCTTTGAGGGCAATGAAACAAAATCTCCAAGAATAAAGAAGCAAACTTTGGTCTATGCTTGTCACTCACCCCGCTCCTACCAATCTGGGTTCTTGACAGTCCATCTCCAACTAGTGCATTCCTAGGGCTGCAAAAATTCTAGGTTCTGTTCCTTAAAGACATTTTAATGATATTTGTCAAGATGATGTGTTTTAACCCAGGAAATTACTGACTGTTTTAGGGTCCTTCCTGTATCATAGGTAACATTCCGTCCTGCCCAGCTGCCTTCTTTGTACTTCTTTCTTCAATTCTAGTTGTGAATTTTAACTCCTTATTCAGAAACTCCAGTTCCAAGATTTTAATCATTTTAATTTGGGGGACAAAAGTCACAGCACAACTTTATACAAATTTTTGAAAGGCTTTATTGAGGAGAGAGTACCTGCCTGGTTTCGATAATTATTATAATTATTGTTGTATTTGTATGTTTATGGACTTAACATGTATAAGAATAATACCTAAAAGGTATATAGAGAAGGGTATTGAGCTATGTAGGGATATAAAGCTATCTGTAGAAAGATGAAGAGCTACGTAGGAATAATGCTGCAATATATTACTGGAATTAAGTTAGTATAAATCTGTAGCTGATTCCAATAAGTTTAGATGTACACGGTAAGCTCAAATCAACTCACCGAGGCAATTTGTTTTTTAAAAAGTGTAAAAAATAAAGAAATTTAAATCTTTCCACAGAGAAAAGGTTAAACTAAATATCTTAACTGGTAGATTGTACCACATGTAGTAAGGAATGCCAATTCTTCACAAACCACTTTATCCCCTTAGTTTTGGAACATTTTATTTGGAGGTCAAGCTGACAAGAAACAAAAAAAGGCATAAACTGAATTTCACTATTTTCTTTTACACTGTGTTTCATAGAGTATTCCCTGGAAGGTCAACGTAGGCTTCTTTATTATTATGTTTTGAATGTTTATAGATTGTACATATCATGGGGCACACAGCTGACCGTCAGCACCTGTGCAAGGTGTGGTGATCAGATTAATGCCATCAGCATGCTCACCTCTTCCAATTGCAATTATTCCCCGTGTCACCCAGCCAAACTCTGATCAACACCTTCTCCCTTCCCCGCAACCCTAGCAATGCTAGATCTGTTGTCTACCTGTACAAGTCCGACACACCACTGTGGTCTTATTCCCATCCTTCTTTCTATCTTAGCTCCCACTTATGAGTGAAGACGTGGTATTTTTCTCTCTGTGCTTGGCTTGTTTCCATTAACATAATTTTCTCCAAGCTCCTACATGTTGCTGTGAATGGAAGAATTTCATTCTTTTTATGGCTGAGTAGTATTCCATTGTATACATATACCATATTTTCCTTACCCAGTCATCCACCAATGGATGTTCATTACATATCTTGGCTATTGTACATAGAGCTGTGATGAACATGTGAGTGCGGGTATCCCTTCAACATGATGATTTCCATTACTTTCCAGAAGTGGGATTGCTGGAATGTGTGGTAGATCTATGTCCAGTTGTTTGAGAAACCTCCATATTGTTTTCCATAGTGGCTACACTAATATACAATCCCACCAACAGTGTAGAAGAGTTCCCCTTTATCTGCATCCTAGCCAGCATTTGTCACTCAGTCTTTTTCATTATAGTCATTCCAACTGGCATGAGATGATACCTCAAAGTGCTTTTGACTTCCATTTCCCCGATGATTAATAATGTTGTGCATTTTTTCAAGTACCCGTTGACCATTTGTATGTCTTCCTTTGAAAAATGAGTATTCATCTTTTTTGCCCATTTTTTAATTGGAATGTATATATATATTACTATGTAGTTGTTTGAGCTTCTTGTATATTCTGGATGTTAATCCCTTTTTGGATATATAGTTTGAAAATATTTTCTCCCATTCTGTAGGTTGTCTTTTCACTCTGTTGATTGTTTCCTTTCTGTACAGAAGCTTTTTAGTTTGATATAATCCCACTTATTTATTTTTTTCTTTTGTTGCTTGTGCTTTGGAGGTCTTCTTCATAAAGTCTTTGCTTAGTCTTACTTTCTGAAGTGTTTCCCCTGTGTTTTTTTCTAAGAGGTTTATAGTTTCAGGTCTTATGTCTTTAATCCATTTTGAGTTGATTTTGGTAGGTGGTGAGAGGTGAAAGTCTAGTTTCATTCTTCTGCATATGAATGTCCAATTTTTCCAGCACCATTTACTGGAGATGCAGTTTTTCCCCCAATGTATGTTCTTGTTACTTCTGCCAGAGATCACATGGCTGTAAGTAGGTTGGTTGATTTCTGGAGTCTCTATTCTGTTTCATTGGTCAGAGTTCTTATTTTTGTGCCAGTACCATGCTGTTTTGGTTACTGTAGCTTTGTAGTATAATTTGAAGTCAAGTAATGTTATGCCTCCAGCTATATTTATTTATTTGTTTATGTTTTGCTCAGGATTGCTTTGGCTATTCAGAGTGTTTATTGTTCCATATAAGTGTTAAGATTGCCTCTTCTATTTCTGTGAAGAATGCCTTTGGTATTCTGATGGTGATTATATTCAATCTGTAAATTATTTGGGGGAGCATGGACATTTTCGCAATGTTGGTTCTTCCAATTCAAGAGCATGGAATGTCTTTCCACCTTTCTGTGTCTTCTTTAATTTCATTCAGGAGTGATTTGTAGTTCTTTTTTTAAAAATTTATTTTATTTATTGAATCAAAATCGATTATATTTTGGGGGTTGAACATTGAGATATGTTGATCAAATCAATATTACTAGCATACGTATTGTTACAAATCCTAATTAATCTTTATGCCCCTTGTCCAATCTCTCCCCATCCCCCATTCCCTCCCCCTCCCCCCTCTAATTACCCTAGATTTCTTCTCTCCTTCTGAAAGAATCATGGTTATTCTGTTAATTTGTTGCCTAGATGATATGTCCAATGCTGAGAGATGTGATTGGGTCCCCCAATATTATCATAGAGCAGATGCTGCTTCTGTCACTCTGAAATGGGCTTTGTGGAGAGAGACATCCTCTTCTTTTCTTTGACTCTGCTGGTGAATCTCCTTGTGCGAATGCACTCCAGTGGTTGGTGGACCATTTGTGTGGTGCTTGTGATGTCTAGTCACTTTTGCAGCAGCCATGGTTATTGTGGAGGCTGCAGTGGGCCACCTACAGGGAGATGCCGTTTCTGGTATGCTTGTTGGCACTGGCGGTATGACTGGTTGTGGAGTGTGTCTGGTTCCCTTCTCCATGTCTCTGGTCTGTGGACAGGCCCCAAGTCACTGGTGCCTTGTGCCAGGTTGTGGGAGGTGTGTCCAGTCCCCTTCTCCATGCCTTGGGTCCCTGGGCAGGCCCTGAGGTGCTGGCATGGTGTGTCCGGTTGTGGGAGAGAGGTCCGGTCCCCTTCTCCATGCCTTGGGTCCCTGGGAAAGCCCCAAGGTGCTGGCACAGTGTGCCTGGTTGTGGGAGAGAGATCCAGTCCCCTTCTCCATGCTTCAGGACTCTGGGTGGGCCCCTGGGTGCTGGCACAGTGTGCCTGGTTGTGGGGGAGAGGTCTAGTCCCCTTCTCCTTGCCTCAGGTCACTGGGCAGGCCCTGAGGCACTATACTGGTGTGCCTGGTTGTGGGAGAGTGGTCTGGTCCCCTTCTCCATGCCTCAGGACCCTGGGCGGGCCCCAAGGTGCTGGCACAGTGTGCCTGGTTGTGGGAAAGAGGTCCGGTCCCCTTCTCCATGCCTTGGGTCTCTGGGTGGGCCCTGAGGCACTGGCATGGTGTGCCTGGCTGTGGGAGAGAGGTCCGGTCCCCTTCTCCATGCTTCAGAACCCTGGGTAGGCCTCGAGACACTGGCTTGGTGTGCCTGGTTGTGTGAGAGAAGTCCGGTCCCCTTCTCCATTCCCTGGGTCCCTAGGTGGGCTCCAAGGTGCTGGCACGGTGTGCCTGGTTGTAGGAGGGTGTTCCGGTCCCCTTCTCCATGCCCCAGGCCCCTGGCAGGCCTCGAGACACTGGCTTGGTGTGCATGGTTGTGGGACAGAGGTCCAGTCCCCTTCTCCAAGCACTGGGTCCCTCGGCAGGCCCCAAGGTGCTGGCATGTTGGGCCTGGTTGTGGGAGGAGGGTCTGGTCCCTGGCTCCATACCTTGCATCACTGGGAAGTACCCAAGGTGCTGGCTAGGTGTGCCTGGTTATGGGAGAGAGGTCCAGTCCCCTTCTCCATACCTTGGGTCCCCTGGTGGGCTCGGAGGTGCTGGTATGGTGTGCTTGGTTGTGGGAGGAGGGTCCAGTCCCCTTCTCCATGGCTTGGGTCCCCATGCTGGCCCCGAGGCACTGACACAGTTTGCCTGGAAGTGGGAGTGGGGTCCAGTCGGCAGATCCAAGCCTCTGGTTCCCAGGCAGGCCCCAAGGTGCTGGTGGTGTGCCCAGGCCAGAACTAATTTTTTGTCCTTTGCTTCTAACACGGGGGAACTTCCTGTGGGAACCAGTATTTGAGTGTGTGGTTGTTTAAATTGCTGCTTTGCTGCTGTTTCCCTAGGGAAGGCTTTTTGTGCAGCTCAGGGTTTAATGGTTGACCTTATAGGTACTTCCAGCTCTCCAGAGACCCAGTGGATCTGTGTTCTGTAGAATCTATGATTTGGGCCTGAGTTTTTCATCAAACTGCATCTCATGCAATTCTGCATTCCTGACCAGTCTCCTCTGAGTGGTCCTGTGCTGATTGGGGGGCAGATCGGCTGTCCTTGCTGTGTCTCAGTGTTCTCCCGGTGGGCATGTCTCCCCCAACGACTGTGCTACAAACACTTCCCACGGGACCGGCCTGGTGCTGTCCCTTGCAATGACTCACCAGCCTCTGAGGGGCTCCCTTTTTCTGGTTGTTCTGGTTCCTCGCTCCTGCGTGGGTCCATGGGAAATCTATTAGTGGTCTTGTTTTCCTGGGGGTTGCCGAGGCCCTCTTCTCTCCTGCCGCCTCCAAGTAACGCCATCTGAAGGGCACAGCTGTGGCTTCTGCAGGCTTCTGCTCTGTGTGCTCAGCAGCTCCAGCCTTAAAGCAGCTGCAGCCAGAAACGCTCAGAGCAGCTTTTTCTTTCTCTCATTGTAGTTTCTCCCTCCTTCATGAACTCCATAGGTCTCTCTCCTCCTCTTTCCCTGTGCTCCAGCAGCCCCAGCTTGGCTGATGTTACATTTTTACAGTTGTAAATTGGTTGATTTGTGGGAGAGAGTGACGCTGGGAACCGTTTATTCTGCCATCTTGACTAGAAACCCTGGTATTCGATTTGTAGTTCTTGTTGGAGAGATCTTTCACCTCCTTGTTTAAATTGATTCCTAGGTATTTTATTTTTTCTGGTGACTATTATAAATGGGATTCCTTTCTAGATATCTATTTTTTGCTAATTCATTATTGGAGAATACAAATGCTACTGATTTGTGGGCATTGATTTTGTATCCTGCAACATTACCAAAATTGTTAATCTGCTCTAAGACTTTTTGGTTAGGGTCTTTAGACTTTTCTCTATATAGGATCATGTCATCTGCAAACAGGAGCAGTTTGAATTTGTCCTTTCTAATCTGGATGCCCTTCATTTCTTTCTTTTGCCTGATTTTTCTGACTAGTACTTCCAATACTGTCTTAAGTAGGAGTGGTGATAGTGGGCATCCTTATCTTGTTCCTGTTTCAAAAAAAGCTGAAAGCTTTTATCAGGATGATATGGCAGTGAGTTTGTCATCTATGGCTTTTACTGTGTTGAGGTACTTTCCTTTATGCCTGATTTGCTGAGAGCCTTTGTCATTAAGGGATGTTGAATTTTGTTGAATGTTTTTTCTGTATCTGTTAAGTATTGAGATAATCAGTTTTTTTTTTTTTTTGTCCTTGAAGTAGTTGATGTGGTGTATCATATTTATTAACTTGCATATGTTGAACCATCCTTGACTCCCTGGGATGAATTCCTCTTGATCACAGTGTATAATTTATTTGATGTGTTGCTGTATTCTGATGGCTAGTAATTTATTTAGGATTTGTGCCTCTATGTTCATCAGAGATATTGATGTTTAGTTTTCTTTTTTTTATTGTACCTTTGTTTGGTTTGGTATAAGGTGATGCTGGCCTCATAGTGTGTGTTTGGTTGCGTGGCCTCTGTTTCAATTTTTTGGAATAGTTTAAAGACAATTGGTATTAATTCATCTTTAAATGTTTGGAAGAATTCAGCAGTAAAGCCATCCAGATCTGGGCTTTTCTTTGTTGGGAAACTGCTGATTACTGCTTCAATCTTGTTGCTTGTTACTAGTTTGTTCAGGTTTTCTATTTCTTCTTGGTTCTGTCTTGGCAGATTGTCTGTGTCCAGAAATTTATCCATTTCTTTTAGGCTGTCATATTTGTTGGTGTATAGTTGTATGTAATAGTGTCTAATGATTATTTGCATTTCTGTGGTACCAGTTGTAATATCTCCTTTTTAATTTCTGTTTTTGTTATTTGGGTCTTCTCTCTTCTTTCTTTCCTTCTTTCCTTCTTTCCTTCTTTCCTTCTTTCTTTCTTTCTTTCTTTCTTTCTTTCTTTCTTTCTTTCTTTCTTTCTTTCTTTCTTTCTTTCTTTCTTTCTTTCTTATTAACCTATCTAATACTTTTTCTATTTTGTTTCATTAATCTGTTGCATAATTTTGGGGGTCTGTATATCATTTACTTCTGCTCTGATCTTAATTATTTCTTCCCATCTGTTAACTTTGGAATTGGATGATTCTTGTTTTTCTAGTTCTTTGAGGAGTAGCATTAAATTGTTTATTTGAAATCTTCCTATTTTATCAATGTAAATATTTATTGTGATGAACTTGCCTCTTAGTACTGTTCTTGCAGAAACCTACAGATGTTGATATGATTTTCTTTATTTTCCTTATTTTCTAGAAATTTTTGATTTCCTGTTTAATTTCTTCTTGGGCTCA
Organism: Cynocephalus volans; assembly: GCF_027409185.1. Taxonomy (NCBI): domain Eukaryota; kingdom Metazoa; phylum Chordata; class Mammalia; order Dermoptera; family Cynocephalidae; genus Cynocephalus; species Cynocephalus volans. Next base: position 44,624,498 of record NC_084463.1, on the reverse strand, counting down.
TAGGTCATTCAGAAGCCTGTTATTTAATTTCAATGTATCTGTATGTGTTATGAGGTTCTTTTGTTATTAATTTCTAGTTTTAATCCATTGTGGTCTGAAAAGATAGTTGAGGTGATTTTGAGTTTTTAAAGTTGTTGAGACTTGATGTGTGACCTAATACATGGTGTATCCTGGAGAATGTTGCATGTGCTGATAAGAATGTGTGTTCTGTGGTTGTTGGATGATATGGTCTTTAGATCTCTGCCAAGTCCAATTGTTCTAAAGCATAATTTAAATCCTATTCTTATCTGTTGATCTGTTGCCTGGATGGTCTGTCCAATGCTGAGCAAGTGTTGTTTGGTGCCCCACTATTATTATGCTTGGGTCTATCTCTTTCTTTAGGTCTGATAGTGTTTGCTTTATATATCTGGGTTCTCCAGTGTTGGGTGCATATATATTTGTGATTGTCATGTCTTCTTACTGAATAGATCCCTTTATCATTATATAGTGGCATTCTTTGTCTCTTTTTATGGTTTTTGTTTAAAACCTATTTCATGTGATATGAGAATAGCTACTCCTGCTCATTTTTTTGTTTCCATTTGCATGCTATATCTCTTTTCATCCTTTCACTAATAGTCTGTGTGCATCTTTACAGGAGAGGTGAGTATCTTGAAGACAGCATATAGTTGGATCTAGTTTTTATCCAATCCATCAGTCTGTGTCTGTTGACTGGAGAGTTTAACTAACTCATTTACACTTAGGGTTATTATTGAGAGGTATTGTCTTACTCCCAGCATTTGATCACATTTCATTTAGATGTTTTAAATATATGTTGTTTCCTTCATCCCCTTTTATTGTTAGTCATCAATGTTTGTTGGTTTTCTGAGGTGGAAAGACTTAGTTTCCTTTTTCTTTCTCATTTGCATTTGTGTTTTGCCAGTGGGTTTTGTTCATTCTTGTGTATTCATAATAGGGATCATTATTTTTCAGATTCCAGATGCAGGACTCCATTGAGAATTTCTTGCAGGGCTAGTCATGTGGTGATAAACTCTTGCAGTTTTTGTTTTGTTTTGTTTTGTTTTTGTCTGGAAAAACCACTATTTATCTGTCATTTCTGAAGGATAGCCTTGCTGGTTATAGTTTTCTTGGCTGGCAGGTTTTTTTGTTTTTGTATTTTGAATGTGTCATCCCATTTTCTTCTCATCTGTAGAGTTTCAGTTGTGAAGTCTGCTGTTATTCTGATGGGGCTTCCCTTATAAGTAACTTGATATTTTTCTCTTGCTGCTTTTAGGATTCTCTCTGTCTTTCAGTTTTGCCAGTTTGACTATAATGTGTCTTGTAGAGGATATTTTTGGACTGAATCTGTTTGGGCATCTTTGAGCTTCCTGAATCTGAAGGCAATGGTCTCTCGGTATACCTGGAAAGTTCCCCCTATTATTTCATTGAATAGATTATCAATGTCTTTACTTTTCTCCTCCCTTTTTGGAGCACCCATGATTCAGATGTTTGTGCACTTACTGCTGTCTGCTAGCTCTCTTAGACCTCCTTCATTTTTAAAAAATTCCTTTCTCCCTCCGTCCCAATTTTTTTTGTCTTCCTGGGTTATTTAATAAAGATCATTTTGGGGATCAAAAGTTCTTTCTTCTGCTTGCTCTAATCTGCTGCTTAAGCTATTGCTTGTGGGTTTGTTTATTTATTTATTTATTTATTTATTTATTTATTTATTTAATTGAATATGTCTTTCACTTGCAGGAGCTCTGCTGCATTGTTTTTTAAAGTATTAATTTATTTTTAAATTTCCTCCTTCATATTCTGGATACTTTTTCTCATTTCATTGCGTTGTCTAACTGAGTCTTATCTCTTTCAGTTTCCTTAAGATAGTTACTACAAATTCCATTTTAGTCATTTCAAGGGTTTCCTGTTCTATAGGGTTTAGTACTTGAGAATTACTTTGTTTCTTTGCTAGTGTCACATTTACTTTTTTCCCATATATTTAGTATCTTTACATTGATTTCTGGTCATCTGGTAGATCAGTTTCTTTTTGTATCACTCTGGAGTGGACTTTGAGGAGGAATTCTTCCTTCTCCTTTTCCAGGCTCCTCTAGTGACTCTACTTGTCTCAGTGCAGCTGAATATGCTGCAGGCCACCTGCACAGAGGTAGTGGCTGTTACTGTGGTGGCAAGCATTCTTGCTGTGGTAGAAAGTGTGGTGCTGGCTGTTGTTGATGACTTCCACAGAAGTGTTGTGGGGCCTCCTGGGTCATGGTGGTGTTAGCTCCTGCTTTCTGTAAAGGCAGGCTGGAGGGCTACCTGGGGGTTTTACCTGCCTAAGCATGCCTAAACACAGAGGTACTGACTCAAGCCTTTTGTCCACGAACCCTTTTTAGTCACAAACACACACGAAAAGATTAGATAACATTTCTTGATTCATTTTATGAGAGTAGAATTAACTTGATATCAGAAGTAGACAAAAAATCACATGAAAATATAATATAAATGAAAAAAATTTTTTTTATCGGTAAGGGGATCGCAACCCTTGGCACCGTGTGGTCTGCACCACGCTCAGCCAGTGAGCGCACTGGACATCCCTATGTAGGATCCGAATCCATGGCCTTCGTGCTACTAGCACCGCACTCTCCCAAGTCAGCCACAGGGCCAGCCCTATAAATGGAAATTTCTGATAAATGCAGATATAGAAATCTGCAATCAATACTAGCAAACTGAGTTCATCAACATGGAAAAATGATTATACACCATTACCAAATGGGATTATTTTACAGATGCAATTTCAACTTAACATCCAAATCAATTAATTCAATACAGAATATTAACAGGTTAAACAAAAATTGCAAAGATTCTCTCAACAGACACAGAAAAACATTTTCCAAATCCAACACCCATTTATTATAAAACTGCTGGCAAACTAGGAATAGAAGGGATCTTTCTATACCTGCTAAAGTGGACCTAGAAAAAATTTACAGCTAATGCTGTACTTAATGGTGAAACCCTTGTGCTCTAATTTATCTCAAACTTGGAGAACAAAAGATGAATGTCCACTATTACCATTCTATTTAACATTGAATTAAAAATTTTGCCAGCAAAACTTACATAAGAATTATAAGCAAAATTCTGAAAATTGAAAAAGAAGTAGGACTGTCATTGATTGCAAATGACATAAACTTGGTTATAAAATATTTAAGAAATTTGGGGCCAGCCCGTAGCTCACTTGGGAGAGTGTGGTGCTGATAACACCAAGGCCACAGCTTCGGATCCCTATATAGGGATGGCCGGTTAGCTCACTTGGGAGAGCGTGGTGCTGAGGACAAACAGCAAGTCAAGGGTTAAGATCCCCTTACCAGTCATCTTTAAAAAAAAATACAACAGTATGTTGCTGTTAATTGTAATGTCAAATTTATTTGTTAAATAGTTCCAAAAAGCAAAATCATTTTTGTTGCATGTTATGGGTTAATGTTCCTCTAATTGCAGTGCCATAAAAGCTTATTGAAGTTCTTTTGGTTAAACCAGGCACACCATGCCAGCACCTCGGGGCCTGCCCAGGGACCCAGTGCATGAGCGCCTTAAGAGCCAATCAGAGCATAGCCTGCCATCGCGCCACCCGTCGGCCAACCAATGGGAGCGCTGCGGTGTCTATAAAAGCGAGAGCACTGAGCCCCTCAGTGCCAGTCGGGAGCAGAGACAGCGGGAGCCTCTTCGTGGTCATGGCTCGCACCAAGCAGAGGGCGCGGAAGTCGACCGGCGGCAAGGCGCCGCGGAAGCAGCTGGCCGCGAAGGTAGCCCGCAAGAGCGCCCCGGCCACCGGCGGCGTGATGAAGCCGTACCGCTTTCGGCCCGGCTCGGTGGCGCTGCGCGAGATCCGCCGCTACCAGAAATCCAGCGCCCTGCTGGTCCGCAAACTGCCGTTCCAGCGGCTGGTGCGAGAGGTCGCGCAGGATTTCAAGACGGACCTGCGCTTTCAGATGTCGGCTATGATGGCGCTCCAGGAGGCCTGCGAGTCCTATTTGGTGGGGCTGTTTGAGGACACCAACCTGTGCGCCATCCACGCCAAGCGTGTCACCATCATGCTCAGAGACATGCAGCTCGCGCTCCGTCTCCGCGGGACGTGGGTCTAGGCTCCAGGGGCGATCGCCCTGAGGTCCTGTCACTCCAAAGGCTCTTTTCAGAGCCACTCGTTTGGTACAGAAAGTGGCTGTAACATGGCGGGTTTCCGGGCATCCAGGGGGCTTCTTCCGGCGGTCGGTGCCGGTTCTGTCCCCTCTGTTCGCTTACCAGTTAGGTAGGTAATAAACCTAATGAGGTGTTTGCGGTAACTCAGCCACATGCCAGTTAGGTTACGAGCCCCGCTAGTTGTCTGCACGAACTGGAGCATCTGTTCAGAAGGCAGCTTAGATAGGCGCGCGCTAACTCGGCTTAGTGCCAATTAGGTTGGAAGCCCAGTGAGTGGGTGCATTGTTAACTTGGCCCATCTGCTGTTGGGCTGGCTAGAGGCGTGTGTGTTCTCAGCCCGTCTCCAGTTAGGCCAGAAGTCTAGAGGCACATGTTAACAGCCTAATTGGAAGGAGGTGCTCTACCCCGGTAGTTAACTTCCTGAGCAGTGTCTGGCATGGATGGCCCACATGCCGGCACGTTGAAACAGGCTTCCCAGACCTGCAAAGTAGACTGATAATCTGGGGACGAGGGGCGAGGAATCAATTTGAGGAGAAATCCTGTCACCAGGGTGGTTAACCCGGAACCCAATAGTGGAGTTTAGGTCGGGATAACTTGAGAATGGCTGTAAGGATACGGATGTAAGAATTTTCTTTCTTTGGTACAAATTACAATTATTCACTAAAGGCTTTATTAAATTACTGGAAGCCAGGCACTGTCTGGTGCTGAGAACACAGAGTAAAATCCATTCCCTACTGTCACTGGCCACTCGGTTTTCCAGGGGCTTACAGTTGAGTGAAGGAGGCTTGTATTGCATGTAGAAGCAATGATAGTAAAAAGTGCTCTTATGAATAGCAAGGGGTGTGAGTAAGAGGCTCTCAGAATGCAATAGTGGGATTTGGAAGCCTCTGAGCCCGGCTTGTATCCTGCTGACTCAATTCAAACGCTATAGCAACTAAATGAGTACGCACACAATTGAAAATCTCCACTTTTAGAATGTACGTAAGTTAGCTGATGACAAATCCTTGAAGGACTGTCCAGAAAACAGTACGCAGAGACTGTTATAAACAGAAGCAGACTAATAATATAGTACTCAAGGAAGCCTTTCCAACACACACATTTGTGTTACATCCCAGGACTGTCTGTGCGGAAGGGGCACAGCTCTGCACTAGGCAGTGTTAATTCTGAGCAGAAAGACATGGACCTGTCCAGGAAGCGCAGCAGGACTGATAAAGCCCAGCAAGGGTTTTGCGTCCAGGGGTTTGCAGGCAACATGCATGTCAGGTCCCATGTGAATCCTTGACTCAAAACCATGTGGACCCAAAGCTGGAGAGACGTGCTGAGAACTGGGCAGGGTGGCCAAGGACAGGGATGTACCAACTGGGCCCCATGGGGATGCCATCTCACTCTCCAGATACCATGCCACCAACTTGGTGGTGCAGAGAGAAGATGACTTGAGAAAAGCTGGAAGAGGAGAGAGCACTGAGACAGGAGAGGCTCAGGTTCTCCCCCTTGTGATATAACTGGGGTCGCTCAGGAAATAGCTTCTAAATACAGAACAAGTAATGCTGCCCTCTGTGGTAGGAAACAATTGCTTGAATATTTTTAAGTTAATTGCTTTCAAGTGTTTGTCATGAGAACCAATTTAGTCCCACCTGGAAAATTTGAATCATTTTTATAAAACTATGGAACTATTACAATTAGGACTGGGGCCTTTGTTGCTGTCCTGCCGGTCCTACTCATGTGGGAATAGTAAGCTGAAGTGTAGACATTTGTTCCCCTTTTACTGAATTCTGTGAGCCCCTGAATGCTACAGAGACAGCCTCAGAGTGGAGCGTTTACAAGCAGAATGCAGCGGAAACTCTGAAAATAAACCATGGAAGGAAAAGAGGGCTGGGCATCAGAGGAAAGAATACGCCACCCCAAATATGCCAGGTGGGCATGTGGATTACCTTGAGCTAAAGGCACTTAAAAAGGCACTTCTGTTTTCTTCCTGAAAGCAGGGGATGTGACTCCCATGGGAAACATGCCCCTCCTATACCAGGAGACAAAGATTCTTATCACCAGAGATGGGGACTTGAGGCTGAGAAAAATACACACCTTGTTAAAATAACTTGTATCTTCGTTTAGCCTCATATAATGTAGTTACTTTTTTACACGTCACTATTCTGCTCAACCTGGTATGTAAACACGTAGGCCGAACCACTTTGGGGGTCTTCATTTTCCTGTGAAGGTGCCCTGGTACATATAAAAATGCAATATGTATGCTTTTCTCCTGTTAATCTGTCTTATGTTGTCTTACTCTGTTTAGGTTGCTATAACAAAATACCATAGCCTGGGTGGCTTTTAACAATAGAAATTTATTTCTCACAGTTCTGAAGGCTGGAAGTCATAGATGGGGTGCCAGCAGATTTAGTTTCTCAAGGTCATTTCCTGGTTCACAGATGGCAGCTTCTTCATGTGTCCTCACATGGTGGAAGGGGTGAGGACCCTTTCTAGGGTCCCTTTCGTTAGGGCACTAATCCCACTCATGAGGGATCCACCCTCATGATCTAATCACCTCCCAAAGCCACAGCTCCTAACCCCATCACCTTGGGGTTAGGATTTCAACATAGGGAATTCAGGGGAACACAGACATTCAGTCCGTCACAACCTGGATTTGTCTTTACACGACACAATGGACTTTCCTGACTAGGAGTCAGGGTTGAACACAGATGCCGTGACCCTGCTGTCCTGTTTCCAGGGGCCCGTCTTCCTTTCCGTTCAATGGAGCACACCATTTTTCAGGAGCGCCTGGTTCTTTCTCTCGTCTTCTCTGCAATGTTAATAACTTCATGGGGGCTGGAGGGAGTAGCATCACACTGAAAGAGTGCCACTGACCGTCACAGTGAAGGGACAGCCAGCTTGTAACTGTTTAGACTTGGTTTCCGAATTGACATGGCTGACATTTTCACTTCAAAATTTTATTTATTTTTAAAAAGACAATCTATAGAAATGGTATAAGATTTAAGAATTTCAAGAGTTTATATAGTGAAAATTGAATCTTTTTCAATTGGAGGGGGTTTCTCAGCCCTTAATTTTCCCTTCAGATGGAGTTTCTTGTATATTTTTCAAGAGGTGCATATACAATCATCTAATTATGACTTTTTACTGAACTGTGCATATATGTTGTCTGACCTGTCTTTTAGTAAACCTAACAGCTTACCAGGATACATAAGAGCTTTCTGATTCTCCTTAATGATTTTATAGTGTTTCCTTTTCAGGATATTAAGGCTGTTTCCAATTGTTTTACCATAAAGGAAAAATAGCATCTCAGCCCAATAACCGGGGGTCCCTAACAGAACATTAATACTGAAATCCTAGGCTGATGCAGTATTTTAGCAAGTATTTGTTGAATATCCACATTTTGCTGGGGGTAGGGGGTGGGTAGGGAGGGCGAGGAACAGGTGGAGACCCTGTAAGGGCAAATATAACCCTTTCTTTCAGAACTTCATCCTCTGTCCTTCTCTTTTTTTCTTTTGCCACTGGGATCAAAACCCTTGACCTTGGCACTGTAACACTGTGCTCTAACCAACTGAGCTAGCCAGTAGCCCCATTCTCTGTCTTTTTCAAATTCAAATGTATGTAAATCTTGTTAATGGCTAAACAAACCTCTTGCCAGTGTGACACCTCAGGAATATATCCTGAAGGACGTTGGAGCTATTTCTGAAATGTAATTGTAGAGAAGGAAAAAAACCTCTACCTTCTTAGGTTTGTAACTGGGGCCTACAAAGTAAACTGACAAAAGCCAGATTAACAGGAGAAAAAGCATGCACTTTTCATCTTAAGTTTTTAATTTTACATGCATGGAGGCTTCAGAGAAAAAGGAAAAACCAACGATGCTGTTAGGCTCAGGCAGTCAGATACCATTTTTAACAGGTGATGAATTATGGGAAGGTGACTAGGGCATGCATAGGAGACAAGGGTTGTTTAGTAAGGATTATTTGTGCAGACTCTTCTTGGTGCAGAATTTCCATCTTCTGCGTGGCCATAAAAACTCCCCTAGAGAGGAGATTTTCGGCAGTCCTCCTTTCTCAAAGTTTCTGCTTTTAGTTAAAGGAAGCTCCAAGAAGGTTTCTTCAATTGTCTTCAGCTCAAAATAATCCCCGTGCCTGTGTACTCATAGCATATGTTGGGATGGCACACTCTCATCTCCTTCATAATCATCGAGGAAGACAGCACCTTGTGGAGGACACTGACGTTAATAAACACATGTATTTCACAGGGCCATAGCCTATAGCGTAGTAGGACCAAAGTCCTTAGTTTAGCAGGACTAAAGACCTGTAGTTTAAGTCATAGCCCAACTCTTTAGAAAAACACATGGAAATGCTAAGATTGGGAAAAACCAGAAAAACTTTCACAGGACTGAAGTCTTTAGTGTAGATAAGAGAATTGAAACACAGCAAAAGTGATTGCTCTGGGGGCAGTTGCCCTTGGTGCAGCTAAACCTAAAAATGGGAAAGTATGTGAACTAAAACCTTCAAGGCTCTTCTGCTAGTTAGTGGTTGGGGGATGTTCCACATCTTACCCTCAGCTGTTTCTTTGAGTTACTTAGGGAGCTAAGCACTGCTATAGTGATTATTTCATTGTTTTTGTATGTCACATAGCTTAATTCTATTACTCCTTTGGATGGTAAATTGCTTGGACTATTTTAAGTTACACCTGCTTTAATGAAGATTGTCCTGTAGCCAGTTTGTTTGTTTTCACTATGACTGATTAACCCCCTGTGTTTCTTCTGTAACTTTCTTGCCTGTACAATAAAAGCTGAGAGAAAACCTGACCCAGTGCTGTGCCTGGGACCCTGCTCTCTTGAAGGAGTTCTCCCTGCAGACAGACACTTCAGGCCTCTCAGTGCTCTGCATATGTGAGTTCTGAGTAATCCTTTGCATCTCAGTCACTCTACGAGAGGTGATGACAACACTCCATCTTCCAGCTGCCTGGAAGGAGATGGGCCTCACATCAGATGTCACCTGGCTCTGAATTGCAAAACCTCCCTGAAGTACTGAATGGGTGGTACCCACTCAACTTGATGAAAGGGTGAGGTTGCTGTTTATCTTTTCAGTCTCTTAGTGAGTTGCCTGTGATGCGCATGATGTTCTGGTTTAATGCTTACTCAAAAATAAAATGGTTTTCTTTCTCTTCTTCCTCTGTGGAGGAGTTTTCTGTGTTGGGGAGAGATTTTGTTTTTTGTTATATTTGCCCAATAGGCACAGATGTACCTGAGGTCAGAGTGGACCCCTAGCACAGCTGCTGCCCTTCCTCTGATGGGACAACCCTGGGCACTGACCACTGGGATCACCATGTGTGCTAGAATTAGAATGCATTCATTTAAAGTCCTTTATCTTCTGCAGTTATTAGAATAAACTGATCCAGCCACTGTCTATTACATTAAAGGTTGTGTTCTGTTTCTTAGAACTCTTGGTTACAAGCAACAGAAATGACAATTCAATCTGGTTTCAAGCATATGGCATGTTTATTACTAGGACATCTCACAAAGCAGGGGCCGCAGGATAAAATAAGATTGTGGCCCCAGTGCCAGACTAATCCATCTTTTTGTCTCCCACCTCTGTTCTTTTCAGCCCCCACTGTATTCATCTCGCTTTCTCCACACACGATAAACACCACAAACAACAGTTCTGTAGCCTTCTCACCCTTCCCAGCTTCATCCACCAGAGCAACAGTCAAGAAATGCTCTTTGTTCCTGAAATCCAAAACCTGGGAGGAAAAGAAATACTACATTCTAATTTTAATTGTAATGACCGTACATTCATTTTCTCATGTTGCTATAAGAAAATACTGCAGACTGGATGGCTTAAACAACAGAAACTCATTGTCTCTCAGTCCTGGAAGCTGGAAGTCTGAGATCCAAGTGTAGGCAGGGTTGGTGTCTCCTAAGACCTCTCTCCATGGCTTGTAGACAGTGTCTTCTCCCTGTGTCCTCACATGGTGATTCCTCTGTGCTTGTCTATGTCCTAATCTCCTTATAGGACGTCAGTCCTATGGGATTAAGACCCACCCATATGACCTCCTTTTATCTTAATCACCTCTTTAAAGGCCCTTTCTCCAAATACAGCCACATTCTGAGGTCCTGGGTGTTAGGACTTCAACATATGAATTTGGAGGGGACAAAATTCAGCCCACCACAGATAGTGAACAGAGGGACCCACCATGTGCCAGGCACCGTACAAGTGTGTTCATTAGATTATGATGTTCTGTGACCACCCTCTGATCTGGGCACTGACATTATCTATCAGGCCCAAGGGCTTGTGGCCCAGCTCAGGGCAGGTGTCCACCTGCATCTCATGCAAAGACCACAGGATGGCCATGGGGAGTGGAGTGGCTCATGCCCAGTGGGAAGCCTGTGGCTGGGGGCTGGAATGGTGGGGGCTGGCTGGTCACCATGAGCTGTCACTTAAGAAGGGTCAGAGGATGAGGCCAACAGGAGGGTTCCAGGATTCTTTCTAGAAGCTTCCTGCTGTGCTCCAGTCAATGGACAGTTCTAGCTATGAAAGTTCCATACCCTCACCACACACCAGCCTCACCCTCAGCCCCAACAGGACCCTCCAAGAAGGCCCTGCTGTGGCCTCCCGTTCCCTGATGCACTGTCTGTCGGGCTCCCAAACCAGAAAAAAATATTTACAGACTTTATTTTTTAAGAGCACTTTTAGGTTCATAGCAAGATTGAGCAGATGCCATTAAATATCACCACAGAGCCCTATTGCTCAGGTTCCCAAGGCACCAGTACATGGAGGGTCGAATAAATAAATAGGGAAAAAAGGAAAAAAAACACAAGAAATAAAAAAGTAAAAAATAAGGATGATTTTAAAATTTAAAAAAGAAAACAAAAGGAAATTTTAAAAAAGAAAAAATATGCATATATCAAGGGGAGGAAAAATAATTTTCTCCAGACCCTTCATAGTTCTCAGCTGGGCCTACCTGTGGCACAAGACAGACTAACAAGAGAAAAACAGAAGTTTAATAACAGACATACCTCTTTGGACACATGGGAGATACTCAGGAAAATCTCCAAGAGTAAATCTCCAAGAAGTGGCTCTGACTTCAGACTTACATAACCATCTTTCTCTGAACCAAGAAAGGTGAGACTAGTTCTGGATAGGTGGCCAGGAAAAGCACCTTAAACACAGGTAAGAAACATTATGCAGAGCTCAGTCAGTGCTGTTTTCACTAAGAGTCTCTAGTGAGTTAGTCACCTTCTTCCTGGTGCTAAGAGAGAGCCATCCTTACAGATGAAGACTTTCATTATAGATATAAGTTTCCCTTACAAAAGAGTAACTTCTACTCTCTTTTTAGGGTTTTTTCTGTGTTGGCTGTTTCCTCAAATAATCAACTTAAAATAATCCTATGCCAAAGATGCGTATTTGGGGTAGTGTGTCCCAAACCCTATCACTGAAGCATTCTACATGGTGGAGGCCGTGAACTGGCCTCCTGAGTGATGATATGTCACATGAAACCCTCAGGAGGCTGAATGGATCAGGACATGCCACCCTAAAATATGCCACCTTCATATATTGATTATTTTGAGTGAGGGCCACTGAGAAACAGCAAACACATAAGGAGTTTCCTGCCCTCCCCCTTTCTGCCTAAAATCAGGGTATAAATTTAAATTTTGTAAAGGAAATTTTCATTTGTACAGATGCCCCCTCTCCCATACCAGGAAAAGGAGATCGATTCATCACCAGAGGTGAGTCTATCTACCATGAGTTTCCCCCATACATTCCCTAGTCACTTCTCCACAATTTATTGCTCTTTGTGAAAATGGTATAGAAGCCCCTGGGTCTAACTGCCTCTTTAGGTTTTCAGTTCTCTTATGTGAAGCTCCCATATTTGTGTTGACCTAAAAGAAACTGAAGCCAAACATTAAAAGCATAGCATTTATTAAGCCAGTGTGGCCAGTTAGCTCACTTGTGGGGGTGGGGGGGTGTTGACAACACCAAGGTCAAGGGTTCAGATCCCCATACTGGCAAACAGCCAAAAAAAAAAAATTTATTGAGCTAATATGACAATTGCAACCAGGGAAATGCATAGTCAGGTCACCCTGAGAAATGAGTTCCAAAGAGAACCAGCAGAACTTAGCATTTATAACCACAAGAAGGAGGAAGATTCAAAGGACAGTGAGAGAAGACAGTCCCACCTCATCTCTTCATCAACCTTTCTATTTGTTGTACATTACATATAGATTTGGGATTGTTACTAAGTTACAACCTACATGCAGGGATCCAGGATGAAGGTCACGAGGATTATTCTAGGTTATTGTATGGCTTCCTGGTGCCATTATAGCTGCTTCTAAGTAAAATGGTCTTATGATAATGTTTTCCAGGACAGGTGGACATGATTGCTGACTTATCCCAGATCCCCGAAGGCACTATAATTTAGCTGACCTGGTCACAGCAGATTTTTTAGTCATCATAGGTAAAAAAAATTTTTAAAAAGATGAAACATGTATGTCTTTTCTCCTGTTAATCTGTCTTTTGTCAGTTTAATTTGCAGTCCCCAGTCACCGAATCTAAGAGTGTATAGGATATTTTCCCCCTCCCCTACAAAGCCCGTGTTGTACATGTTGTAAGTGTGAGAAATAAGCTTGCTATGGTGAGCCTCCAGGATGCAGGGTTGTTTGTTACTGCAACAAAACCCTGACAGATACAGCACAGGCTCTATTTTGACTACAGAGAAAAATAATCACATTAGTTAGCAAAAAGTCTGGAAACCAGGTCCTGTAAGAAATTGTGGCAGGCATGAAGATATTAGGGCTAAAGAAGGGACAACCTGGTGGTCAGGGAGCAAAGTTTGGGAGAAGGTGTTGGGTTGATAAAGTAGAAACCAGATATTTGAAGATCTCCATCTGATAGAAGAAGTCAAGGACATGCTCCATGTTACTTCAAAAGGGCTGGAAAATTCTGGGCTGCAGAAACCAGACATAATATAATTTCCACCAGATTCCTGGGAAGGTGGGCATGCATTGCACTCACTAGGAGGTGGGTGCCAATCACCAGGGTCATGTTGTTACCAGGCATGGGTCCGGCTGCCTGCTCCTTTTCAAAAACAAGCCACACAAAAGTCAAATGGTGGTAAAGATGGAAGTCAGCTTTTATTCAGAAATACCAGTGACCAGAGGAGAGGTGTCAGGCTAACCATCTCTCCAATAAACCTGAAGGAGAAAGGCCAGACTGAAGCTGTCTCAAAGACTAGTATTTACTGAGGGGTTTTTAAAGAGGGGATTGAGGGAAGGGAGCATGGGAAATGAAAAGCAGGATGGAGGGGGACACGAGCTGTGGGGGCTCCGTTCAAGGAGCCGGGTGCAAGGTCTCACCAAGACTCCGCCTGGTTTCTGCTCCCATCCTTGTGGTTATCTCAGGGTCTGGATAGTGTGTGCGTCCTGGCAAGTCTGCAGCTTCAGGCTGTCTGGAAAAAAGCTTTACATTTCTGTAAATAATGTCATCTTGCCCCATATCAAGGTTTAAAATATCAAATAACCATGGGAAATGAAGGAACTCAGAAATACATGCCAAGAAAAAAACTGTCCTTTTAAAATTTGCCTGGAGCCCATGTAATTTTAGGCCCCAACGTGGCTTCAGTCCTGCTCACTCTAGCAGTGACAGAACAAGTTGGGCAGGCCCTGTAACGCCAGAGTCCTGTATTAGTCTGTTTTCTGTAGCTTATAATGGAATACCTGATACTAGGTCATTTATAAAGAAACAGAATTTATTTCTTACAGTTTTGGAGGCTGGGAAGTCCATAGTCCAGGAGGTGCATGTGGTGAGGTCCTTCTTGGTGGGGACTCTCCACAGGGTCCTCGGGTGATGTAGGGTGTCACAGGTAAGAACATCTCCCTTCTTAGAAAGCCATCAGTCTACACCCATGATAACCCATTACTCCATGAATGGATGAATCCATTCTTGAGGGTGTAGTCCTCATGATCCAATCACCTCTCAAAGGCCCCACCTTTCAAGTACCATAATAGGATTTCCCACCCTCTTAATACTGTTAAAGTGGGGGTCAAGTTTCCAGCACACGAACTTTGGGGGAACACATTTGACCCATAGCAGGTACCTTCCCACTCTAGCACCACAGAGCACTATGGATCTGATATCAAAAATTGATATCAAATGCCCTTCAGTGTTCCCTATATTTTATTCCATACAATACTGCCTTTAAGGTTTACAGGAATGCCAACTGTTCTCCCAGCCAATGTCACTATAAAATGTGCAAACACCCCTCAGCTCCCACAAACCAGATGGTGAGGGGGCAACAACCTGTGGCATTTCAGAACTTTTAGAGCAAATCAAAGCTTTAATAATGACACAGACTCACCCCTTGACCAAATTTCAGTCAGGTGCCTCTGGGCCCTCTTTTCCATGAGGCCTCAGCCTTGGACCCTGTCTTCATCCTGCCTAGCACAGTCTTAGCAAAAAGTCCCGCTAGGTCAGTTTAGAGAGAGCCCCCCACCCTTGACATCTCATCAGGCTGCTGTGGTTTGAATGTCCCCCCAAGCTCAAGTTGGAACTTAACCCCCAATGTGGTGGTAAAAGGTGGGGCTTTTAAGGGGCCATGAGGACAGTGCCCTCTGAATGTGCTGGTCCATTTGTCGAGTAACGTGCCGATGGTTTAATGGGCATGGTTCTGATGGCTTTGTAAGGAGAAGGTCAGCTCTCTTGCTCAGGCCATTCTCACCACATGATTTCCTGCACCATCTAGGACCCTGCAGAGACTCCCTACCCAGAAGAAGGCCCTCACCAGAGGCGCCCTCTGGACCGTGGATTTCCCAGCTTCCCGAAATCTAAGAAATAAATTATATTTCTTTATAAATTACCCAGTTTCAGAGTTCTGTTATAAGCAACAGAAAATGGACTAATATACCAATCCTCATTCCTCACCTTTGATTTTTAAGTCTGTGTTCTGTCCTTCACAAGAATCCTGTTTGGTGAGTTTAGCAAGAAGCCCCCTACCCTTGATGTCCCCTCTCAGTAATGTCCCACGCACTTACCACCTCTCTGTGTTCATTGGCTGTGAACCCCCTGCGGACCCTGCTATATTCAGAATCGAGCTCAGTCCTACACGGTGGCCTCCTTCCCCTATTGCAGTAGACCCACGTGACATCTGCCTTTGCCACCTTTAACTCGTGTCTGCCTTGGTTGATCTTCAACAATAACCTCTGGAGGAGATCGGAATACGTCACCCTAGAATATGCCACTTTGACATTAAGATTATTGTGAGCTGGAGGAAGCTGAGAAAAAGCGGACACAGGAAGAACTCTCTGCCTTCCCTCTGTCTTCCTAGAAGGAGAATGTAAATTCCTCCTTGTGAAGGTGTCCCCCTCTCCCACACGAGAACAATCCTATCACCAAAGACAGAGACAGCACTGAGGCGGATCTGTGTAAATAACTCTTGTTAAATGACCCTTATCTATTATGTTTCCTTATGTATTTGCCTTCCCACAATTTACCAGCAAGAAGCCCAGACCTCCTCTGCTTCCCTTTGTCTAGTCACTTACCCACAATTTATCACCTGTTGTTACAGTGGGCTGTAAGTCCCCATGGTTTTTAGCTATTTATGTTTTTTGGTTTTTTGTTTTAACACCTGTGAAGCCCCCATGCACATTATTTAAAAAGTTAGTATCAGGACGGCCAGTTATCTCGGTTGGTTAGAGCGAGGCGTTATGACACTGGCTTAGATCCCCTCACCAGCCAACCACCAAAAAAAAAAAAAAAAAAGAAAAGAAAACGAAAGAAAGAAAGAAAAGAAAAGAAATAAAAAATAGTTAACACCAAATGAAATATATAAGGTTTTCTTCTGTTAAACTGTCCTTTGTCAGTTTAATTCACTAAGAGAGTATAGGAAATGGTTTTTCTCCCCTACACCTCAGAAAAGTAAATACTACAAACATAAGACTTTTCATTTGAAAGTTTATTCATATTTTTTCTACACCTAGTTTTGTAAATTTCAAATAATAGTTGTTTGATTCGGAATTAGGGTTTCCATCCCTCAGACACGTGGTGGCAAACATGGACGGAAACAAAAATAATTAAAATTAAAATCATACCAACTTCACAAAACCAAATAAGTAGAAAAGAGCTAGATATGCTGCCAGTCCTGCGCTGGCTCCATCAGGCTGTCGTGGGGTGAGGTGAGACCCTGAAGTCCAAAGTCTCAGGCACTCAAGTGCTCCTCAGTCCTATGGGATGATTTTTCCATTTCATCTTCTCCAAGATCCTGCACCATTGTCCACAGCCTCCCTCTACTTTCTACAAGCACTGTGGCCAGAGCTGCTGCTGTGCACCTGCCCCACCTGATCGGGCTTCCCACACAGGGCAGAAGCCCAGCAAACACCTCCAGGCACAGGGCAGATCTCAGAGCCTATCCCAGGACAGCTTCGGGTGCATGTGCGCTCAGTGTTCCTCCAGTAACCTGCGCTGTGGAGAAGACAGGGCTCTGTTACCTGCAAGCCCTGAGTAAATAGCCTTTTGCCTCTTCTCATTAGGTGGTCTCTGTTTAGTTCCACACCAGGAAAAGTGGGGGGTTCTGGGGAAAGGAGCTACCCTCTGGATCTATTTGTCCTTCTGCATAACAAGACAACCTTTATTCACCCTCCTGTAACTTGTCACTACCCCCAGAAGCCCCAGCTCTATTCCTTTCTGTAGCTCAGGACGCTGTACAAACTCCAGTCATCTGGCCCTTCCTTGAGTCTCATGTTTTGCGGGACTCCTGTACCTATGCACACAATTAAAGTAGTTTTTCTCCTGTTGATGTGTCTTATGCCAATTTAATTCATTGCCCATCCAAAGAACCCAGAAGGGAAGAGGGAAGCCATATCCCCCTCCCCTACAGCATTAAAAGATGAAGTAGAAAAAGATGAAGAAAAAAGTATAAGAAAAAGAAAAGAGAAACAATACTAATGTAAGTCTTAAAAGACCTCTAAACCGTGTTAGGATCCTGACTCAAACAAACCAACTTTTTAACATGCACGTTTTAGGTAATAGGTGAAATCTGAACAGGAATCAGAGGTCAGAAAAAAACAGGAATTACTGTCAATTGTGTTGGGTAGGCAAAGCCTTGACTATCGGTAAGACACTGATGAAACTTCTAGAAGTGAAACTACTGATGTCTGGGATTTGCTTTTAGAAAAAGAAAACCCTTCCGTCAAGACAAAACAACAGAGCAGATGAAGAAAATGCAGTAAAATGCTCACTTGGATTGTTTATTTATGGAGTTCATTGTCCTGTTGTCTTGGGTGCAACTGCTTGAAATTATTCATTAAAGGTTTTTTCCTTGTTGTTGTTTTTTAACCCTGATCGTATTTTCTAAACTGAAGGAAACCCTCAGGCCACATTCCCCCATTGATGTAAACAGCAGAGAGGGTTCCGGGACCGGGAGGGGGGTTGGTAAAGTAGAATTAACAGCAGTTGTTCGCTCATGCAGAGAACTGTGCGCGCCCACCACCCGCACCCTCCGGGTCACACGGAATCGAAGGCCAGACCCCGTCCTCGTGTGTTTAGTGAGGAGAGACCACGGAAAAGCTCCAGCCGGGAAGCCCAGGGAAAGCCAGTCGTCTACACTGGGAGCCAGGCCGCCTACACCTGCAGCCAGGCCGTCCACACCCAGAGCCGGCCATCCGCACCTGCAGCCAGGCCGTCTACACCCAGAGCCGGCCATCCACAACCGCGGCCAGGCCGTCTACACCCAGAGCCGGCCATCCACACCCGCAGCCAGGCCGTCTACACCCGGAGCCGGCCATCCACACCCGCAGCCAGGCCGTCTACACCCAGAGCCGGCCATCCGCACCTGCAGCCAGGCCGTCTACACCCAGAGCCGGCCATCCGCACCTGCAGCCAGGCCGTCCGTACTCGCACCCCCAGGAGGTGGCAGAAAGGTGCTGCTCAGCCTTCAAGGCCTTCTGCTTTCCTGCTCGCTTCCCCACACCCCACGCGTGGCCGGAGCCTCAGTTTCCTCGTCTGTCCGCTCAACCCCAGGACTCGGACACGGGTTGGTCAGGGTTGGGGGGCGGCATTTCGGGGCTTGGTAACGTCCCCCGCCCCGCCCCAGGGGACCGGACCTACCTGTCGCCTCCCCGTAGCCCGGCCTGCCCCGCCCACCGTCCCCGCCTAAGCCGGACGCCCCCTCTCTTCAACCCCAGACCGACGCCGCCGATGCCCGGGAGAGTTGGGGGATCGCTACCCCCGGCGACCCGCTTCACCCTCCCGGGGGGCACCCGCCCCTGCTCGCTGCCGCCTGTCCCCCCGACCCCCTTCACCCACCGCCCACGGGGGCGCCCTCTCCCGCCTCCTCCACAGGGACCCCCTTCCCCTCCCAACGACTCACCCCAAACACACCGGACAGGCTGCCGCCCCCTTTCCTCCCTTGTCCCCCAGCCCCTCCCCCACCAGCAAACCTCCTGTCCATCCCCCTGCCCAGGACAAGGCGGCCCCACTCCCGGCTGTCCCAGGACGCCGAGGCTCCTCCACTCTCCTCCCCTCCCCCACCCTGACCCAGCTGACGCCACAAAGTCCCCCGCGGCCCGGCCATCGCCGATCAGCCCCGGACGCCTGGCGTGGTGCGAGGGCCACCTCCCTGTGAGTACCGGCCCTGCAGGCCACCCTCCTGCGGCCTCTGGGTCAGGACCCCGGGTCCACCCCCGCCTTCTAATGGCGGCGCCTTCCCGCCCCTCCCAGCCGTCCTGTCCCTGCAGAGGGTGATATGTGGGAACCGTGGACACTCAGGCCCCGCGGTCACCTGAATGAGCCCGGCATTAACAATGGAACATCCCCGGGACCGAAGGTGACCAGAGCCCTGATGACAGCCTCTGCCCAGACTGAGTCAGACCCCCAGCTCACTGGACGCTCCCCATCCCTGGCTTCTGTCCGCGTAGACAGCGTCCCCCAACCCTGAGGACCAGGGAGAGAGCTGACGCCAAGAGCTAGGGTGCAGGAAGCGCTGATCAAGTTCCCAGGGGACAGACTCCGAATGTCTGAGTCCATAGACGCCATCACTTTCGGGATTGCAGAAAAATAGAGGAGGGTGGTGCTTGGAGTTTAGAAACGATTTTCAAATCCCTTTCCTAACTCGGTCCCAACAGCACCCCCGTGAAGTAGGCAGGGGAAGCTGTGGATCTCCACTGCGTGGGGTTACATATTCTAACTCCAAAGGGTGCCTGTGTGCTCGCATGTGTGTGCCTGTGCATGTCTGTGTGAGTCTGTGTGTGGGCCAGTGTGTATATGCATGCACGTTTATGTGTGTGTGTGCCTGTGCATGTCTGTGTGAGTCTGTGTGTGGGCCAGTGTGTAATGTGCATGCATGTTTATGTGTGTGTGCCTGTGCATGTCTGTGTGAGTTTGTGTGTGGGCCAGTGTGTATGTGCATGCACGTTTATGTGTGTGTGTGCCTGTGCACGTCTGTGTGAGTCTGTGTGTGGGCCAGTGTGTATGTGCATGCACGTTTATGTGTGTGTGTGCCTGTGCATGTCTCTGTGAGTTTGTGTGTGGGCCAGTGTGTAATGTGTGTGCCTGTGTGTGTTTACATGTGTTTCTCTGTGTAGATGTGTTTGTGCATGGCTGAGTACGTGTTTGTGCATTTGCATGTATGCATATTTATGTATATTTGTGTCTACATGTGCTTTGTAATTGTGTACATGTTGTGCATGTGTGTGCACCTGAGTTGGTGTGCTGTGTGCACATGTGTATATTTTTAAGCATGGGTGTTTCTGTGAGTACCCATGTTTATGCATGCATGTGTGTGTATACGTGTTTGTCCATGTACACACATGTATTAGCGTGTGCATGTGTTTGTGCAGGCATGTGTATGTATATGTGTGTGTACACACACACAGAGCATGTCTTTTCCAAACTGCTCTTCACTCCCTAATGGAAGACATCTTTTTCTTCTTAAAGTCTGCTTTTCCTTGGTTTTAAAGGGGCTTTGTTAACGAAAAAATTATTCTGGCACTTGTTAAAAGGCTCACTATTGAAGCTTTTTGCAATGAGGATGTCACCCTGGGGAAGAGTTGGGGCTCTGAACCCAGCAGAGACAGCTGGGGTTCGTGGATGGAAATAACTGAGAGGGACTTCAAGGGTAGGAGGCTTTTGGTGAAACTGGCCTAACAGGAAGGTCAGGGGCTTAGATGTCAAAGGTGGGGGTGAGGACTTGATCAGATCGAGGTGGGGGTGGCTTAGGATTCTCTGCGAAGACTGGGCTGGGCAGGCCAAGGACAGAACAAGGAAGGGTTCAGAATTCATGGGCCAGAGGGTCCTGGTTAGCCTTTGGTCATGGAGGGTCTTTGTAGTTTCCAGAGAGGCATTTGTGCCTCTGTCACTGGCAAGGCTAAAAATGACAGCTATGCACCCCCTAAGTGGACCCCAGTTTTAGTTCTCGCCTCCAGCAGGAGGCCACAGAGGAAGACTGCTCGTTGCCAGGGAGCGAGCCCAGAGCTCCAGGAACATGAGGGGACCACTTAGCCCAGCCTCTCTCTGGGGGTTGCTCAAAGCGGAAACTCTTGCCTTGTGTCTCCCCAGGAGCCATGGATGCTGTGGAACTTGCCAGAAAGCTGCAAGAGGAAGCCACTTGCTCCATCTGCCTGGACTACTTCAGGGACCCCGTGATGACCTCCTGTGGCCACAACTTCTGCCGTGACTGCATCTGCCTAAGCTGGGAGAAGGCAAAAGGCAAGAAGGGGCAGAGGAAGCAGAAGGGCT
Organism: Cynocephalus volans; assembly: GCF_027409185.1. Taxonomy (NCBI): domain Eukaryota; kingdom Metazoa; phylum Chordata; class Mammalia; order Dermoptera; family Cynocephalidae; genus Cynocephalus; species Cynocephalus volans. Next base: position 44,603,616 of record NC_084463.1, on the reverse strand, counting down.
CCTTCTCCTGCCCGGAGTGCAGGGAGATGTCTCCGCAGTGGAACATGCAGTCCAACCGCCTGCTCACCAAGGTGGCCGAGATGGCACACCAGCACCTGGGCCTCCAGAAGCGGGACCTGTGCCAGGTGCACCAGGAGCCCCTCAAGCTCTTCTGCCAGGAGGACCAGAGCCCCATCTGCGTGGTCTGCAGGGAGTCGCAGAAGCACTGGCCGCATATGGTGGTGCCTGCCGGGGAGGCCGTGCAGGAGTACAAGTGTCTAGGGACAAGGTGGCCCCCATCAGAGAGACTGGGAAGGGAGCATCCAGGAGTACAAGGTGGGTCAGAGTCAGAAACCATGGAGGGGGTGTCCAGGGGGACAAGGTGGGCCTTTGTCAGAGACTGGGGCGGGGTGTCCAGAGGGACAAGGACGTCAGACTGCACGTGTGTGTGTCGGGGTGGGGGTGGTTTATTAGTCAGGGCAGACCATTGGCCTCATAGCCAACAGCCCCATGGATTTTTAGATATGACGACAAATGCACAAGCAACAGAAGGAAAATAGATAAATTGGGCCTCATCAAATTTTCAAACTTTTGTGCATTAGAAGTCATTCTCAAGAAGTCGAGAAGAAAACTTAGAGAATAGGAGAAACTATCTGAAAATCATGTGTCTTATAAGAGTCTAGTATTTAGAATATGCTAAAGACTCTGACAACTCAATAGTTTAAAAGGCCAACCCGACCTTAAAATGGCTAAATTACTTCAACAGACATTTCTCCCAAGAAGATATACAAGTGGCTAAAAAGCACATGACAAGATGTCAACATCATTAATCATCAGAAAAATACAAATCAAACACAGCAGGATACCACTTCACACTCAGTAAGATGGGAATAATTTGTTCAAAAGGATGTGTAGATATCAGAACTCTCATATATTGCTGGGGGAATGGAAAATAATTCAGCATTTGTGGAAAAGTTTGACGGTTTTCCAAGAAATTAAACATAGAATTACCATATGACCCAGGAATTGCATCCCCTACTCTGAAAAAATTGAAACAGACAAATATTTGTAAAAAAATGTTCACAACAGCACTACTCACAAATGCCAAATGGTGAAAAAAACCCCAAATGCTCATGAACTGATATGTGCATAAACGTTGGAAAACGAATAAGATAATTATGGATAGTTTTCAGTAAATTTATGCATATCGGATTAATAAATGGATACGTAAATATCTCTCTACATAATGTTACAATATGTATAATTAGTGGTATATCAGCAATATTTGCATTAGCCAAATGATATAAACAACCTAAATTTCTATCAACTAATAAATGGATAAACACTGAAAAATGGATGGTAAATATAAATACTTACAGATATATACATGAGGGTACTTCAAAAAAGTTCATGGAAAAATAGAATTAAAAGATCATACAAATATTTCCTTGAACTTTTTGAAGTTCCCTCATACACATGCATATCCATATATATTTAATGTTATTTAGACAGAAATAAAAGAAGTACTGACGATCACTGTAACACAAAAACATCTTACAAAGTGAAAGAGGCCAGACACCAAAGATCACTTACTTTTATGAAATCTGCAGAATGAGGAAATCCACAGAGCCAGAAAGCATATGGCAGGTTGCTAGTTGTTGGGTGGAGGTGGGGATGGGCAGTAACAGCTTAATCATCTTGACGTTTTCTTTCAGGGTCATGACAATGACCTCCATAAAAACACAGGCACCCAAACTGAAAGTAACCTTGGTGGAGCCTCTTCATCTTTTGTTTTCTGATTGGTTGGTAACGCAGTGAAACTATCCAATCAGGGCTTGTCTACACGGTTCAATCAGATCGCGTCTTCCAGGAGCCCTCATTTGAATACAGAGTCTATAAATACGCCGAACAAGGCCGCGCTCGGCATTTTCTCTTCTGCGGAGCTGGATGGAAGGGTGGATTCTATGTCTGGTCTTCGCTCGTCTGTGCTGGTTTCCCTGAGGTGTCTTCGCCAGTTCCAGGACAAGAAGTTGAGAAACCCAACGGGAAAAGCTGGTCCGCAGATGTGTCCGAAGAAAAGAAGCAGGTAGCCCCGAGGTGGAGAACTTTGCTGGGTCCACGCGCTTCTCCGTTCTGTTTGGACGTCTCAGGCCTGGTGAGTCTCCCCGTTTATTGTGAGCCCCGGGGCGTGGAGAGCGATAGGCCCGGGGCGCCGGTGTCGGGGTACCGCCGGCTTCTCCCATCCCTGCACTGAGCAGCGGAGAGCGACGGGGCCCGGGCATGGAGAGCGGCGGGCCGGGGCACCGGTATTGGGGTACCGCCGGCTCTTCCCATCCTTGCGGCGGGCCAGGTCGTGAAGAGCGTTGGGTCTGGGGCGCTGGTTTCGGGGTACCGCTGGCTTGTCCCATCCCTGAGTCGAGCAGCGGAGAGCGGCGGTCCGGGTGTGGAGAGCGGCGGGCCGGGGCACCGGTATCAGGGTACCGTCGGCTCTTCCCATCCCTGCGGAAAGCGGCGGGCCAGGTCGTGAAGAGCGTCGGGTCTGGGGCGCTGGTTTCGGGGTACCGCTGGCTTGTCCCATTCCTGAGCCGAGCAGCGGAGAGCGGCAGGTCCGGGCGTGGAGAGCGGCGGTCCGGGCGTGGAGAGCGGCGGTCCGGGTGTGGAGAGCGGCGGGCCGGGACACCTGTATTGGGGTACTGCCGGCTTCTCCCATCCCTGCGGAAAGCGGTGGGCCAGGTCGTGAAGAGTGTCGGGTCTTGGGCACCGGTATCGGGGTACCACCGGCTTCTCCCATTCCTGCGCCGAGCAGCGGAGAGCGGCGGCCCCGGCATGGAGAGCGGCGGTCCGGGTGTGGAGAGTGGCGGGCCGGTGCGCCGGTATCGTGGTACCGCTGGCTTCTCCCATCCCTGCGCCGAGCAGAGGAGAGCGGCGGGCCGGATCCTTGACAGCGGCGGGCCGGGGCATGGAGAGCGTCGGGCCCGGGGCGCCGGTGTCAGGGTACCGCTGGCTTCTCCTATCCCTGCGCCGAGTAGCGGAGAGCGGCGGGCCGGGGCGTGTAGAGTTGCGGTCTGGGGCGCCGGTATCGGGGTACCGGTGGCTTTTCCCATCCCTGAAGAAAGCGGCGGGCCAGAGTGTGGAGAGCGGCGGGCCTGGGCGCCGGTTTCGGGGTACCGCCGGCTTCTCCCATCCCTGTGCCGAGCAGCGGAGAGCGGCGGGCCGGGGCGTACCCAGATGTGGGATTACTGAATCCTGTGTTAAATCTATCTGTAACTATTTGATAAACCTCTATACTGCGTCCCATAGTGGCTATACTTATTTGTAGTCCCACAACGGTGTAGAAGAGTACACATTTCTCTGCATACTCCCTGGCATTTTATATTCTTTTTTATCATAATCCATTTAATTGGGCTGAGATGATATTTCAACATGGTTTTAATTTGCATTTCCTAAATAAGTGATGTTGATTGAGCATTGTTTGAAGTACCTGTTGGATTTGTATGTCTTCCTTTAAAAAAGTGTTTCTGCTCATTTGCTCATTTTTGAACCAGGTTATTTGGTTTTTTCTTTAACGTGTACTTATTTGAGTTTATTGTATATTGTGGATATTAATACCGTGTCAGATGTATAGTTAGCAAATTGTTTCTCCCATTTTGTAGGCTTTTTTACTGTTGATTTATTTGCTGTGCAGAATCTTTTTAGTTATGTATAATACAATGAATTTGCGTTTTTCTCTTAATGGTTGTGCTTTGGGGGTCTTCTTCATAAAGTCTTTGCTCACTCCTACTTTTTGAAATGCTTGCCTGTGTTTTGTTTTAGTAGTTTTATATTTTCAAAACAGGTATTTAAGTCTTTAATGAATTTTGAGTTGTTTTGGTATGTGGCAAGATTTATGAGTCTAGTTTCTTTTACATGTGGATGTCCAGTTTTCCCAGCACCATTTATTGAATAGGTGGTATTTTCTTTAATGTATGTTCTTGGTGCGTTTGTGAAAGATCAGTTGACTTGTAAGCATGTGTGGGTTGATTTCTGGGTTCTCTATTCTGTTCCTTTGGTCCAAGTGTCTTTTTATGGCAGTATCCTGCTGTTTTGGCTGCTAGAGATTTATAGTGTAATTTGAAGTCAGGTAGTGTTATGCCACCTGCTTTATTTATTTAGCTCATGATTGTTTTGGCTATCCGGGATCTTTTATTGTTCAATATGACTGTCAGGGTTTTGGGGTTTTTTGTTTGTTTGTTTTTCTATTTCTATGAAGAATGCTTTTCATATTCGATGGGGATTGCATTGAATCTGAAGATCACTTTGGCTATTATGGACATTTTTACTACGTTGTTTCTTCTAAGAGCATGGAATGACTTTGCACAATTTTGTGTTATCTTTAATATCTTTCAATAGTGATTTGTAGTTTCTTCTCTGTAGAGATCTTTAACCTCGGTGGAACTGATTCCTAGGTATTTTATTTTCTTGGTGACTATTGAGAATAGGTTTACTTAATTTATTTTTCTGCTAGTTCATTATTGGAGAATAAAAATGCTACTAATTTTGGGGTGTTGATTTTGTATCCTGCACATTACTGAAATTGTTAAATAGCTTTGAGAGTTTTTTGGTAGAGTCCTTAGGTTTTCCTATATATATGATCATGTCATCTGCCAACAGGGCCAGTTTGACTTCATGTTTTCCAGTCTGGATGCCCTTTATTTCTTTCTCTTACTTGATTGCTCTGGCTAATTCCAATGCTCTGTTAAATAGGAGTGGTGAGAGTGGGCATCCTTTCCTTGTTCCTGTTATTAAGCAAAAATCTTTTAGCTTTTCCCCATTCAGAATGATATTGGTGGTGGGTTTGTTGTATATGGCTTTTACTGGCAGTGGGTTTGTTGTATTGAGATACTCTCCTTATATACCCAATTTACTGAGATCCATTATCATGAAGGGATGTTGAATTTTGTCAAATGTTTTCTGCACACATTGAGATAATCATATGGTTTTTGTCTCTGTTTTTGTTGCTATGGTTTATCACATTTATAGACTTGTATATGTGGAACCATCCTTGTCACTCTGGGATGAATCCCACTTGGTCATGCTGTATAATTTTTTTTATGTGTTGCTGTATTCTGATGGGTAGCATTTTGTTGATGATTTTTGGGTCTTTTTGTTCATCAGAGATATTGGCCTGTTTTCTTTTTCTGCTGCATGTTTTTCTGGTTATAGTGTCAAAATGATGCTGGCATCATAGAATGATTTTTTGAGAATAGCATCTATTTCACCTTTTTGGAATAGTTGGAAGGGAATTGGTGTTAATTCATCTTTACTTTTTCTTTTTTCTTTTTTTTCAGAAATACAAAATTTTATTTGCACTTTGTTAGTGTAGAAAGACCACAATGCTTCATACCACAATACTTGAGAAACACCAAGGTATTCAAATACATAGTTACTTATTTACCTTGACTACACAAAACAGTGCAGTTTCATAAAAGATATACCAAAAATAGAGTTTACAAATTTGTTATCAGACCTCTCCTTTTACCCCCCCCCCAAAAAAAACTGAACACAGTCTAGACTTAATAGGAATAAGCTTCACCGTAAAGGGGAGAAACTTTATCATTACAAATGTACAGAATGTTTAGGCAAATACATGTATGTTTTTTGATATAGCAAAGTATATTTCCTTAAAATTTGAAAATCTTTTTCTATAGTTTCAAAAACCTCTTTCTTTTTTGAATCTTTGTAGTTCCTAAAAGCATAGGGTACCTCCATTAGGACCAGTGAGAGAGAGTCTGGGCTTTAGGACCAAGTCAAATCCATCCCTCTAACTAGAAATATTTTACCATTACATCATATTGATAAATAATCTTCAGTGATGGCTGTGAATGAAACTGTGCTTTGTGGCAGAAATACTCCAATACTTCAAAGATGCTACTGCTGGGGATAATATATTGTGAATAAAGATAAAGCACTTAAGATAGCTTTTTTCCCAAAAAGTCTTTAGCATTACAAAATTTTTTTAGAACAATAAGCAGAGCACCATGTTCTCTTTTCAGAGTATCTTCTGTCCTGATAATATGATTAACAAGGACTATTATTTATTTCAAGAATCGTTATATCTTCTATTTCTCCCACTCTTCATATTAGAAGTACTGTGTTTCCCAGTGTATGTACACTAGACACTGGGGTGATGAATGAAATGTAATAATTTGGAGGGAAATATGTAATTTAAAACCAAAACTTGGGGCCGAGCCCATGGCGCACTTGGTAGAGTGCTGCGCTGGGAGCGCGGCGACTCTCCCGCCGCGGGTTCGGATCCCATATAGGAATGACCAGTGCGCTCACTGGCTGAGTGCTGGTCACGAAAAAGACAAAAAAAAAAATAAATAAAAAAATAAAACCAAAACTTGGGCCGGCCCATGGCTCACTTGGGAGACAGTGGTGCTGACAACAAAGTCAAGGGTTAAGATTCCCTTACCAGCCACGTCTTTTAAAAAACAAAAAGAAACAAAAATTACCCAGGATTGCATATTTGCGCATTTTCAAGTTCATGTATAGCTCTGACTTGGATTACAAAGTGGGAAAAGAAATTCTCAAAATGATTGTAGTGCAGAATAGAACTTTCCTCTCTCCCAGGAATTGTTTCCACTTTGTCTCCAAAGTAGCAAATCAACAGCACCCAACATGTGATGGTGGAGGCAGTTCTGGGGACACTTCGGGCTCTTGTTGTAATGAGAGGATGCTATTGGACAACTCATTCCTTAAAATATCCAGAGGCATGTTTTTCAGAATGTCATTGATGAGTTTCAGAAATACTCCTTCACGTTGAAGTTATCCTTGGCACATGCTTCACAGAATGGCATGCCTGTGATCTGTGCAAACTTTTCACTCTGCTGTCTGGTGATTTCTCTGTCCATTTCACAGTCCAACTTATTTCCAAGTAAGAGAAGTTCTGCATCTTCTGAAGCATATTTATCAATCATGTTCATCCATTTTGGGAAATCATCAAATGTTTCCTTTGTGATATCACGTACTAATATGATCCCCTTGGCACTGCTGTAATAAGCTGAGGTAGTGCTGTTGAATCTCTCCTGACCCTCTGTGTCCCAGATCTGTAATCTAATTTTCTTTCCTCTTAGCTCTACAGTTTTGATTTTAAAGTCAACACCCACGGTGGACTTGCAGGCTTCGCAGAAGGCCTCGCAGAAGGTATCATCGCTGAAGCGCTCCATCAGGCTGGTCTTGCCCATGCCGCGGGAGCCATGATGATGATCTGCAGCTTGAAGTCAGCCTGCCCGCGGGCGGGCCTGGCCACCCAACAGCGCCGGGAAGCTCATGCCCAGGCCACCTCCACCCCCGGTCCACCCCCCAGAGGCCCTGGCGTCCAACGGGCTCCAAGCTGCAGCTGTGCCACCCACTGGCTCCACGCGCCGTGGTCGCCACCGACGCTGCCGAGAGAGGAGGAAGGTAAGCAACTGCTCTGCAGCAGCTGCAGCAGCATCCCGGACGAGAAGGAGCAAGAAGCTCAGGCCTGAATTCATCTTTAAAGGCTTAGTAGGCTTCTGCAGTAAGGCCATCTGGTCCTAGGCCTTTCTTTCTAGAGACTGCTAATTACTGCTTCAGTTTTGTTGCTTGTTATTGGACTGTTTCCGTTTTCTGCGTCGTCTTGGTTCAGTCTTTGGTAGTTTGTGTGTGCCCAGAAATTTATCCTTTTTTCTCTAGGTTTTCAGTTTTGTTGGTGTATGGCTGTTATAGTCTCTAATGATTCTTTGTGTTTCTTTGGTATCAGTTGTAATTTTTCCTTTCTAATTTTTGAGTCTTTTATTTTTTATTTTTTTTTGAGTTAGCCTAGCTAGTAGTTTGTTTTATCTTTTGAAAAATCCAACATTTTGTTTCATTGATCTTTCATATTGTTTTTTGGGCTTCTATTTAATTCAATGAACATCTGCTCTGATGTTCATTATTTCTTTTCATCAACTAACTGGGATTGGATCGTTCTTGTTTTTCTAGTTCTTTGAGATGTAGTGTTAGGTTGTTTATTGTGATAAACTTGTCTCTTAACAGTATCCCACATTTTTTGGTATGATGTGTCTTTTTCATTGGTTTCAAGAAATTGTTTGATTTCCTGTTTAATTTCTCCTTGTACCATACGTCTTTCAAGAGCATGCTGTTTAGTTTCCATGTATGTTTTCCAGAGTTTCACTTGTTATTGATTTCTCATTTTAATCTGTTGTGGTCTGAGTAGTTACTTCAGATAACTTCAATTTTTGAAAGTCTGTGGAGACTTGATTTGCGACTGAACATGGGGTCTATCCTAGGGATGTTCAATGTGCTGAGAAGAATGTATATTCTGTGCTTGTTGGATGAAGTGTTCTGTAGATATCTGCCAATCCAACTGGTCTACAGTGTGTTTTAAATCTTGCGTTGCTCCACTGCTTTTTTTGCCTAGATGATCTGTTCAGTGTTCAGAGAGGGTTGTTCAAGTCCTCCGCCATTATCGTGTTTGGGTTTATCTCTTTCATTAGGTCTAATGTGGGTACTCTGATATTGGGTGCATATATTTGTGATTAGTATGTCTTCTTGCTGGATACATCCCTATAATTAGATACTAGCTTTCTTTGTTTCTTTGATGGCTTTTGGTTTAAATACTGTTTTATCCAATATAAGAGAAGATATTCTTGCTCGTTTTTGGCTTGCATTTGCATGGTACAACTTTTTCCATCCTTCCACTCTTAGTCTGTGTGTGTCTTTACAGGTGCGGTGAGTCTTTTCAAGTATAAGTTGGATCTAGCTTTTTAATCCAGTCAGTCAGTCTGTGTTTTTTGAGTGGGGAATTTATTACATTTGCATTGAGAGTTATTATTGAAAGGTATTGAGTTAGTCCTGGCATTTAATTGAGTTTTGTTTGAATGTTTTAGATATCTTCCTTCCCTTTTTGTTGTTTGTCTTCTGTGTGGGTTTTTTGAGGTGGGTGAATAAAGTTTCCCTTTTTCATTGTATTTAGTTAATTTACATGCAATATAAATGTTTTTATTTTTGGATTTGAATTTCCTTCCTTAATATTTCTATTTTTACACCTAGTCTGTGATTCTACTTCTATTTTCCTCTTTTCTTACTCCTTTTGGTTTATTCCAGTATTTTCATCATTTCCATTCTAACTTACTATATATGCACCCTTTTACTATGTATTTTTTTATACTATGGATTATTGCACACATCTTTGATTTGACAATTTGTATTTAACACTTCTCAAATACAAAAACTATACAGTACTTTAATCTCCCTCCTTACTTTTATGCCATTATTGCTTTGAATCTTTATTTTATATGTTTTGTTTCCTACAATTATTACAATTATAATTGTACTCGCAACTATATAGATACTATATAATTGCATATATATGATTTATATATTTTTTCTTCCTGCATTTCTCTGCTTCCACTGCGAGTCACTTTCTACCTGAACAACTTCTGTATTACTTTCTAGTGGAAGTTTTACTAGTTTCTAATTACTTCAGTAATTGTTTAGTTATGTATTCATTTTACCCTCACCTTTAAAGAATATTTGTTTAACATATAGAATTCTAGGTAAACAATTATTTCTTTTCAGCACCATGAGGATGATATACCATTGTCTTTGGGATTCTGATATTTTGTTGAGCCATCTTTCTTATGATTTGTCTTTTTTTTCTTTTCTTTTTTTGGGGGGTGGATGGGGCAGGCAGCTGGCAGGTACAGGGATATAAGACCTTGATGTTATATTGCTGTGCTCTAACCAACTGAACCAACTGGCCAGCTCCATATTTATCTCTTGAAGGTAATGTATTTCATTTTCCCTGACTACTTTTGAGATTTTTCTCTCTGTCTCTGGTTTTTATAAGTTTGCCTAGATTACATCTCTGTGCATGTGTTTGGTGGTTTCGTGGTCAATTTTGAACTTCAACCATGAACATTCACAAAGTAAAGCAAAGTTACAAGCTGTTTTTGTATGCTTTCATGTAAAAGGAACGCTTGTGTTTGTGAAGAATTATGCCAGGAAGCTGCTGGCAGCTTTTGTCAGATGACATAGAAACATCTGTTCCAATAAATATCCTCCTCACAGCCTCATTTTCAGGGAAGAGTAATCTCTTTTGGCAAGATGAGAGCAGACCTCGTTGGGCAGCCTTAAGTGGAATTGGTTGCTGGGTCTCCCCAGCTAAGATGGGGGTCCAGAATTATAGTTTCATGACCAGCAGGTGGCTCAGCATGGCTAGAAGTGCAGGTGTCTTGCCAAGCCCAGGTGACTGTCCCTAGGTGCCCTGCCCTGACGAGGGGTAGGCAAACATCTCCAGTTCGAGGGTCAGGGCAGAGTATCTGATGATGCCCTATCCTCTCTGCCAAGTCCTGAGATGTGGATAGTTTGGGGATTATAGTACAGAGGTGCTTGGACACAGAAAGGAAGAGGCTTCCAGGGACTAATTCTCAGTGAAAAATGTTCCCCTTTGGAACTGGTGCAAGGGAGTGGACCAGTCAGTCTGTGTGATTCAGGTTGTTGTGAGGACCTAAGAGCTGCCACTGGTGTGGGGCTCTGTCCATGCTGATGTGACATTTGAAGTGTCCCCACTATCGGGAAGCACCTTGTACCTCCTGTTACAATCCTGGAGTCCCAGTTCTCAATAGTGTACGGGGGGGACCCTTGCCTCCATGGGGAATGTCACTGGACAGCATAAGAGTCTTCCCGCTCCTCCATTTCTATCACCTGCATTGTGCTGCCCTTATCATTACTATGACAGAGAGGGTAGCACTGAACAGACAGAAAGAAGAAATCATCATCAAAGTATCAAGGACAAGACAAAGGCAGAGTGCATCTGTCTACAGAGGAGCCCTTGTGGTCTCAAGTCAAGTCCAATGCTGCCAACTGGTCATGTACACTCCCACTGACTGGACACACCATCAATGGGCAAATAAATATGTACCGGATGCCAGCTACCTACTGGAAATTTACCACATGGGGGCAAGAGTGTAGATTCTGGAGATGTGATGTATCAGTCAGTATCAGTATATTTACATTGTATATGTACATATGTCTCAGTGTATTTACATAGGTGTATGTATACAGACACACACACACACACAGAGTCGTGTGTCTCATAATGATGTTGTAGTCAGTAACAAATCCCACATACAACAGTGGTTCCATAAGATAATAATGGAGCTGAAGAATTCCTGTTGCCTGGTGACATTGTAGCCATCATAACGTTGTAGCACAATTATATTTTTATAAAATTAGTGTAGACTAAGTATACAATGTTTATGAAGTCCACAGCAGTGAATAGTCGTGTCCTAGACCTTCACACTTACTCGCTGACTCCCCCGGAGCAACTTCCAGTCCTGCAAGCTCCACTCATGGCAAGTGCCCCACACAGGAGTACCTTTCTTTATCTTTTACACAGTGTTTTCACTGCACCTTTTCCATCTTTAGATATGTTTAGATACAAAAATACTTACCATTTGTTACAATTGCCTACAGTGTTGAGTCCAGTAACACACCTTGAGCAGCAGGCTCTACCATACAGCCTAGGTGCGTAGCAGGCTGCACCATCTAGGTTTGTGTAAGTGCACTCTGTGATGGTCACACAATGACCAAATCACCTAAAGGCGCATTTCTCAGAATGTATCCCTGTTGTTAGGTGATGTATAACCATGTGCATATACAAAATAAGGAAATGGCTGGCATGATTCTGGAGGCTGAGGAGTCTCGCCACTGCCATCTGTAAGCTTTACATTGGGGAGTGCTGGTCATGTGTTCAGTCTTGAAGACCTAGGCCTGAGAATCAGGAGACCCCATGATGCAAGTTCAAGTTGAAGTGCAAGACAGTATGGATGTCCCAACTAAAGAATCGTTAGGCAGAGAGAGCAAATTCTCCCTCGCCCTGCCTTTTATCCCATTCAGGCCTCCAGCAGATTGGATGGGGCCCATGACGTGGGGCAGGGCCATCTGCTTTACTCAGTCTAACAATGCAAATGTTAATCTCATCCAGAAACACCCTTGAGGACACCCCCAGACTAATGTTTGAGCAGATATCTGGGCACCCTGTGGCCTAGTCAAGTTGACTCCTAAATGAGCCGTCCCTGGAGATGATCTTCTGGCTTTTGATCCAGACTCCACTGCTTTCCAGCTGTGTGACACCGACAAGCTCTGAGTTTCTCTATGCTTTAGTTTTCTCATTTTCAGGATGAGGATAAGATAGCAACTACCTCACTGGGTTGAGTTGAGGTCTGGATGAAAAAATATTCATGAAGGGCTTAGAACACTTCTTGCACGTTGCCAGCACTGACACAAAGGTGCCATCAGCTCTGGTTCCTGTCACTGCCCCGTGCCGTAAGCATCTGACTGCTGGACTCTACCCCTCGTGACCCAGCACAGGAGGCACATGGCACCATTCCTTCCTCCCGCTGCAGACCCCCGAGTCAGAACAAGCATCGCCCTTGGGGAACACTGCTCCAGTTAATGAACAGTCTCCACAAAGAAGGTTTCGTTTGCCTCCCTCCCTGTCTGTCAAACAAGGTCAGCTACAGAGAAGGAGCAAACATATTTCTCTTATCTGGAACAACCCACAAACAAGCCTTAATTAAAAAAAATTAAAAAGTTTTAAAGCAGCCGAACTGGAAATACATAAACTCCCTCCAGAAGGTACTTAATAGCGACTATTAAACATATAAACGTGCATCCTGATTTATCTGCCTTCTCCACACACCAGAGGGGAGTCACGGCAGCTCCATGCTATTGGCTCGGGAATATGTAAAGAGGAGAGTAAACTTGGTGGGTTAAGAGATATACAGATGTTGACCTACATTTCACTGCTATTTTGGATGATTAAAATCACGAATGAAATAACTGCTAATTGGCTCTATAGATTTACATATGAAAACAAATGTTTTCTGAATGAATGCAACTTTGTAATTTAGCTGTGCTTTAAGAATGGCTTAGAAAATTAAAAAATGCACAAACACATGACTATTTCAGCAACGCTGGACCTCAGGATGCCCACAGCCTTGACCTCATCCTCCAGGCAGATGGCGCTCCTGGCACGGGAAGTCCCTGCCAGCCCCGTGGGAAGGAACTCTGGGCTCCCGCAGGAGTGAGCTGGCCAGTGTATGGACCCACAGTCCACACCTCGGGCTTCCCTTCCCCACATTCATTCTGCTCTGTTCCTCCACCTCCCAACCCATGTGCTCTTGTACACAGATGTGTGGATTTTTCTGCAATGTGTATTCTTAATTCACTTATTCAGCAAATGTTGAATAAAATGTTTTTGTAATATGTATTTCTTCCTTCATTTTTTAAGCAAAGGTTAATTCACCCTTCTTATGTCCTGGGTTTTCCGCTGGGTGTTCAGGTTACAGTCCTGAATGAGATACCCATTTTCTTGGTCTCCTGGAAACTACTCTGAAGCAGAGGAGAGAAACACTAAACAGAAGTCGTGTATTTTGATAAGAACCACTAGCGAGAACACATGTGGTCCCACGACATGCTGTGGGCTGGATCCAGGGGCACATCTAGCCTCCCGCCCCTTCCTGACCATCTCTAACACAGATCCACAAAAACACCACTCAGAACTATTTGGCTCCTTAATCCCTAAATCAGCCCTGCAAGGAAAGAATCATTATTTCCCTTTGACAATTGACTCAGCAGGTGGAGAGAAGTGGCCTGCATCCACATGGGTAGCACAGCAAGTTGAAACAAAACACATGTTGAGGGCTCTTTGGTCCTGAATCCCATGCTCTTTTTTCTTTTTTTTTTTAGAGATGACCGGTCATGGGATCTTAACCCTTGGCTTGGTGTTGCCAGCACCATGCTCTTTCTGCTATGCCCTCTGCCCCTATCCACGCAGATGTGGATTCAGGAGATGGCAGGGGGACGGGCAGTGACATTGCCTCTCAGAGCTCCTTTGGGAGGACCTGCTCCAAGTGACCCTCATTGCCATGACAACCCTAGACTGCATGCACTTTTTATTTATTTTCCTACCAGGCCTCTCACCATGCTGCATATAGTAGGAGCTCAATAATTGACCAACGGATGAGAGAGTCAAATAACCATATCAGCTATTTACAAAACCAAAGTGATTGAAGAATTTCTGCCCCAAGTCCTCTCCCTTCCTCCTCCATGCAGCCCCTATAATAAAAATATAATTCAGACTCATGTCTGGCCTGGAAAAAAAACAAAAAAAACCCTCATTCAAATTTGGCAGCATGAAGCTGCATTTTTTTTTCCTTGCAGAGAATCAGGTGGCCTACATGCATGGAGTGAGAAGACAGTAGTTCTGCCCCGAGTTAGGCAGGACTGTGGTGCTCAGCAAGAAGTGGGTCCCGCTCAGGGACCCCAGCCCCACAGGCGAGCCCTCCTGGATGCCTCCTTTCCTTCTCCCCATCAATGTGACCCATTGCCCATGTTTCTGGAGAGGAACAACTCGGGCCTGAAATACTCATTTGAAATCTGCAAGATTACTGAGACTCCCATCTACTCCTGAGTATCTTCCAGATGTCAAAATGTTGACTTCTTCCCTGCTAAAATGCTGCTCAAAAAAAAAAAAATCACATCTTTTCACATTTTCTGCAGTCCTTGTTATTTGCAGCATATGTTCATGCATAATGATGTTCATAAGCGAAGTGACATTTCAGAGTAATGAGGTTTCAGGGACAATGTGTGAGAGATGTGACAAGTTTTCTCTAATATAAAAAAGGAGTGTAGACAAATCAAAACCCACAGTCTAGGCCGCTCAGCTGTTGGGGCTCTTGGCTGGGCCTCTGACCTCTCGAGGGTTTTTGGCAAGCCTGGGGCCAGCAGGCCAGCCCTCAGCCACATGGCGGGGACTCCTGTGCATCCTAGCACATGTGCATAACCATGGAGTTCCCTCACCAGAACGATCCACAGGATCAGAGAGAGGAAGGGAGGGGCGTGGAAGACATGGGCCCAGCAGGAGTAGAGTCCGCTCCAGACTCAGGCAGAATTGGGCCAAATTCTGCTAGAATCTCAGCCAGTACTTCCCTTTGCCAAACTACTTCATTTTCCCCAACCCTGATCGTCTTTTCCAAACAGGGACAACCACTGGCACCTCCCAGGAATGAATCAGATGATTGCAAAAGAAACTCCTCAGCAGGCTGGTTACAGAGGGGTCTGTGTGCTGTGAATGGAAGTGGCTGCTCATACTTTAAAATGCATCCTACTTTTAGCCAAAACCCTAAGCAGATGGTTTGGGGGACAAGGACCTCACTTGCTTTGCCTCCTGAGAGGAAGGGTGCCCTGGCCTTCATCTGCCACACTGTGGTCCCCAAGAGGTGGGCACGGGGCACCCCAGGAGGCACAGGGCTCCCATTCAAGATCCTGATCGCCAGCCCAGGGCTGCTGTCTCCTCCCATGAGAGCCAAGAGCACACAGCTCATACTGTCCCTTCTCAGGATTCTGAAGACCTGCCTGGGACTTCTGTAGAGCTGCCTGTCCCAGGGCCTTCCAGGACCCAGGGGGAATCACCAAGGCAAGAGGGGGGAGCCGGGCAAGGGGCAGTCCTGGCCAGACTTACCTCCAGGCAGCATCAGAAACAAGAGACGTCCTCTATGCTGAGACCCCAACTTAGCCGCTGCCAGGCCTTTGGACGGTGCCCCCTGGATTTTCAGACCACACCAGGAAATGTTCGAGATCCTGAACAACCATCGAGGCCTGGCCCTTCGTTTGTGTCTGCAACAAGTCAAGTCTGTCTTATCAAAGGCAGTTCACTCATGCGAGGAAAAGGCCACTAGCAGCTGCAGAACTCAATCATTCATTCAACTGCACAACTCATTCATTCAGTTTCAGAACTTAGTCATTCATCCCACTGCAGAACTCCGTCATTCATTCAACAAACATGTGTCGAGTGTCTGCTGGGTGCCAGCACCCACTAGAGGGAAGGAGAGAGACAAGGTCCCGCCGCTGGGACTCGCTTTTTGGTGGGGGGAGTGGAGCACGCAGTCGAGGAGTGAAGAAATACGTAAGTAATACAGCTGGATACAGGCTCTAAAAGCAATAAACATGAAATCAGAGAGACCAGTTTAGGTGGCCGGGAAAGGGCCACCACGGAGATGAGAAGGAGCCACCCAGGGAACAGTGGACTGGACAGAGGAGGACATGGGCAAGGCTCATGGGAGGACCCCGGCTGCTGGGCCACATGGCAGGGTTGGGGCACATGGCTCCATCCCCCTGTGCCCTGTGGAAGGTGGTTGGAGAGGGTGGTGTACTAGATGGCCTTGTGCCCGTCCCCTGGGAGACCTGCTTCTCCTCTGTCCCTGGAGGTGCAGCCCTGTGTCCTGGGGACAGTGACAGCAACCTGAGCTCAGTGCTGGCTGGAAGAGGTGTCGGAACCCACGCTCTCAATTATGGAGCTCTCATTCTGAGCTCTCCCTGTTTCCATTTCAAAATGATGAGCGTCTCTCCATACGTTATTCCAGGACCACGATGCATTTGTCCTGGTTGAGGCCCAGCTGCACTACGCCACACCGCAATCACTCACTGAGGCTCACTAAAAGGGTCTAAGGAAAATTAAACTCCCCAAGCTTTCCAAGCATATCTGTTTGATTTGGGGCCAATTGCATGAGTGGTGGAGAGGAAGCTCGTGTGTCCGAATGGCACCTCACTACGTTTGCCCATGGATTGGCAGCAGGGGCTGGAGGACCGTTCCCCTCTCACCCCGATGTATGTGCCTCTAGGGGTCATCACGGGCTGGAACACGAGGCTGGTGTGCTTTTGTTTTGCTTCTAAGCCAAAGCTCTTTAAGAAAGTGAGAATTTGCCATTGAGGTGAGCACAGGGATGGGGTCATGAGTGTGGGGCTCTGTCTGATGGACATGTCCTCGCTCTTGAACAAACAAGGGACAGGACAAGCCTCCCCTGGTCCATCTCCAAAACAGAAAAATTAGGTGCTGGCCCCAAGAAGTTAAGGGGGCAGGGTATATACTTCAGCTCAGTGCAGGCGCTTCTCCCTGGATAACTCCCTGCTTCCATGCACATTTCTTCTGTTCCTCGTACACACCCCTATATATGCAGTCATGGTGGGTTGAATTGTGGCCCCCCAAAAATATGTTCACTGGGAACCTCTGAATGTGAATTCTTTGGAATAAAGCTCTTTGCAGATGTTATTAACATAAGGGTCTTCAGATGAGATCACCCTGGATTAGAATGAGCCCTAATTCCAATGACAAGTGTATTTATAAGGGACAGAGAGGAGACAGAGAGAGAGGAGAAAGTCCTGTGAAGACAGAGGCTGAGATTGGAGTGATGCATCTACATGCCAGGAGCGTCAAGGATTACTGGCCCCGGAAGCTGGAGAGAGGACTGGAACAGATTCCCCCTCGGAGTATCCAGAGGGAACCAGCCCTACTGACACCTTGATTTCAGATGTCTGCTCTCCAGAACTGTGAAAAAATACATTCTGCTGTTTTTGAGCCACCAAGTTTGTGGTCTTTTGTCACAGCAGCCATAGGATACTCATATATCTGTCCCCTGTGAGCTTCTCTTCTGCCCTTTGTGTTGGCTTCCTCAGGAGCTGGGCATCTCTTTGGGAACACCTATCCACTAATTAGTCATCTCTGTGTCCTCGGTCCCTGGCACACAGTAGGTGCTCATTAACAGCTTGTTAAGCTGCACTGAGCTCTGGGCACTGGGTCACACAGGCAGGTCTCCTTGGACATCACCCAGTGGGACTAGAGAAGACCTCTCTGTGGTTTCCTGCCAAGGAGGACGAGATGCTTAAGAGGAAACACTTATGGGAACAAAGTACGGGAAGCATAAGGGAGCTTTGACAGACATTTCAAAAGCAGGAGTGAGGTCCAGGGCAAGCTTGTAAATGAGGAGTGTCGTGGCCGATTAATAAGACTCAGATCACTAGTGCAGGATCTTCTGATCTTCTTTTAAGGAGCAAAATTCAGCACTGAGACATGGACATGGGACTCTGATGAAGCTGGTGTAGGGACAGCAATTATCCACCCGGGAGGAGGGGACGATCAGGATGGGAAGTGCCGCACTGGAATGCAGCGATTTCACTAATGTCATTTCTAAACTCCTTTCTGCCACCTCAGCATCTTAGTGCTTATTAAACACTGCTCAGGGCCTGTGCTGCTTCCAGGATCCAGGAACCACCTCCCCACACGTTGTACGGTGTGTGTGTGTTGGGGGGTGGGAATCTCCCACCTCCTGTGAACTGTGGTGAATTTATTTGCCTCTGTGACACTCGCTGAGTCCCTACTGTGTGCAGCCTGAGTGCTCTCCAGCCCCCACCTACGGGTGGTGAAATGGATTTGCTGTAAAACAAAGCACCTGCAGCTAACAATATGGGTGTTACCCACTTTGAAACACGTTGAGAGGAGAGATCTCATGTTAAGTGTTCTTACCACGGAAGAACACAAAGAGACTTTGGGAGGTGATGGGTATTTGATGTTGAGGGTAGTATCATGGGTATGTGCATATGTCCCAAATCATCAAAATGTATGCTTTAAATACGTGCAGGTCTTTTTGTTTGTTCGTTTGTTTTGTATATCAATTATACTACAATAAAGCCTTTAAAAAAAGCTAAGATGTGGGACACCATGGCTGAGGGTCCACCTACTAGGGGAAACCCACCCTCCAGTGATCTCAGGACGCCCCAGATGCAGTCTCATGAGTGCCCATGTGTCCCCTGTGTCCTCGCAGCCCCCACCTGCATCATTGCCCTGCTCTGCGTTCCTGTGGGAGCTGGTCAGCAACCTCCCCTGCCCTCAGGGGGCTCTTTCCCGTGCCCAAGCCTGGGAGTCACAGCTGCAGCCGAATCCAGGCACAGCCTGCCAGGGCCACCCATGCTCTGGTGGCCCTGCGGTGGCCATGCACCGACTTCCTAGCTGGTGCCACCTCTGCATATGTGCAGGTACTTGCCGTGTGTCCTCCAGTCTCCCCGCACTGGGTCCTGCTGTTAGCGGGACCCCAGGTGAGCCCAGTCCTGCTGCCTCTAGAAAAAGCTGACACTGCTGGAGTCCCACGGACATCTGGTGGGTCAGCAGCCCTCTCAGCTTCACCCGAGGGAGCCTGTGTTGTCACGGCAGCCTAGCTCCCCAGGCTCCAGTGCAAGTTCATTTGGGACTGTGGCTTCACTCCTACCTGGGGGGTCCTCACGGGGCCCCCATCCTGGGTGGAAGCAACTCACCCCTCACTGTCCACTTATAAAAATTCTCTGAGCTGCAGCTGCAAGTGGGAGGCTCTGGGATGCACTGGGGGAGAAGCCCTGAGCGGGGAAATGGGGAACAGGACATGCATAAAATAATTAAGGAGGATGTGAGGAACAGAGGGTCCCGCAGGGCAGAAGGTGGGTGGGCGGGCTTCCCTGGGCTCCTCCCCTCACCACCCCTCCCACGGTGCAGTGGTGTATTTCTTCACATCCTGATTTATTTGACACCCCTCTGAAAACCTGTACGGAGAAGCACAGTAACACCAGTTAACATTGACCTAATTCTCTGGGACAGGCTCCAGGCTAAGAGGTCGACATGAATTAGTTCGCTTCATTTTCAGCAAATCTTGAACAAGTTCTGTTTTTTCCTCTATAATAAAGGTGGGAAAAATGGGGCTTGGAGGCAAGAGATGGTCCAGGAGCCAGCGGTGGGACACTGGGACCTGACTGGGGGCTGCTGGCCCTTGGCGGGAGGCCCCTACTCCATGCGCAGCTCTCTGGTTTCCCCCCGCCTCATTCCCAGCTGCCCACACAGCACCTGGCAACAGGTGCTCAAGGAACAAAGTCACGAACAGAGGAACGAATTCATGAATGGGCAGACGGCTTCGATTCCCTGTCTGTCCTCCTGACTGCTGCTGTGGTAGGAACCCAGCATGCGTTGTGCAACCCCTCCATCCTGATTTCTGAAGCAGGACTGCATTCAGCACAGTGAGAAGACACCATCTATGAACGAGGAAGCTGTGTCTCACTAGACACAGAATCTGTTGGTGCCTTTTCAGCTTCTAAAACAGAAATAAATGTGTGTTGTTTATAAGTTCTTGATTTATGTTATTTTGTTATAGCAGCCCAAACGGACTAAGACACACCTTCTAAAGCTGCCACATAGTTCTTGGATCCTCTTTTTTTTTTTTTTTTTTCTTCTTTTCTCACTGTTTTTTTTCCTTGCATTTTAGTTTGGAAAGTTTCTATCAATCTGTCTTCAAGCTCACTGTTTTTTTCTCACTTGTGTGCAGTGTACAGACCATCAAAGATGTTCTTCATTTCAGGTACAAGTTTCTGATTTCTGGTATTTCTTTTTGATCCTTAGAATTTCAATCTCTCTGCTTACATTACCCAGCTGTTCTTGGATGTTGTCTACTTCTTCCAGTGGAGCCCCTACAAATTAATTACAGTTATTTTAAATTTTTTGTCATAGAACTCCAAAATCTGTGTTGTGTCTGATTCTGGTTCTGGTGCTTGATTTGTCTCCAGACTCTGCTTTTGACAAAAAGCAAAATAATTTTGCATTTTTTGTTGTTGTTGAAAGCTGGATGTGTTGAACTGGATAACAGGAACTGATACAAACAGGACTTTAATGTGAGCTTTCATGTTAATCTGGCTAGGATCATAATTATATACGTTGCTCACTGTAACTGTAGGTGCCAGAGGCTTTCAATTCTTCTAGTGCCCTTGTCTGGGTTTCTCCTCCTGAGTTTGGGCCTCTCTAAGTATTCTCCTGCACTAGAGCCTCTCTCTTGAAGCCCTTTCAGCTGTAACGTCCTCCTGTTATCCTAGAGTCCTGTTGGTATGGTGGCAAGCTGTGGGACGGAGGAAGCATCCTGTAACTTTGTGATTAAATCTTGGACTTTTAGGGAAGCTGTTTCTCTGGGATGTGACCTTTACATGTGGTTCTCAAAGTTGGAGGGGCTGGAGTGTGGGAACTCTCCTCTCCTGGCACCGGATAAGGCTCTGGCAAAGTCTTCTGCCCTGGCCTGCAGACACTTTTTATGGAGGATGCTCTAGAAACACTTTATAAGGAGTACTCTTCTCCTCTCCCTGCCAGATCCTTGCTTGGATCATCACCCCAAGAATGCGGTGGGCTTCACGACGTGATGTTGACGGAAGTGGGGGGCCCCCGGAGACTGTGGTCTGGAGGAGTTCCTCATTGTCACACCAGCCATGCTCAGCCTTCCACAATTTGTCAAAATGACCGTGGAAGCACTCCTACCAACTATGGCTGCAGTGGTGTCTGCTGCATGAAGCTGACTGTCAGCCTCACTGCCTGGGTTCACCCGTTGCTTCAGGTTTCAGGGTAGCGGTTCCTCCCTGTGACCGCAGCTCCCTGGTGGGCTTAGTAAACTCTTCCATTTCCAGCTTGTTCAGTTTTCTCCTCTTGTAGGGACAGAAATGAGGGCATCCAGGCTCGTTACTGTCAGAGCTGGAACTGGAAGTGCCTCTGACAGGATTTTCCTAAGCATGAAATGAGGTTAATTCTCTGAAAACATTTTGGAACATGTGTACTAGAAAGTGAAGTCAGTAATTATGTCATTACTCACTGATTTTTAATTAGAATTCAACTTATCAGTATCCACATCTTGACAGATTTTAAGGCGTAGCCCCCAATCCCCAACCCCAGCATGTGCCTCTTTCTGTTTCCTCTCAGCTGACCTGTCCAGAACACCTTTGGTCCATGGGTACCCACTTGGCATCAGGAGCCACAGCTGTGGGAAACCTGCAAAGCGGAGAACGCTCAGCCGGGCTGCTGGCCCTGAAAGCCCAGGGAGGCCATGTCCCCTCCAGGGAATGGGGGCCCCAGCTTGCTGTCCGGCCTGGCGCACGTGTGAACCTGAGCAAACTTCGTGGCTGCTCCCAGCAGAGCAGGAGCCCGGCCCAGCGGATGTCAGGACGGCAGCCCCCGACCCACGGGGCTTCTGAGACCTAAGTGGATGCCCAGGACCACGGGCAGTACTGAACCCAGCTGCCTTCAATAGGAGCACATTTCTGCTCACATCTGTCATCCAGACGTTTAACGGCCTTTCCGTCTCAAGTAAGCAATTTCCGCACATGGTGACCATAGCTTTTTCTGTTTGAGGTGCAACAGCAAAACCCATCAGATTCCTTCTACTTCCTTCACAATCACGTGGGTGGAAGATCTGTTTTTAAACAAATAAATAAGAGAGAAAGCAGGAAACAGTGATCACAATAATGCATTGACCTTTGAAAAGGAGAGAACAAAACTGAGGCTACTAGAGGTGAGAAAGGGGGAGGGGTGGCTAGCGAGAAATGAGTAAAGGGCCACAAAAAATGATCCCATGGTGTAATGCTGAATGCACTAACTGTCATGATTTGAGCATCACATATTGCACACAGGTATTGATAGTCAATGCTGTACCCCACAGATACGTACAATCGTGTTTCAATAATAATAATAATAAAAACTTATTAGTTCTTTGGTAGATCTTAGCAAGCTCAGCATGTAATGTTTTTTTCTTTTCTTATCAAGTTGACACCTTTCACCTTTCCACTCAGAGAAGCACTTCACGGCTCTCTCTGGCATATCTGAATCTCCAGCATCACTGCTCTTGCACTCTGGGGCCCTTGTCAAGTAAAGGAAGGGTCGCTTGAGCACAAGCCCTGTGACACCATGACAGTGGATCTGGTAACTGAGGTGGCTGTGAAGTGACTTCCGAGCAGGGAGTGTAGACAGTGTGAATACACTGGAGAGAGATGATTCATACACTGGGCTGGACAGAGCAGGACGGTGCAAGATTTCATCATGCTACTCAGAACAGTGGGCAATTTAAAACTTACAAGTTGTATTTCTGGAACTTTCCTTGTGATATTTTTGGGCTGCAGTTGACCTCAGATAACAAACTTCAGTAAGTGAGACCTTGGGGGGGGGCGGGGCTGCAGCAGTCCATAAGGACCGCTGCCTCTCCACTCCAGTGCTGGGACTCGGGGCATGCTGTGAGCTGCACTGAAATCGAATGGCCTGGGACATCTGGCATGCTCTCACTGTTATCAGTTGGTTTGTTCTCAGCTAAGGGTTATAACTTAATCTCTGTAGTTTCCAGGCAAATGGGGTTGAGATTTAAATCCCTGCTCTACATTTCCACTACACTGTTATGTTTCTTCTCTGTGGCTCCTGAGATGGGCAGTCTCTACTTCTGGGCCATTTGCCTCCTTCTTCCAAGAAACTCCCAAGACCTGTTATCTGATGAGTGGATGTAAAACCCCTGTCCATCCCAGCTTAGCTCAGAACATGTCCAAAAAAAGCCATGGCCCCCACCTATGACATTTCCCAGCCTGCCTACCTCTGATGTCATTTTTCCTGTACCCACTGCCCCAGACCCTGGGTGGCAGCTGACTTTGGTGAGCTGCAGGACAGCTGCATCTTTCCTGCAGATATGTGGCTATTCAGTCCCTGCTCTGTTCCCATAATCTCACCTTGTCTTGTCGCCTATCCTCTCCCACCTTGACCACAGCCTGCAGGCAGCCTGGTGCAGAAGAGAGACCTGGTTAGGAGTCAGGCAAACCCTGCCTCCTCACTACCCCGTGTGACCTTGGGGAAGCTGCTAGTCTTCTCTGAGCCCTCAATTCCTAATATCTCTACTGTCAAGGATAATGCCTAGACATTGCAGGGCTGTCATGAAGATTAGATATGACAATCAAGAAGGCCTTGTTGAGTGGTTGGTGTTCGTACAAGCTCCCAGCCCCAGGTTTGGCTCAGCACATGTTTGGTCTCCCAAGTATCCACCCTGCACTCTCTCTTCTCTGTGAGCTGGAACTGTCCCAGCAAGTTATCTGCAAGTTAAATTGTCTGCCTGCTGTGTTCTAAGTAGCAGAAAGCAAAGCACCCACTCCCCTCCCTTGCAAGTGTGCTTGCTCTGGACACAGACAGAGCCAGTGGGAAACCAGTCCCTGGTCTGAGTCGATCTCTCCCAAAGTCCAACAAAGGGTATCAGGTTGCATCTGATAAAACTGTTACAAATCTCTTCTGTGTTGATTTAGGATGCCCTCCTCAGATTCCCCCTTAAACTTCGTTTCCACGGCTGTCTTCTCCATTTGGTTTCCAAATATGCAAGTGCATTTCTGGGCTGTCTCACAAGTACATCAGGTGAGGGGCGCAGGAGAGAGGCTAAATGAGGATGAGTCGGGGGACCCACAGCCAAATAAGCTCAGGAAACGGTAGGTTAAGTAAAGCCGAACAGATTTTTCTTTTTCACTCTCGGCAGCTTTATTCTAATGACTGCGTGCTGTGGGCCTGTGCACGAAGACACTGCACAGCAGGCTGCCCAGACACAAGGCTTTCTCCTTCCTTCTCTCACTCGGAGATACCTTTTTTTTTGGTTTTGTTTGTTTGTTTTTTCTCCCTGTCAGGTCATCTTGCAAGAATAAGGCCCATGTGGAATCCTCTTGGAGAAATGCTGGCCGCAATCCTGGGAGACCAACACAAAGGTTAAATTTATACCCACAGGATTTAATTTAAACCTACAGGATTTATACCAACAGGGATGCTGTGACTGTGCTGCCCACAGGTGCGGGGCTGGTGCCCGCTCATCCTCCCCTCAGTTCTCTGACAAGCCCTCCCATCCACCTCCAGCCTGACGTAGGAATGGAGAGACCAATGGCCACTCAGGGAGGAAGGGACGGTGGCTGTCCTCATGGAGGCCACACCCGGGAGGTGCTCAGAGAGGAGTCCTGGGCAAGCCAGAACCCTCTCAGATATTTTCAAATCTGGTGTCCACGAATCCTTCAAAAGTATATGGGCGCAAAGTCTTTTTAGTCCACTCAACACTTATTTTTGTCAGCACAAGTCCAGCGTATCCTCCTTTTCCCAAGTACCTTGTGTAATAGGGTGCATTCCAGGATAAGCACTTAGCAAATGTTTGCTAAATGAAAGAATAGAATAATATCCTGGAATCTTGAGAAACACCATCTTGGGGATGATGGTGAACAGACAGCATAATTAAAACCAGATGCCAAGGAGATTTTTAAATGTCTCCAGGGATGACATCCCATCTTTTACTTGGTAAAAAATGCTCTCTGCTCCATGTTGAAGCCAGCTCTTTCCTGGCACGAGCCGTGCACTCTAAACAGCATTTAATTCCAGGGAGGCTCTTCTCACTTCCTGCTTGTGATCCAATTTGATGTCAGGCCAAGCTTGGTCAGCCCGATGTGCTGCAAGCCCATCTGCAGAGCTGGTCTTGCTGGGCCACTAGGCTTCTTCTCGCCCTCACAAGCCACAGGCAGGACATGGGATAAGTGACCTTGCAGCATGATTTTGACGTGACCTGCTAGGCAGCCAGCCATGCCCTTTCCACAGTTTTTGCTTTACCTGTGGGTCTACCTCTGAGAGTCAAGATGGAGACCCTTCTCAGAAGCCTTGAACATTTGTCCAGGTGGGAGAAGATGGTATTTGGGACCAGGTAATGGCAGTTGAGATGGAGAGAAGGGGACTAACAAGATACGTTTGGAAGAAAGGACAACAGGACCTGCTGATATTGGATGTGCTGGTGAGGGGCATGGATAACATGGAAGAATATGAGGAATCAAAGATTTATGTTTGGGCAACTGGATAGCCATGTTATTCATGGATGGGAGAGACTCAGAGGCACTGAGCCCCAATAGGAGAGAAATCGAGAGTTCTGTTTTGGGCATAAGAAGTCTGAGATGATATTAAACATCCAGTGTCAAAAAGGCACTAGTTTACTAATTCTGGAGCCCAATAGCCAAGGCGGGGGGACCCAGGGAGCCATCAGCAGGTAGACGGTGTTTGAAGCCCTGGGACTGGGCAGGATGTCCTGCAGCGTCTGCAGAGAGATGGTCCAGGGCTGAGTCCTGAAGCACTTCAGGGCTTGTACCCCCAGCTGAGAGGGAGCAGCCACTGGGGAGAGATGAGCCCCAGGAGTATGGGGCGTCCCAGCAGCCAAGAGAGCACATGTTCCAAAATGTGGGGTAGTGAACTAAGTTAGAAGCTACATAGAAATAAACATATATTTCATGTGTATTTTAAAAAGTCAAGTGATCCTGTATATGCCCACAGAGAGGTTGCTGGTGATCATAAAAAAGAACAGGGTCAGGGGAACTGTGGGCAGAAGCCAGAATGAAATGAAGACAGTGACATCAGTGACACAAGAGGGCTCTGCTGGGAAGAAAAGGTGGAAAATTAGGTGGTACCTAGAGGGAGACATAAAGTCAGGGGGAGTTTTGTTTATCCGTTGTTTTTTGTGAGACAGTATGCACACCAGGGCCCGTTTGCAGGGGACGGCTCAAGTGATTCAAAGCAGAGGCTGTTGTGCATGTGCGGTCTCATCCCTGGGAAGGCAGGAGGAGACAGTGGGAGGAGCAGGTCCCTGATAAAGTGAGTGTCTCCTTAGGATGCGTGAGGGAGGCTGGAGACTGTGCACACGGGAGGTGTCCTGCAGGGCTGGGGTGAGAATGGGAGACAGCTCCTGTTTTCACAGGGGAGTATGTGATACTGGTGGACTGCGGAGGTAAGAAGGGAATCATACACTATGTGACCTTCTGGGACTGGCTTTTTTCCACTCAGCATAATTCTCTGGAAATCTATTGAAGTTGTTGTGTGTATCAATAGTCTGTTCCTGTTTATAGCTGAGCACTGTCCCATGGTATGCTGATATGAGTTTGTTTTCCATTCATCTTTTGAAGGACATCTGGTCTATTTTCTGTTTTGGGCTGTTATGAAAAAAGAAATATTATTATAAACATTTGTGTACAGGTTTTTGTGTGAACGTAAGTCTTGATTTCTATGGGATGAATATCCAGGAGTGCGGTTGCTGGCCTGCACGGTCGTTCCATGCTTATTTTAAAAGGAACTGCCAAGCTGTTTTGCAGAGTGGCTGTCCCATTGTCCATTCCCACCAGCAGTGCATGAGTGACTCGGTCTCCGTGCGTCACCTCCAGCATTTCATGTTGCTACTGTTGTTTTTATTTTGCCATTCTACAGGTGTGCAGCAATACTGTGGTCTTTACTTACGTTTTCTAGTGACTGATGATAGGAGCATCTTCCCATGTGCTCACCAGCCGTCCGCATAACCTTTCTGGTGGAATGTGTCCTCACGTCTTCTGCATTCTAGCTGCACTTCTTTTCTTTTTTTTACTGTTGAGTTTTGAGAGTTCTTATTCCAGATGCTGTCCTATTCAGAATGTTGTTTGCACATATTATCTTCCACTCTAGTTTGTTTCCTCATCCTCTTAGCAGGGTCTTTCACGGGACCTATTTTTAATTTTGGTGAAGTCCAATTATTAATTTTCCATTTATGGATTGTGCTCTTGGCATCAAGTCTGCAAAGTCTTTACCTAACCCTAGGTCCTGAAGATCTTGTGCTGCGGGGTCTCTGACACCACTAGGTGGGAGAGTAGGAGGCTGGAGCCTTCACCTGCTGGTAGGGATGGGCATCTCTGCTTCCATTGCAGCCTTGGGCCTCACCTGGCAGGGGTGCAGGGGGCATTGTCACAGCCTTGTGAGGTGGCCGTCTGGGATTTCCACTCTCCCTTTGCTGGCTGGGTGGGACAGAAGAGGGCCAGTTTTTTCTGAGGTGTCTGGGGGAGTGGGACAGTTATTGTCTATACGTTTTCCATCTCATGGGGCTGTCTCTTCCTGGTCCTCTGGCCAGAGAGAGCAGGATTTTGTCAGTATAGTTTTTGTCAATTTAGTTTTCTGTCTTTGCTCACTGGATCTCCAGGTTGCCGGCTTCTTCAACTCCAAGTCTAGGACATAAAAAGAATCCCAGGGAACCCACCACTGCCTCATGCCTGGGTCATGAGCTCCCTCGTTGGTCTGCCTTTTTCTCTACACTTTCCAGAATATTTCCATGTTGGTTTTATATACAATGTCCAAGGTTATTTTAATATCTTAGAGAAGGGAAAAAAAACAAATCTACTCCATCTTCCCAGAAGCAGAAGTAATGCACGGTGCTATCTTTTATAATTATCAAAGGGTCGATTGTGACAGTTGAATGAAGTGTGTGTCTGTGTGTGCGTGCGTGTGTGCGTGAAAGTGCCTGACATCCGGCAAGTATTTAGTGAATGACCAAATCTTCAGCCTAAGGTTGGTTCCTTCCACAGTCAGCTCCCTTGGAAGACACTTGCCCCATCCTTTTCATGAACTCGCTGATATGACATAAAAGCATCGCCCCACAAGAGCTAATCTTCACTTCTCCCCAGTAGTCATCACAGGTGACAGAGCAACAAATGACATGCACATGCATATGCTCATATATGCATTCACCACACACACCACACACATCACACACACACACCACAAACAACACACATCACACAGACATACCACACACACATACACACACACAAGTCATATACACAGACACCACATATACCATACCACACACACCACACATAACACGTACACAGCACATGCACCACACCCACACACACAGGGTACTTGGGAGACACAGTGGACAGAAGGTGAGCACTTGTATTCTCCACTGGGCATGTGTGAGGGAAAGGACAGAAAGCACAGTCCCAGGCAGGACTCAACTCAGGGCCACCAAGGCAGAGCTGCCACCCCGTTTGCCTTGTGGGGATGCTGACACACAAGTATGAGCAGCATGAGGCTGGCCTGGCCACCCACCCACATTTCTTCGTGGCCCAGACATGCTGGGGAGACCCTGGGGTCAGCCTCCTGCACCTGCCACGGTCCTGGGGTCAGAAGGGACCTTCCCACTGGTGGCATGCGCAGGGCCTACCCAGCAGGCAGGAGGCGGAGATGCTGAGGGGAGACCCAGGTTGAGGCACTCTCTGCACCACACTATGTGACTCCCACATTTCTAACCCACAAGAAGGGTCACCACAGCCCCTGGCCCATGGGAGTCAATGACAGTGTGTGAGCAGCATGGGCACAGAGCTGGGCCCGGGACATGTGTACTCAGGAGTGCTCCTGACCCACAGCCTGCACCTGCCCACGGCCTCCTCACAGCACAGAAAACCTACCTGGCTCCAGGTCCTCAGCCTGCTAATCGGCTCTGTTCAAGTCAGCTCTGGGCCTTCGGGGAGGCCACGGGAGGGACAGCAGGGTGGGGATGGCCAGACCCTCTATGGCCGTCCAGCCCAGGGCCCTGGCATAGGACAGAGGAGGACAGGGCCCTCTCAGGAGCTTCCGACCCCTTTCTCCCAATGGATAGAGGGGATATTTTAGCTTCTACTGCAGAATTATCCCGTCCGCACCCCCATGAAAATAAATAGATATTTTTTAATTGGCACCAGTGAAAGAATCTAAAGTCAGAACTCCACAGACAACCCCTCCCCACCAGGAACCTGAAGTCTCAGGGCCAAGGAGCAGGGGTACATATCACCAGCAAACTTAACCCCCAAACCAGCCATCAAATCAGGCATGTATTCGGTGAAGCTGGATTTTTTTTTTTTTAATATATAGTAGATAAAGCAGGGTCATGGGGGTGGGGTGCTGACTCCTTGCGTCTTTGCTGAAGCCTTTGGTAATTGCGGCATCAGTGAACTGACAGTGAAATGCTGTTTCTCTTTATTGTGATCACAGTGGATTGTGGTAACAATCTCCAGTCCTGTGTGTTTCTGACATGGAGCTCATAAGAACTCCCAGGACTCTACAAACAGTTCACTCATTCGTGTAGCTCACAGAGCCGTGGGCGACAGAAGGCTTCATGTCCCGACCCGAGAGCCCCGCAGGAAAATGAGACTGGACGGGGAGTCGGGAGTCCTGTCCTACTTTTATTTCTGCTCCTATTGACCCAGAAAGCCTTGGGTGAGGCACGGGTGCTCTCGGAACCGCAGTGTCAGCATCTGTAAAACGAAAGGGTTGGATGCCACGCTTAGACAATCCCTTCGGTGTGTGAGAAACTAACTGGATAATTCCAATCAGACAAACTCCTGTTGTCTAAGTTATCTGGAAATCTCAGGCTGAAAGGTTGGACAGATGAGTGAACTTGGTGAATGTATTAAGCACCATTTCCTGATCTGTAAAATGGGTCTCATGTGATCTCTGTGGGTGTCCTGAGATTCAAACGACAAAATCTTCAAAGCGCTGAGCTCAGTGCCAGGCACGTGGTAAACACGAAATCAGAGTCAGCTATTGTTCCAGCTGGATTCATGCCCAGGCCCTGCCAGCAAACAACCCAGTCACTTGGCTCACCTGTAAGAGGATGAGTTCTGTCCAGCCTCCTGGTCCCCCGTGCCACGCTGGGCCGAGCTCTGGCCACGGGGCTTCATTCTGGACCCGCCTGGCTGTGACAGCCCAGCCAAATGGCTCAGACCACTGTCCTCACACCTGTCCCAGGTTGGCGGAGAGAAGGGAAGGAGGCTCAGGTCCGCCCTCGAGGTGTCCCACCCACCACCCTGCTGTGGTGTGATGGCTTCTCACCATCATGGTGATTCTTTCCTCAGCCACCATCTCTTTCTGCCTGTCTTCCCCATGTCCTCAGGAACTCGAGGATGCCGCCTCAGCAGGGAACAGAACTACCCCAAGGGAGCACCCGAGATATGTCCCCAACCTGTGTTTCTGCAGGAGAGTCGCAGTCACTTCTCTCTGCTGTAAGATGTGTGTAGCAGAAAGGCAAGGGAACCATGAATTTGGGTCTGGGGAGTGGATTCAGAGCCCAGTGAAGAGGGTTCCTGGGTGATTCCGAGGCCCACAGGTGGTAGGCCATTCTCAGTCGTAAGGGTCATCAGCACCTCTACTCAGGGCTGGACCCCAGGACCCGGCCCTCCCCTGGCCGCCCAGCCATGCCCCGACAGGGCATCGACTGCCTGCAGAAGGATTCTGGGTCCCGGGGACCCCTCAGAGGACTGTGCCCCGTAGCGACCTCGAAGCCCGCTCCAAGCTTTTGATCTTGGCATGTGCGCGAGTGATGCTCTCCAGTGCCCACACACTCTGATCACAGCGTCCGTATGAGTTTTAAATTCGATTTCCATGACCATGGAGATTTCGCAATATGACGAGAATTACCACTAAGTGCGGATGCGGCTCGGGAGATAATATTATTATTAAAAATATCAGTCTGTGCACACACTCTGCGTCTCTCTTCCTAATCCTTCCTGATGGGAAGCCCGGGCAAGACGCATCATTATTACTTCATTATTGTTATACTCTCATCTTTCAATTCACAAACCGAGGCTCAGAACGTCTGCTCCCAGGGGCCTCCCTCCCCGAGGGGAAGG
Organism: Cynocephalus volans; assembly: GCF_027409185.1. NCBI lineage: Eukaryota > Metazoa > Chordata > Mammalia > Dermoptera > Cynocephalidae > Cynocephalus > Cynocephalus volans. The sequence goes on along the minus strand of NC_084463.1, from coordinate 44,572,524 downwards.
CAGCTCTCACCCCTTGCAGTGGACTGTAGGAGCCCTGAGACCGGGGAGTGTGGCTCGCTGGGAAAAGGTCTTGAGATCATGTGGGTTAGGGTAGGCCCTACATTCAGTGACAAGGGTATTTACAGGAGGAGAGAAGGGGAGAAGACACGAAGGGAGAAGGCCACTGAACTTGGGGCAGAGACTGGGTGCTGGGTCTGTAAGCCTGGAGCCCCCAGGAGCTGCAGAGGGAAGCCTGGAACAGATCCTCCTCTGAGCCTCCAGGGGGACCAATGCTGCCAACACCTTGATCTGGGGCTCCCAACCTCCAGAACTGAATGGTGTCTGTGGTTTTAAACCACCCAGTTTGTGTTTATTTGTTATGGCAGCTCTCGGGGGCTTCTTTCCACACTATTAGAGTCACCTGTTGGCTTCTTCATGTTCTGCTGTCCCTACCCCATGTCCTGGAAAGCTCTGGGGTGAGGTCTGCCTGGCTTGTGGTGGGCACCCAGGGACCATTTCTGCTGCTCGGTCCACAAACACTCAGCTAAGGACAAGGCCAGAGATGGGTTCCTGTCCCTGGCTCTGGCCCAGGGACAGTCCTAAACAGCTCCTCTGCCACCCCCTCTCCTTGTTGGCTCTGCAGCCTCTTGGGCGTGGGGTCAGCAGCTGTATCAGTGTTACCTGAGCCCCACCTTGCATCCTCAGCTGTTAGGTGCTTTATCTCCTGAGCATCCCAGCCGTGGACAATGTCATCCTCACTTGTGATCGAGACTGTGAAGCGAGAAGATGAGGAATCTCTCCTGCAAGGTCATGAGCTGGAAGGACAGAGCAAGGCTCAGCAGAGTGGCCACATTGAAGCCCGGGACTGAGGCCAGCACTAGACATGGGGGGGGTCGCATATAGAGTCGCCTCTGGAGCTCAGCGTGCCATGTTCAGATGACATACCTGCAGGCAGAGCATGTGCCAATCTCCTGCAGGAAGCGAGCGGGACATCTCCCAACCCCTCACCCCGAGTGAGATCAACTCATGGTACCACTGCCAATTATGAGAACACGTTCCTTTAATCAATCCCAAATACTTACCTTTGAAAAGATGTCATCGTTACTCTTGCAGAAAACATAAACCCTTATGCTTTTCAGTATGATGACTCGGGGTATGCTCAGGTGAAAGATGATGAGTAAAATTAAAAAGCGTAAATTTTAGAAAATGTGATATTTAAAAGGCAGTTTGTCCTCAGTCAGAAAATTTGACATTTTAAAGCCACCTTCGATTCTTCTAAAAGAAAAGAACAGGTCTATTCCTGCCTACAGAGAAAGTGTTATAAAACTGAATTTTGCCTAGAGAAAGTCATTTTTTCATTTTCTCTTTCTGAGAAGTTGAATTGTGAGAGAAAAGGCAAGATTCTGCAGACAGTGCAGGTGGAAAGGTGGGTGTGGGGGGGTCCAACACCAGGGCTCAATGTCATCAAAAATTCAGAGCAGCTTTGGCTGAGTCACTGAGCCTGGAAATCTGCTTTTCTGAAATAAAATATCAAGCGATCTTTGTAAATTAGAGTCCCGCCATTGGAAATTTTCATAAAAGGCTATGACCATGACAGGCTCTGGAGTACGGCATGGATCATATGGTCAGTTTGGCTGTTGCTGTCCTTTTGTTTGGTTTTGTTTCTGTTTTTAGCATCTACAAACGTCCCGTGGAGGAACAATCCTGAGGTCAGAGGAACATGCACAGTGCAAGCTTTGTCATGCAGCTGAGCACCTGTGTCCAGAGACTCAGGATGCATGGATTTCAGAAAAGCATTTTGCAAAGTTTCTCATGATTCCTGGGGACAAGAGGAAGAAGGTGTCTTGGATGTCATCGACCCAGGATGTCCAGGTGACAGGGAGGAGTAGGGATGCATGTGTGGGCTTCACAATGGACAAACTGGCTGTGGATGTAGGAGTTAAGCCTCATGACCCTGATGCTCACATAGAGCTTTCTCTGCACAGTGCTCTACTCTGAGCAATGTGGAAAGGAACACACTCCCACCTCAGCTGTTGTCAGGGTCAGATGCTGTGTGCCCATTGCCTTAGGCAATATTCTAGACCAGCAAGAAGGGGCCGTGCATTATCATCACACGTGGTGGAACTGAGCTTGCTGAGGGCTCCCACCAGAGGGTGGATAACTGTTGCCAACTTTAAAAGAAAATCCCTGGTCCTCCAGTGCTCTGCTCTTGGACTCTCACTCGCAAGCATCTGTTAAGTGCTGGACACGTGCGCAGGAGAGGCACCTGCATCACCCTGGGGGCATGCAGAGTGAGAGGGGCCAGGAGAACATCCCGGCCGGGGCAGGCTGGACACACAGAGTGGGAGAAGGCAGCACCGGCACCCAGACACACGGGGAGCATGTTGAAGTTCTGTTTCTGTTCCACACCCTCATCAAGGACTTGAATGAACGCACAGGGACGCTTGTGAAACACTTGGCTGAGAAAAGCTGAACAGGATGTTCTAAAAGCTGAACGATTGGATCCAGATTACAAAAGCTCCATCCAGACGTTAGGCAAGGGTGTGCTCAGAAAAGACAGAATGTGGCAGGAAGGAGTAGGTGTAGCCCAGTGGTGAGAGCGTGCTCTTGGGCCCTGGCAGCCGGGGCCCCTGTGGGCCTTTCCCTAACTTCTCTGGACTACAGTGTTTCCACCTGTGAAGGGGATGTTGCCAGCCCTATCCTCAAGGGCGTGGAAAGGATGAAATGAGCTGACCCATGTGAGATCCTCAGAGCAGGACCGTTATGTGTGAGGAATGCCTCCTTGCCTTCTAGATGTAGAATGAAAGTCGCTGCCCTTGGACCCCAAAGTGGCCCCAGCAGGACTGGAGGGAGAAACCTGGGCCTTCCTGGGTTGGGATGAGGCCCGCCTGTCCTTGGGTTCAATGGATCTTGAGGTCACATGGTGAAGGGACATCTCTTGGGAGCACGTATAAGCCAGCCTGTCCCTGTTGCCCATGGCGGCTACTGGGGACTCACCTGAAATGACAGATGTCAACAGACATGGGCATTGAGAAATAAGCTGCTGGGTGGGTGGGAGTTCAAGAAGCAAAGCCAGACATGGGTTGGGGGAGAAGAGTCTGCAGGCAGCAGGAAAGATGCTGCCAGCTTGCTTTCTGGGACTTGAAGGAGCAAAGCTAGTGCCTTGGAGTCAGGCATTCTGGGAGGCGATTCACACTAAGGAAGAGTTTCCACAGATCCATGCTGCCCTGCCCTGTCATTGGGCACAGCACAGAGTTCAAGAGTGCAAGGTCCGGAACCCGACCCCCGAGGTCCAATCTTGCTCCAACACGTGGCAGCAGTGAGACGCCAGGTGGTTTAGCTGAAGCCTCTGAGCCTCAGGTTCCTCATCTCAGGATGGGGTGGTCGTGAAGACTGCATGGTAAGCCATGCAGAGCCACTCTCATAGCGCCTGGTCCATTTCAAGCCACGTCAGCTCTTCTGCATTCAGGTAGAGACTGCTGGCCACCTGCCAGGAAACTTTGGCAGGTGGTTCCTGTACAGAGTGGGGTGTCAGACTAAGATCTTCCAGCACTGACATTCTGAGAATCTATAGGACGTGAAAGCAGCTTCAAAGCAGGCTCTTGCAGATGCTTTCCTAAAAATTTATAGGGGAGTCACTCTTAAGGGTTTTCTGGGGAAATAGATATGGCTGACTCAGTCTTAGTGCCAACAATATATTATAGGTGCTTCGAAATGTGGTCCTGTGAAGGAACGTGTTCAGAATAACAACAGGTTCCTCCGTTTGCACAGCTCCTTATAGCTGCTAATAGGGTTCATTCAGCACGCTGCCCCACCTCGGTCCAGCCTGATCATCGCACACTTGACAGCAGTGTCAAGCTCCTACCTGGGCTGCTATCACTTTCTCCTTCAATGGATTCTAGAAAGATCTTTACAAGTCTCAAAGTCATTCTGCTGGTGAGTCGCCATTGATGGGTCACCACCACCTACACAAGTAAGTCTAAAGTCCTCCACCTGGGAGTCAGGTCCTGTGCATCTGTCCCACCTTTTCAGCCTCAGTGCCCAGAGCTCCTTCACTGTGCTCAGGCCATGCTATCTGACCAATCCCCACTGTCTGGACATACCTAGAGCTTTTAAACCCCTGTCCTCTGCTCATGGAATTGCCTCCACTTTTTAAGGCTCAGCATAGACATCAACTCCTTTATGAAATATCCTTGGATATAAACCTCCCTCCTGGGGACCAGTATTTGCAAATCTCGAGGCATGGGCTTCACACTGTCTGGCATCAGCCTGCAGGTCCGCTGGCCTCTGTGCAATGCCCAGTTCTCATCTTGAACCTGAAATGTGCCTTTCACCCATGAGGACTTGGTGGACATCTTATGACCTTCCTTCCCTCCCCTGAGATGATGAGCATTTGCCTTTAGGGACAGAGCCTGCTGCTTCTCCCATATCCCCTAACACGTTTGTGGCCTGAGACGGGTTATAAATAAAAACTGTTAATAAGAAATGACTACTATCAAACACCCAAAGGCTTCATGGACACTAGCTCTGGTTATTCAACCAGCCAATGGAGTCAGCATTGTGGTTCCCAGTTTAGAGCTGGGGAAATTGAATCACTACATAATTCTGCCATGCACCCCCAATCCAGCAGCCCATAAACACTGGTTTATTCATTGAGGCAAATCTAGATATGCTTGGTCTTAAGTCCTGTGTTCTCTGCACTATTCACGGTTGATATTCACAATGAAATGAGGTCTCCAGCCTCTGCCCTTGGTCTCTGCAGTTGCTGAAGAAGGTTTTTGCTCCAAGATAAGCAGAATCCACGTCTGCGTGGTATATAGCTGTGTCCCCATAGTCTGGCCCAGGCTTGGCACAGAGTCGGTCCTTAATATATATTTTAACATATGCAAATAAATAGGCAGTTGAGAGCCCAAGCAGGGGTGAGAAAGAGCAGAGTGTTTAGCAGTGACGAATGCAAGAGTCTGAACCGCAGAGATTTTAACATGCACAGCCCTGAATGGGAGGCACGGACTCAGCACAGGAGTACTGAGAAATCTGGGCAATCCCAAGCCAGGAAAAATCACTTTGCATAGGATAGAAAGGGAGGTGAGATCAGGAGCAAGCAGGAGTTGTGCAGAAATGAAGGGGTAAGCGTACAGGAAACTCAGTTTCGTTATCCTGAAAGAGAGTGAAATAACGCCAGAAACGGGAAAGGCCCTTCCATCCTGGACATCGTAGAAGGTGCAGGGAAATCTCTCACAGGCAGGGCACCAGGAGCAAGGCTGCGCCGAACTCCAGGGAGAGAGAAGGTAACATGCCCCCTTCGCTGTTCTCAACCTCAGATTTCACAACGATACCCAACACCCATATTAGCTGCAGCCATGAACACTTATGACAATTACACGATAAAACAGAGACAATCGCCCAAAATATGCACTTCCCTACATCGTTCTCCACCATGCCGCAGGTCATCAGAGACAGCTCAGCTTCCCATCACTCTGAAAACACGAGGGCCTCTGTGCGGAGTGGAGCCGTGTCCCCTGCTGGCTGGAGACCAGCGCCTCTGTTGTCACTCTGTTTACCTCCTGTTTTACCTCTTTGCCTGCAACCCTGCCATGGCATGACAAACTCAGCATCTGGAAGTGCATTTCTTGACCCATCACGTTTTACCTGGATCTCTTTTCCTTTTAAAAAAATATTTTTAAACTGAGAAGTGTTGATTGCACAAATTTATGGGGTACAGAATCATATGTATATACACGTATACAATGTGTGACGATCAAATCAGAGTAACTGGCATCTTCATCATCACAAAAATTTCTTTGTGATGAGAGCTTTGGAGCTCCTCTTTTTTAGCCGTTTGAGAACATGCAGTGAATTATTAATTATAGACACCCGGCACTACTCTACACCACTAGAACTTATTTTTCCTATACAGCTATAATCTTGTGTCCATTAACCACCCTCTCTCTATCCCTCCTCTCCTTCCAGCCTCTGGTAACCACTATCCTACTCTCTACTTCTGTAAACTCTACTTTTCTTAGCTCCCACCTATGAGTGAGAACATGTGGTATTTCTCTTTCTGTGCCTGACTTACTTCACTTAGCATAATGTCCTCCAGGTTCATCCATGTTGCTGCAGATGACAGGAGTTCATTCTTTTTTAAGGCTGCACAGTATCCCACTGTGTGCATATACCACATCTCTCTATGCATTCACCTGTGACAGACACCTGGGGTGGTTCCATACCTTGGTGATGGTGAATAGTGCTGCATATGCTGCTTTCCTTTGGTGGGATTGCTGGATCATAAGGCAGTTTTATTTTTAGTTTTTGAGGAACCTTCATACTGTTTCCATTATGGCTGTACTAATTTACATTCCCATCAACAGTGTATAAGAATTTCCTTTCCCTGCCAGAATTTATTTATTTATTTTTTGTCTTTTTGATAATAGCCATTTTAACTGAGATGAGATGATATCTCATTATGGTATTGACCTGGATTCTTTTCCGACATTGTTTTCTACCTGATACAAAGGGTGTGATACAAAGGGTGTGTGTGTGTGTGTGTGTGTGTGTGTGTGTAAAAGCATCACGGGGGCAGAAGGTCACCAAGCAGACTTGGTCCCTGTCTGTGGGGAGAGAAACCCTCCTGTAGCCTTACTAATGATATGATATGGCAAGAGGGCATGGCGAATGGGACAGTAGACCATGGCATTGTCCAGGAGCAGGGAGGGCATGCACAGAGACAAGCTGGATCTCTGTACCACGTACAAGCCTGATCTCCACTGCCCGGCAGTTCCCCGTCCTGGGCTCTCATGTGGTGCTGTGTCGGTGCTGTGTACTGACCCTGACCAGTTACTCAGGGAGATGGTGCACTGTCTGTGGAAGGGAGCCCAGGCTGGGTGCCTGTGCTCAGCTCCGGGTGCCTTGGCTGGAGCTACTGAGCCAGGAAGAGATGCTTCATGGCCTAGATGACATGGTGGAGGAGGTGGGGGGGGGCAGTGAAAAGTTCCAGAGAGATCTGGGGAATAAAGCAGATTCAGTGTGCACCCTTCACAGATCTACTGGGATTTTCGAGGGAGGCCCACATTTCGCCCAGGGCTGCTGCCAACCACACACTCCCTCCTCTTGGCCTGGCCAACTCTGATTCGACTAGGAGGTCTCCTGTTTCCCATCACTGCTTCCTGTCTGATGAGCTCCCAGAAGTGGTGGAGGCCATTCCCTGTGCACCAGGACTGTGTACTCATCTCTGCACAGAGGCTCACTGTGTCATGGTGCAGCTCTCCCTATACCTCTGGTCGCCTGGGAGCAGGGCTTTCTCTGTCTTATTCCCAAAGCACTCTAGTGCTGTCTGGGTTTCTGGGAAAGAACATTCCTCAGTATATATTCACTGGGTGGGGGATGCTCGAATGATGGGTGAATGACAGCATTCCCCAGTCTGTAGCTCAGAGCTGACATATACCAGATGCTTAATAAATACGCTCAGTGACTGCTTGGATGACTCAGCTGTGTGACTGTGGACACTTTACTACGCTTCTTTACTAAAGGGAGCACTTCTGCATCCTGCAAAGAATATGACCATCTGACCTGAACAGTGTTCCCCAAAGGAGATGTAAGCCCTAATCCCAGGCACCTGTGAATGTCACCTTAGGTGGCAAAAGAGACTTTGCAGATGTGCTTAAATGAAGGCTCTCGAGATGGAGAGATTATCCTGGGTTATCCAGATGCGTCCTAAATGACATCATGAAAGGGAGGCAGAAGGAGATTTGGCTGAATGAGGAGACATCAACATGACAGCTGGAGGAGGGGCTACGCAGATGGCTTGAAGGTGCAGGCAGGGCCACGAGCCAATGAATGTGGACCTGGAAGCTGGAGAAGTCAGGGAACGAATTCTCCCCTGGAGCCTCCTGGAGGGAGCCTGCCCTGCCCACACGTGATTTCAGTCCAGTGAGATGGATTTCAAGCTTGAGACCTCTGCACTGTAGGGGAATAAGTGTGTGCTGTTTTAAGCCACCTACCTTGTGGTAATTTGTCACAGTGGTCATAGAAACTCAAACAACCTCTAACTGTCCTGACCCATGAAATGCTCTGTGCTGGATCAGGAGCTGGGGCCTCATACACTCTGACCCACCTCTCCTGGCTGGAAAGAACTGGAGAGGACACCAGCACCTCCTCCAGACTGCAGACAGTCACCTGCAGCTGGTCTCCACCTTCCCAAGGCCCACATGTCCTCCCTGAGTCCACTGGCCTTGCCTGCAGTGTCGTACATTGGAGAACTCTAATGTTTTCTTCCCCGACCCAACAGCTGCAACTCACACCTGGCCCAGAGGGAGGTGGCCCCTGTCCCCAGGATGCTTGGCCTCACAAATGGCCAGCCCCTCTCTACCATCACTACCAACAACAAGAGTGACGTGTTCCTTCAAGAATGAAGTCACGAGGGCTGGATCTTGTGTCTCGGGGGTTCACCTTATGACTTCCTTTCCTGGTTGCCATTAAACTTTCTATTCACAAGATTATTCACACTCTACATCTTCACCAACACAGATTAATGTAGGCAGACACGTGCCAAAATGTGCCTAAGCGTTTATTTCTTTAGAACTTGTTCTACAAGAAAAGGGACTCTACAGGGCAGAGCTTACATTTCTTTAGGTTGATATTGTATCTATATTTTCTATTCATGGAAAGAAAGAGCTTGGAATCCACAATCATCCTAGTAGCTCTTTGAGGTCATTTGACTTGGTTCCTGGTCACACATCTGAGCAGACTGACTCTCCTTTGGACGCTGCGTCCATCCTTGGAGGGCTGGAAAGCTGCTGGGAGGGAGGTCTTGACGCCTGAGTGGTGAGCGTGTGGCAGATTCCACGCACGGCTCCACCCTAGAACCAAACATCACAATACCCGGGTTCCGTCGTCCCGTCCCTCACCTCTCCCTTCTAGCTGCCAGCTCGATCGGTCCCCTATTAAAAATGCAGTAGATGGAACATAAACTATGAAGCCTCCTCCAAAACTACATAAACTTCAACTCTGAGAGGCAAATAAAGTCTGGTTAATCATCTGGAGTGGCAGCTTTAACCTCGGTGGAAATGTGACTGCTTCTGTACATGTTCAGATGTTTTCTGGAACTGCAGGAATGTGTCCCTTCAGAAACGACTGCTTCAGGCTGAGCAAGAACAGAAGGACAGCGATGACCCTTTGCTGGCCCCTCTGGACTGCCCTTTGAATCCTGATGTCCTCCTCATTCCACCTGTAAATGCCGTGGCCAAGTTCAGCCTCTCTGTGCCTTGTGAGGAGCGCACAGGACCGCACGTCCCACATCTGCCAGCTGTATGAGCTTCCTGAGGCTGCCGTGACAAATTACCACAAGCTTGGCCTAAAACAGCAGAAACGTTCTGTCACAGATTTGGAGGCCAGAAGGCTGATGATGTCCCTCTGAAGGCTCTTGGGGAGGGTCCTTCCTGCCTCTTCCACTTCTGGTGGCTTTGGATGTGCCTTAGCCTGGGGCCACATCACTCCAGTCTCTGCTTTCATCCTTGTGAATTGAATTTAGGGCTCACCCTATTCAAAATGAGATCTTTAACCTAAGCACGTCTGCAAAGATCCATTCATTTCCAAATAATCTCACCTTCATGGAGTCTGTGAGGGGCCACCATTCAGATGATACCCTGGCCAGGCTGGTCTCCCTGCTACTGCTGGCCCATATGCATTTACTTTTGGGGGAAAAATCACTACCATGTTAAAAAGTGAACGCACTTTGCTGTAAGGGAGTATACACCACAGTCAGCTTCTCAGAAGGGATGGACCTGGGTTGGCTCCTCCACGGGCAGCATGTCTCATTCTAGTTCCTTAACACTGACCATTGTCACTCTGTAGCAGTGTCCTGGGGCTGCCATCACAAAGCACCACAGACTGCGTGGCTCAAACAGCAGAAATTCATTGCTCACAATTTTGGAAGCTGGAAGTCCAAGATCAAGGTGTGGCAGGGCTGGTTCCTCCTAAGGTCTCTCTCCTCGATGTGTAGACACTGTCTTCTCCTTGTGTCCTCACACAGTCATCCCTCTGTGTGTGTCTGTGTCCTGATCTCCTCTGCTTATCAGGACACTAGTTGTTCTGGATCAAGGCCCACCCCAGTGACCTCATTTTATCTTCTTTACCTTTTTAAAGGCCCTGTCTCCTAACACAGTCACATTCTGAGATACTGGGGATTAGGACTTCAACATATAGATTTTATGGGGGGACACAGTTCAGTCCCTGACACCCTCTGAAGCCAGCTGGCAATGTTGCAGGTGTGTAGTGTCCTTGATTCAAATTTGCCCAGCAAGTCAGTCCCTACCGTGTGCCTGCATTCTGCTGGGGACCACAGGGAGGGGCGGTGAGGGCTGCGCCCTGCTGGTGTGTGAGGAAGCTCACCTCGGTTAGAAGGACGGATGGTGTGTCTTCTCTCCATGAACCTGCACTGGGAGTCAAGGAAGAGACCACCTTCCTTGGGATTCCAGGTGTGGCGTCGGATGTCATGAGGGGCAGGGACATAAGCAACGGTGTCGGCACAAGAACAGCACAAGCCCGGCTCTGACAAGTGCTGAAGCCCCAATGTCCCCTACTCTTCTCCAGTCCCCAGTCTTGTCCCAGTCCAGCCTACAGCCTGAACAAGGAGGGTGGTGGATTTAGAACACGGAACAAAGTAAGGGACAGGATGTCTTGTTAAAGTTCAGATTTAAAAACAAAAATAAGATTACTCTCAATAGAGGTAAGCTGTATTGGCCGGCTCAGGCTGCTATAACAAAAACCACAGACCAGGCAGCCTGAACAACAGGGGTGTATTCCTCACAGTTCTGGAGGCCGAAGTCTGAGATCAAGGTGGGCAACACTGGTCTGGCTCTGAGACTCTTCTGCTTGCCAGCGGCTGGCATCTCACCGTGTGCCCACATGACCTCTTGTGAGAGAAAGGGAGGGTTCTCTGGTGTGCCGAGAAAGCAGAGGCCTGGAAGCAGGTTGTCTCAGCATGAGTCCCTGGTACACGTCCCAGACCTTTAAATAAATTTAATTTTTTACATTTATTCTTTAGTTTATTAAATTAATTAATCATTTTTTTTTTCATGCTTTGAGAGAACACACCTTTGAAGGCCTGATGAGAGTTGTGGATATTATGCACATATCTGCCGTCACAAACAGCTGGAGGCAGAAGGGACCCTTACTCTGCACAGATCTCCCCAGGACAAGGCTAAATGCCTGGCCTCCCAACAGGCTGACACCAGAGTGCATCGTGCTAGGAGCCTCCTCCCCTGAATTCCAAAATTATTTTTAGTCATAACCATGTGATCGTCTTGACCCATCCTTTAGTTCTAAAACTATTAAAGACTTTAAAAGAATTAATTTCAATGTTAAAGATATCAGAGCTCAGTGAAATAGTCCTGGGTGAGATAAAATCTACATGTACCAAATAAAAATATGCATCATGCAGTTTGCAGGATACTTCCCAGTTTTAAATTTTAAACTCAAATAAAAACTTCAAGTGGTGACACAGAATGACAGAATGGAGGTAACTCTGTTCTGGGGCTTCCTCTGTACAGTCCCTGTGCTGTGGCTGCTTATTTCAAATCGACTATTCCGATGTAAGCATGTGTCACGACTTAGGGCAAAGGCCGCAGACTGTAGCCTAAGGGACCTGGAGCAGTTCCACATGGTTGTGAACTTTCACTCAAAACGAACCTGTACGGCTGAGCCCATTGGTGCTGGGGCCCACTGTATAGCTGGGATTTTAAAAAATCAAATTCCATGTGAAATATGATGCCTGTTAAGGTTTAATAATAAAAAATGAGCTAATTTGAAGTTGTACTAGTCAGAGTTCTCCAGAGAAACAGGCCAATAGGATGTATGAGTATCTCATACATGCATTCATACACACACACACACACTCACGCACACACACACACAAAAAAAAACAGAGAGAGAGAGAGAGAGATTATAATAAATGGCTCATGCAATTACGGAGGCTGAGAAGTCCCACAGTCTGCCATCTGCAAGCTGGAGACCCAGGACAGCTGCAGGCGTAACTTCCACTGAAGGCCTGAGAACCAGGGGGGCTGGCGGCGTAAGTCCCAGCACAAGGGCAGGAGATGACCGAGGCTCCATCTAATGCTCGCAGGCAGGGACGGCAGAGCGGTGACCTCCTCCTGCCCCAGCCTTCTGTTCTGTTCAGGCCCTCAGTGTATCGGATGATGCCCACCCACATGGGGAGAGGGGCACCTACGTTACTGTGTCCATCAATGACAATGCAAATCCCATCCAGAAACACCTTCACAGACACATCCAGAAATAATGTTTAATCTGGGCACCCCACGGTGCAGTCAGGTTGACACGAAAGTAACATCACAGAAGTATATATCTGTGTACATATGTGTGTGTGTGAGAGAGTACCTCAAAAAGTTCATGGAAAAATGGAATTAGTTTAAATCTTTCCATGACTTTTTCAAGTCTCCTTGAATGTGTGTATGTGTGTTTATGTGAGTGTGTGTGTGCACACACATAACTAAAACTCAGTAGTAAACAGAGCAATTGTTTAGAACTGAGATCAAGGAAAAGTTTTTTCACAGGTGGGGCCCATCTTATCACTGAGAATGTCCAGAATTGCCAATGAAAATGAACCATAACAAGCCACTACTTTTCTTGGGTTTTATTCTTGTTGTTAAACCCTCTGCAGACAACACTCCCGCTCGCTGCCTGCACTGCGGCCGACCGTTTCCAGCATCCGCCCTTGGCGTGCTGTTTCTTTATTGCCCATCTCTGAGAGAGTCTCCAGAGCTTTTGGGTCTCCAGCTGGGAGGGTCAAAGATGTTAAGGGTGACCTCAAAAGCTAACTCTTACCGTAAACCTAATGTGCTGGATGAAGATATCAACATAGTTTTCTGTTTGCTAAATATTCTACTTAGATTATCAACTAATCATGCCCTGGTTTTGGGGGGAAGTGTTATTACCCCATTTTACAAATGAAGAAACCAAGGCTCTGAGGAGGTGATGTTTGTGAAGCCTCTCAGCTGCCAGGCAGTGCAGCTGGCTCGGTACCCTGGCCCACTACCTCTAGGGTCCTTTTCCTGTCCACATCAGCCAGCCGCCCCTCCCCTGTGGCCAAGCTGGGTCCCCTCCTGGAACCCTCATTGGTGGGATTGGCCCAGAAATTTACAGATCTCTCTGCAAAGTTGAAAGCTTCCTTGGGCTCTAATGAGGAACAAGGGGGTGTAGAGGGCTGACTATCGGAGGCCCAGATCTGGCCACTCCTGGTGGGACACATCATGGCCACTGGTGCACTTACCAAATACACTGATGCTGGTATTGGGACCATGGTGCCTGTGATGTGTTGCAGGGTGGGGACTGGGGGCAGGGTAGGTGGAGGCAGTCAGTAGAGAGCAGGAGGGTGGCCTGAGCCATGGTAGAGCTGGGCCTGTGAGGGGTCACCACTGGGCCATCCATTTTGCCTAATCAAATCACCCTGGCAGCCAAGATTTGACACTGGCTGCATCACCAATCAGATTGGTGACAATATGCTGTCCTGTTCCCTAAAGCAACTTGGCCAGAGAACTATGGCTGGAACAGAACACCAAACCTGGAGCTGAGATGTGTTGGAAATGAGGCTGAGGCCAGACTCCGAAAGTGCTTAGTGCCAATCTAAGGAGTCTGTCCCGGGTTATGTGGCACCAGGAACCTTGTTACTTCCAGACCCATGAGACACCAGGGACCCTGTCACCACCAGATGATACAGGTAATGCTTGTTCCAGAGATTCCAGAGCTGAGAGGCACTTCAGACCTCATCCACATCATCCAGGGCAGGGCATAGCAGGGACCTGGTCTCAGGGTGGCTGCCAAGATTTCTTCACACGCAGCCATGTGCATCCCACAGCTGAAGCGTACGACTGGATACGCACCCACGCAACATCTCAAGCCTGGGACAGCCGCTCATTCTCCTGGAAGATGTGCAAGGAGCAGGATGTGGGCTCTTCCTTCATGCCCACTCTGCTGAGCAAGAGGTCCCCATGCTACGACTCAGTTGCCCACTATCCTTCCATGAAATGAAGGGGTGGGGTGGGGCAGAGGAAGCCCCCAGGGTGATGGGTCTGGATTTCCCTTCATCTGGAAAGAAGTAGGAGTTGGGGGGAGCACTTGGCCTTGGACAGGGGTCAGGTATGCAGAGGAAGGGGCAGCATGAACTCCTCCCAAGAGAAGACACACAGCCCAGAGCCTCACCTGGAGCAGACGTGGCCCACTGTCAGCTGCAGTTTCGTGTGGGTGCTCTGGACACCGGGCTGTGGGACTAGTCATTGTGCACATTGCTCTTTTTTCTTTTTCATTGCTTGTGAGGCAGAGGAGGAGTTTTAAAGTCTCTAGACCAGAGGGACATGTGGCCATCCCAGCATCTCCGGGTTCTCTGTGTGTTCCCATTAGGAGGCAGTCCCAGCATTTCTGCGTTCTTCCATTCTGGCTGCCAGAAGAATGGAGGACATCGTTACATCTGAATTTCAGGAAAAGATGAATATTTCCTTAGTATAAGTTTGACTTGGAGACAACAGGGCATCCTGTCTTTTTATCTGCTGAGTCAGGCAATCCTATCCTGGTCTCCTTGCTGCAGAGGCTACAAAGAGGGAATCAGCAGAAAATTCTGGGAAAGGGGAGAGTGAGGAAGCCTGGAGAAGAGGAAGGAGGTCTCAGCAGAGACTGGAGGCTGAGCAGGGTGAACGCTGTGAGTACACTAGGCCAGGAAGGCTGAGGAGGGATACGTGATGATCAACCTCCGTGTGTCTGTGTCATGAGCCTGGCCAACCTGAGCTTGAATTGGACTCCTTTCATGGACAAATGAGCTGCCATGAGCAGACAGTGGAAAACTGAGGCTGCCTATCTGAAACTCTGGACTCCTTTTCCAGCAGAGGAAGGGGCAGGGCTGGGCAGGGAGAAGTTCTCCTGAGAAGCCAAGACAGGCATGCTTCTCACCGAGCCACACTCACAAACTAGAGCAGGGCCAGGGTAAGCATGACTGACATACATCCCAAACATGCCTCCTGTGAACCTCTACCTCCTGTCAACAAGAAACTCCAACAAATCCAGCTCTTGAAAGAATAACTTTCCAACAGCTGGTACTTTCTACCATCCATGGCAGAACAGCTTCCTCATGGAGTATTTATCTCCCTGGAAGTGTTCACAAAGGGGTTTAGGTGAATTAGAAAAATATATCACCCAAAGGATTAAAGTAAAAGTCCAATTAAGTTAGTTCTAGCTTCTAGATTCATTGACACTTCCATCCACCCAACCACCCATCCATCCATCCATCTACCCATCTATCCATCCACGCACTCACTCATCCACTCATTCATCTATCCACCCATCCATCCATTGATCCATCCATCCACTTATGTATCCATCCACCCATTCATCTATCCATCAATCTATCCATCCACTAACCAACCCATCCATCTATATACCCATCCTTCCACCCACCTATCCATCCCCCATCCATCCATCCATCCATCCATCATCCATCCATCTATCCACCCATCCACCCATCCATCCTTCCATCCACCTATCCATCATCCATCCATCCATCCATCCATCCATCTGTCCGTCCATCCATCCATCCATCCATCCCTCCACCTATCCATCCACCTATACATCCATGCATCCATCCATCCATCCACCCACTCGTCCATCAACCTATCCATCCACCCGTCCACCCATCCATCCGTCCATCCGTCCACCCATCCATCCATCCATCCATCCATCCACCCACCCATCCATCCACCCACCCATCCATCCATCCATCCATCATCCACCCATCCATCTGTCCATCCATCCATCCATCTATCCACCTATCCATCCATTCATCCAACCAAGACTTACCCAGAACTCTTTTGTATCTGGCCAGTGTGTTTAGGAATGCAGTTTTATTGGTCCCAGTCTTGGAGAAGCCATTAAGTGAGAGGTGGGAAAATAGACAAACAAACAGATAGATTTTAAAAACTCACTGTTTTGTCAACTTTATGAATGCAAGGGCCAGGCCTGGATTTCTTCTCAGCATGTTCATCAGTGCTTACTTGTTGAATGAATGGATGAATGTAACCTGAGTGCCGTGGCACAGTACGAGGAGTGCAGGCTTCAGTGCAGACCAAGCTGGGCTCAAAGTCCAGCTCTGTATGGCCCTGTGCAAACGCTTATTGTTCTCCCCGATCCTCAGTGCCCTTGTCTATGAAATGGGAATGTAAACGCATACTTTGCAGTGTAACTTCAAGCTTTAGAGTGACATGTGAGCGGCACTGTTCCACTCAACAATTGGTGGGTATGTCAAGAAGGTGACAGTTATCATAACAGTAAAGGTCGCTACAAGATCTGAAGGATTGGAAGAGATCAAAGAGCCATCTGGAGGGTGAGCCAGCTCTGGGCAGTGAGTGGAAGGATGCAAGAGCAGGATTTGGTCCAGAGGTAAAACTGGCGGTCGTGATCGAGTCTGGAGCTAAGAATTAGGAACTGGGGAATAAAACAGGACTTGAGTAGGTGGGGAGCAGAATGGAAGTGTTTAAGCAAGAGCTTGGAGCAAACACCCCCGTTTCCATGTTTCTACAGAAACATGCAGGCTTATTCTGAATCTAAGAGCCAGGTACAGGACAAGGAGTCAGAAGACACCTCAGCTTGATATCACGTGGTTTCCCCACAGCACGGATGGCCAAGGCAGATATGTCCCAAGCCAGCCCTAGGCTGCCTGGAGTCCCACATGGGGGATCGCATGTGCAGGTAAGACTCAATGGGAAAGGGAGCCAAGATTGATCGGTGATGCCTGCCACAGGTGGAGGTGGACAGGGCCACAGCATGTGTGCATTTTGTTTATTCCAGTGGCAGACCTGGCATATGTGTGAATTAGATAACATGAGTGTGGTCCTAGAGAATTAGCACCTCGTGATCAGGTTCGCAGTGACTCCTCTCACATAGTCTGAAGCTAAACAAAGTGACAGCTCATTGGGGGATCAAGCCCCTGTCCTTTGCTACCTGGAGCATCTGTTTATGCACAACACAACTGGAGCATTGCAGAGCTGGTGTAATGCTGAGAATGCTGCTGAAAGACTGGAGGGTCGGAGCATGGTGGGAGGTGGACACCTGGGATGGTTAATTATGTGTCACTCTAGCAGGGTCACAGGAGCCCAGATATCTGGTACAACATTATTTCTGGGTGTGTCTGTGTGGGCGTTTCCTGAGGAGATGAGCATTTGAATCAGTGGACGAGGTAAAGACCCACTTCCCCAGAGTGGGCAGCACTGTCCAATCCACTGAGGGTCTGGGTGGAGCAGACAGTGGGAGGAAGGCAAATTGTCCCTCTTCTTGAGTTGGGCTGTCCATCCTCTCCTGCTCTTGGACTTCGTGGCTCTTGGCTCTCAGTCTTTCATATTTTGGGATATACACCAATAGCTTCCCAGCTTCTCAGGCTTATGGACTCAGACTGAATTATACCCCAGCTTTCCTGCTCTCCAGCTTGCAGATGGTGTATTGTAGGATTTATCAGTCTCTACGATCACCTGAGAGAATTCCCACAGTAATTCTCCTTTCATGTATCTCTGCATATCCTATTCTTTCTGTTTCCCTGGGGATTCCTGACTAATACGCCTGTATTGGGGGACATTTCATGGAGGCACAGAGAGGGCTGGGGGCCTACGACATCTCAGAGCAGAGAACAAGGCCCAGCAGGAAGTAGGCTTGCGCCATTGGCCCTTCTGATCCCCCGATATGTCTCTTTTTAGACCCAAGCATCCGGGGATCTAAATGCCCTCGATGTGAGGTTCTCAAAGCCCAGGAGGCATCTGTCTTCGCCAACCAGAAGCTGGCCCGGCCAGTTCACTTCTCCCGAGCAGATACTTTTCCCATCATATTTGAGTTATTTCTCCCCTCTCCACATTTTCATCACGCTGCCTGGTAATGGGTTCTGTCTAATCATCTCTTTCCCCAAACAGACGCTGAGTCTTTCGATGGCAAAAACTGTGTTTTAGCTCCCTCTGGATTTCCGTGCCCAGCACAGAGCCTGGCACGTGGGTGGTGGTGCACGTGTTTCTGTAGTGGGTGAATCCTCCACAATGACAATAGTCCCCATTCACACAGCAAGAACCTCACTCCCTGCTTGCTTCATCTGTTCCTTTATTCCTCTGATGAAAACTTAGGCATCTGCACGAACACCGTGGGAGAAGGCCTGAGCTCCTGGGGTAGAGCGAAAGACATGCCCTCCACCGTAAGCACCATGCAGAGTGCACAGGAGAAATTGGGGACGTCCTGCCAAAGGGGCGTCTCACGTGGCCTGAAGGATGGTAGGTTAGGGTCTCACCCGGATGGCTGGCTTTCTACATGAACGCTGAACAGTGCTGCATGGGCCTCCCACCTGGCAGAGGACGATAGCCGGCCCCGGATTTCTGCTTTCAGAGCAGGAGTTAAAAGCTTGTCATATTTAATAAACTGTAGAAACAAATTAGAGTTATTAGCTAAAGGTAGGAAGAAATTTCTAGTCCGGTAATAAGTATGTTAGCTCGGATCTATATGGTGCTACTTTCTCTTCCAGCCTTCAAAGTGCTTTTACAGGGATGACCTCATTTTTTCTCATGACATTCTCACGGGGAGGTTTTCTCACCAGGAGCTACCAGGCAGCCTAGAGAGGTCAAAGACTGCTCCAAGGTCACAGAGCCCATCAGCAAAAATACCAGGATGCCATGGTCACACCTGCACGTGGCTCACGCAAGGCTGGGGTCTCTGGGTGCGATATAAACATGGCTACTTTCTGTGGGCTCTCCCCTCTTCACAGCAGGCTGCCCCCCACACACATACTCACATGGTGTCCGTGGCTTTGCCCCCCTGGTATCCCTAGCCCATTCCCTCCTGCTGGAGCTCCCGGGGCAGGCACATCCTCCCTCAGGAAGCCTCCCTCCTGCCACCACCCTGGACCCCTCAGGCCCGAAGACTGCATCAGGCCCAGGAAGGAGACATCTTACTTATCCCTCAATTGGACTGGACAGTAAACTTCTCGAGGCCTGTGTTGTCCCACACACCTGGGACAGGCATGCCACACACATGCACACACACATCGCACACCACACACCCCACCTGTGCACACACAACCACATTGAAACCATATACACACACATACAACCACACACACATGCAGACCTCTGTTCAATGCACAGTCGCAGCTGCTCTGTGCCCTGGCATCCAGTGACACCTGCTGTATGCAGGCGCTCTGGTGAGCACAGGCTCAGTTAAGGAGGTGTGCGGCACGCTCAGCTACCCACAAATCCCTTCTCCCCAAGTCCTTCTCTCTTCTCTTTATCCACTTGTCTTTTTCTAGCACAAAGGTCAAGGCTGAGCCTTTGCACACACACGAGGGGCCACTGTCTGTGTGTGCACCTGTGTGTCTTCAGCAGGAGCTCCACATGCCGACCTCTGGCCCTTTGCCCCCCACCCTAAGTTGTCAGGAAGAGGCCTCAGCTGCTTGGATATATCCCAGGTAAGTAAAGAGGTGTGTTTCCCCTGGAGTCCCACCTTGTCCCATGGTAGGCAACATTCTAGAATAGTCATGGCTCAGAGAAGGATATAGAAGATTGAGCATTGTGCTGCTCAACCCCAGCCCCCCATAAATAACCTGAACTGTGCAATCTCGAGGAACTGCACATGCAGAGACATCAAGGCAGCCGCCAACTGTGCTGATGCTGAGACAAGACTGAGCAGCCTGGGTGTTCAGACAGGGGTCAGCACGTGGCCCCCAGCTCTGCTGGATGTCCCCCCCCATCCCCTGTCCTGGAGGCTTCCCTGTGTGAACACATCATCAGGCTCTCCTGCCTTCTGCTTTGCAGGGGGTGCAGCTACATGGGGCCCAAGAGAGATAACAGAGGGTGGGAAAAGGCTGCAGCCAGCGTCCACCCACGGTTGTCATGAGGGCTTCTGTGTCCCTCTACAGAAGGAAACAGCCCTGCTGCAGGGTCCCTCAGCAGCTGCCCTCACCAGAGTCTGCAAAGCCCACTTTCCTTTGTGTCTTCGTGCCTGGGCTGCTGCTCCTGCTGCTGCCGGCCCAGGTGTGGCAGGTGCGGCTCACTCTCCCCCACGGGCCTCCCACACCCCCTCATTCCTTTGTGAAAAGAGGCTCCATTAACTACCTGTGATTATCATTGATTTCCAGCCGAGACTCTGGTTAATATCATGTCTCACTGACACATTTCTCATAAGGTACTTGTTCAGTTAGGGTGCTGCCATCCACGTGGCCGGGGCATTTGGGCTCGTCTCAGAGATGGGAATCCACTCAGCCTTCCTGACGGTGGTGATGTTCCGGAGGAGGAAGACTCAGGCCTTCTGACACCTGGGTAATTCTGCAAACGACTACGACAACCAACAAGCAGTACTTCCATCTCTTGAGCAGCACCAGGTGCTATGCCTGGCACAGTCCCTCCCGCAGGCTTCACGTGCCTGCTCTGTCCTCAGAGAACCGGGATGAAGTCGCTTTTCCCCTCATCTTTTAGAGATGGGGAGACTGAGGCAAAACCCATTCAAGTGGAGTTCGCAAAGTGCCAGGGGGTGAGTGAGTGGTGGACGCACCTGTTGAGGCTGGAGGAACATCCAGGCACCTGCGTCCACTGTCAGAGGAGACTCCTGCTGCTTTCATTGTCCTGGGGCAGACACAGGCTGGACCACAAGCCTCCCAGCTTTGTGCCTGGCCTGCGCTGACCATGAGAAATGGGGCTGCCATGAACCCCCTTCCTTATTAAGGTCTCTAAAGCCTTTTTTTCTCCCAGGGTCCACAGATGATGAAAAATGTGTTTAATTCCACCGATGGCTGTGCGTTCATTTCCACCTTGCCTAAGATGGCCAGAGGAAATTAATGTGCACATAGGCATCTGGCCACTTATCAGTAAGAGCCCTGGTCCCTATACCTTTGCAGTCCAATAAGAAAGTTAACCATCGTCGTGAGGACCGTACCCGCTCGCGTCTGGACTTGGCAAGGTCATCAGATTCCATCAATTCCATCACTGCACAGCTCTAATTAGCAGGTCTGGGTAGCCCAGCAGGGTATCGCGAGGAAGCGTGGAGCTGCGCACTTGTTTTTTAATTCTAGCAATGATCTTATGATGCTGAGAGTGCCCACTTTACATATTTATACTGATTGCTTTTTCATTTACTCCACTTCCCGTTATGAAACACAAGTGGAGAGGCGTCCTAGACCAGCTTAATTGAGTTCAAGTTGTGTCGCTGGACACCAAGCAATGTGAAAAGCACGTTCCATTTCAGCTAAGTTATTATTTGGCCCTAAACCAAATGGATCTCCATTTTTCAAAGAGAATGCGTCAAATAAATACATGTGGAAAAAGTTCAAAATAAACCACCTTCATCATGTTGACTCTCTCCGCGCTGACATATATGGTAGAAATAAGCACTGGAATTAACACAAACATCTTTCCAACAGAACACAGAACACATTTTGAAGCACATCTTATAATAAGGACCCTTCACAATATGAGCAACTTCCAAGCATCCACTGCAGAAGAGGCGCTCTGCTCTGTATCACCCCTGGTCCCACAGCAGCCCTCAAAAACAAGTGCCAGCACTGCACATCTGGGATGGAGATGCTGAGGTTCAGAAAGGCAGAAGGGAGTGCCCAGTAGGCAGCTGTGCTGGGAACTGGCTGTAAAACCCAGGCACTTTTACCATCTTCCCCAGGCACCCCTGCCCCAGGGTCCTGACAGATCAGGCTTACACAGATACCAAAGTTTCACATTTCAATTTTACTGACATTAAGATGCTGAAAACTCTGCCGTTGCCCCAACTCAAAGGACTGAGTGAGGTAAGGTTGAACTGAAGGCAAATTCAGAGCCCGTGTTCTGAGTCAGAGCCGCACCTCGGACAGGAAATTAGGAGATCATGGGATCTGCTGGGGCTCTACACCCGGCCAGGGCCCACCTCCACCCCACCGGCAGCCTGTCTCCCTGCGGGGTGCATGTCAGAGGGGCCCTCACCTCTCTGAGTGGCCCTCCCTGTGGCACCCCTGCTTCAGCATCTGGTGCCCAGACCGTGTGGGTCTTTTGCTTCTTTGCAAAGTGTTCGGAGTCCCTCCCTGTGGGTTTTTGTCATGCAGTTGATTTTGGAATGTAGATTCATAGAGCTTTCTCAAAGGCTTCAGTGTGGTTTGACCTTCTCCACGTCCCTTGGGTTAGTCACCACGCCTGCTTGAAAGCAGGGAACATAGAAATAAATGTGGAATTTAATAAATGGATAGGTGGGGGTCTCAGGGCAGAGGAACAGGGTGAATAGAGAGCCTCATGTGGTTTGCAGGCAGTGGAGCTTGGGGCTTGGGCCAGTGGAGCAGGGTTGTGCTGTGCTGCAGAGACACCTCGACTCCATGGTGTGACGAGTGTCTTGGCTCAGAGCTGCCTGATTCTGGAGTAGCTGGGAAAGGTGGGTACCTGGTCTTCATAACAGAAGAAACAAAGCAAAAGAATTTCAAACAAGGAAAGAAAGGATATCCTGGCTGCTGAGAATATGGCTCTGGCCAGCCCAGAAAGGGTGAGGTGCCAGGTACCAGCCTCAGCAGATAAGGTTCTAGATTAATTCTGGTCATATGGCTGATGCTCATGACTTCTCATGTGTCAAGTAAGGCAGGGGCTCTCAAATTGTCTGTCTTGCTGCAGACTCCTAGAGGCTCCAGAGGGAATTTCAGGGTATTTGTAAGGTTAAAGCTATTTTTGTAATCTTGCTAAGAGGTCACTTGCCTTATACACTGTGTTGACATTTGCACTGATGTGCAAAAGTGAAGGCTGCAAGGAAGCTTGTGATGCCTCAGTTTGAATCAAAGCAGTGTTTCCAAAACACACTGTCCTCAGGACATTCGCAGCACCCATACACTTGCAGTGAGGTGGACAGATGACAGAGACATAGACAGAGACAAGATAGAAAAACACCAGTGTTACTTAAGAATGTCCTCAATGAGGCAATAAAAATATTAATTGTGTTACATCTTGACCATGGAGGACACATCTTTTTAATACCCTGAGTGGTGGAATAGAAACATACATAAATGTTTTGGCTGCACAGAAACAACACAAAGGCCCCAAGGAAAAGCAATTGCATTATTGTTTAAGTTATGAGCCGAACTAGCCATTTTCTTCACGAAACATTTGTATTTAAAGGAAAATCTATAATACACAAACTGTGGTTATTTAATGGATACTTAGATGATATTTTCTTAAACATGGAAAAAAAAAGTTGGCCTAACACTCCAAGGAAAACAGCTTTCAGTATTTATGAGAAATGATAAAATTGGAGAAGTTAAGCAAAAATTAGAGTTTTGGAGAACTTGTACCTGCCATTGAGAGAGTGACACGTCTCTGATATTTAAAAACTTTTCTGAAGAGATAGGTAGTGATATTGAAGAATGTGATTTTGATATCAGTAGCATAACATGTTAATATTTGGAGATCTGCATACCTCAGTGAATTTAATAGCAGACAGAAAATTTTCACATAACCCATGCATGATGTCACAAAACCATGCATGTGCAAAAGGCTTTATTCAAAGATAGACAAATGTTTGGCTTTTGTTTTAATCTAATAGAATGTGCACTTATTGTTGTCTGCTAGATCTCTAAGATTTCCTTCATTTTAAAAAAATTCCTTTCTCCCTCCATCCCAATTTTTTTTGTCTTCCTGGGTTATTTAATAAAGATCATTTTGGGGATCAAAAGTTCTTCTGCTTGCTCTAATCTGGTGCTTAAGCTATTGCTTGTGGGGTTATTTTATTTTATTGAATATGTCCTTCACTTCCAGGAGCTCTGCTGCATTGTTTTTTAAAGTATTAATTTATTTTTAAATTTCCTCCTTCATATTCTGGATACTTTTTCTCATTTCATTGTGTTGTCTAACTGAGTCTTATCTCTTTCATTTTCCTTAAGATAGTTACTACAAATTCCATTTTAGTCATTTCAAGGGTTTCCTGTTCTATAGGGTTTAGTACTTGAGAATTACTTTGTTTCTTTGCTAGTATCACATTTTCTTTTTTCCCATATATTTAGTATCTTTACATTGATTTCTGGTCATCTGGTAGATCAGTTTCTTTTTGTATCACTCTGGAGTGGACTTTGAGGAGGAATTCTTCCTTCTCCTTTTCCAGGCTCCTCTAGTGACTCTACTTGTCTCAGTGCAGCTGAATATGCTGCAGGCCACCTGCACAGAGGTAGTGGCTGTTACTGTGGTGGCAAGCATGCTTGCTGTGGTAGAAAGTGTGGTGCTGGCTGTTGTTGATGACTTCCACAGAAGTGTTGTGGGGCCTCCTGGGTCATGGTGGTGTTAGCTCCTGCTTTCTGTAAAGGCAGGCTGGAGGGCTACCTGGGGGTTTTACCTGCCTAAGCATGCCTAAACACAGAGGTACTGGCTCAAGCCTTTTGTCCATGAACTCTTTTTAGTCACAAACACACACGAAAAGATTAGATAACACTTCTTGATTCATTTTATGAGAGCAGCATTACCGTGATATCAGAAGTAGACAAAAAAATCACATGAAAATATAATATAAATGAAAAAAAATTTTTTTATCGGTAAGGGGATCGCAACCCTTGGCACCGTGTGGTCTGCACCATGCTCAGCCAGTGAGTGCACTGGACATCCCTATGTAGGATCCAAATCCACGGCCTTCGTGCTACTAGCACCGCACTCTCCCAAGTCAGTCACAGGACCAGCCCTATAAATATGAAAATTTCTGATAAATGCAGATATAGAAATCTGCAATCAATACTAGCAAACTGAATTCATCAACATGGAAAAATGATTATACACCATTACCAAATGGGATTATTTTACAGATGCAATTTCAACTTAACATCCAAATCAATTAATTCAATACAGAATATTAACAGGTTAAACAAAAATTGCAAGGATTCTCTCAACAGACACAGGAAAACATTTTCCAAATCCAACACCCATTTATTTAAAAACTGCTGGCAAACTAGGAATAGAAGGGATCTTTCTATACCTGCTAAAGTGGACCTAGAAAAAATTTACAGCTAATGCTATACTTAATGGTGAAACCCTTGTGCTCTAATTTATCTCAAACTTGGAGAACAAAAGATGAATGTCCACTATTACCATTCTATTTAACTTTGAAGTAAAAATTTTGCCAGCAAAACTTACATAAGAATTATAAGCAAAATTCTGAAAATTGAAAAAGAAGTAGGACTGTCATTGATTGCAAATGACATAAATTTGGTTATAAAATATTTAAGAAATTTGGGGCCAGCCCGTGGCTCACTTGGGAGAGTGTGGTGCTGATAACACCAAGGCCACAGCTTCGGATCCCTATATAGGGATGGCCGGTTAGCTCACTTGGGAAAGCGTGGTGCTGAGGACAAACACCAAGTCAAGGGTTAAGATCCCCTTACCAGTCATCTTTAAAAAAAATAAAAAATAAAAAAATAAAAAATATTTAAGAAATTTACTAAAACCCATTAAAACAAATGAGTTCAGCAAGAGCAAAAGATACAAGATCAACATAAAAAATCCAATTACTCATTATGTACTAGCAATGTGTAATCTTATAATAAAACTAAAAACAAAAAACAAACAAAAAAATTTCAGTCATAATAGCATCAAAAGAAAGAAATATTCACGAAAACTTTCACAAAATAAGTACAAGCCTTTACACTAAATAAATGAAAAATAAA
Organism: Cynocephalus volans; assembly: GCF_027409185.1. Lineage (NCBI taxonomy): Eukaryota > Metazoa > Chordata > Mammalia > Dermoptera > Cynocephalidae > Cynocephalus > Cynocephalus volans. The sequence goes on along the minus strand of NC_084463.1, from coordinate 44,546,864 downwards.
GCTGAAATATATGAAAGAAAAATCAAATAAATACAAATACACCCAGTGTTCAATGTTATATCATTGATGAAAATAGTCCTCAAATTCATCTAAAACTTTAATGCAATCCTTTCAAACTCCCAATTGTATGTTTATAGAAATTAATAAGCTTATTCTGGAATTTACATGAAAATGAAAAAGAAACTAAATATTCCAAACGACCTTGCAAATAAAAATTAACTGAATCATACTTCCTAATAACAAATCTCACTTGACAGTTACACAAATCAAGAGAGTAGTACTAACATAATTACAGATTCTTGTGAACTAATAAAATAGATTGGAAATTCCAGTTAAAAACACTTTCATTTATGGTAAATTGATTTTGACAAAGGTTCCAAAGAATTTCAATGAGGAAAGAACAGGGTTTTTTTTTCAACAGTGGTGCTGGGAAAATTACATACCTACCAGAAAATGTACGAAGTACGACCCATAACTCAAATCATAACACAAAAAATTTATGAAAATGGATCGTACACCATTTACCTCATAAGACACATACACAGTTTATCTCATAACAGATAAAACTATAAAATGCTTAGAGAAATATTGGAGGAAAATTTTGTAGTCTTGAATTGTGTAGTGATTTTTTAGATATCACATCAATAGCACAATAAAGAAAAAATGTTGAATTGTACATTCTCAAATATATAAAATGTTTTTATTTCAACAACACCATGAAGAAAGAAAAGAGAAAAGACATTGGGAGAAAATATTTCCAATTATATGTGTCTGAGTAGGACTAGTATCCAGAGTATAGACAGATATCTTACTAGTCAACAATAAAACAGACAACTGACCTACTTTAAAATGTGCAAAGGATTTGAATTAAAACAAATTCTACAAGGATGTTATATAGATTGTCAATAAATGTGAAAACCTGCACAATATCATTAGTTATTACAGAAATGCAAACCAAAACCAAAATGAGATCATAATTAACACCCACTACAAAGGCTGTAACAGACACAATAACAAGGATTGGCAAAAATGTGAAGAATACGGAAGCCTCTACATTGCAGGTGGGAGTGTAAAATAGTGCAAAACAATTGTAAATTTGTTTATCAATTGTAAACAAAGTGTAACAAAAATTTGCCAGTTTCTAAAATGTTATATAAAGTCTCAGTATGATACAGAAATTTTAATCCCAAATGTGTACCCAGAAGAACTGAAATCCTATTGCTACATGCAGACTCTTTTACAAGAGCCACAGTAAATATAACCAGAATTAAATTTTAAGAGAAAAATGTAAATCACATGTAAGATAAACTTTAAAAGACTCCAAAAGATTCAAATAAAGTTAAAATTGTTTAAATAAAGTAGTGCAACATTCTAAAGATGCCATCTTTAACACAATTTTACTTAACACAATCCACAAAAAGTTTATAGATAAAGGTAGAGGACCCAAAATGTATGAAAAGATAAAAAACATGGGAACTTACATTAAACCTACAGAAAGATATCAATTCTCACTTATCAGATTATCAAAAATTTTATGATCATCAGTAATGCTGTGGAGAAATAGGTACTGTGGTACATGTCTGCTAAAAAACCAAAATCATATAATCATTAAGTGGTGTGTGTGTGTGTGTGTGTGTGTGTGTGTGTGTGTGTGTGTGTGTGTGTGTGTGTGTATACAAAACACTTAGGCATTATCCTAAGATACAAGAATTCCACTCTAGGAATCTACCCTATGATTAGAACTTACAGACAGCTAATTTAATTGGTCTGGATGACAAGAAAGAGATGGAATAATTTATTGAAATCCCTGAGGTAGCTTTGAAAGCAGCCTTTGGTTTTCAATGACTGGCCCTGTGCTCAGTCACCCTCCTTACGCTGCACCACTTGGAGGTGGTCCTCACCCTGGGTTGAGGTGACAGCTTCCATAGCCAGGGCCACAGTCACTTGTTGCAGCAGGTCCCCATCCTGGTGGATGTCCAACCCCACCCTGACATCATCAGGTGCCCACGGCACCCTCAGATGCAGGAACTGCACAACCCTTCTGGGAGCAAGTGGACCCCCTGATTTGTCACTCATTTGTCTTGTCACTCTGCCTCTCATATCTACATGGACACCAGAGAAACAATTGGCAAAGAACAACCAACCAGTGGCCATTGAGAGAGGTACTGGGACCATCTGCCATTGGCTCTGTCAAGCATGCCAGAATTGCCTCATTTGCATATGCTCACAGTCCTCATCCAATCACACATCACCTACTTGGGAAGCTTCCAACTCCAGGCCTATAAATACCCCACCCTATCCCCACCCCACCTCCTTTGTGCTGCCTCTCTGGCCCTCGATGGCAAGCAACAGTGTGGTCATCATTCCAGATCCCACCTTCAAGAGGACATCATTCCCAAGAAAAGTTGTAAGAAGCCACCACCAAGAGTCAGAAGAAGAAAGGCAGGAGGCACAGGAATCTCCACCGAGAGAGCTGCTCCACCTAACTCTACCAGGTACTGAAGCAGATGCACCCCAAACCAGCATCTTCTGCAAGGCCCTGGGCATCATGACCTATGTCACCAACATCTTGGACACATCACTTGGGTGACCCCCAGCCTGGTACACAACAACAAGCGCTGGACCATCACGTCCAGCGTGCTGCAGATGGCTGTGCCCCTGGTGTTGCAGGAGAGATGGCCAAGCACCTGCGCCTGAGGGCATCACCACAGCACCAGCACCAAGTGAGGATGTCCTGGCCCCCTAAATTAGTTCAGAACAACATAGTCACACTTTTAAAATTTAAGTTTGTAGTCACTTCATTATATTTATTTTAGAACTCATTAAAATTATAATGTCATAAAGCATAGGGTATTATCAATATTTTATATTAATCACATTTAAGAAGATGACAGTCAAGGTCTTTTTCTTCTATTACTCCATAGTAGTTGTTATTAGATAAAATTTTTTCTGGCTACTAAATATGTATCTGAAGATGTCACTTTATGTCATTCACCAAATATGTGGAGAGTTAAAAACCACCATACATAAATGGCTGCTATTAATATTTGGCATAATTTCAAATACCTTCTTAAAATAAATTTAGGCTTATTATTTTATGTTTTCCAAATAAAAAAAAACTTAAAAAGTTTTCCATGTATTAGTTTGATTGAGATAGTTAATGATGAAAAATAATACTTTGTCAAATTTAAAAGAATAGCATCATCTTATTATATTTTAAAAATCATCTAAATAGTTTCCCTTCTGTTTCCTCCAAAAGTTACAATTTGTTGCTTGCTAATTAAAACATATAGACACGAATGTGACAAGCACATGAAAATTTTATTTTTGAAAGCCACGACAACATGTTTGAATTCCATATTTTTGAAAATGTAAGATAGAATGCAATCAGAATAGTTTGAAAACGGAAAGAAAAAAATACGATGATAATAGTTACTGTCCGTCTGTGAAGCTGAGGACATCAAGCCCTTGTGGCAAAACAGTGGAAGCTTCTGTCTCTGAACATTAGAACATGTTATGTTTTCTAGAGAAATAATAATAATAATAGTGTTAAAAGTTGAAAGTTCATGTACATATTTAGGGAGAACTATATCCAACAGGAGGGAACTTGATTATTCCTAATCAGTGTATGCGGAAAACAAAGAATAAATTTCTCCAAATTCTAATTTCCAAACTGGAGATATCTCTACATACCAGTGCATCCAGATTTGATGTGACTCTCATCTTATTACTATGATAAATGGTGCTTGTGGTAAAAAATAAAACATGCAGCCTTTACAAAAAAGAGTGCTATACTTTTTTGGTATCCTCTTGGTTGTGGTGGTTGGAAAAACACACAGGAAACAGAACGTTTAGTTGTTTATTCATTTTTAGACTTTTTGATCAAACCCTTCCAGTGTTTCACTCTATGCTACTTCTGCAGTGACACTTTCTTTGCCTATGCCTTTCCCTAGGAGAGCTGAGAAGTAAATGTCATGAAACCAGCAATACCCTTATCAGCAAGCACTGTGCATGCAGCTGCAGCACACGCTAAATTCACATGCTAAAGAAAAATACGCTACAAGTAATCCAGCAACATCAGAGGTGTGTGGTGCTTATCATATTTATTTATTTGGCATTTTCATGTTTTATAAAGGTTTTTCTCATGAAACTAATTTTCTTGGGAAAGGGGTATTCTTTTCCTGAAATTGCCACCCATGTCTCTCAGGTTACCAACTATTGCCACTAAATTAATCAACCCTCCCTCACCTATTGTCATCTGCAATTCTCATAATCTTTTTTATGCAGCTGATGTCCAGCTATAGGATGTAAAATGCTGCTCATAGAATGTGGTATAATTCATGAGGAAAATGACACTTTTGATCAATATAAAAATAAAATAAAACAAAATATTATTTTATCATATAGGTTACATACTTAAATCTAAATCAAACAGCAAAAATATCACTGTACAAATGATATTATTAGAAATAAAATAATTCACAACTAAATAGATATTACTACAAAGATGTGGAAATAGACTTTGCCAAATATCATTACTCTGAAAAACGTATTTGTCTTATACAGAATAGCACTTGATTTCTTATAAAGAGCTTCTTTATTTCATCATAGTCCTGCTTTTTATTTATGACACCTGATTTAAGCCCAAACACATTATAAATCTTTTCTTCCTGGTAGATATAATGTTGTTATTTTCCTCAACGTTATCCATGATTGTTCATATATGTAGGGATTTAAAATATTAATAATTGCCTAAGGTAAAACTCTGTGTAATGACAATGAACTTGTCCTGTATGCTCTGTCTTTTGTGAGTGCTCAGGTCTTCATCCTCAGTTTGTGGATTTCATAGTCATCACTTCTTAACAGTGAGAGGAAAAATGTGCTTTTAAATTTTAAATATTTTAATGGATCAGAAAGGTCTCAAGTTTTCTTTGCGCATTGACTAACCTATAGATGGTCTCAATGATCTCTTTTTCAGTATTTACAATGTGCCAGGCTTTATTTGTTTTTGTTTTTCTTTTTTTATTGGTTATGAATATTCATGAGATGCAAAGCTGATTGTCACCTCTCATGCCCATGATGGGAGGGCCAGGTTCATAATGGCAGCATACCCACTGCCCCAAATTGCATTTCTACCCCCTGTCCCCAACCCAATTATACCCAACCTCCCTCCCCCTCCCCTTTTCCCCCTCACACCACTTTGTAGCCCAGGGAATGTTCTCTCCCTCTGCAAGTCCAAAGCACTACTGTGGTCTTTCTTTCCTTCCTTCTTTCTCTCTTAGCTCCCACATATGAGTGAGTACATGTGGTATTTATCCCTCTGTGCTTTGCTTATGTCACTCAACATGAGTTTTTCCAGGCTCATCCACACTGTTGCAAATGGGAGTATTTCATTCTTTTTTACAGCAGAGCAATATCCCATGGTGTATATATGCTACAATTTTTTTTTTATCCAATCATTCATTGATGGACATTTGGGTTGGTTCCATGTGTTGGCAATTATAAACAAAGCTGTGATGAAAATGGGAGTGCAGGTATTCCTTTGACATGATGATTTCCATTCCTCTGGGTATATACCCAGAAGTGGGATTGTTGGATCATATGGAAGATCTATCTGTAGTTGTTTGAGAAAACTCCATACTGTTTTCCATAGTGGTTGTACCAATTTACAGTCCACCAACAGTGTAGGAGTGTTCCCTTTTCTCCACACCCTCACCAGCATTTGTTATTCACCATCTTTTTGATTATAGTCAGTCTAACTGGGGTGAGTTGGTATCTCAATGTAGTTTTAATTTGCATTTCCCTGATGACTAGTGATGTTGAGCATTTTTTCATGTACCTGTTGGCCATTTGTATGTCCTCCTTTAAAAAATGTCTATTCAGCTCCTTTGCCCATTTTTTAAATTGGGTTATTTGGTTTTTACTGTATAACTATTTGAGTTCCTTGTATATTATGGATATTAATCCCTTGTCAGATGCATAGTTAGCAAAAATTTTCTCCCACTCTGTAGGTTTTTGTTTCACTCTGTTGATTGTTTCCTTTGCTGTGCAGATGTTTTTAGTTTAGTATAGTCCCATTTGTTTATTTTTGCTTGTGCTTTCAGGCTCATGTTTATAATGTATGTGCCCAGATTTAGTTGCTGAAGTGTTTCACCTATATTTTCCCTTAGTAATTTTACAGTTTCAGGCCTTATTCATTTTGAGTTAATTTTAGTGTATGCTGAGAGATGCATATCTAGTTTCACTCTTCTGCATATGGATATCCAGTTTTCCCAGCACCACTTGTCAAAGAAGCAGTCTTTTCCCCAATGTAGATTTTTGTTGCCTTTGTCCAATATCACTTGGCTGTAAGCCTGAGGGGTGATTTCTGGATTCTCAGTTCTACTCCACTGGTCTGAATGTCTGTTTTAAAACTAATACCATGCTGTTTTGTTTACAACAGCTTTGTAGTATAATTTGAAGTCAGGTAGTGTTATGCCTCCGACTTTATTTATTTTTTCTCAGGATTGCTTTAGCTATTTGGGGTCTTTTGTTGTTCCGTATGAAGGGTAAGATTGTTTTTTCCATTTCTGTGAAGAATGTTTTGGTATTTTGATAGGGATTGCATTGAATCTGTAGATTGCTTTGGGTTGTATAGACATCTTCACAATGTTAATTCTTCCAATCCAAGGACATGGAATATCTTTTCATTTTTTTGTATCTTCTTTAATTTCTTTCAGAAGTAGTTTGTAGTTCTCATAGTAGAGGTCTTTCACCTCCTTGGTTAAATAGATCCCCAGGCATTTTATTTTTTTGGGACAATTGTAAATGGGCTTACTTTCTTTGTTCCTCTTTCCGTTAGTTCATTATTTGAGTATATAAATGCAACTAAATTTTGGGCATTTATTTTGTATCCTGCAACATCGCTGAAGTTATTAAAGAGCTCTAGGAGTTTTTTGATAGAGTCTTTAGGTTTTTGTATATAGAGTATCATGTCATCTGCAAATAGAGACAGTTTGACTTCATCTTTTCCAATCTGGATTCCCTTTATTTCTTTCTCTTGCCTGATTGTTCTGTCTATTACATCCAGTACTATTTTAAACAGAAGTAGTGAGAGTGGGCATCCTTGTCTTGTTCCTGTTCTTAAGGGAAAGGTCCTCAGTTTTTCCCCATTCAGAATGATACCGGTGGTGGGCTTGTCATAAATGGCTTTTATTGTGTTGAGATACTTTTCTTTTCTACCTAATTTGTTGAAAGTCTTTATCATGAAGCGATGTTGAATTTTCTCAAGTGGCTTTTCAGCATCTATTGAGATAATCATATGTTCTTTGTCCTTGAGTTTGTGGATGTGATGTATCACGTTTATTGACTTTAATGTGCTGAACCATCCTTTGCCTGGGATGAATCCCACTTAATCATAGTGTATATATTTTTTTAATGTGTTGCTGTATTCTGATTGCTAATATTTTGTTCTAGATATTTGCTTCGGTGTTCTTCAAGGACATTGGCCTGTAATTTTCTTTTTTTTTACTGTGTCTTTAACTGTTTTTGGTATCAGAGTTATGTTGGCCTTGTGGAATGAGTTTGGGAGAGTAGCTTCTGTTTTAATTGTTTGGAATAGTTTGAGGAGAATTGGCATTAACTTCTCTTTAAAAGTTTGATAGAATTCAGCTGTTAAGCCATCTGGACCCGGACTTTTCCCCATTGGAAGATTGCTAATTACTTCTTCAATCTTATTGCTTATTATTGGTCTGTTCAGGTTTTCTATCTCTTCTTGGTTCAGTCTTGGTCATTTGTATGTGTCTGGAAACTTATCCATACCTTCCAGATTTTCACATTTGTTGTCATACAGTTGTTTATAATAGTCCGTAATAATTGTTTGTATTTCTGTAGTATTGGTTGTTATGGCTCCCTTTTCATTTCTGATTTCTGTAATTTAGGTCTTCTGTCTTCTTTTTCTGTTAAGCTAGCTAACGGTTTGTCTATTTCATTTATCTTCTTGAAAAACCAACTTTTTGTTTTGATGATCTTTATTGTTTTGGGGGGTCTTTATCTCATTGAGTTCTGCTCTGTTCTTAATTTCTTTCCATCTGCTACCTTTAGGTTTGGATTGTTGTTGTTTTTCAAGTTCTTTGAGGTGTAGTGTTAGGTCATCTATTTGAAGTCTTTCTGTTCTTTTGATGTAAACATTTATTGCAATAAATTTGCCTCTTAGTACTGCTTTTGCAGTATCCCACAGGTTTTGGTATGATGTATCTTTATTTTCATTAGTTTCTAGAAATGTTTTTGATTTCCTTTTAATTTCTTTTTGGACCCATTGGTTATTCAGGAGCCTATTATTTAGTTTCCATGTATTTGTATAGTTTCCAGAGTTTTGCTTATTATTAAATTCCAATTTTTGTCTATTGTGGTCTGAAAAGATATTTGGAATGATTTCAATATTTTTAAGATTGCTGAAACTAGATTTGTGACCTAACACATGTTCTATCCCAGAGAATGTTCCATGAGCTGATGAAAAGAAAGTATATTCTTTAGTTCCTGGGTGAAATGTTCTGTATATATTTGCGAGTCCAGTTGGTATAAGGTGTAGATTAAATCCTGTGTCTCTTTGTTGACTTGTTGCCTGGAAGATCTATATATACCATACTGAGAGAGGGGTGTTAAGATGACTCACTATTAATGTATTAGGGCCTATTTCTTTCTTTAGGTGTAAGAATGTGTGCTTTATATATCCAGGTGCTCCAGTATTGGGTGCATACATATTTATGATTAATGATTTCCATTCCTCTGATTATATTCCCAGCAGTGGCATAGCTGGATCATATGGTAGATCTATCTGCAATTGTTTGAGGAAACTCCATAACATTTTCAATAGAGGCTACACCATTTTGCAGTCCCACAAACAGTGTAAGAGAGTTCCTTTTTCTCCACAACCATACCAGAATTTATCATTCTCAGTCTTTTGGATATTAGAACCAAACAGGGGTGAGATGGTATCTCAGTGTGGTTTTGATTGGCATTTCCCGAATGCTGAGTGATGTTGAGCATTTTCATGTGTCTGTTGGCCATTTGTATATCTTCCTTTGAGAAATGTCTATTTAGCTCTTTTGCCCATTTTTTAATTGGGTTATTTGGTTTTTTTGTTGTTGTTGTTGTAAAGTTGTTTCAGTTCCTTGTATATTCTGGATATTAATGCTTTGCCAGATGGATATTTTGCAAATATTTTCTCCCACTCTCTTGGCTGTCTTTTAACTCTGTTAATTGTTTCTTTTGCTGTGCAGAAACTTTTTAGTTTGATATAATCCCATTTGTTCATTTTTCCTTTGGTTGCCCATGCTTTTGGGGTTGTATTCATGAAGTCTGTGCCCAGTCCACTTCCTGGAGTGTTTCTCCTATGTTGTCTTTACAAAGTTTTATTGTTTCGGGGTGTATATTTAATTCTTTAAACCATTTTGAGTTGATTTTGGTATATGGTGAGAGGTATGGGTCTAGTTTCATTCTCCTGCATATGGATATCCAGTTATCCCAGCATCATTTGCTGAAGAGGCAGTCTCTTCTCCAATGTATAGGCTTGGTGCCTTTGTCAATGATCAGATTGCTGTAAGTGAGTGGGTTGATTTCTGGATTCTCTATACTATTCTATTGATGAGTATTTCTGTTTTTATGCCAGTACCATGCTGTTTTGGTTATTATAGCTTTGTAGTATAGTTTAAAGTCAGGTACTGTTGTGCCTCCAGCTTTATGTTTTTGGCTCAGAATTGCATTAGCTATGTGTGGTCTTTTGTTACTCCATATAAATTTCTGGATAGTTGTATCCATTTCTGAGAAAAATGTCATTGGAATTTTGATGGGGATTGCATTGAATTTGTATATCACTTTGGGTAGTATGGACATTTTCACTATGTTGATTCTTCCAATCCAAGAGCATGGGGTATCTTTCCATCTTCATGTATCTTCTTTAATTTCTCTCAACAGTGGTTTGTAGTTCTCATTATGGAGATTTTTCACATCCTTGGTTAACTCTATTCTTAAGTATTTTATTCTTTTGGTGGCTATTGTAAATGGGCAAGCTTTCTTGATTTCTCTTTCTGAGTGTTCACTACTGGAGAATAGAAATGCTACTGATTTTTGTGTGTTGATTTTGTATCCTGCTACTTTGCTGAAATCATTTATCAACTCCAAGAGTTTTTATGTAGAGGCTTTAGGCTATTCGATATATAGGACATGTCATACATGTCATCTGCAAACATGGACAGTTTGACTTCATCTTTTCCAATCTAGGTGCTTTTTATTTCCTTCTCTTCTCTGATTGCTCTGGATAGCACTTCCAACACTATGTTGAATACGAGTGGTGAGAGAGGGCATCCTTGTCTAGTTCCTGTTCTTAAAGGGAAAGCTTTCAGCTTTTGCCCATTAAGGATGATATCTATACATAACAAAAATTAGTTAAGAAAAAGGTGATATTACAACTGATACATCAGAGATACAAGAAATCATTAGAGACTACTATAAACAACTATATGCCAACAAATTTGAAAATCTGGAGGAAATGGATAAATTTCTGGACACACACAAACTACCAAAAGTGAGCCAAGATGATGTAGAAAACTGAACAGACCAATAACTATAAAAGAGATTGAAGCTGTTATCAGAAGGCTCCCAACAAAGAAAAGCCCAGGACCAGATGGGTTCACAGCAGAATTCTACTAAACATTCAAAGAGGAATTGACACCAATTCTTTACAAACTATTCCAAAAGATTCAAACAGAGGTAATTCTCCCAAACTCATTCGATGAAGCAAACATCACCCCGATACCAAAACCAGGTAAAGATACAACAACAACAAAAAACTAGAAGCCAATATCCTTGATGAATTTAGATGCAAAAATCCTCAATAAAATACAAGCTAACAGAATACAGCAACGCATATGCAAAATTATACATGATGATCAACTGGGATTGATCCCAGGGATGCAAGGTTGGTTCAACATATGCAAATCAATAAATGTGATACACCATATCAATAAAGTAAAACACAAGGACCATATGCTCATCTCTATAGATGCTGAAAAAGCATTTAACAAAATTTAACACTCGTTCATGACAAAGGCTCTCTACAAGTTAAACATATTTCTATTGAAGTACTAATTTAGTGCCACCAATATATAAGAAGAAAATAGCACTTTTTAAAATCAATATAATGGGGTAAAATGAATCAAAATAATTTTGTGTATAAGCATTTTGCCCACCAAAGGAATTATCTTTTAGCATCTAGATACATAGATACACAGATAGACAGACAGACATATTGAAGGGGAATGCTTGTGCTCTGTATTCTACATACTAAGGCTTCAATGTAAAATTTTTACATAAACTGTGATAATGCTCAATATTTTTTTTGGAAAAATATTCCAAAGTGAATATAGACAGTACAGAAGTGGTTCAGTAAAGTTTCATGAAAATAGCACTTATTAATTAAATGATCAAAAAGTAAGTGGATTAAAAAATTAGTGGATTAAAATTAACTAAAATTATTTGTGTTCATAAACTGCATCTGTAACCAAATTTTTTAAATCAAAAAAAGGAAATGGATAGCAGCCCTTCAGAGTTGTCATTTTTAAAGGTATTACCCAGGCTTTATTACCAAAGATGATTCCTCTTTTGTTCCTTACACAAGTAATTAAAATAGAAAGATTAAACAAGAGAACTCAGAAAGAGATTAGTTTTTCCTCCACCACCTGTGAGCTGGTGATAATGATGTCTGTTTAGTGACTTTATGAAATTACTTCCCATGCAAGTTTCACCAAGTTCAGGTCCTTCTACCTCTAAAGGAAATCACACACCTGTTTGCTCATTTGGAATTCTGAACAATGATGATCCCCAAGGCCTTGCATTATGTGACAAGTAGATCTATATTGATATTTTTTTCTACTAGGATATAGTTCTCTTTGAGTTTCTTTCTTTCTTATTCTCTAGGATCAAGGTGAGGATGAGCCTCAGAGACTTGGTTTCTATAAAGGAAAGTTGTTGGAGGCCTATGGGTTTGCTGCCTGTTCAAAATAGTCTGGATACATCCTCTTCTAATAACAATAGCAGGCTATCTAAATCTACTCACAAGTATATCAGGTAAACAACTAAATACATCCTTGTTGTGAACATGAACAGCACATGCATTTAAAATGATTGCCTTAGGCTTCTGGCCAAGATGGTCGAATAGACCATCCCCAGTGTCATTCTCTCCCACAAATGAACCAATTTAAAACTATTAAAAAGCAACAACAGCCAGGCTGGGACTGCTAGAGCTCAGGGGAAGAGTAGGAGAGACCTACAAAGTGCAGGAAGGTGGGAGAAGCCACGATGAGAGAAAGAAAAAAACACTCCCAACATTTCATGCCATGGCTGCTTTAAGGCTGGAGCTGCTGAGCACATGGAGCAGAAGCAGCAAAAAGCAGTGGCTGTGCCCTTCAGATGAAGTTGCTTGGAAGTGGCAGGGGAGAAGAGGGCCTTGGTGGCCCCCAGGCCAGCAGTACCTCCAAGAGTGTTCCCATGGACCCACATAGGAGCCAGAAGCCACAACAAATGAGAAAACAGAGCCACTCAGAGGCCAGTGAGTCATCGCAAGGGACCAGAGCATGGCCCGTCCCACGTGAAGTGTTTGGAGCACAGGCAGTGGGGAGATGGGTCCACCAGGAGAACACTGGGGCACAGCAAGGACAGCTGATCTGCCCCCCAATCAGTGCAGGACCACTAAGAGGAGACTGGTCAGAAATATAGAATTACAAGGGGTGCAGTTTGATGAGAAGACTGAGGCCCAGACCAGTGTTTCTACACAACTCAGGTGCATCAGATTTCACCAGATCTGAAAGTACCTATAAAGTCAACTATTAAAACCTGAGCTGCACAAAAAGCCTTCCCTAGGGAACCAGCAGCAAAGTAGCAATTTAGTTCAACTACACAGCTCAAGTTCTGGTCCCCAGAGGAAGTTCCCCCATTTTAGAAGTAAGCAAAGGACAACAAATTAGTTCCAATGCAGAGTTTAAGTGGTGGGAACAGCAAATAATCCAACACAGAACTGAAAGAAAAAACGAAGTCTCTGTCACAACCAGAGACAAAATTTGATAACCAGTAAAGGTCTCATTTCACCAAAGAACACCTGTAACACCTAGAAGGATCAGAAGTCCCCTGGGCTAACAAGCCAGGAAGGGGGAAGAGCAAGAGACCTCAGCCATGCCCCCCCACACCCACAACCAGTCCTGAGGATGGGGGCGGATGGCCTAGGCCACATATCCCTGACGAGTGCAACCATGCCAGCGACGACCACCAAACTGCTGCAATAGGTGCCCCAACCTCACCCAAGCCAGGGCAGCTGGGGGCTGAGGGCCTTGTCCACGCCCCCCCACATGAGCAACCAGCGCAGTGACAACCACCAAGCCACTGCAGGAGGCACACCGGGCTCTCGCGAGCTGGAGTGGTAGGGGATTGAGGGTCTCGACCACACCCCCTCATGCTCAACCAGCCCAGTGATGACCAGCAAGCTTCAGCAAGAAGGGCCCTAGTTTCCTGAGCTGGAGTGGTGGGGGGAGAGGGCTATTGCCACACCCTCTTGACATCTGCACCCAGCCCGGCAATAACCAAGCCACTTCTGGAAGCTCCCCGGTCTCTCCTGTGGGTACGTGGAGGATGCCGCAGGCCTCAATCCCACCCCTCTTCCCTCCTCTTTCCTCCTCCCTCTACCCCATTTCCCTCTCCCTCTCCCTCCCAGCTGCTCTGCAACAACATCATAGATAGAATGTAAAAAAATAATATTAATGAAATTAAAAAAAACTTTTTTTTAAATAAAAAAATAATATGACTGCCTTGAAGCAGAAAATTGTGAAATCCAATAATGTCACCTCCTATCTGTGGGATCCTCCTAGCTTCCAATACCCCTCCTTGGCCCAATAAAATTTTATATTGATATTTTGTATTTATAATCACCCAAGAAGTGCTTATAGTCATAAAGACTGTATGGTCACTGAAATCAAAGGAGCAATTTGGACTCAAAAAAATGTTATGTCTCTGTGTCCATAAGGCACAGACATAGGGCTCTTTTCAATTGAATAACTAGATTATAGGAAATGACCCCAAAGCACCAGATATTAACTCAGGCCCTCTCTCCACCACCCAAGCTAAGAAGATTCAGCAATGTGAGGAGATTCAGGAATACAGAGGCAAGAGTACCTGTCAGGAAAAAAACAAAACAAACAAACAAACAAAAACCTCCGCCTCTTGAAGAGAGTGTTCTACTTAAAATCCATCACAATTAAATTCAGCATTTAAATCATTTCTTGCATCATGAGACTTCACTGTGTTGGGGGGAGAAGTCAGATGTTGTATTACAATGTGGTTCAGGGTAAGATGACCCTCTATTATTGTGAAAGAATGAGTGTCATGTTATTCTGGCTACACTTTTTGTGAGAATTATTTACTGTGAGCTTGGAACAGATTCTGATAATGAGACAATAGCAAAAGAGTAATTTTCTCAAGACAGTCAATTTTCCCAGGAAGTAAGAAGGCGGCTGGCTGTGGATCCGTATTGGCTTTTCAAGGCTGTTAAAAGTCTTTTCAAAGGAGCTTAAAGTGCTTGAACCTCTCCTGCCACAATTAAGGCTCAGTGCTATGTTGTTTTTGCTGTTGTTGTTTCCTTTGGTTGCAACCAAAGTGTCAGGCCAATCTGTTTGTTCCAAGGAGACTGTATTCATCTCAACTGAATATAAGAAAACCAATGACAGGGGTATTATTCAAACTGCCATCAAGGGCCCTTATCTCCCTGGAACCAAGGCTGCAGGTAAAAACAAAGCCCAGGATGGGATCCTGGCCCAGAAGACTCTCAGGGATCCCACTTGCCGAATGCTACATGCTGTTGTCCAAGAATCTCGGTTGTTCTGAAGTCATTGTATGCAACGCTAAATGTCCTCAGCCACGTCCACCAATATTTAACTCAGGACTCAAAGGATAAGCGAGTACATATTTTGAAGGCTGTCATTAAACAGCTAGTCTGAGGTAGGAACTATAGCATCAGTATCTGCCATACTGAGGTCAATCAACCATGTGAATTTATGAAGCTGGATTCAATGCTCCTAATGCAACTTCCAGCTTTATGATCCTGTGATTCACATGCTAAAATTAAAAATAAAGAGAGAAGATTAGGAAAAAGGAAGGGGGACAGAAAGAAAGAAGCCCAGGGCAGGGGGTGGGGAGGGTAGGAAATAGGCACATGGTAGGGATCAGAAGAGCAAGCATCACACAACATACAGAATAGGCAGAGATAACAGGAGGGATGGATTCCAAAGATTTGCCAATGGTCTTCCCTTAAGTCCTCAGGTCAGCGTAGAAGGGGACGTAAAGTAAGCTAAACTACTCATTGCTATTGAACCCAGGAGAAAATCAATAGCAACTTCAAGAGTTCATGCAGTTTCACCATAGCAGCCCCATTAAAATCCTCTGCATTTCTTTGCTTAAGCTTCATATGCTCCATAGAGAAAACACTGACTCAGAAGAAGGAAGTTTATAAATTCTGGGCCATATTTCATTGAGTGCTGTTATCCCATAAAATAGAAGTAGAGAATACAGACATGGAGCTTTGCATCCAGAGCATATGTAGAAAGTGCATGTGAAACTCTAGTGTCACAAACTTCTTTCTTCTCACATCACTCCCATCACAAAAAATAAGAATTGATAATGCTGTTTGTTATCTGAGTATGAAGTTTTAATTTTATATTCTAAAAGCATAATAATGAACCAAATGAAAGAAAAACTAACAAATCAACAGGTGAGTAAAATTCATAACAGGACAAACTTATCAGAAAAATAAAGCAATTTAAGACCAGAATAATGATGCTGAAAATGAGACTGATATCCTCATGGTTACATCATCAGTCTGTATAAAAGCAATCAATGGTACGTGTAACTTAGAGAAAAATATGAAACTTATTGGTAGATAATTGATTAGTAATTTCCTTTAGGTGAAAAGAAGACACTTGGTAATTAATTTAAAAAGGGAATGAAAGAGAGAAAACTCAATCCTGTGACAACTTTTATTATATCATTTTCATCAGTGAAAGAATCTCAGTGCAGCGCAGAAGAGGAGGTCGGCAGCCTTCACGCACCTGCTTCTCCGTGAGAACGACTCTCCCCAGTCACTGATCTTCTAGACCTTTCATGGTGACAGTGAAGTCAATGATGGAGGTATGGGCACTCACTTCAGGGGTGTAGGCTGGACTGGGCAGTTTGGTGGTGATGTAGAGCATGAAGCCACTCGGAACATCTACTTCCTTTTCACCAACTTTCACCTTTTTTATAAAAAGGAAGTAAAAATGATAAAACAGAGATACATCTTACCGTGACCTTTCTGCATAGAATCAAATATTGCTTTAAGCAATTACGGAACTGTCATTTGTATGCTAAAAAAATGGTCATTAGGCATTCACAGGGTTTCAAACCACAAAACTGCAGGAATGAAGGAAGAAAGGAACTTCATAAATATAAAATTTAGTTCCAAAATGTTGTGATCATACCACAGAAGCAAGATGGATCCCTCACCCAAAATTTGGTTCAGAGATCGAGACAGATGATGCCACACGTACCCAAAAGGGTAAGAAAAGGCTTATTACTTGCGTAATGAGATTTTCTGGGGAGATCAGCGCTGGCTCCCAAGCAGGACCCAAAAATGGCTTGAAAGAGCATGGAGGGGCAGCTGCTTTAGGGTTTCATGGTGGTTAGGGGCTGGGGCTGGGATGAGTGTTCCCACACCTGGGTGTGGACAGGGACTTCTGTGGTTTGGATTTCTGACCAGTGCCAAAGGAGAGTGCCCAGGTTTCCTTATCAGCTTGCAGATGTGGAGCAGAAGGGGAGAGGGGTGTGGAGGGGTCAAAATCTGTCAAGAGTTGTGTTAGTCTGTTTCTGAAGCCATAACAATACCCAAACGGGGTAATTTGCAAGAAAACCAAATTTATTGCTTACAGTTTCAGAGGCTGGGAAGTCCAAAATCCAGGGAACACATCTGGTGAAGGCCTTGGTGGTGACAGTAACACAGGGGTCTCACGTGGCAGAATGGCAGAGCAGAGAGAGAGACTCTCACGTGCTCTCCTTTTAAAGCCCACAGAACCATACCTAAGACCACCATTATTAGGGCATGGTCCTCAGAATCTAATCACCTCTTCAAGGCTTCACCTTTCAATTACCATAATAGGATTTCCCACCCTAAACAATTACAGTGGGTATTAAGCTTCAATGACTTTGGGGAACCATTCAATCCACTGCGAGTCAAACATCAAAATGGAGACACACTCTCCATTACAAAGGTGAAGTAGATATTCCTAAAAGGATTGCTCTTGAACACTTTAATCCCAACTCAGGAAGTGTAGAAGAGAAAAACAAATTTCTCTTGCCACTGACTAAAATTTAAGTTGCTGCCTATTGAGAGAATTCCACATATGTCATGTTTACCTGGACTCACGGTGATTGTTCTGCACATTGTTATCAATATGTTTAACCTACCTTAAAGGTAGACCCAGTTTTAATGAGATTTCTTTCCAAAATATTGTCCAGGGCTGGATCCAGTTCTTCCCCAACATCTTCAATAAGCAAGGGCCTTCCTAGAGAAAGGCTGTCCTCCAGGTGGTTTCTGAAGTACTTGTGATTTAGAGATGTGATCTAGAAACACGGTCAATAGGTCAGTCCTGACAGACAGTATCATGATGCAATGCACAGGGATAACTGGCATTAAATCATGCCTAAAGCATTATATTGCTAGAGACAAATAGATTTTTAGAGATCCCTGGCTTTGGAGCCCATACTTGGTAAAATGGTACAGAAAGCTCAAACTGTTTCCACTCTTTTCTTTAGAGACTATTATTCTCTTTTACCAGGAAGCATGTAGAGGCTCTGTGAGGCAGCTTTGCTCTTCCTTTACTATCACCATTTTTGTGACAAATAATGGAATAATTAGGAAGTGTTCTTATAAAGTGCTGCACACTTAGTGTGATACAGCTCTGTCCTTCTCTGTTTACCTAACAGAGCCCTAGACTTTAACAGGATAGAATCTGAAGCCAATGAAATATGGCATTAGCAAAGGTCATCATTTGGCAGACCTTGGAGGTTCCATTCACTAATAGTAGGAACATCAATCAACATCTCATTGAGATTTAGATTGTTTCCAAATGGAATTTCCCAGGCTTTCATTTCCTTCTGCCAGTCATTTAACAGCAGATCATGAAACTCTTGCTTAAATGGACCAGAATAAGATAGAAAAGCCGTAGCCAACAATACATCTCCTAAAACAGAAAATACAAACATCACTGGAATACTTTATGATCATCTTTGCAATTGTGAAACATATTAAAAATGAAAAAAATTAAAAAGACAATCATTCTTTTAAACCAAGTTCCAAAAATCAAATTGTAATCACATGTTGCTGTGCCTTGGTGAATAAGCAGTAGTTTGATTCATTGTTAAACAAGGTCCACATGGCCTACCAAGTAATAACTGCGAGTAGTCAAGCATTGGACTATTTTGACTTTTTTTTTTTTTTTTTTTTTTTGTCATTTTTTCGTGACCGGCACTCAGCCAGTGAGTGCACTGGTCATTCCTATATAGGATCCGAACCCGCGGCGGGAGCGTCGCCGCGCTCCCAGCGCAGCACTCTACCGAGTGCGCCACGGGCTCGGCCCTATTTTGACTTTTGTTGGAAGTGAGAGGATGACCTCTGAGTTTAAGAGATGCAAAACCTCAAGACAACACTTCAATTCAAAGTGACCTTGACCAACACACCCATGCACTCCATTCTCATGGAAGAATTCAAAAGTAACCTGATAATAAGAGATGTAATGGTCATTAACACATCTAATAAGGATAGCATAGATGCCAGACCAATGTCCATCCCTCTGAAACGGCTGGAGAGACACACACACACACACGCACACGCACACGCACACAAACACACAGAGGAATTTGAAATAATCAAGTATTTTTTTTATTTTAATGAAAGCTTGAGCTTGCTAACTCCCTATCGGAGTCAACACATAATCCGATTAGGAAAAGAATTTGCATACCTATGAGTCTTTTAGTTTGTGCAGCAAACTCCTTACTTTGCTCTGTCCCTCTTTGTTTCTCGCCTGCCAAGCCCCTGATCAGCGTGGCTGCCGTCTGCATCTTGCGTCTGCATCTTGCATCTGCATCTTGCATCTGCATCTTGCGTCTGCACGGCTCTGCATCTTCAAGCAAGGTCTAAAAAAGGCCGTAACCTGAAGAAAACTTTTATTGAGATAAACATAGGTTCCGGTTCAAAAATATGGCTTTAAAACATTATACATTATCTGCCTTTCTGAGACAGGTGAGCTGTTTATTTCTCAGAAAGCCTGAGATTCCATTTTCCTGTGTCTGTGTCAGCCCATTCCTATCTCTGTGTCCTATTCACGCAACTTGGGTGGATCCCTCCAGCTAGTGCCTTGAGCCAAGTGGTTAGATAGGCCCTCCTCACATGTTAATAACTGTGAGAGATAATGAAAATTTGCATCATTTATGATTTCCCTACCAAAAAAATGGAAATAGAATACAAGCATACATGCTAATATCACATAGCACAAAAAAAATGTAAAGAAATACATCTCCTTAGTTGAAAGTTAGGATTATCTCTCATATTGAAGTTCTGGTAACATCATTGCTTTATCTAACTCCACACCTCATTTTATTGTGGGTGAAAACTTAGATTGTGGTGCTCTGAGGCTCCTGCACAAATTTCAGCCATGCTTGACTTAGCAGATCCGCTCCTGCTGTTTTCCAAGTCAGTAAAAGGCCTTTAACCTGCACGTTCGCATAGTGTCGCCGCTCAGTGCTTAGTTCTTAAAAACAAATGGTTCTGTTTCTCTATGTTTAAGACACAATACACAATGCAGTGTTTTTCAAAAACAAGATATTTATTTGTCTGTCATAGTCTACTTTCTGTTTCTCTTCCTCCTACAGTTAATGCAAAGAAATTGAGAGGCTGGCTCACCTCCACATCTATGACACCGTGTTTTTTATCCCCAGGAGGAAAGATGCCAGCTGGGAAGTATGATTCTACATCATTTATTAGAAACACATTTTTCATTTAGAAGAGACTTTTAATATTGATTTGTTTTCCCTAAATTCTCCACTCCACTCCCATTCAGCCATATGAAAAAATGGCCAGGCCTCTCTCTTCCTGGTTTTTGTTTTCTGGAAGCCCAGGCTCCTTTTGGGGATTGGGATATGCGGGAAGAGAGAAGAGAAAATATCTGAGAGTACAAGAGAGAGAAGCAGATCGTCCTCTCTGCCTGGTGGGGAGGAGTATACAGAATCGACTCAGTGTCTGAGTAGCAGCCTTCCCAAGGTTCGCTCTTTTATGGGACCCAGATGGGAGACTAGCTCTCCAGGAGGCCGAGAGAAGCTAGACCCTGAGCAAAGACCCTGTGTCCCATGTAGAGAGCAGCCATGACACACCCTCCTTTAAAGGGCCATGCAGGCCTGCACCATGATGAGCTGGAGACTAGAGGCCATTTGCCTGCCTCCTGGGTGGCCCACAGCCCCGTGGACCCTCATGGAGCCCTGTGGAGGTGGGAGAGCAGCAAAAATGACTGAAGATCAAGGTCACGGGGGAGGGCAGGAGGGCTCATAGCCAGATCCTTTCTTTCTCAATTAAAGAAATTTGACATTTGTGGAAACGCAAATCTTAAAGTTAGAGCCATAGTTTTACAGTCACAATTCTTGTGTGGTCCTCTGATTATTTACCTAATAGCAGATGCTCAAAAACAAAAATGCTTATTGAATAAGTTAATGGGAAAATGTTAAAATTTAAACACAATACAATGAGAAAGTAAAATATTTTTATGGTATTCATTAGTGCTTCCTGGTACAAGTGAGCATCCAAAATGGTAGAAATGAACACTCCTTCCTCACAGTTTCTAATGTGGGCTCTAACAAACTGCAATGTTAATTTTCTCCTTATATAAGTGAATTGTCTGGGGTGTAAATATACAAACCCATATAGGTGCTATATAATCGTTCCTTTGAATCTTCTAAAATCCTCTTGCTTTGCTTTCAGGAGACTTACCTTCAAGAGAAAATACCATATCTCATGCATTCAGTGGAACCTAATGTTATCTAAACTCCTTTACTGGGTCTCCTGTGAGACTAACAGCACAGGAATCTCAATCTGGCCAAGTGAAGGTTGGGGCAGAGGTGAATTCCGTTAAATTATCAAGGAAAGAGTAGAGTGAATCTAGCTCTTATTTACCAAAAACAGAATTTATCAGAGACAGATATGTATTTTGTAGAATCAGAACCTTACATAATCTGGGGAAACCACCTTAAGAAGAATTATTAGAGAATTTTTATAAATATAAAAAATGAAAGTGATATGCATTTAGAGGAAAAGAAGTTATGACCAAGGCCTGTGACTTAGAAACTCAGGTGCCTTTGCTCTGAGATTTCTGAAGGCATTTTACCTGATGCTAACTTATAACAAATGCTTACTGATCACAACCTTGCCTCCCCTGCCTATAGAACATTCTACAACTCCCGGTTACTGCAACACTCATACGGACCTGTGCAAGTGAGAGATCCTGAAGCTTAAGCTACATTAGCTTGATGTTAAATCTGTCTTGATTACCAGAAGGAAGAACGTCTCGATGGAGCTGAAATTAGTATGAATAAAATAAAGAGCTAGTGGAAAAGAAATGTAGGAAACAAGATTTCTAAAAGCACTGAAGCTGCAAAATATGCACAGGTTGAGAAGGCTGTAGATGGTCACTATCACTGGGATATAGCCATGTCACATTGATCCAGCAGAGAGGCCTGAACTAAGCATCAGAAGACCAAGGTCTGACCAGACTGTGCTACTGACCAGCCCTATGACAGATTCATTCCCTTGTCCTCTCTGGCCCTCAGTACCTTTCCCTAAAATGAGAATAAAAATATCCACCGTTCCTTGCAAGATTGCATAAAGATTAAATAAGATAAAGTAGGAGGACATGATTTGAAAAATATAACAAAAAATCCCACCAAAGATGCTGTTATTATCACCATCTCCGTTAATAAGGAAACTCAGAATGGCTATGTTCCAGAACTGACTGCTATCCCAGCTGGCCAGGCTGGCATCTCACCAAAGATCCCTGGTGTTTGTTAGAAAAAATGTCTGGGGTTCAGTGAGAGACTGCGTGCTCTGTAT
Organism: Cynocephalus volans; assembly: GCF_027409185.1. Lineage (NCBI taxonomy): Eukaryota > Metazoa > Chordata > Mammalia > Dermoptera > Cynocephalidae > Cynocephalus > Cynocephalus volans. Next base: position 44,524,660 of record NC_084463.1, on the reverse strand, counting down.
GTACTACATATAAATTCAGTGAATCCCCCCTGGAAACCAAACCCCTGGAGAGGAAAACTAGAAAAGGAATGAGGGCTTACAGCAGCCACGTAGTATGTGACAGTCCCTCCCATGACGAAGGACTGGTACCTGCTTTTCAGTCATGGCCTGTTCGTACTCAGCCTGCACCACATTGAGCTCTGCCTCCTTGTTGTCCAGCTCAGCCTGGGCCTTCTGCAGATTCTGCATGGCCAGGACGTGGTGATTCTCCTGCACCACGAAGTTGGCCTGCACGGGACACACACAGAGTGAAGGGACAGGCAGCAAACCTCCAAACATCCTGCATTTCAGAGTCTGAGAACCCAGCATTGTCACATGTTTACACCTCTTCTTTGTTCAACCCCTAGAATCTTTTCAAATTGCTCTAAGTCAAAATCAAGTCTTAGTGTGAATTTGACATAAATGTTTATAAGGAGAAAAATATAGTTTGTTAGAACAGAGGTCGGCAAATTTTTGCTATAAAATGCCAGACAATAAATGTTTTAGGTTTTTTATGCCAAGTAGCAATCTCAAAGCTATTGTTTAGGTACTTATTTAAAAACCATTTAAAAATGTAATGACTACTCTTATTTCACAAGCCACACAAACACAAGTGGTGGGTTAGATTTGCCCCATGGACAATAGTTTGCTTGTCCCTAGATTAGAACACTGTATTATTAAATGTACATAGGCAAATTACAGAACATTGTAATATTAACAGTTGTAGAAAAAAACTGAATATTTAGAACTATCTACCTATTAGGGCACATCGCAGTTGATGAATAATAAAAGATGGAGCATAATTATTCACCGAATGTAAAGATCTAGGTTTTGTGTGTGGTGGTCTTGACATTGTTCCAGCAGTTTTTGTATATTTCTTGCCTTACAGAAAAGCAGTATTAATACCTTGAGCTATGACCAGTTAAAAATATCCATTTTGAGGAAACTACTAAAATAGTATCAAAAGACATAATCAGGCCAACAGACATATGAAAAAATGCTCAACATCACTCAGCATCTGGTAAATGCAAATCAAAACCACACTGAGATACCATCTAACCCCAGTTAGGATGACTAAAATCCAAAAGACTCTGAACGATAAATGCTGGCGAGGTTGCGGAGAAAAAGGAACTCTCATACATTGTTGGTGGGACTGCAAAATGGTGCAGCCTCTATGGAAAAAGGTATGGAGGTTCCTCAAACAATTGCAGATAGATCTACCATACAACCCAGCTATCCCACTGTTGGGAATATACCCAGAGGAATGGAAATCATCAAGTCGAAGGTATACCTGTTCCCCAATGTTCATCGCAGCACTCTTTACAATAGCCAAGAGTTGGAACCAGCCCAAATGTCCATCATCGGATGAGTGGATACGGAAAATGTGGTATATCTACACAATGGAATACTACTCAGCTCTAAAAATGAATGAAATTCTGCCATTTGCAACAACATGGATGGACCTTGAGAGAATTATATTAAGTGAAACAAGTCAGGCACAGAAAGAGAAATACCACATGTTCTCACTTATTGGTGGGAGCTAAAAATTATTATATAAATTCACACACACACACACACACACACACACACAAAACCGGGGGGGTGGGGAAGAAGATATAACAACCACAATTACTTGAAGTTGATATGACAAGCAAACAGAAAGGACATTGTTGGGGGGGAAGGGGGGAGGGAGAAGGGAGGGAGGTTTTAGTGATGGGGAGCAATAATCAGCCACAATGTATATCGACAAAATAAAATTTTTTTTAAAAAAAGACATAATCAAAAGCAATATTAGCAAAACATGAGGTGTATAGAAAATAGTCCATGCTTACTGGAATTTAGATCCTTTAAAAAATTTTAATAAAATTTCTCTCTTTTAAATCTACCAAATGTTAAAAGTCATATTCTTTGTGAGGTGTTTGAGAAGAAAAGCTTACTGAAAAATTTTTGGAGGGATGAATTATTTTTTTATCTTAAAACCTCAGGCTTTCAAATTTTGGCAGAATAAATCTTTAAGGAAAAAGTCAGCATTTGATAATTGACTAGACCCATAGACCCAGACAGGCCAAAGCATAGCTTAAAAGTTATAATTTATAAAGAATCTGACTGTGGAGCATTTCTTTCTTGGCACTGGCTTAAACTGTAGCCATTGCCATGGCTCAAACACAGAAGAAAAGCAAGGCCACAATGTCAACATACAACTTAGAGCGACCCACGAGTGTCAAACTATGACAGCCCCAAATATTTTGAACATTTTCTAGTACTTTGCTTCTCAAAAAATATTTTTTAAAAAATAAAGCTCTCAATACTTGCTAACCAAAATCATTCCAACTCAATTGCTCAACTTAGGAGCTTAGAACTCTATGCAGTTTCCTTAGAATCTGTGAGCCTCAGTTTATCCATTAAAATACTGAAACCTCCTAGCATTTTTTTGTGTGAGGATTAAGTAAGATAACATGTAAAAACCCAAACCTAGTATCTGGCTCATGAGAGTTCAATAAATAATAGATGTTATTGTTATTATCCATGTTCAATATTTAAGGCTCTACTTTCTAAAACATTCTGTTAATATGGATAGATATTTACTGATTTTCAGAGTTTTCATGGAGAAATTGCATTATAACGAACTTGAATAGAATCTAAATTGGTGTTGTTGTAATTAATATTTATTTAAATGTGCTCACTAGTAGAAGCCACTTGGCCCCTCTACTGGGACTGCGAGAGGAAAGAGGACAGCGCCTCAGTGTCTCCACTAGCAGCTAGTGCAGAAGGGATTCCACCTGGAGTTTAGGGAGTGTCCGTGCCTTCTCCTCACTTAGGAGGCAGGAGCTTGCAAACGAAGACCCTCCAGGAATAAGTGAAGTTAGAGGCCTCGGTCTGCATGTATTAATATATTCAGCAGCATCAGCCAGTGATAACCTCACTCCCTTCATCTTATACTTCCTCCCCATGCAAGTGAGCAGGTAGGATCTACGTAACTGAATGCACTCTTCTGACTGACATAGGAGGGACCTGACAAGCTGAATGGTCCAAGATGCTGGATGGTCATAAGAATATAGGAGGGAACTCCCAGGACAGCCTTCCCAGAAAGAGATGCACAGGCTATAAGATGAAGGAAGAGGGTCCCCCTTTGCTCCCTCCTGTATGCTCTAGACTGTCCTAAGACTGGCTGTAAAGCTGAAATATAGAAAGTATTGAACACAGGGGAAAGGACTTCGCTGTTTTTACATAAACCTTGTTCAGAATGTCCATGTTTAAGATTTCAGCTCTATATTTAAAATAACTACAATAATACAAAAACTACACATCATGAATTCAAATGTAATTCCCTTTAAGACACTATGTATGCTTATCCACAGAAAAAATGCACAAAGGATGCCCCGTGCTTTTCATGTGATATGGTAGTATAATTCAGTCTGTATCAGAATGTTCATTTTTGAGCTATGCTGGAGTTTCAGTGGTTCCAATGCCCATAATGTCAGACAACATCACATCAATTACTTGCCCTAAAATTCTCTAAATTGAATGAGTCTTTGTTCCTTGAAGTTGTCCTGGGATCCTGAGGGCCTCAATTACTGAGTAAGTGGTCCTGGTACAGTTACAATTAGAAAATAAAATGGGACTTTCAATCTAAGTCTATTTTCCTGTTCCTCTTCATTATTTTTATCACGATTTTCAAGTTTCTTGGGTAGCTTACAAGTGCAAGTGGATTTCAGTTGATGCCTGAGAGAGCTTAGACTTATACAGAAGCAAAATAATCAACCAACCCATTAGATATAATTTTTCAGACATCAGTATTCTTTTAGGGTAGGGGAATATATACAAATAAAGTTTAAAAATTCAATTACTCAAAGGGAAACATAGGTATAGTCTCAAAAGTCGATTAAATAGCAAGTAGATGATATTGTTTCCTTCCCGAGAGACAAAGGAGAGGGAAGAAGGACTATGTCATGCCTTACAACCAAGACCAGCTGTAGGCATTTTCTGTGTCTTGACCCTGCCTCACTCATAGGATTCCCTGGGTGGAGATCTTGAACGTTATCAGGGGAGTCGGTGCTATAATTTCTATGATTTTTGTTGTTTCATTTTTTTTTCTTGTTAACACTGTGGAGGAAAAATATCCAGCAGCCCACAGTGGACTTAGCATCCTTATAAAGAGAGCCAGTCCGTGCTTAAAGGCTCCTATGATCCTGATTAGAGTCGGATTACAGAGAAGAAAGAAAAGTCCTGAGCTCAGCAGTTCTAATACTTGCTCTCCCTGGGATCTAAACATAATAACACTAGAGGCCAAAGGCTCCTGTGCTGCTATGAAAAGATAAGACCAGTAGACCTAGAGACCCCTCCCAGGCGCATTTCTCCCAGTTCTACCTGGGAGGTTTACCTGCAGAGGCAGCGCTCCTTTGTTTACAGAAAAGAAGGAAGCCATGGCTTTCATCTGCACACAAAGATGGGCTACGTTCCCACACATGCATTTAGCAGTTTCGGTGTTATAGTCTGCCATGTCAAAGTAAGGATTCAAAAGTTCTATGAATTCTTCTTTGATTGTATCTTTGGGAAACTGCTGTGAAAGAAAAGAATAAAATAAAGTCAAAACACTTCTTTCTATAAAACCATACTCACATATGCTCTCAACGCCTTTGAAACTGTTGAATGACCAAAATTGGATGACCGGTATCATATTTTGTCAATATTTCAGGATATTAAGCAAAAGTCCTGAAAATGAAAGCACAGTAAGGAGAAAAGCAAAAAAGTCTGGTAGAGTACACTTTGTCTTCTGTAGACAAGTGTTACCAACCCTAAATAAATATACGGGGATCCAGGGAAAAGTAAATTATTTAGTTGATGAACACTAATACAGTTATTAGAATTTCCAAAGCAAGAAAAATTTTTTTTCATTAATTCTAAGTAGATGAATTACAAACCTGTAAAATCAGCAATGAAATACAGACACACGTACAGGTATATTCAGCCCAAGGACATATATATTTAGCATTTACCAGCAACCAAATACTTAATGCATTCAGACAGAGGCTCTCACCTGAAATGTAAAGATAATAACTGAGGCATTCAGCCTTGAGGGTGATGAATTAAGGTTTAAGCATACAACTATCAAGAATATAAGAGAATTATGATCTTCTGGAGGGATAAAATTTTTAAATAGTAGCAGAAATAAATTAAGGATGCCTTCTTGCATGAGAAGGGGAAGACTGGCCAAATGATGAAATTGGAACTTCTAAAAGTGGTGTTTGATCATCTAAAAGTGGATGATAAATGTTTTTCAAGTAGAAAGAAATATAGCACCTAAATAATTCAGTGAATCAAGACTTTGTGGAACACACAAAATGTACAGTAGAACACACTCTTATTCAGACCTCATTTAATGCAAATTTCTATTATGAGACTTGAACAGTAATGAAGCCAGAAGAATGTCTGGGAGAAACAGAAGGGTGGTGGTGGTGAAAAGACAAAGACAAGGAGCAATGGAGCTTCCAAGAGCATGGCTCTTCCACCAGGTAAGGTAAAGCAGAAACCTGGAGTCACTTGCCAGGTTTCCACTCAAGTCCAATTCCATTGACACAGAGCCTCATGTTATAATTATCTGAGACAAGTCTGTAGGGCCCACTAGTTTCATAAGCTCCTTACGGGTGTAGCTGCTGTAGGTGCCTCACAAGAGCTGCTGTAGGTGCTCTGGCCACAGCAGCCACTTGGGCAATGCTGAACTGAAAATTGCATGAAAGATAGTGCTAAAGTTATAGCTTGGGAAATGAATGTGAATTGGGTATTTCCAATTGGTTGTCTCAAGATCTAAATATGAAAGATAAAACAATAAAACTTCTACAAAAAACCCAGAATTTATTCTGCCTTAGAGGTGAGCAAAGATCTCCTAAACAAAATGCAGAAAATATTAGTAAGAAAAATATCAATAAATTGGACTACATTAAACATAAGAACTTCTGCTTATCAAAAGACACCATTAATATGAGTGAACTAAGCCAGAAAGTGGCAGAAGACATCTGCAAACACATAAAAACTAAATTAGTCATATTTTATGGATAAAGAATTCTACAAAGTAATAAAAAAAAGTTTTTAATGGATAAGAGACCCAAACAGGCGCTTAACAAAAGAATTCTCGAGAGGTTGATAAACCTATAAAAAGATTTGCAGAATCCTTAGTCATCAGAGAATGCATATTAAACCCACAATAATAAGACACTACTAAAAACCCAACAGAATAGCTAAAAGTAGAAAATGGTGAAGATGTGGAACAAGTTATAGGCCACCGATGGGTGTGTACGTTGACAACCATTTCTGAAAACTCTTCAGCATTATCTACTAAAGTTGATTAAATGTGTATTACCTAAGACCCAGATATTCCCCTTCTGAGTATACAGCCAACAGAAACGCATACAAACAGCCACCAAACGACCTATACACCAATATTCACAGCTTTATTTATAAAAGTCAAAAAATTAATAACAACCCAAAAACCCATCAACAGTATATTCTACTAAAGGACTCAGATACCTCAGTCAGGACTGAGTCCCCCCTTTAGTGCATCATTATTGAACGACCAATCTGCAAGTTCTGTAAGAAGTTCCCTGCAGTCATCAGTTTTAAAGATTCCTGCCAGGAAGAAATGATACAACTTTTTTCCAGGTCAATTTTCACCGCATTCACTTTCCTCTAAAACAGCAGCAGCAAACAGGCCATGACCCGCATGGCGAGGTGAGGGGGTCGGCCCAGCGTGCAGACCGTGGCGATGTCGGAAGGCTCAATGGTCTGGGGGATGAAAGGAGGGTCACCCGATCTCAGATAAGACAGTGACAGTGCAGGCAAACAAACCCTTCATGACTAAATGCAACTATGTCAGCGGAGGACCGAAAACATTTTTAAGTTAGACGCAGAGTCGTGGGGTCTAGATGCGTATTTAATCCCAAAGAAACGCATGTCCCCCAAAGTTCACATTTTTATAACTCAGACTGACAGCGAGAGGAGAGAAATGGTGGTGAGCAGGTGAGGACCTGTGACTTCTCTAAAACTGTACAGACTGCTTGGTGTCAGAAAAGTGTAATCTGAAAGAAAAAAAAAAAAAAAAGAATACTCAACACTTTAGTAAGTACCAGGGATTCAAAACCAGGAAAAATACAGTATTTTCAGTGCTTTTTTAGTCATTAGCTATGTAGGTCAAGAATGTGCCTCCTCTTATATGGCTCAGATTTGTCACAGACACTGACATTAGAGGGTAGCCATGGGGCTGACAGATTGAAAAATTAGAGGTTTCTTAGGCGGAAACTGATCAAATTCTCATATTTAATATTTTTCAATACTTATTCCGTAACGAGTTTGATAGAGCAGTTATTATCCTACTGCTAGGACAAGTCGTGTGTTTATATATATACATATATTCAGTCCTTCTAGATCTTGCACACCTTCCATCTCATTTGCATCTGCAACCCTCCTGTCAAGAGAAGGTAACCAATGGTGTGTTCATACAAAAAAGAATAATCGCACTACGATGTTACAGTGGCCATGACGTCACCAGGTGATAGGAATCTTTCTGCTTCATTATCACCTTATGGGACCATTGCCGTGTACGCAGGTCCGCAGTGACTGAAACGCTGCTACGTGGTGCACGACTCCATGAGAGAGCGAGGCCAACTGGGAACCTGTGGACACACTGCCCACCTGCCTGCGTGGGTGGTAGGACAGTCCCCACCCTTGCTTCGAGGCTGTCAGAAGAGCCCGTTTGCCACCAGCACACAGGCCGGGCACCCCCCTGGAGAGTCTAGTGGTTTCCACAGGTGAGGTGGTCAGGTTTATAACAAAAAATAGTGCAGCTTCTACTCAACCAAAGGTTTCACAGCCAGAGTTAAGAAAGAGAGATGGAACTGGAGGAGATTTGCAGTGTCCAAACCAATGTGGTTAATGCCTAGACTATGCAAGGAATTCCTGCAGATCAAGAGGAGCAAAAAACAAATGGAATGAAAAACTAAAATGGGCAAAGGTATGAAGAAGGAGCTGGTATAACAAAATGCCAGAGACTGGATACCTTATAAGCAAATTTATTCCTCACAGTCCTGGAAGCTGGAAGTCCCAAATCAAGGTGTGGTAGATTTGGTGTCTGGTGAAGATCTGTTTCCTGGTGCATAGAGGGCATCTTTTCCTGCCCTCAAACATCAGAACTCTTGGTTCTCTGGGCTCCGGACTCAGACTGAACTACACCACCTCTTCCAGCTGTGGCCTCGCATGGGGTCCCTGTTATAAGAGCACTAATGCCGTTCATAAGGACTACACCCAGTCACCCCCCAAAGACCCCTTGTTCCAATTCCACCCCATTTCAGGTTAGGATTTCAATATATAAATGTGGGAGGGAAGGGGCATGAACATTTAGTCTATAGCAGGAGCCGAAAAGGCTTGGAAGCCTAGGAAGAGGGGCTCAAACTCGTTCGTTTTTCTGGAGCAACAGAAATTGGTCGCCAAGAGTAATGCCTTGACCTGTTAGGTGGGGATGAGAAAGCTTCCCCGCTGCAGCCTTCTGTGCCGTTGCAGGGAGCAGACATTCTGCAGCACCATCTAGCTGGCTGACTTTGTCAAAATAAGGACACAATGACCCGAGTACCCAGCAATTCCACCCCCAGGTGTTATGTTCCAAAGCCATCTGCTCCCAGGTCTATGAGGGGATGCACACTTAGAGTTGGTGGCACTGCTGGGGTGGTGGCAGGCAGGACAGGCTTTTACGGAAGTTAGGTTCCTACCCTCCCCCAGAGGCTGGGAGATCTAGGCTGTGAAGGTTAATTTTATGTCAACTTAATAGCAATGAAATGGAACCGGATATTCAGACAGGCAGCACATGCATGATTCTCAGAAGTGTGATGCCGAGTGAAGGAGTCAAACGCGCGAGCTGGTGCGCTGTGTGATTCCTTTTACTGGAAATTCCAGATCAGGCAAAGAGGGGTCATAACATAGATGCATTAAACAGACCAACAGTGAGGTGGTGGTTATAAACCAACGACATCAACAAGGCCACTGAATTTTAGTGGACTTGTTATTCCAGACAAACACCAAGAGTGAATAAAAACAAAACAAGGCAGAAGCTGCGGTTTATCTATCCTTTCACCTGTCAATGCTCATTCGGGTTGTTTCTACCTTTTGGTTACTGTGAATAATGCTGCTACAATGCTGGTGTACAAATATCTGTTCAAATCCTTGTTTTCAATTCTTTTTGGAATATCCTAGCCTCTTCTAACTCTGTAAAATTACCTAGAACTTTTCCCCCATGAATTGAAGAAATGAGCATTCAAGGGCTACCAAGAGGCAAGGCATTATTTAGGTCAAATGGTGGGTGCAAAGTCGGAAGGACACAAATTGGCATAGGTAGAAATGTTTTCTTGATGAAGTATAGGAAAAAAGAATTAGGAAAGTGACTTGGTCTGGAAACTGAGAAGAGGTCCTCGGTCATGGATTGCCAGAGTGTCCCCAGGCATCACTGAGCACAGAGTTCATTAACTAGTGGGGCTCAGGCTGGGTCCTGTTTGTACACGTGTGGGTTTAACCTACACAATGTTTTAACTTTTCAAAATTAATTACCAGCATTTTATAACAAGAAAATTGCATTTTAAAAATCCGAATTTCTGGTTTCTTTTGAAACATCTAAACATTGGCAATGCTGCCCACATTCCATTAAAGCAGCAAATGGCCGAGAGTGATTGGCAGCTGCCACCTCTGGACAGGGACATACACTCTCCAGGTGGCCACAATCCCTACCCTCTCCACAGTGAGCCTGGCTTATGGCGTTCATTTGTATTTCCTTCCTTGCCCATGAGAGCACCTGCATCTATTTCCCCTGTTCTAATCCAAAGCCCCCAGAGTGCAGGAGAAAAACCTGAGACCTGTGTGGTTGAGTGACTTGGTCAAGGTGACATGGCCACTTGGGCCCAGAACTCATGTCATATGACTCCTTGCCAGGAGCATTTTTTGTTTTCAGCCTTATTGAGGCATAATTGACATATGATAAACTGCACATATTTAAAATATACAATTTGATGAATTGTAACATATGTGTATGCACATGTGAAGCAGTCGAACACATCCATTACTCCCAAAAGTTTCCTTGTGCCCCTTGGTGATCTCTGCCTCCCTGCCTACACCCCGTCCCCCGTCCCCAGAGTCTCTAGACAACCACTGATCTATTTTTTGTCACTGTAGTTTGCATATTCTAGAATTTTGTAAAAATGGAATCACATAACATGTACTCATTTTTGTCTGGCTTCTTTCACTGAACTTAATTCTTTTGAGATTCATCCATGCTGTTACATGTTTAAATAGTTGATTCCTTTATATTTTTATGTAGTATTTTGTTGTATAGCTGTACAACCATGTTTTGTCCAATCACCCAGTTGAGGGACATTTGGGTTGTTTCCAGTTTTTTGACTATTACAAATAACGTTGCTATAAACATTGTCATACAAGTCTTTGTCTGAACATATACTTTTATTTCTCTTATGTATGTACCTAGGAGGAGAATCACAGGCTCATGTGATAGGCATCTCTTTAATCTTGTTTGTTTGTTTTTTTGGTGGCTGGCCTATATGGGGATCCAAACCCTTCTCCTTGGTGTTACAAGATTGCACTTTAACAAACTGAGCAACCTGCCAGCCTATGTCTTTAATTTTTAAAAATAAACTGCCAAACTGTTTTCCAAAGCAGCTGTGCCATTTTACATTCCCAACAGCAGTATCTGAGAGCTCTAATTCTTTCGTATCCTAACCACCACTTGATTTGGCCAATCTTTTATATTTAGCCTAGGTTTTTAGTGGGAGACTAGAGTATTTCACTATGGCCGTACTCTGCATTTCCCTAGTACATTTTGCTAATGGTGTTGAGCAGTTTTTCATGTGCTTATTTGCCATCCACATGTCTTCTTAGGTAACATGTCTGTTCAAGTCTTTTGCCCATTTTTTAATTGGGTTGTTTGTCTCCTTACCATTGAATTGTCAGAGTTCTTTGTATATACTAGACATAAGTCTCTTATCAGAAATACATTCTGCAAAAATATTCTTCCAATATGTGGCATGCACTTTCAATTTTGTAAGTGTTTTTTAAGCAAAAGTTTTTATTTTGATAAAGTTCAATGTATTGGGTTTGTTAAGTTATGAGTTTTAAGTTTATAAGTTACGCTTTTTGTATCAGATGTAAGAAATATTTGCCAAATTCAGTATCACTAAGATTTTCTTTTGTGTTCTCTTCTAGAAGCTCTATGGCTTTAGCTCTTACATTTAGGTCTGCATTTAGCACAGGTGAAAGATCTGAAGCTTATGTGTTTTGGTGACTTGGCCAAGGTGACATGGTGAATCAGACCCTAAATTAGTCCCATGTCACATGACTCCTTGTCCTGAGCACTTACCTTTGATTTATGTTTTAGACTTGTTTACAGAATTGAGTTTACCATGCTCTTTATTTATTTTTATGAGTATAGAAGATTTATCTATTTATTTATTTACTCATTTATTAATTTAATTTTATTTTCTCAATATACAATGTGGTTGATTATTGTGGCCCATTACCGAAACCTCCCTCCCTCCTCCCTATCCCCCCTCCCTCCCAACAATGTCCTTTCTGTTTGGTTGTCATATCAACTTCAAGGAACTGTAGTTGTTATGTCTTCCCCCCCCCCCGGTTTTTTTTTTTTTTGTGTGTGTGTGTGTGTGTGTGTGTGTGTGTGAATTTATTTATTTATTTTTAGCTCCCACCAATAAGTGAGAACATGTGGTATTTATTTTTCTGTGCCTCATTTGTTTCACTTAATATAATTCTCTCAAGGTCCATCCATGTTGTTGCAAATGGCAGTATTTCATTCATTTTTAGAGCTGAGTAGTATTCCATTGGGAAGATATACCACATTTTCCGTATCCACTCATCCGATGATGGACATTTGGGCTGGTTCCAACTCTTGGCTATTGTAAAGAGTGCTGCGATGAACATTGGGGAACAGGTATACCTTAGACTTGATGATTTCCATTCCTCTGGGTATATTCCCAGCAGTGGGATAGCTGGGTCATATGGTAGATCTATCTGCAATCGTTTGAGGAACCTCCATACCATTTTCCATAGAGGCTGCACCATTTTGCAGTCCCACCAACAATGTATGAGAGTTCCTTTTTCTCCGCAACCTCGCCAGCATTTATCGTTCAGAGTCTTTTGGATTTTAGCCATCTTAACTGGGGTGAGATGGTATCTCAGTGTAGTTTTGATTTGCATTTCCCAGATGCTGAGTGATGTGGAGCATTTTTTCATATGTGGGCTAGCCATTTGTATATCTTCCTTAAAGAAATGCCTACTTAACCCTTTTGTCCATTTTTTAATTGGGTTGCTTGTTTTTTTCTTGTAAAGTAGTTTGAGTTCCTTATATATTCTGGATATTAATCCTTTGTCAGATGTATATTTTGCAAATATTTTCTCCCACTCTGTTGGTTGTCTTTTGACTCTGTTAATTGTTTCTTTTGCTGTGCAGAAGCTTTTTAATTTGATATAATCCCATTTGTTTATGTTTCCTTTGGTTGCTCATGCTTTTGGGGTCGTATACATGAAGTCTGTGTCCAGTCCTATTTCCTGAACTGTTTCTCCTATGTTTTCTTTAAGAAGTTTTATTGTTTCAGGGTGTATATTTAAATCCTTAATCCATTTTTAGTTGACTTTAGTGTATGGTGAAAGGTATGGGTCTAGTTTCATTCTCCTGCATATTGATATCCAGTTCTCCCAGCAGCATTTGCTAAAGAGGCAGTCTCTTCTCCAGTGTATAGGCTTGGTGCTTTTGTCAAAGATCAGATGGCTGTAGGTGTGTGAGTTGATTTCTGGATTCTCTATTCTATTCCATTGATCAGTGTGTCTGTTTTTATGCCAGTACCATACTGTTTTGGTTATTATAGCTTTGTAGTATAGTTTAAATTCAGGTAGTGTTATGCCTCCAGGTTTATTTTTTTTGCTCAGAGTTGCTTTTGCTATGTGTGGTCTCTTGTTATTCCATATAAATGTCTGGACAGTTCTTTCCATTTCTGAGAAAAATGTCATTGGAATTTTGATGGGGATTGCATTAAATTTGTGTATCACTTTGGGTAGTATGGACATTTTCACTATGTTGATTCTTCCAATCCAAGAGCATGGGATATCTTTCCATCTTCTTGTATCCTCTCTAATTTCAGCAGTGGTTTGTAGTTCTCATTATAGAGATTTTTCACATCCTTGGTTAACTCAATTCCTAAGTATTTTATTTTTTTGGTGGCTATTGTAGATGGGCAGGCTTTCTTGATTTCTCTTTCTGCATGTTCACTATTGGAGAATAGAAATGCTACTGATTTTTTTTTTAATTAAATTAAATGTATTTCATTTCGCACCTAAGCACAATTTAGTAGGTTCCACATTGGCGCTTACGAGTTAGTATTAAAATAGTGCCTCTTAGTCACAGCTCCTGTGGTGTGTGCCAGGATTTAACAGCACAATGTGATCGTATCATAAACATCCTGACCCTCCTCACTTTACCTCTGAAACCAGTTTTGGTGAGTGACGCTGCTTTCTTCCGTAGCCTTATCGGTTTCTTCTCCCTTTCCGATCGTGGATCTGATCTGCCCAACCTTCCTGTGTTTAGACTGTCTGGCTGACTGCATTTTCCTTCCCTACTTAACAAACAGGTTTCGGCAGGCTGTGGATTGTTTTTGTTTGTTTGTTTCCGACACAAGGCGGAGTGCACCACTTTCTGGGAAGTTTCTAGTTGTTTCAGGGAGTTCCTCGTTTTTTCAGGGAGTTAAGCTTCCCGTTTTTCAAGGAGAGTGCCCCAAAGTTAATGTGAGATCAGCTGAATTATAAAAAACATTGTGCCTCCCTAGAGAAAGTGGCTTTCAAAACATTTTTACTGTTTGCCTTTATACTTGTTAAGAGTGAACAGGAAAGAAAATAGAAGTCCTCCAAATCTTCATGCCATTTTTCTTCATGTTCTTGCCCCAAACTTTGATCCATCAAAAGTAATGCCAATTGGTCTTCCATTAGACAATTTTTACAGCCTTGTTCTTTTCACTAACAAGTATTAGAACTTTACTCCTACTTCGGTACCTGTAACTGAATATAACCTAGTAATCAATCTTCGTATTGAAATGTTTTCCTATTTTACTCTCTCCCTCTGGGCTTTACTCTTACACAAAGAATTAAAGACATGAATGCATATTCCTTTCTATGTACCTCCCAAAGCCAGCTTTACTTTATCATCTTCTTCCAAGAAGTGGAACACTTTATCCCATAAACAGGACGGGCAAGGGCATATCTGAGCCAACCTTTTTTTTGGCTGCCTTTCAAAAAATTGTTTAAAACAAGATATGCTGTTGAACTGGAAAAAGACATTACACATGATAACCTTAGAAAGCAGCTACTTGCTTTGCCTAACTAACATTATTGCACAACACCGGAACTTTGTGTGGAGTGTTGTCTGCAATTGCAGGCCAGAGGCATGCCAGCAACATGGCTAAGCTGAGATGAAATTAATTTCAATGTGATACTGAAATGACATATTGAAATGTCATACTGAATATTACTATAAAGAAATACATGATAAGTACATAGAAATTATGAAAAACATAATATAAAACTCTTTTGTGTGTGTGTGTGTGTGTGTGTGTGTGTTTTTACTCCATATTATCAGGTTGTTTTTAATTTATTTATTTATTTTTTTGGTGTAAGGAAAAGTAGCCTTTATTTTTTTATTTTTATTATTAAAAAATTAATTTTACTCTTCTGTAATTATAAAGTAATACTTTTTCCTTTTTTATTTTAAATTTTATTTTGTCGATATACATTGTGGCTGATTATTGTTGCCCCTTACCAAAACCTTCCTCCCTTCTCCCTCCCCCCTCCCCGCCACCAATGTCCCCTCTGTTTGCTTGTCGTATCAACTTCAAGTAATTATGGTTGTTATATCTTCTCCCTCCCCCCCCCCGGTTTTGTGTGTGTGTGTGTGTGTGTGTGTGTGTGAATTTATATATTAATTTTTAGCTCCCACCAATAAGTGAGAACATGTGGTATTTCTCTTTCTGTGCCTGACTTGTTTCACTTAATATAATTCTCTCAAGGTCCATCCATGTTGTTGCAAATGGCAGTATTTCATTCGTTTTTAGGGCTGAGTAGTATTCCATTGTGTAGATATACCACATTTTCCGTGTCCACTCATCTCATGATGGACATCTGGGCTGGTTCCAACTCTTGGCTATTGTAAAGAGTGCTGTGATGAACATTGGGGAACAGGTATACCTTCGACTTCATGATTTCCATTCCTCTGGGTATATTCCCAGCAGTGGGATAGCTGGGTCGTATGGTAGATCTATCTGCAATTGTTTGAGGAACCTCCATACCATTTTCCATAGAGGCTGCACCATTTTGCAGTCCCACCAACAATGTATGAGAGTTCCTTTTCCTCCGCAACCTCACCAGCATTTATCGTTCAGAGTCTTTTGGATTTTAGCCATCCTAACTGGGGTTAGATGGTATCTCAGTGTAGTTTTGATTTGCATTTCCCGGATGCTGAGTGATGTTGAGCATTTTTTCATATGTCTGTTGGCCATTTGTATATCTTCCTTAGAGAAATGCCTACTTATCTCTTTTGCCCATTTTTAAATTGGGTTGCTTGTTTTTTTCTTGTAAAGTTGTTTGAGTTCCTTATATATTCTGGATATTAATCCTTTGTCAGATGTATATTTTGCAAATATTTTCTCCCACTCTGTTGGTTGTCTTTTAACTCTGTTAATTGTTTCTTTTGCTGTGCAGAAGCTTTTTAATTTGATATAATCCCATTTGTTTATGTTTCCTTTGGTTGCTCGTGCTTTTGGGGTCATACACATGAAGTCTGTGCCCAGTCCTATTTCCTGAAGTGTTTCTCCTATGTTTTCTTTAAGAAGTTTTATTGTTTCAGGGTGTATATTTAAATCCTTAATCCATTTTTAGTTGATTTTAGTATATCGTGAGAGGTATGGGTCTAGTATCCATTCATATGGATATCCAGTTCTCCCAGCACCATTTGCTAAAGAGGCAGTCCCTTCCCCAGTGAATAGGCTTGGTGCCTTTTTCAAAGATCAGATGGCAGTAAATGTGTGGGTTGATTTCTGGATTCTCTATTCTATTCCATTGGTCAGTGTGTCTGTTTTTATGCCAGTACCATACCGTTTTGGTTATTATAGCTTTGTAGTATAGCTTAAAGTCAGGTAGTGTTATGCCTCCAGCTTTATTGTTTTTGCTCAGCATTGCTTTGGCTATGTGTGGTCTTTTATTGTTCCATATAAATGACTGGATGGTTTTTTCCATTTCTGAGAAAAATGTCTTTGGAATTTTGATGGGGATTGCATTGAATTTGTATATCGCTTTGGGTAGTATGGACATTTTCACTATGTTGATTCTTCCAATCCAAGAGCATGGGATATCTTTCCATCTTCTTGTATCCTCTCTAATTTCTCTCAGCAGTGGTTTTTAGTTCTCATTATAGAGATTTTTCACCTCCTTGGTTAACTCAATTCCTAAGTATTTTATTTTTTTGGTGGGTATCGTAAATGGGCAGGCTTTCTTGATTTCTTGTTCTGCATGTTCACTATTGGAGAAAAGAAATGCTACTGATTTTTGTGTGTTGATTTTGTATCCTGCTACTGTGCGGAAATCATTTATCAATTTCAAGAGGTTTTTTGTTGAGGTTTTAGGCTGTTCGATATATAGGATCATGTCATCTGCAAACAGGGACAGTTTGACTTCATCTTTTCCAGTCTGGATGCCCTTTATTTCCTTCTCTTCTCTGATTGCTCTGGCTAGTACTTCCAACACTATGTTGAATAGGAGTGGTGAGAGTGGGCATCCTTGTCTAGTTCAAGATATTGATCATCAATGCTTTTATGAGGCATGCCTTGATCATAAAGTGGGAAATAACGTCTTTTCTGCAAAAGCAGTTTCTAAATTTACCTGGCCTTAAAGAGGGTATTTGTAACTTGGATGAGACATCCTGTTCCTAAACAAAAGACTTGTAATTGATCAAAAATTTTACAAAAGACTAGATGCTTTAAAAACTGTAATGTCCTGGACAGGTGAACATTAACAAACTCTCTGGACTCAGAATCAACTATTATATGGAGCAAAATTCCATTCTGGGGTTTCAACAAGTGGTAATTACACCTAATTCACAGCACCTCGAATGATGCCGATGCAGCCACTCTGAGACAATGACATCATCAGTCCTCACCTGAAGTAAATTAAAAGCAAGTGCCATGCTAAATGATACCAACTTTCCTTTAAATGCTTTTGTCTTAACTGTGAAAACCTGATCTATAGATTTTTCTTTTTCTTTTAAATAAATAAAATGGGGGGAGATGTGAAGTAGGCATAAAATAAATGTACTTCACAAGGCCTGGTTTTCCAAAGCCTTGCAGTTTCAAATATTGACCTTGCAAAGGACAGGAAATTTTCCCCAGGCTATATAGTCTCTGTTGTAAGATAAAGAATTGTAACACAGCAAGGTTGCTGGTTCAAAGACAGCCAGGTTACTGATTGATATGTAAAGATACCAGAAATTGCTGTAAGAAGAGAATGTTTGCTAGAATCAAGCTTTTGTTGCAAACTGCATTATGGACGGTCACCTTGCCTGTCTTACTGAATGTTACCAGCTTCTATTGTTAAACTTGCTAAACTGTACTTAGAAAAAACCCCACCTATGTTCTCTTCCTGGAACTTCATGGTCTGGAGAATACATGTGGGAAGAGAACCCCAATTCGTGATTAATTTCCCAAATGGAAGAAATGCCTCTATCTTGAGGGTTCTGGGAGATTAACCCCTTTTGGGGGCTTCTCACTGCTCAGAAGAGATGGGCTTTGAGTAATATTTGGTGGCTCCATCACCCAGGGGGATAGGGATGACTAATCTGTGGGAGGCAAAGCAACAGTAATTTTTACAATAATATACAAATTTTTGTGTTCCACAAAGGATACATTAGATAGAGGTTAAAGAAAGGCAACAAAAGAAGACAAGATATTTGCAATGCCTTACACTAATGGGGATAAATAGAATAGACAAAGAACTCCTGTAGATCAACTAGGAAAAAAGAAAAAACCCTATAGAAAAATGGTCAAAGGCTATAAGTGGGCAAGCCATCCAGGGGAAATTTTAAAATTAACAAGTACACAAATGAGATGCCAATCTCACTAATAAAGAAATGCAAAGTAAAATGACAAGATTGTATTTATACTCACTAAATCTGCAAAAATTAGAACATCAGATAATAAATACTGATGAGGATGTGAGGAATAGGAAACCACCAGCCCTACAAGTACAGCCATTCCTGAGAGCAACCTTAATATATTGTATGTATGTAACTGAAGAAGCATGTGATGTCTGACCAGACCTTACTACAGAGGTAAATGCCATAGAAAATATCACATAAGTCAGACTTGTGTTGTTTATGGTAGCAGGGAGTTAGTGATGCTCTCAGAGACCATCTCTGGGGGAAAGGACAAATGGAATGAGGTGGATGCCTACCATGCAATAGTATGCAGTAATCAGAAACAGGGAACCAGAAATAGAACACCAAAATGAATGGATCTTAATAAAATGATTTCGTGTAAAAGGGAAGAAACAGAATGAGATATATAGCACAATAGCATTTGTGTAAATTGAAAACACAACAGAAAAAAACCTATATTTTACAAGGATTCATTCATGTCCCTGGATAGATACTAAACACACTAGGTTAGATACCCATATAGCAGCAAGAAATGGGGAGACTGTATCAATCAATGTCAAATCAGGAAAACAGAAACCACTCTAGACATTTTAAACACAGGAATTTAATAGAGGGAATTGATCGCAGGGGATTGAAAGGCCAAGAAATCAGAAAGGGTCAATGAGATGACAGATAACCATGTGAGGGCACAACGAAAAGATGGCATGTGCAAGCCAAGGAGAGAGGCCTCAGGAGAGACCAACCCTGACCACACCTTGATCTTCCAGCCTCCAGAATGGTGAGAAAATTGATTCCTGTTGTTAAAGCCACAGTCTGTGGTGCTTTGCTATGGCAGCCCAGGCAGACTAGTAATAAGTACACCATTGGGTGATTTTGTGACAGGAACTCGGAGGCATGTGTAAAACATCCAGCCCAGTGTCAGACATGTACTTCCTGTAGATAGCGACTCAATAAAAACTAGCCTTCATCCTCCTCCTCCTCCTCTTCCTCCTGGCAACCACTCAGACATCTGGTCTACCTCAGATCCCTCTCTCTCCCTCCCTCAGCATGACAGGTTGGTGCAGGGCCATGCAGAGGCCAAGCCAAAGATCCCAGCACTCCTGTTTGCCCTCAGCATCAGTCGGGGTCCAATCAGGACAGTAACTACACCAGCACTTTGACAGAGGGAATAGACTAGGTACTGAAGAGCCTGGAAGACCAGAGGGGACCACAAAGGGGTTGTGGAGCTTGCTTGTGACTGCCAGAGACAGTTCCCAGTCCTGTGGCAGGAGGCAGAAGGGAGCTCAGAGGAGTAGCTGGGAAAGAAAGGCAGAGGTAGAGAGACAGAGGAAGTGACAGAGACAAAGTCAGAAAGACTGAAAGAGACAGATACAGAGGCAGAGAGAGAGGCTGCACTGATGGGGGGACACGGGGCATGGCACGTTCATTGATTCAGGTGCTGTCCCACAGCTCTGGAGTCAGCAACTGGCCAGCTTCATCTGGAAAACCCCAAGAGGAAGCCTCAGACACTGAGACAAATGTCTTTCAAGACAGACCACATCTGCGAGAAGCCCTTCTCTCTCTTCTTCTTGTGTGCCCCGGCCCCGTGTCCTGTGTCCCATTCTTCCATCCCATGGCACTCTCTGACCCACCATCCCACCTGGGTTCCCCTTTCTTTCCTCCAGCCACAGAGCTCCCAGCCTGACAGGGCATGACCTGGGTGCAGAGCTCTGTCTACACTCGAGCTTCCTAAATGAAACGCAGCCAGGACCAGCCTGGTGCCCAGCTTTCCAGGAGCCACCTTTCCAATAACTGGTACCAGCACTAGAGCCACTGGCCACTCTTCTCTGTTATAAAGCCCTGTGTGCTGCTATTTAGTTGAGTCTCTGATTGGCTGTTCTCATCATTCATTATTTCCTAAACTCTCATCCCCATTGGCTTGATAGGATCCATGATCTCTTACTATCAAAACCCCAGCTTCCCACCAAAATGTCCCTTTATCCCATTCAAATTCCAGCAAAGCCTGTTTCCTTGTTTCTTGCAGACAGTTCCACTGCTACTTTCTGCATTTCTCCCCCTCCTGCCCATCCAGACCCTTCTCCACTGAGTCTGAGCCTTGGGGATGGGGCTCACTCAGGTTCCATCTCCCTGTGGCCATACACCAACCCTCAGCCACCTCTTTCCTCACTAAGAATTATCCTGGCTCCTCCTGTTTCCCTCCATTCAAATTTCACTCATCATTAAAACAATTTTATTAGGGATGGCCCGTGGCTCCCTCGAGAGAGTGTGGTGCTGATAACACCAAGGCCAAGAGTTCGGATCCTATATAGGGATGGCCGGTTCGCTCACTCGGGAGAGCGTGGTGCTGACAACACCAAGTCAAGGGTTAAGATCCCCTTACTGGTCATCTTTTTTAAAAAAAATTTATTCACATTAAAAAAAAATTATTCCAGACAGAAAAAGTTGCAAAAAATAGTATAAAGTATATGCATATGATAACATCTTGCATAACCATAGTAAAACCACCAAAATCAGAAAGCTAACGTGATATGATACTATTAAATAACTATTACATCATCTACAGACCTCATTCAAATTTTGCCCACTGTCCCTACCAAGGCTTCCCATTGGCCCTGTCCTGTGCTCAGCTGGTTTGGCCTCTCCTGGTCCTGGGCTCTCTCTTTCCACAGCATCTCTTCTCTACAGTCCCCACTAACGAAATCAGATTAGAGGTAGAAAGCCACTGACATCTGTGCTGTACATGGTAACAGCATCCCCTGTGTCCTGTCTTACAAAAGCAAACTCCCCTGGTGTCTCCCACATGTGAGACAGTTGCTGCCACAGGCTCTCTACCTTGTCTCTTTCAGGGCCAGAAAATATGAAAGAGGGAGCTACAATCTCCCATGGCAGCTAAAACGACTTTTACAAGGGCGTGGCTGTTGCTTACCAGCATCTGACATAGCATTTCTGCTCTGTGGAGTAGATGGGAACACAAATCATGCACACACACTCATGCACATACACACACAAATGCACACAAGCATGTGTGCACACATATTCATGAACATGCTCATGCATGTACACACATAAACACATGTATATGCACTCACACTTAGGTGCATGCATGGACACATATGCATGCACACTTGCATACACTAGAATGCACACACTCACACAAATGCCCGCACTCACATGCAGTCACATGCAGACACATGTGTACACATATACATGCACACACTCATGCACTTGCACACATATGATCATATGCACGTGTGCACACATGCACTCATGTTTATCACACACATGGGTATGCACACACTCATGCACACATGTGCAGACACACATGCAGGGACCAACATCAGAATGCAGACTGAAGCCAGAGACACTCGGGATTTGCCTCTTGGTGGCCCTCGCCCATCCCTCTGTCACTATTCTCTTGAGTAACACTGGGCCTCTTTTTTAATTTCCATCAAAAAAGAGTGCATGAGGGAGAGAAACCAAGGCCCAGATGCCATTGAAGGAAGGACTTCTCTGCCCTTTCCTTCCCCCAAGACCAGCTCTGATTTCAGGAGCAAGCCCGCATCCTTTCATCCCTGCTTGATGAAACTAGGCCTATGCTTCTGGTCCCCTTTGCCCATAGGGAGCTGGGTCAGGGGTGGAACTTAGGGTGGACTGGGATGCAAAGGCTCTGAGACTCCAAATGTGGCCCTCACCATACATTAGGTTGTTATCTCTCCAACCTTTGAGGAAACAGAAAGATGTGAAATAGTGGGGTTCAGCCTATCAAAATGGGGCCAAACTCCAGTTCTGGAAAGCTAAGTCAAAAAAGAACTTACTGAGCTTTTCTTAGAATTGCTCTGTAAAATAAGGAAGATGTATGTTCTTTAATGCTCAGTACATTGGTAAGGGAGCGAGTCATATTCCTGAGGACAGCTGTGTATATGGAATAACCCATTGGCCTCAGTCTCTCCTCAACCTTCCTAAGTCTTGCATAATGCAGCCTTGATAACCAGCCACGGGGGCCAGAACTCTAGGGACAAGTTCCCAGATGCTGAAATGAACCATGAGGAAGTAAGTAGGGTGAACGAATGAATGAAACAATCAGTATTGGTGATGATGGTAATGATCTCAACAACAAACCTCCCCACGCACCAGGCATTGCGGTGGACACTATTGAATCGGTCACTACAGCAATCTATCAGGATGGTGCTATCACCTCCAACAGGTAGGCTGACTCGGGGCTCACCCCCAGATCCCTCAGCCAGTACCCACCAGCCTCAGGGATCAAGCTCAGATCTGTCTCTTACCAGCCCGCTGGGAACCATGTAGTGAAGAATAACTGAGGGGCAGCTCAGACAGATGGTTTCCACCGGGCAGATTGAAACCGGGCAGCTCCAGAGCTGGGATTCCCCACTGGCCGCTCCATTCCTACTGCGTCTGCTCAGGGCCTCGCATCAGCGTCCCGGGCTTGAGCGGGGCAGGGCTCTCTGCTCACCGTGGAATTGCTGGACCTCCTCCTTGCTGGCTCACCGCCTCTGTTCCTCTTCTCCCAGCTGTTTCTTATTCTTTTCCCTGTGACATTTCCGGCAGATCACTCTGGTGGTTGGGAGTTCCACCACAGTGACGATCAGAGGCAGAGCTATTCTCCACTCCATGGACAGGGGCCTCCTGGAGAAGAGAGTGGGAGGGGGTTCTGGAGAGTCAAGAATATATATATATTTTTTTTAACTTTTATTTTGTCGATATACAATGTGGTTGATTATTGTGGCCCCATTACCAAAACCTCCCTCCCTTCTCCCTCCCTCCCTCCCCACCAACAATGTCCTTTCTGTTTGCTTGTCGTATCAACTTCAAGTAATTGTGGTTGTTATATCTTCTTCCCTCCGCCCCGGTTTGTGTGTGTGTGTGTGTGTGTGTGTGTGTGTGTGTGTGAATTTATATATTAATTTTTAGCTCCCACCAATAAGTGAGAACATGTGGTATTTCTCTTTCTGTGCGAGTCAAGAATATTTTGTGAGAGGGCCTCTTTGCTCTTAGGACACACAGGCTACAGGATTCATGGGCTGGGGGGCACAATGTCTGCAGACTACTCTGAGATGGTCCAGGAACAAAATACACATGTGTTTGTATGGATGGGTATAAATGGATGCTTGGGAGATAGACTGTAAGCAGAGAGGGAGAAATGAGCCAACTAATGAGCAAAATGTCAAAAATGTGGTGAATCTGGTGAAGGGTGCACAGACTTCTCTGTATTGTTCTTGCAAATGCTCTGTAAGTTTGACATCATTGAGAAATAAAAATTGTGAATAATGAAACTGGGAAGCAAGCCAATGTCCTTCAGTAGGTGAATGGACAGATGAACTGCAGTGCATCCGGACAATGGAGTATTACTCAGCTCTAAAAATAAATGAGCCATCAAGCCCTGAAAAGTCGGGGGGGGGAACTTAAATGCATATCACCAAGTGAAAAAAAAAAAGGCCAATCTGAAAAGGTTACATACTGTGGGATTCCAACCCTATGACATTATGGAAAAGGCAAAACTATGGAGACAGTAAAAAGATCAGTGGATGCCAGGGTGTAGTGAATTGAATTATGTCCCCCAAAACTCACTGAAGCTTGAATTGTGTCCCCCAAGTTTTATGTATTAGAAACTTGGCCCCCACTGTGACTGTTAAGAGAGTGGGGAATCCTATTGTAATTGAAAGGTGGAGCCATGAAGAGGTGATTGGATTGTCGGGCTGTGCAGTAGTAAATGGATTAAAAATGGTGGTCAGGGGCATGGGTCTGAGGGCTTTAAAAGGAGAGTTCATGAGGTTAGTCTCTCTCTTGCTCTCACTCTGCTCTCACCATCTTGCAATGTGAGACCCCTGGGTCACTCTCACCACAACCAGATGTGTTCCTTGGACCGTGGACTGTCCAGCCTCAGAAACTATAAGCAATAAATATTTTCTTTCTGAATTATCCAGTTCTGTATATTTTCTTTAAGGAACAGAAATGGACTAATACACCAGGGGTTCTGGGGAGGGAGGGATGGATTGACAGAACACAGAGGACTTTTAGGCAGTGAAATACTCTGTGTGGCACTATAATGATAGCTATGTCATTATACATTGGTCCAAACCCACAGAATGCGCCACACCGAGAGTGAACCCTGATGTAAACTGTGGACTCTGGGTGACGAGGACGTGTCCATGCAGGCTCACCCACTGCAAGTAATGTCCGCTCTGGTGGGGAAGTTTATGCTGGGGCAGGCTGTGTGTGGTCGGGGGTTGGGAAATATGGGACATCTCTGCACTTTCTGCTCAAATTTGCTGTGAACCTAAAACTGCTCTAAAAATTAGTCTATTTTTTAAAAAACTATAAAAAGTTGATACTGGGGTGCATCGTTCTGGTTCCCCCAGAAGGCCAAGCTCTCGTGGGGGCTCTCCCTGCACCCCCACCTGTGCTTCATCTCAGTAACCTGCACCCAAACAGTGCATCTCCCCAGCACCCCCTAGCCAGGTTGAGGACAGGGACCTGCCACCCGTCCCCTCTTACTACAAGCCCTGTAGCTGTCTCTTAGCTGTCTCACAGCAGCATCCAGGGCCGTGGATACCTGCGCTCAGTGACTGTGAGAACAGAACCGAGCAGAATATTCACGGGTAGGTGGCTCTCAGCCAACCTCCTGTCAGAGAGGGGGTGCTGGCGATGGAGCAGGAGAGACCCTCCATCGCTTTCATAGCACCTTGTTTGAAAGTAACAGAGAAAGCATGCACAGTAGTAGGAGTTTTTTAACTGAATGCTCTGAGAAAGAAGGTCAGGAGGCTACCTTTAGGTGTTGGCTAGAATAAACAGCAAATTCTTTTGGCAGCTTCTGTGGCCTGAATGTGTGCGTCCTCCCAGATTCCTATGTTGAAATCCTAACCTCCAGTGTGATGGGATTAGGAAGTGGGGCCTTCAGGAGGTGATTAGGTCATGAGGATGGAGTCTCATGAATGGGATTAGTGCCCTCATAGCAGGGACCCCAGAAAGCTGTCTCACCCCTTCCACCATGTGAGGACACAGTGAGAAGATGCAACCTATGGGCCAGGACACGGATCCTCACCAGACACCAAATCTGCCATGCCTTGATCATGGACTCCCAGCCTCCAGACCTGCGATAAATAAGTGTCTGTGGTTTATGAGCCACCCAGTTCATGGTGTTTTGTTACAGCACCCCAGATGGACTAAGACAGTAGCCTGAGCTTTTTCAGACAGGAACTCAGAAGGGGACAAGGCCATCCCAAGAATGAGGCCTTAGGAAAGGGATGCTAAAATTTGGTCAAGTCTTTTAGAGCATAGGCTTTGGATGGAGTCATTTGTGCCAAAAGTTTCTGCCATTCTCACCCAGGGCCCACTCTGCCAACACTTTGATTTCAGTCCTCTGGCCTCCAAAACTTTGAGAGAAGAAAAGTGTGTTGGTGTAAGCCCCCTACTCTCCCCTACCCCAGCTTGTGGTTTTTGTGACAATAGACCCAGGAAACACCCCGGGCTCTGCTGTAAGTCACTGGGGTTTGGAGCTGTTTTTATGCAGCGTTATCACACAGAAATGACTAGTAGGGAAGCAGGTTCCTACAACTTATGGCAGGAGACTCAAGGCAGGCTGGAAACCCAGACATTCATGTGGTGCAGTGAGACCAGTACATGCAATACCCAGAAGGCAGAAAATGCCACCAGTGCACTGTGGTTTTGAACAGAGAAGTTTGGTTGTAGAGTGTTAGTAGCGCAGCATAAATGGATGTTATTAGTAGCTTGTGATATGGTATTACAAAAACATGATAAGCACAGAAAAGAATTTGGCTTGTAACAACTAGTGTGGAAGAAGAAAAGAGAAAATGCAGATTCCAGGTCCTCTCAGTCAGGGCTCTACAGACAAATAAAACTAGTAGGATAGACAGAGAGAGATTTATTCTAAGAAATTGGCTCACACAATCATGGGGCTGGTAAATCCAAAATCTCTGGCCAGAAGGCCGGAAATTCAGGTGAGGGCTGATGCTGCAGTTCAAGTCTGGCTATCTGGCTGGCCATCTGCTGGCTTCTTTTTCCAGAGACCCCAGTATTTTCTCTTAAGACCTTCAACTGATTGGACGAGGCCCACCTACATTAGGGAGGGCAATTTTCTTTTCTCAGTCCACCAATGCAATTGTTAGTCTCATCCAGAAATGCCCTCGCAGACACACCCAGAACAATGTTCAACCACATATCTGGTCACCCTGTAACCCAGTCAAGCTGACACCCAAAATTCACCTTTACTGTCTGGAGGCAGAATTGTCTCTTCTACATTGAATCCTCTGTCTTGGCTCTCAAGGCCTTCAGCTGTTTGGATAAGGCTCACCCACATTACAGAGAGCAATCTGCTCGACTCAAAGTCTACTGACTGTAAATGTGAATCACATCTAAAAATATACCTTTGATGACCTGTAGCTGACTCAGCTACACAAGCAGTTCTAAAAAAAAAATCAATTGCCTTGAAAGGACTTCACAGCTTGGCTGAGATTTTCTGTTCTTAAATAAAGAATTCATGTAAGTTCTTGAAATTATTGATGTACTCTACCAATTAACGTACAGCCACCTAACTCTGAGTTAGCCACCAAGTTATCTTTAAGATTAGCCAAAGTATTGTCTTGTACAAAGATGTTCCCTCCTGCACATAGACATTTTTGGCTCATGTGCTGTAATCTGTGGGTTATAGCTTCATATTTTACCCAGCAATGAAACGGGACAACTCTGGTGTGGGGAGTCCCTCTCCCTTTTCCAAACTTTTTCATAAAATCCTTCAGGTTTCAATAGACTTCAGAACACTTCCCAACTTTGTTGGTTTGATTTCCCAGGTCGATCCTCACATTTGGCTCTCAATAAACCTCTGGAAAATTATTTGCCCCTCAACAGCCTTAAATTTGGTCCATACCTTCACAGAGATAACTAGACTGGTTTATGACCAAATAGCTGGGCACCATGGCCTGGCCAAGTTGACACGTAGAATCAACCATCACACAGGTATTGCAGGACAAATTAAGATGCTGTAGCAATCTGCAAATCAAGGATGTGACTATTGAGAAAAGTCTCAAACCCAAAACCAAGTCCACAGTCCAGCTATTTCATCCCTGTTCAAATGTTTGCTTGGAATCATGTGGCTCCCAATAAATGTTTTCACAGGAATGAAATGTCCAGATAAAAAAGTCTCTTGGCTAAAGAAGACCTGAAGTCTCCAAGTCCATGTAATTGAATCCGGAGAGCAGGAGAGAGGCCCAGCTCTCAACAAGTGTGGGGAGCTGCTGCACCAGAGCTGGCTGGCATTGCATGCAATTCTTCCTAAATTTTTGCATGAACAGAAGCACCCTCCTAGCCTGGACTAAAAGAGACTCTGATTGATCCACAGATAGAAAAAGACCTTGAAGCCACCAAGTTTCCATGAGCATGAAGCAGGTGGAGAAAGCCACTGGGCCCGTGGGGAGAGCATATCCTCCAAAGCCCACCTTAGCTGAGACCGAGGGTGTTGGATAAAGACCTTTCCAAGGCACACCAGGAGTCATGGAGAACCATGGTCAGGGAATGTTCCAGGGGCAGAGCCTTTGCCTAACCAAGAAGGGGGACCCCCACAGGGGGACCCAGCAACATTCCTGCAGAAAACTTCCAGATTCCCTGTGGGCCAGTGACTGCCAGCTTTCTGCGTTCCTGTCTGTCACAAACTGGAGTTGCTCCCAAATTGTCCCACTCTGTTTCTCCATCGTACCTTGGGGGGGGGGGGGGAGGACAAGGAATTTGTCATCTTAGTGTCAAGGTCAGATCCTGGACTTGAAGCCTGGTGCTGTTGTGACATGAGACCTTTGGCTGTCCTTCTTGGGAGGAGAGTGTAGCAGAAGAAAAGTAATGTTCCCTCTACCTTTTCCAGGTTCTTAGCTGGGAACCCTTGTAACAAAAGGCAGATTAACAAGAGGAAAACCGAAGTCTCATCACATACATATTTTATGTACACAGGGGAGATGCCCGGAGCTGAGCAATTCTCGAAGAGGTGGTTAGATCTCTGGCTTATACAGCATCTTCAACGCAGGACAATCCATTTTTACAGAAGCGATGAGACAAAGGAAAAGGACTTTGAGCTTCTGGGGCAGCAAATTGTGGAAAGGCGAATACGTGGGGAACTAGCGGTAGAAGCAGGTCAGTTAGTGAGTTTGTTCTGTGGATCCCTGTGGTGCTGTCTTCTGGCTGATAAGGGTCTAAAGTCATCTCAGATGAATGACTTTTGTCCTGCCTGGTAGAGAAGAGAGGGGGACACCTTTGTAAATTTATGCCCTGCATTTCGGCAAGTAGGGGGAGGACAGAGAGCTTTTCTTGCATCTTCTTCTCAATTGCCTTCAGCTCAAAATTAACCCTTCTGCCAACGTGGATTTTTTTTAAAAAATAAATTTCTGTTCATTATAATCTACGCAGTCTGTGGTATTCTGTTCTAGCAGCACAAAACAGACTCGGACACAAGCTAACCACAAGTGAGGCATCTTATGTGACTGGTTAGGGGCACATACTTGGCTTTCTTTGGTTGGTCCTAAGTTGAAAGCGGGGGCAAAGATGAGAGAAGCTGTCAGTTATTAATCAAGTATTGGCCATTTTGGACTGATTGTTATTGTTTAGGTTACTGTTACTTTTTGTTGTTGTTAATTAATTTATTATTATTATTATTTTTGATATTCTAAGATTTTGCAGAACAGTTGGGGGAAGGTGGATGGGATAGAATGGAAGACAGGAAAGAGGCAGGGGGTTGTGATTGAGGTCCATGGTACCCCCACATTATGCAGGGGAGCCCGGGGGGCTTCTAGTAGTGGCTCAGTTATAGCTGGGCTGGATGTGGATTTGGGAGTGTGTGGCTTCCCCAAACTCTGGGAGCCTGGGGCACTTCTGGCAGCAGCTTGGTGGTCAATGCTGGGCTGGATACAGAGGCCCTTGGTCCTCCCCCGACTCCAGCTTGGGAGCCAAAGGGGCTTCCAGTCCTTCTAGGTTTAATACACCTGGGTTGTAGAAACTCTGGTCTGGGCCTGAGTCTTCTCATCAAACTGCACCCCCTGCAGTTCTACATTCCTAACCAGTCACCACTGAGTGGTCCTGTGCTGATTGGGGGGCAGATAAGCTGTCCATGCTGTGCCCGCATGTTCCCCTGGTGTGCATGTCTCCCCCACCACCCAAACTCCAAACTCTTCCCATGGAACAGGCGATGTACTGGTCCCTTGCAATGACTCACTGGCCTCTGAGTGGCTCTTTTTTTCAGTTGTTGTGGCTCTTCACTCCTATGTGAGTCCTTAGTGTTCTTGCTGGCCTGGGGGCCTTCAATGCCCTCCTCTCCCCTGCTGCCTCCAGGCAACTTCATGGGAAGGGCACAGCTGTGGCTTTTGCCAGCCCTTGCTCTCTGTGCTCACCAGCTTTAGACCTGAAGTGGCTGGGGCTTGAAACAGTTGGAGTGATCCTTTCTTTCTCTCATCGTGGCTACTCCTGCCTTCATGGGCTCTATAGGTCTCTCCTCCTATTCCCCTGAGCTCTAGCAGCCCCAGCTTGGCTGTCATTGATTTCTAATAGTTGTAAATTGGTTGATTGTGGGAGAGAGTGAAACTGGGGACCATCTATTCTGCCATCTTGATCAGAAGTCCGACGTGGCATATTTCAGGATGGTGTGTTTGGCCACCCTTAAAAAATAATGCACATTGGGGCTGGACATGTAGCTCATCTGGTTAGAGCATGGTGCTGATAACACTCACATCCAGGGTTCAATCCCTGTACTGGCCAGCCACCTCCCCCACAAAATAAAATAAAAATAAAAGTAATGTATATTCAGTGTGGAATGGAGAAAACGGTAGTGCATTCCTGTGGCAAAGAGTTGGATGTTCTGAGATTTAATATCATCCAGCAAATACTGCCTGCCTCATCCCTGTGGGATGAGTGCCACTTACCGACTGCTAGATCTGGGGCCCCTGAATGAGAAGGCACAGGAAACACATCCAGCCGAGCGGAGCCCAGAGCCCTGCAGCCCCCACAGGCCATGGGCAGGAAGTGCCTGTTTGTGTCTGTGGAACTGTTTGTTTCTCAGCAGCTACCACCAAAAGCTGCCTGACTTAGGAACCCACGGCCCTGATC
Source organism: Cynocephalus volans (assembly GCF_027409185.1). Lineage (NCBI taxonomy): Eukaryota > Metazoa > Chordata > Mammalia > Dermoptera > Cynocephalidae > Cynocephalus > Cynocephalus volans. Next base: position 44,494,275 of record NC_084463.1, on the reverse strand, counting down.
TGATAAACTAGAGCTGTTTAGGAGTCGATAATAAAACTGACATTATTATGAAATCCCAACTATTATACAATGTACTTTCTTCTAATCACTGGGTATAAAATTCCTTGGGGCTGGCTGGTTAGCTCAGTTGGTTAGAGCATTCTACTAACACCAAGGTCCTGGGTTTGATCCCTGTGCCAGCCAGCCACCAAAAACATAAATAAATAAAACAAACAAACTGCTTGAAAATTTGGGTTTCACTGCTTAACCACTTGATTTAGAGAGCAAAGTCTAGTGGTATGGTCTGAATATGTCCCCCCAAATTCATATGTTGATTGTATTAAGAGGTGGGGACTTTAGGAGGTAAGTCATAAGGGCAGAGCCCTCATGGACAAGACAAGGGACCGAGGGACCTCATAAAAGAGCTAGAAGGAGTGGGTTCATTCTCTTCTGCTCTTCTGCCATGTAGGGACACTTAGTACCATGTATGAGAAGGCCTTCACCAAACACTGAACCTGCCAGCACTTTGACCTTAAACTTCCCAGCCTCAGAACTGTGTGAGAAACAAATTTCTGTTGTTTATAAATCACCCAGTCTGTTGTATTCTGTTACAGCAGCATAAAGGCAGCTACTTAAGGTGAATTTTCATATCACACAATATGACCCAAGGTTCTAGCTAAACAGAGATCCATCGTATGGCTAATCTTGGTCTGGAACGGAGGAAATATTTGCATAAGAAGTTACCCCCAATCTTAACAGCTGAACACAAACAACCAACATGCATTATTATCTCACGGTGTCTGTCTGACAGGCAGGAATCTGAATGCAGTGTGTCTGGGTCCTGTGGCCTCTCAGGAGGCTGTGATCAGGGTGCCTCCAGGGTTGGAGTCATCTCAAACCTGGCTTGGGCAAGATTTGCTCCCAAGCACTTGGATGGGACTTTTGGCTTCTGGACTCACTCATGTGGACGTCTCTTCTGAGCTGCCCACAGCATGACACCAGCTTCCCCAGAGAGAGCGAGAGAAAGCCCACGATGGGAAGCCACATAACCTAATCTCAGAAATGTCATCACTTCTGCCAGAATCCATTTGTTCAAGAAAGTCAGTAAGGCAAGGGGTGGGTGCAGCCTCAGGCAGGAACATCAGGAGGGAGGAATCTCTGGGCATATCTGAGGCAACTGGCCAGGAGGGGTTTTGTTTGAAAGCTCTGATTTTAGGGTCCGTTTTGCTTTGTTTGTGGTGGTTCTATGAGATGTTATCGATAGTGACCATGTGTTATGGGCTGAAAAGTGTCCCCCCAAAATTTATATGTTGAAGTCGTAACACCCAGCACCTCAGAATGTGACTTTATATAGAGATAGGATCTTTACACAGGTCATCAAGTTAAAATGAGGTCATTAGAATGGGCCCTAATCCAATACACATGGTGTCCTTCTAAAAAGGGGAATTTGGACACAGAGACCTGCACAGAGGGAAGACAGTGTGAGAAACACAGGAGAAGATGCTTCTGCAAGCCGAGGACAGAGGCCCCAGACAGTCCCAGAGCTGCCCACAGCTGGATCTTGGACCTCCAATCTTCAGAACTGTGAGGAAATAATTTCTGTTGTTTAACCCCGCAATCCGCGGTACTTTGTTACGACAGCCCCAGCAAACTCATATACCATGGCTCTGAGAAAACACTTTGCTCCTGATAATGGTCTCATAAAATTGCTCTGCTATTGCCATTTTGAAAACTCACATGACCATAAACTCTGTGTGGTATACTCTTGGAGAAAGACTGTTTCTGATGCACACCTAGAAGACGGGATCTGTCATTTGTTGATGAATGTCATTAATTATACCTCTGAAATATTGAACTACATTCTTTCAGTGGACTTGGATGGCCTGAGAACTCAGAGAAATATTTACATGTGAAATAACCCAATTTTTGAATTTTTTTCCAAAATAATCGAGAGGAGGGTAGAGGTAGCAATGAGTCAAGGACTGGCCAGTTAGCTCAGTTGGTCAGAGTGTGGAGCTAACAACTCCAAGGTCATGGGTTCAGATCTCCTCGCTGGCCAGTGCCCAAAATAAATAAATAAACGAGTCAAGATTGGTCTCAGGCTGACACTTGCTGGTTTGTTTCATCATTTTGTCTATCTTTCTATATGTTTGAAATTTTCCATATATTTTTAAGAAAAATAACTCATTTAGCACTTTATTTTTGGTCCTTTTAATCAGTTTGCAAAGACTTTGAGGTCACCTTCTTATTTGGCATGACCCTGTCATATGGTCATAGTTTAAGTCATGGCTATGCATCTGAGAGTACTTCAAAGATGCGTATTGAAAGATAATATAAATCTTTCCATGAACTCTTTGAAGTTCCCTCGACTGTTTCACATACACTCTAGGAGGCTGTGATTTCATTATTGTCTTCATTTCTTTTCACTGAGAGCAGACATGTTCTGCTGTAGAAGGCGTGCTGTATCCACACAGAACCCTAATATCTGTTATGTCTCCGATAGCTCCATAGTCATTCATTCAACCACACTCTGAGGGGACAAGGAAACATCCCTGCCCTTGACAAACTCAGACAAAATAGCGCCGACGACTTCTGCATTGAGTTCTCCCTCACACCCCGTTTCATCGTGACATTGTTCTTGAAAACGCTTCCAGCGAAGTTACATCCCTTTTTGAGCTATGTGTGCAGTGCTCATGGCGAGGACGTAAATCCTATCAAGACGTATAAACCCGCCTGTGAAGGTACGAGCTTTGTTTTTATTATCTATCCCCAGTAATTCCAGTAATGACAGCTAAATACGTCACCAACCCCACCACATGTCTATGCTCTAGTCTCTGGGACCTGTAAATACGTCACACAGCAAATGGGACTTTGCAGATGTCATCAAGTTTACAGACCTTAACATACAGAGAGTAGCCTGGATTTCCCAGTCTAATTACAGGAACCTGAAAAGCAAAGGACTTTCTCCAGATGGAGTAAGAAAGACGCAGCAGCAGAAGTCAGAGAGATTCCAAGTGTGAAAGGACTTGTGTGCCTTGCTGAAGGGGACTACCGGGAAAGCACAGCAGCCCACACTCACAGTCACATTTCCCGGGTGCAGAAACATATTGCAGGTGGAGATAGCAATTAACTTGAAAAAGCTATTAGCACAAATGGCCCTATTTATATGGCTCATATTCAAATGAGGACTTAGATAAAGCTAGCGTCTGATTGGATGAAATCACACATTTAAATTAGCTGATGCCAGTTCGGCTCTCTAATTGGATAAAACGCCTGTGGATGTCAGCCAATCAGAATGCCAATACCAATTTGACAAGCACTCCCTGCCCGGAAAGAAGGCCGGTTACTCACGAATTTTACATGTCACAGGAGCCTTTATAAGGAAATGAAGACCCAAAGGAGCAGGTGGACAAACAGTAGTAAGTTGTGGAATTTGATAAGGCAAAGAGGCTTGGGCTAGGGTGGTTAACTGGGTGAGAAGTGACTAGATCTAAGTATTCATAAACTAGGTTGAACAAAGAAGAGCAATTGTGTAAAAGTGACTAGGTCTTCCTAGTCACTAAGGGTTAGTTTAACGAAATTTGCACAGATTTCCCTGGGCTGCAACTTCCTGTCCTTGCTGGGAACGATGTAACTTTCCTGCCAATACAGGGAGAGCATCTTTCATCTCCTGCTCTTAAGAAACAGCACAAAAGTCAAAGCGATCTTTACGCACCTGCTGTTTTGGGTGTGCGTGTGCTGCCGTGTGTACGCTCAAGTGTCTCTACCTTAAAATAGTCAATATGCCAGAAAGGCATATTTTTATTTACTTATTTGGCAACTGGCCAGTATGGGGATTGTAACCCATAGACCTTAGTGTTACCAGCACCAGGTGCTAACCAACAGAGTTAAACCGTGGACCCCAGAAAGGCATGTTTTTAACTCCTCAGCATAATGAGCCTCCTTTGGACCATATGGGAAGGGGGTTCTCTGCAGGTCTTAAGGGGCTGGGGGTTTCTTTTAATTGTGGCTGTTTTTCAGGATCTCATTGCTGGGGAAAATTCAACATTGTCAGTGCGCAAAGGTAGAATGTGTTGTGCTAGCTTCTGGAGGGTTCTTCACAGGCTCCAGCCATGGAGAGGAGGGAGAGAAAGGGGAGCGCTGAGACTAAATGACGGAGCCTGCAAGCGAGTGATGAGGTCCAGCGCTCTGGCTTACCCGGAACAACCCCCAACACGCAGGTGCCGGCTGTCGTGGCCAGGACTGTGAGGCGGGAATATAAAGAGAGGCCGCCCAGCATGAGCGCCTCAAGAGCCAATCAGAGCATAGCCCGCCGTCGCGCCACGCGGCGGCCAACCAATGGGAGCGCTGCGGGCTCTATAAAAGCGAGAGCGCTGAGGCGCTCAGCGCCAGTTGGAGCTGAGGCAGCGGGAGTCCCCTCGTGGTCATGGATCACACCAAGCAGAAGGCGCGGAAGTCGAACGGCGGCGGCAAGGCGCCGCGGAAACAGCTGGCCGGGAAGGTAGCCCGCAAGAGCGCACCGGCCACCGGCGGTGTGATGAAGCCGTACCGCTATCGGCCCGGCTCGGTGGCGCTGCGCGAGATTCGCCGCTACCAGAAATCCAGCGACCTGCTGGTCCGCAAACTGCCATTCCAGAGGCTGATCCGAGAGGTCGCGCAGGGTTTCAAGACAGACCTGCGCTTTCAGATGTCGGCCATGATGGCGCTCCAGGAGGCCTACGAGTCCTACTTGGTGGGGCTGTTTGCGGACGCCAAGCGTGTCACCGTCATGCCCAAAGACATGCAGCTGGCCCGCCGCCTCCGCGGGACGCCTTTCTAGGCTCCACGGGCGATCGCCCTGAGGTCCTGTCATTCCAAAGGCTCTTTTCAGAGCCACCCGTTTGGTACAGAAAGTGGCTGTAACATAGCGGGTTTCCGGGCATCCAGGGGGCTTCTTTCGGCGGTCGGAGCCGGTTCTGTCCTCTCTGTTCGCTTATCAATTAGGTAGGTAATAAACCTAATGAGGTGTTTGCGGTAACTCAGCCATGCCCATTAGGTTACGAGCCCCGCTAGTTGTCTGCACGAACTGGAGCATCTGTTCAGACGGCAGTCTAGATAGGCGCGCGCTAACTCCCCTTAGTGTCAATTAGGTTGGAAGCCCAGTGAGTGGGTGCATTGTTAACGTGGCCCATCTGCTGTGGGGCTGGTTAGAGGCGTGTGTGTTCTCAGCCCATCTCCAGTTAGGCCAAAAGTCCAGAGTCACGTGTTAACAGCCTAAGTGGAAGGAGCTGCTCTACCCCGGGTAGTTAACTTCCTGAGCAGTGTCTGGCATGGATGGCCCACATGCCGGCACGTTGAAACAGGCTTCCCAGGCCTGCAAAGTAGACTGATAATCTGGGGATGAGGGGCGAGGAATCAATTTGAGGAGAAATCCTGTCAGCAGGCTGGTTAGCCAGGAACCCAATAGTGGCGTTTAGGTCGGAATAGCTTGAGAATGGCTGTAAGGATACAGATGTAAGAATTTTCTTTCTTGAGTACAAATTACAATTATTCACTAAAGGCTTTATTAAATTAATGGAAGCCAGGCACTGTCTGGTGCTGGGAACACAGAGTAAAATCCATTCCCTACTGTCACTGGCCACTCGGTTTTCCAGGGGCTTACAGTTGAGTGAAGGAGGCTTGTATTGCATGTAGAAGCAATGATAGTAAAAAGTGCTCTTATGAATAGCAAGGGGTGTGAGTAAGAGGCTCTCAGAATGCAATAGTGGGATCTGGAAGCCTCTGAGCCCGGCCTATATCCTGCCGACTCAATTCAAACGCTATAGCAACTAAATGAGTACGCACACAATTAAAATCTCCACTTTTCGAATGTACGTAAGTAAGCTGATGACAAATCCTTGAAGGACTGTCCAGAAAACGGTACGCAGAGACTGTTATAAACAGAAGCAGACTAATAATATAGTACTCAAGGAAGCCTTTCCAACACACACATTTGTGTTACATCCCCAGGACTGTCTGTGCCGAAGGGGCACAGCTCTGCACTAGGCAGTGTTAATTCTGAGCAGAAAGAAATGGACCTGTCCAGGAAGCGCAGCAGGACTGATAAAGCCCAGCAAGGGTTTTGCGTCCAGGGGTTTGCAGGCAACATGCATGTCAGGTCCCATGTGAATCCTTGACTCAAAACCATGTGGACCCAAAGCTGGAGAGGCGTGCTGAGAACTGGGCAGGGTGGCCAAGGACAGGGATGCACCCACTGGGCCCCATGGGGATGCCTTCTCACTCTCCAGATACCATGCCACCAACTTGGTGGTGCAGAGAGAAGATGACTTGAGAAAAGCTGGAAGAGGAGAGAGCACTGAGGAGAGGCTCGGGTTCTCCCCCTTGTGATATAACTGGGGTCGCTCAGGAAACAGCTTCTAAATACAGAACAAGTAACGCTGCCCTCTGTGGTAGGAAACAATTGCTTGAATGTTTTTAAGTTAATTGCTTTCAAGTGTTTGTCATGAGAACCAATTTAGTCTCACCTGGAAAATTTGAATCATTTCTATAAAAATATGAAACTATTACAATTAGGACTGGGGCCTTTGTTGCTGTCCTGCCGGTCCTACTCATGTGGGAATAGTAAGCTGAAGTGTAGACATTTGTTCCCCTTTTACTGAATTCTTTGAGCCCCTGAATGCTACAGAGACAGCCTCAGAGTGGAGCGTTTACCAGCAGAATGCAGCGGAAACCCTGAAAATAAACAATGGAAGGAAAAGAGGGCTGGGCATCAGAGGAAAGAATACGCCACCCCAAATATGCCAGGTGGGCATGTGGATTACCTTGAGCTAAAGGCACTTAAAAAGGCACTTCTGTTTCCTTCCTGAAAGCAGGGGACGTGACTCCCATGGGAAACATGCCCCTCCTATACCAGGAGACAAGAAAGATTCTTATCACCAGAGATGGGGACTTGAGGCTGAGAAAAATACACACCTTGTTAAAATAACTTGTATCTTCATTTAGCCTCATATAATTTAGTTACTTTTTTACAAGTCACTACTCTGCTCAACCTGGTATGTAAACACGTAGGCCGAACCACTTTGGGGGTCTTCATTTTCCTGTGAAGGTGCCCTGGTACATATAAAAATGCAACATGTATGCTTTTCTCCTGTTAATCTGTCTTATGTCGTCTTACTCTGTTTAGGTTGCTATAACAAAATACCATAGCCTGGGTGGCTTTTAAACAGTACAAATTTATTTCTCACAGTTCTGAAGGCTGGAAGTCATAGATGGGGTGCCAGCAGATTTAGTTTCTCAAGGTCATTTCCTGGTTCACAGATGGCCGCTTCTTCATGTGTCCTCACATGGTGGAAGGGGTGAGGACCCTTTCTAGGGTCCCTTTCATTAGGGCACTAATCCCACTCATGAGGGCTCCACCTCATGATCTAATCACCTCCCATAGCCCCAGCTCCTAACCCCATCACCTTGGGGTTAGGATTTCAACATAGGGAATTCAGGGGAACACAGACATTCAGCCCGTCACAATCTGGATTTGTCTTTACACGACACAATGGACTTTCCTGACTAGGAGTCAGGGTTGAACACAGATGCCGTGACCCTGCTGTCCTGTTTCCGGGGGCCCGTCTTCCTTTCCGTTCAATGGAGCACACTATTTTTCAGGAGTGCCTGGTTCTTTCGTCTTCTCTGCAATGTTAATAACTTCATGGGGGCTGGAGGGAGCAACATCACACTGAAAGAGTGCCACTGACCGTCACAGTGAAGGGACAGCCACCTTGTAACTGTTTAGACTTGGTTTCCGAATTGACATGGCTGACATTTTCACTTCAAAATTTTATTTATTTTTAAAAAGACAATCTATAGAAATGGTATAAGATTTAAGAATTTCAAGAGTTTATATAGTGAAAATTGAATCTTTTTCAATTGGAGGGGGTTTCTCAGCCCTTAATTTTCCCTTCAGATGGAGTTTCTTGTATATTTTTCAAGAGGTGCATATACAACCATCTAATTATGACTTTTTACCGAAATGTGCATATATGTTGTCTGACCTGTCTTTTAGTAAACCTAACAGCTTACCAGGATACATAAGAGCTTTCTGATTCTCCTTAATGATTTTATAGTGTTTCCTTTTCAGGATATTAAGGCTGTTTCCAATTGTTTTACCATAAAGGAAAGATAGCATCTCAGCCCAATAACCAGGGGTCCCTAACAGAACATTAATACTGAAATCCTAGGCTGATGCAGTATTTTAGCAAGTATTTGTTGAATATCCACATTTTGCTGTGGGGGGGGGGGGGACGAGGAACAGGCGGAGACCCTGTAAGGCAAAATAACCCTTTCTTTCAGAACTTCATCCTCTGTCCTTCTCTTTTTTTCTTTTGCCACTGGGATCAAAACCCTTGACCTTGGCACTGTAACACTGTGCTCTAACCAACTGAGCTAACCAGTAGCCCCATTCTCTGTCTTTTTCAAATTCAAATGTATGTAAATCTTGTTAATGGCTAAACAAACCTCTTGCCAGTGTGACACCTCAGGAATATATCCTGAAGGAAGTTGGAGCTATTTCTGAAATGTAATTGTAGAGAAGGGAAAAAAACCTCTACCTTCTTAGGTTTGTAACTGGGGCCTACAAAGTAAACTGACAAAAGCCAGATTAACAGGAGAAAAAGCATGCACTTTTCATCTTAAGTTTTTAATTTTACATGCACGGAGGCTTCAGAGAAAAAGGAAAAACCAACGATGCTGTTAGGCTCAGGCACTCAGATACCATTTTTAACAGGTGATGAATTATGGGAAGGTGACTAGGGCATGCATAGGAGACAAGGGTTGTTTAGTAAGGATTATTTGTACAGACTCTTCTTGGTGCAGAATTTCCATCTTCTGAGTGGCCATAAAAACTCCCCTAGAGAGGAGATTTCCGGCAGTCCTCATTTCTCAAAGTTTCTGCTTTTAGTTAAAGGAAGCTCCAAGAAGGTTTCTTCAATTGTCTTCAGCTCAAAATAATCCCCATGCCTATGTACTCATAGCATATGTTGGGATGGCACACTCTGATCTCCTTCATAACCATCGAGGAAGACAGCACCTTGTGGAGGACACTGACGTTAATAAACACATGTATTTCACAGGGCCATAGCCTATAGCGTAGTAGGACCAAAGTCCTTAGTTTAGCAGGACTAAAGTCCTGTAGTTTAAGTCATAGCCCAACTCTTTAGAAAAACACATGGAAATGCTAAGATTGGGAAAAACCAGAAAAACTTTCAAAGGACTGAAGTCTTCAATGTAGATAAGAGAATTGAAACACAGCAAAAGTGATTGCTCTGGGGGCAGTTGCCCTTGGTGCTGCTAAACCTAAATAATGGGAAAGTATGTGAACTAAAACCTTCGATTCTATTCTGCTAGTTAGTGGTTGGGGGATGTTCCACATCTTACCCTCAGCTGTTTCTTTGAGTTTCTTAGGGAGCTAAGCACTGCTATAGTGATTATTTCATTGTTTTTGTATGTCACATAGCTTAGTTCTATTACTCCTTTTGATGGTAAACTTCTTGAACTATTTTAAGTTACACCTGCTTTAATGAAGATTGTCATGTAGCCAGTTTGTTTTCACTATGACTGATTAACCCCCTGTGTTTCTTCTGAAACTTTCTTGCCTGTACAATAAAAGCTGAGAGAAAACCTGACCCAGTGCTGTGCCTGGGACCCTTCTCTCTTGAAGGAGTTCTCCCTGCAGACAGACACTTCAGGCCTCTCAGTGCTCTGCATACGTGAGCTCTGAGTAATCCTTTGCATCTCAGTCACTCTACGAGAGGTGATGACAACACTCCATCTTCCAGCTGCCTGGAAGGAGATGGGCCTCACTTCAGATGTCACCTGGCTCTGAATTGCAAGAGCTCCCTGAGGTACTGAATGGGTGGTATCCACTCAACTTGATGAAAGGGTGAGGTTGCTGTTTATCTTTTCAGTCTTTTAGTGAGTTGCCTGTGATGCGCATGATGTTCTGGTTTAATGCTTACTCAAAAAGAAAATGGTTTTCTTTCTCTTCTCCCTCTGTGGAGGGGTTTTCTGGGTTGGGGAGAGATTTTGTTTTTTGTTATATTTGCCCAATAGGCACAGATGTACCTGAGGTCAGAGTGGACCCCTAGCACAGCTGCTGCCCTTCCTCTGATGGGACAACCCTGGGCACTGGCCACTGGGACTCACCATGTGTGCTAGAATTAGAATGCATTCATTTAAAGTCCTTTATCTTCTGCAGTTATTAGAATAAACTGATCCAGCCACTGTCTATTACATTAAAGGTTGTGTTCTGTTTCTTAGAACTCTTGGTTACAAGCAACAGAAATGACAATTCAATCTGGTTTCAAGCATATGGCATGTTTATTACTAGGACATCTCACAAAGCAGGGGCCCCAGGTTCCAATAAGATTGTGGCCCCAGTGCCAGACTAATCCGTCTTTTTGTCTCCCACCTCTGTTCTTTTCAGCCCCCACTGTATTCATCTGGCTTTCTCCACACATGATAAACACCACAAACAACAGTTCTGTAGCCTTCTCACCCTTCCCAGCTTCATCCGCCAGAGCAACAGTCAAGAAATGCTCTTTTTTCCTGAAATCCAAAACCTGGGAGGAAAAGAAATACTACATGCTGATTTTAATTGTAATGACCGTACATTCATTTGCTCATGTGGCCATAAGAAAATACTGCAGACTGGATGGCTTAAACAACAGAAACTCATTGTCTCTCAGTCCTGGAATCTGGAAGTCTGAGATCCAAGTGTAGGCAGGGTTGGTGTCTCCTAAGACCTCTCTGCTTGGCTTGTAGACAGTGTCTTCTCCCTGTGTCCTCACATGGTGATTCCTCTGTGCTTGTCTATGTCCTAATCTCCTTATAGGACGTCAGTCCTATGGGATTAAGACCCACCCATATGACCTCCTTTTATCTTAATCACCTCTTTAAAGGCCCTTTCTCCAAATACAGCCACATTCTGAGGTCCTGGGTGTTAGGACTTCAACATATGAATTTGGAGGGGACAAAATTCAGCCCACCACAGATAGTGAACACAGGGACCCACCTTGTGCCAGGCACCAGACAAGTGTGTTCATTAGATTATGATGTTCTGTGACCACCCTCTGATCTGGGCACTGACATTATCTATCAGGCCCAAGGGCTTGTGGCCCAGCTCAGGGCAGGTGTCCACCTGCATCTCATGCAAAGACCACAGGATGGCCATGGGGAGTGGAGCGGCTCATGCCCAGTGGGAAGCCTGTGGCTGGGGTTGGGATGGTGGGGACTGGCTGGTCACCATGAGCTGTCCCTTAAGAAGGGTCAGAGGGTGAGGCCAACAGGAGGGTTCCAGGATTCTTTCTAGAAGCTTCCTGCTGTGCTCCAGTCAATGGACAGTTCTAGCTATGAAAGTTCCATACCCTCACCACACACCAGCCTCACCCTCAGCCCCAACAGGACCCTCCAGGAAGGCCCTGCTGTGGGCTCCCCTTCCCTGATGCACTGTCTGTGGGGCTCCCAAACCAGAAAAAAAAATTTACAGACTTTATTTTTTAAGAGCAGTTTTAGGTTCATAGCAAGATCGAGCAGATGCCATTAAATATCACCACAGAGCCCTATTGCTCAGGTTCAAAAGGCACCAGTACATGGAGGGTCGAATAAATAAATAGGGAAAAAAGGAAAAAAACCACAAGAAATAAAAAAGTAAAAAATAAGGATGATTTTAAAATTTAAAAAAGAAAAGAAAAGGAAATTTTAAAAAAGAAAAAAATATGTTTATATCAAGTGGAGGAAAAATAATTTTCTCCAGACCCTTCATAATTCTCAGCTATGCCTACCTGTGGCACAAGACAGACTAACAAGAGCAAAACAGAAGTTTAATAACACACATACCTCTTTGTACACATGGGAGATGCTCAGGAAAATCTCCAAGAGTAAATCTCCAAGAAGTGGCTCTGACTTCAGACTTACATAACCATCTTTCTCTGAACCAAGAAAGGGGAGACTAGTTCTGGATAGGTGGCCAGGAAAAGCACCTTAAACACAGGTAAGGAACATTATGCAGAGCTCAGTCAGTGCTGTTTTCACTAAGAGTCTCTAGTGAGTTAGTCACCTTCTTCCTGGTGCTAAGAGAGAGCCATTCTTACAGATGGAGACTTTCATTATACATGTAAATTTCCCTTACAAAAGGGTAACTTCTACTCTCTTTTTAGGGTTTCTTCTGTGTTGGCTATTTCCTCAAATAATCAGCTTAAAATAATCCTTATGCCAAAGATGTGTATTTGGGATAGTGTGTCCCAAACCCTATCACTGAAGCATTCCAGATGGTGGAGGCCATGAACTGGCCTCCTGAGTGATCATGTGTCACATGAAACCCCCAGGAGGCTGAATGGATCAGGACATGCCACCCTAAAATATGCCACTTTCATATATTGATTATTTTGAGTGAGGGCCACTGAGAAACAGCAAACACATAAGGAGTTTCCTGCCCTCCCCCTTTCTGCCTAAAATCAGGGTATAAATTTAAATTTTGTAAAGGAAATTTCCATTTGTACAGATGCCCCCTCTCCTGTACCAGGAAGAGGAGATCGATTCATCACCAGAAGTGAGTCTGTCTACCACGAGTTTCCCCCATACATTCCCTAGTCACTTCTCCACAATTTATTGCTCTTTGTGAAAATGGTATAGAAGCCCCTGGGTCTAACTGCCTCTTTAGGTTTTCAGTTCTCTTATGTGAAGCTCCCATATATGTGTTGACCTAAAAGAAACTGAGGCCAAACATTAAAAGCATAGCATTTATTAAGCCAGTGTGGCCAGTTAGCTCACTTGCGGGGGTGGGGGGCTGTTGATAACACAAAGGTCAAGGGTTCAGATCCCCATACTGGCAAACAGCCACAAAAAAAAAAAAAAAAAAAAAAATTTATTGAGCTAATATGACAATTGCAACCAGGGAAATGCATAGTCAGGTCACCCTGAGAAATGAGTTCCAAAGAGAACCAGCAGAACTTAGCATTTATAACCACAAGAAGGAGGAAGGGTCAAAGGACAGTGAGAGAAGACAGTCCCACCTCATCTCTTCATCAACCTTTCTATTTGTTGTACATTACATATAGATTTGGGATTGTTACTAAGTTACAACCTACATGCAGGGATCCAGGATGAAGGTCACGAGGATTATTCTAGGTTATTGTATGGCTTCCTGGTGCCATTATACCTGCTTCTAAGTAAAATGGTGTTATGATAATGTTTTCCAGGACAGGTGGACATGATTGCTGACTTATCCCAGATCCCCCAAGGCACTATAATTTAGCTGACCTGGTCACAGCAGATTTTTTAGTTATCATATGTAAATTTTTTTAAAAAAGATGAAACATGTATGTCTTTTCTCCTGTTAATCTGTCTTTTGTCAGTTTAATTTGCAGTCCCCAGTCACCGAATCTAAGAGTGTATAGGATATTTTCCCCCTCCCCTACAAAGCCCGTGATGTACATGTTGTAAGTGTGAGAAATAACCTTGCTATGGTGAGCCTCCAGGATGCAGGGTTGTCTGTTACTGCAACAAAACCCTGACAGATACAGCACAGGCTCTATTTTGACTACAGAGAAAAATAATCACATTAGTTAGCAAAAAGTCTGGAAACCAGATCCTGTAAGAAATTGTGGCAGGCATGAAGATATTAAGGCTAAAGAAGAGACAACCTGGTGGTCAGGGAGCAAGGTTTGCGAGAAGGTGTGGGGTTGATAAAGTAGGAACCAGATATCTGAAGATCTCCATCTGATAGAAGAAGTCAAGGACATGCTCCATGTTACTTCAAAAGGGCTGGAAAATTCTGGGCTGCAGACACCAGACATAATATAATTTCCACCAGATTCCTGGGAAGGTGGGCATGCATCGCACTCACTAGGAGGTGGGTGCCAATCACCAGGGTCATGTTGTTACCAGGCATGGGTCCGGCTGCCTGCTCCTTTTCAAAAACAAGCCACTCAAAAGTCAAATGGTGGTAAAGATGGAAGGCAGCTTTTATTCAGAAATACCAGTGACCTGAGGAGAGATGTCAGGCTAACCATCTCTCCAATAAACCTGAAGGAGAAAGGCCAGACTCGTATTTACTGAGGGGTTTTTTAAGAGGGGATTGAGGGAAGGGAGCATGGGAAATGAAAAGCAGGATGGAGGGGGACACGAGCTGTGGGGGCTCCGTTCAAGGAGCCGGGTGCAAGGTCTCACCAAGACTCCGCCTGGTTTCTGCTCCCATCCTTGTGGTTATCTCAGGGTCTGGATAGTGTGTGCGTCCTGGCAAGTCTGCAGCTTCAGGCTGTCTGGAAAAGAATTTCACGTTTCTGTAAATAATGTCATCTTGCCCCATATCAAGGTTTAAAATATCAAATAACCATGGTAAATGAAGGAACTCAGAAATACACGCCAAAAAGAAAACTGTCCTTTTAAAATTTGCCTACAGCGCATGTAGTTTTAGGTCCCTAGTTTTAGGTGGCTTTAGTCCTGCTCACTCTAGCAGTGACAGAACAAGTTGGGCAGGCCCTGTAATGCCAGAGTCCTGTATTAGTCTGTTTTCTGTAGCTTATAATGGAATACCTGATACTAGATCATTTATAAAGAAACGGAATTTATTTCTTACAGTTTTGGAGGCTGGGAAGTCCACAGTCCAGGAGGTGCATGTGGTGACGGCCTTCTTGGTGGGGACTCTCCACAGGGTCCTCTGGTGATGTAGGGTGTCACAGGTAAGAACAGCCCCCTTCTTAGAAAGCCATCAGTCTACACCCATGGTAACCCATTACTCCATGAATGGATGAATCCATTCTTGAGGGTGTAGTCCTCATGATCCAATCACCTCTCAAAGGCCCCACCTTTCAAGTACCATAATAGGATTTCCCACCCTCTTAATACTGTTAAAGTGGGGGTCAAGTTTCCAGCACACGAACTTTGGGGGAACACATTTGACCCATAGCAGGTACCTTCCCACACCAGCACCACACAGCACTATGGATCTGATATCAAAAATTGATATCAAATGCCCTTCAGTGTTCCCTATATTTTATTCCATACAATACTGTCTTTAAGGTTTACAGGAATGCCGACTGTTCTCCCAGCCAATGTCACTATAAAATGTGCAAACACCCCTCAGCTCCCACAAACCAGATGGTGAGGGGGCAACAACTTGTGGCATTCCATAAGTCTTAGAGCAAATCAAAGCTTTAATAATGACACAGACTTACCCCTTGACCAAATTTCAGTCAGGTGCCTCTGGGCCCTCTTTTCCATGAGGCCTCAGCCTTGGACCCTGTCTTCATCCAGCCTAGCACAGTCTTAGCAAAAAGTCCCACTAGGTCAGTTTAGAGAGAGCCCCCCACCCTTTACATCTCATCAGGGTGCTGTGGTTTGAATGTCCCCCCAAGCTCAAGTTGGAACTTAACCCTTAATGTGGTGGTAAAAGGTGGGGCTTTTAAGGGGCAATGAGGACAGTGCCCTCTGAATGGACTGGTCCATTTGTCGAGTAACGTGCCGATGTTTTAATGGGCATGGTTCTGATGGCTTTGTAAGGAGAAGGTCAGCTCTCTTGCTCAGGCCATTCTCACCACATGATTTCCTGCACCATCTAGGACCCTGCAGAGACTCCCTACCCAGAAGAAGGCCCTCACCAGAGGCGCCCTCTGGACCGTGGACTTCCCAACTTCCCGAAATCTAAGAAATAAATTATATTTCTCTATAAATTACCCAGTTTCAGGGACTCTGTTATAAGCAACAGAAAATGGACTAATATACCAATCCTCATCCCTCACCTTTGATTTTTAAGTCTGTGTTCTGTCCTTCACAAGAAGTCTGTTTGGTGAGTTTAGCAAGAAGCCCCCTACCCTTGATGTCCCCTCTCAGTAATGTCCCATGCACTTACCGCCTCACTGTGTTCGTTGGCTGTGAACCCCCTGTGGACCCTGCTATATTCAGAATCGAGCTCAGTCCTACACAGTGGCCTCTTTCCCCTATTGCAGTAGACCCACATGACATCTGCCTTTGCCACCTTTAACTCGTGTTTGTCTTGGTTGATCTTCAACAATAACCTCTGGAGGAGATCGGAATACGTCACCCTAGAATATGCCACTTTGACATTAAGATTATTGTGAGCTGGAGGAAGCTGAGAAAAAGCAGACACAGGAAGAACTCTCTGCCTTCCCTCTGTCTTCCTAAAAGGAGAATGGAAATTCCTCCTTGTGAAGGTGTCCCCCTCTCCCACATGAGAACAATCCTATCACCAAAGACAGAGACAGCACTGAGGTGGATCTGTGTAAATCTGTCTTGTTAAATGACCCTTATCTGTTATGTTTCCTTATGTATTTGCCTTCCCACAATTTACCAGCAAGAAGCCCAGACCTCCTCTGCTTCCCTTTGTCTAGTCACTTACCCACAATTTATCACCTGTTGTTACAGTGGCTGTAAGTCCCAACGCTTTTTAGCTATTTATGTTTTTTGGTTTTTTGTTTTAACATCTGTGAAGCCCCCATGTACATTATTTAAAAAGTTAGCATCAGGACGGCCAGTTATCTCGGTTGGTTAGAGCGAGGCGTTTTGAAATTTTATTCATATTTTTTCTACACCCAGTTTTGTAAATTTCAAATAGTAGTTGTTTGATTTGGAATTAGGGTTTCCACCCCTCAGACTCATGGTAGCAAACATGGACAGAAACAAAAATAATTAAAATTAAAATCATACCAACTTCACAAAACCAAATAAGTAGAAAAGAGCTAGATATGCTGCCAGTCGCGCGCTGGCTTCATCAGGCTGTCTTGGGTGAGGTGAGACCTTGAAGTCCAAAGTCTCAGGCACTCAAGTGCTCCTCAGTCCTATGGGATGATTTTTCCATTTCATCTTCTCCAAGATCCTGCACCATTGTCCACAGCCTCCCTCTACTTTCTACAAGCACCGTGGCCAGAGCTCCTGCTGTGCACCTGCCCCACCTGATCGGGCTTCCCACACAGGGCAGAAGCCCAGCAAACACCCCCAGGCACAGGGCAGATCTTAGAAACTACTGATATCTGGGATTTGCTTTCAGAAAAAGAAAACCCTTCCGTCAAGACAAAACAACAGGGCAGATGAAGAAAATGCAGTAAAATGCTCATTTGGATTGTTTATTTATGGGGTTCATTGTCCTGTTGTCTTGGGTGCAACTGCTTGAAATTATTCATTAAAAGTTTTTTCCGTGTTGTTGTTTTTTAATCCTGATCGTATTTTCTAAACTGAAGGAAACCCTCAGGCACATTCCCCCATTGATGTAAACAGCAGAAAGGGTTCCGGGACCGGGAGGGGGGTTGGTAAAGTAGAATTAACAGCAGTTGTTCGCTCATGCAGAGAACTGTGCGCGCCCACCACCCGCACCCTCCGGGCCACACGGAATCGAAGGCCAGACCCCGTCCTCGTGTGTTTAGTGAGGAGAGACCACGGAAAAGCTCCAGCCGGGAAGCCCAGGGAAAGCCAGTCGTCTACACTGGGAGCCGGCCATCCACACCTGCAGCCAGGCCGTCTACACCCAGAACCGGCCATCCGCACCCGCAGCCAGGCCGTCTACACCCAGGGCCGGCCATCCACACCGGCAGCCAGGCCGTCCTGTCCCTGCAGAGGGTGATACGTGGGAACCGTGGACACTCAGGCCCCGCTGTCACCTGGATGAGCCCGGCATTAACAAAGGAACATCCCCGGGACCGAAGGTGACCAGAGCCCTGATGACAGCCTCTGCGCAGACTGAGTCAGACCCCCCAGCTCACTGGACGCTCCCCATCCCTGGCTTCTGTCCGCGTAGACAGCGTCCCCCAACCCTGAGGACCAGGGAGAGAGCTGACGCCAAGAGCGAGGCCCGCAGGAAGCGCTGATCAAGTTCCCAGGGGACAGACTCCAAATGTCTGAGTCCATAGACGCCATCACTTTCATATTGCAGAAAAATAGAGGAGGGTGGTGCTTGGAGTTTGGAAACGATTTTCAAATCCCTTTCCTAACTCGGTCCCAACAGCACCCCCGTGAAGTAGGCAGGGGAAGCTGTGGACCTCCACTGCATGGGGTTACATATTCTAACTCCAAAGGGTGCCTGTGTGCTCGCATGTGTGTGCCTGTGCATGTCTGTGTGAGTCTGTGTGTGGGCCAGTGTGTATGTGCATGCACGTTTATGTGTGTGCCTGTGCGTGTGTTTACATGTGTTTCTCTGTGTACTTGAGTTTGTGCATGACTGAGTATGCGTTTGTACATTTGCATGTATGCATATGTATGTATATTTCTGTCTACATGTGCTTTGTAACTGTGTGCATGTTGTGCATGTGTGTGCACCTGAGTTGGTGTGCTGTGTGCACATATGTATATTCGTAAGCATGGGAGTGTTTGTGAGTACACATGTTTATGCATGCATATGTGTATACGTGTTTGTCCATGTACACACATATATTCGTGTGTGCATATGTTTGTGCATGCATGTGTATGTATATGTGTGTGTTTTCCAAACTGCTCTTCACTCCCTAATGGAAGACATCTTTTTTCTTCTTACAGTCTGCTTTTCCTTGGTTTTAAAGGGGCTTTGTTAACGAAAAAATTATTCTGGCACTTGTTAAAAGGCTCACTATTGAAGCTTTTTGCAATGGGGATGTCACCCTGGGGAAGAGTTGGGGCTCTGAATCAAGCAGAGACAGCTGGGGTTCGTGGATGGAAATAACTGAGAGGGACTTCAAGGGTAGGAGGCTTTTGGTGAAACTGGCCTAACAGGAAGGTCAGGGGCTTAGATGTCAAAGGTGGGGGTGAGGCTTGATCAGATATCGAGGTGGGGGTGCCTTGGGATTCTCTGCGAAGACTGGGCGGGGCAGGCCGAGGACAGAACAAGGCAGGGTCTAGAATTCATGGGCCAGAGGGGCCTGGCTTGCCTTTGGTCAAGGAGGGTCTTTGTAGTTTCCAGAGGGGCATTTCTGCCTCTGTCACTGGCAAGGCTAAAAATGACAGCTACCGACCCCCTAACTGGACCCCAGTTTTAGTTCTTGCCTCCAGCAGGAGGCCACAGAGGAAGCCTGCTCATTGTCAGGGAGTGAGCCCAGAGCTCCGGGAACATGAGAAGGTTCTCTCTGAGGGTTGCTCAAAGCAGAAACTCTTGCCTTGTGTCTCCCCAGGAGCCATGGATGCTGTGGAACTTGCCAGAAAGCTGCAAGAGGAAGCCACTTGCTCCATCTCCCTGGAATAATTCAGGGACCCTGTGATGGCCTCCTGTGGCCACAACTTCGGCCATGACTGCATCTGCCTGAGCTGGGAGAAGGCATAAGGCAAGAAGGGGCAGAGGAAGCAGAAGGGCTCCTTCCCCTTCCCGGAGTGCAAAAAAATGAATAAATAAAAATGATACAAGTTAAGTTCCCCCAGGCAGCAGATGCAAAGTTAGAAATATGCACTGAAGGAGACCTGTTTGGAAGACATACCAGAAAGGGAGCAATATTATTCAGGGAGAGCTTTCAGAATGATCCTGGTCCAGCACCAAAGAAATGTTAAGGAAGAAAGATCTGGAAGGAAGAGTCTGAGATATCAGTGCATCTTTGGCTAAACCAATGAGGAGCACCAGAGAAAAGGTTGACAGAGGAGGCCCAACTCAAACAGAAGTGGTCCGGCTCCAGTACCCATACTGGTCAGTCATTGTCTAGTAGCAGCCGGCAGGGAGCAAGGCTGAGCCTGCCTGCTGCAGTGGGTCTCTGCGGGAGAGCATCTGAAGGCCCTCGGCTGCCTACACTCTTCACTGCAGGTGTTCACGTAACAGATGGGAGTGATGCAGCTTTATGTTATCCCACTGTTCTTTTCAGCTGATCACGGATATTCTTCTTTGACACTGTGGCAAAACTCAACATGTGGTAGATTTTTTTAAAAAGTTTAATTGTAATGTGGTGTCTGAAATTTTAAAAATATATACTTTTTACTCTGCTACGTGAAAAGCCATTGATCCATCTTGCACTTTCAATGGAACTTTTACTAACACATGGTTTTGTAACATCATTCATGGGTCATTTGGAAAATATTGGTTCTGAATTATACAGATCTTACAAAACTTGACACGTTTTATCATAAAATATATATTTAAAAGATCAGAATTGCTAATATCACCATTAATCTCATCAGAAAATCCTAACCTCATTGGAAAATCACAATGGTGAATATAAGCTTTCTAAACTTCTACTATTGGAAAAAGACAGGGAAGTAATTTCTAGACATACAGATTAGCTATGAAGATTCTGAAAGAAAATGCTCATCATTAACAACAAGTGCTATCAGTTTTTATTTCCTTGATGTAAAAAGCTCAATCATTCCTTTTTGAAAAACTGTCTAAAAGTTACCAAGTCTGAATAATCATTGCTTGTCTGTCAATCATTTTTTCAAGTTAAACTGTTTTTACAATCAAAAGACGGTTCAGATTTCAACTCAAACAATGCACACACATGTTTTTGAGAAAACTTTGGTACAGACATGTATGGAGCAGAATTGCACTATGCATACTTACAACTGTAGCAAATAGAATATTAAAATGATAGTACACATTTTAATAAAATTAAGATTCTTTACTGCTGTTTATCACAGATTTATGTGAATTTTGTTTTTGTTTGTATTGTTTGTTTGTTTGCTTGTTTATTTTACACCATGGATGTATGATGGTGAAGAATTCAATATTATTATGAGAATAATTTGGTGTCGCATTTTGATTCCTGGTAAAGAAACATATTTCCAACCATTGTTTTTGCAATGTAAATGAAAATGTCAATACAATGAAAACAAGCAAATAGCTTTTTAGTATTTTTTTTACAACAAGCCTGGCTGACACCTGAAAAAGTCTTAGAGACCCCCTGGGGTCTGTGGACCATACGTGGAAAATTAATGGCCTGACACGCTTATTTATCAAAACCAAGGCTGGAACTCTTGGTACCTAATACACAACCTAGAGCTTGTTTGCACCATATAAATTTCCTCACATATTTTGATTTCTGCTCAGGTTCCACTTAACCCTATCCAGACACTTCCTTGTTTCCCCTTTCACCTTTAGCCATGCCCTATGGAGTACAGTATTTCGTGAGCACACTTTCCTGGATTGCCCATATTTTCTATCACTCCTCATCCTTATTTTGCTTTATCTTTTGGAGTAGATGAAATGCCTCTTCTCTGTCAACTAGTATCAAAATAAGGACTATGAAAATGCAAGCACCCACTTCCTAGTGGCTGGTAGTTTCTTGGTATTCATATTTTGATAGAAAATGCCTATATGATATATATTAGCACATTTAGCTTGGTAGAAAGTAAAAAAGTAAATAGACAAATCAATTAGAAGTTTTATGATATCAAAGTATAGACTGCCACGGAAGTACTTATACGAGGCCTTTGTTTCAGAATGATGGCAGAGGTCCTGGGTGACAGACACATAATGCTTCATTAGGTTAAGTTTGCTTCTCTGATAGAAGGAGTTTTCACATTAATAAGTATGTGGAAATCTGCTCGTATTATAAGGAAACACCATTTCTTTTCTCACAAGTGTCCACTCTTTTTGAGAAAATGCTCATTGTGTTAGATGCTGTTAGTGGACCACCCGAAAGCCAACTATCTTCTGTTCAAGGCTAATAAAACTCCTATTTTTTTGTGTGTGGGGTAACAACACGTTTAGCTGCAGGGTAGAAATCGATGGCTACACGATGAATGTAAGCCACTTATGCTTATCCCATTCTCCATATCAAGATACTTATTTTACCAGACTTTTTTGATATTTTCCAATAAGGTTAAAGGAAGTTTCCTCTCTCTGTGGAGCTTCTGGGAGAAAAAAGAAAAAAAATCTAGCACAAAGAGACAGTTGCCCCCTGAATTGCCCATTGATTTTTCTTCTGCCTTGGATAATGACACTGTGCCTGTTGATTCAGTAGCCATCTTGCTGCCATTAGATGCCATGACAAACTTCCAGAAGAGCCAAACGAGAAAGAGAAAATGCTTAGGCCCCTGATAGGTCCTTAATGATGTTTTTAAGTCATTTCACCAAACCAGGTACTACTGACTCCATTCCTTTTACTTAGCAAGATAAAATGGAATATTGCTTAAATCTCTCATTTAAAAAAAAAAACTTTTCTTTATTGCTTGGGGTGGGAGGCAAGGGTGATAACTAGCAGTCAAAGCAAACCTAACTCTCTGATACATTTTCTAGAGTTGTGATCTTCTCCTCTTTAAAGCTTTACTACTTACATGACTTCTAGTTGATGAGTGTTATGTGCCTTGGCTCCACACCATTGTTATGTGCACTGGCTTCTTGGTTCTCATTGTTCCCTTGTTTTAGATATTTCATCCTATTTTTTCCCTTGTGAATTGGTCTCTGACACACTAAATCTCTTGCTGATAATTGATTTTACAAGTATTTCATGTATATTCTGACCTCTACTCTTACTAATTATGCAACCCAAAGATCTTAAGTTTCTCCTTTCAGGAGCTTCATCTTCCAAATCCTTGATCTCTATCTTTCCTCAGTCCTAGGGAGTGAGAAAAATGAGAACTCCTGCATCAAGTGCAATCCACAAAGAACCATTGGCCTATCTCAACCATTTGCTAAGAAAGTAGAAAATCCCTTGTAGGTGGAGTTTTGCTCTCACACTCTAGAATGGAAACTTAGTGAGATGGGGGGCTGCTACTAAAGGCTTGCAAATGTCTCTAGGTTAGGCAAGAAGCACACTGGCCCCAGTATTTTCTCATTCACTAGTCAAGTGAATATTTCTAACACATCACCTATTCCTCCAAACTCATGAATCAACCTTATTAGACAAACACAGAGCACAGAGAATTAAGATCCTATGGCATCTGATCTGCATAATGCCCCACTTTCCATTAGAATCAGAAAGGAAAGGCTTTGACAATCTTTCTTCTATAAGGCATATTGGAAGGGCATATTCCTCTTTCCTTCTAACTTACAAATTATCTTAAAATTCCATAACTCTGAGTTGGCTAATTTTCCCTCTTGATGTGTAAAGTTAAAGTATTTTTAATTATAAACTCCTTTCTCTCTAGACAAAGCCTGATGTTCATGACCATTATATTCTGTAAGCTCATAAATTTTTTTTTTTTGATGTCCAAAACTGAACATTCATCTTCTCTTTCCCTTTTAATTCATTTCATAAGGATCTGTGGCTTTATTACTCATCTTTTACCTCTTTGTTAACTTTTGTTTCTGTATTCAACCTGTTACATGTTTTTATTTACAGTTCTACCCTCTAGAACAATGTTTTAAAGGTGACATAAGGGTACTCAGAATATTCTGAGTATCGTTTTTAAAATATATATTCCAAATTCTCTTTTCTCTCACTACTTCTTTTACTTTCAAAAATGGATACCAAGGCTCAAGTTTAGCTATCAAAATAGTGGGAAAAGGCTTAAAAAAATCTCTTCTAAACTTATTCCATAACTATATTCTCAGATAAACTAATAGCCAATGTCTATTTTTGTTACAAAAAGAAAATTGTGCAACACCTCAAAAATTATTTACACATGGTTTTCAGGAAAGTCCACTAAGCTTAGTGCCAATTTTCTTTTTAAAACACTTAGGTATTTTTATTCCATTATTTTATAGTAAAATCTAGTGGGCTTTAGAAACATAATTATTTGTCTAAGCTATGCACTCAATTTCTGGAAAATTTCATCAAGAACAATATCAGTGGTTGAAACATTGATTTTTTCCATTGGCTTTTGACTCTGAGCAGAAACTAGTTACTACCTACTCTATACTAATTCAATATAAAATGCTGGCTAATAATGCATGCCTCAGCCTGAATTTCAATAATACTTTGAGATTCAGGCATGATCGAACAACTGATCTTCAACTCTGATCTTGAAACACCATGTGGAAATCTTAGTGGGAAAAGAAAGATAGGCCAGCCTCCCACCAATCTATTTCATTTCTGTCCACATTATTTTAAGTCACTTTGATTCCATAAGTATGTAAGTTCTTACATTTATGAATTGCAAGTCATTGCCAAATAAAATGAGTGGCTAACTACAATATTGGTGAAGGAATTATAGCACAGTTTTCTATAATAAAATAAAAGATAATTATCCTTAAAAATATACTCTAAAATGTCGTTCAAATTTAATCACCCAATAGAATACAATTTATTTTGTGTGTTTAGTTGTTATGGCACTTATTTTCAACAAATACATTTTAGGATCACTAGAATTAACTAAGAATTTTTTCTCAACACTTCACATTTAAAGACTGCATTATTGAGAGACTTCCATGGTAAAGGCAGAGAGCTAATAACAACTACTATCAAAAAAAGTTTAAATTAAAATTACCTAGGCTCTAGGCCATCAAGTAGATTTAGGGAAATATCATTATTGTTTTGATTTTTGTTGATGTGAATCATGTCTTTTCTTGAACACAAGCCCTGTCTTCATTCGGATTTATATGGAGATAAAGAATGTTTCTGGAGATCATATTTATATGGAAGTAACAAGTTATTTTTGGAGTTTTTATTTATATGGAGATAAGGAAGTTCATAACCTAGTCAGGATTCCCTGTTAGATACCACACTTATTTAACGAACCACATTCATATGCACTCACATGCATATAACTTTACATTATGATTTTTCCGAAGTACTGTAATCACTTAGTAACAAAGAATTCCAGAGCTTGAAACTCTCATTAGAGATTCAGTCTCAAACTCTCTGCTGACCAATTGTTGTCTAAAACCTCCTTAGAAAAATGATCATTAAGATAGGTTAGAAAAAGTTGTATAACCTATCCAGAAGTAAGAAAGCTATGATCTTCAACTGTATATATTATTATATATTAATTTAAATCTTCTCATAAATTGTGTCTATTGAGTTGCACTTAAACATTGCTACTTCAACATTTATCAAAAGACATTTAGGAAATTCCATTTGATACTACTTATACGATTTTAGAAGAAATAACATTCTCAGCATTTTTATCCTATTTTTCTAATATTCCATGAAAAATTAACACTATAAATTAGTGCAAAAAATCCAACAAATTAAAACAGAAATGTAAAACAATCTTTGTTAACCTCAAAATGTTTGTTTTGACAATATATAATAACAGTAATAATAAACAGTTAATAAATACTAAATGTATACAAGATCATAATTTATATGTTTTATTACCCATACAACAAATATAATCGCTAGAAATTCTAACATGAGAAAACTCAATTTTAAATGAATAAGTTGTGGGGGGGGGTAAGGAACTTATTTTCACTTTTACTACTGGAAAGAGATGTGTTATATTAAAACTGGACTATAGTTACCATTGATGCTTTATTACCTGAATACTTTATAATAATAAACACTTTGCTTTTACTATGTTATAAGCATTGTTCTAAGTTCTTCATATATATTAACTTTTTAATTCTCACTACAAATTATGGGGCTATACAAATGAGGAAACAGTTGCCAAACTTGCCCAAAGTCATTTAGATATCCAATTTTAGAGTTGAGCCCAGAAACCAAGCCATCGGTTGGGTCCTTGCGCTTAATCATTAGTAGTATTTACTTTGTTATTTGTATTTTTAAAATATTTTCTTCATAGGGTGTTATTTGTATTTTCCCAGGTCAAATTCCTTATTTGTTTCCTATTTATCTTTTCCTGTGTATGTTGTCCTTGGAGTCTACCTCCTAGAGAAATTGAATTATAAATACAGTAAATCTACATGAATACAAAGAAAAACAGATAGAGGGATAAGGTTAAATATGTAAGTGTTCATAACACAGTGTATTGCTTTTAAACCCACGCGATACTCTGCATATTTCCAGTTCGTTTGTCTATTTTATATCTTCTCCAAGAACATAAAGTTTGCATAGTTACAGGGCAAACACTTTTGTTGCTGTGCTCCTCACAGTGTACACTCACACACTCACGTACTAACCGGGCAATTGGACAACTGGGCATATGTGTTCGATTCCACTCTGTTAACAATCATTTAATTTAGGAAACTCAGGATTACAATTCTGAAGGAAGCCATTCTGCCAACTACCACAGCTTTTGCCACGCACAACACAGATGAAGTGTTAGTGTTCACGTAACCCTTGGGCGTGCTTATACTATATCTAAATCTGCCACTCTTTTATATTACTGCACCGATTACAGTTGCGAAGCAGGGGGAATTTGGAGAGAACAAGAAAAGGACTTTTCTTTTTCCCTAAAAGCCTCACTGGGAAAAGCTGAAAAGAAAAAAAAAAAAAAAAAAAAAAACCCAGCAACATTGAAATCTGTCTACAATGTATCCATTTATCAAATTAGGAGACTCGTGCTGGAGAGTCGAAGGTGGCAGGTAATCATAAGTATAGCAATCTCTTACAGGGCGTTAGCTGTCCCTTTGCCTGGCTAGTAATACAGATGGCAGACCTTGATCAGATTAATTCTGCACTTAACCCTGGAGGATGTGATAACAGCAGCTTACTAAACATTCTTCAACTACATCCACATAATCCAAATTCATTAACTGCAGAGCTTACCTGACTTCAAACAATATTGACTACCCCGACAAAACACCTTTCATAATTACTACATATAGTCTGCTGGAGAGAAATTGGGGTGGGGAACTGGTTGTTCTCTGAATTCAATTTGTCATAAACTTACTGTTCTACCACTAATACTTATGATTTAAATTTCTCAAATTTTATATTTACCTAGGTAAATTTCAAAGATCACATCAAAATTGCAAACCTCAACAACTAGTCATCATTTTTCCAACTCAAAATGTCCAAGAAGTCTCAAATAACATGATACAATAGGAGGGAAAGTAAAAAAAAAAAATGCAGGTATTCTTGTATGGAATTTGATGACTTGCTAAACATTTCCATTCATTTTTTTAATTCACAGATTTGTTTATATCTCACAGACTGGGATATTATTTTATTGATGTATTAATGATAAAAATATAAAAATAAAACATTATCCTGTTGTATAGTCTAAATGTTTGTGTCCCCACAAAATTCATGTGATGAAATACTAACTCCTACCATGATATTATTAAAAGGTGAGACTTTTAGGAGGTAATTAGATCAAGAAGGTAGAGCTCTCATGAATGGGATTAGTGCTCTTATAAACGAGGCCGGAGGTAGATCCTCTGCCTCTTCCACCATGTGAGAACACAGAGAAAAGGCATCGTCTATGAACCAGAAAGTAGATCCTCACTAAAGAGCAAACCTGCCAGTGCCTTGATCTTGGACTTGCCAGCATCCAGAACTGTAAGAAATAAATCTGTTTGTTGATAAGCTATCTAGTTTATGGCATTTTGTTACAGCAGCTCGAATAGACTAAGACATTGTGTTTCTGTGTCTGCTGTATAATGGTATTTTAGGTTGAAGTATGACAATGACAGTCTCACATGAGAAATGTGGTCAATCATACTCTGCTCTACTAACTAAAAAAGACACATTGGTAGAAATGAAAATTGTAGTGCTAAAATTATTTTATATTATTATTAACCACTGACTGTTGTAATTAAACACATCTGCAACCCAATAAATTGTCTGACGGATGGTAGTTTCAAAAGTTGTCAATTAATTAAATTAATTAATCATGTAAAAATATAAATGCATTATTATGTATATTATTGTACACGTCACAAGATAGTTGTGAGAAATACATTGTATAAGGTGATTAGCAGATTGTTTGGCATATAAGAATTTTAAAAAATCTTACTTGTTATACTCAAAATCATCATTATTACTGTCATTTTATCTTTAATGAAAGTATTAAAATTTTCACTTTTAGAATATACAAAAGGAAGGTGAATTTTTGAGCACACACTACAAAGCAGGTGTTGCCCCTGACAATTCCACATATTAAACCTACTTGAATGAGTTAATAATGAACCAAAATAATGGTGATTTAGAAAAATATGGCAGAACAATATGATCAGCAAAATATGACAATATTGGCATATATATGGTCAATAAGAATAGACTCAAGGAAGAAGTAAAACATTTTGTTGATGGTTTATGCTAAATGACATGATTTTAGAATATAAATTGAACATACTAAAGGCCTTTTTTTGCTTTTTATTAATTTTGAATAGGTTATGAAGGAAATATCCCAATATATTATGTATTTCAAAGTGCTAATTTTATATATACATATATATTGATTTTTAAAAGAAAAAAGCTTTTTACATTTTCCAATTTTCAATAAAGTCAGCCATAAAATGAGTTAACAAATACAAGTGGAATTACTGAAATGAGGAAAAAAAACTAGATATACACTAATAAGGAAAAAAATTATGTTGCTAGTTACTAAAAACTTAAGTTTTGTATGATAGGCTTTCTATAAATCTTATCTTGACTTTGGTTAAAATACGTATTAAGATTCTAAGAGGATGAAAAATATCCGTGCTTTTTTTTTTCTTTTTTGTAAGCTCTTAAAATCTAACAGTAGACTAAGAAATACTCTCCCTGTCTGTTCACTCAGCCATAAAGTAGTGGTATGCCAATCTAAAGTGAGCTTTGAAGAATCGATATAGTGGACAGCCCTGTGTAAAACACCCAACACTCAGTAAATTAGAAAACACAAAGTGGGTTCTATTCAGTTATAGGTGATAAAAGAGGACTGAAGCAGAAAAGTAAGTTATTATATTTTCTTGGATCCTATCTCTTTCCTAGGGTATGAACTCCTACTGTTCAATTACAGCTCCATTCCTATTAAAAACTAGTTAGACATTAAAATAATGGATACTTGGTGTGTTAGTTTTCTGTAGCTTATAACAGAAACCTGAAACTGGATAATGTATAAGGATAAGAGGTTTTTCTCTTATAGCTTTGGAGGCTGGGAAGTCTAAGGCTCAGGGAGCACATCTGGTTAGGGCCATCTTCTTGTTGGGAACTCTCTACCGGGTCCTGTGGTGACATAAGCAATCATGTGGTGAGAATGGTAAGCATGTTGCCCTCTCTTTGTCACCTCTCTTCCCTTGGGTGATGGACACGCAAAGAATTACTCGAAGCCCATTTCTTCTGAGCAGTGAGAAACCCTGAAGAGGTTAATTTCCAGGAACCCTCAAGAGAGAGGCATTCCTCCTCAGGAAATTAACCCCAGATGGGGATCCTCTCCCAGTATTTATTCTCCAGGTGAGAAAGTTACAGAGAAGGAACATAGGTGCAGTTATGACTAAGTATAGTTTAATAATAGAGGCTGGTAACATCAGTGAAATAACAAAGTGACATTCCATAATGCAATTTGCAAAAGGTTAAGTTAATCCACCAACAAAAGCTTGTTCTTAGCAAATACTGTCTTTTCCTACAGCAGTTTCCTCAGTATGTTTACATAACAATAAAGCATCTTTAGGTTAACCTGCTCCATTTTGCTGTGTTACAATTCTTTATCTACAACAGAGACTTTAGCCTGGAGAAAGTTTCCTGTCTTTTGAAAGCTTAACATTTCTATATGTAATTTTAAAAGGTTAGGTTATACCTGAAACTACAGGGCTTTGGAAACTAGGCCCTGTAAGATACATTTGCTTTATAAATGTTAGTATATTCCACACAAGCTCACTTGTTAACATTGTCAGTTGCTCTTCTTATGAAGCCACCAAGCCATACCCATGATAACTCATTAAACTGTTAACTCATTACTCCATGAAGGGATTAATCCATTCATGAAAGCATAGTTCTCATGATTCAATCACCTCCTAAAGGCCCCACCTTTCAACATTGCCACATTGGGGATCAATCTTCCACATGAGTTTTGGATGGGACATACATTCAACCCATATCTCCTGGGATTATAAATAAAACTAAGTCCAACCTGTTGGCCAAAAGTTCTACATCCAAAAAAATATATTCCTTTTATAACAACCCATTAATTTTACTCCTTTTAACTCATTTTAGGATTATAATAACACCAAATGTCTACTGGCATTTTGGGGCCAAGAAGTAAAATAATTTTTATATACTAAATGTACACAGCATTTCATTCACTTGTTTTACATTTTTTCATCGACTACCATAATTTAGAGAGCAAAATCAAAATTGGAGCACAGCACACAAGACTGACCTTCTTTGGGAGGTCCTTCTGCAGCCAGAGTATCACTCTGGCAAATACCGTAATTGAAGTAAGATACAGTATTTACCAGATGCCTGAAATTATTTTTTCATATGGGTCTTTACACTAATGTGCAGGATATGCAAGGGCATACAATGTCATCTTCTATATCATCTCTGGACTTAGAACAGTTCAGGTATATATTTTCAATGTATAAATAAACATTTTATTAATTAAAAAGTTCAATTTAATAGATAATTTATATACATATTACGTATAATTACATGTATATTATATATATAGAGAAATTTTATAATCAAAACATGATTTTAAATGAATTACACTGCTCTTTCCAACAACCCTGTGGATTACTTATTGTATAGATTTAAAAAACAAGGCACAGAGAGATTAAAACACAAAATTACTTAACTTGCCTAAACACAAAGAAAAATAATTCTAGGTAAATGAGACAAGATTATTTTTATTTGAATTCTCAGTCACAAATGATGCTATTTGTGTTTATCACACATTCCCAGATTTTTTAAAAAATTAGAAGTGTTGGTCAGAGGGAATAAAGCATGTGCTGTATGTCACCTAACCTATTTTCAATGAAAGTACTAATAATTGCTGATTATATTTTCAGGGGACATTGAGAAGCATTGCTTATTAATATTTTTCATATTTAGAGATTTAGACTTTTTATTCCCTAAGCTAAAGATTTTATTTGATTGAAATTTACCTATTTTATGAGGAGAAATAAATCAAGTGTAGAATCAATATTAATAGGATTGTAAGGTCTTGTCAGTAAATGTACATCAGGGCGTGGTTAGTTCAGCATCACTTAATGAGAAAAAAGTCATGATATCTAACAAACGTACTGACTAGTAAAAGGCAAGAAAGGACTAGTGCCCAGACAGAGAGGCGACCTCAAATATCAACATATTTGGAAGAGCACAGCAAGTAGAGGTGTTCTGCAGGTGATCCTAATATAGCAGTGGGAACCCAACAGAAGGCAATAGGCTGAGATTCAGATAAAGGGGCAAAATTAGGGAAGTCTGGCAGTAGGGGACAGAGCCTCAGGGGTGGGATTCCATTTCAGAATTCCAAGTCTAGTTATACCAACGAAGGGACCCTCTCTAGGGGGAACTGGGGAATTGGCTAGGCTGTGGAAGCAAGTATTCAAACCTGGGAAATAGAGTAAAGTGATTTGCATTAATGGAACTAGATACCTATAACCCGAAAAGTGTCAGGTTGGTTCCAGAACCAGGGTTGGTGTTCAGTCTGTGAGATTTCATGGATTCCAGTTCTGGAGGAAGGTACATGGTGAGCCGTGAGCAGGGAAGGGTGATTATCAAACTCTACTTCCCAATGTATTTATAATCTTATTGACTTTCATCTGAGTTTCTGCCAAGCTCTTAATTTGTGTTAATTATTAAATATCAATCAATGTTCATTTCCCCAGAAAATATTTATTAAATGTTTTGTGAAATGGCACGATTACATCAAAGTGGTATTTTTGGCCTACACCAGATTTAGAACCAGAAGGCCCAAGATAGTATCCCTGTTTAGCACCTACTATCTATTCTATCTTCATAAATAAAATACCTCTCTAATGCTTGATTTTTTGAGAAATAATAATATCCATTCCTATGTCTCCACGTTATTTCAGGATTAAATAATAAATAATAAAATATATGCAAAAGCACATTGCTTTTTCCTCTAGAAGTTATGCTCCTATTGCTTCATCTTAAGAAATGTTTGTTTCTGAATTGCTATTTTAATTACTGAAGAATATGCCAAATCCATTACTTTATTTGTTCTTCTGTCACATGAAAAGTCAGTCTCAAGCTTAAAAACATTGCCTTAAAAAGTTGGTTTTATCAAAAAAGTAAGCATTCTTCTTGAAATACAAACCATAATGCTTACATTTAAATCAATATGTCCTTGATACGTTAAAATTAGTCCCAGTTTTTTCTACATAATCAAAGATTTCAGAGTATAAAAATTTACATTAATTATATTTAATGGTTTTTAATTTCAATAAGGGCTTATGCAAAGTCATGAGCCTGATGTTGTTTAAAATAAGTAATTGGTTGATACTAATGTTTACTACCCAGACTTTTTGTGACACTGCTGATCCAAGAACTCATGTACCTTAAAATTTATCGTGTATATTTTCAGCTGTACAGTTTACTAAAGTGGGCATACTAAATTATGTTATTGCCATCTTAAGCGTTGCTCTGTGAAATGAATACGGTGCATAATTATTGACATGACACTGGTAATTAGCTCAGAGTTGCAGCAGAGCCTACAGAAGTTAATTTTAATACATGGTTCAAGTCAATGCATGTTTTCAATATTTAGATATTT
The DNA here is from genome assembly GCF_027409185.1 of Cynocephalus volans. Classification (NCBI taxonomy): domain Eukaryota; kingdom Metazoa; phylum Chordata; class Mammalia; order Dermoptera; family Cynocephalidae; genus Cynocephalus; species Cynocephalus volans. Next base: position 44,461,926 of record NC_084463.1, on the reverse strand, counting down.
ATTCCTTTACTATTTAAGTGCACAAAATTTAATCATCACATTATAGCTATGACTAATTTACTGATCCTGAAAAACGGTAAGCAAAGACAGGAAATCTACCTTAACTAACTTTATAGTAGACTTTCTGAAATATTGTAACTTTCAGACATTTATTCACAGCCTACTTGTGTATAATTGGCTTTATTAAGTAGTACATTTTTGTTTGGTGATTAACTCAACAAAACTCAGATAATATTGAAAGTGGGCAAATGATATCAAAATATCACAACCTAATAATTTATTGGTTTACCCTGGGGGCCTTTTTTTTTTTTTACAAGGTTTTAATGTGATTTTTCTCTTTCCTATTTTGTTTCTAAATCCTGTCATAGCAGAATTTATTTGCTAATTAGAAGCAGCACAGCTTAATTAGTTTTATCTAATAATTCTTTGTGAAAGACATTATTTTGTGCTGGGCTAATCATTACTGTAGGATTAATGGACAATATGATAATAGAAGATTGTTTATTTTGTATTTAAAATTTTTATATTTGCATTTATTATACATAGTATACATTTCCAGGAAGTGAATAAGAATGTCTGAATAGAGTTCTTAGTCTTTTTAGTAGATTTCTCTTCAAGAAATTGATTTTAGAAGAAAAACAATATTAAATAGTAATTTACCTACCAAAATCAGCACAGTAGGTTTTGCAAATTATGCTTTAAAACTCTGCTTGTTCACCTGCAAAAATGTATTGAAGTTCTTGGATTACAGATTCCTCAAAAACTTATTAAGGTGTTTTATTCATTCATGGTGTTTTGTTTTGTATACATCCGTGTATACACATAAGTTGCATAATTAACAGAGTCTACAGATAAGCTTGAGGGGGGTCCACAAAACCCATGACAATTTTTGTAAAACTGTAGTAAAGTGCACACATAAATTTTTTTAGAACAAATTTTCATAGCTTTTCTCAGATATCCAGAGAGGTTTTTGACCTACTAAAGGTAAGAACAATAAAATCTGTAGGCCCACTTCTAAATATAATATCAATAACTATCTAAGTGTTTTTGCTTTACGGACGTACATATTTTGCTCTTCTAACTATTCTTACTCCAGATTAGCAATGCATTAAATTAAAGAAATGAACATGGCCTTGAATTGAAACAATAGCCAAAGAGTCTATTCACAGAAATGTGTTATTTTTGTCTTTTTTATAGCATGAGGAATTCATGCTAAGTTTTCCATCCTTTGTCACAGAAGACATGGTCAGCCGCAAATATTTGTTATAAAACTATTGAATAATATTGTGGCATTTTAATACTAGTTAATACTAACAGCTGTAAAAAGTGCTCAGTAAGCAATAGAAAGCATTTTGAGCAAAATCCAGAAGCTTTCTCATGTCAACCCTCAAATTTGTCCTTTCTCTACTTATAGGAGAATTGCAACATACAGGGGAGTTATACTCTCATAAACGTCAACTGGCCTACTGTTTATCTTCAAGAGAAAGTGATATCATCTTAATCTTTATTAATCATTAATACTTCAAAATTATTTCCTATATTCCACCAATATTTTTGAGCAGCCTCTACCAATTGCTGCCTTACCCCTCCCCATTTCCCACCTCTGGTAACCTCAGTTCTGTTCTCTCCTTTTGAAAGTTATTTCTCCCGTGTATAAAAGTGTTTGCCTAACATACAGCAATATGCAATTAAAAAAACATTACTGTACTGACAATAATCTAAAATAAGTGAGACATTTTAAATCATGACATTTTATTTTGATACTTCTCCTAAACATAAAAATATTATAAACACACTTATCTGCATGGTTCTCAAATTCAGAATTAAAAGGAGTTTAACAGAAGCCATATAACAGTTCACAGGGTATCATATTCAAAAGGGGAATTTACATAGCAATAGAGAATAAAAATAGAAAAAAATATGTTATTCCAATTTGTAATAGAACTGCAACTATGTTCTTGTGTTTTCTCATTGTTTTATATCCTGTACCGTTAGTATTTAAATGTTATTAAAATGAACTTACATTGTTAATCATATCATTGGCTCATAACTATTAGACTGATCTCAGATCACAATTCATTCATCAGATAATCTCAGTACCATCATTCTGTGGTACTGCTACCTACATTGAGCTGTCACGTTATTTTTCATTTCAAAGATTATAGAAAGTACAAATTACACAGGATATATTATAAAAGTATAACCATCCAGCACAAGCATTTATATTCATTAATTAATCAACTTACTTACAGCAGAGTTCTTTGCTATGTAAACTATCATAAAATAAATCTAATATATTTAACCCATTGGAAATAATTTATAGAACATAGATTAAAATATCAATAAGCAATCAATTATGTATTTTATTTTCAGTCAATCTGAAATTCTCCTTTACTATGTGGTTCTATATATATTTTTTTCTGATGGCACTTGAGAATGTAGGTTGTGATTTTTAACACAACCTTTGTGCTTTTACTAATCAAGGAAAAGGCTTGTCTCTGTAGAAAAATAAGCATTTTCTAGGTTCTAAAACCCTTTTAGAAATATCAGGTTAAGACAAAGATAGTGTTCCTGCAGTTTACCCTGGTCAGTGGTGTTACTGAAAAAATGTCCACAAAATGTTTCAGTTCCTCCCAGAAAGACAAAGATGTGGAGTTTAAGACCCCACCATTGGCTGGCCTTGTGACTTGTGACCATTAGAATGTGATAGAAGTAACTGTAAGCAAGTTGCTAACATAGTCTTCCAGAAGCTTGCAAATTTCTCGCTCTTGCTCCTTTTAGAACCCATTTACCATGTGTAGATGCTTGAACTGGTTTGCTAGGTAATGAGCAACATAAGTGCAATTGTCATTGTCATCCCAGCCAACTCCCACACATGGGAGTGAGGCCATCTGAGAGAAGCCACTCTCACTTGATCTGTCAGCTGACAGCAGACACATGAGCAAACCAGGTCAGATCAGCTGAACTTGGTCCAGACCAAAATAACACAGTACCAGCAAAATTAAATCTAAATAAATGGCTATCATTTTAAGCCACTGATATTTGGGATGTTTATGCCGCAGCAACAACTAAATTATACACAAATTGGTACCTGAAAGTGGGATGATGCTATGAAAAATATCTAAAACATGAGCCATTGCTTTGGGGAGAATGTGGCAGGTGCCTCATTTTCCAGCCTGCTATCCCAATTGCCTACCTCACTGCTTTCTCAGCTGCTGCTAACCATTGGCTAGGTATTTCCTCAGCCTTTGCTAATAGTTTCTTCTTTGTTTTTCTAGCCTCGACCTGCCCATGTTACATAGTAGTTAAAATATAAATATCCAAACTCTCTTTTGCGGTAACTTGGAATGTAATGAGTATATCCAATGAATGTTTGAACCTGACTAAGGAGATCACAGGAACGAGTGCTGTAAGTGCAGCTTGGTTTTATTAACTGTAAATGATACATAGGTGCAAGAGAGAAATGAAATAAAGAGGAAATTGTTCATTTTGCAGACAGAATTTAGATACAATATAGCGGATTCAGGACTTCCTAGGTTTGATTAATAAAACTGTCTGTCATCCCCAGATTTTTCAGCTGATAAAATGTTCTCAAATCTAAATGAGCACTGGGGTCAAAGATCAAATGCGAGTGCAGCTAAAAGACTCTTAAGAACTCTGAAAGATTTAGGGCAGTGCCTAGTAGACCAGGCTCTAGACCAACAACAACAGGAATCACAAAAACTAGACAAAAGAGGCTCAACGAATCTTATGGGAATTGTTCTGCAGCAGCATGAAAAGCCACAGGAAATTCTTTCTGCCTGGGAAAGAATGGTGAGTGTGACTTTTATCACGTGAGGTGATAAAATTTCTGATTCATAGAAAACCCCATAAAGATTTTATGAAAATTGTATCAGCCAAAAGCCATCAGCGTGGGCTAAAATGAACTGAGATTGCCTAATTACCAAAAGACCCCTGGGTTCCTAACTTTCTACAGGCTAGGAAAATGACTGAACTGCTGCAGATATAGGCCATTTTTTATGGAAGAGCAAGAATGTTTCAGAGGCAGAAACAAGACCTGAGAGAATCCAGCCTACATTAGGAGAGAACAAAGTAATAGATAGGAAAACCCAGGAAGAAGAACCAGTACCAAATGAAGACACGTGTCCTTTCTCAGAGGAGAAGTGGAAACATCTGTGCTATAGGACCATTGACTGGTATATGACTACTGTTCCTTTTGTGATTTATGAATTGAAGTGGATAGCATTAATGTGCATATGATTTACAGCAGCTGTATAGTGATACCCAGAAATGCCTGGAACTCTGGTACTTATCTTTCACCAAGATAGGGATAAAACACACTAGAGAATGATTTATTATACCGTACTGTATAAAGCCTGAAAATCCCCTGCCTTGAAGGCACGGGCTATCAGATTTATTATTGAAAATGTATGCACTGATCATTAAAACCTGCTTTAACTGGTTATAGAGCAGGGTTTTAGTTTTATTATTTATGAGATATATAGTATCCTTCAGTAAACTTGAGCCTCCGGTCCCATGACTAACGTGTCTCTGATTAATTCACTGTCAATTCACTGTCCAAACACAAGGCACAATTTCTACAACTGATAAAAGGTCATACCAACAGCACCAGGGCCCTGGGACCTCTCTCTGTTTGCGTCAGCTTCCTTTGCCTGATGAACTGTCTTCTTTACTTTTGCTAGAGATTCACAGAAGTAGACACTGTAGAATTTCATGTGTCATTACAAATGTTTCCCGTGTAATTGCCGCAAACACGTACAGGTTTTCTGCCTGCTGGGTCCTCACCAGTATCTGCAGGTGCTATTCCTGCCTTCTGTGCCCTATTTCTTCTTCTGTCACATTTAATCATTTGTATCTTTCAGAAAATTTGTCTTTTACATCCCATTTATTTACATGTAAGCATGATGCTTTTTATACAATTTCTTCATTCATTTTCTTAATGTCTGCAGTATATGTAATGATGCTCCCTTTTTTATAACTGATATTGTTAAATTTTGCTCTCTTTCCTCTCTCTCTCTCCTTGTTCATGGTTTTATAGATTTGTTTAAGCTTCCCGGAGAATCAATTTTTGGTTGCATTTATTATAAGTTTATTAATCTATTTTATATTTATCTATTTATGATCTTATATCTAATTTTTAATTCCATTTATTTACATTGAGTGTAATTGCACTGTATAATTAATTTTTGTTTGATTCATCACCATAAGAAAGACCAGGAAAAGTCTTAGAAAATGCACAAGATAAAAATAACCAAGAATCAAGATAAAGAAATATATTATTTCCATTTTAATTTAATTTAATTTAATTTTTTTATTTTTAAAGTGGTTTCAAGTTTATAATATGCGTTAACATATAACACAATACTATAAGAAATTCTCTCTTTCTTTTTTATTGAGTGGTATTTTTTTATATTTTATTTTGTCGATATACAATGTGGTTGATTATTGTCGCCCATTACCAAAACCTTCCTCCCTCCTCCTTCTCCCCCCTCCCTCCCAACAATGTCCTTTCTGTTCCCTTGTCATATCAATTTCAAGGAATTGTAATTGTTATGTCTTCTGCCCCCACCCCGCCCCGATTTTTTTTTTGTGTGTGTGTATTTATTTATTTATTTTTAGCTCCCACAAATAAGTGAGAACATGTGATATTTCTCTTTCTGTGTCTGACTTGTTTCACTTAATATAATTCTCTCTAGGTCCATCCATGTCATTGCAAATGGCAGTATTTCATTCTTTTTTATAGCTGAGTAGTATTCCATTGTGTAGATGTACCACAGTTTCCATATCCACTCATCTGATGATGGATATTTGGGCTGGTTCCAACTCTTAGCTATTGTAAAGAGTGCTGCAATGAACATTGGGGAATAGGTATACCTTTGGCTTGATGATTTCCATTCCTCTGGGAATATTCCCAGCAGTGGGATAGCTAGGTCATATGGTAGATCTATCTGCAATTGTTTGAGAAACCTCCATACCATTTTCCATAGAGGCTGCACCATTTTGCAGTCCCACCAACAATGTATGAGAGTTCCTTTTTCTCCACAAACTCACCAGCATTTATCATTCACAGTCTTTTGGAAAGATATCCCATGCTCTTGGACTGGAAGAATCAACATTGTGAAAATGTCCATACTACCCAAAGTGATATACAAATTCAATGCAATCCCCATCAAAATTCCAATGACATTTTTAGCAGAAATTTAAAGAACTATCCAGATATTTATATGGAATAACAAAAGACCACGCATAGCCAAAGCAATGCTGAGCAAAAAAAAAATAAAGCTGTAGGCATAACACTACCTGACTTTAAACTATACTACAAAGCTATAATAACCAAAACAGTATGGTACTGGCACAAAAAAAGACACATTGATCAATGGAATCAAATAGAGAATCCAGACATCAAGCCACACACCTACAGTCATCTGATCTTTGACAAAGGCACCAAGCCTATACACTGGGGAAGAGACTGCCTCTTCAGCAAACGGTGCTGGGATAATTGGATATCAATATGCAGGAGAATGAAACTAGACCCATACCTTTCACCGTACACTAAAGTCAACTCAAAATGGATTAAAGAATTTACTATACAGCCTGAAACATTAAAACTTCTTAAAGAAAACATAGGAGAAACACTTCAGGAAGTAGGACTAGACACAGACTTCATGAATATGACCCCAAAAGCATGGGCAACTAAAGGGAAAAAAAACAAATGGGATTATATCAAGCTGAAAAGCTTCTGCACAGCAAAAGACACAATTAACAGAGTTAAAAGACAACCAACAGAGTGGGAGAAAATATTTGCAAAATATACATCTGACAAAGGTTTAATATCCAGAATATACAAGGAACACAAACAACTTTACATGAAAAAAACAAGCAACAAAATTAAAAAATGGGCAAAAGAGCAAAATAGGCATTTCTCAAAAGAAGAAATATGAATGGCCAACTGGCACATGAAAAAATGCTCAACATCACTCACCATTTGGGAAATGCAAATCAAAACCACACTGAGATACCATCTCACCCCAGTTAGGATGGCTGATATCCATTTTAATTTTCATTAGAAATGATTGGCCTTGCCTGCCCACCATGCTGATGGTACCAGTGACCTGGTGACCTCACCAGCCCCAAGAAGCACCCCTACCTGCCTGACTGATGGCAGTAGTGGGTTTGGTGACCTCACCAGCAGTGGCATTCCCCTCTGCTACTGCAGACACCAGTACTGTGCAAGTCGTCCATGACAGCCACAACCACAATAACTGCCACTGCAAGGGCAGCTCATTGCCACACCAGTAGCCACCACTGTCTTACAGGTGTCCTACTGAAAATTCATTGGCATAGACAGAAGGAGAATCACCAGTGGAGCCCAGGGAAAGAGGCAAGCAAGCACAGACCCATGACCCAGCGGTCCAACTGACACAGGGAATTATGCTGCCATACGTGGTAGCACTTCTGGGGTGACAGGTAGGTGCACAGCCCATGGGACTGCCTTGATCCAGGGAGAGACACACAGAGAACTTCCTGGGAATATGGAAACCTAGGATACCCAAATAGAATAAAGAAGAAAATTCCCAATCACCACCAACCCATCCCCCAATCAGGAGAAGCAAGGTCCCAGCAGAAATGAGGAAAGAGAAAACACACACTTAAACTTGGGAGAACCATTATATCCCAGTATACCTATAAGGGTCACAGGGAGCTAGCTGGGGTGCCCAACAGGCCCATCCAGGGTTACTCACCCCAGCCAGAGTGCAAACATGCACCTAGGCACTTCTTCCAAGAACTTGAGAGTTTGCCCACATCCTGGATGAACCAACATAGTGTCACCAACCACTGCAAGGAATCACTAAGTGCCCTAGTGATTAGGCCACGAAGGTACTCACACACAATTCTAACACTGAATATGGCCAAAGTACCCACACAGAGACTACACTACTGTATATACCTGGAACTAATACTAAAACAACCCACTCAATGGTTAGTATAAAATACACCTACAGGAGGAAGTTTCTCTCCTGAAAGCTCACTCCAGAGTAATAGAAGCAGCAGCTGCTCTACCAGATGACTAGACATCAATGTAACAATACTGGAAATATGAAGTCTTTTTTATTAGACCTAAAAAAAGAGATAGACATCAATACAATAGTAGTTGATGACCTGAACACCCCTCTCTCAGCATTGGACAGATCATCTAGGCAAGAAATTAACAGAGAGGCACAGGATTTAAACTACACTTTAGACCAACTGGACCTGGCAGACATCTACAAAATATTTCATCCAGCAACTACAGAATATACATTCTTCTCTTCAGCACATTCTTCAGGAGAGACTACATGTTAGGTCACAAATTAAGTCTCAACATATGTTTTAAAATTGAAATAATTTCAAGTATCTTTTCAGACCACAACAAACCAAAACTAGAAATCAATAACAAATGAAACACTGGAAACTATACAAAAACATTGAATTTAACTAACATGCCCCTGAACGACCTATGGGTTTGAGAAGAAATTAAACAAGAAATAAAAAAATTTATTGAAAATAATGAAAATAAAGACACATAACAAAACCTGTGGGATACTGCAAAAGCAGTATTAAGATGAAAGTTTATTGCAATAAACATTTACGTTAAAAGAACAGAAAGATTTCAAATAAACAATGTAATAACTACACCAAAAAAACCTAGAAAAACAAAAACAATCCAGCTCCAAAATTAGTAGACGAAGAGAAATAATAACAGAGCAGAAATACATGATTTAGAGACACAAAAAATGATACAAAAGATCAATGAAACAAAAAGTTGTTTTTTTGAGAACATAAACAAAATAGACAAATTATTATCTAGGCTAACTAAAAAAAGAAGAGAGCAGACCCAAAGAACAAAATTCAGGAATGAAAAAGGAGACATTACAACTAATACCACAGAAATACAAAGAATCCTTAGAGACTATTATAAACAAGTATATGCCAAAAAATCTGAAAACCTGGAGGAAATGGATCAGTTTCTGGGCATATACAAACCTCCAAGACTGAACCCAGACTACATGGAAAACCCAAAGAGACCAATAGCAAGCAACAAGATCTAAACAATAACCAGCCATCTCCTAGTAAAGAAAAACCCAGGACCAGATGGCTCTACTGCTGAATTCTACCAAAGATTAAAAGAGAAATTAATACCAATTCTCTTCACACTATTCCAAAAAATTGAAACAGATGTCATTCTCCCAAACTCATTCTATGAGGCCAGAATCACCTTAATACCAAAACCAGACAGAGATTAAAAAAAAAAAAAAAAAAAGGAAACTATAGGCCAATATGATGAACATAGATGCAAAAATCATCAACAAAATATTAGGAAACAAAAGATGGCAACACATTAAACAAATTATGCACCATGAACAAGTGGGATTTATACCAGGGATGCAATGATGATTCAAAATATGCAAGTAAATACATGTGATATACCACCCCAACAAAATCAAGGAAAAAATACATATGATTATCTCAAAAGATGCAGAAGAAGCATTTGACAAAATTCAACATCCCTTAATAATAAAGATTCTTAGCTAATTGAGTATAGAGGGGAAGTATCTCAACACAATAAAAGTCATATATGACAAACCCACTGCTAATATGATCCTTAATGGGGAAAAGATGAAAGCTTTTTTCTTAACAATAAGAACAAGACAAGGATGCCCACTGTTACTACTCCTATTTAATGTAGTATTGGAAGTACTAGCCAGAGCAATCAGGCAAGAGAAAGAAATAAAGGGGACCCAGATTGGAAAAGAAGAAGTCAAATTTTCAGCATTTGCAGAAGACAGGATCCTATATGTAGAAAAGCATAAAAATTCTACAAAAATAAATCTTGGAGTTGATAAAAGATTTCTGTAAAGATGCAGGATACAAAATCACCATGCAAAAATCAGTAGCATTTTTACACTTCAACAACAAACTAGCAGAAAAAGAGATCAGAAAAGCTAGCCCATTTACAATAGTCATCAGAAAAAAAAAATCCCTAGGAATAAAGTTAACCAAGGAGGTGAAAGATCTCTACAAAGAAAACTACAAATCACTGTTGAAAGAAATTAAAAAGGACACAAAAAGATGAACAGACATGCCATGCACTTGAAAACGCCCATACTACCTAAAGTGATCTAAAGATTCAATGCAATCCACATCAAAATACTGAAGACATTGTTCACATAAATAGAAAAAACAATCCTAACATTCATATGAAACAACAAGAGACCCTGAATAGCCAAAGCAATCCTGAGCATAAATAAATAAATAAATAAATAAATAAATAAATAAATAAATAAATAAAGCCAGAGGTATAACACTACCTGGCTTCAAATTATACTACAAAGCTATACTAACCAAAACAGAATAGTACTAGCATAAAAACAGACACTCTGACCAAAGAAAGAGAATAGAGAACCCAGAAATCAACCCATGAACTTATAGCCAACTGATCTTTGACAAAGGCACCAAGTATATGCACTGGGGAAAAGACTACCTCTAAAATAAATGGTGCTGGGGAAACTGGACATCCATACATGGAAGAATGAAACTAGACCCATACCTCTTGCCATATACCAAAATCAACTCAAAATAGATTAAACACTTAAGCGTAAGACCCAAAACTGTAAAACTATTAAAAGAAAACATAGAGGGAAATACTTCAGGAAGTAGAACTGGGCAAAGACTTTATGAATATGACACCAAAAGCACAGGCAACAAAAGGAAAAATAAACAAATGGGATTACAACAAACTACAAAGCTTCTGCACAGCAAAAGAAACAATTAACAGAGTGAAAAGACAACCTACAGAGTGGGAGAAAATATTTGCAAAGTGTGTATCCATTAAAGGGTTAGTATCAGGAATATAAAAGGAACTCAAGCAACTTAGTTTAAAAAAAAACAGTTTGGCTATTATCAAAAAGACAGAGAATAACAAATGTGGAGAAAGGGGAACCTCTTACACGGTTGGTGGGACTATAAATTGGTGCAGCAACTTTGGAAAATGGTATGGAGCTTCCTCAAACAACTACAGATGAAACTGCAATAACATCAAGCAATCCCACTGCTGGATGTAACCCAAAGAATAAAAATCATCATGCAGAAGGGATACCTGCACTCCTATGTTCAATGCAGATCTATTTACAACAGCCAAGAGTTGGAACCAACCTAAATGTCCATCACAGGATGATTGGATAAGAAACATGTGGTATATTTACACAATGGAATATTACTCTGCCATAAAAAAAGAATGAAATATTACCATTCACAGCAACATGGATGAACTTAGAGAAAATTATGTTAAGTGAATAAACCAGACATGGAGTGATAAATACTCCATGTCCTAACTCGTAAGTGGGAGCTATAAAATAAAGAAATTTTTAAAAGAAAGAAAGAAAGAAAGAAACAATAATCACAATAATATGTTGAACTTTCAAAAGGAGAAAACAGGGCTGAGGTTATGAGAGGGGGGAAAGGGAGGGGGTAGGAGATAATAGAGCGACTGCTAAAGGACCACAAAAATTGATTACATTGTACAGTGATGAACATATTAGTTGTCCTGGTTTGAGCATCACATATTGCACACAGGTATTGACATTCAACTCTGTACCCACAGATATGTACAGTCAACTGCATTTCAATAAAAATAAACAGATAAGTATAAAATAAAATAAAAATAAGCCAAATAGAAAGAAAGAAAGAAAGAAAGAAAGAAAGAAAGAAAGAAAGAAAGAAAGAAAGAAAGAAAGAAAGAGAAAGAGAGAAAGAGAGAAAGACAGAGAGAAAGAGAGAAAGAAAGAGAAAGAAGAAATGATTAGCCTTGCATTATGACTGGAGAGTTTTGTTTGGATTGAACGAGTCAGTTTTATATTAAAGGCTGCTAAGTAAGGGTAAGTCCTCCTAAAATCCAATAAAATGTATTTTACTAAAATGTATTTGTTGCAAAGTTAGTTAACATGTTATGTTAGATCATTTAAAGTTATTTGAAAAATACACAGACCATGGTAACTTGGATTAAATCAAATATTTTTTCTTCCTTCCTAGGCAAAATGCCAAAGAAATCTACTAGCCATGTATGTAAAAGTGCTATTGATTATTAATAGTTTCAACCAAACTGTATCAATAAGTTAAATAATGCTGAAATGATAATTAATATTGCAATATGTTGCCATTGGCCTAGAAAATTTTTTTAAAAAGATTTTATATAATGTAAAACAATTTCTAATTTCATTCTTCCTCCAGAAAATCCTTAAAATTGATAGCAATTGATAGCAACAAAAATTAAAATATTAAAGAATGATATATACAAGCCATAAATTACATATCCCACTAGATACAAAGAAATATGTTTCAAAAGTCAAAAAAAAGGATTTCTGGCAAAAATACTTTATAATGAGCTACAGTTTATCCTGGTATCAAAGATAAATCTCCTGAGCTATACTGAAAAACAGTTCATACCTGCTGAATCGGACAAAAGGGAATCAGGCAAAAATTTTGATAAAATAAATTTGTGATAACATTTTAATAGACTAAAAAACCTTAAATACTATTTAAAAAGCAATCTCAAGAATATATCTATAGAATACAATAAAAATATGTTACAAGTTTTATTGAATCTTTTAAAAATATGTATCGTAATAGTTCTTTATGGTTTGATACTTAAATATTTGTGATCTTAATAGCCATTAATACTAATAATGTTTTATTTGGTTGTTTTTTACTTTAATGTATCAAAGAACTGAATACAGAAGAAATAGACCTTTGACCTAATTTTTGTTTAAAAAGCAAAGCAATAAAATGATATTTGAAATCCTTTTAATTTAATGAGTAAATATTGTAGAAAAAAGGTCCAAAACTTATACATTCCTCAAAGACCTAAACCATTTAAAATAATATTTACATTTTCACAATTATTTTCCTTTTCCTAATGTTTTCTTTTTCCTTGTATTTACTTAAAGCTGAAAAGAAATCTTACTGAATAAAATCTGATTCTTCTATAGCCTAAAAGTGTATAGTTAGGGTTTTCTTATTTAGAGCTAAAAATTTCCTTTTGGCAGCAATTAAATATTGAAATCTTATTGTGTTCCAGATACTTTCGTGCATGCTGTTATATAAGTGTGTTGAAGATGGTCTTACTATATAGACTCTCTGTTGTTTACTTCACAGAAGACTGGTGGGCTCAAAAAGTCCACTGGTGCCGAACTCAAATTTTTACACATCCAGTTGGTTTAAAAATAGTTCAAATAAGCATATTTTTTAGCCATTTAGAGTCTGCCTGCTTTGCTTACCCAGCAAAATTCCCCCCAACATCTGCTAGCCATAGATAAGAAATTCCTGTGTGTTATAAGAGTCCCTAAGCCTTTTACATGTCCTTCAGGATACTCTGACCCAATGACTCCCCATCGTGATAAATAAGGTCCCTCTGCAAAGTCTCTACCTGTGCGTTCGCTGCCCTCCTTCCCCCAGGCTGCCTCTGGAAGTTTTTGTGCTGTAAAAGACTTTCCCCCACTCTTCTTGGATTCCTGTCAAAGTGCTTCCCAAATAAAGCTTGTTGTGTGCTACTGCCTCCTCATGGTGTATCTTTTTCCTTATCAGCCCCCAAATCCCTGGAACTCACTGCAGGTGTGTGATTGAATATGGTAGTGGATTGAATTATGTCCCCCCAAAACTCCCCAAAGCTTGATTTCTGTCCCCAAGTTTTATGTATTAGAAACTTAGCCCCCACTGTGACTGTTAAGAGGATGGGAAATCCTATTATGGTATTTGAAAGGTGGAGCCATGAAAAGGTGATTGGATTGTAGGACCGTGCAGTAGTGAATAAATTAATAATTGTGGTCAGGGGTGTGGTTCTGAGGGCTTTACAAAGTGAGTGATTGAGGGTCTCTTTCTCTCTCTCTCTCTCTCTCTCTCTCATCCCCCTGTGCTTCCACCATCTTGCAATGTGATATCCCTGAGTCATTGTCACCACCACTAGATGGACTTTGGACTTCCCAGCCTCAGAAACTGTAAGCAATAAATTTTGTTTTCTTTATAAGTTGCCTAGTTTCACATATTTTGTGATAAGCAACAGAAATGGACTAATACAATATAGACATAAAAATGCAGGTCAGATCATAAGTTGAAGAGCCTATATATAAATACACAGAAATAATTTACAAATGCGTTATATGCAAATAGCCAAGGGATAAAAATTTGTCCCCAAAATATGAATTAAAATATATAAATTAAGAAATATTCAAGTAGAACATTTATTTTGTTTGTCTTTCTCTTGGCTTTTTATTTGCAAGCTCATGGTTAGAAAGAGGTGATAAATAGGGTATAAAATAAGTACATTGTACAAACTAATTCAAGCGGATGTATTTACTGCCAGCTCAATGTAGCCCTATTTATTTTAGCAACAACGAATTTAACTTATTTGATTTGTTGAATTACCTTTGATGTTGCTGAAATTCAATTACAATCCTAAAGGGAAATAAAGGGATTAGGCAAGACATATGATTAAACACATAAACAGGTAGGAAATAGCTGTAAATGATGTTTTCAGTTCAACACAAATACAATCACATAAACCAAAATGGACTAGTTAAGGGGAAAGAGTTTTCAAAGATACCCTTTTCTCTGGCTTTCTACATTAGAAGACAATTCCATTTTGACAATACACACTGACGTAATAAATACCCATCTACATAAATATTGTATATGCTTAATTTTTCACTCAAAAAAGTATTTTATGTTCGCTTTCTTACTCAAATAAAGAATCAAGTGAATTTTCTTGGCAATAAAATATAAAGAACAAGGAAATGTTATCCACCACGGTTGCCACAACGTAACAGAAATTTTGAGGTGAGATAATAAAGCAATTCACACCGTTGGACCATGGTCCTCATGCTGCTCCTATCTAAATAATTTTCAGATACAATGAAATATGCTTAATGTTTTTAACAAATGTGCTCGTGCACATTTAGCTGATTGGCAGCGTGAGGATGAATGTCTATGTTCTTTACTGAGCTCTGTTGCCAGACTTTACATCAAGTAGAAAATATATCCCTCCCAACCTCACCTAGGTTTAAGTTATATTCCCAATTGTGAAGGTGAAAAAACTCACAAAAGAAAGAATCCGTAATTTGGATTCTACCAAACATACCCCAACACTTGGGTAGCCATCCTGGGAGAAGGATAATGTCTCTACTAGGTGCAAATGAACCAAAATGAGGGAGGGAATGAGGCCTGGAGGAAGGAAGGGAAATCGGGAGCAGGGCAGGCGGGAGCTCAACACTCACACGTGCCCCCGCCCCACCAGTGTGCAGAGGTGACTTAGAGAACGTAAGTGTCTCCTTCCTACACACTGCAATGACACTTTTCTGATTTCTGTGCTATTCCCAGGTGATACAATCTGGTGTTTAGGCTTCTTCAGGCTTCATTCAGATTTACTTCAGGTTAAAATTATATTCTTAGCATCATATGTATCATTTTAGGAAAGAAGTGAATTAACACACTGGATATGTGTACATTCACACGTGCACACATCAAATAAATATGGATATTATATATTCTGTTTAATTCAGAACTAAGACATATTTCTTATAAGTACTGTTTTACAAGTTTTTTCTTGGTTATATTGCATGTTCTTTTATCTTAAGTTTAGCACAAATTTCTCATTTTTCGAAAAGGAAGGAACCCCCAAAAAATCCCTTTAGGATTTTGCCTATAAATATTTACAGATTAATTGAGAAAGATGTGTAATCTTTAAATTTAAAATATTTTGATCTGAGAACATCACTGAACTTTCATGTTTTAAAATCACTCACTGTGTATTTTAGTAGCTTTTAATTTTGGCATAGGTTAGTCTTTTTTTCTGAAGTTATTCACATTTATTTATATTTTCTGAACATTTTACACATTACATGTTTGTTTACATATTTATATACTAATAATTACAGAATTCAAGTGGAGAAAATAGTTTATGTATATGATTATAACAGCCATTTTAATAAATGTGTGTGTTAGCTCTATTTGTTTTTTTTAATTTATAATAATAGGTTTTCTAGGAAGATAAACACATCCCAGGCCCCTGGGTCATCCCACCAGAGGAAAGCCAGGAATGACAGCAGGAGGTGGCTCGACCCACCCCTGCAAGCACTTCCTGAGGCTCTTCGGGTGATGGCTGCCCCATGACTTCAGCCCCTCATCCTGGCCAAGCCAAAGCCACCCCAGCCCCCGGTAGGAGATGCTGCCCTGAAGAGCCAGACCCCTCTCTGGCCCTGCCCCTGCCTCAGTGGAGGGGCACAGACCAGTGGATCAGAATTGAGAACCCAGAAATCAACCCTCAGTCTTACAGCCATCTGGTATTGGACAAATGCAACAAAAATCTACATTGGGGAAAAGACTGCCTCTTCAACAAGTGGTGCTGGGAAAACTGGATATCCATATGCAGAAGAATGAAACTATGTATGCACCTCTCATTATATACTAAAATCAACTTAAAATGGATTAAAGACTTAAATATAAGACTTGAAACTGTAAAGTTACTAAGGGAAAATATAGGTGAAACACTTCAGGAATTAGGTCTGGGCACACACTTTATAAACATGAACCTGAAAGCACAGGCAACAAAAGAAAAAATAAACAAATGGCACTATACCAAACTTAAAAGCTTCTGCACAGCAAAAGAAACAATCCACAGAGTGATATGACAATCCACAGAGTGGGAGAAAGTTTTTGCTAACTATGCATCTGACAAGAAATTAACATCCATAATACACAAGGAACTCAAGCTAGTACACAGTAAAAAAAATTTAAAAAATAAAACCCACAAACAATCCAGTTAAAAAAATGACAAAGGAGCTGGACAGACATTTTTCAAAGGAAGACTTACAAATGGCCAATATGTACATGAAAAAATGTTCAACATCACTACTCATCAGGGAAATGCAAATTAAAACCCACTGAGATACCACCTCACCCCAGTGAGATGGGCTACAGTCAAAAAGACGGTGAATAACAAATGCTGGCGAGAGTGTGGAGAGAAGCAAATGCTCCTGCACTGTTGGTGGGACGGTCAATTAGTCCAAGCACTATGGAAAACAGTATGGAGGTTTCTCAAACAACTACAGATCTTCCATACGATGCAGCAATCCCTCTTCTGGATACATCGCCAAAGGAATGGAAATCATCATGCGGAGGGATCCCTGCACTCCCATCTTCATCGCAGCTCTGCTTACAATAGCCAAGACATGGAACCAACCTAAATGTCCATCGATGGATGACTAGATAAGGAAAATGTGGTATATATACACCATGGAATACTATTCTGCCATTTGCAACAACATGGATGAGTTTGGAGAAACTTTCGTTGAGTGAATAAGCCAGATGCCTAGAGAAAAATATTGCATTTCCTCGCTCATAAGTGGGAGCTAAGAGAGAAAGGAGGAAGGAAAGAAAGACCACAGGGTGCGCTGGGCTTGCAGAGGGAGGGAGCACAGCGAGGGCTACAAAGTGGAGTGGGGGGAAGGGGGTGGGGAGGGAGGGTGGGGTAACTGGGTGGGGGTCATGGGGTATAATTGCAATTTGTGGTCATGGGCATGCTGCCAGTGTGGATCTAGCCGTCACCTCTCGGGCATGAGTGGTGACAATTAGCTTTGTACGCCTCGAATATTCATAACCAATTAAAAAAGAAAGAAAAAATATACATTAGAGGATTGGACTTAGAGTTAATATAATCTACATGGAAATATAGAACTAAAAGTACAGAATTGGCAATAACTGGTGGGAAAAAATAGGAAGTTTAGAACATCAGTTGAAGGAGTCCAGTGCCTGACTGTTGGTAATAACAGAAAGAGACAGGAAAATGTCAGGGAGGAATCAATTTATGTTATAGAGCATGAGTTTCTCAGTTAAACGGGTACTCCAGACAGCCAGCAGAATAAATTAAAAGAATTTATTAAAACCAGTGCACATCACGAAGACATCTCAGGATAGCAAGGTTACAGCAGAGGAGACCTGAAAGTTGTCCAGAAAAGGAAAGAAAATAGATTAAATACCTCAGTCTTTCTGTCCCTCAAGGTGTGGGCTGTGTAAACTGTCTTCCCTACAGGACACTGACAGTCTCACGCAGAATATTGCAGAATCTTCCGTGTTTCTCTCCTTTTGCGCCCCACCCCCCATGTCGTTCTGCATTCCAACAGTCCTTTTTAAAAATGGTTTAACATCACGCTTCCCTATGCGACGCGCGTCTGCAGTTCCACTGCTTTCCACGTGCGCCCCCAGTGCACCCAGCGCCGTCGGCGGGGCAGACCCCAGCGCCCCCTGCAGGGCCCGAGGAAACCTGCGCCTGCGAGGCCGCTGCTGCCTTGTCTCCTCCGTCTTCCTGGATGCGGCTTCGTACGAGTCCCAGTAGCACAAGCCCCCCAACCTGTCCTTCCTCAGGTATGTCCTGGCTTTTCTCTGCCCTTTGAATTTCCATTTGCACAAAAGCTCTCCTCCCCCCTCCGAACCATCCCCTCTCGGGATGTCCAGGATGCCCCGATTGCGTTTCTTTAGACTCACCGGGCAGCATCACCCACGTCCCCCCGTGTCCAAGCCCACGGGCCCGCCCTGAGCAGCCCGTACTGCGGTGCCCTCGCCCCAGTGCCCGCATCCCTCCGCCCGTGCCCGCCGGGCCTCCCGGATCCTGACAGCAGGAGCACCTGGCTCGACCCTTGGGATCCTTTTCTGTTCCGTCCACACTCCCTTCCCTGGGGATTCGTATCCGATCTCCTAGGGTCACGTGTGATCTCAGTGACTCCAACCTTCCTGTCTCCAGCTCAGGTTCCCCGCACTCAGGACTGTAGGTCCAGCTGCCTGGACGTCCTGTCCACGCGGCAGCACCTGAGCAGGACTCCCCCGGCCCAGCCTCCCACCTCGGGCAGGCACGACCTGTCTTCGCGGCTGAGTCCAAAGTCCCCGTCCCCCCCCCCCCCCCCCCCCCCCCCGTCTGCGCTCCCGCACGCCAAGCTCGATCTGGCAATAAATCCCGCTGCTCGGTCTTCAGATCGTGCCGAGTCCAGCCTGCCCCGCCCCCACCCCCACTCCCCTCCCCGCTGGCCTCGCCCGCCGCCCCTGCCTGGACCCCCTGGTCCTCCTCAGCATCACCCTCCCGCCATCCCGCTAAAATGCAGGCCACACTGTGCGCAGGCTGCCCGTCCCGCAGCAGGAGTGAAGTTCCTTCCTGTCGCCTGGAGACCTTCCAGGCCTGGCCGCTTTGCCCTCTGACCTCGCCCCCCACACCCGCCCCAGCCACCCGCCTCCTCGCCCGCCCCACCTGCGGCTCTGCCTGGGCCTGGGCTCCGCTGGCCTCCAGGAGGTCGCGTGCAGGGCCATCGTCCTGTCCTTGGGTCTCCAGTCAAAGGCACTTTTCCGATGAGGCCGCCCCAGCCGCTGAATCAGAACTGAAACGGCGCCTGAGCAGGCGGCGCCCGACTCCATCCCCGCCGTGTCCTCCGCGTGGCGCTGTCGCTCATGGCGGCCGCAGGGCTCACTTGTGCTCATCGTCTTCCGTTGAGTGAAGTGCAGCCCCGCGCTCGCTGGGATGGTTACAGTCGTTTGTTCACGGTGCATACAGCAGTGCCTGTAGGCAGCAGGCACTCGATAAATGCGTGGAAGGAATGACCTGATCCTGTAATGAGAGCTGATCCTGCAGGAGGAGGCGAGATGCTTCCGATGCATGTTTCCAAAATGAAGTGCCACATTCCCAAGGAAGCCGGGATCTCCCCCTCAGCATGTGGGGATCTGGGGTCCTGGGCATCGCAGGCCACCAGTCAGCAGTCATGGGACCCTGGGGAAGAGAGAGGAGTGACATCCAAAAACATGTCTAATGTGTTTGACGTCTTAGAATTATTTAAATTACTTCCTTGATCAAATCTGTAAAATTAACACTCATTCACATGAAACAATGCAAAAAACAGTAATTTCACATCCCCTCCCCTTCCGTCTCCACTGTTAACTGTTGTGTGAAAACATAAATGTCTTTCTAGAAGGAAGTGAGAACACATCACACACACAGCACATACGTCGCACACATGTCACACAGAGCACGCACATGGCACATGCACAGCACACACAGAGCATGGGGGACGCTCTTAGGACACCAGGACCAACACTTGCAAACTCCTTCCAACTATAAACAAGGGCTGTGAGCAGCGCCTGATAGCCCAGAGGAGGCAGGTGCCTAATGAACCCACCCCTCCTTACCTGGTACCCAGGCTGTTTTCTCTTTCTCATAGGCTAAGAATATGCTAATCAAGGCAGGCTCAGTGCCTTTAAGAATAAGTACAGGTTCAAAGGACAAATGTATAAATTTGTTTCCATTTGTTCAGAAACTGTAGCAATTTTGAGTGTGAGCTGCAAGAGGGAGGGGCCCAATTAACTGCCTACTGGCAGCAGGAAATACTTTTTAAAATTAGAAACATTATGGCCAGATTCATTTGCATTTACTTGACTACAAGCAGGTTTTTTACGCTGGTGTGTATTTTTATGCTGTTGATGTGATGATTTTGACTGTCACACCATTCCCCAGGACCCAGGCCTGCACCACTCCTGGAAAACCCCTGCGCCACCACTTCCTGTCTCTGTCACCATAGATGAAGTTTGCCTTAAGACCTTGTTTAATTGCAATCCCAGAGAACATGGAAAATAATACAAAAGAGAATGAAGAACAAATAAACAAAAATCCTCCGTCTACTACAGGTACCTCACAGACAATGTTCTGAAAAGGAAGAAAAGAGCAAATCTAAAACAGTGGGAAACACTTTTCTGTCCTGAAAGCCACATAGTCCATGGTATTTGGTTAAAGCACCAGAAAAGGGACTAAGACAAAAACTAAGGTGTCTGTAAGAAACAAATCCACAAATGTTGGAAGGATGTGGGAAAACTGGAACACTGAGAAGGAATTGCTGTGCTTGTGCACTGTTGTGCCACTTGGGGAAAGTGCTTGCCAGCATCTGGTGCCGGTAGCTGCTCTTCTCCCACCTGTCCCTCACTCCGACCGTGGTGTGCAGGACATAGCACTTGCTAGTTCTGCTCTGGCAAAGGTGGACTCTGCTGGACCAGGCTTCTTTGAAAGTATCTGTTTGAAGGTAACAGAAGCTGTGTGTTTGTGGGGGACATGGCATGTGTGTAGAGTCACATGCGCAGGGCGAGTTTTATGTGTGTGGTTAGGCATGTGTGTGGGCTCGGGTGTGTGGGGGGTTGGGGTGTGTTTGTGGAGTTGGGCAAGTGAGGGTGGGTTAGGGGGGTGTGGGGGGGTCAGGTATGTTTGTGGGGTATGAGGCAGGTGTCGGGGGGTCTCATGTGTGTGGGGCCAAATGTGGGAGGATCTGGCACATGTGTGAGAGAGGACTCATGTGTGGGGGGTCAGGCATATGTGTAGGGTTCGGTGTGTGTGCAGGATTGAGTGTGGGGGGTTGGGCATGTGTGTGGGGTTGTATATGTGTGGGGCTGGGCATGTGTGTGGAGTTGTGTGTATGTGGGAAGGTCGGCGTATGTGGGGGTCAAGTGTGGTATCTGGTTCATGTGTGTGGAGATCTCACATGTGAGGGGTCAGGCATGTATGTGTGGGGTCAGGCACATGTGGAGGGGGAGCTTCTGAATGGACAACAGGCATCATGCAGAAAATGGGTGGGAACAGCGTGTGGCCCACTAAGGAGAAGGCGTTTATTCTGGCCTTGGAAATGGTACTGGGGGCCTTCT
Source organism: Cynocephalus volans (assembly GCF_027409185.1). Classification (NCBI taxonomy): domain Eukaryota; kingdom Metazoa; phylum Chordata; class Mammalia; order Dermoptera; family Cynocephalidae; genus Cynocephalus; species Cynocephalus volans. Next base: position 44,440,155 of record NC_084463.1, on the reverse strand, counting down.
GGAGGGTTGGCAGGCACCTGGAGGTGGAGCGAGGGGCCTCTGCCTAGTGGTTCTCTGACTCAGAGCTGCAGATATTCCAGGATATGCCTCGGTCATCTGTGCAAAGCCAGAGGCTAAGGAGACCCAGAGGCTAAGGAGACCCAGAGGAAGCCTGGGCCCCACTCACAGTGGCCAGGCCCAGAGAAACTGGAATAACTTGACCAAATCCTCCCCTCTGGCCTGGCTCATCCAACGGTTTTCCAGCAAACATCTTTCTCTCCTGGGCATCCAGGGCTGTCCTGGTCAGGAGCGAGAACATCCAGCTGACATTTACCATGTTCTGAGCAATTACCTGACTGTGAGAGAGTCCATGCAGAAGCACAGGAGGACCAAGCCCCGCCCCAGCCAGGGATTAGGGCCCACCCATCCCCACCCAGGCCAGAAGCTTTGCTTTAAAGAACCCATGTCCTGCCTCAGGCAGCTCCTCCTTCCTGTTCAAGAAGATGGACTTGGATCTTGAAAGCTAAGAATTGACTTAAGTGTGCAAAACAAAAACTATTTTAAAAGTTAGGCATAAAAATGTGTGCTCATATGCAATAGAGAAGAACATTTTCTAGAACACACAGTTAGAAAGGGCTGATGAAGGACAACGTGCAAAGGAATGCTGGAAGTCCCCAAACCTCAGAAAGGCCCAGAAAATGCTGAGTGCACACTCCTAGCTGTGATCACCCTGCATGAGGCGTATTGATACCGTCTGGTCAGTGAACATGTGGCTCAGACATTCTGTGCACCTTGCAGAGATTTGCTCACTTACATAGAAAAGATGCACATAAATAAAAATATGCATAATTTGCTGAACACACAGATACAACACACGCCCAAAGCTGGACGTGACCTCAAGTTGTGTAGAACATGACATCACCAGAGGCTAATTAATATCTCAAATGACTTTCCCATAATTCAATAACCTGTAGTCTCAAAACAATAGTTTAGTTTTTGTGAAGAATAAAAAATACATCTTGTCACAAGTCCTTCGAATGGTGAGAATTCATTTTTTTCTTTCTCATTCCATCTCCTCCTCTTCTTCCTTCCTTCCCTCTCTCTCTCTCTCTCTCTCTCGGCCAGTACAGGGATCAAAGCCATGACCTTAATGTTATGGGCATCATGCTCTATCCCAACTGAGCTAACTGGCCAGCTCCACTTTCTGTTATTTTTTTTTTTGAGGTCATTTTAATCCAGGTTTAAATACAGTAATTAAAAAGTAAAATACATTAAATTTTATAGTATGTTAGAGAAAGTAGTCAAAGTTAATAAAAGCATAAAGAAAATTAATCATTTGTAAAGAAAAAAGAAAATGAAGAAAGGAATGATCTAGAAATACGCATATGCATACATACATTTAATGCATAAAAATGGAAAAATGAGTCGGGTGAGTAATTCTGTTCAAGCTGTGCAGTTGTATTTGAACAAGTGAGTAATGAGAAATACAGCAAACCATTTTAAAGTGTGAGGTGAGAGGAACAGGAGGGGCCTGGCCTCTCATCTTCAAGAGTAAATATGTTTCAGTTTCATGCAATGGCTGATTTGCATGTAATCACTTAATCTGAAGGATGCTGTAAGGGAATTAAATAATTAAATAACGACTTATTCAACCATAATTAACTGAATTAGCTAACAGAACTGACCTGAAGGACAGTGCAGAAGCCGTCATAATTATACACAACTTCCTGTAGGCAAGTCGAGAGGTGGCCCAGCCTCAGGAGCTGTGGGGGCCCCGGCACACGTGGGGAGATGCTCACGGACCTGTGGCAACATCCATCACGTGCACCTGTAAACGGATCCTTCTGTGTTGAAGATGTTGTGGTTTGCCTGATGTTTAATTGAGTCTGTTTGCTTAGAGATATATTCACGAAACATTCAATCATTTGGCTCAAGAAATCTTTTTAGGAAATTTAGAAACAGGGTATAGTAACCAAGGAATCAATATTGAATAAGAAAAACTAGAATATAAACAGTATAATTTTTAAAAAGTGCTAAAATATTAGAGTATCAGAACAATAGTAAGATGTTTCATTTAGCTATTTTCTCACAGCTTTACATCTGCATATGTGTGTGTGTATTTGTGAGTATGTATGTATGTATGTGTGTATACTATGTATATATGCCTGTATACATGCATCAGTGTGTGTATATACATGGCATGTACATGCAAGCATGTGTGTTTGTATATATGCATGTGCATGTGAGTGTATGTAGGCATGTGTGTATCTGTGTGTGTCCCTGTCTGTGCATTGGTGTGTGTACGTACATGGGTGTGTATATATGCATGCACATATACATATAGCTATACACATACGAACATGTGTTTGTATGTATGCATGTAGATTTGTGTAGATATGTGTGTATTTGTGTGTATATGTTTGTACGCCCATGTGTGCATGTGCGTTAACTTGAGGCACTGTCATAGGCTGTGGGAAAACACTCTGCATTTTGCCCTTACTATCCTCTTGTGCCCTTGGGAGCTCCTCCTGGGCTCTGGGTGGACCCAGTGCAAGTCAAGCACAGGCCAGGCACTGTGTGGTTCCCTGAAGTGGCCTGCTGTCCTCCTTGCTTGGCAGAAAGGAAACAGAGGTGGGGAGGGTTGGTCCCTTGCCTGCCCAAGGCCACATCACGAAAAGTTCCAGAGATAAGGTGTGACATCTGGAACAAGATCCTGCAGGCTGTCCTCTGTGCACTTGGAGGCTCAGATCCAGGCCAGGCAGTTGGCTGCTACATAATTATTATACTACCTTTTTTCATAATTTTATAGAAATTAATTTTATTTTCACTTCTCTGGTATGTTTACAAGAACTAAAAATAAAATACAAAGAAAAATGAAAGAAGAATTTGCCACCTGATAATATTCTATAATAATTGTTACACTCTTTTAACAAAATAAAATATGGAATATTATAGACTAAGGAAAAATCCCCCTTGTCCTCATTCATTGTTCATTCTTCCTAATCTTCTCCAGAAACATCTTGTGAAATGTTCTTAATGGGGAAGGAGAAAAACTTTCCATCTAAGATCAGAAACTAGACAGGACTGTCTGGCTTCACCAATGCAAATAAACAGTGCACTGGAAATGCTAGTCTTTTCAATAAGACATGAAAAAAAAACAAAAACACACCAAGTCTGGAAAGAAAAATAGTGAGATCATCATTACCCACTAAGAATATCATCATCTGTAGAAAATTCTGCATAATCTACAAAAACATGACTAGAATTAACAAGTGAGTTTAGAAAGCTTGAGAATGCAACTGTGTTTCCATATACTTGAATGAACAATTGGATGATACTAAATATCATTTCTAAAGCATCAAAATATGAACTATTTTGAGAAATATTTGACAAATAAATATTTTTAACACATGTACAATGAAAACTAGAAGATATTGCTAAGATAACCTAAAGAAGACCTAAATATACAGAGAGAAAATCCATGTATACAGATCAGAAGATTTAATATTGCGATGGTGTTATCTCTCCTCAAATTGATCAATCCATTCAAAGAAATCCCAATCAAATCTCAGTAGGTGAATTTTTGTTTTGGTTTTTTGTGGTAATTGATGTTAATCTTCAGCTGTTTCTAAAGTTTATTAAAAATAGTCAAAAAACTTTGAAGAAAAATTTAAAAGCTGGAGGGCTTACCCTATTTGATATCAAGACTTACTCCAAAGTAGTGGTTATTAAGGCAGTATGGTATTGGCCTATGTAGTCATTTTGATCAAAAGGATAGAATAAAGCCCAGAAACAGACCCATATAAAGAGTCAATGTGCAATGTCTTGCATGTGCATGTACCTTTTGGTTTTGCTCATGGGGTATTTCTTCATTTCCTGTGAGTCTAGTAATAAGACACACAATCAGCATCTAGTTAATATACAGCAGAAGCATCTTAGATGACCCAGGAATTGCATTCCCCTACTCTGAAAAAATTGAAACAGACAAATACTTGTAAAAAAATGTTCACAACAGCACTACTCACAAATGCCAAATGGTGAAAAAAAAACCAAATGCTCATGAACTGATATGTGCATAAACGTTGGAAAACGAATAAATAAGATAATTATGGATAGTTTTCAGTAAATTTATGTATATCATGGATTAATAAATGGATACGTAAATATCTCTCTACATAATGTTATCATATATATAATTAGTGGTATATCAGCAATATTTGCAATAGCCAAATGGTATAAACAACCTAAATTTCTATCAACTAATAAATGGATAAACACTGAAAAATGGATGGTAAATATAAATACTTACAGGTAAATATATACATATATTTGTACATGTACATATATATAGACACACATGAGGGTACTTCAAAAAAGTTCATGGAAAAATAGAATTAAAAGATAATACAAATATTTCCTTGAACTTTTTGAAGTTCCCTCATACACATTGTATCCATATATATGTAATGTTATTTAGACAAAAATAAATGAAGTACTGATGGTCACTGTAACACAAAAACATCTTACAAAGTGAAAGAGGCCAGACACCAAAGATCACTTACTTTTATGAAATCTGCAGAATGAGGAAATCCACAGAGCCAGAAAGCATATGGCAGGTTGCTAGTTGTTGGGTGGATGTGGGGATGGGCAGTAACAGCTTAACATCTCGACGTGTTCCTTCAGGGTCATGAGAACGACCTCCATAAAAACACAGGCTCCCGGGGTGAAGGTCCACTGAAAGTACCCTTGGTGGAGCCTCTTTGGCTTTTGTTTTCTGATTGGTTGGTAACAGCAGTGAAACTATCCAATCAGAACGTGTCTTCCAGGAGCCCTCATTTGAATACAGAGTCTATAAATGGGCCGAGCAAGCCCACACTCGGCATTTTCTCTTCTGCGGAGCTGCAGTCAAGAACGGGTTCTACGTCTGGTCTTCGCTGGGCTCTTCGGTTTTCGCCGAGGTGTCTTCCTGAGTTCCAGGATAAGGAGTTGAGAAGCCAAGCGATGACCGCAACGGGAAAAGCTGCTCCGCAGATGTGTCCGAAGATAAGCAGGTTCCCCCAAGGTGGAGAAGTTTGCTGGGTCCACGCGCTTCTCCATTCTCTTTGAACGTCTCAGCCCTGGTGAGTCTTCCCATTTATCGCGAGCGCCGGTGCGCGGAGAGCGGCGGGCCGGGGCGCCGGTATTGGGGTACCGTCGGCTTTTTCGCCAATCTTCGCGCCGAGCAGTGGAGACCATTGGGCCCGGGCGTGGAAAGCGGCGGCCCCGGTCGAGGAGAGCGGTGGGCCGGGGCGCAAGTATCGGGGTACTGTCGGCTTCTCGCATCCCTGCGGAGAGCGGCGGTCCCATGCGTGGAGAGCTGTGGGCCGGGACGCCGGTATCGGGGTACTGTCGGCTTCTCCCGTCCCTGTGTCCAGCAGCGGAGAACGTCGGGCTGGTGCGTTGAGAGCGTCGGGCCCGGGTGTGGAGAGCGGCGGGCCGGGGCACCGGTATCAGGGTACCGTTGGTTTCTCCCATTTCTGTGGAGAGCGGCGGTCCTGGGCGTGGAGAGCGGCGGGCCGGGCCTTGTAGGACGGCGGTCCCGGGGCGTGGAGAGCGGCGGGCCGGGCCTTGGAGGATGGCGGTCCCGGGGCGTGGAGAGCGGCGGTCCCGGGACGTGGAGAGCGGCGGGTCGGGTCGCTGGTACGGGCGTGGGGAACGGCGGGTCGGGTTGGTGGTATCGGGTACCGTTGGCTTTTCCCACCCCAGCCCTTAGCAGCGGAGAGCGGCGGGTCGGGGCGTGGAGAGCGAGCTGCGGGCCGGAGCGTGGAGAGCGAGTGGCGGGCCTGGGCATTGGAGAGTGGCGGGTCGGGTCGCTGGTACCGGGTACCGTCGGCGTTTCTCATCCCAGCCCCTAGCAGCGGAGAGCGGCGGGCCGGGGCGTGGGGAACGGCGGGTCGGGTCGGTGGTATCGGGTACCGTCGGCTTTTCTTTCCATTCTTGCGCCGAGCAGCGGAGAGCGTCGGGCCCAGGCGCGGAGAGCGAGCGGCGGGCCAGGGCGTGGAGAGGGTCGGGCTGGGGCGCCGGTATCAGGTACCGTCGACTTTTCCCGTCCCAGCCCGCAGCATCGGAGAGCGGCGGGTCGGGGCATGGAGAGCGAACGGCGGGCCGGAACGTGGAGAGCGAGCGGTGGGCCCGGGCGTGGAGAGCGGCGCATCGGGTCGCCGGTATCGGGTACCGTCGGCTTTTTCTTCCATTCCTGCGCCGAGTAGCGGAGAGAGGCGGGCCGGGGCCTGGAGAGTGGCGGCGGGCCCTGGCGTGGAGAGCGGCGGGTCGGGTCGCTGGTACCGGGTACCGTCGGCTTTTCCCACCCCAGCTCTTAGCAGCGGAAAGAGGCGGGTCGGGGCGTGGAGAGCGAGCAGCGGGCCTGGGCGTGGAGAGCGAACGCCGAGTCCGGGCATGGAGAATGTCGGGTCGGGTCGCTGGTATCGGGTACCATCGGTTTTTTTTTCCATCCCTGCGGAGAGCGGCGGGCCCGGGCTTGGAGAGGGAGCGGCGGGCCGGGGCTTGGAGAGCGAGCGGCGGGTCGGGTCGGTGGTATCGAGTACCGTCGGCTTCTCTTTCCATTCCTGCGCCGAGCAGTGGAGAGCGGCGGGCCCGGGCGTGGAGAGGGTCGGGCTGGGGCGCCGGTAATGGGTACCGTCGGCTTCTCCCGTCCCAGCCCGCAGCATCGGAGAGCGGCGGGTCGGGGCATGGAGAGCGAACGGCGGGCCGGAACTTGGAGAGCGAGCGGTGGGCCCGGGCGTGGAGAGCGGCGGGTCGGGTCGCCGGTATCGGGTACCGTCGGCTTTTTCTTCCATCCCTGCACCGAGTAGTAGAGAGGCGGGGCCGGGCATGGAGAGCAGCGGGCCAGGGCGCCGGTATCGGGGTACTGTCGGGTTTTTCTCCAGTCTTTGCACCGAGCAGCGGAGAACAGCGGGCCCGGGCGCAGGTACCGGGTGCCGTCGGCTTTCCCTCTCAGCTGTGTGCAGAGACACGGAGAGTGGAGGCCGGGGAGCAGGGTGCCTATGTGCGGGCAACTGAGGCCCTGCCTGCCTCTGCCCGGGCCCGAGCGGGCTGCAGCCCCGGTCGTGAGAGCCGGCGGGTGATGCAGGCGACTCGCGATAGAGGCAAGTGACGCTCTCATGCCAAAAGTTGAAATCACTTAGGAGTGAAACATACTCCCGCGGTGCAGCACCACAGACAGGATGGTAAATATGTCCGCGCTAAGGGCTGCTCGCACAACACACACGGTGGTTGGGAGGATTTTGGAAGGATTGATGTGGAAGGGAACATTGATAATTTCTCATATGTGACAGGGGCTGTACGTCTGTGGCACAGTTCCACTTCGTTATGCTGTATTTTCTCTTGTTGAGTCTAGTGTTCTCGTATTATGTGAGATTTTTTTTTTTGTCCACAGTTATTATGAACTGTAGTTAATTTTTCATTGTGATACTTCTGAGTGGTTTTTGTGTTGTAGTAAGCCCGGTTTAGTAGAACAAATTGCGTTGTGTTGTTCTTTCTCCTATTTATTTGGAAGTATTTGTGAAAGGTCGGTATTTTGGTTTTGAGTTTTTGTCTTGATTATGTATGTTCATGGGATGTGAAGCTGACCGTCACCAGGTGTGCCCAAGATGTGATGATCAGGTCAAAACCATCAGCATGCCTATTACCACCAGTTGCTGCTATTCTCCATGTCACCTGCCAAACTCTCCCTGCCTACCTTCCCCGCTTCCCCCTCCACCCCAGGTAACCATAGGTCTGTTCTCTAGTGCACCACTCTGTGTTCTTTCTCTTAGTTCCCACATATAAATGAGGACCTGCAGTAGATTTCCCTGTGTGCTTGTCTTATTTCACTTGACGTAGCTTTTTCCAAGCTCATCAATTTAGTTGCGGTTGGCAGAATATCAACCCTTTTTATGGCTGAGTGGTATTCCATTGTGTACATATACCACATTTTCCTTATCCAGTTCTGTTGAATATTTCGGTTAGTTCCATTTCTTGGGTGTTCTAAGTATAGTTGCAGTGAACATGGGAGTGCATGTGTGGCTTTGAACAGTCACTATTGAATCGGTATGCATATAGTTTTCTCATGTGTCAAAGGGGAATGCCGTCTGTCACACAGGGTGGTTGTAAGAACAAGTGAGAATTAGTTGGAAAGCACCTGGCCTGCTCTAGTTCCCATCCACTTGACCAGCCTTAGCTCAAGCTGCTTCCAGCCCCAGGCTCTTTCCTTCCTTGGCGTTTTGAAGCATATTGTTCTTCAGTCTCCATCTCCTCCACTTTTACTTTCTACTCATTCTTCAAAACTACATCCAGATGTCACCCCTCACGGAAGCATTTTTGGTCCCTCTGATTAGATCAAGGGTGTCTATTATACTCTCATAAGAGCCAGTGCCTAGAATACTAGCTGACCCCAATAGCACTCCAGAAAGGTGCACTGAATGATGAAAGAAGGACCCACAAGTATAATTTTTTAAATTTTCTTATTTAATGTTTAGATAGAAAATGATTTTCTCGACATAGAAATGAAGAAAAATCTTACAAATTAAATTTAAAGCCAATTGATAAGGTACAAATTTAGCACTCAAAGATTAATATTCTTAATGCAGAAGAATTCTTAAAAATCTAAGCAGAAATTTTGGTGAAGGACTTCAGTTAAGTCACACACCCCAAGAAGAAACACATGTGGCTAGTAAGTACATTTTAAGATGTTGTTGGGGGGCTTGAGGGGGTAAGACTCGCCCTCGGCAACTGTCTCATGACTCAGGCAGCTGGCTCTGGTGCTTGCCTGGTTATGGGTGGGGGTGGGGCTTGAGGCCCATGGCCCATGTTTCCACATCAGTAGTTTACAAAAATAATTTCTGTAGTTTTGTATCTAATGTCTGTCTCCCCAACTCTTGAACGTGGTGCTTTTGCCTTCACACTTTGTATCTCTGGTTCATACCGTAAATGCTTAGAAAACATTTGTAAATAATTAAATGAAAGATGATTAGGTGCCTAATAAATGGTGGTTGTTATACATTCTTTATCAGTAGTGTCTCTGAGGTGGAATTGCAGTGAACTGCAGTGAATGTGTAAATAAAGACATGATGAGGCCAGGGGACTCGTGCAGAGTCACGCAGAAGGCACATAGGAAAAGATACATAGGAAAGCTGGGACCAGAGCCCAGGGCTCCCCAGGCTCCTGGTCAAGTGCCGTGCAAGAGATCTACCCAGAGGTGTGTGCATGAGGGGAACATGTAAGGAGAGAAGGTCTAGGAACAGGAGAAAGAGGATAAACTTTGGAGGAGACAGCTCTTGAATCCAACCCTAGCTCCACCTCGTCCTAACTCTTGGGTAAGTTTCATAACCCGATTAAGATGCATCTGTAAAAGTGGGATGTTATCCCTACCTCATGAGCTTGTATGGAGAATTAAAGGACATTATGGATGTATACCATGTGGAATGGCCTAGGTGCTCGATAAACATTAACTGGTATTATTATTACTGCCTTATGGTGTAAATTAAAGATCATGAATGTTTAGCAGTCAGAACATTCTAGATACTCAATAAACATTTGTTATTGTTGTTATCATCACCATTATTTCCCCCCAGCTTTATTGAGGTGTAATTGGCAAACAAAAGTTATATATATTTAAAGCATACTGTGTTGATATATGTGTACATTGTGAAATGATACCACAGTCAAGCTAATTAACATATCCATTACTTCACACAGTTAACAGTTTCTTTGGTGGGGGCAGGTGGTGACAACATTTAAGATCTACTCTCTAAGCAATTTTCAAGTATATAACACATTAATAATAACTATATTTGCCATGCTGTACAATAGATCTCCAGAAGTCATTCATCCCACCTAATTGAAATTTTGGGCCCTTTGACCAACATCTCCCTATTTATACCCCCCCACCCCAGCCCCTGGCAACCACCATTCTACTCTCCGCTTCTATGAACTGTTTTTTATTAGATTTCACATATAAGTGAGATCATATGGTATTTGTCTTTCTGTGCCTGGCTTATTTCACAAGAAAAGGGTAGCTTCTGTCCCCATTGCTTGTGGCTGCTCATTCCCCCACTGATGGTGCTATGTCTGTTGCAGAAGGTCTGATTCTCCCTGTGAACACTGAGCATAAAAACACTGTATGCACCAGCCTGAGTATCCATGGAGGCAATTACAGAATGGTCAGTAGAACTGGCTGTGCCACCAGCAGCACACCTTAGCTTGAAGGAAAGATTGGCCTCGTTTTTGTAAAAAATCAAAGAGAAGGAAAATATATCCAGCTTTGTGAGTCGGTAGCACTTCATCTCTGTATTTTCTGCCTCACTTTGTAGTGTTTTAAGTCTGGCTCAGCCTTTGTTCCTGAACGATCACCCAAGAGGGGAAAAGTGCCTATCTGGTCTTTTAATATGTGTGACAAATTACTTAATGAACATTTAACCAAGATTTTGAAATTCCCCCAGTTTTATCTTCCTTGTTCCCTTTTCTTCTGTGTGCCCGTTGGCATCTCAGTAATGCACTAACTCTTTGTAACTCTCTAGCTCTTTTATTACTTTGTTTTTTTAAGTTAGTGGTGCCTTCTTTGATCCTCCTCCCTTTGTTTCTTTTTCTCCAATTTCATACTTCTTTCCAGTGATTTTTTGGCTGCAACGCAGTTTAGATATTGAAGGTCAGCATGATTGAACAGATGCCAGGAGTTTGTGCTGCCCCATGATGATGATTGTGGAATGTTTCTACTGTGAACATGGATTTTTATATAACTCACCGGACATGTTGATTTTTCCCTGTGAGGTATAAGGTAATGTTTTTTCTGGCAAAAATAAAGAGGACTGAAACCTGGTACTCTGAATTGTTCAGAGATCGAACCTGCCCTCCTCCTTATACATGCATGACTATAGTGGTGACTGTAGGTGCTAGGATTTCAAATAATTTTTACTTATTTGGTACTCTTTTGGGTTGTTTGCATATTTAATAATGAACATTTATTTTGTTATATTCAAGAAAGTCAATTGTACTATAATCAATGAAAATTCATACATGTCCTATAAGTGAAATTTCAAGTGTCCTTTTTGTAATTCTAATTAGGCAGAATATCCATCATGCACAGATGGTTGTTGGGTTTTCCTGAGTGTTTCCTGGTTTTCTTGGGAAAACAAAATGCATGTAAAACTTTGTCCTGACTGGCCTTTAATTCTAAATTCTAAATGGAAAAATAATCAGAACAATGACATGTGAGCCTACAATTCAAGACCTCATGGATCTGTAGCCAATGTAATGTGTAGATAAGGACTTGTCTGCCTGTCACTCCTTTCTCTTCCATCTCTACTCTTAGTTTCTCCCCTTCATTTCTATTCTTCCTTTTAAAATTTCAAGTGACGGAATAATTGAACATGATGAAGCATTACTGTTAATTTTGTAAGCAATTACTATTTCTAGCCACATGTAAAGTCAGTGTGGGGTTATCTTGGCAGAAAACACAAATGCTTCTCCACTATAAAGGGAAGAATTGCAAGTCCAGCTGTCCCAAATGCATGATAAGGAGCTGAGTCTGACAAGTTTATTAACTTGGGTTTGAGTGTTGGGAGGGGAAACAGTGAGAAACAGTCACTCACTGCCGGCCATGTTGAATTATGTGTGGGTGGCTGCCACATGGTCTGCATGCCATTTACACAGTTTCAGCCAATGTGACCCATGTTTCACAGTGACTCAAGATGGGAAGCAGATGGTTCTGCTCCTTCCTTCAGGTGTTTACCCAACTACTGCAAGCGTGACAGCGTGTGCTCCCAGACCTGGAGGCCTTCAACCGTGACTGCTCCAGCACTGGCTACATGGGTGCCACCTGCCACCACCATAAGCCCCTCCCCGCCATCTGCTCTTCCCCAGTCAGGATGATGCACGTGACTCCATGTTTGCAGCCCTGGTAGACAAATGTGAATTTTAGTTTCCAACTGAGTTCTAAGTTGCTTATTTGAAGTCACTTATAAAAATATAAAAAGTGACAGGAAAGGAGAAGTAACAGAAGAAAGGAAAATAAACATAAGAAAACCTCTTGTGATCACAGAGAACCATGAGCCATAACTGAGCACAGCTGGTATAATGTCTGGTTTGGTTCCTTGACTTGGGTGACAGTTTGCTTCTGAGCTGTCCGACAACAATATGTGATGGGAACATGATCCTTACAGGATTTCAGTGTTTGTAAAGTTAAGCAGCTTCTCAGGAGGGTCCTACACAAGAGAGGTCAAGTCCATGGGATTCAGATTTCAGAGTCCCATCTGGCCCTGACGTGCTGTGATGCGATGCTGGAGGTAACTTGGGCAGAAGTCGGGTATGACCAGATACCAATGTACAGATACTAGAAATGTGAACAAAACAAAACAGAAAATATGACACTTTCAAAAAAAATTTAGTAAGTCTCAAGTACCAGACCCTACACAACAGGAAACTCTTGAAATGACTTAAAAAGGAATTCTGAGTAACCATCTTAAGGAAATTCAATGAGATAAAAGAGGAATCAGATAACACAATGAAATGAGAAGAAATATCCAGGATATGAAGAACAAAATTTAGAAAGAGATTTTACCTTAAAAAAGAATGTACCAGAATACCTGGAACGGAAAGGTTCAGTCAATGAAATAAAAAAACACAAGCCAGAGTTTAAGTAGCAGATTACAGTAAGGAGAATGAATAATTTCTTTATGAAATGACCCAGGCAGACCAAAAAAAAAAAAAAAGAAAGAAAGAAAGAAAAAGAAAAAATGAAGAAAGTCTAAGAGAGCTAGCAGAAAATCTTAAGCACACAAACATCCAAGTCATGGTGTTCCAGAAGGGGAGGAGAAAGGTAAAGATATTGAAAATCTATTCAATGAAATAATAATGGAAAACTTCCCAGGTATAGGCAGAGACATGGACCTTCAGATCCAGGAAACTCATAGATTCCTGAACAGATTCAATTAAAAAAGATCCTCTCTGATACACATTGTAGTCAAAATGGCAAAGCTCAAAGACAAAGATAGTATCCAAAAAGCAGCAAGAGACAAGTGTCAAGTCACTTATAAGGGAACCCCCATCAGACTAACAGCAGGCTTCTAGATTAAAACCCTACGGGCAAGAAGAAAATGTGATGGAAATATTCAAACTACTAAAAGGAAAAAATTGCCAGCCAAGTCAGCCTAGCCCTAAGAAATGAGGGAGAAGTAGTGTATTTCCCAGGTGTGAAGGTGGTTCCTTGATGCATGGATGAAAGGCTTTCAGTAACAAAGGGAATGAATATTTGTGTTTCATTGGCTGAATCAAGTCACAGGCCCCAAAGGTCTGTGGTTTTTTTTTTTTTTTTTTTTTTTTTTTTTGTCTTTTTGTGACCGGTAAGGGGATCATGACCCTTGGCTTGGTGTTGCCCACACCACGCTCAGCCAGTGAGCGCACTGGCCATCCTTATATAGGATCCAAACCCGTGGCGGGAGTGCCGCTGCGCTCCCAAGAGCTGCACTCTCCCGAGTGCGCCACGGGGCCGGCCCAAAGGTGTGTGTTTTAATGCCAGTATCTTTGACACTTTTCCCTGCTTGTCCACACACACCCGTTCTCATCTTGAGAAAGGGACATTGCATAGCTACCCCTGAATTTTCTTAATCATTCCTCAAGGGCTTCAGGTATATTTTTATGCTACTATGAACATGAGTAATGACCACCAAAATCACTTTAAGAAAACAAAAACAAAAAGTTTGAACGATACAATTTGTCTACAAAATGTGTGTTATACTCAGGAATCAGTTCACTCAGAAATGAACTCACCATTTCAACTGCAAACTTCCTATCTCCCTCATGGCATAAACAAAAACTTGGACATATCAGTTGTAGAATATTATTGGAGAGTTTGAAAAATGTACTCAAATAGAATATAGGAGAGAGGGTCAAACTGGACCGTGCTGGTACTTTTTGGATGCACTTTTGTGAAGTGGACTTTCTTTCTTATGCACTCGAGCCCACCTGCAGGGCTTTTCGGTCTCCCCACTTTAGCTTAGAAATTCCAATGACACCCCTATCTCATTTTCCAAAATAAATGCAATTTTATTGTTGGTGCCTATCAATCAGAAAGTATATTTTAACCTTATTTTTTAAAATGTGATCACCAGTAATTTTCTACAGTATCAGTATCCTTCTACCAAGTAAATACCTCTTAAGTAATACAAGGTACATCAAAAAGTTTGTGGACAATAGAACTGAAAGATAGTACAAATCTTTCCACAAACATTTTGAAGTGCCCTCTCATGATTTTTGACATCAGGTGAAAACAGCACTCTCTTAAGACAGCCTAACAGGAGAGCCCCTTTCTGCACTCCTGCGATGGGACCCATAGGTGAATCTCATGCTTCTTCCTTCTGGAATTGATTCCCTGCCATCTGTGGTGGTTCCTCCATCCCATCCCTGGCTCACCCACAGACCCCAAGTCTGCACATCATCCAGACCTCCTGCCCTACCATCTCCCACCACAGAGTTAGAAGTAAAGACTGTGCCACTAATTGCAGGAAAGGTTGGACTTGCTGGTCAGTCTGAATGTGTAACCTTAGCCACATAAAAAATATCCTCTAGCTTATTTCTTGAAAAATAACTTGGCTCTTCTTGCATTGTAGTTAGCCCTAAACCATTACCTGAGATTAAATTACAACACAGCCAAGTTACAGGAGCCCAGCTCAGCTGGAAAGGAGACGAGGTCATCTGGACTCTAAATATGTGGTGGGCCATCTGCACAGTAGATGTGGATGTTACTGTGGCAGAAAGCCATCCATGCAGCAGTAGCAGCTGTGGTAGTGGCTGTTGTGGGCCACCTCACTGGAAGATATGTGAGGCTTCCTCAGTCACAGTGGTGTAGGTTCCTTCCTTCTGTGTGGGGGGGGGCAATGGTGGTGGCTGCCCAGGTTTTCTGCCTACCTGAGTCCTGGCTGACATCTACAGTGGGGGTTTCTGCCTTCTGTGTGGGTGGAACAGGTTGGCAGCAGTGGCTACCTGGGTTTTCTGCCTGCCTGGGGCCTCACCCTGAATAAAGTAAATCTTGACCTTTACTTCGCACTGCATGAACTCAGTTCCAGTTGGATCTCAGATTAAATATGAGAGGTAGAGGAATAAAGTCTTCATCACATCTTCCTGACCCAGGTCTCCAAGCTCAGCATTTTGTGTTTCACATGTGCTTTGCCCTCATGCTCCCCTCTTCTCTCTCTATTTCAACAGGCACACACACAAATGTTTGTTTTCTGAATTATTTTAAAGTCAGTTAAAGACATGATGCTCCTTTAGCATCAAAAGTTTATTGCGTATTTCCTAAAAGCAAGGGTATTTGCTTACAGAGTCATGGTATGATCAATATCAGGAATGAGCATTGACATAGTGCTCTTTTCTAATTCACGGTTCATATTTAAATTTCTCCTGTTATCCCCATAATGGCCCATTACTGCTGCTGTTGATCGGACCATTTTGTTGAGGCAGTGGTGTCTGCTGGATTCCCAACCATAAAAAATTAGTTTTGTGTTTGTAACTAACAGTATCTTCAGAGGGATGCACAGAAACTATATAACTGTTCTCTAATAACTGAAAATTTGACCCGTTGTCTTAATGTCCTTTAATGAATCTTATCTGAAACATTACCAATGGTTGTTCAAATGATGTTTTTGAATTCCACTGTTCCTTGCACATTTATTTGTCAACATTTCTACTATAAAAATCTCTGGCCTCTAAATAAATAATTCTTTCATATCATTATTTAATTTGATGCTTAAGTTGTTCCAGATGAAGCCATGTTCCTTTTGGACACACACTCCTTCTTCTTTGAGCGCTTTCTTACTTTTTGGCACAAGAGGCTCTAAGCACATCCTCTTCTAAGCCTATTCTTCCTGGAGAAGTTTTTCTCACACTCATCTGTGCAGTTTCTGTTCAATTTATCCCCAAATAATTGTATTTTCTTTATTGGTGGGGTAAAGAGTTATCATTATGTCTTCTAACTGGTTATTGTTTATGTATGTGAAGGCATGTTCATATCCTGTTTCACCGAATTCTCATGATTCTCCAGGATTTCCATATACACGCTTGTATCACCTGCAAATAGAGGTCAAGTTACTTCTTTTCCAGGTGCTATGCTTCCTATTGGTTTCTCTCTTCTGATAACACCTGCTAAATGTCCTGCTCCATGCTGGAGAACAGTGGAGCCTACTGGCCTCTTGATCTTAGCAGGTATCTCCCCAGTGTGTGCCTTTAAGTGAGATGCTCTCTATAGGACTAAGCTATTTAGATGGTATAGATACTGATATCATAGATGTAGCTATTGACATAGATATAGTACATGAGGGTACTGCAAAAAGGTCATTGAAAATGGAATTAAAAAATCATACAAATCTTTCAATGACATTTTTTGAAGTACCCTCATATGTCTCAATAAAAAATTTGTATATGTTTACCTGTATATTTATGGAATCATTTTAAGAAAGTATCTATCAGTAATTATCTCTTAGAATGTTTTGTTAGAAATTGGTGTTGACATTTGTCAAAAGTTCCTTTGGCATTTATGGAAATAATCAAGTGATATTTCTCCTTAGATATCTTAATTTGGTACATATTATTAATGATGTCCTAATATTAAAACTGGAATAAATTCTACTTGGTCATATTATATCATTTTTTGTGTGGTATTATATTTTTCATTTACTAATATTCTACCTAGAAGATGTATACCGATTTTATAAGTGAACTGGTCTGTGTTTTTCTTTTTTCTTTCTGTCTTCATCAGATTTAGCGATCAATCTTATCCTTTCTGCATAGTGAGACTTAAGATTTTTCCTTCATTTTCAATGCTCTGGAAGAATTTTTTTTTTTTTTTTTTTGGAGTATTGGGACTAAAAGGGTTTTGAAGGTTTCTTAGAATTTCTCTGTGAAGCCATCTGGATCAGGTGCTTTTCTGTGGAGTATTTCCTTAATAAATTTCCTTGTTTCTTCTATGGAATCGTATCTACTGAACTATGTAAATCCAATGGAATAAATTTTGTTAAACTGAATTTTCCTAGTAAATTCTTTTCAACTTAGATTTTCAAATTTATTCACATAAGCTGGAAAGTAGTTTATTGTTAATGTCTTTTCAATAATTTTTTCCATCTTTTTCTTTTTCTCCTTTCTTTTTTCTTTTTTTTCCCCCTATTTTGTGTATATTTGTTTTCTGCCTTTTCTCTTGATTAAGTTATCTGGGATTTTCCAGATACATGATCTATTTGTCTCTATAGCATGTTAACATTTAAAGAACTTTGATTTGTTAATTAAATATATTATTCTTCCATTCTCTATCTTATTAATTTTTACTTTTATAATTTTATTTTTTTCTTTTTGCTTTCATTTGATATTCTTTGTTGCTCTTTTGTTCTTCTTGTCTTTTGTGATGCAAAGTAAATATATTTTGTTCATTCTTTTATTTTTCTTGATAAAAGTATTTAAAGGTTTGAGTTTTTGTCAGATGACTAATTTGAATGCATTAAAATTCTGAAATGCATTGCTTCCACTACCAATAGTGTAGCACTTTTGTAATTTTGTTTTCTGTTTTTCTTTTTTCTCAGATTTGTTTAAGAATTGTTTTGAAATATTTGCTTGGATGAATCTTTTTTAAAATGTTAATATTTTTAGTTTTATCACATTTTGATCAGTGTGTTGTTTATAATATTTCTACTTTAGGAGACTTACTGTTAAATCTGTGTTATATCCTATTTGAGCAGGTTTGTGAATGTTTCACGTGAACTTAAGAAGAAGCTGTACATTGTTTAATTAGGTGCGGCTTTTGCTATGCATTCATAAAATTTACCCCATTGATTGTGGTTCGGAGGTCTTCTACATTCCTACTCACATTTTGCCTTTTGTCTGTGTTAAATTCTCCTATTATCAGTGTGTCTCTGTGCCTGACTCCTTCATGCTGCTGTGGATACAGAGTGTTCGTCTGTCATTTGGTGCTGACGCTTCCAGTGCAGGCTGTGGGGTTTGCTTGAGGACAGGGCTGCCTCCTCTGTCACTCCTGGGCTCTGGGTTCTGCTTCTCCTGTGATGCCAGGATTGCCCCTGCTTACTTGTTGATCTCACTGGTGGCTTCTGCCCTCTTGTTTTTAGCCTTTCTGAATCACGGTGTGTTAGGCATGTCTCTGGTATGTAACATAACATTCTTTCTTGGTTTGGGGGCCAAATTTGAAATCTTTTTACTTAAAAAAAGTGTGTTAAGGCTGTTAACATTTACTGATAAAATTCATATGTTTGGGTTTAAACCTATTATATTATTTTGTTATTATGTTAATTCTTATATTGTCTGTGTTTCTTTTTTACATAATGCATATTTATTTCATCATTTTAAAAATTACTTATTTGGTAATTGGGGAGAAGTGTATTCTGTGTTTTGCTGTTATTGTTGTTCTTGCAGTTACTTTTCAGTTTTTTTATTTTTAAATTACTTTATCATATTTTATTTTACTTAATCCATTACTGTCTGGTTCATAGTTTTTTTAAAATTTTTTTTAACTTTCTATTTCCAGAACAATCATCAATAACCTATTCAACCTTCCTCTCTCTTTCCTGCTTCCTCTATTTTCCATCATTTTTATTTTGATAGAATATACTATTAATAATATATGGCATATATCACACAAAGGCTCTGTTGCTAGGTGTGGCCCCAGTGGAAATTCCTCAGCTTCCTTTGTCAAGTTCATCTCAGCCTGGGCCTCAGAGTGAGCTCCTGTGAGAAAAGACTCTCCATGACAGACCCAGGAGGTAGGTGGTATGAAGGGGGTTCCTTGATGCATGGATGAAAGGCTTTCAGTAACAAAGGGAATGAATATTTGTGTTTCATTGGCTGAATCAAGTCACAGGCCCCAAAGGTCTGTGTTTTAATGCCAGTATCTTTGACACTTTTCCCTGCCTGTCCACACATTCTCATCTTGAGGAAGGGACATTGCGTAGTTATCCCTGAATTTTCTTAATTATTTCAAATATCTTTTCAGACCACGACAGATTAAAACTAGAAATCAATAAGAAGGATAACTCTGGAAACTATACAAACTCATGGAAATTAAACAACATGCTCCTGAATGACCTATGCATCCAAGAAGAAATTAAACAGGAAATAAAAAATTTATTGAAACTAATGAAAATAAAGACACAAGATACCAAAACCTGTGGGATATAGCAAAAGCAGTACTAAAAGGAAAGTCGATTGTAGTAAATGCTTACATCAAAAGAACAGAAAAATTTAAAATGGACAAACTATAACCCTACACCTCAAAGAACTAGAAAAACAATAACAATCCAGTCCCAAAATGAGTAGACAAAAAGAAATAAGATCAGAGCAGAAGTAAATAAAATAGAGACACAAAAAGCAATACAAAAGATAAATAAGCAAAATGTTTTGTTTTGTTTTGTTTTTTGAGAAGACAAAATAAACAAATCATTAGCTAGGTTAACTAAAAAAAGAAAAAGTGACCAAAATAACAAAAAACAAATGAGAGAGAGGACATTACAACTGATACCACAGAAATACAAAGAATTATTGGTGACTATTATAAACAACTACACACCAACAAATTTGAAAACCTGGATGAAATAGATAAGTTGCTGGACACATGCAAATTACCAAGACTGAGTGAAGAAGATGTAGAAAACCTGAACAGAATAATAACAATCAATGAGATTGAAGTAGTAATCAGCAGTCACCCAACAAAGAAAAGCCCAAAACAAGACAGCTTTACAGCTGAATTCCACCAAACTTTTAAAGAGGAATTAATGCCAATTCTCTTCAAACTATTCCAAAAAACTGAAGCAGAGACCATTTTCCCAAATTCATTCAATGAGGCCAGTATCACTCTGATACCAAAACCATACAAGTACATGACATAGAAATAAAACTACAGGCCAATATCTTTGATGACCATAGACACAAAACCCCTCAAGAAAACATTGGCAATCAGAATACAGCAACACATCAAAAACATTATACACCATGATCAAGTGGGATTCATCCCAGATATATAAAAATGGTTGAACACATGCAAGTCAATAAATGTGATACACCACATTGACAAAAATCGAAGACAAAAACTATGATTATCTCAATATACACTGAAGAAGTATTTGACAAAATTCAACATCACTTCATGCTGAAGACTCTTAGCAAACTATGTATACAAGGAAAGTACCTCAACACAATAAAAACCATATATAGCAATCCCACTGCCAATATCATCCTGAATGGGAAATGCTGAAAGCTTTTCCCTTAAGAACAGGAACAAGACAAGGATGCACACTGTCACCACTCCTATTTAACATAATATTGGAAGTACTAGCCAGAGCAGTCAGGCAAGGGAAAGAAATAAAGAGCATCCAGACTGGAAGAGATGAAGTTAAACTGTCCTTCTTTGTAGATAACACAATCCTATGTATAGAAAAAAACACAAATTCTACAAAAATACTCTTACGGTTGGTAAACAATTTCAGTAAAGTTGGAGGATGCAAAATCAACATGCAAAATGCAGTAGCTTTTCTACACTCCCATATCAAACTAGAAGGAAAAGAAGTCAAGAAAGCAAGTCAATTTGCAATAGTCACCAAACAATGAATTACCTAGGAATCAATTTAACCAAGGAGATGAAAGATCTCTAGAATGAGAACTACAATTCACATCTGAAAGAAATTAAAGAGGACACAAAAAGATGGAAAGACATTACATGCTTTTGAAATGAGAGAATTAACATTGTGAAGATTTCCATACTATCCAAAGCAATCTACAAATTGAATAAAATCTCCATCAAAACACCAATGACAGTCTTCACAGAAATGGAAAAAACAGCCTTAACATTCATGTGGAGCAACAAAAGACCACAAATAGCCAAAACGATCTGGAGCAAAAGTAAAAGTAATGTCAGAGGCATAACACTACCTCACTTCAAATTATACTACAAAGCTAGAATAAACAAAACAACATAGTACTGGCAGAAAAACAGACACATGGACCAATGGAACATAATAAAGAACACAGAAATCAACCTGCATACTTAGAGCCAACTAATCTTTGACAAAGGCACCAAGAATATACATTGGGGTAAAGACTGCCTCTGCAATAAATGGTGCTGGGGAAACTGGACATTCATTTATAAAAGAATAAAACTAGATCCATAATTCTCTCCAACAACAAAATAAACTGAAAATGGATTTTACATCTTAAATATAAGACCTGAAACTATAAAATTCCAAAAAAATGAACACATAAGGGAAGCACTTCAGGATGTAGGAGTGGGCAAAAACTTTGTGAATAAAACCCCAAAAGCACAGGCAACAAAAGAAACAAACAAGTGGGACTATTTTAAACTAAAAAGCTTCTGCACAACAAAAGAAACAATTAGAGCAATTAGACAACCTACAGAATGGCCGAAAATATTTGCAAACTATACAGCTGTCAAGGGATTAACATCCAGAGTATACAAGGAACTCAACAGTGAGAAAACAAGGAACCCAATTTTAAAAATGGGCAAAGGAACTGATTTGACATTTCTCAAAGGAAGGTATAAAAATGGGTAACAGATCCATGAAAAAATGCTCAACATCACTAAGCATCAGGGAAGTGCAAATCAAAACCACAGTAAGAGATCATCTCATCCCAGTTACACTGGCTGACATCAAAAAGACAAAGAATAACAAACACTGGGGAGGATACAAAGAAAGGGTAATCCTCCCACACTATTGTTGCACTGTAAAGTAGTGCAGCCAGTATGAAAAACAGAATGATGTTCCTGTAAGTAAATACAGATAGAAGTACCGTAAGATCCAGCAATCCCAGTGCTGGGTATATATGCAAAGGAATGAGAATCATCATGTTGAAGGGACACCTGCCCTCACATGTTCATCACCGCTCTACTCACAGTAGCCAGGAGTTGGAACCAACCTGAATGTCCATCAGCAGGTGACTGGATAAGGACAATGTGGTATATACACTCAATGGAATACTACTTGGCCATAAAAAAGAATAAAATTCTCTCATTTACAGCAACATGGATGAATGTAGAGAAAATTATGTTAATTAAGCCAGATGCAAAAAGAGAAATACTACATATCATCACTTATAAGTAGGAGCTAAAAAATAAATAAAATTGAAAGAGAAAGAAGGAGGGAAGGAAAGAAGGAACAACGATGACAATAATACGTTGAACTTTCAAAATAATAACTGATTATTAGAGGTGTGAAAGGGGGAGGGGTAGGAGAAAACTTGGTCAAGGATCACAAAGATTGATCACATTTTGTAAACACGAGTAGACTAATTATCCTGATTTGATCACTACATATTGTACACAGGTATTGATATTCAAAACCCACAAATATGTACAAATATGTTTCAATAAAAAAACTGTCAAAAAATGTTATTATCTGGAAATGTTTTCTTAGCCCAATATGGCTTTTTCCCAACCCACATCCTCTGTGCTGCTATTGGCAAACTCATTCAACTTTTATCTGTTAGAGCCCCAAGAATACAATTACCAACACATTTTATACAGTTGCTTTTAAACATCAGTTAAAAGCAATTCACTTATACTCTTATATTATTATTTTTACTAGTGCTTTTTGTCTTTCTCGTGCATTCAAGTCCTTTTATGGGCTCCATTGTTTTCAGCCCCCAACTCCTTTTAGTATTTCTCATAAGGTCTGTCTGCTAGCAATGAATTACCTCAGGTTTTTTGTTTGTTTGTTTTTTAAATCTGAAGTGTTTTTATTTTACCTTTTTAAAAATAACTTTTCTGGGGCAGATATAGGATTCTTGGTAGATATTTTAAATATTCTTTGAGCGTTGGACAGGAAAAAAATTATAAGGGAGCTTAAAATCTTCCAAGAAGAAAGAAATCAATACCTAAGAGTGGCTCCTTTTTTTCAGTTGTTGTGGGCCCTCACTCCTGTGTGGGTCCATGGGAACCCTATTAGTATTCTTGCTGGCCTGGGGGCCACTGAGGCCCTCTTTTCCCTTGCAGCCTCCAAACAACTTCATCCAGAGGGCATAGCAGTGGCTTTTGCCGGCTCCTGCTCCATGTGCTCACTAGCTCCAGCCTCAAAGTGGCCAGGTTTCAAAAAGTTCAGAGCAGTTCTTTCTTTCTCTCATTGTGGTTTCTCCCACATTCATCTCTCCATAGGTCTCTCCTTCTCTTCCCCTGAGCTCTAGCAGCCCCAGCTTGGCTGTCTTTTCTTTTTAATAGCTGTAAATTGGTTGATTTGTGGGAGAGAGTGACACTGGGGACCATCTATTCCACAGTCTTGACTGGAAGCTGTTTTGGTCCGTTTTCTTAAGGGCTACAAGTGTCAGACCCCTCTGGTCTGCCGCCTCACTGTTACTCCTTTCTAACTCTTAATATGGCCTTAAAGTATCTAAACATCAACAACATCAGTCAGGAAATAAGTATTCCTTGGTAAATTACAAACTAAAAAGCAAAAAGAACAGAAATACTGCTGACCGGGGACCAGGCTTTACCACCTAACAGATACCGAAGATAGTCACTGATGAAAAGAGCTTCTGACCTAGAATTTGGTTTAAATCATTTAGTGGTTACCATATCTTTAAGGAGAATAATAGTTTGGTTATCAATTTGGCTATCAGGTAAGTTAAACTGATTTATCAGTTCTGAACAGTATTATCACCTTGTCATAAATGATGAAGAAAAATTTAAAACTTATGACAATCCCTATAATAAATGGAGATGCTAAAAAATATTTTATAAGCCATCAGTAATTAAAAATTAATAAATTTGATTAACCATACTAGAAAAAATATTGAATTATCTTTCTATTCTTTTTATAGAAAATATTAACAAAATCATCTATAAAGAGGTACTCAAAAAATAGAAAAAGATGTTATAGGAATATATCAGGCTGTTGGTTAATAAAAAGATAATTTTATAATAAAAACAGCATCTGTAATTTGTTTTGTTTTCAATATCTGTCTGCATTTTTAAATGTGTAATTTCTTATAATTATATGTACTCATTCTAAATAAATATCTACTCTGGTACCTAAATTCGGTTTTGGTATTCTGTATTTTTAATCTCAAAAAGGTACCCCCAAATTGTATAAGGTTCTGGCCCCCAAATATGGATCTGTACTCTGATAATTGTCTTAAATTTTGTTTGCAGAGTTTTCCGCATCATTATAATGAATTTGACTTCAAACTGTTCTCCAGTCATATATCTCTCAAGACATTCAGTTGCTTTGGGAGTGTTACCAATTTGTCTTCCCGAGAATCTGTCTCAGGACATCCAGCCTGTTCCAGGCTGCACCGTTTTCTGTTGAGCTCCGGCAGGGCCACCATCCTGAAAACTCTCTCACCCTTGTCCTGAGTGCCGTCTGCTCTCTTCAGTCATAGACCCTGTTTCCTTGACCCTACATTTCCTTCTTTCTTTGCTTGATATCTCGATTTGGTGAGGCATATCCTCCAGTAGGTCTTGAGATGGGGTGCCTGGGAGTTTAAACGTTGTGAAACGTTGCATATTTTCAAACATCTTTCTTCTACCCTCACACCTAATTGATAGTTTAGAAGTGTGTAGAAATCCTTGCCTTCTAACTTCCACTCTTTCTGTGAGGATGTCCAAAATCATTCAGATATTGATCCATTTCATGCATTTCTCCTTAGAATCTCTCTTTCTCTAAGCTTAGAGGATCTTCTTTTGGTCCTCTGAGGGCTACAATTTCCAAACGATGCACCTGACGGCACGTGCTTTCATCCCGCTTGCAGCGCTCACACGCTCTGAGGCTGGGGACTTGGCCTCTCAGCTTCCTGAAACCCTCTTGAATTGCTATATACTGATTCCTTCCTCTTGGTTCTCCCATTTTTTTACTTTTTTCTTCTTTATTTCAACTCTATACTTTAACTTTGTTTGGGGGGAAGTTTCCTCAACTCATCTTCCAATGCTTCTCTGGAGTTTGTATTTTGCTCTCATGTTTTTATTTTATTTTTATTTTTATTTGCAAGAGTGGTTTTGTTCTCCAAATGTCTTGTATGATTGTATCTCTTTGGAGATATAAATAAGAGTCTATTTTTTAAAAAATTTCTTACTCTCTATTATCTCTATTACCTCCAAGTTGCTTTGCTCTGTGTACTAGTTTTGTTTAGAGGCTTTCCTCATTTCTCAGGGCCTCCTTGGGTAGCTGATGGTAGTTG
Source organism: Cynocephalus volans (assembly GCF_027409185.1). NCBI lineage: Eukaryota > Metazoa > Chordata > Mammalia > Dermoptera > Cynocephalidae > Cynocephalus > Cynocephalus volans. The sequence continues at coordinate 44,414,970 of NC_084463.1, read as the reverse complement.
GAGGAGAGGTCAGAGGCTGACTAGGCCCTGAGCAGGTGAGGGGGGCTTGTTACCTGCAGGCTGCACCGGCAGGTGGTCTTCCATTGTCATTATTTCAGGATCTTTCTTCTTTGTCTGGTGCAAATCCCAGGGAGAACTTTTCTAATATTTTTCTAGATAATAAAGACCTGGCTGCTAGTAAAGTAGGAGCTTGGTGGGGGAAGAGTGGAGGTAGGAGTCTCCACATCCAGATGCAAACAGTTGGATAAACTCAGCTGTGACTTGGGGCCTTCGGTAGAGAGACCCTCTTGTATTACTGACTCCAGAAAATAAACCTCCATCATCTGCTTCCGTGAGGGTGGTTTGTCATCAGCTGCACAGTATGAGGAAGGGGATCTAGCTCTGTTTCTATGGACTTGCAATCAGGCCCCTTTATTTTAGCTGTCTCCCTTCACGCTCCACTTCTAACATTACTACGCACTCTCAATTGCTAAGCCATTGGGGGATTTTGCCCCAATGAGATCGGCTGTCAACTTGGAATTTAGACATTGGCGGGCTGGTGGATCATTTGTCTCTTATCTATTTCCCAGCGTCCAACATTTCAAAAATTCTATTATTTCTGTTGGGATTTGTAAAGAGGCAAAAATAGATGTATGTGTTCCACCCACCACCTTCACCCAGACATCCTGTGGGTGGATTCAGAAGCGCAACGTCTCCTACATGTCACATCCACTTCACTCCTCTTCCTCTTCCCCTCGGGTCTCATTTTCTCTTTCCTCTTCTTGTAGTGTTTTGCTTGGTCACAGTGGCATTTCCTTTCATCGTATGCTTATTTAATCTGAACGGTTTTTCAGGGCCTTTTGTCTTTTGGAGAGAGTTTGAATAAAGTCCCTTTGCTCACTGTCGGCCATCGGCCCACTGTCTCTGACACCTTGATCTGTGCCTCAGAGCTCGGGTTTGAGGGTTGGTTGTTTCCTATTCGAGCCCTTCTGTTTGCCTCGACAGCTGGGGGGTTCCCGAGGAGCTGTCCTCTAGCGTGGGTGCGTGTGGCTGGTGGACTAGGATTCTCCATTTAAAAGTCCTAATTTAGTGTTCAGTCTCTACCCTTAGAGGGACACTGGTACTTTCCCATTGTTCGGCAGAGCCACAAGACACACCATGTGCCCCAGGCCTTCACTCGCCCCATTTTAGATTTTCTCCCCAGAAACCATGTAGCTCCCTTCCTCATGGGCGGGAAAAAAGACAGGAAAACGCACAGGTTGGGGTCCTGAAGTTCGTGTGCAGTGAGGGCCGGGCTTCACGCGAAGACCCTCTCGTTACTCACCTCTTGGGTGTCCTTCTACTTAAAGAATCGCGTCTGCTTTCTCTGTTGTTCTCAATTCTGCAAATGGCTACTGTTTGCTCAGATGATTAAGATGTGATGATCCTCATCTCTCTGCCTCCCCTTTTCACCTTTAGTTATCAGCCGAGGAGAAACACTGCAGTTCACTTCGCAGGGGTTTTGCGCGTCTTTCCTTTGGCATTTATATGCCCTCTTGGCCTTCTCTCCAAGCGGGGTGTCAAGATCTCTCAGGTTTCCATTCACTCACCTCTCCTTGCTTCAGTGTTATGGTGCCGTGGAGTGTTGTCTCCTTCCCTGGTCTCTGCTTTCAAAGTTTAAAAATCATGGCACTACACTGTATGTGATTCTTTCTGATTTTTTTAAATTCTTTTTTTTTTTTTTTTTTTTTTTTTTGCTTTTTAAACTTCATTTATTACCTTACTGTGAATATCCCTAATGGTATTTTAAAGGTTAATTTTAATATTACTTTTCTAAAAATGTTGCCATCTTGGTTTTTGCTATTCAGTTTACTCATATACAAAATGTGGATATTATAGTGTTTACCTAACGGGGATGTTGTGAAGATCCAAGGAAATAGTACTGTAAGGCATTTTACGTGTTTCCAGACTAATGGTCTAGACATAAGAGACGAGAGATACTGTGTTTCTCTATACTAACAGTAACTCAATAATGGGGCTCAGAAAGATAGACAAAAGCATTTGGCAAGAATCAGTAATAACTGACTTAGGCAAGAATCATCAGTAGGTGTTAAAACTAGTGAAATAAAAATCAGATAAGAAACTATTTATATATTCTCAAAATATCTCCCTATAAGGTGTTCATACTTACAGTGGGAAAAACAGTAACTGTGCTATGAGGAAGTCCAGCAGATACGACCTCACCCAAACGGAACATACCAGTGAGGGGACAAATCAGTACGTGTGCTTCTGACCTAATGCACTACAGAGAGCACAGCGTCACTTCCGTGGTGATCCTGCCAAAAATGGAGACCTTGAATCCAATCATGAGGAAACATCAGACAAACTCTGAGGAACATTTTACAAACGAACTGGCCTCTGTTCTTCAAAAATGTCACGGTCATGAGAGATCAAGACTGAGGAAATGTTCCTGAATAAAAGAGATTAAAGCCACATTGCAATTAAATATGATGCATGAGCCTGGATTGAATACTGGCCCACAGTGGTTTTATTTTGTTTTGGTTTTGCTGTAATGGACATGATTGTGATAACTGGCAAATTTTGAGTAAGGTCTGTAAATTGCATACTGTTCATTTCATAATTTTGATCTTGTACTGTGGGTATGTAAAGTAATCTGCATGTATTTAGCATTATACACTCAGGTATTTAGCAGTAAAGGGGAATCGTGTCTATAGCTTATTACAAATATTTTATGAAAAATGTGTAAATACACACACAAATACACAAAGATAGAGCTAGATAATAAGAAAATCTGGTAAAATGTTAACAATTGGAATCTGCGTGAAGAGTATTCAGGAATTCTTAATACTTACAACTTTTGTACTTAAACTTTTTCTAAATTTGAAATCATTTTAAAATAAAAAGTTTGGAAATATCAGTACTTCAAGAAGTTCATGGAAAAAATAGAATTAAAAGATAACATGAACCTTTCCATGAACTGTGTGAAGCGTCAGCTCCTTAGGTCTATTTCTAAAGCAGTAATAAGCAAAGCTGTGGTTTCAAATTTAAATCCCAACTTCCCAACTTTGGCACTTACTACTTTTATGATCTTGAAATTTTTTTCTTACTTCTCTGACAATCTCAGTTTCATCACCTGTACAATGGGGGTAACACTAACGACTTCTGAGGGCTCTAATAGTTTCACCGCAGAGACTGACACAGAAGGCACTGCATGAAGGACGCACAGCAGAAATGCAGGAGGGGACACAGGGTGGCGCTCCCAGCCAGGGCACAGGCCCCCACATGCCTCCTCTGCTTTCATGACAGTCTTGACGTGTGAGAGAGAAGGAGCAGGGATGTGCAGGGTGATGAGGTGTTATCCCCAAACTCAGCATTGTTCTCGTGAACTAACCTGGGCAGAAGATACAAAGCCAAGCTGTGGCAGAAGATGGTGAGCCGAGTCCTTTTTGTCCCCTCTCTGCCCCTCTTCACATTTTGATAATTAAAACGAACTCATCCTTTGCTATTTCCACTACTTTTCTATATTTTTCTCTCCAGCTATGAATATCAAGTCATCTGTTTGGATTTCAACCAAAGCTTTAGTTAACAAACAAAATCTAAAAAATTACTTTTGATGTGCTTTAATGCTCAATTTTCTATGAGATAAAACGTATAAATATCTACATGTTAAAAAAAAAAAAACTTCTTCCACGTTCTTCCAAGTATTCAGAGCAACATGCAACCCATTACCCTAAGCGATCGTGTCCAGGCTCAGTTACTGTTTTCACCGGTCGATATGCTTTTGCCTCAGAACTGTAATTATGTTTATGCCTTTTGAACAAGCTGATGAAAAGAAACGGCTTAAGGTTCCCATCAATGAATGCAGAGCCTAGACTAGTCTTTGGCTTATACAAATGTTATGCTTATTAATTCAGATTATTCATTCAGTTATTGAAATATGATGACAAAACTGTACAGTGAAAAACTGATTGTCTATTATACATATTAGCTTTGCACAAAAATCCTTTGGCTCAGGAATAACTGTCCAAGTCTCAAGATTCATATATCTCCTTGAATTTTTAAAACTATGATTTAGGTATGAAAACTAACAGCAACACAGATAGATTATAAATTATCAAAATAAGCCCATTCTGATTGAGAACTCTCCAGCTGGATTTCAGCTTAAGAAATTCTGAAGCCGCCTACGTGCGGTCCAACCCACGCCAACATCCACAGCATCGTTTTTAATTAAAAGTCAGTGATATGACTCACGCCACCTGTTTCATTGATCCTGGTATATTCCTATTTTGGTCAGGGTTCTCTTTTGAGGATTAAAACTTTTATGAAAACAAATACAAGTATTTATTCAAATTGATGACTATTATTTGACATCCTGAAAACTACATTTCCTACTATAAAATTCCATTTACCTACATTAATTTTAACAACCCAAGGATTATTCAAAATGATAATCACAGAGGTAACTGTAGTGGGTAGGAGGGCTGATAGCTACAGCAACGATTATATATATTTTGTATTATGTTTTATATATATATATATATATGAAAGTATCCTTACTAAAATTTGTTATAGGCCAATAAAAGTAGATTTTTTAAAAATTTGCCTACTTAGACACATTTCAAAGGGATGTTTATATCCCAGTGAGTATTCTGAGCAGAACAAAATACAACAAACACAGGGAAGAAGGAAGGAAAGGGGCAGAAATGGGGGATGAGGAGGACTGTGCTTTTAGGGCTGGACCCAGATGACCCATGACTCCTGTTGCAGACTCCAGACTCCGAGTTCAATGTGGAGCCAACGTGGAGACTTCTGTAGAAGCCCCATACATAGACAGCACTCTGCTCCCACTTAAAGAGTTACACTGGTGGGATTTGCAGACTATATAATATTGCCTTATTTGTCAATCATTCTAGTCAGTCAATTGTGAGAATAAGAGACGAAGTGAAGGAAAAAAGAAAAGAAATAATGACCTAACTGCACTGTCTGCTTAGATGAGGTGAAATCTTTCCTTTTAAACAAAACACAGAATCTAATCAATGTTAAACAGAGGGCTCTTTCACAAACAACCAGATCAGTGATTCCAATCTCTCTCTTCCTCTGTTCTTCAGGAACTGTTTGGGAGGTAATTACAAAACCCTCCCTGTAAGCACAACGGAACAAGACTCTACCCAGGGCTTCAAGATGAGTTACATGAGAAGAAACGGGGGTTCCCTAAGATCAGTGTGTGTGACAGCTGGGAACCCGAGGCGTCACTCAGAGGTCTGGAGGCGGTTGCTCCCTGGGGAGTGCTTGAAGGAATTCTCGGGGTGACTTAGAGCAAGAGTTTGGGCCTCTACTCTCAGGAGTCAGCCTAGGAAGTGAGAGCAGGAGTGAAGCAGAACCCAGAGCACAGGGTGTGGATTGTGGCCTCCCCCCAAATGTAAATGAGAGCTTGACAAAGGGAACCTGCAGGCAGCCAGCTGAAGTTTTAACATCCAAGTGGATACTTTTGTGAAATCCATCCTTCTCTTCACCAAACCTCTCACATTAGCCTATTACGTGAGGTCTGTGGTGTTTTCCTGTCACTGCACACATCACTCATACAGGGAAATGAGGTGAGCGGAGAGTTCAAGGGCACTTTTGGTGGGAACTGGATGAATTGTTGCAGTTGCCTGGGAAACCCTTGAAGACAACGATACTTGATATGTCAAATATCTGCAGTCAATATGAGCCAAAGTCATTTAGAAGGTAAATCCAAGAAAGCTAATGGCATAAGAGGGACACTTGGCTTGTCAAAGTAGTTCCAATTTGTTATGTGCTCATGAACTTTTGAAAAGAGAAAAGAGTTTTATAATCCTAATTAGCCTATAAGTATGATAATCTTAATGCTAGCTTTCAGATTACAGGATAAAATTCAGTATAAAGGACATTTAGATCCCTTAAATGTTTGTGCATAGACCATTAAACTAGGGTTTTATAATGCTAGAACAAAATATAACTTGTTTTCATAAAATCACCCCCCTAAATTCTTTGAGGTTCTATTCCAGTGTAGTATGTTTTTCTCAAGATTTCCAGTGTAAAAGGGATATCCAGGGTTGAGTATTACATGTGTTTTATTATAGAACAAAAAATGCTCACTGTAGTAATTCTGAGGAGAAAAAAACAAGTAGAACAGTGCACTATCGTTTTGCATAAAGAAAATATAAGGGGGGCCGAGCCCGTGGCGCACTTGGTAGAGTGCTGCGCTTGCAGCGCGGCGACGCTCCCGCCGCGGGTTCGGATCCTATATAGGACTGACCGGTGCACTCACTGGCTGAGTGCCAGTCACGAAAAAACGACAAAAAAAAAAAAAAAAAGAAAATATAATGGAAAACTTCCTAAGCTGCATTTTGCTTCAAATGCTTGTGTTTGGTAGGAATTCTTTCATGAATCTAAATGTGTAATTTTTCAATGTTTTTCATCAGAAAAATCACCCCAAAAAGCTATATAATGAAGTGCTGTAGAACTCTAGTATTGGTACTAGAGCTCATATAGCCTTTTGAAATAAAATAAATCAGAAGGGAAATGGAAGTGTGAACATCTCTGAGGACCTGAAAGAATTAAAGTTTTGTCCCTCGCACCTCAACACTTGCATAGTGAGAGATCCATTTAGAGATTAATATGTTTGGGGAGTTTTCATGATTATTTTAGAGATCTACAATTTTGGTGGAGGACGCTGTCCAAAAAGGACTACTTTTATGTGGACATTTTCAGACTTGTAGTAGGAAACTCCTCTGAGGGCTCACCCTCTCACGTCGCTAAAACCCAATTCATCGATACACTGCTCAAGGGGCTGTATTTCTTAAGTGGTGATGCACAGAGCTGCATTTTAATCAAAAATGTTTAAAGAAATAATTAAAGTAAAGCTTTACTTTTCTTGAGATCTCTGATTTTAATTTATATTTCATGTTGCAGATACAGCTTTTCCCAGATAATAACTTGCACAATCACAAATTAAAGACGCAGTCCCATCTAATAAATTTGGTTATAAAGTCAGTAAGGAAAGATACGTTATTTTGAATTTATTTAATCTGGGATTATTTTGGTAGGAATGGTACAATTTTTATCTTGGCTGCATAAACATGCTCACAGGAAAACCACTTTCAGATCAAATCACTTGCTAAGGTGATTTGAAGGGACAAAATTTGACAGCAGTTTATCTGAAATAGTTTGAAAGATCGAGCCTCCAAGTTTTACAGAATAGATGTATCCACCAATTGCTCGAAAATTAAAAGCTCTTGCCTTTTGAAACTCCTGCCATGAATCTCACTTTCTGTACTACTCTAGTTATAACTGCTTTGCCTTATCCACGGTCCAAGACAAAAAACTGACTCAGTCCTGAGAATCACAGCTTGATTTCTATGGATGCTGGAAAAGCAATCTTGTTATAGAGCTAATGTTATGTGACTATAGTATACCAACAAATAAGTGTTTATAACGCTTTGCTTAAGAAACTCACCCAGAATCCCAAGCACTGCAGGTACCCGATGCCACCTTTGTCCCTCTGAACTTTATTCAAAATATACATTCAAGAGTCCAAATGATGTTCATCTGTAGTGACCTAAATTAGCTAAGGATTTAAAAAGTCTTATTGCTCAAGGGAAGAACCATATTGTTCGATTCTCTATGCCTGTATTCCAGCAAACAGACATATAGCATGCATATGTTGCAGGTTTCCTATAGTGACAAACAAGCGGCACAAGTATTCAACATGTCTTCCTATCCGATGCTCATTGTATGTAAGCAACACATGTACTTCTCATCTGAGCACCGTAAAAGTGATATTTTTAAAATCCTAAATAGAAGAATGAGTTCCAGTGCGAATATAAATCTAAAAGAAATTCTATACTGTACAAGTAACACTTGCAGTATTAAACACACTGACATTTTAGCAGAAGTGCCTGCTTACTATCATCATCTCTTAGGTTCCCTCCACCCTGTGAAACGCTGCAGACTGTTCTACAGCTGACATTAGCAACAACTCCAGCTGGCCGCTGATGGTCACAGTTGACACAAGGCTACCATGCCATGACCATAAGAGGAAGGGGCAAAAGGTGGGCCCTCGGCCCTCCCGCAGCAGCAGTGTGTGTTTTTCTCCCAAAGTTGCACCCAGTGAGAAGAAACAAAATAACCTGAATCTACTTTTTACAGTATTTTTTTCCTTAGCTTTACCTGGCGAATGTCTACAGGTGTGCTGAAAGTTATCTTTTCCTGGACATATTCCAAAATGCTCTTATGCTATTTCTCTTAGGGTTTCTTCACACTTCCCCATTCAGAAATTGTATTATTTTCTAAAGGAGAAAAAAAAAATGTGCACATGAGAATTATTATAAGAAAACCATTGATTTTCAGTCAAATCCAAACAAATGCCAAACCAATGTGGACAGCACCTTGCACAAGTCTGCCAGGCATCGGTTTCTGTGTAGCAGGATGCCAGAAACCTTCTCTCTTCGTGTAGCTTTATTAAAAGCTATGGTTTCCGAGATGGTAAAATATTCAGAGTTATCCTAATCATTTTTTTCTCCTTACCTCTAGTGTTCCCGTGAAGTCACATTCTGCTAAAAACATCCTGCCCTCCCTACCGAAAAGTTCCATAGAGTCGGAATGCAGAAGCGCTGCAACTTGCTCGCCTTGCTCTGTGTTATTTACCAGCCGCACCAAGAAAATGCTGTCTATCCAGAGCTCGTTTCAAAACTCTTCTCAGGGAGTGAGCGAACAAGCGGGCTGATGTCCCGGGCCACAGTCACAGCCGCAGCGGTCGGTGATGGCCATAGGGCCGGCCTCCCTGCCTCCTGCCAGGGCCTGCTGTAAACACAGCGGGCACCGCACAGACGGTGGAGGCAGGAAGGGAGCCGCGGCGGGGGTCTTCGACTTTCTCATCCCAGGCTTGCCTGGAATGTCTGTCCGGAGGCTGCCCGCTCCCCCAGGCTCCTTCACCTAGACATGCACGATGTCGCTGTGGTGACAAAGAACAGGATCTGGTCAGCGGGTCTGGGCTTCAGGCCCGACCTCATTACTGAGTTGCTGCCTTCGGGCAAGTTCATTAAACCACTGGGAGAGCTCAGTCTCCTTTTGTGTCACGGTGAGAGTGACTGCACCTTTCTTGCTCGGTCTCAGTCGTCAGTGAAACGACTCGCAAGTGCTGTTCCAGCGCCTGCGACATGAGCGCGACCCGATCTCAGCGCAGCTCTTTCCCCCGCTCCATCGGAAGCTCCTGTGCTCAGACCTCAGTGCCAAGTGTCACCTGCAGCCGCCCCAGCACGCAGGTGTGCAGAGTACAGCCCTGCCCTGGAGCCAGGTCACAGACACGGAGAAAGACTAGAGACTAGAAAGAGGACTTCCGTGGACAGGCCGCCTCGGTGCCACCCCGCGGTCCTCCAGGGCCCCTTTAGGGAGCGGTAGGGGCTTCGGGGTGGACGGGGCTCCAGGACGTGCTCTTGCAGCCGGGAAAAGGGAGCCGGCCCCCGAAAGCCCAAGCAGGCCCTGCACGGGGACGGTCGCAGAACCTGCCTGGGGCGACCGAGGAGCCGACAGACCGCTCCGAGGACTGCACCTGCCCCACGGGGCGGGCAGGACATGAAGGAGAGCGCCCAGGACCACTGCGTGCCCCTCCGTCCACGGGGCCAGCAGAGGAAATCCTCCCGACCTGCCCCACAGGGCTGGAGATGGCGCGCGTGGGCCGCTGCGGGACAGCCAGGGCCGCGAGAGGCGCGACCAGGGCCGATGGCAAAGGTTAGATGTCTCCGCCGGGAGCCACGGACCTCCACGCACAAGGAGGCTCACTGCCGGGACTTCCGAAGACCCCGTGCCCCGGAGCGTGAGCCACGGAGAGAGCTGGGCCTGACCGTCTACCGGGGCAGAGAACACGGCGCCCGCCAGCCGGGTTGGAAGCGGCCGGTGCCCTTACCCCCCCTTCCTGTCGGGGCAGGAGGAGCAGAGAGCAAAAGGGGTGTCCATCCAGTGATCGGGGACATTGGTCCCACAGAATAAAGTTTTCAAGAACAACGGGAGCAATTAAATCGTAGTTTGGTACTGTCAGGAGTGGTGCTTTTTCAACATGTCAATTACTTAAGCTGCACACAATAAACTCTTCTAGAGGAGACGCACCAGGAAGACAGGGACCCTGCATTTTACATTCTTTGAGGTTTCCCCAGCATCTAACGCAGCGCCTGGCCCTCGGCAACCAGCCAGCCGTCCCACCTATTCTTCTTTGGTTGAAGCCATTCCTGTCCACCTTTCTAGAGAAATCTAGATGGATCTATTTTTTCACAATCTTTTTTGATCAACTCTAAGACATTCATAATACCAAATTAGTTTTCTTTCTTTATGTACCTGCCCCATATGCTATCTCTTTCTGCAGTTATCTCTTTCAGAGGACTCGTATATCTATAACACAGTAACACATTTAGAAGGCATGAGTTGAGTTTTATGCGGGTTTCGATTGTTGGAAATCAAAAGATTGATGAAAGAAAACCTTAAGTTTATCTGAGAAGCTCAAGGCATGTCACAAAATCCATCAGCATTTTCTCCTCTGAGCTTCTCTTTGTGGATCAACATCCATCTTTTTTCCAGAAAAAGTAAAAAGACACCAGAACTTTTTGTGACCTTCCTGTTTCTTCCACCCACTTCTTCCACCCCACATGTCAATGAATTTTTGAAAAGGCCCTCACTGGCTACTTCTTTATTCCGGGTTGCAGATAAGTTCGAGTATTTTGAATGGTACAAAAGCAATTTCTCTTTAGCCAAAAAAGAACTCAGGAAAAGAAGAAGGAAAAGAAAAAAACAAAACAAAAACCAAAGGCAAGCCTACTTGTGAGCTTCCCAAACTGAGCAAGTTTGGGTGCAGCCGATGCAGTCTCAGTTTTGGAAACCACAATATGTCATTCATCCCTAACTAGATGACGGGACAGAAATGTTTTTGCTGAACACACCAAGGGAAATATGCTTGCTGCTTACCCAAAACAAACTTCCAAAACCCAACTTCTATTTCTTCACATTTTCAGATGGGAAAATTGTCTCCACGTATAATTTTGAACTATTTTTTTCACTTGCTACGTGAAAATGGGTACCTAGAGGCAAATTTGGAAAGATGGGGTTCTTACCCGGTGAAATATGGACCTAGAACAAAACCGGTAGTTGATTAAGAAAATTCAGGGATAGCTAGGCAATGTCCCTTCCTCAAGATGAGAATGGGTGTGTGTGGACAGGCAGGGAAAAGTGTCAAAGATACCAGCATTAAAACACAGACCTTTGGGGCCTGTGACTTGATTCAGCCAATGAAACACAAATATTCATTCCCTCTGTTACTGAAAGCCTTTCATCCATGCATCAAGAACCCCCTTCACACCACCTGCCTCCTGGGTCTGTCATGGAGAGTCTTTTCTCACAGGAGCTCACTCTGAGGCCCAGGCTGAGATGAACTTGACAAAGGAAGCTGAGAAATTTCCACTGGGGCCACACCTGGCGACAGAGCCTTTGGGAAAAACAGCCATGGGGTCTTTAACCTGAGGACAGCTTCTTGACTGGACCTGTTCTTACCATGACCTATGTCTCCTCATTGAGAAAAAACAAAACAAGACACCCCTTGGTCAGCCCAAATTCAAACCCCACTTGTGTGTTCCTCATCTCTCTCCACTTCCAAAGTACATTGACAAAGCATTATGTCTGCAAGTACCTAATGTTTAGGGCTATGTCTCTGCAGAAGTTGAGTTTGCTGTAATCCATCTATACACCAACACAGCCTTACTCATCAGTCAATACAAAGCTATTACTATGAGCAGTGCAGGAGCATCCAGCAAAATGGCAGAATCTAGACAGCATTCTGCAAAACGTGCTTTGAGATTCTGAATTCCTGGCTGCTTCAATGTGTTTATTGCTGGATAAAACAGCCATTTTACGAAGTACTCATTTTTTAAAATGTCTTTAAAACAGTCATATAGTTGTGTTCTATTCAGAAATAACTGCTGCTTAGAATTTTCGGTTTGTTTTTTGTTTTCTGGAATACTGGATTCATTTGAATCAGAGAATTGAACAGCAAAGGTTAGCCTAACGTTTATCCTCAAATTGTGGCTCCTGGAGGAGTTAATATGACAAGACAATAACCTAATAATTATTGGCAAGGACATCATTCTCTCTAAAGAACTGCACCCAAGCAAAATAGGTAACGATTACTCATGCTCAGATTCCATAGCTCTAATTATCAGCTTTCTCAAGATGCCTTCTGGAGTCTGCAGGCAGCACTGGCAAAGATGAAAAGAAAATGTTTTGCTGGCAACTCACAAAGTACAACTTGCACTCCGATCTATCTGCATCGTGCGGCAAAATGCACAGCCTGGGCGGGTCATGCGGGATCACAGCTTCAGAACCAGTGTAAGGAGCTGGCCAGGCCACAGCGGCCACGCGCCTCCGACACTGTGAACCTAGGATGAGGGAGCCCGCATATTCCTGATTCCTTTCCCTTGAACCGTGCCAATTTTTAAAAATTCTTTGAGAAACCAGTGGGTGGGCACAGATGGGAAGTGGGAAGCTGCAAAAGGAAGAATGTATTGGAGTGGAGCGCAGAACCGGGCACGCCTCCCCGGCGCGTCCTCGCGGACCCAGAGGGCGCGGCCACCCTGCCCGTTGTCTGCAGCGCCTCCTACCGGCTGCCGGCGCCAAGCAGCAAGAACTGAGACCCACCACCCCTGACACTTACAACACGCCCACGGGCCACCGCTCGACCGGTAGCAGGTGAGGTGTTCTAAGCACATGACAAACGTTTTTAAAAGCATAGCAATTTTTTTAAAAAAGCAAAAACATAGTTGAAGTTTCTCTCCAGTGTTGTAAAATGTTTGTCATTTCATCATTGTTTTAAAAGTGCAATTTGATGCCATTAATTTTTTTAAAGGCCTCTTTACTTCCTACTTGCTGAGGGAAGAAGTCTGTCCTCTACACATCCAGAAAACATAAAAGCAATCCTTTCCTAATGAATTCCCAGCAAATGCCATCAACTTAGGAAAAGTCGGGGCAGCCTGGAGTTTAGTGACGCTGAGACGCGGCAGGATTTGCTGGGCTCAGAGCTGGATGTTTCCAAGCTCAGGAGGAATGAGAGACGTTGACGCACCTGCCCTCTTCGTGTAGGGTAGCCTGCATCAAAGCCAGTGGTGTAGTGGTCCTTGATAAGAATCTGTTTTTTGCTCTTTGGAAGACGTCAAATTGATGATGAGGAGGAGATTTAGAAGACATTAAATAGCAGAGCAAGGCAGTGTCAGGAAAGTGCCTAGTGGCCGCCCTTGGGGACCTTTTCTCAGGTGCAGGTGTAGCTCTCACCACTGGTAAGACCCTCCGCAGACTCCAGCTCCCTCCCCCGGGGTAAGATGAGGAGAACCCAGCATCACGAGGTCGAGGTCGGTGGGAGGACTGAAGGGGTCACCCACTGTATGACAGAGCCCGGTGCCAGCATGTGGAGAGGCTCCTGGAGACTAGTTCCCTCCTCTGCCTTCTTCCTCAGGCCAGCCTGTCCCCAGTTTAGTGTTACCCCATATATCTGCACAGACCAACGTAAACACTGTAGGCAGACGCCTGACTCAGGCCAGCAAAGACAAAAGCATAGGTCTGCTGGAGCCTGCTTGACAAGAACTTGGATATTCAGCTGCGCCCTAACAAGACAGTTTTTAAGTTTTTATGGCAGCAGAGCCTTTCCCCAAATACTGAACTGCTACCCCCAAACATACAAGAACCAAGTTGCCATGATGAGACAGAGGCATTAGACTGCAGCTTTTAAGAGCAGAGCTCTGGAGCCTGATTCTTGGCTTCAAACTGGCTCTGCATTTCTTTGTAGAGATCTTGAACAAGACAGTCTGCCTGCCCTGTGCCTCGGTTTCCCCCAGTGATAACAATCCTACTTTGCACTTAGTGTCATCATGGGGATTGAATTAATTTTGTAAAGTGCTCAGAAGAGTGTCTGCTGCACAGTAAATGCCGTCTGCAGGCTTGTTTGAGTTATCACTGCTAAGGCCGAGGTGTGCGCAGACTCAGCCCGGTGCTTTCACTCACGCCGCAGAGGCCCTAACCCACATCCAAAGAACCCTCGAACTCTAGAACACAGCCTGCAAATTTCTGCTCTATAAAGTCAAAGAACATGCTTAATCAGGACCCTCCTAGAACAGCCCAGAATCAATTATCAGCTTTAGGTTTAGCATTTAAAAGGGTTAAGTTGAACTAATGGATCTCGTGGAGTTGCTCAGAAACAGCGTCAAGTCAGAGGCAGCCTGGCCACCCAGGGTTTTGTGGAGATCAATCAGCAAATAAGCCAATGTTTGTGTAGCATATACCATGGTCCAGGTAATGTGTAGGGTCTTGGAGACACACTGGAAAAAAGACAAATTCCCCCTTTCTTGGATCTTGCAGTCCAGTGGCCAAGACAGATATGGAACAAATAAAAAGTTGGGGTGCATTTTTGGAAAGGAGAAGCATAAGGTGCTATGGAGCAAATGTCAAGGGGAGACTGTGACAGACATCCCTGGAGAAATGACATTGGACCTGAGATGCCAAAAGCAGTAAGAACTGGCTAGGGAATGGGATTCTTTCCTGACTGAAGGAATGGCATGCAGAACGGGTCCAGTCAAGAAAAGGAGTTCTGGAACTCAGGCGAGTGTTCGGGGCGAGGGGTAGCTGCAGAGTGGGCAGCACGGCAGAGACAAGAGCCTCAGCAGCAGAGCCCGGGGCCTCCAGCCAGGCTGGGACTATCCTCCTGGTCTCTGTGACGCTGGGCTGCCTCATCTCTAGATTTATTTCCGTGTTCTTGTCAATAGTCCCTTTAAGGATAAAAAACGAAATTCAGGGAGTACTTCCAGGAAAAATTAAAAACAGACGTGATTGACAGGTAGCACAGGATCACAAACTCTTTCTTTCCTCTGTGCACAGCACGTGAACCAGCCTGCACTGCCCTCCAACCTTCCCCTTCATGGCACCCTTTACAGAAAAGCTAGTTTCTACATTTTGCTTCAAGAAAGAGCCCCCAACCAGTCTATTACACCATTTTCATTTTAAAAAGCATTAAGTTTTTCAAAATTGCTGGGGTTTTTTTCCTCTTTTTTTTGTAACCTCTCTTGTTAACGAAGACCTCTTTAAAAGACTAATTTAGTCATCGTGGGTGATGAATTAAAATTTTCATTCAAGATGTGAAAATATGACAAACATGTAAAGCAAATATGTTATATTTTGAGTTATAGTCAACCATAGGTAGATTGAACTAATGAAGCAGCACTATAGAAAAGATTTTATACTTCTGTTCATTATTTTACTTATTTGTGGTAAGCCCAAGTCATTTCCTTTGACTTTAAAAGTAGGCAATGGCCTAGACCTTAGTTGAAAGTCTAGCACATGCCTTGGGGTGTGGTGGGAAGAGCCTCATTTCCAGCTCAGAGTATTTCAGGCCCTTTGTCACCAACTAGCTAGGTGAGCAAGTGAGTTAAGTGATATGTGTGACTTCAAGAGACCCACTGTCAATTAAAGTAGAAAATCTAAAACAAACAAAGAAACACAAACAAATCCCCTAACAATTAACCTTGATTCAACACAAAAAGTATTCATGCCCTGTGCCCACAACTGTCCTGCATCCTTTGAGGAGACCATCCTCTCTCTGGAGCAGGGCTCACCCCAGTTCTCCAGAAAGTCTCTGGTTTTAGGAAAGGAAGAAAACCTACTTATTTCTCCTACCTTCCCACCTCCAGCCCCACCAACACTTCAAACTTGGTGCAGAAAAAATAATTCATGCATTAAGAGCTGTCGGTTGGTAAGCCTTGCCCCTTCTGCTATAGGCAGTTGATATTGGGCTGATGTCTACTCCTGGGTTTAACTTCATCATAACTGCAGAGGGAAAGGTGGGAGAAAGGAGGAAGAAGGGGAAGGGGAGTGGTAGGGGGGTGTTCACAGAGCTGCTAGATACTGGGACGCTCTGTGTAACCACATGGGAGCTCAGCCCCGGGACACCGGGGAAGGCACTGCCAATGGTCAGCCTGATGACTCCTCCATGCACAGAAGACCTGGCATTCTGCAACAAGTATCTGTGCCCTGGGGCTACCTCCATTGGAAAGAAATCCAGTGGTAAAGGGCAGAAGGCAGCCATGTACCTCCTGCCAAATGTTTTGGAGGAAGGACATTATAAACAAGTGAAATTATTTTTACTCATCACAAAAAGAATATATTTTTAAAGAACTGTTTTAATGATAGGTTTAACATTTTTATCTGGATCACAAACATACATGCACCTGCACACTTCAATACAATCATAAAAACCCAAGAGAAATACAAAGCCTTGAATAATAGGAGCAGCTGGCATACATTTTTTACTATTCTACTCTCAAAACATAGTCTTGATTATTTATAGGTAATAATGTATGTTATTCACCTTCCTACCAGAAAATTAAGAGAGTTAACTAAAATACATGATATATAGAGCCATTCCTGAATAGAAAATAAGAGCAGCATTCACATTTATGAAACACATAGCCTTTAAAAATAGAATAAGGTACAGATATTCCTCATTTGAAAGAACATTTTAAAACCCAATAATATCAACATAATATTGCATGGTCTTTGAAGAGAAATTTCACATCTGATTTATCCTTGTAAACCCATAGAACCTAGCAACATTGCTTGGTGAATATTGGTTCAATAAATGAATAAATTACAAAAACAGACTCACCCAGAAGATAGTGAAGGCATTAAACACTGGAATCAGAAGCTGAAAAAAGCAGTTAGATGAACCATGCAAAATAATTCTAGTAAATCCTCCAGTTTTCATAGGCATAGAAGTCCCTGGAGGGTCCCTGTTTACAATACAGATGACTCCCCTCACCCCCCACTCCCAATAGATTTTGATTCAGTCAATTTGGTGCTGAGCACAGGAAGCTGCATTTTAATGAGGGGCCGCAAGAATTTTGAACATAAGTGGAGGAGCAGCACTTTTACAATTCCTGGCATGTCTGCCAGCTCAAGTGCCTGCCTGGAGCTGAATGCCTGTCCCAGGGCCAGGGCCACCACTCCTGACTTCACAGCACTGGGCGAGCACATCCCGTGTGCTTCAGTTTCAGTGTCTGCCAACTGGGTGTAATAATAGCACCTGACTGATAACAGATGAGTAAATTAGTCACTGCAAAGTCCCTAACATAGCACAGGCATAGGTATTAAGCCTTCCTAAAACCAGTATCAGAAGTCACTGTAATTTGCTTATACATCATTTTTTAAAAATAAAATATTTCATATGCCTACATTATGGGCTGAATTGTGTCCCACGAAAAGGCATATGCTGAAACCCCAATCTCCAATACCTCAGAATGTGACTGTATTTGGAGATAGGATCTTTACAGAAGTAATTAAGATGAGGTCACTAGGGTGAGCCCTAATCCAGTGTGACTGGTGTCCTTATAAGAAGAGAAAATCTGGGCACAGACTGACATGTACGAGGGGAGTTCTGCTCAACATCAGCTCCTCGCTGGTCTCCAGGCTGCAGGCCGGCCCTGTAGATGTCAGTCTCTCCAGCCCCCAGGATCACATGAGACGGTTCCTCAAAGACACATCCTTGTTGGTTCCGTCTCGCTGCAGAGCCCTAATACAGGCCCTAAAGATAATGAAATGACACTTCTTTGGTACTTCTAATTCTTTGCAAAAGTAACTACACTCCAGAAAGCCTCTGAGAGGGTGGAGGGTGGGAGCCTCCGGGCGGCCGGGATTGCAGGGGGCGCGGCGCGGGGGCTCTTCTCTCCCACCCGTACCCGGTTCCCACCGGCTCCCACTAATTCCGCACAGGATTTTAATTTGCAGAGTATCCCTCAGCGCTCTCAGCCTGTTTACGTGTAGGATCCAGCGCACGTGGCTCTTCCGCTGGTGCTGACATTGGTTCTTCTGCTTTTTGAGAAGAATCTGGAGCTGAGCTGTACAGGGTCTTTCTGAAACTGGACCTTGAGGCCTTCAGGGTCTCCCCCTCCCTACTACACACTCCCTGCCCCCAGGCCCAGCCCAGTCACGAGGGCACAGACTTGGAGCTTTGTTACTTTTACTTCTGAAACCGTCTTCTTTCATTTGCAGGCTGCAGACCAGGCTTGTCTGCAACTCGTTTGCTTCAGAAGCGACCTCGGTCAGCAAACCTGCTCTTGCTTTGTGTGGGGAGGTCTTCGCAGCCCCCGGGAGCTCTCTTCCGTGCAGAGGAGTGTACTTCGTAGCTGCCTAGCCTGGTCCCCAAAACAAATACTCTGGACGAAAATATTTGAATGCTGAAATAGTATAGGAACTTTTTTGAAATGCTTCTTGAGAGCATTTTGTTGTGACAAGGGGTTGCAAACAATGACTGGCTTATTCGTCCAGCATCTCCGGCGTCCAGCTTCCGGGGAGTGACACTCAGGAGGGGACTGAAGGAATGAATGAGATCTACCTTGGTAATTTCAACACACCATAATGTGCCAGCAGTAAATTGCGATTTTGTTTCTATCCTTTGAAATCCAGGGAGCTGCACGATTTCCACTATAGCAATTAATATGTAAAATGCCTGTCCATTATTTAAGAAAGCAACAGATGTTAGGAGACTAGGGTCAAAGCTGTATCTTCCTGTTGTTTTATTTTGCATTTCTCATTCACTAGAAAAGTTAAGCATCTCTTTGCATGCTTATTAACCATTCAGTTTTCTTCTTCTGCAAAATGTCTATTTCCACCCTTTGTCCATTTTCTACTGGGTTTGCTGT
Source organism: Cynocephalus volans (assembly GCF_027409185.1). Lineage (NCBI taxonomy): Eukaryota > Metazoa > Chordata > Mammalia > Dermoptera > Cynocephalidae > Cynocephalus > Cynocephalus volans. The sequence continues at coordinate 44,396,254 of NC_084463.1, read as the reverse complement.
ATTTTTCTTTCTGATTTTTTGATAGCTAAATATTGATTGCTTGTTAGCGTTGGACATTGCAAACATACTCATCGAGCCCATCATCCATTTTTTAATTTTGTCTTTGTTGTTCTTTATAGAATAGAAATGTTTGATTATGATATAATAAAAGCCATCTATTTTCCTTTTGTGGTTTTTTCCTTTGGCCTCTTTTTAAAGAAGTTAGTCCTACGTGAAAGTCAGAAAGATGCACTCCTACATTTTCTTCTGTTTGATTTACAATTTTGCATTTCACATTTAGGGTTTTCACCTTTGTATTAGAAGTTAAATGGGATTTAACATTGTTTTTCTTAAAATATAGAACCAGCTTTCCAAGAACCATCAGCAAATAAGACACGCTTCCCACCAGTTCGCGTGGCCTCTGCTAGCACACATCAGGCTTCTTGACACGTGTCTTCTTGTCTGCTCCTCTGGAGTCTCGGTCAGCTGCCACAGAGACCCATGTTTTCCTGATCATGGCTTTGTAACGTGGGCTGCACTCCACTCCCTGCTCCACTTTTTCAAAATTGTCTAACCTTTTTGTGGACCCTTATTCTTTCATATAAATTTCAGGATCAGTTTCCTAAATGTCCGCAAACATCTGTTGGGATTTTAATTGAAACTGAATTAAATGTATAAACTTATCTGGAAAAATTAACACTTGTATCATTATTAGTTATCCTATTCATGAGTATACCATATGTGTCCTTTTTCCCCCAGGTCTTTCTAAAACTTTTTAAAACAGTTTCTAATTTTACCCGCTAAAGATGTGCTCCATTCTTTGCTAGATAATTTTCTAGAAACGCTACAGTTTTATTGTTATTCTAATTGAGAGCTTATTTCCATTACTTTTCTAGATGATTAACAGTGGTATGTGAAATCATATCCTGCCTCCTCCCTTGTGGTTGACAGGAGGGCTGCTGGTCACACAGTAGACCCCTACGTGTCACGAGTGTTTGTATAGTGAATGAGACTTTATGTGGATAAATGTACGCATGTGTGCACTGTGAACAGCAACCTCAAAGCTGGGTGACACCTGGCAGATGTTATCCAGATGTCTTTATCTTATCAAGCTGCCATCAAGATGTCCTTATCACGATGCCTTTGGGGTTTCTGCTTGCGCCCAGCACCCTGCACGCTGTCACGTGGGTCAGGAAGCCTGCGGTTCCCCAGCGGCCCCAGGCCACAGGGTCCCATGTAATGGATCACTGATGGGACGCATCGGAATAGCGCCACCTACTTCTGGAAAAAGTGGCCTAACAGGAAACTTCAGAAATAATGTTTCCACTATGTTCTGCGGTCATTCAGACTTTATTGTATTTGGCAAAAAAAATTTATCACATAAATTAGGGTCATGGAAAATGAAATTTTCTTCTTTACCTTCTTATTCTTGCTTTTGGCAGTTCAGGGTCGTACGTGTCTTTACCCTGGTGTTTCTAATCTACCTCCACCCATTGTCCTCCACGTCTAATGCTGTCCCTGGAGCTTAACCACCGCCAGGAGAGTGGAGTCGGTACAGTCCTGCCTCCGGCCGCATGTCCGTCCGGGTCCGACTCCGCACATCTTCCTAAGCGAGTTTCCCGCACTCTTCCCGCCGCTGGACACCTCAGCCTCCCCCTCGGACCTGCCAGCCTCTCTCGTGCCCTTCCTCCTGGCTAAGACACCCTCCCGGCCTCCTCTCGCCTAATGACACTTTCTTCAGGTGTCAGCATAAACGACTCTTGGTCCAGAGGCTCCCTGGGCCCTGCGCCCTGCCTCGTCCACGGCACCGAGTGCGGCCCGCGGACAGTACGTGGCGCATCCTGCTGCTGCTTGCTCTTGGTCTGCTGTCCTGGACAATCGGCTGGACGTGCCTATCACGTGACTGTCCATCGTGGCAACCTTCCTATCCCCAAGGTCTAGAGAGGGATTGGCACGTTGTACATAATTAGCAAATATGTCCCGAGGATAGAATGAGCCACACAATATATCAGGTCCTGAACTCTAATTATTTTCCTCAAGGAGCACACCTTCTAGTGATATAAAATAAAGATTGTACAATATCTGACATGAAAAACTGTGGGAAAATGCAAGAAGCGTTTTCCTATTTTTCCAGCAGTGCATTTGACAATATATTATTGAAATAAAGGAGAACATTAAAAAACATACTTCTAGTGAGAAAGCTAAATGAATAAGCTTAGTAAATCTAAATAAGAAGTTAGTGTCTCAGACTAATAGTGAAAAGAATGGTGACTTTCTGAGATTGGCCAGTGTGCAGCTGAGGTCTGCACTCTGCTCTGTCCTCCCCGGATGCATCTCCACGACGCCTTCCACAGAGCGGTGTGCTGCAATGAGTCTGTTCGTTGTCCTTGAACATCCTTTTAACGTATAGACTGTTTCCAAACTAGGCTTTTGGTAGCTAATAGAAACTCACATTCCACCCTGGGTGTTTATTTTTGAAGGGTTTTAAAAACTAAGGTCAACTACACCAGAAAAGGGTCACAGTAAAATGCCCTGGAAAAGTACTAAACAAAACATCCCGTGAAAATTCCATGCTACCGCCTTGTCCAAGCTGTACTCTGAACAGTGGGTTCTGCTTCCTGCCAATTTGTGGGGACTCTTCTTAATGCTCTAAGTATAGGTCCACTGTTACAGTCAGAATATGAACGAACCCCTTAAAAAAGAGGAACCCCAACATCTGGTTTCAATAGCAGGTACTTAAGATGTATCTCTGTTCCAGTCTTAACTTCCCACTAAAACTAAAGTAACTGTGAAAAAAAGAACACAGAAAAGATGAAAATTTATCTCCAAAACCCAGTGCCAGAGTCTTAGAAGACAATTCTCTAAAAAGACTTTCCACCGAAGACCACTAAAAGTAAGGTTGATGAAAATGAATTGAAAACACACACACACACACACACACACACACACACAAACTATAACACAAACAAAGGCCACTAGAAAGAGAGCAGTCAGAAAGCATATTGTGAAATCTGTTCTCCCCAAGTCCACACTTCTGTAGGCTGTCTGGATTTATGAAAAAGAAAAAAATTCTCTACAATCTATGTAGGGGGAAAAAATGATTACAAAGAAATATTCATTTAATTTTTAGGAAAGAGTTATAACTCCAAAATATTATCATTAGTTGTGTTATCTCTCATATGGGACACTTAACAGAATAAATTTCTAAGAAAGGGCTTAGAATCCAGCAACTCCACTTCTAGATGTATACCCAAGAGAAATGAAAACATATGTGCACACAAAATCTTGCACAGAAATGTTCACAGCAGCATTATTCATAACAGCCAAAAAGTGGAAACAATCCAAATGTCTACCAACAGACGAATGAAAAACAAGATGTGGTATATCCATATAATGGAATATTATTAGTCAAAAAAAATTAATAGTTCTGATACATGCTACAACATGGATAAATCTTGACAACATAATGCTCAATGAAAGAAGCCAGTTATAAAAGGTCATATATTATATGATTCCATTGATATGTTTGGAAAATGCGGATCTGTAGTACAGAAAGTAGACTAGACATTGCTGGGGCTGGGGGAAGGGGGAATGAAGAGTGACTTCAAATGGATGCAGGGTGTCTCCTGGAAGTGTTCTGGAATTAGATAGTATTAGATAGTGGTGATGGTTGCACAGCTATGTGAACATAAAAAGGAAGTGCTTTAAAAATACATATAGGTCCAGATTTTTAAAATTTATATATATATCTCCCTGATATGTCCTTGAGAAAAAAAAAAAAGGAGCCAATTAAGACAAAAATCAAACAATGGAGACTTAAGAGTAATAAAAGTCTGGTTATTAAATAGAATAATAAACAGAACAAGGTCTTGGTCACCCTTTGAGATAAAGCTGTAAAGACTGTACTGAATATGCACAATGAGACTTCCTCCTCTGCTCTCCCCCACTGACAGCCCCTCCATGAACATCATGTACAATCTGCCCCTTGAGTACCATGAAAAGCATCAGATTCTGTGAGAATGGTCTATTGGTAGATCAGAGAACACTGATCTGAGAAAAACAATAATGAATTTTGGTACTCCCATTTTTTAAACATATGTGTCAAAGACTTGATATCTTTATGATAAATCATGTGCAGTAGAGAGTAGGAGGGTGGGTGAGTAGATCAGCCGCTTTCCTTGTGGAAATTTACCCCCAGAAGTACAGCAGTACTAGAAGGATAATAAAGCCATAGTTCTAAAAAGTAATTATTCTCACATGCCTGCTTACCTCTAGTGGATGGAAAGGCAGGGAAGTGCAGTGGAGATAAAAAATATAAAAATAATCAAATGAAAATTCCATAACTATTTAGTTCTGAAATTAAAACAAACAAACAAAATGAATGATTCCAACAGCCGAATAAGAAAACAGAGGGAAAAGTCAATTAACTTGAAAACAAAGCAATAGAAATTATCCAATCTGAAAAAAAGTTGGAAAAAATTATAACAGAGCCTCAAAGACCAGGATAATATCCATATGTCTAATATACTATAAGTGCACATTACACAATTTCAGGAAGAGAATGGCACAGAATAATATTTGGAGAAATAATGACCAAAATATTTCTCAATTTGGTGAAAGATATGAATGCACAGGTTTCAGAAATTCAGTGTACCCCACGTAGGATAAATAGAAACAAAACCATGACTGGGTTCATATAGCCAAACTGCTGAAAACCTAAGACAAAGAGAGAATCTTGAATGCCGCCAGAGGAAAACAACGCATTACACACAAGGGCACAATGTGTGAACTGAAGAAGCCGTTAGAGTGCAGTGTTCTAACACCAGAGTTAAGGGTTTGGATCCTCATACTGGACAGTCACAAAAAAGAAACCAAGGAAGCCAAAGAAACTAGTGGGATACATTTTTAAAGTGAGAAAAAAGATCCTCACCATGTGATTGCCTGCATTGTCACAGGACCCTGTAGAGATTTCCCACCCACAAGGCCCTCACCAGATGCACCACGCAGACCATGGACTTCCCAGCCTCTAAAACTAATTAAATACTGATGCTCAGATCCTTACTGGAACTCTAGGTTGCCTGGTAGCTGGTCTCTTCCCCCAGGATCTGAAGAAGCACCAAAAGTTAAAACTCAGTGACTTGATACATACTTCGAAAGACTCATCACTGCAGCAGTCCACACCTGGGCTGGATTTGTCTCTGGACCAGCCACTGTCTGAGCCAACCGGGAAGTCTGGCAAAAAGCTCAGGTCATACATGCCCTTATTCAAGCAGCTGCTTTGACTATGGACAGCATCACCAACAGCATCTACATCTTCACTTCAAGGAACTCAATAGAGGGCTGCATCATTGAAAGATATTTATCCACCAACCTCTTAGACCTGCTTATAACTTTTTTTCTTTTTTAGTGGTTGGCCAGTATGGGGATCTGAACACTTGACCTTGGTGTTATCAGCTAGCTACCTACAACCTTTTATATTAAGATTCCTGTTTCATTTGAAGCACTCATCTTTTAACATGCCTGACCCTAAGACAACTAATCTTCACCACTACCACTTAACAAATGGTTCAACTGATTTTTCAGGAACAGCAATAACATGAGTAATAGATTTTAGTTGTGTTGTTCCCACCAAAACTCATGTAGAAATCTGATCCCCACTGTGGCAGTGTTGGGAGCCTTTTGAGTCATGGGGGTGGATCCCTCATGAATGGATTAATGCTCTCCCTGGGGGAGGGGGGCCTGAGTGAGTTCTTACTCTATTTGTTCCTGCGAGAGCTGGTTGTTTAAAAGACCCTGGCACCTCCTCTCTCTCTCTCTCTCTCTCTCTCTCTCTCTCTCGCTTCCTGTCGCCATGTGATCTGCTTGTACCCACTGGCTGCCTGCCACTTTCCACCATTAGTAGAAGCAGCCTGAGGCCTGTGCCAGATGCAGCTGTCCCAGAATCGTAAGCCCAATAAACCTCTCTTCTTTATAAATTACCCAGTCTCAGGAATTCTCTTATAGCAACACAAAACAGACTAAGACAATCGGGAAACTGTTTCTTAGACCCCACTTCATCTGACTCAGGAGATTTATGATCCTGAGTTGTTCAGTGACAAAAGATACTATTCATCTTGAACAAAATGGGGGACTGACAATGTTGAATTTTACCAAAGACTGGTAATCCTGGAAAGCAGGTTAAGGTTAAGAAATCCCCCTACCCTTTGTGTTCTGGAATTCAGTTCATTGCACAGAACTGCCCCTCTGCATGTCTCATCCAGAGGACTCCTGGATGTCCTCTTGTTTCCCTGTGACAAGGCCAGACACAGGCCCTCCAGATCCCCATGCTCTGTCACAAAAAAGGCTGGCCGTACTGAAGTAGCCCATGGAGTCAAAACCAGAACAAAGCGCTAGTTAATCAAACTTTGGTGAAGTTTCTCTCCTTCTCCCAGGCCCCTAGACTTAGGCTCCCCCTGAATCTGGGCCAGCACACAGCCCCACCTTTAGGAGCCCTCCTGAAAATAGCTGACCTCAGGTTAAAACATTCTCAGATCTTCTCTGTAGTCACGCCACCCACCCGTTCATCCCACTCCCCAACACCTGGATCTTCCCAGCTTTGTTTAATCCTCCCTAAGAAAGAAAACTCCTTTTTGCATAACCTTGGAGACACTTGCAGATCTCATTGTCAGACAGTTCTCCCTGCTGCCATAGTCCCTTCCCCAGCCTCACCTAGCAGAAAACCTTTCAAATAAAGTCTTTCTTTACCTAAAAAGAAAGAAAGAAAGAAAGAAGAGGAAAACTGTCAAACCAGTGAACATATTCTCAAAAAAAGGTAAAATAAAGACATCAAAAAAGAAGACAAAAGCTAAGTATTTGTTAACAGAAAACATGTACCAGAAATTCTAAAAAAAAAAAAAAAAGTTTTCATGCTGAAGTGAAATGATACCAGAGGCAAACTAGGACTTTCAGAAAAAAATGAAGAACATCAGTAATGGTAAAAATCTAGGTAAATATAGAAAGACTTTAACTCTTAATTCCTTTAAAATACATATGACTATTTAAAGCAAAAATTATAACATCATATAGTGAAATTTTTAATGTAAATGTAACACATGTGACAATGTTAAATATAATTATTAGAGCCATTGCTTCGGACTAAGATCCTGCACTGGGCCCCAACAGACCAAACCCCCAAAATGGCCTCGCCCGGGCTAAGTTCTGTGTCACTTAGGTTGTGGTCCGACCTTGCCAGAAGTCAGGAGAAAGAGACAACAGCCAGTCTAAATCTTCTATAGGTATGATGATAAAGTTCCCTCTGCTTTAATCCTTACACAAGAGAGATAGCCTGAAGCAACGTGCTGTTAACTAATCAGTTATTTTTCCATTGTTTTGTCTCCCTGTCTCCACCTTGCAAAGAAAGTAACTTTGAGATGACCGATCCACTTTTTGTTCTTTGTTTCCACTTTCTTCACTCTTTCCTTTGTTATTTGTAATAGACTTTGAAGCACTTCTCTGTGTGGGGTGGTGTTTCCTATGTCCATCTTCACATTTGGTTTCCAATAAACTTTACAAAGTTATTTTTGCCTCAATGGTCTTAATTTCAGTTGACAACAATGACTTATTTGCTGAGTAGCTCACAGAACTCAAAGAAACACTTACTTAACATTTACCCATTTACTATAAAGGATATTGCAAAGGATACAGATTAAGAGATGCACAGGGCTAGGAACAGGGGAAGGGCCACAGAGATTCCATGCGTTCCCCCAAATGTCACCTGTCGAGCTAGGGCTGGGTCTGGTGCTCACAGACCCCTCAAGCCCATTCACAGACTAGGTCACAAACCCCTCACATGCCAGGCTGGGTCACCAGACCCTTCACACGCCAGGCTGGATCCCCAGACCCCTCACATGCAGGCCTATGAGCTAGGTAACTGGCAAAAATGTCCTTGGAGCCGTAGGTTCGAGAGCATGGCCATGGGCAGCAGATGCCTGAGGAAGTCAGCGCCAGCCAGGTCCAGGCACTGCCCATGCACACTAATTCCACCCACACACGACTTATTTACAAAAATGTACCGTACCTCCTCTAACTGGACCTAAGAGGAGGGGGCCTGATCAAATTATTCTATTTTCCCAACACTGTAAGAACCCAAATGCCCCAAGGGATCACACCCTGATCACATAAGTCCTTCTCGGCCACACCCCATCATGGCGCTGGTTGCCCTTCTCTTCCTTACTCTCCTTCCCACTGGTGCGAATCGCACACCAATCAGCTCACCCCAAGCCCCATGCGGTATGCTAAGTAGGGATTGTATTTTAAGCCAATCAGCCTTCCCTAAAAGCCCTATATATATGTGTGTGTGCTGCCTAATAAATGAGCTCTCTCCGGTGGATTGTCAACTGGTGTCGACTCGTCCTTTCATACCCAATCTGTCACCTCTCTGTTCCTGTCTGAGGAAGGCCTGCACTTCAGACCTCCATGGAGTGGGCAAGGGCTGGGCTGGATCCAGAGCACAGGGCACCACCATGGTGGTAGGACCGGTGGCCTTGGTTTTGAGGTGCAAACCCACAATCCGAGAGCTTCTGTAGTTTTAAAAAGCACTTTGTTTTTATATGCTAAACAAAACAGGGTACAGAAGCTATAAAAATCAAGAAACCAGTACAGATTTTGCTATATAAGAGGAAAACGTCACCAGAAAGAGTTTAAACTAATGTGTAGCTTTGCTGGTGAGTAACCTAAAAGAACTATAGTGTGACATTACCTTGGGGTATAATGCTGTGGAAGGCACCTGCTGTGGACTGATGTCTCCTCAAAACTTAGTCTCCACTGTGGAGGGTGGGAAATCCTATTACAGTAATCGAAAAGTGGGACCTTGAAGAGGTGTTTGGACCGTAGGACCATGCCGTAGTGAATGGATTAATAATGGTGGTCAGGGGTGTGGCTCTGAGGGCATTAAAAGGAGAGTGAATGAGGAGCTATCTGTCTCTCTGCTCTGCCATTTCTGCCATGTGAGTCCCCGCATTGCTGTAAAGCCACCACCAAAGAAGACCTCACCAGATGTGTTCCCTGGACTATGGACTTCCCAGCTTCCAAAACTGTAAGCAATAAGTTTCATTTTCTTATAAATTACCCAGTTCCAGGTATTTTGCTATAAGTAACAGAAACGGACTAATACAGAAAACTGGTACCAGAGAAGTACAATGTTGCTTATAACAAATACTTGAAAATATGGAAACAGATTTGGAACTGGGTGTTGAGTAGGAATTGGAAGAATTTTAAAGAACAGGCTAGAAAAAGCCCAGCTGCTGGTGGGAGTTTAAAAGACAAGGAAAACCAGGGAAAGTTTGGAACATCTTAAAGAGTGGTTAAATGGTGGTGAGCAGATTGCTGATAGAAATACGGACTGTAAACGCCATTCTGAGAAGATCTCAGATGTAAATGAGAAGGGACTTATTAGAAACTGGGGCAAAGATCACCCTTGCTAGGAACTGGCAAGGAACTTGGCTACATTCTGTTCATGCCCAAAAGTTTTAATGTGGAACTTCAACGTGCTGACCCAGGTTATTTGGCAGAAGAAACTTCTAAGCAGCAAAGCATTAAGGAAGATGCATGGCTGCTTACAACAGCCTATGCTGAGACATGGCAGTAAAGGCATGAGGTAAAGCCAGAATTTACAAATCAAAAGAGAGCAGAGAGCAAAAAATTAGAAAACTTTCACGCTGGACACAAAGACAAGGGTGTAGCCCAGGACACTTTGCTAAGGAGATGAGTACAGAAGAAAAGCGAAGGGGAAAAAGGCCTTGAAGGCATTTCAGAGATCTTGGAGGCTGCATCTTCCATCACAGGCCCAGAGGCCTAGGGAGACAGAATGGTCTTGGGGAACAGGCCCAAGGTGCCCTCCATGGGCTTGCTGCCCAGGGCCACCTTGGGAAGTTGCTTCCATCACCCACACTGGCACCCACACCCCAGCTACTTTGGCTGCTCCTGCAGTGGCTAAATTGGCCCCAGGTGTGGCTGGACCGGCACCTTTGGAAGCTCTAAGCCAGAAGCCTTGGCGGCGTCCACATGGTGTTAGGTCTGCAGGCTCACAGAATGTCAGAGCTGTGAAGGCTTGGGAGCCTCCACCCCAATTTCAAAGGATGTATGGAAAAGCCTGGGGCCCAGAAAGAGATTTGTTGCAGGGGTAGAGTCACTGCAAACAGCTTTCCCTAGAGCAATGCCAAGAGGAAATGTGGAGTTGGACATACAGCAGAGAAACCCCATCAGCACCATGCCTAGTGGAGCCGTGACAGTGGGACTGCGATGGAGACCCCAGACTTGTGGAGCTACCAGAGTGGAACACCAGCCTGGGAGAGCAGAAGTATGAACTGAGACCAGGAAAGCCATAGAAGCGGAGCTGCCCAAGGACTTGAGGACCCAACCCCCTCACCAGTGTACAGAGGAGATCAAACATAGACTCCAGGTACATGATTCGCCAGCTTTGAGATTTAATGCCTGCCCTGCTGGGTTTCAGACTTGTTTGGTACCTGTTACCCCTTCCTTTTGGCCTACTATTTCTCTTTCCAAATGGGAATATGTATCCTATGCTTGTCCCACCATTGTATCTTGGAAGTAGATAACTTGTTTTGATTTCACAGATGAGACCTTGAGACTTTGGACTTTCGAGTTGAAACAAGTTAAAACTTTGGGGATGAAATGAATGCATCTGTGTGTGAAAAGGACATGAGTTTTGGGGGACCAGCGGCAGAATGCTGTGGATTGATGTCCGCCCAAAACTTAATCCCCACTGTGACAGTGTAAAGAGGGTGGGAAATCCTATTATGGTAATTGAAAGGTAGGGTCTTGAAGAGGTGATTAGACTGTAGAACCATGCCATAGTGAATGGATTAATAACAGGTGGTCGTGGGAGTGGTTCTGAGGACTTTAAAAGGGGAGTGCATGAGGAGCACTCTCTCTCTCTCTCTGCTGTGCCATTTTCTCTCACTTGAGACCCCTGCATTGTTGCGAAGCCACCACCAAAGAAAACCCTCACCAGATGTGTTCCCTGGACTTTGGACTTCCCAGCCTCTGAAACTATAAGCAATAAATTTTGTTTTCTTATAAATCACCCAGTTTCAGGTATTTATGTTATAAGCAACAGAAATGGACTCATACAGCACTGGAAGAAAGCAATCCTGCTATGGACTGAATGTTTGTGTCCCCACTCCAATAAACACGTTGACAATCCTAACCCCCAAGGTCACGGTATTAGGGGGCAGAAGCTTTAGAAAGCAATTAGGTCATGAGGGTGTAGCCCTCATGAATGGGACTGGTGCCCTTATAAAAGGACCCCAGAGAGCTCCCTCACTCCTTCCACCATGTGAGGACACAGCAAGAAGGTGCTTCATGAACCAGGAAGCAGCCTCAACAGACACTAGATGTGCCACACCTTAATCATGGACTTCCAGCCTGCAGAACTGTGAGAAACAAATGTCTCCTGTCTAAGCCCCCCAGTCTATGGTATTCTGTTATAGCACCCCAAACAGACCAAGACAAATACTTAGCAAGGTCACCTGGCACAATGCTGGTTCTACTGGAAAATAACGGGCTGCTCTCAGATGAGAACCAAGAGTACTACAAAAAGAGTTCTGTGTATTTAAAAAAAAAAAAAAAAAAAAGGTGGATGCTGCAAATCACCTACCAGTACAATGTGGAGAGTAAAAGAGGATTCCCACTCACTTTGGCTAGATTCTATTTGGGTTCAGATCCCGTACCCTTCAGCCACCAAACAAACCAAAAAAGCTCACCAGATTCTACTTCGGAATACCCCCAAACACATTCTAGAAAAATACCCTGGAGTTCATCAAAGTCCACTTAGAGTACCCTCCCCTTGGCAACCAGGCCAGGAAGTTGCTCGGCTTTGGGGCCCGGCCTGCTTGGCCAGCCCCGTTTGTCCAGAGTCCTGCATCCAGGGGTCCCCTAGTTCACACAGACTCTGACACACCCACTTGCCTTCCACACAGCAGCCGCCGACTCTGCCTGGCCGTGCAGGTCCCGGGCGTCGTCGTTTAAGTCCTTTCTCATGATCTCCATGGACCCTTTGTTTTCCTGTACAGAGAGGTTAGTTACTGGGTGGTGAGCAGGTCTGGGTCCCCCGGCTTGGCCCGGTCTGGGGAGCCATCACAACGGCTGATTCCACTAACAGTCTGACTGTCCCATAAACAGTCCTCAAGTGCATGCTCTTGGCCTTGAAGATAAAATGCAAAAAAAAAAAAAAAAAGGTGGTGGTGGGGTAATCAGCTACAGCTACAAGCCTTTAAAAGGTGTCTGGTCTTTGCTCCTTTTCAGAAGGAGTTGGGTGCCCGAGCTAGGCGGCTGTTTAGGTGTGTTTCATAATTAATTCCGCGTTCGTGAACAGGCCCCGGTTAGTGTGAGCTCTGTCCGCACCACAGGCCTGTACAGCCTTCCCTGCCCACTGTCCTGCCTGACCCAGAAGACGGTCGCTGTGCCCAGTGGGAGGAGCTCCACCGCAGGAGAGCCCAGAAACACAGTCTGACCCTCACCTCCCCCTGCTCATGGGTGGCACACAGGCGCCATCCCCAGAACGCAGGAAACCGCGCCTGGCACACGGCTCAGGCTCAAACGCGCCGCGCTAGCCTCTGTCATTTCCTCTAGTGGGCAGGGACCAGGCACGACTGTTGGTACTCAGGGACCTGGCTGTCTGTTCGTTCAGAATATCGCTGTCTCCACACTCACCCCACCACAGGCGCACACCAGGCCCCTGCAACCCAGCTGTGGCCAGACTCTGATGGCAGGTACCACGCGCGATGGTCGAGAGCACAGCAGAGGATGTTCCAGAACAGGGTGGACGGGGGTAACCCTGAAGGGCAGCCAGGTGCGGGCCGTGTGGCCCAGCGGGTCGGGGAGAAGGCGGCCCAGTGGACACGCACTGAACAAGGGCTGAAGGCCTCATCCCCAGGACAGAAACTCAGGGCCTCACCAGCAGGGGGCGGGGGCTGCTGCAGTGACGTCAGGCCCAAAGGAGCACTGAGGGGAAGTGGTCAATCTTTGGGAGCGAAAGGGGACCTAGGGGGCAGGGCTGGGGCAGGGCACAGTTGGGTTAGGAAATAAGATGATGGGGAGATGGGAGAAGGGACACTGTCTGGACGTGGGGACGAGTACACAAGGCATTGCCGGGCTAGGGACGCTGGGGTGGGCAGCGGCACAGGGCACGGCCCGGAGGCGGGGACGCAGGGCGCCGCGGGATCCCCGGAGAGGGCAGGGCACGAGACCCCCCACCCTGGGCGCACCTTGCCGCGCAGCGCCTTTCTCCAGCGCGGCTCCCACTCGGGCGGCTCGGGGCCATGCGGCAGGCGGCGCACAGCGGGCCCGCGTCGGCGCGGCACAGCAGCTGCAGCGCGGCCTCGCTGGCCGGGCCGTCGCGCGCGGGCGCCGCGGCCGCCTCCTCGAGCGCCAGCAGGCGGCGGCTGAGCGGCGGGCGGCCGGACTCCACAGCGCGCTGCCAGCAGTCGTCGGCGCACTCGGGGCACGGGAAGGGCCCGTCCTCCTGGCCCAGAAGCGCACCACGCACGCCCGGAGAGCGGCCGGACAGCAGGCCGGAGAGCAGAACCGACAGTGAGCCGGGGGCGACGACGAGGTCAGCGCCGGGGACGCGCGCGCGGGGCGGGGTCCTGGCGGCGGCGCGCGTCACTGTCATGCCCATTGACCGGCCGACGTCGTGCCTTCAAATCTTACGAGAGCTGTCACTTCCCGTACAAATGACTCATTACCCAGAGGGAAACAAAGTGTTATTGTTATCTGGAGAGTCCGCTATTAAAGGCATTTTTGTAGCTGCTAGGACCTGGGCAGAGAGTGACCCCGCCCACGTTGGCGGGGACGGGTCCGGAAAGCGGCTGCGTGGGCCCTCCCGCGGCCCCGCCCCTCGTGGGCGTGCCTGCCCTGGGCGGCTCCTCCGAGTGTGGGGACCCCTCGCGTGCTCAGGTCCTCGCGTGCACCCGTCCTTCACGCACTGGCCCTCGTGGAAGTGTCCCACGTGGGGCGTCCTCGCGCTCATCCGTCCTGTGTGCACAGCCCCGCGTGGACATCCTCCACTTGCACCATCCTGCTCGATCTTCCCAGGGCGGACCCTCCCTGCGTGGACAGGTCTCGCGTGGACCTCACCGCGCGGCCTGTGCTCTGGCCCCTGGGGCCGGCCGTGGTGTCCGCTGTCCGCCCTGCGCTGTACACGGGTGCGGGGGACTGTGGAGGGGAGGAAGCTCCCTTTCATTGACTGAGCAGCGGAGGACGTCAGATAAGCATTTGTAAGCAACTTGGGAAAATGTTTCACAATGTTAGCTAAAGAAAATCAAGATACCAAAAAAATTTAAATAGGGTGTACCTATAAAAAATACAAACACATATGGAAAAACTAAAATGAAACTCTTTAAGTACTAAAATTATAAATGAATACCTTCCGACCCAGTTTATTATGTTGTTACACTGTTTTTGAATAAAACAAACGGAAGAAAAAATCCTTTTGGGGAGGAGTAATCTATTTTTTTCTTTTTGAAAATTAGTAAGCGCGTGGTTTAAAAAAATATGTAATTTGACCCTAAGTAACTTTTAAATTTTAGAACATGAATCTGTTATTTCATACAAGTGCAAGGTACTCAGAGGTAGTTTTGTTTTGGAGGGTTTTTTAAAAAAAATCTGGTGTAGACTTGGAAATGCACTAGGTAGGCAATAAGAAGTGAGACTAGCAAACTCAGCTTAGTTTTATGTAGTAAAGGTTAGAAGGTCTAGTGGGTTGCATTATGCCCCCCCCCAAAAAAATTCACTGAAGCTTGAATTGTATCCCCCAAGTTTCATGTATTAGAAACTTAGCCCCCACTGTGACTGTTAAGAGGGTGGGAAAACCTACTATGGTAATTGAAAGGTGGACTCTTGAAGAGGTGATTAGATTGTGGGACCATGCGTAATGAATGAGTTAATATTGGTGGTCATGGGTGTGTTTCTGAAGGCTTAAAAAGGGAGTGAATGAGGTTAGTCTCTCTCTGCTTTCTGCTTCCACCATCGTGCAATGTGAGGGGTCACTGTCACCACACCAGATGTGTTCCCTGGACTTTGGACACCTCACCCTCAGAAACTGTAAGAAAAAAATATCATTTTCTTACAAAGTACCCATTTCCATATATTTTGTTATAAGCAACAGAAACAGACTAATACAGAAGGCTTCAAGCGGATTAACTGGATAAACTAGGATTGCTGTGGAGAGACAAGTAAAAAACAAAAAACAAAAGTCATGTTGGACTAATCTTGTGAGTGAAAAAAAAAATCAAGAAGGATTCAAAGGCAAACAGCCAAACCAGGAAAATTTTAGCCCCAAATAAACAGAGAATTCATAAAATTTGGTAAGGAAGAGTACAATGGAAAGATACACCCCCCCACACACACATGGGGGACTTGTCAATTCACACGAAAAAACACGATTGAATAGATCTGAGAAATAAAATGTAGTATGACCAGTTATTGAGAAATAGGAAAATAAAAATGAGATTTCTTTTATTTACTATTAAGTAATTAGACCAATAATAAAAAACTGTGAAAAACCTTGATTTTGCGGATAGTGCTTCTGGGAAACCATGCAGCAATATGTGTTAATACCTCTTCTCAGCAATCAGACTATAAAGATAACCCAAAATGGAAGTAAAGCCTGTAAAAAAAATTTTTTGTTTTGTGTTTTTTGTTTTGTTTTGTTGAGAAATGTTTGTTGTATAACTATTTGGGGAGAGAAAAAAAACCTTAAAGGTCCAATAATTGGAGAATGACTCACAAATTGTACAGGCCTTCCATTTCATCAAATTAAAATGTGTGTACAGGAGTTGAAAACGGGAACTGGCAAATGTGGTTGCCTGTCAGTCCCTCCCCTTTACTGCCAGCGGAACCCACAGTGTGGTGCTGGCGTCCCCACTTCCCAAACATGATGACAAGGCCACCTGGCATTTCTTGCTCCAGCCTCCCTCCTCTCTGGCCTCCAGATGAGAGATTTAGCCTGGTGCTGTCTGTACTGGGGTCGGGTGAAGAGAGGTGCCCCTTCACCCTCATCTGTTCTTGAATCTTTTGGAAAGTTGAAGACTTCCACTTCCCAACAGAGGCGGAGTGGAGCCTTTGCTCCAATATTACACATTATCATTGCTCAATATTACATTTCATAGACACCCAAAAGATGGTAGCACATTTACAAGTGTCGGGTGTCTTGATGTTCTTGGATTCCCATCACATCAACATCAAATAACTAAAGAAGACCAGTCCGCCGCTGTTGCTTAATAACAGAATACCTGAAACTGGGAGACTTATAAAGAAACAAAGTGTATTTCTTATAGGTTGGAGGCTGGGAAGGCCAAGGTCCAGGGAACACATCGGTGAGGGCTTTGTTCTTGGTAGTGACTCTCTACAGCAACGCAGAATGTCATATGGCCAGATTCACAGGAGCAAGACAGAGATAACCTTCTCACTCGCTCTCCTGCAAAGCCATCAGAACAACGCCTGTATTAGTCCGTTTCTGTTGCTTATAACAAAATACTTGAAACTGGGTGGTTTATTAGGAAACATCAAGAATTTATTGCTTACTGTTTCTGAGGCTGGGAAGTCCAAAGTCCAGCCCGTGGTGGCAACAGTGACCCAGGGGTCTCAAATTGCAAGAAGGTGGAAGCAGAGAGAGCAGCAGAGAGAGACAGACTCTCCTCTTCTTTTAAAGCCCTTGGCACCATGCCCCTGACCACCATTTTTAATCCATTCACTATGGCATGATCCTACAATCCAGTCACTCTTCAAGGCCCCACCTTTCAATTACCATAATAGGATTTCCAATCCTTTTAACAGTCACAGTGGGGGCCAAGTTTCTAATACATAAAACTGGGGTGACACAATGCAAGCTTCAGTGAATTTTGGGGGGACATAATATAATCCACTACAACGCCCATACCATACCCACCACCACTAAAAAAAAAAAATATTAATCCAGGAGGGCACAGTCCTCACTAAGCAATCACCTCTCAAAGGCCCCAGTTTTCAAATACCATAATTGTATTTCTCACCGTCTTAACACTGTTAGAATGGGGGTCAAGTTTCCTTTTTGGGACACATTTGTCCCATAGCAGTATGGAACCTTTTTCCTTTTCTCAAGATAATATTTTAGATTGATTCATATAAAATGTTTGGGGACTTCATTGGCAAGCAACTACAAAATATCTGAATATTTTCTGTAAGAGGGTGGTAAAGGAGTTTTTTAAAAAATGCAACGGCAACAAAACAGACCACTGGAATAGAAGTGAAGGATTCTAATTATAGGAATTTGTAATCTCCTATTCAACTTGTGTATTTGACGTGCGTTTTATGTGTTTTTTACTGCATTGTGGCTTTACCCTACTTGAAGTTCTATTCTCAAAATTCAGGGTGTACAGGAAAAAGTGGTAAAGAGACTATAAACTTCATGTGTAAGAGAAATGATCAAAGGTACAAAAATGTTTAGGTGAAGAAGATATGACTCTCAGGAAATTTCATGTCTGGCACATGGAAAAGGAATTTAAAGTAGTTGATTTTCTTTGCTCCTAAAAGGCAGAAACAGCACTAAGAAATACAGTTAACTAGGAGGTAAATTTGAAGTCACTGTGGTATTCCTCCAAATTTTCCATGTGCAAATGAAAAAGAAAAAAGTGGGATCATAAAAATGTTAACACTGGGGGATGTGTTTGGGATGGTTCAGTCCAGTTCCCGTGTCTTACAGAAAAGGAGACTAAAAGTGTCACACATCAGGTTAATACCTGCACAAAACTGCCTAAAATACCCTTTTTTTTTTTTTACTTCCATTTGTATTTTCCTGCCTCAAGAGAAATTGTAGTAAAGAAGAAGCATTTAAGGTTTGAAGAGAGAGAAAAAAATCAGGACAGGAATTTTCGTGATTAGACCAACAACTGATGAAGTGTTGAAAGGAAAAAGGTAAGTAGCAAATATAAATTGCAATTATAGCATTATCTGCAGGAATGGTTTTCCAAGATTTTCTAGGTCTTCAAAATCATCCACTTGAAAGATTGTTTTCAAGCCTGAATCCATTCCTGATAGTGTGTTTTTAATGCTGTATTTATCCTTAAGTATAGCTTAGCACTGTCACATATACTTTTACTTATACAGTATTTTCTTTTTATTAGAATCTACATTTTTTAAATTTCACACATGATTTCTTTTATTATGGCGAAATTTATGACATAAAATGTAGCATCGTAATACAGAAAAAATCAGAGTCTAGAGCTAGGCAAAGAGTTCTTAGACTTGACACCAAAAGCATGATCCATGAAAGGAAACACTGATAATTTGGACCTCATCAACATTAAAAACTTTCATTCTGAAAAGCCCAGGTGAAGAGAATGAAAAGACTTGCTGCAGACTGGAAGAAGATATTTGCAAACCAAATATCTGATGAAAGTCAAGAAACTAGAACATGTAAGGAAACTCAGCACCCCACAGTAAAAAAAACACACTTGGTTTTAGAACAGGCTGAGCCCTCTCACTTCCTCACGCCATGAAGGCCCCATATCAGTAGGATGGATGAGTCTCCTAAGATGAGGTAAACACAGAAAAGTAGTGGCTGGCCTGTTGGCTCAAGCACAGTGTTACAGCTCCAGGGTCCAAAGGGTCAAGGGTTCAGATCCCCATACCAGCCAGCCACCAAAAAATAGTTGTGAGTAGGGCCTGGGCCCTAAAGGGAAGAGAGCCTGGGAGTATTCAGCCAGGCAGTGAATAAACAGAAGGCATCTGGGCACTAATTCTGATGATTGTTAGAGTACACAGGAGGCACTTAACATGCAGGGTTACTAAATATGTGAGAGAGAGGCACTTAATATTTATGATCACAAAATATGCCAAAGCCCTAATTATTCACGATAACTAAATAAACAAGATGAGCTAGGTATTCATGAGTACTAAATAAACCAGAGGAACTAAATATTCAGGGTCACAAAGTATAAGAGAGGCACTAAATATTTATGATCACTAAGTATACCAGAGGCACTAAATATCAGCCTAACACTAAGTATACCAGAGGCACTGAATATTCCCGGTATACTCAACAGGCATGACACATCTGAGGCACTCAATACCCATATTTATCAACATCCACTAAATTCCACTACCTGCTGGGGACACCCATGCACGCCCACCTGTCCTCGTGTGGCCGCACCTGCCTCCAGGCTGCGTCTGCTCACACCTGAGCCCTGGCCCTCCTAACCACACTATCCATGGAAAAGGCTGATGGCAGAGCGTCAGCACCTATGACCACCGGTGCCCAAGGTCAGGTGGGTGGCTTTTCCTCCCCACCGATGCCTTCCCTAAATGAGTCAACTTACCCCATCCCTTTCCCCTAGCTTTTCGACGTGTGTTTCTGATTGATTTAATAAACTGCATGATTTGAACTTTTTAACATGGTCTATGAGCCTTTCTGCTGCAGGCCCTGTAGCCTCAAAGTGAGTTCCCATGGGTCCCCAGCACCAGCAGCTGTGGGAGGCTACCCCAAGGCAAGTGAGCCTGGGCATGTTACCTTCCATCGAATTGTGGAAATGTGGGTGACTCCTGTCTCCCCAACAGCAAGGTCACTTCTCCGAGGGCAGGAGCAACGTTGCCTGGCTTGAGTCCCGAGGACACCTGCGCTCTTGGAACTGCATGTCCGCGACAGCACCCATCCAGGTGTGTAGACTATCGGCACATCGCGTCTGAGGAGGATGAATGCTGTGGGGCGCTTGTGGATGACAGACTCGCCCCCCACATATTTTTAAAACTGTCACGTTTCTGGCCTGAGGAGATTTACTTATACAGTTTCAAAGCCCTTGACGGCGAGCCACCTCAGGTCACTTCGCAGAAACCCTCCAGGGGCTGAGCATGGCTCTGCAAGGAAAAGCCCCAGTCTTTTCTTTTTATTGTTAAGACTGCTTTTTTGATGTATTTTTACTTTTTCCCACCTTTATTCAGGTATAATTGACAATTAAAATTTGTATATATTTAAGGTGTACAATGTGATGTTTTCATATAATTATGAAATGATACCCCAATCAAGTTAATACACCCATCAATGCACATAGCTACGTGAGTGGTGAGAACACTTAACACCTACCCTCTCAGCAAATTTTAAGTACACAATATATTATTGATGACTATAGTCACCATGCTGTACATCTGCAGAACTGGTCCTTCGTTAACTGAGAGTTTGTACCCTTTGACCAACATTGCCCCATTCCCACCCCCCACCCGCAGCCCCTGGCAACCACCCGTCTACTCACTGAATTTGACTTTTTTAGATTTCAGATATAAATGAGATCATGTCCTGGCCAGCTGCAAAATAAATAAATAAATAAATAAATAAGATCATGCAGTATTTGTCTTTCTTTGTCTGGCTTATTTTACTTAGCATAATGTCCTTTAGATTCATTTATATCGCCCAAAATGGCAGGATTTCTTTTTTTTTTTTTTAATGGCTGAATAATATTCCTTTTTATGTTACAATATATAATAATAATAATAATAAACCACATTTCCTTTATCTGTTCATCCATCGACAGACACTTAGGTTGATTCCATATATTGCTATTGTGAATAAGGCTGCAATGAACATGGAAGCACAGATATCTCTTCCAGATAGTGATTTTATCTCCTTTGGGTATATACCCAGAGACGGGATTGCTGGATCAACAAAGTTAAAAGCAACCTATGGGATGGGAGGAATATTTGCAAACTATACATCTGATAAGGAGTTAATATCCAAAAAATATAGGGAACTCTTATAACTCAATAGCAAAACAAATAAATTAATAAAATAACCCAATTAAAAAATGGGCAGTTATAACACCAAGGTCAAGTGCTCGGATTCCCATACCAGCCAGCTGCCAAAAACAAACAAACAAACAAAAAAAAAAAAAAAAACGGGGGCCGGGGGGTGGGGTGGGCAGAGGACCTGAACAGACGTTTCTCCAAAGTCAGCAGTTATATGACAAAACGTTCGACATCACCAATCATCAAGGAAATGCAAATCAGAACCATAGTGAAATATCTCCGCTCTCCTTAGGGTGACTGTGGTCAAAAGACAAGAGATAAGTGCTGGCGAGGGTGTGGAGAAGAGGCAACCCTTGCACACTGTTCGTGGGAAGGTGAATTAGTACAGCCATTGAGGAAAAGGGTGGACATTCCTCAGAGAGCGAAGCAAGCCCCAGTCTTTCTGCTGGGCTGTGAGTTCCTCCCTTCCCGTTTCCTCGGACCAGGTCTCCTCCCACCGCCAGCTCCTTCTGTCCTGTGCGGGCGCCCACCGCGAGGGCCTTGCGGCTCTTCCTGCCAGTTTCCGCTCTGATCTCCACCGTGGGGCGCCACCACGGGCTTATAGGGCCCTGTTTCTGCTTAGCGTGCAAACCTCTGCGACGCGGCGCCCCCAGCTCACGTGCACGGTCACCGCCCGCCCCACTGGAATGTAGGCTCCAGGAGGCGCGTTCTTGTCTGACGTGCGTGCGAAGAGCTCTGCCTGGCAGTTAAGATGCTCAACGGAGATTCGATGATTTTTTTTTTTAAGCAAAGGACTCTTCTCCCTCTAGACAGTGGAGGGAGAGAAGGAATTAAGTTGAGCTCCAGTGGCAAAACAGCCAAAGAGAGGAGGGTGGCCCTGTCCCACCGCCGGGCGACCCCGCCGCACCGGATCCTTTCCCACCAGAGTCAGACGAGCACACTCCGGTTTGGGCTGAGAGAAAGTTTCCAAGAAAAGAAAATTAGGAACCCAAGTATGAGGGTGCGACCCCCACCCCATCCCCCACTGGCTCTGAGATGCAACAAATCCACTGCAAAGGGACTTTGAAGGCGCGGCCTCCTCAGGGTCCCCAGAGGCTATCGGGGAGAAAGCGCACGCTGTTTGGCTGAAAGGTAAAAAGAGATTGAAGTTTCGTGTCACTCGGAGCCCGTGACGCCATTTCCGGCCCACTGCCTGGGGCCGCAGCCTCCGCACCGGCCTCGCGCATCCTGCCGAGCCGTCGTGGTCGGGCTCGGTCTTGGGGACCTGCGCGATGGGGCGCCCCAGCGCACGGGCGGCGGTGTGCCAGGGTGCCCGGCCGCAGGGGCGCGGGGATCCAAGGCTGCAGGAGCGCAGGAGCGCAGCGCACGGGCTTTGGCGCGCGCCACCCGGAGGGTCGGGAGACCGGTGGTGCTGCCGGCTCCGGATTCCAGCGCTAGGCAGTCCGGACTCATTGCGAGAAACGCCGAAGGACGTTTCCCTGCGGGTCGATTCAAAGGCTCGGCCACGTTGGTTGCGGGCTCCTGGTGCCGACCGCCGCTCCTGCTGCGGCTCCGCATCTCGGGCGCTCTCCTGGCCTCACACGCTTCACGTCACCGATTTCTCGCGGGATTGCGGGTTCCCCAGATGTAAGGGCTGCGGTTCGCTCCTCCCGAAAGTCGACTTTGTTCTCTAATCGGGTGGTCCCAAAAGCCCGCGCTAGGGGGCGGCGCGTTACAGGCCGCCTTTGTTCCCGGCGCACACGGATGGAAAGAGCCCAGGTCCGCCAGCCTCAGCGCGCACCCGGCCCAGCCTGGCTTTCCCCACGCGCCTTCCCACGGTCACTTGCCCTGGCGCTGTTGGGCTTTCAGGGTTTTGTTCACTCTCTCCTGCTTAGACAGACAGACACACGTCCATATCTAAACTTTATAAATAGGCATATGCTTTAAAAAACCCAAAACACCCCTATGCATCAACGCGTTCCTTTTTACCAAATCAATAAAAATTCAACACAATCTTATTTCCGTCCTTTTCTTGTCTTATGATCGGAATTCCGTACATTAACTCTTCTTTTATAGACTAAGCATGTTCTGATTAACCGTTTTTATTCGTGGCGTTTGATTCTCAAATGATCACGCTGTGGCCCTTGGGAGATGTTTTAAAATGTCTCTTTTGTCCTTTTAGGACAGCCCCTAAAATTGTTGAAAGCCTCTTTGCTTTCTGATAGCAAAAAAACTATTTCAGATCTATCATGGGATTTCGTTTTTTGTTCGTGTTTTGACACAAGACGTGGATTAAACTACGTTTCATGGAGTTTGTGTTGCTCTTAAGGAAAATTAGTATTATAGACTAAATTGAAGAGCTGAGTGTCCATAGAGGGTGAGGGTAGGGGGAGAAAGTGCAACTTCTGTTTTGCCTGTGATTTTTTATAAGTGAATGAACAGCTGTTCCTGATTCTCATGTTTACTGTGCTCCCTTTTAATGGTGATGTACGTGTCTATCCTGTGGACATATATCGATCTTTGAAGTCATTGTGATAATTAGTACGGCCATTATGGGAAACTGCAGAGAGGTTTCTCAAAAACTAAAAATAGAACTACCACATGATCCAGCAATCCCACTATTGGGTATATGCCCAAAGGAAATGAAATCTGTATGTTGAAGAGATATCTGCACGCCCATGTTTATTGCAGCACTGTTCACAATAGCCAAGATACGGAACCAACCTAAGCGCCCACTGAACAGGTAAAGAAAATATGGTATATTTGCAGAATGGAATACTACTCAGCCACAAAAAAGAATGAAATCTTGTCATTTGTGACAACACAGATGGGCCTGAAGGACACTATGTTAAGTGAAATAATTCAGTCACAGAAGGACAAAGATGGCACGATCTCCCTTATATACAAAATCTAAACAACTTGAACTCGTAAAAGCAGAGAGTAGAATGGTGATTACCAGCGGTTGGGGGTGGGGGGGAGGAGATGCTGGTCAAAGGATACAGAGTTTCAGTTATGCAGGATGAATGAGTTCTAGACATCTACTGTACAACATAACCATAGTTAATAACAATGTATGGTCATGTATTGAAAATTGCTAAGAGTGGATTTTAAATGTTCTCATCACGCAAATATGTGAGGTAATGAATATGTTAGTTAGCTCGATTTAGCCATTCCACAATCTTCACATATTTCAAAACATCATGTTGTACATCATAGATATATAGAATTTTTATGTCAATTAAAAAATAAAAATAAAAGAAGGAAAAAAAAGTCATTCTGATCATTGACAGTCCTTCCATGACAATTTTGATGCCTTTGATCCTTAAGTGAGAACATTTGTCTCAGTCTGTTTGGGTTGCCATAAGAAAAATACCATAGACTGGGGGGCTCAAACCACAGACATTTACTTCTCACAGTTCTGGCAGCTGGAAGTCCGAGATCGGGGTGCCAGCAGTGTCAGGGTCTGGTGAGGTCCCTCTTCCAGTTGCAGATTGCTGACTTCTTGTGGCAACCTCATACGGCAGAGAGAGGGACAGGCAGTTTTCTGGGGACCCTTTTATAAGGGCACTAATCCTTTTATAAGGGCGCCACATCTATGATCTAATCACCTCCCAAAGACCCCACTGCCTAATCCCATCACGCTGGGGGTTAGGATTCAACAAATAAATGGGGAGGGGGGCATACAGGCTCAGTCCATAGCAACATTGCAAACACAAAGAAAAAACATTTCTAAAAGCAGATGCTCAGTTCAACCTAGTGGTTCTGGTGAATCGTGCACACTTGCTGTAACAAACTGTTCAAGGGAAAGAACATGTTCGAGTTATTTGATAAAAAATACTGCGACTTTGGCATGGTTGCTGCTGTTTGGGGGGCTCAGGGTCCTAATGGTTGTGCTATCTGCATTTCTTCACATAAACACAGGGCAACTGGACTTTGTTGGATGTTAATTGGCATATCTACAAATAGGCAACTGATCTGTGTACCCCTGATTTTGAGATCAGCATCACGCACTATTGTCCACAGATTCCTGGCTGTTTTGTCCTCCATTTGGTTTGACCCAACAAGAATCAACATGAGGTAGAACCGTGATTCTTGGGCACCACTGATTATATGAATATTTCTTTTTTTCACATAACTCATATGTGGCCTTTCTCTTTGGCAAAGCCAGATAGCCTATGTGCATATGCATGTGTGTATGTGTGTGGGTTTTCCATCTGGATCACCGCATTTAGCAATACAAATTTAAGAAAGGTCACCCGTCTGCTCTTTCCTTCTCTTCATTTTCGATCATGGTGGGAGATGGGTTTGCCCCACATTCCACATTCCACCTCCCAAATCACATTTCGGGACTGGTCTACTTGGAGTTTAGCAAATATCCCCCAACTGTGCACCCCATTTCTCACTCCCCAAGAATAATATTTCCTGTTCTGTTCCCCATGGACCTGTGTGTGGTTGGCTGAGAAAATAGTCACCCAATGATATATTCACTTCCTCATCCCAGAACCTATGGATATCACCTTATCTGGAAAAAGATGTAAGTCAAAGATCTTGACAGGGGAGCTTATCCTGGATTATTTGGGTGAGCCCTAAGTGCAATCATATGACTCTTTCTAGGTGAAAGGCTGTTCCATCCAGCAGAACCTACAGTGGAGTCACCCCAAAATGGCAGCTAGGGAGTTCCTACAGGGGACTGCCCCATGCTATCCTGAAATGGAGCCGATTGGGATCCCAAAGAAAGAAGCACTGAACGCCAGGGTGATCAGTCCAAAGTACTTATCAGGTGACCTGCTGCACAGGGCTATGGCTTCATTGAGACTGACAGGAAAAGAGATGCTCCATCCAGGTATGTCTGCAACAGGATTTTGGGTTATGAGGTTTATAGGAAGGTCGAAGGAATTTTTCTCAGGGGCAAAGTTAGTTTCTCTGTATTTAGCAACATGTTTGATCTTCAGTGTTTTCAGCAACAACCTAAACACCTTTATCAGTGCCTGGGAATGTTCAAGGCCCCCACTTGGGTTCAAGCCTGCTATGAAAACATGCAGCTGACCGGTCACAGAGGCGTCAAGGCACCCTGTGTTTCTCGGTCAGGACAGAGAAAAAGAGCAGGGGGATCTGGACGACCCTGCAGGGCCAGAGAGAGTGTTGATACACACAGAGGAGAAGCCACGCGAAGAGGGAGGCAGAGATCGGAGTGGTGCGACCGCAAGCCCGGTATTGCCGGAGTTGCCCAAAGCTGGAAGAGGTGAGGAAAGGTCCTCCTCTACGTCCCCTGTGTCAAAGGTAAACAAAGCCGGACATCAGTCCAAGTGGTAAAAACAGATTTTCATGAAGTAGCTGCTGCAGTAGGGGAAAGAGCTGAGCTCCAGTCCGATCTGCATAGCAGTGATAGGGCATTTTAAAGAGAGGGATTGGAGGCAAGTGGAAGCTCAGGTGAAAAATTACAAAGGATTAGTCAATGTAGACATGATGAGGCCATCTGTGTCTATCAAAGACAGGAATCTGCCTTTCCATTGAGCCCCAAGCTGTCCGGATTTCAAAGGAATGGCTCTCAGTTTCTTGAGAAAGACTCTCCCAGGTTGTAGGAGACACAGACATCTCAAAGCAACAGAAAAAGCACACACAATAGTAAGCTTTTTGTTTTTAACTGAATGCTCTGAGAAAGAAGGTCAGGAGGCTACCTTTAGGTGTTGGCTAGAATAAACCGGAAATTCTTTTGGCAGCTGCTGTGCTCTGAATGTGTGTGTCCCCCCAGATTCCTATGTTGAAATCCTAACTTCCAGTGTGATGGGATTAGTGGGGCTTTCAGGAGGTGATTAGGTCATGAGGATGGAGTCTCATGAATGGGATTAGTGCCCTTATAACAGGGACCCCAGAAAGCTGTCTCACCCCTTCCACCATGTGAGGACACAGTGAGAAGATGCCACCTATGAGCCAGGACACAGATCCTCACCAGACACCAAATCTGCCATGCCCTGATCATGGACTCCCAGCCTCCAGACCTGCGATAAATAAGTGTCTGTGGTTTATAAGCCACCCAGTTCATGGTGTTTTGTTACAGCATCCCAGATGGACTAAGACAGTAGCCTGAGCTTTTTCAGACAGGAACTCAAAAGGGGACAAGGCCATCCAGGAATGCAGCCTTAGGAAAGGGATGCTAGAGTTTGGTCAAAGTGTTTTAGAGCATAGGGTTTGGGTGGAGTCATTTGAGCTGAACGTTTCTGCCATTCTCACCCAGGACCCACCCTGCCAACACTTTGATTTCAGTCCTCTGGCCTCCAAAACTTTGAGAGAAGAAAAGTGTGTTGGTGTAAGCCCCCTACTCTCCAGTCCCATAGCTTGTGGTTTTTGTGAAACACGCAGGGCTCTGCTGTAAGTCACTAGGGTTTGGGGCTGTTTTTATGCAGCCTTATCACACAGAAATGACTAGTAGGGAAGCAGGTTCCTACAACTTATGGCAGGAAACTCAAGACAGGCTGGAAACCCAGACATTCATGTTGTGCAGTGAGACCATCACATGCAATATCCAAAAGGCAAAAATGCCACCAGTGCACTGTGGTTTTGAGCAGAGGAGTTTGGTTGTAGAGTGTTAGTAGCGCAGCATAAATGGATGTTATTAGTAGCTTGTGATATGGTATTACAAAAACATGATAAGCACAGAAAAGAATCTGGCTTGTAACAACTACTGTGGAAGAAGAAAAGAGAAAATGCAGATTCCAGGTCCTCTCAGTCAGGGCTCTACAGACAAATAAAACTAGTAGGATATACAGAGAGAGATTTATTCTAAGAAATTGGCTCACACAATCATGGGGCTGGTAAATCCAAAATCTCTGGCCAGCAGGCCGGAAATTCAGGTGAGGGCTGATGCTGCAGTTCAAGTCTGGCTATCTGGCTGGCCATCTGCTGGCTTCTTTTTCCAGAGACCCCAGTATTTTCTCTTAAGACCTTCAACTGATTGGACGAGGCTCACCTACGTTAGGGAGGGCAATTTTCTTTTCTCAGTCCACCAATGCAATTGTTAGTCTCATCCAGAAATGCCCTCGCAGACACACCCAGAACAATGTTTAACCATATATCTGGTCACCCTGTAACCCAGTCAAGTTGACACCCAAAATTAACCTTTACTGTCTGGAGGCAGAATTGTCTCTTCTACATTGAATCCTCTGTCTTGGCTCTCAAGGCCTTCAGCTGTTTGGATGAAGCTCACCCACATTACAGAGAGCAATCTGCTCGACTCAAAGTCTACTGACTGTAAATGTGAATCACATCTAAAAATATACCTTTGGTGACCTGTAGCTGACTCAGCTACACAAGCAGATCTCAAAAATATTAATTGCCTTGAAGGGGGCCTCATGGCTTGGGTGAGACATCCTGTTCTTAATCAAAGAATTCATGTAAGTTCTTTAAATTATTGATGTACCAATTAATATACAGCCTCCTAACTCTAAGTAAGACACCAAGTTATTTTTAAGAACAGCCAAAGCATCATCCTGTACAAAGATGCTTCGTCCTGCACATAGACATTTTTTGCTCCTGTGCTGTAATCTGTGGGTTACACCTTCTGTATTTTGCCCAGCAACGAAATGGGACAACTCTGGTGTGGGGAGTCCCCCTCCCTTTTCCAAACTTTCTCATAAAATCTTTCAGGTTGTAATAGACTTCAGAACACTTCCCAACTTTGTTGGTTTGATTTCCCAGGTCAACCCTCACATTTCGCTCACATTTCCCAGGTCGATCCTCACATTTCACCTCAGCAGCCTTAATTTTGGTCCACTCCTTCACAGAGATATCTAGACTGGTTTTTGACCAAATAGCTGGGCACCATGGCCTGGTCAAATTGACACATAAAATCAACCATCACACAGGTATTGCAGGACAAATTAAGATGCTATAGCAATCTGCAAATCAAAGATGTGACTATTGAGAAAAGTCTCAAACCCCAAAACCAAGTCCACAGTCCAGCTATTTCATCGCTGTTCAAATGTTTGCTTGGAATCATGTGGCTCCCAATAAATGTTTTCACAGGAATGAAATGTCCAGATAAAAAAATCTCTTGGCTAAAGAAGACCTGAAGGCTCTAAGTTCACGTAATTAAATCCAGAGAGCAGGGGAGAGGCCCAGCTGTCAACAAGCATTGGGAGCTGGCTGGCATTGGATGCAATTCTTCCTAAATTTTTGCATGAACAGAAGCACCCTCCTAGCCTGGACTAAAAGAGACTCTGATTGATCCACAGATAGAAAAAGACCTTGAAGCCACCAAGTTTCCATGAGCATGAAGCAGGTGGAGAAAGCCGCTGGGCCCATGGGGAGAGCATATCCTCCAAAGCCCACCTTAGCTGAGACCGAGGGTGTTGGATAAAGACCTTTCCAAGGCACGCACAGGAGTCATGGAGAACCATGCTCAGGGAATGTTCCAGGGTCACAGCCTTTGCCTAACCAAGAAGGGGGACCCAGTGGGGGACCCAGCAGCATTCCTGCAGAAAACTTCCAGATTCCCTGTGGGCCAGTGACTGCCAGCTTTCTGCGTTCCTGTCTGTCACAAACTGTAGTTGCTCCCAAATTGTCCCACTCTGCTTCTCCATCATTCCTTGGGGAGCAGAGGAGGACAAGGAATTTGTCATCTTAGTGTCAAGGTCAGATCCTGGACTTGAAGCCTGGTGCTGTTGTGACATGAGACCTTTGGCTGTCCTTCTTGGGAGGAGAGTGTAGCAGAAGAAAAGTAATGTTCCCTCTACCTTTTCCAGGTTCTTAGCTGGGAACCCTTGTAACAAAAGGCAGATTAACAAGAGGAAAACCGAAGTCTCTTAACATGTGTATTTTATGGATACAGGGGAGATGCCCGGAGGTGAGCAATTCTCGAAGAGGTGGTTAGAACTTTGGCTTATACAGCGTCTGCAATGCAGGACAATCCATCTTTACAGAAGCGATGAGACAAAGGAAAAGCTGTGCTGACTTTGAGCTTCTGGGGTGGTAAATTGTGGAAAGGCGAATACGTGGGGAACTATTGGTAGAAGCAGGTCAGTTAGTGAGTTTGTTCTGTGGATCCCTGTGGTGCTGTCTTCTGGCTGATAAGGGTCTAAAGTCATCTCAGATGAATGACTTTTGTCCTGCCTGGTAGAGAAGAGAGGGGGACACCTTTGTAAATTTATGCCCTGCATTTAGGCAAGTAGGGGGAGGACAGAGAGCTTTTCTTGCATCTTCTTCTCAATTGCCTTCAGCTCAAAATAACCCTTCTGCCAACGTGGATTTTTTTTTAAAAAAAATAAATTTCTGTTCATTATAAACTACACAGTCTGTGGTATTCTGTTCTAGCAGCACAAAACAGACTCGGACACAAGCTAAGCACAAGTGAGGCATCTTATGTGACTGGTTAGGGGCACATACTTGGCTTTCTTTGGTTGGTCCTAAGTTGGATGTGGGGGCAAAGATGAGAGAAGCTGTCAGTTATTAATCAAGTATTGGCCATTTTGGACTGATTAGAAGAGAGGAAGGAGGCAGGGGGTTGTGATTGAGGTCCATGGTACCCCCACATTCTGCAGGGGAGCCCGGGGGGCTTCTAGCAGTGGCTCAGTTGTAGATGGGCCGGATGTGGACTTTGGGGGTGTGTGGCTCCCCCAAACTCTGGGAGCCTGGGGCACTTCTGGCAGCAGCTTGGTGTTTAATGCTGGGCTGGATACAGAGGACCTTGGCCCTCCCCCGACTCCAGCTTGGGAGCCAAAGGGGCTTCCATTCCTTCTAGGTTTAATAGTTGTTCTGTGGTGGTGCTAGACCTTTACTGATTAACATCAGAACTTTGTCTCTGATCTGTGAGTTTTTTTGTTTTTTCTTTCAGTTCTGCATTGCATTATTTCCTGCTCCTGTCACTTATATTCTGCATTGGAACTAATTTGTTCTCCTTTGCTTACTTCTAAAATGAGGCAAATTCCTGTGGGAACCAGCATTTGAGCCCTGTGCTTGAGCTAAATTGCTGCTTTGCTGCTGATTGTCTGGGGAAGGCTTTTTGTGCAGCTCAGGTTTTAATTGTTGACCTTGTATGTACTAATGGGTTTTATGAGGTCTGATACACCTGGGTTGTGGAAACTCTGGTCTGGGCCTGAGTCTTCTCATCACACTGCACCCCCTGCAGTTCTACATTCCTAACCAGTCACCACTGAGTGGTCCTGTGCTGATTGGGGGGCAGGTAAGCTGTCCATGCTGTGCCTCAGTTCCCCTGGTGGGCCTGTCTCCCCCACCACCTGAACTCCAAACTCTTCCCATGGAACGGGCCATGTACTGGTCCCTTGCAAGGACTCACTGGCCTCTGAGTGGCTCTTTTTTTCAGTTGTTGTGGCTCTTCACTCCTATGTGAGTCCACGGGAACCCTGTTAGTGGTCCTGCTGGCCTGGGGGCCTTCAATGCCCTCCTCTCCCCTGCTGCCTCCAGGCAACTTCATGGGAAGCGCACAGCTGTGGCTTTTGCCAGCCCTTGCTCTGTGTGCTCACCAGCTTTAGACCTGAAGTGGTTGGGGCTTGAAACAGTCGGAGTGATCCTTTCTTTCTCTCATTGTGGCTTCTCCTGCCTTCATGCGCTCTGTACGTCTCTCCTCCTATTCCCCTGAGCTCTAGCAGACCCAGCTTGGCTGTGATTGATTTTTAATAGTTGTAAATTGGTTGATTGTGGGAGAGAGTGAAACTGGGGACCATCTATTCTGCCATCTTGATCAGAAGTCCGACGTGGCATATTTCAGGATGGTGTGTTTGGCCACCCTTCAAAAATAATGCACATTGGGGCTGGACACGTAGCTCATCTGGTTAGAGCATGGTGCTGATAACACTCACATCCAGGGTTCAATCCCTGTACTGGCCAGCCACCCCCCCACAAAATAAAATAAAAATAAAAGTAATGTATATTCAGTGTGGAATGGAGAAAACGGTAGTGCATTCCTCTGGCAAAGAGTTGGACGCTCTGAGATTTAATATCATCCAGCAAATACTGCCTGCCTCATCCCTGTGGGATGAGTGCCACTTACCGACTGCTAGCTCTGGGGCCCCTGAATGAGAAGGCACAGGAAACACATCCAGCCGAGCGGAGCCCCGAGCCCTGCAGCCCCCACAGGCCATGGGCAGGAAGTGCCTGTTTGTGTCTGTGGAACTGTTTGTTTCTCAGCAGCTACCACCAAAAGCTGCCTGACTTAGGAACCCACGGCCCTGATCTGATAAACTAGAGCTGTTTAGGAGTCGATAATAAAACTGACATTATTTTGAAATCCCAACTATTATACAATGTACTTTCTTCTAATCACTGGGTATAAAATTCCTTGGGGCTGGCTAGTTAGCTCAGGTGGTTAGAGCATTCTACTAACACCAAGGTCCTGGGTTCGATCCCTGTGCCAGCCAGCCACCAAAAACATAAATAAATAAAACAAACAAACTGCTTGAAAATTTGGGTTTCACTGCTTAACCACTTGATTTAGAGAGCAAAGTCTAGTGGTATGGTCTGAATATGTCCCCCCAAATTCATATGTTGATTGTATTAAGAGGTGGGGACTTTAGGTGGTAAGTCATAGGGCAGAGCCCTCATGGACAAGACAAGGGACCAAGGGACCTCATAAAAGAGCTACAAGGAGTGGGTTCATTCTCTTCTGCTCTTCTGCCATGTAGGGACACTTAGCACCATGTATGACAAGGCCTTCACCAAACACTGAACCTGCCAGCACTTTGACCTTAAACTTCCCAGCCTCAGAACTGTGTGAGAAACAAATTTCTGTTGCTTATAAATCACCCAGTCTGTTGTATTCTGTTACACCAGCATAAAGGCAGCTACTTAAGGTGAATTTTCGTATCACACAATATGACCCAAGGTTCTAGTCAAACAGAGATCCATCATATGGCTAATCTTGGTCTAGAACGGAGGAAATATTTGCATAAGAAGTTACCCCCAATCTTAACAGCTGAACACAAACAACCAACATGTATTATTTTCTCACGGTGTCTGTCTGACAGGCAGGAATCTGAATGCAGTGTGTCTGGGTCCTGTGGCCTCTCAGGAGGCTGTGATCAGGGTGCCACCAGGGTTGGAGTCATCTCCAACCTGGCTTGGGCAAGATTTGCTCCCAAGCACTTGCGTGGGACTTTTGGCTTCTGGACTCACTCATGTGGACTTCTCTTCTGAGCTGCCCACAGCATGACACCAGCTTCCCCAGAGAGAGCGAGAGAAAGCCCACGATGGGAAGCCACATAACCTAATCTCAGAAATGTCATCACTTCTGCCAGAATCCATTTGTTCAAGAAAGTCAGTAAGGCAAGGGGTGGGCGCAGCCTCTGGCAGGAACAGCAGGAGGGAGGAATCTCTGGGCATATCTGAGGCAACTGGCCACGAGGGGTTTTGTTTGAAAGCTCTGATTTTAGGGTCCATTTTGCTTTGTTTGTGGTGGTTCTATGAGATGTTATTGATAGTGACCACGTGTTATGGGCTGAAAAGTGTCCCCCCAAAATTTATATGTTGAAGTCCTAACACCCAGCACCTCAGAATGTTACTTTATATGGAGATAGGATCTTTACAGAGGTCATCAAGTTAAAATGAGGTCATTAGAATGGGCCCTAATCCAATACACATGGTGTCCTTCTAAAAAGGGGAATTTGGACAGAAACCTGCACAGAGGGAAGACAGTGTGAGAAACATGGGAGAAGATGCTTCTGCAAGCCGAGGACAGAGGCCCCAGACGGTACCAGAGCTGCCCACAGCTGGATCTTGGACCTCCAATCTTCAGAACTGTGAGGAAATAATTTCTGTTGTTTAACCCCGCAATCCGCGGTACTTTGTTACGACAGCCCCAGCAAACTCATATACCATGGCTCTGAGAAAACACTTTGCTCCTGATAATGGTCTCATAAAATTGCTCTGCTATTGCCATTTTGAAAACCCACATGACCATAAACTCTGTGTGGTATACTCTTGGAGAAAGACTGTTTCTGATGCACACCTAGAAGACGGGATCTGTCATTTGTTGATGAATGCCATTAATTATACCTCTGAAATATTGAACTACATTCTTTCAGTGGACTTGGATGGCCTGAGAACTCAGAGAAATATTTACATCTGAAATAACCCAATTTTTGAATTTTTTTCCAAAATAATTGAGAGGAGGGTAGAGGTAGCAATGAGTGAAGGACTGGCCAGTTAGCTCAGTTGGTCAGAGTGTGGAGCTAACAACACCAAGGTCATGGGTTCAGATCTCCTCACTGGCCAGTGCCCCAAATAAATAAATAAACGAGTCAAAATTGGTCTCAGGCTGACACTTGCTGGTTTGTTTCATCATTTTGTCTATCTTTCTATATGTTTGAAATTTTCCATACATTTTTAGGAAAAATAACTCATTTAGCACTTTAGTTTTGTTCTTTTTAGTCAGTTTGCAAAGACTTTGAGGTCACCTTCTTATTTGGCATGACCCTGTCATATGGTCATAGTTTAAGTCATGGCTATGCATGTGAGAGTACTTCAAAGATGTGTATTGAAAGATAATATAAATCTTTCCATGAACTTTTTGAAGTTCCCACGACTGTTTCACATACACGCTAGGAGGCTGTGATTTCATTATTGTCTTCATTTCTTTTCACTGAGAGCAGACATGTTCTGCTGTAGAAGGCGTGCTGTATCCACACAGAACCCTAATATCTGTTATGTCTCCGATAGCTCCATAGTCATTCATTCAACCACACTCTGAGGGGACAGGAAACATCCCTGCCCTTGAGAAACTCAGACAAAATAGCACCGTGGACTTCTGCATTGAGTTCTTCCTCACACCCCGTTTCATTGTGACATTGTTCTTGAAAACGCTTCCAGTGAAGTTACATCCCTTTTTGTTGAGCCGTGTGTGTGTGCTCATGGCGAGGACGTAAATCCTATCAACACGTATAAACCCGCCTGTGAAGGTACGAGCTTTGTTTTTATTATCTATCCCCAGTAATTCCAGTAATGACAGCTAAATACATCACCAACCCCTGCCACATGTCTATGTTCTAGTCTCTGGGACTTGTAAATACGTCACACAGCAAATGGGACTTTGCAGATGTCATCAAGGTTACAGACCTTAACATGCAACAAGTAGCCTGGATTTCCCAATCTAATTACAGGAACCTGAAAAGCAAAGGACTTTCTCCAGATGGAGTAAGAAAGACGCAGCAGCAGAAGTCAGAGAGATTCCAAGTGTGAAAGGACTTGTGTGCCTTGCTGAAGGGGACCACCGGGAAAGCACAGCAGCCCACACTCACAATCACATTTCCCGGGTGCAGAAACATATTGCAGGTGGAGATAGCAATTAACTTGAAAAAGCTATTAGCACAAATGGCCCTATTTATATGGCTCATATTCAAATGAGGACTTAGATAAAGCTAGCATCTGATTGGATGAAATCACACATTTAAATTAGCTGATGCCAGTTCGGCTCTCTAATTGGATAAAACGCCTGTGGGATGTCAGCCAATCAGAATGCCAATACCAATTTGACAAGCACTCCCTGCCCGGAAAGAAGGCCGGTTACTCACGAATTTTACGTGGCACAGGAGCCTTTATAAGGAAATGAAGGCCCAAAGGAGCAGGTGGACAAACAATAGTAAGTTGTGGAATTTGATAAGGCAAAGAGGCTTGGGCTAGGGTGGTTAACTGGGTGAGAAGTGACTAGATCTAAGTACTCATAAACTAGGTTGAACAAAGAAGAGCAATTGTGTAAAAGTGACTAGGTCTTCCTAGTCACTAAGGGTTAGTTTAACGAGATTTGCACAGATTTCCCTGGGCTGCAACTTCCTGTCCTTGCTGGGAACGATGTAACTTTCCTTCCAATACAGGGAGAGCATCTTTCATCTTCTGCTTTTAAGAAACAGCACAAAAGTCAAAGCGATGTTTATGCACCTGCTGTTTTGGGTGTGCGTGTGCTGACGTGTGTACGCTCAAGTGTCTCTACCTCAAAATAGTCAATATGACAGGAAGGCATATTTTCTATTTACTTATTTGGCAACTGGCCAGTATGGGGATCATAACCCACAGAACTTGGTGTTACCAGCAGCAGGTCCTAACCAACAGAGTTAAACCGTGGAACCCAGAAAGGCATGTTTTTAACTCCTTCAGCATAATGAGCCTCCTTTGGACCATATGGGAAGGGGGTTCTTTGCAGGTCTTAAGGGTTTGGGGGTTTCTTTTAACTGTGGCTGTTTTTCAGGATCTCATTGCTGGGGAAAATTCAACATTGTCAGTGCGCAAAGGTAGAATGTGTTGTGCTAGCTTCTGGAGGGTTCTTCACGGGCTCCAGCCGTGGAGAGGAGGGAGAGAAAGGGGAGCTCTGAGACTAAATGACGGAGCCTGCAAGCGAGTGATGACGCCCAGTGCTCTGGCTTACCCGGAACAACCCCCAACACGCAGGTGCCAGCTGTCGTGGCCAGGACTGAGAGGCGAGAATATAAAGGGCAGGCCGCCCAGCAAGAGCGCCTCAAGAGCCAATCAGAGCACAGCCTGCCGTCGCGCCACCCGGCGGCCAACCAATGGGAGCGCTGCGGGCTCTATAAAAGCGAGAGCGCCGAACTGCTTCGTGCCAGTCGGAGCGGAGGCAGCGGGGGTCCCGTCATGGTCATGGATCACACCAAGGAGACGGCGTGGAATTCGACCGGTGGCGGCAAGGCGCCGCGGAAGCAGCTGGCCGCGAAGGGAGCCTGCCAGAGCGCCCCGGCAACCGGCGGCGTGATGAAGCCGTACCGCTATCGGCCCGGCTCGGTGGTGCTGCGCGAGATCCGCCGCTACCAGAAATCCAGCGACCTGTTGGTCCGCAAACCGTCGTTCCGGCGGCTGATGCGAGAGGTCGCGCAGGATTTCAAAACAGACCTCCGCTTTCAGATGTCAGCCGTGATGGCGCTCCAGGAGGCCTGCAAATCCTACTTGGTGGGGCTGTTTGAGGACACCAACCTGTGCGCCATCCACGTCAAGCGTGGCACCTTCATGCTCAGAGACATACAGCTGGCGCGCCGCCTCCGCGGGACGCGTTTATAGGCTCCACGGGCGGTCGCCCTGAGGTCCTGTCACTCCAAAGGCTCTTTTCAGAGCCACGCGTTTGGGACAGAAAGTGGCTGTAACATGGCGGGTTTCTGGGTGTCAAGGGGGCATCTTCCGGCTGTCGGTGCCGGTTCTGTCCCCTCTGTTCGCTTATCAATTAGGTAATAAACGGTAACTCTGCCTGATGCCAATTAGGTTACGAGTCCCGCTAATTGTCTGCACTAACTGGAGCATCTGTTCAGAAGGCAGCCTAGTTAGGCGCGCTAACTCGGCTTAGTGCCAGTGAGTGGGGCGCATTAACTTGGTCTATCTGCTGTTGGGCTGGCTAGAGGCGTGTGTGTTCTCAGGCCATCTCCAGTTAGGCCCGAAGTCGAGTCACATGTTAACAGCGTAAGTGGAAGGAGCTGCTCTACCCCGGTAGTTAACTTCCTGAGCAGTGTCTGGCATGGATGGCCCACATGCCGGCACGTTGAAACAGGCCTCCCAGACCTGTAGACTGATAATCTGGGGACGAGGGGCGAGGAAACAATTTGAGGAGAAATCCTGTCACCAGGGTGGTTAGCCAGGAACCCAGTAGTGGAGTTTAGGTCGGGATAACTTGAGTGGCTGTAAGGATACGGATGTAAGAATTTTCTTTCTTTGGTACAAATTACAATTCTTCACTAAAGGCTTTATTAAATTAATGGAAGCCAGGCACTGTCTGGTGCTAGGAACACAGAGTAAAATCCATTCCCTACTGTCACTGGCCACTCGGTTTTCCAGGGGCTTACAGTTGAGTGAAGGAGGCTTGTATTGCATGTAGAAGCAATGATAGTAAAAAGTGCTCTTATGAATAGCAAGGGGTGTGAGTAAGAGGCTCTCAGAATGCAATAGTGGGATTTGGAAGCCTCTGAGCCCGGCTTATATCCTGCCGACTCAATTCAAACGCTATAGCAACTAAATGAGTACGCACACAATTGAAATCTCCACTTTTAGAATGTACGTAAGTTAGCTGATGACAAATCCTTGAAGGACTGTCCAGAAAACAGTACGCAGAGACTGTTATAAACAGAAGCAGACTAATATAGTACTCAAGGAAGCCTTTCCAACACACACATTTGTGTTACATCCCAGGACTGTCTGTGCGGAAGGGGCACAGCTCTGCACTAGGCAGTGTTAATTCTGAGCAGAAAGACATGGACCTGTCCAGGAAGCGCAGCAGGACTGATAAAGCCCAGCAAGGGTTTTGCATCCAGGGGTTTGCAGGCAACATGCATGTCAGGTCCCATGTGAATCCTTGACTCAAAACCATGTGGACCCAAAGCTGGAGAGTCGTGCTGAGAACTGGGCAGGGTGGCCAAGGACAGGGATGTACCCACTGGGCCCCATGGGGATGCCCTCTCACTCTCCAGATACCATGCCACCAACTTGGTGGTGCAGGGAGAAGATGACTTGAGAAAAGCTGGAAGAGGAGAGAGCACTGAGGAGAGGCTCAGGTTCTCCCCCTTGTGATATAACTGGGGTCGCTCAGGAAATAGCTTCTAAATACAGAACAAGTAACGCTGCCCTCTGTGGTAGGAAACAATTGCTTGAATATTTTTAAGTTAATTGTTTACAAGTGTTTGTCATGAGAACCAATTTAGTCCCACCTGTAAAATTTGAATCATTTTTATAAAACTATGAAACTATTAGGACTGGGGCCTTTGTTGCTGTCCTGCCGGTCCTACTCATGTGGGAATAGTAAGCTGAAATGTAGACATTTGTTCCCCTTTTACTGAATTCTGTGAGCCCCTGAATGCTACAGAGACAGCCTCAGAGTGGAGCGTTTACCAGCAGAATGCAGCGGAAACCCTGAAAATAAACAATGGAAGGAAAAGAGGGCTAGGCATCAGAGGAAAGAATACGCCACCCCAAATATGCCAGGTGGGCATGTGGATTACCTTGAGGTAAAGGCACTTAAAAAGGCACTTCTGTTTTCTTCCTGAAAGCAGGGGACTTGACTCCCATGGGAAACATGCCGGTCCTATACCAGGAGACAAGAAAGAGTCTTATCACCAGAGATGGGGACTTGAGGCTGAGAAAAATACACACCTTGTTAAAATAACATATCTTCCTTTAGCCTCATATAATTTAGTTACTTTTTTACAAGTCACTACTCTGCTCAACCTGGTATGTAAACACGTAGGCCGAACCACTTTGGGGGTCTTCATTTTCCTGTGAAGGTGCCCTGGTACATATAAAAATGCAATATGTATGCTTTTCTCCTGTTAATCTGTCTTATGTCGTCTTACTCTGTTTAGGTTGCTATAACAAAATACCATAGCCTGGGTGGCTTTTAAACAATACAAATTTATTTCTCACAGTTCTGAAGGCTGGAAGTCATAGATGGGGTGCCAGCAGATTGTTTCTCAAGGTCATTTCCTGGTTCACAGATGGCAGCTTCTTCATGTGTCCTCACATGGTGGAAGGGGTGAGGACCCTTTCTAGGGTCCCTTTCATTAGGGCACTAATCCCACTCCTGAGGGCTCCACCTCATGATCTAATCACCTCCCAAAGCCCCAGCTCCTAACCCCATCACCTTGGGGTTAGGATTTCAACATAGGGAATTCAGGGGAACACAGACATTCAGTCCGTCACAACCTGGATTTGTCTTTACACGACACAATGGACTTTCCTGACTAGGAGTCAGGGTTGAACACAGATGCCGTGACCCTGCTGTCCTGTTTCCGGGGGCCCGTCTTCCTTTCCGTTCAATGGAGCACACCATTTTTCAGGAGTGCCTGGTTCTTTCTCTCGTCTTCTCTGCAATGTTAATAACTTCATGGGGGCTGGAGGGAGCAGCATCACACTGAAAGAGTGCCACTGACTGTCACAGTGAAGGCACAGCCACCTTGTACCTGTTTAGACTTGGTTTCCGAATTGACATGGCTGACATTTTCACTTCAAAATTTTATTTATTTTTAAAAAGACAATCTATAGAAATGGTATAAGATTTAAGAATTTCAAGAGTTTATATAGTGAAAATTGAATCTTTTTCAATTGGAGGGGGTTTCTCAGCCCTTAATTTTCCCTTCAGATGGAGTTTCTTGTATATTTTTCAAGAGGTGCATATACAACCATCTAATTAGACTTTTTACCGAAATGTGCATATATGTTGTCTGACCTGTCTTTTAGTAAACCTAACAGCTTACCAGGATACATAAGAGCTTTCTGATTCTCCTTAATGATCTTATAGTGTTTCCTTTTCAGGATATTAAGGCTGTTTCCAATTGTTTTACCATAAAGGAAAGATAGCATCTCAGCCCAATAACCAGGGGTCCCTAACAGAACATTAATACTGAAATACTAGGCTGATGCAGTATTTTAGCAAGTATTTGTTGAATATCCACATTTTGCTGGGGGTGGGGTGGGGAGGGAGGGCGAGGAACAGGCGGAGACCCTGTAAGGGCAAATATAACCCTTTCTTTCAGAACTTCATCCTCTGTCCTTCTCTTTTTTTCTTTTGCCACTGAGATCAAAACCCTTGACCTTGGCACTGTAGCACAGTGCTCTAACCAACTGAGCTAACCAGTAGCCCCATTCTCTGTCTTTTTCAAATTCAAATGTATGTAAATCTTGTTAATGGCTAAACAAACCTCTTGCCAGTGTGACACCTCAGGAATATATCCTGAAGGACGTTGGAGCTATTTCTGAAATGTAATTGTAGAGAAGGAAAAAAATCCTCACCCTTCTTAGGTTTGTAACTGGGGCCTACAAAGTAAACTGACAAAAGCCAGATTAACAGGAGAAAAAGCATGCACTTTTCATCTTAAGTTTTTAATTTTACATGCACGGAGGCTTCAGAGAAAAATTAAAAACCAACGATGCTGTTAGGCTCAGGCACTCAGATACCATTTTTAACAGGTGATGAATTATGGGAAGGTGACTAGGGCATGCATAGGAGACAAGGGTTGTTTAGTGAGGATTATTTGTGCAGACTCTTCTTGGTGCAGAATTTCCATCTTCTGCGT
Source organism: Cynocephalus volans (assembly GCF_027409185.1). Classification (NCBI taxonomy): domain Eukaryota; kingdom Metazoa; phylum Chordata; class Mammalia; order Dermoptera; family Cynocephalidae; genus Cynocephalus; species Cynocephalus volans. The sequence continues at coordinate 44,355,521 of NC_084463.1, read as the reverse complement.
GGCCATAAAAACTCCCCTAGAGAGGAGATTTCCGGCAGTCCTCATTTCTCAAAGTTTCTGCTTTTAGTTAAAGGAAGCTCCAAGAAGGTTTCTTCAATTGTCTTCAGCTCAAAATAATCCCCGTGCCTGTGTACTCATAGCATATGTTGGGATGGCACACTCTGATCTCCTTCATAACCATCGAGGAAGACAGCACCTTGTGGAGGACACTGACATTAATAAACACATGTATTTCACAGGGCCATAGCCTATAGCGTAGTAGGACCAAAGTCCTTAGTTTAGCAGGACTAAAGTCCTGTAGTTTAAGTCATAGCCCAACTCTTTAGAAAAACACATGGAAATGCTAAGATTGGGAAAAACCAGAAAAACTTTCACAGGACTGAAGTCTTCAATGTAGATAAGAGAATTGAAACACAGCAAAAGTGATTGCTCTGGGGGCAGTTGCCCTTGGTGCCGCTAAACCTAAATAATGGGAAAGTATGTGAACTAAACCCTTCAAGGCTCTTCTGCTAGTTAGTGGTTGGGGGATGTTCCACATCTTACCCTCAGCTGTTTCTTGGAGTTTCTTAGGGAGCTAAGCACTGCTATAGTGATTATTTCATTGTTTTTGTATGTCACATAGCTTAGTTCTATTACTCCTTTTGATGGTAAACTGCTTGAACTATTTTAAGTTACACCTGCTTTAATGAAGATTGTCATGTAGCCAGTTTGTTTGTTTTCACTATGACTGATTAACCCCGTGTTTCTTCTGTAACTTTCTTGCCTGTACAATAAAAGCTGAGAGAAAACCTGACCCAGTGCTGTGCCTGGGACCCTGCTCTCTTGAAGGAGTTCTCCCTGCAGACAGACACTTCAGGCCTCTCAGTGCTCTGCATACGTGAGCTCTGAGTAATCCTTTGCATCTCAGTCACTCTACGAGAGGTGATGACAACACTCCATCTTCCAGCTGCCTGGAAGGAGATGGGCCTCACTTCAGATGTCACCTGGCTCTGAATTGCAAAACCTCCCTGAAGTACTGAATGGGTGGTATCCACTCAACTTGATGAAAGGGTGAGGTTGCTGTTCATCTTTTCAGTCTCTTAGTGAGTTGCCTGTGATGCGCATGATGTTCTGGTTTAATGCTTACTCAAAAATAAAATGGTTTTCTTTCTCTTCTCCCTCTGTGGAGGGGTTTTCTGGGTTGGGGAGAGATTTTGTTTTTTGTTATATTTGCCCAATAGGCACAGATGTACCTGAGGTCAGAGTGGACCCCTAGCACAGCTGCTGCCCTTCCTCTGATGGGACAACCCTGGGCACTGGCCACTGGGACTCACCATGTGTGCTAGAATTAGAATGCCTTCATTTAAAGTCCTTTATCTTCTGCAGTTCTTATTAGAATAAACTGATCCAGCCACTGTCTATTACATTAAAGGTTGTGTTCTGTTTCTTAGAACTCTTGGTTATAAGCAACAGAAATGACAATTCAATCTGGTTTCAAGTATATGGCATGTTTATTACTAGGATATCTCACAAAGCAGGGGCCCCAGGATCCAATAAGATTGTGGCCCCAGTGCCAGACTAATCCATCTTTTTGTCTCCCACCTCTGTTCTTTTCAGCCCCCACTGTATTCATCTGGCTTTCTCCACACACGATAAACGCCACAAACAACAGTTCTGTAGCCTTCTCACCCTTCCCAGCTTCATCCACCAGAGCAACAGTCAAGAAATGCTCTTTGTTCCTGAAATCCAAAACCTGGGAGGAAAAGAAAGAAATACTACATGCTAATTTTAATTGTAATGAACGTACATTCATTTGCTCATGTTGCCATAAGAAAATACTGCAGACTGGATGGCTTAAACAACAGAAACTCATTGTCTCTCAGTCCTGGAAGCTGGAAGTCTGAGATCCAAGTGTAGGCAGGGTTGATGTTTCCTAAGACCTCTCTCCGTGGCTTGTAGACAGTGTCTTCTCCCTGTGTCCTCACATGGTGATTCCTCTGTGCTTGTCTATGTCCTAATCTCCTTATAGGACGTCAGTCCTATGGGATTAAGACCCACCCATATGACCTCCTTTTATCTTAATCACCTCTTTAAAGGCCCTTTCTCCAAATACAGCCACATTGTGAGGTCCTGGGTGTTAGGACTTCAACATATGAATTTGGAGGGGACAAAATTCAGCCCACCACAGATAGTGAACACAGGGACCCACCATGTGCCAGGCACCGTATAAGTGTGTTCATTAGATTATGATGTTCTGTGACCACCCTCTGATCTGGGCAATGACATTATCTTTCAGGCCCAAGGGCTTGTGGCCCAGCTCATGGCAGGTGTCCACCTGCATCTCATGCAAAGACCACAGGATGGCCATGGGGAGTGGAGTGGCTCATGCCCAGTGGGAAGCCTGTGGCTGGGGGCTGGGATGGTGGGGGCTGTCTGGTCACCATGAGCTGTCCCTTAAGAAGGGTCAGAGGGTGAGGCCAACAGGAGGGTTCCAGGATTCTTTCTAGAAGCTTCCTGCTGTGCTCCAGTCCATGGACAGTTCTAGCTATGAAAGTTCCATACCCTCACCACACACCAGCCTCACCCTTAGCCCCAACAGGACCCTCCAAAAAGGCCCTGCTGTGGCCTCCCCTTCCCTGATGCACTGTCTGTGGAGCTCCCAAACTAGAAAAAAAAATTTACAGACTTTATTTTTTAAGAGCAGTTTTAGGTTCATAGCAAGATCGAGCAGATGCCATTAAATATCACCACAGAGCCCTATTGCTCAGGTTCAAAAGGCACCAGTATATGGAGAGTAGAATAAATAGGGAAAAAAGGAAAAAAACCACAAGAAATAAAAAAGTAAAAAATAAGGATGATTTTAAAATTTAAAAAAGAAAAGGAAATTTTAAAAAAGAAAAAAATATGTTTATATCAAGTGGAGGAAAAATAATTTTCTCCAGACCCTTCATAGTTCTCAGCTGGGCCTACCTGTGGCACAAGACAGACTAACAAGAGAAAAACAGAAGTTTAATAACACACATACCTCTTTGTACACATGGGAGATACTCAGGAAAATCTCCAAGAGTAAATCTCCAAGAAGTGGCTCTGACTTCAGACTTACATAACCATCTTTCTCTGAACCAAGAAAGGGGAGACTAGTTCTGGATAGGAGGCCAGGAAAAGCACCTTAAACACAGGTAAGAAACATTACGCAGAGCTCAGTCAGTGCTGTTTTCACTAAGAGTCTCTAGTGAGTTAGTCACCTTCTTCCTGGTGCTAAGAGAGAGCCATCCTTACAGATGGAGACTTTCATTATAGATATAAATTTCCCTTACAAAAGGGTAACTTCTACTCTCTTTTTAGGGTTTCTTCTGTGTTGGCTATTTCCTCAAATAATCAGCTTAAAATAATCCTTATGCCAAAGATGTGTATTTGGGGTAGTGTGTCCCAAACCCTATCACTGAAGCATTCCAGATGGTGGAGGCCATGAACTGGCCTCCTGAGTGATCATGTGTCACATGAAACCCCCAGGAGGCTGAATGGATCAGGACATGCCACCCTAAAATATGCCACTTTCATATATTGATTATTTTGAGTGAGGGCCACTGAGAAACAGCAAACACATAAGGAGTTTCCTGCCCTCCCCCTTTCTGCCTAAAATCAGGGTATAAATTTAAATTTTGTAAAGGAAATTTCCATTTGTACAGATGCCCCCTCTCCCGTACCAGGAAAAGGAGATCGATTCATCACCAGAGGTGAGTCTATCTACCATGAGTTTCCCCCATACATTCCCTAGTCACTTCTCCACAATTTATTGCTCTTTGTGAAAATGGTATAGAAGCCCCTGGGTCTAACTGCCTCTTTAGGTTTTCAGTTCTCTTATGTGAATCTCCCATATTTGTGTCGACCTAAAAGAAACTGAGGCCAAACATTAAAAGCATAGCATTTATTAAGCCAGTGTGGCCAGTTAGCTCACTTGTGGGGGTGGGGGGGTGTTGATAACACCAAGGTCAAGGGTTCAGATCCCCATACTGGCAAACAGCCACAAAAAAAAAAAAGATGTATTGAGCTAATATGACAATTGCAACCAGGGAAATGCATAGTCAGGTCACCCTGAGAAATGAGTTCCAAAGAGAACCAGCAGAACTTAGCATTTATAACCACAAGAAGGAGGAAGCGTCAAAGGACAGTGAGAGAAGACAGTCCCACCTCATCTCTTCATCAACTTTCTATTTGTTGTACATTACATATAGACTTGGGATTGTTACTAGGTTACAACCTACATGCAGGGATCCAGGATGAAGGTCAGGAAGATTATTCTAGCTTATTGTATGGCTTCCTGGTGCCATTATAGCTGCTTCTAAGTAAAATGGTCTTATGATAATGTTTTCCAGGACAGGTGGACATGATTGCTGACTTATCCCAGATCCCCCAAGGCACTATAATTTAGCTGACCTGGTCACAGCAGATTTTTTAGTTATCATATGTAAATTTTTTTTAAAAAGATGAAACATGTATGTCTTTTCTCCTGTTAATCTGTCTTTTGTCAGTTTAATTTGTAGTCCCCAGTCACCAAATCTAAGAGTATATAGGATATTTTCCCCCTCCCCTACAAAGCCCGTGATATACATGTTGTAAGTGTGAGAAATAACCCTTGCTATGGTGAGCCTCCAGGATGCAGGGTTGTCTGTTACTGCAACAAAACCCTGACAGATACAGCACAGGCTCTATTTTGAGTACAGAAAAAAATAATCACATTAGTTAGCAAAAAGTCTGGAAACCAGGTCCTGTAAGAAATTGTGGCAGGCATGAAGATATTAGGGCTAAAGAAGGGACAACCTGGTGGTCAGGGAGCAAGGTTTGGGAGAAGGTGTAGGGTTAATAAAGTAGAGACCAGATATTTGAAGATCTCCATCTGATAGAAGAAGTCAAGGACATGCTCCATGTTACTTCAAAAGGGCTGGAAAATTCTGGGCTGCAGACACCAGACATAACACCATTTCCACCAGATTCCTGGGAAGGTGGGCATGCATCGCACTCACTAGGAGGTGGGTGCCAATCACCAGGGTCATGTTGTTACCAGGCATGGGTCCGGCTGCTCCCTTTCAAAAACAAGCCACTCAAAAGTCAAATGGTGGTAAAGATGGAGGTCAGCTTTTATTCAGAAATACCAGTGACCTGAGGAGAGATGTCAGGCTAACCATCTCTCCAATAAACCTGACGGAGAAAGGCCAGACTCGTATTTACTGAGGGGTTTTTAAAGAGGGGATTGAGGGAAGGGACTATGGAAAATGAAAAGCAGGACGGAGGGGGACACGAGCTGTGGGGGCTCCGTTCAAGGAGCCGGGTGCAAGGTCTCACCTAGACTCCGCCTGGTTTCTGCTCCCATCCTTGTGGTTATCTCAGGGTCTGGATAGTGTGTGCGTCCTGGCAAGTCTGCAGCTTCAGGCTGTCTGGAAAAGAACTTTACGTTTCTGTAAATAATGTCATCTTGCCCCATATCAAGGTTTAAAATATCAAATAACCATGGGAAATGAAGGAACTCAGAAATACATGCCAAGAAAAAACTGTCCTTTTAAAATTTGCCTACAGCCCATGTAGTTTTAGGTCCCAACGTGGCTTCAGTCCTGCTCACTCTAGCAGTGACAGAACAAGTTGGGCAGGCCCTGTAACGCCAGAGTCCTGTATTAGTCTGTTTTCTGTAGCTTATAATGGAATACCTGATACTAGATCATTTATAAAGAAACTGAATTTATTTCTTACAGTTTTGGAGGCTGGGAAGTCCACAGTCCAGGAGGTGCATGTGGTGAGGGCCTTCTTGGTGGGGACTCTCCACAGGGTCCTCTGGTGATGTAGGTTGTCACAGGTAAGAACAGCTCCCTTCTTAGAAAGCCATCAGTCTACACCCATGGTAACCCATTACTCCATGAATGGATGAATCCATTCTTGAGGGTGTAGTCCTCATGATCCAATCACCTCTCAAAGGCCCCACCTTTCAAGTATCATAACAGGATTTCCCACCCTCTTAATGCTGTTAAAGTGGGGGTCAAGTTTCCAGCACACGAACTTTGGGGGAACACATTTGACCCATAGCAGGTACCTTCCCACACCAGCACCACACAGCACTATGGATCTGATATCAAAAACTGATATCAAATGCCCTTCAGTGTTCCCTATATTTTATTCCATACAATACTGCCTTTAAGGTTTACAGGAACGCTGACTGTTCTCCCAGCCAATGTCACTATAAAATGTGCAAACACCCCACAGCTCCCACAAACCAGATGGTGAGGGGGCAACAACTTGTGGCATTCCAGAAGTCTTAGAGCAAATCAAAGCTTTAATAATGACACAGACTTACCCCTTGACCAAACTTCAGTCAGGTACCTCTGGGCCCTCTTTTCCATGAGGCCTCAGCCTTGGACACTGTCTTCATCCTGCCTAGCACAGTCTTAGCAAAAAGTCCCACTAGGTCAGTTTAGAGAGAGCCCCCCACCCTTGACATCTCATCAGGCTGCTGTGGTTTGAATGTCTCCCCAAGCTCAAGTTGGAACTGAACCCCAATGTGGTGGTTAAAGGCGTGGCTTTTAAGGGGCCATGAGGACAGTGCCCTCTGAATGGGTTGGTCCATGCGTGGAGTAACGTGCCGATGGTTTAATGGGCATGGTTCTGATGGCTTTGTAAGGAGAAGTTCAGCTCTCTTGCTCAGGCCATTCTCACCACATGATTTCCTGCACCATCTAGGACCCTGCGGAGACACCCTATCCAGAAGAAGGCCCTCACCAGAGGCGCCCTCTGGACCGTGGACTTCCCAGGTTCCCGGAATCGAAGAAATAAATTATATTTCTCTATAAATTACCCAGTTTCAGGGATTCTGTTATAAGCAACAGAAAATGGACTAATACACCAATCCTCATCCCTCACCTTTGATTTTTAAGTCTGTTCTGTCCATCACAAGAATCCTGTTTGGTGAGTTTAGCAAGAAGCCCCCTACCCTTGATGTCCCCTCTCAGTAATGTCCCAGTCACTTACCGCCTCACTGTGTTCGTTGGCTGTGAACCCCCTGCGGACCCTGCTATATTCAGAATTGAGCTCAGTCCTACACGGTGTTCTCTTTCCCCTATTGCAGTAGACCCACATGACATCTGCCTTTGCCACCTTTAACTCGTGTTTGTCTTGGTTGATCTTCAACAATAACCTCTGGAGGAGATCGGAATATGTCACCCTAGAATATGCCACTTTGACATTAAGATTATTGTGAGCTGGAGGAAGCTGAGAAATACACGGACACAGGAAGAACTCTCTGCCTTCCCTCTGTCTTCCTAAAAGGAGAATGGAAATTCCTCCTTGTCAAGGTGTCCCTCTCTCCCACACGAGAACAATCGTGTCACCAAAGACAGAGACAGCACTGAGGCGGATCTGTGTAAATACATCTTGTTAAATGACCATTATCTATTATGTTTCCTTATGTATTTGCCTTCCCACAATTTACCAGCAAGAAGCCCAGACCTCCTCTGCTTCCCTTTGTCTAGTCACTTACCCACAATTTATCACCTGTTGTTACAGTGGGTATAGGTCCCCACGGTTTTTAGCTATTTATGTTTTTTGGATTTTTGTTTTAACATCTGTGAAGCCCCCATGCACATTATTTAAAAAGTTAGCATCAGGACGGCCAGTTATCTCGGTTGGTTAGAGCGAGGCGTTATGACACTGGCTTAGATCCCCTCACCAGCCAACCACCAAAAAGAAAAAAGAAAGAAAAAAAAGAAAAGAAAAAAAGAAGAAAAAAAAATAAAAAATAGTTAACAGCAAATAAAATATATAAGGTTTTCTTCTCTTAAACTGTCTTTTGTCAGTTTAATTCACTAAGAGAGTATAGGAAAAGGTTTTTCTCCCCTACACCTCAGAAAAATAAATACTACAAACATAAGACTTTTCATTTGAAAGTTTATTCATATTTTTTCTACACTCAGTTTTGTAAATTTCAAATAATAGTTGTTTGATTTGGAATTCGGGTTTCCATCCCTCAGACTCATGGTGGCAAACATGGACGGAAACAAAAATAATTAAAATTAAAATCATACAAACTTCACAAAACCAAGTAAGTAGAAAAGAGCTAGATATGCTGCCAGTCGCGCGCTGGCTTCATCAGGCTGTCGTGGGGTGAGGTGAGACCCTGACACCCGAGGCCTGTAAGGCCCGAGTGCTTTCAAGTGGGGGCATATTTTCCCAGGCATTTGGGAGGCCACCCTGATGGCAACCTGCAGGCCACATAGGGCTCACCAGTGTGGAGCCAAGTGCTGTGCCAAGCACCCCTTAGTGTTTGTGTGGTGGATTTGGAACTTCCACTGTTTGACAAAGTGTCACTGTTGGGCTGCATCGCAGACCTCTCTGCCTCGTCCTGTGCAGGTCCTGAGTTAGGTAAGGGAAAGAAAAACCGAGCAGCTGCCAGCAAAGTGGACATGCTTTATTCTTCAGACACGAGCTCCACCAACCAGCAGTTCAGAGCCGCTGCCTTCCATACTGAAGTACACAATAGTAGCAATGAGCCAAGGGGTGCCTGGGCACATGCGCACTAATTCTACTCTCATGTCACTTATTTACAAAGGATGTGCCGAGTCACACCCAGCTGGACATGAGGCGAGGGGGCCCGACCAAACCAACTCCACTTTCCTCACTGTCAGCTACAAGGAGCTCCCTTCAGAGCAGTCTTCCACGAGGGACACCTACACACGTGCCACCACTCAGCTTGACAAGGCCCTTGAGGTGATGGGGCCATCATTGAGGCAGTGCCAATGGCTGTGACAGCAGTCTGAAGGGAGTGGGGGGCTGTGTGGCCAGCACAGGTAGTCAGAGGGGACCCCTTATGAAGTCCCCTCCCTTGTTACACTTGCCTCAGGTCTGCATGAGCTTGGCTGGGAAATGAGACACCAGCCCCACTAAACACTCTGCCACACAAGGCCTGTCCTGCCTGGGCTGGTCAACACTTTGTTCAGGAACATCCCCTCAGTGTCTATGCTCATGGCTGTGTTGTGGACATACACACTTGTTGTAAAGCTAATTGCTAGCTCATGGGTGACCAGATCAATCTGTCATATGGAAGGTGGGCCAGACCCACACCTGCATGCTCCTCCCTGTGGTGACCATGCACAGCCATCTCCCTTCCACCTTCAAGTACTTGTTCTGGGCCACCAACTCAGCCCAGTCACTTCCTAAGAAGACTGAATGGCAGCTGGATGCTCCTTTGGATCCCAGCGGGCTGGGATTTGGGGGCAACCTCCTGCCCAGGAGCCACATATTCAGCCCCTCCCTGCACCTCCTCACTGTTACACTGTGACCACGTTTCCCCCTTCATCACACTCTGTGGTTCCCTGGGAGGGAGGCTCCTTGGTGGCCCCCAGCAGGGGTGTGACACCTACAGAGCAATGAAGAATGTGGGAACCTGGGTGGCCAGTCATGACTAGGCTCATCCCCCAAGTTCAGGAAGGGGCCAAGGGCAACAGAAGCAGGGGGTCCAGGAGCCCTTGTCCAACCTCTAAATGCCCAGTGTTAGGACAAAAAGGCTGAGTGAAGACACACGAGACAAAACTCTTTGTAGATATTTATTCTCCTTCAAATAACAGAACCTGACAGCCCAATATACAGTGATAAAATACTCTGCAATATAAATACAACTTACAGAAATTTCTATCAACAAAACCTAAAGAAACTTCATTTTTACCTTTGTATATTTAGACAAAAAAACTCTACACAACATATTAAATATTGGGAATGACACCTACTTCAAGGTAATTTAACCTAGTGACACTTGTTTTATAACACAAACACCCCAAGTAGATAAGTTCTCCATATTTCCATAACTTAAAAATTTGTGCTATGAAGTGAAAGTCTGTAGTGATGTGTAATGCAATAGACTCCAAAAGAACATGTGAAATGCTCTAATTTTACATCTGAAAAAGTAAGTTTAAGAAAATATAAAAATTATCAACATGTATTTTGTACAGTCAAATAAATTAGCCAGGTTTTCTCTATTTTACACTTCAGAAGGACATCGTGGGTAGATGGAAATGTCCACGTCTTCCTGTTGAAGTCGGGGCCGTTTCTTCTCAATCTTGTCTAACTCTCCAGCACTTGGAGGACGTTTTATTTTATGACAGATTATTAACCCAAGGATTATATTTGGGCGTGGTGACTCAAGACCTGAAAACAAAATATTTGTGTGAATTTTAGAATCTAAATCCAGTTTTCATCCTTCAGAGGTAAATTTTATTAAGGGCTTTCATGTGGGAAATTCTGTGGGAAAGTAAAGCCCAGTGTTTGAGGAGCTTATTGCAAAAGAACGAATGGTTCCCGTCCCATGAAGTCACCACCAGGCCTACCCAGCCCTGATGGTGGCCGCTGAAAGGGAGGGATTAGTCCCCTAGCCACCAACTACAGAAACAAGGACCCAATTCACGAGTAAACACACCCCAACCGTCAGAACTTGTTACATGTTTTATAAAAAATTACACACAATGCTAAAGCAATAGCATGGTGGAGGCGGCGGGAAGGGCACTCCAGCAATGACTAACATTGTTAACCTGCAGGGATCAAAAGTGCGTGTGGACCAGCATGTCTTTTAAACAAACGGATCTCAGATATGCTCTTATGTGCCTCTTGTGACATATCCAGAAGGTAACAGCCCTTTTTGTCATTCACTTATGAGTTGCAACACACAAGTTGTGTTAATGATTAAGGACCAATTCAACTCAATTTACAATGACCAAAAGGATCATAATCAGTAAAGCACAAAAACCATTAGGTAAATTCATTAGTTTCTGGTAACAGAATTACAATGAATGAAACAATAATGCTGACTGAAATAGCTAGAGTAGATGTTTGAGGCTTAGAAAAAAATTCAATGAGCATTAATTTATCAAAAACTAATGTTTGAGTCTTTGTAAACACAGGGCTTGTGCTTAAGTAAAGCACCGAGGCATTCAGCACACTGGTGGGGAAGGACAGTCACATGGAGACAGACTGGGAGCTTTGGGGTACAGCATCCGTTTACAGAATAGGTATTTGTTAAGAAACGGTTACTCCAAAGATCCTAAGTTGTGACAACTTACATCAGGAATGCTAACGTTCCCATACTGATCCCCCACCCCCACACTCACACTCCATCAAGAATTCCCAAAGGGGAACTAACTAAACAGCCAAGTCACAAACAGTAACTTACAGAAAAATCATTCACGAAGGACAGAATATTTGTTTCAATAGCATAAGGATACAATCAGTCAAACTGTATAAATTCAATTTACAGATAACATTACATAAAATACAGGAGGTAATCACACTTTTTTCTTACAATTTAAAGCACTGCTAAGATTGTCCTGTTCTTTTTGTGATTTAGAGATGATCACACATCACTTCACAGTGTTGTTTTCATAGTTCTAAATATGTTTGCTTTGAGTCTTCCAAAATTCAGTACGGAATTGATTACCGACAGCTGAGCACACAAGTGCAGGTGGATGTCCTGCCCGCCACTTAGGAGGAGGACGCCAGGTTGAACTCGGGCAACCCGGCCTCCGCAGACTAACGCCGCTCTGCTCCCCTCCCTGCTTAAGGGTGTCCTAAAGGTCACCTGCTTCACAGGCTGCTGTGTAAGAGATTCGTGTTGAAGGCACCCCTGGGTGAGCTGTGATCACAACATATCCTAGTACCATGCCACCCTCCTCTCATGAGAACTTTCTGTCAAAACGTCCTCTCCCTGCCCCATCTGGTAACAGCAGTGTGTCAGCAAAAGAAAAGGCAAAGGAGGGGATAGCATGTGGCGTCTGGCCACCACACTGAACAGCACTTCCAAAATTTCCTGCTTGGCCAATGCGAAGAGCAACTTATCAACTTAATTTCCTAATTAGTATTCATTAAGGATATTTTAACTTCAAATAGTATTTCTTTCACCATAATAGATATTTACCAAATACTTTATAGCTAATTTAAACAGACAGTTTTGGGGTTTGGTCAATTGTTAAATCAGCTATCAGGGCCTTTGTGGACAAACTATCTCTGCTGCAGATGGTCCCAGAGCTTCAGTACAGGTTTAACTGCTGAGCACATTCGGACCTACTGAGTCACAGCTGAAGTTCTGTCTGTGGGGCAGCTCTGTAAGCCAGGCTCTCTCCCTACAAACTTGGTTTCAGGAGCAGAAGTAGGAGTGGGCTTGGCCGGGGTGGGGGTGGGGCACCAGACAGGAAGGACTGGGGGGTCTTTGCATGCGGAAGTCACCAGGGACTACCTCACTCAGGGAAAGGCTCAACTTCTAAAGGGCTAACATCAGGGCTCTTGCACAAATCAAGTTTCTTTCATGAATCAACTGCGTGTGCTGGGTTAACCATTGTGTTAAACTCAGGAAGATTTGGTCCCCAGGCTTCATAATGTGGTTCACTCAACTATCTTTTAATACCCTAATATGCTTATTGATGAAAACAATTAGTATATCCCAGCCCTGGCAAGCTGGCTTTGACCTTTGTTGTCTTATACATCAGAGGTGAGGTTACTTAATATTTATGTTGGTCTTGAAAACAGCAAGCTGTCTAGAGATTGGGATCTAAAAGCAGCTGGTTTTTTAGATGCTTTCAACTCTCGCCCATCTCATCTGCACACACTGGGAAATGATCTAGTAAAGCTCCACAGTTTTGAACATCCCCAGCAAAATTCCCAAAGTTTTTAAATTTAAATAGGCCTTTCCCAAAATGCGTACCCCTATCCTGAAATAGTCAAATCTTATCACCTGACTCACATATTTGTTATGTTATGGTTGCATGAATATTTGAAATATAACTAGCACCTTGGAAATAACTTATATTCCTGGAAGAAACAATAAAATTCACCTATCTTGGACCTTAGAAGAAATGTTTACTGAGATGAAGGGACTTGTCTCAAATCAATGATGCTCTACACTGCTGTAAGGTGTGTCCAGCATGACGATACCAAACACATGAGGGCAAAGGGAAACATGAGCACCCCCAACTGTGCCCCACATCTAGGGGAGGAGCAAGAGAGGACCAGATTTCCCAGGGGTAACTCTCTGGGTTCACTCCATTTTGGTAGCTCCTGTGTCATGAGTGTTAACCTGGAGAGTGGTGTGTGTCCCAAGAAAGCGCAGAAGCAAAGGCCACAAGGGCTGCAGCAGGGAAGAGGCAGCCCCATGGGAGGCCGGGCACCAGCTGGGCACAGGATAGTACTTCCCCACCTCCCATGTGAGGGCTGCTGTGAGGTTTACAATTCATAAAGTGTGTGAAAATAGGCAAGTAAGTAGGTGAGATATTGAAAGACCAGCTTCAGTTAAAATGTGCCATCTTCCACAGAGGCGACACCCCCACCTGATGCCCTCCAAAACACCAGTGTGTACAGTGTATATGAAGACTTTTTAGATCCATGTCTGTATCCGTTGAGTTCATGGTGGAAGGTCTAGCCTCAGACTCAGTGGTTAGAATTAAGCCACATATATGGTAAAAGAAACCAAGGACAAGGGTTACATACTGATACTAATCAATTCCTCTGTGGGCATTTAATTCCAAAAAGTTGGCATGAGTCAAGCCCATGCCAGGTGTTAAGAGTGGGCTCCAGTTGGTGCTGGGGCCATGCTGGGAGTGATGGATTCCAGCCCCCGACACAAGTCCAGGAAGTGGAGGGGCCCGTACAGGATCCCAACTCAGCAGGACTCCATGTCACAGGAGAATATGTGTGGGTATCACATGTTCCTAATTACCACCCAGAAAGTTGGTGCTTACCTGGTCCCTCAAAGGGCAAGAGTGCGGATGGAATAGGGTCCTTAGCACCCAGTGGAATGAGGTAGAGGTTCTTGATGTGCCTGGTCTTATTAGGTACAACACCAAAACGGCCACGACTGCTCAAGTAGGAGTAGAGAGAAACATAGGCAACCTTTTCTTCCTCTGTCAGGGGATGAAAGCGGATCAGACAGAGCTCCTACAATGCAAACAGAGGACAGGGGAAAGACTTTACCTGTGGCCATGAGAGGAAAGCATCTGCTTTAAAATTTGTACCCAAACCTCAAAAGTACAGCCTGAAATGGGAGATTTTAGCAATTCTGATTTTGACTTTCATAGCCTTATTGTCCAACATTTGAAATAATGAAATAATGAAGTAGTAAAAGAAATTCACAATCAAGCATCCGAATGCTTGACTCCAGTCTTGGTTTCAGCAGGACACCCTTTAAAATGACTTCTACTCACAGCCTCAATTTCAGAGAGCTCTCCTGTGAGAGGGACAGGCCATGTAAGGTGTAGGCTTAGCCACGTCTGCAGCAAAGTAAGCTTTCCCGCACGCACAGCGGCTGTGGGCAGAGTGAGCAGCTGCACGATCTGCAGCCATTCCCTGTGTGTCTCCACCTGGGAGGGTTAAACTAGGCACAGGGTCTAATCCCTTTTCAGGATCTGATGGAAAACTGTACACACAGACACACGCAGCTGTAGCTAAATCTCAGGGGTTCCCCAAAAATCAAAACCCATTCAAGAGCCTAGGCTCGGTGCCTTTTGCCAGATCACCTCCAAATTCCCATTGTACTCCTTCAATCATAAAAAAATAAAAATAAAAATGAGGAAATAAAGTTTTTACATTTTTTTTACTAAAATGTAATCATATAGACATGACTACAGTAAAGAAAAAAAAAACCCTTCTATCAGTGTATTTCTCAAACACACCATCACACAGGAATGTAACTATATAAACTTACTTTAACATTCACCTGAAAGTATCTAGTAAGTTGCAGGCTGACATTCCAACTGTTAACCATCAAAATGAAAGGTTAAAAAAGATGTTTAAATAAGCTCTATGTTCCATTGTTGCAGAGACTATACTATAAGCGGATACCTTAGACACAGAAGACTTGAGTTCACCAACATAATCCCAAACCATCTTCGGTGCGATCCTCCCACCGATGTGAATTGTGTTGGGCAAGTCCTAAATAAAAAGTACTTTGAGTAAATCACCTGTGAAACTCGAGTGTTCAAAAAGAGACTAATGCAGTCACATGAAGGCACCAAACAACCCAAAATTCAAGAAAACAACAATTCCAAGGAAAATGGTGATAACCGTGTTAAATACTGACTGGTGAACTACCATCCAGGATTACAAGCTCCCAAACCCAAAGGTGGTGTAATAACCTTCTGACAAACAGGATTGTTTAGAAACTACTGCGCAACCTTTTTATGTAATCTTTTGTGAACACACACACACACATACAGTAATGATTCAGTTATTACCAGGATAACTGACTTGCCACTCCTTTCTAAGGTCATAAATTCTAGTGCCATCTTTGTTAACTTTGAAAAATGAAAGACCTATCAGGAGGTTACACCTGCCACCCACACTATGCAGGTTACAGACGCCTGGCCATGCTGGTGGCTGGGCACACACGTGTGGTAAATGCCCTTGCTAAACAGATCACTGCTAAACAGATCACTGTTCTGCCCCACTGCTCAAATTTCTGCTCTGTGCAAACCTGCTGGCCCACTGCGGCAACCGTTATCTTGCTTTCAGATGTACTTAAGTAACCAGGCAGCCAGCGTAAGAGTGTCACATGTCTGCCTGTAGTAGAGGAAATCCTGTGAAAGACACATACACACAAGCACACACACATATACTCTTCGTACTAACCTCACTGAGATAATCAAAACACCCAGAGACAGGATATGCTTTAGTGACAAATTCTGCTACACTTTTCATGTTAATAAATCCTTTCCAAACAGTGTTCAGTTGAGATAAAAAGTGGGTCGTATCTCCTTCTTCAGAGGAATGTGACTCAGAGACACTGTAAAACAAAACCATGAAAAATAAGGAAATCTGTGTACAATGAGAATTTCAAAAGAATGAAGACCATGTGTTTAAAAGTAAAAATTCCTGCAAGTTTTGGTAGCTTACTTTTGCCAATTAAATGTTTTAATCATAAGGATATAAATAAGACATTTTGGTCAAAGAACAAATAAACTGAATTGTATTTCTGAGTAAAATTAAGAGTTGAAATCACCAATTGCCTCCATTCATTAGTTCAAAAGAAAACTTCATTGGCTCTTTCAGACTATATCTGAAATACACACCTGATATACTGTGATGGAACTGACAAGTGTCCTGGGTCAGGGGATGAGGACGGCTTAGCCAGTATGAACCTGGGCACCGTCACAGAAGTCAAAGCAGGCATTGGTGTGTCTTGTTTGGTTTCTACCACGTGGGCACTGTCTGGCTGGGCTGCTATGGAGGCTGTGACTGTGCACAATCCACTTGGACCAGTCCTGGAGTCCCAGCTTGACATAATGACCGAGGTGATCACTGCATTCCCACGGCCTTCCACTGGGGAGAGCTCAGGAATGACATCTCCTGGGGGCCCAGAGAAATACTTTCTCTTCAGGTTTGGATGAGAAGCACTTTCCAGGTCTGGCTCAGAAGCATTTCTGGGCAGAGTTCCTGGTGTTCCTTCATCAGCTGAGTTAGGAACTGGATCAGATGGAGAGCTGACACACTTGGATTTTAAGTCTTCTTTCTTAGCAGAAGCCAGCAATTTCTGTTTTTTCAGAGGTGGCTCATCTTCTGATGAGGAAATGTGACCTGAGGTAAATGAGGAAAGACATGGTGAGAAGTCTGGCACATCCAAGACCACAGCGTGCTCATGAGCAGATAATTGCTTACGAGAACCCAAAAGCAACAATGCAAAGAGAGGAGCTAACTTCATGAACTCCAGAAATCCATTCTACCCTTTTTGTTTGTTTGTTTAAACTCACCTTTACAAGGATTAGTGATTTTAAACAAAATCCAGTTTAACATTATCCCCAAATTATGCTCACCTGTACAGATTTTACAATTTAGATTAAAAAGTTGCGCCTCACGGTGGCTTGTTGTGTCTTTCAACAAACTGCTACGGACGTCCAGAAGGGGCTGGGGGCTTTTTTCAGGGACAGCTTGTACTGATTCTTGCTGTTCCTCAAAGAAAACAAAAAGGTAGGTCATTTATTTTCCAATGCCATTTCCAAATTAACAGCGCACATGAAAAAAGGTGGATGTGATTAAGAACCGCTAGACGAAAAAAAAGGACCACTGGATACAAGTCCTTGAGAAGTAATGAAATTATATATATTTGTTATAAGCTCAGTGTCCTGCCCAATAAAAAAAAGGACCACTGGATACAAGTCCTTGAGAAGTAATGAAATTATATATATTTGTTATAAGCTCAGTGTCCTGCCCAATAATTTAAGACACCTAAAAACATTTGGAATGGAGAAATTTTACTCTATCTTTTCTGAACCCTGAAAATACCAAAATGCTCACACCTAAGTCTGACACGGGTGTAGAATCTTTTATACTGGGAATGGTTTCCTGTTTTTAATGTCAGTCTTTTTGCCTTCATGGCACAATTTAGTTCTGGATTCTATCACCTAAAATAAAAAAGACAAAAATCAAGTCCTCCACCTTGTTTTCCAGGAGGAAAGCATATCACTCCTGCAAACAGTGTATTATTTGACTTCTGGTAAAGTTAAGTCTCTGGTATCTGAAGCAGCCATTCTGAGTCAGTACTCACAGATGTCATCAGTTTCTCTTTCCCCCGGGAAATTTCCTTAGATCCAAGTTCTTCTGGCTTCATTCTCACAAGTTTTGCCAAAGAGATTTCTCCACGCAAAACACGACGGAAGAGTCCCTATAAAGAAACATCATTCATTCATTCATCCATTCATTCAAACAATATCTGTGTGTGTTAATGTGGAGGCTACAGAAACAACAAAGCAGCACAAGAAGCTCTGCCTGGAGGTTCAAGGACCACTGGACAAAAAACCAAAGCTTTCAATGGAAGGCTGCACTGCACAGAGCCCTGCAGAGGCGCGACCTCACCTGCCACCCAAAGCAGTCCCTTGAGAGCACGCACCAGGCCGCCCAGCTGAGAGCAAATGGAGGCACAGAAAACATGCGTTTCAAAGTCAAGCAAGGCCCATGTTGCACTGATTCTTCTTTAAAAAATAAAAAGTCACCTCCGCAGGAAAATCAAAATCATGTACACAATTTGGAATACAGGTCAGAAATATACAGTATTAGGAATACAGACAGGAAGAAATGACTTGTGCTGGGGGGCTGTTAACCACGCTGAGATGCAGAGTATCTGTCCCTGGTTCTACTGCACAGCTAAGAGCTCAGAGAGTGACACACAGGACCAGAAGACTGTGAGCCCTGGAGGCAGGAGGCAAGAGACTGTACCAGACATGCAGCTCAGCCTTCTCAGATTCCATTTCCATTTTCATTGCAGGAGAACAACCCCCACTCCACGGCTGCTATGAGGACTGAGCTGCCCTGCAGCACCCGTCGAAATGATGAGAACTGGAGGGGCTGCTCCTTATTATTACTGTGAAGTAGCCCAAATTGTCGGGCTCACTCAAGTGATGATGAGAGAAAAGAAAATAAGGCAGAAAAGGCTGTCTGTAGCCAGAATATGGTCACACCCATATTCTAGATTAAAGAATCTGTACTTTACTTTAGAGCAAATGAAGGGATGGGCATGTGATTTGGCACTGCAATGTTTAGAAGAGGCCAACCTGGTGAAATAAAGGATGAACTTCAGCCACTGAGATCACTGACAAGAGTCCACTTAAGGTAGGGAACAGAAAGATCCTCAAATAACACCAAGTACATGGGGGCATACAGAAGTGTCACAGAGGATAAAAATAGTTTTTAACTTTCATGGAAAGAACATAAATGTTGCAAATGCTCTTTGATGTATTACTGTGAAACTCAGCTAATAGAAAACAGACACCAAGTTTCCTTCTGCGTCAGGAATACTGCAGTACACAGAGACCACACACACCTGATTTTTAGGATCCTTGAGGTTGAACAGGAGGCTGCGGTATTTTCTCATGTAGCGAATATCTGTAACTTGAAACAAGTTAAACATTTCCTTCTCCAGATGAAGGGCGATGTTTCCTACTTCTTTCTCTGTCATGATTAAGTCATCACTGTCACTGACTCTGAATGGAATGAAAAAGAAACTACATAAAACCCTTGAATTTGGATACATTACATTTTTGAAACAGTGGGGCAATCTCAAAATGATCACGCCATACATGGAAGAGCTTCCACAGATAAAAGCCAAGGACAACAGCCCACCTTTTCCACAAAATCTCTTTCAAGGAGCATCTTATATTCTGCCGAATTTGTGAACTGGGCTGTGACTGGGCAGGGCTCCAGGTCCCAAGGTGTCCTGGGACTGGAGAGGCCACAGGAAGAGAAGTTGTTACTGGCTTCCCAATGGCTCCAACCAAAGCAGCAGATCTAGGGAACTGTCTGGAAGCTGCCGTCTGCCTGACAGCAGAAGTGCCACCTGATGGGGTGGCCGAGAGCCACAGCTTTTGGGAGATGGTGCCCTTGAA
Source organism: Cynocephalus volans (assembly GCF_027409185.1). Classification (NCBI taxonomy): domain Eukaryota; kingdom Metazoa; phylum Chordata; class Mammalia; order Dermoptera; family Cynocephalidae; genus Cynocephalus; species Cynocephalus volans. The sequence continues at coordinate 44,336,154 of NC_084463.1, read as the reverse complement.
GCTAGAGGGTGCCTTTTTAATGGCCAGTTTGGCTGCTGCCACATTAGCAAATGGAGGAGACATCTTTGGAGTGAGATGTCTTGGTGATGGTCGTTTGCCCACCAAGCAGCACGGGGAGGCTTTTCTCTTTGAGGCCGAGGCCACCGCTGCCTTCTCCTCTGCTCTTCCATCTGCCTTCCTGGCTGCAAGAGAAAGCGCAGGTGTGCGGGTGACACAGGAGAACAGGCTTCAAAGCATGCCCACCCTTAACTAGCAGGAGCTTACTAGGCATTACTGAATAGGATACATCTAGAAAAAAGGATTTTTAAAATCTTAAAATTCAGAAAAGAAGCATAATTAAGGGCTGTCAGCAGTATTTATTATAGACTATGGCTTATTTCAGATAGAAAAATGCTTTATTATTTTATTATGTTAAAGCTTTTACTTCGACCAACAAACTCCATAATCAAAGACTCAATTTACTCCTCAGTTGAGCTTTAAAACTGAAGGACAAACTTCATTTTACCAAAAAAACAAATAAAAATACCCTACATAGGTTTAGGATAGCACTACAGAATTCAAGTGCAATTTTCTTGTAAACTTGAGTTTCAAAACTCTTTTCAGGAAGGGTAAACAGACAAGTACTCCTTACATGCACATTCAACCCCGAGTGGACCTCTGTGGCAACCACATCTGAGCGGGGGGGAGGGGGGGTTCACATGCCACATTGTCCTACTAGACGAGTCACTTGTAGGTGATGCCATTAATGAAATATGGAAAGGTGAGAGGAATTTGCAAGATGGGGAAAGTCAATCATGTTTCCATACTAAGAATTGGCAACCAACAACATAATAATGTTGCTGTTTAAATGTCCCCCTTTAAAGCCTTCTAGTCATTATTCAATTAATGTGGTAAACAGTAAATTAGTGCTTTTAATTAAAACAAGGATTATAGTCAAAAGCTCAAAAAAAACCCTCAAAAGCCCCCAACTTGCACAAAAACCTTTACATGCCAGGAAAGAACCCATTGCATTATAATCCTATATAGTCCACCAGAACTCAAAGATCAGAACTGCAGCCCCTCAGCTAGGCAGGGGCTCTGGTGCAGACGGCATGTCAGTGGATGATGCTTATTTGGCAACAGTACATGAAAAAATGCTTAGCATCACTAGTCATCAGAGAAATTCAAATCAAAACCACACCGAGATATCATCTCACTCCAGTTAGACTGACCATTATTATTAAAAAGACCATTAATAACAAATGCTGCTGAGGATATGGGGAAAGGAGAACTCTGCTACAATGTTGGTGGGGCTGTAAATTAGCACAGCCACTATGGAAAACAGCAAAGAAGCTTCCTCAAATACAGACAGCACTACCATATGATCCAGCAATCCTACTACTGTATATATATCCAAAGAAATGGAAATCACTTCAAAGGGTTACCTGCACTCCCACGTTCACTGCAGCTCTATTTACAATAGCCAAAATATAGAACCAACCTCCGTGCCCATCGACAGATGACTGGATAAGGAAATGTGATACATGTACACAATGGAATACTACACAGCTATGAAAAATGAATGAAATTCTGCCATTTGTAACAACCTGGATGAGTCTGGAGAAAATTATGTTGTGTGAAATAAGCCAGACAAGGATAGATAAATACCACATGCTCTCACTTATAACTAGGTGCTAAGAAAGAAAGAAACATAGAAGCAAAGTAACAAAGAAACAGAAAAGACTACAATTCCTTGAACTTTCAGAAGGACAGAAGAAACTAACGGTTACTAGAGATGTGGGGATGGAGGGAGGGAGGGAGTTTGGGGCATGATGGATCAGGTAAAGGGCATAAAGAAAAATCACGATTTGTAATAATGAATATGCTAATAACAATATTTTTAAAAGTAAGACACTTTAAATACAAAAAGAATGTCATTATTGGCTTTCAAGAAAATTCCAGCTATGTGGATTACATTAAAAACCAGCTATCAAGCTAAATCCTTTATCAGAACAAATTTTGATATTTCGTCAAATTGGGAGGAGAATGCTGGTTTAGATATACAATATCTGGTTACTCCCAGCCTCATTTATTTGTCACTGACAACTCTGGGAGAGACAGAGAAAATGGCTTATGCAACTTGTAAAAAAAAACACAGACACACCCTCCACCACTAGCTTTAAATTTCTACACAACGATCGTGGGATCTGGTATTCTACCATATGTTTGTTTTAGTAAAGGAAATTTACTCATGATTTCAATGCAATGTTCTTCTGGAGCCAATGCCAGAATTTATCCTTGAGGACACATGTACTCCTGGATCCATTTCACACTGTGCCTGGCCACCTGTGTGGCACACACACATGAGCGGGAGGACAAGGCTTTCAGATGGGGAACTCACACAAGCAATTATCTGGGTTTACATCTGCAGGCTATTAAGGTTTTCCTTTTCAACTTCCACAGCTAGAATTAAACTGCAGAAATCTGTTTTCTACTTAAAATCTGTTCACATCCCAAATGTTTTAAGTTACTTTACAAGACTTTAGGGAGTCCAATATACTGGGAATTGTGTCTGTAAATATAAAGACCAGGCACTTCCATTCCAAAATTGTAATAAAGCACAAATACGTTAGAAAAGAATTTTTAGCACACTTCATGCCTTGAGTAATGGGGGGTAAACAGTGGAAACAAAGAGAGGCAATATGGAAGCAAACAGATATAATAACACAAGAGAAACACCATTTTCTTGGGGAGAACTAAAAAGCAAACTGTGTCTGTAAACTAAGGAAATTATACAGAAATCCACCCCCCCAAAATTTACAAAAATTGCATGTTAATCGCATCACCTTGAGAATGTGAAGGATAATTTAACAGGCAGGGCACCTCCTTAAGCAGCAGCAGAGAGCTTCCTGCACAGAAAGGCCCAGTTCACTGAGCAGCTATACCTGTGCCCACACACCGAGGGCAGCACCAGCCATGTGGGAGCAGAGGATGTTGTCAAGGCCACCTCCACAAGCAGCAGCAATGCTCAGCTCTACACCACAGGACTTCTCACAATGTACACAGTCACACAGACTGGAAATGGACCCGATATCAGCCTCAGGACCCCCGCCCCCTGAAAGCATTTCTGCAGCCAGTCAGGGAGACAAGGGTCTTCATGGGGTGCAGTTATGATAGGCTGTGTGCATGCTGCCCCCTCCCACTATTCCTGTCAGGACTCAGAGGATGTGCCCTGCTACCAAAAAGTCAGAGATGTTTGGTGGGAGAGAGAGGCAGAGGCACATTGAACTTGAATTATTTTACCCATGACCCTACTCTCCTCCCAATCATCATTTGGAAAAATGACATTTCTGGGGAAACAGAAAATGATCACAAGCAAGTAGCTAAAATGTATGTCCCTTATAAATTTTAGATATCAATCAATTTCAATTTTGAGATGTAGAGATGTGCTGGGAAGGTTAATTAGCCATATCAGTGTCAGTGAAAAGCTGATGGAAGAAGTGGGAAAGGCCAAAGGAGAAAACCTATGAGTACAGAAATTACCCTCTCTGATCTGGACTTCCATCCATCCCTGTCCCCCCTCAAAAAGTGAGTGAAGTAGGAGATTACTTCCCCATCTTTTCCTCTCTCCAATGTGCACAGTCTCCTCAACCCCCACACTTGGAGTATTGGGGTCAGCTCTCCAATTCTGGTCAACACAGAGAAAAACTAACTGAACTGAAATTAATCATCCAAATTATCTCTTCTGTGGTTATTTATACCCCCCAGTTTTTCTTTCCTTTACTGTTAAGTGCATATAATCAATTTAATTAAAGCATTTTAGCAGAATGTTAAAAAGTGACTGCTCCAATCCCTTTCCCAGATATGAGATACTTATTTTAACATCTGTTCATTGGCTCTAAAAGTGCTGTTTTGCATAGGTGCTATAATTGGATGAACATATGAGACATGCTATTTGCTGGCTTCAAATTCTCAGCTCAAACAAGCTAAGGTGTATGGAGATTCATTATAACACAGTAACAGGTTAACTCAATTGGGATTCCATTTCTTACGTCTTGGGCTGCTTACATAACCAAAAGGAATTACTTTTTTTATATACATATATAGACCACAATAGATCTAGCACCTACCTACAGAAGTACCGCCCCACCAAGTGATGTGTTCAAAGGACAATAAAAAGGAAAACACAGAACACATTTATAATCCTGAAATCTAGGGCTATTTAATCTTTTTGGTGTTTATTTTATAAGGCACAAAATGCACTATGAACACCATAAATAAGAACTGATTTGACCATAGTTTTATGATAGAATAAAATGTATCGGATGGATTGAATTTAAATTTTTAATTTAACGGTGCAGCATTAGTCTCAGAAACAAGATGCATGATCGAATCAACAAGCTGCATGATCTAATCGGGTTTAATGGATCTATTTGGAATATCCTCATTACATTAATTTGAAATGTATGCCAGGGTATGACCTTCAATAGTCTGATCTTTCATAATAGCTTAAGAAATGAGCCAGGAAACCAGTCACACTTAGAATTCTCAGCACTTTCTCTTTAGTGAGGACACCCTGCGGTTCCACATGGGCAAGCACACCCCTCACTCACTGTGGGATCTACAGAGCAGCAGTAAATGCCCTTCAAAATTCAAATGCATGTTATCTGGGTGTGTACTATATGAGTAGGACATGAAAAAACTCCCACCTGTCCAGTCAGAGTTAAACTTAACTCCTGAAAAGCATACCTAAGTTGAATACGAGATGCAACACTAATTTGCAGAGGTTCACAGAACATATAAAAAAAAGTGCTGATTTTATGTGCTGAGATTGGATCATGTGGGAAAACTTAAGTTTTATATGGGCTGTAAGAAGACTAACTGATGTTTGGACAATGAGGAATTTTAAATGCTGGGCAGTCTATCTATTCATATTTTGCTGAAGACAATACAAACGCTTATCAGAGCCTGATAAGGAAAACAGATTTAAAAACTTAATCATCAAGGTGAAACACTTACTAATGAGGTTTGTACACCTTTTTGGAAAACACGGACTGGAAGTCCCAAGAGATTAGAGATAGATCCTCAGTGTCAGGAGGCATCTTGCACATGGGCATTCCCTTCCAGCACTGATGGTGCAGCCAGTGTTTATGATCAGCATTAAAACACAACTGCAACCCCCAGTCCTGGACAGGCTCAGGAAATGGCTGTCTGGAAAGAGTGGGAGGGGTCTAGGAGGCCAGCCCCCAGGTGATACATACGCTTGCACAACAGTGATGATGAGACAGTGGAAGTCTTTTCCAGCTTTACTGCACTGTAATTCTGGTTGCTTGCCCAGGACGGCATGCTGCTTTCACAAGTTGTCTCCTTCCCGAGGGATTTGCTCCTAGAAAAAGCCACCACCGCCTTCTTCACTGTGCCTTCTTTTTTTTCTGGAGCTGGTCTCTCGTGCAGAGAAGAGCTTTTAATGCCTCCCTGGATAATAAGTAAAACCCCAATTATTAAGAAGGCCAGAAAGTACACCTCCACTTCATTTCACTGAGCAAGAAAGGTCATAATCCTATACCTTCTTTGGGTCATCTACCCTGAGTCTGCACACCACATTTGCCTAGCAGCAGTCTGGCTACCTTTGCACATTGAGCTAACACTTAGCACTCCCACCTCTTATTCAGGATTCCAACTTTTTGAGTGACAAGAAGATCCCTGACACAGGACCCCCTTTAACCTTGCTGAGGTATGAAAGCAGTGACACAGGATGCACGAAGAGCACAAATGATGTTTCTTTATCCTCTGCCAGGCCCAGGGCATGCTTGGTGCAGCCATTTTCCTCCTGGGTGCAGCAGCAACCACTTCTTTGTCAGTTCTATGCTTTAAAACTACCAACTTTAAAAATTAAGTCACCTAAAAGTAAAATAAGCATTTGAGAATAATCAAGAAAACTCTCCAAACAGTGTTAGTTACACTTTGCTTGTCATAAATGTAACATCAACCTGAGCCCCAGGACAGGCCTGAGAGAAGAACATGTGATTTCCAGCAATCCCTGAATTCTCCCCAAATTCCACAGAGTACCAAAGGCAGCCTCATCCACCTGGAAGCAGGCAAGAAGCAGAGCATGCCTGGAGTCCAAGGCAGGACCTGAGGGCAGCATCTCCTGCCTGGAAGCAGACACGGAGCACACTAAAAAACCCCTTCCACATGGGTGGGCCACCACAGCCACTACCACAGCCATGGCTGCTGCAAAAGCAGCTCAAGACCACCACAGTATCACAGCTGTCACGCAGACAGCCTACCAGATACCTAATGGCATTGACACCAGTGGAGTGTGGAAAAAGAAGAGTACAGCCTTCTCTTCAAAGCCCACTCCAGAGTAACAGAAGAAGCAGCAACTATTCTCTAACAGATGACCAGACATAAATATAGAGATACTAGAAATATGAAAATCCAAGAAAATATGACACCACCAAAAGAATACAGTAACTCACCAATACCAGACTGTATATAGCAAGAAACCCTTGCAAGGACATAAGGGGTATTATGAGCAACAATCTTAAAGGAACTCCCTGACATAAGAGAAGACTCAGGCAACATAAAAAAATGAGAAAAAAAATCTATGATATAAGGGAGGAAATTTACAAAGAGATTAATACCTTATAAAAGAATGATCAGAACTCATGGAACTGAAAGATTCACTCAACGAAATAACCCAATGAATAGCCTTAAGCAGCAGGATAGAACAAGCAGAAGAAATGATTTCTTATCTTGAAGATGAGCTTTTTAAAAATTACCCAGGCAGGAAAAAAAGAAAAAAGAAAGAAAGAAAAGAAAAAAAACCTTTAAAAAAGGAAGAAAATCTAAGAGAGCTACAAGGCAACCTTAGGCACACAAAAATTCAACTCATGGGTGTTCCAGAAGAGGAGGAGAAATGAAAAGGCATGGAAAACCTATCCAATGAAATAATAATGGTAAACTCCCCAGGAACAGGGAGAGACATGGACCTCCAGACCCAGGAAGCTCAAAGATCCCCAAACAGATTCACCCCAATAATCCTCTCCAAGACACACAGTAAGTAGTCAAACTGGCAAAGCTCAAAGACAAAGAGAATATTTTAAAAGAAGCAAGAGAAAAGCATCAAGTCAAGTCACCTATAAGGGAGCCCTTATCAGACTAACAGCAAACTTTTCAACAGTAACTCTGCAGGACAGAAGGAAATGGGATGACATACTGAAAATACTAAAAGAAATAAACTGCCAGAGAAGCACAACATATCCTGTAAGGCTATCCCTCAGAAATGAGAGAGAAATAGTGTATTTTCCAGACAAAAATTGTGGGAGTTTACCACCATGTCACCAGCCCTGTAAGAAATCCTCAAGGGAGTCCTACACCAGCAATTCAAAAAATAGTAATCACCCATCTTACTAGCCATAGTTCTGTTGAAACTGCTTCTTACAAAATTCAGTCGTGGTAGGTGATGTGTTTCAAGAAATTTATTCATTTCATCTAGATGATCTAATTTGTTGACCAACAATTATGCATAGTATTCTCCTATAACCCTTTTGATTTCTGTAAATTTCATTGTAACGACCCCTCTTTCATTTCTGATTTTAGTTATTTGAGTTTTCTTTTTTCTTAGTCTACCTAGACAAAGGTTTGCCAATTTTATGGATCTCATCAAAGTACCAACATTTACTTTCATTGATTTTCCCTACATTTTTTTCTATTTTGTTTCATTTTCTATACTCTAATTTTTATTATTTACATTCTTTGCTTGGTCTGGGCTTAGTTTGCTCTTCATTTTCTAGTTTCCTGAGGTGCAAAGGTGATTGCTGATTTGAGATCTTTCTTTTTTACTAATATATGTATTTATATTAAATAAACTTCTCTTTTAGCAAAAAATAAAACATAAGTAAATAAATAAAAACAGGTAAGCTATGGAGACAGTAAAAAGACCAGAGGTTATGGAGGAGGAATGGATGAATAGGTAGAGAGGATTTCAAGGCAATGAAATTCTGTGACAGTATCATGGTAGACACACATCATTAAACATCTGTCCAAACCCACAGAATACACAAAAAAGTGTGAACTCTAATGGAAACTGTGGTCTTTGGATGACGATGATGTATAAATCCTTTTCATTAACTGTAACGAATGTACCACTTTGTTGGGCAATGTTGCTAATGGGACAGGCTACACATGTGTGGGTCAGGGGTATACATGGGAAATCTCTGTACTTCCTGCTCAATATTGCTGTGAACCTAAAACTGCTCTAAAAAGTAAAGTCTATTAAAAATAAATGAATAAAAATAATAAACAAACAATCTTGTGAGTGAGGTCTCAAATGAAGAACACAGACTTGTCCAGAGCTCACCTCCCTCCCAACTGCCCTGTTTGTCTACTCTCTATACAAACTCCATCGGGTGACTACCAACTATTTTATTCAAGACTGCTGCCAGTGTCCTGAAGTCTTATGTTCTCCATGCAGCAGTGAGTTAGCTGCTTTTGCTTTACTGCATTTATATGACTGAATTTCAGCTAATGGGTTATGAAAAAAAAATAGGTGGAAAAGGTGGAAGACAAAGGTAAAGGTGATACTATCTGCAGTACATCTGTATCTGCTTTCCCTTACATTCTACAAATAAATAAAAAAACAAGTCTCAGGGGGAAACACTGTTACACAAATTTTGCTCCAATTGTTCAAAGGGTGGTCTGAGTCAACTTACCTGAACACTATACTGTGCAAGACGGAGCTTCTCTGGCTTCATCTTGATCTTCTCCTTAGGTTTTGGCTTCTGTTCTTTGCCTGAACTTAAGCATTTCATAGTAGCTGCAGCATGTTTAAGAATGCGGTCCTTGCTGCAGTAGGCCAGGTTGGGCTGCACCACAGTGGAGCGCCCAGGTCTGGTACACCTGGAGGTGCCTGGAGCCTCTACCACCTGCAGAGCAAAACAGGGAGCTTCAGACAGTGTGCTTGCCAATTTCTGCAGTTAAAATGCTGTGTAAAATCACTATGTGTAGTACCAAGCTCACTGTTTTTAATTAAGAGATGTCAATAATATTTTTAATATGAATAAAATCTTATCTTTACTTATTCAAACTACATGAGTGTATTTCCCCGAGGCAAGGTATTCACATTTTAACTGTCCTTCAAACCATCTGTGGTGGGCAGAACTCTAAGGTGACCCTTAGGACACCTGCCGCTGGTACATATGCTCTGTATAATTCCCTCCATCTTGAGCATGAGCAAGGTCCATGCACACGATGAGACTTCATACCTACAATCAGGTTCTGCTATAGGGCAAACGTGCAGTAATTGCACAGGTAAGCAAGGTCCCAAATGAGATGACCAGAAAGGACCCTTAAGAGAGAAACTGGCCTTTCCTAAAGAGAGGAGACTCCATTGCTGATTGTGAAATAAGCTACCCTGCTTTGGGAAGGCCAACCAAGTTTAGGATCTGAGTACAGCTGCTAGATAAAATACGGGACACAAAACTAAATCTGGATTTCAGATAAACAAACAAAAAATATTATATAAGTATGCCACAAAAATTGCATGGGACATACTTATATACTGAACAGCATGAGGGATTCTGGAAGGGGATCTGTCCCCTGCTGAGCCTCTGATGAGACAAGAGTCACAGCCTGACTGCAGTCCTGTTAAGATCCCAATCAGAGGGCCCAGTGAAGTCATGCCCAGGCTTAAGAACAACAGAAACTGAAACCATAAATGTGTGATGTTCTAAGCTAAGTTTGTGGTAGTGTGGTATACAGTAACAAAAACCTAATACAGCACAAGATGTACACTTGGTTGCTTCTGTGTTGATGGTCAAGACTAAAATACACATGAAGGCATCCCTCAAATGTACTTAAGTGAAAACTTATTTCTCAAATTAAATAATTAACATAGTTATTTTTCTTCCACAGAATCTGTTTTACTTAGAATAAAGTTTTATATAAGCTTAAGTAAAACACATTGACGATAAAGATGAAATGGAGAAATTTTCCTATTAATTTTTCTTAATGACTGTGATATTAACAGTAGTGTCATATTTCCATTTAGTCAGTCTTAATACTTTCATGGCACATTTATTTAAATGGCTCAGTCCTTGCACTTCCACCTTGCAGCTAACAGTGCAAGAGTGTTCATAAGGCAGAGATGCTTTGAGACACAGCAACCTCAAAGCCTCCTGTTTGGTTGGCCCCAGTTAGAGGACAAGCTGCCAGGGTAGGGGTGGGCCAGGGACTCAGGAAGGCCCAGAGTGAAACATGCTCTGAGTCATGTCCCCTCATGGGCACTGGAATGGAGATTATGAGCATGTGACATCTCTCCTCAACAGCAGAAGCTGACATATGTGGAAAAAATGAAGAATCACAGTCCCAGAGGGACATAAAAACCAGGTAGGAAGGAGTGTCAAGGAAATAGCCACAAGGCAGAGAAATGACACACTGAGCCAAGAATAGTGAGGGTCAGACTGATGCAGTCACCAAGACCACTCAGGGCTTCCCACACCAAGATGGCAAAAGAACCACAAGGCAGCTCGAGATGGTGTGTGTGGGTGGACAGGAGGGCACACGCATTTCAGCCATTCAAAAACAATGCTGCTGATACACATAAAATACATAAGTAACATCAAGAACATGGAAATATAAGAGATTGTTAAGAATTAAGTGCACAACAGCTGATGAGGTAGGTACAGATGCTTGTCCAGATGGTGTGGGCAGGAGATGGGGGCAGAGCTCAGGAAGCCCCACCCAGATGCAGCACCTGTCTTGGTAGAAATTAGCTTATTTCAAGACAGAAACTTTCCCAACCTTGATATTTCTGCCAATAGCAAGTCTGGAACCCATAAGTTCATCCCCTTAATGTTTACCTCAGTAGGCAAAATACTCACAGGCTGGCAAAGCTTGAGTTTCTTCTTGCCACTTGGATTTGCAGCTTTCTCAACTCTCCTCTTTATCTTTTGGTCTTCACTAGATTTTTGCTCCACTGTTCCTGTACTTGTAAACTCTGTGTCATCAGCATCTCCAGGTCTAAATTTAGTTTCCTGATGGTCTGTGGTTTCTGCCTTAGTCTCATCCTGCACTTGCAGAACGGTGCAGTTTGGGCAGATATAATCTTCCCTGTTCCTTTCCAAAAGCCTTCCTCGAGCCTGAGAAGCGCCCCCAGAATTGCCACAAAACCGTTCTTCACATCGGTCACAGCAACTCATAAACCTGAAATCATAAAATAATGATATTAGGAATGGGACGTGATGGACAAACACTTACTTTCGACAAATTAAGAAGTCCAATAGGTTTTAACATTCTATTGCTTAGAAAATGCAAATGTACATAAAAGTACAGAGAACGGAACAAAGAACACATATGTCCCTCTACTGATTTTACTAACATTCAACTAAATTTGTGTATCCTTTTTTGGCTGGAGTGAACTATAGGCTTTCCAGGCATTGTACCCTAACTACTTCAGTATATGTCTCCTCAAAACAGCAGTGATGCCTTTGTCCCACCAACAAGCCAATAGAGATTCCTTAACACCAAAGTCTAGCGAAGACTCTGAGCTGCCCCCATGTCCACACTGGGGTTCCACCAGTCTGCACCTGGCCCTCTGCTGTCTCCCAAGGAACAGTCTATGGGAGCACTCTCTGACAGATTACTGAGACCACGTGTGGGGTACTCGGCAGCCACTGGCTGCACATGGCTGGGTGGGGGCAGGGAGCTTCTCACCTCCTCCCATGCTCATCACTTTGACTATAAACAGCCACATGTTGGGTGGCTACCACAGGGGAGGGGTGGCTCTAGGCTGGCCTTTCATTCCTTTTTTGATAATGATGAGTTCGTCTTTTTTGAATAAACAAATTATTCATCCAGCCTAGCTTTGTAACATTTAAAATCAAAACAAATATAAACACTATTTTCACCACCCGGATTTCTTTTAAAGCTGGGGCAGCCCATCCCTGTCCTCCCATGACCCACCTGTTGTTACGAGGCTGGAGACACATGCGGTCCAGGGTGTTGGGGTTGTGCAGCTCACATTCAGGCTTAGGCTTGCCCGAGTCCCTGCTCTCTTCACCTTTCACTTGCTGAGCTGCTGTCCTCTCCCACTGACTCTCTTGGTCATCGGTCACTGCCGGGGACACAACCCTCTGGACAGTCTCTGGCTCTTGCTTGCTGGGCAGAGCATTCTCGACAGTATTTCCTGCCTTGACATGCACAGTGTCTGTGGGATTCTCCTCCCAATGCTTCTTTCTTAGCTGATTCTGGATGCCTTTCAGGGGCCTGTCAGGTGGCTCTTGCTCTCGCTTTCCCCAAAGGCGATTCTGAAGCTCCATCAAAGTCAGGCCATCATTGTCATTGTCGGAAGTGTCCTCCTTTTCCTTGCTTCCTCTGGCCTTTCCAGAAGAGGCAGGTCGCTCCTGTACACTCAAGGAACCAGAGTGGGGGCCACTTTTCATCTCAGAGGTACTTCCTATCCTCCCTTCCAAGGCAGTTTCAACATCTGGGACTGGACAAGACATTGGCTCACTGGAATCTTCAAAGGAGACATGAGCGTTCTTCCTTCCTCGGCGCTGAACTATTGTGAGGGATTCCTCCACTGGCTCGATGCACTGTGGCCACGTCCCACTGCGTCCCAAGGCCAGGCTGTGCTGCCGTGGGGGCTGCTGCCCCTGTGAGCCTGCCTCCACATCTCCCACACTCTCTCGCTTAGCAACAGTTGTTCTTCCGAATCCCTGGGTTTTGATGAAGGCTTTCCTTGTGGGTTTGATCATCTCAGGTGCGTCCTCACTGCGCAGGTCACCTTTACCTTCCATACCTAATGAGAAAATGTAATCACATCATGACCAGCAAGCCACTGAGCAAAAAGATGACACAACCTCAACCACACACAAGAGGGAGCACAACCTGTCTAACTGTAAATAAGAACAGGATGAAATGGAACAATCCTCTACCTACAAGATGTGGGACTGTGCATGAAGTAAGCCCTGTTGACCAGTGTTTCATGAAGTGTGGCACGTGAAGTGTGGCACATAAGATGATTTCAGGAGACTCATTAAGGAAACTTTAATAGTTACATATGTAATGTTTGGTAGGAAAAAACAGTCAGCAACTCAAATGTGTCCTGCTGCCATTTACCTGCTAAGGACAGGGCTTTACAAAACAGGGATCAGGGAACAAAGGAAATAAGCTCCAGCACAAGTTTGGTAAAGACAGGATCACAGAGTGAGGTTGACAGACAGCCAGCAAGGGGACTGGCCATATCTAATTGGCTCTGGAGTCCTAGGCTGCAGACCACCCTGCTGGAGATTACATGTAGGGGAGAGGACCAGCTGAGCCCTGGCCTTTAGCTGCCCTGACCCAGGACCAGGAGGGATGCTGCTCTTGGACCTTCCATACCAGCCTTCCTGCTGGCTGAACTCTGAGTGATCCTCTTGGGTGCCATGTGGGAGAAGCACTGCTTAGATTCCACAACGTTGAGAGATAAGAAACAGGCATTGTTTTAGTACACTGAGTTTCTGGGATATTGTCAGCAGCAACAGATAACTGAGACACTTAGAAAATATGAACCTAGGCAATAGCTTTAAAGTATAACACTTTTCTCTATTTTTTTCACTTTCTAATAGGTTCTAGAGGATCATGTTTGTGAAACTTTTGCTCTTGTTTAAAACAACAAAACCTGAAAAACAGTACATACCATGAGAATTCTTTTCCAAGCTGTCCAGCTTTAATCACATTTAAATGCTAATGATTCTGGTTTCTGCCATGTTCCACCTGAGGGAACAGACAGGTATTAAATGAAAACCTTAAAAACATAAAACACACAACTTAAGATCACTTGCAACCTAAATTTTTCTTTTTGCTTCCATCTAAATGTTGTCACTTCCCAGTTTCCTATCCAGCTGTAGGTGCTGCCTGACTGCAAACCTGACCCACACACTCCTCAGTCACCCAGAAACTGCTGAGGCATGGACCACACCCCTTCCTTTACGCCCCAACATGGCTAAACTAAACCAGGCACCAACACTGACCCTGCATCAGCATGGAAACCCCAGGCCCCCAGTAGTGTGCAGAGGATCCTCTGTGATGGTGGCAACACAAAGGGGGGCTTACCATGCCAGCTGGGGACACTGGGCAAATCACACTGAGCTGCTCTCATCTAGGAGGCAATGCTGACCTGAAAAGGTCATAGGTTTGAAATGTGAGAAATAACACAAAAAGCAAAGACATGCTCCTTATCAGTACATACAGCAGAGCTGTTACTATACTACAGTATACTACATTATACTTGTAATAGATAATTATAATACAACGCTAAATTACAATTGTTTATTCATTCTTGCTAAATATTTTACTTTTTGGGAAACACTTTCTTTGCTTACACAAATCAGCAAACTTGCAGTAAATTTGATAGACATTTTAAAAGAAAGTCAAGTCCCAATTTTCTTATAACACTTTGAATTTCTACTAAAGACGCAGTCTGAGGAGCCTGCACCAAGAAGGGCATGTGGATGCAGTACCTCTACCGCTGGGACCTGCCTCTGTGGGGAAAGCTTTCTGTAGGAGGAATAAAGGGACGCTGTGAATCAAATTCTTTTTGTTTGTTTCTTGGGTGGCTGGCCGGTAAGGGGATCCAAACCACTGACCTTGGTGTTAGCATGTAAACCTAATTCTTAACAGATGATTTTCAAATGAAAACTTTGGGCAAAAGTTTAGAATATTTCAAATAAATATGAATGTTCTATTATGTCAATCTCCTTACAAATGAATCCCACTTTATTAACAGAAGACACAAACTTATTAAGTTAAAATTTAGTTATTACCATTTAACAGTACTGATACTTTACAAACCTAATAATGAAAGCTTGGATACTTTTTCTGCAGGAATCCTAAATACAAAACAAAAAACAAAAAGCAAACAAAAAAACCCCCAAAAACCTAGCTGACAAAATCTCTTGGTTCAAGTAGACAGCCAGGCCTCACAACACCGTTGTTGTTGGTCACTGTTCACAAGTAACAGGATTCATATTTTCAACATCTCACTTTATCTAGAGATACTAAAAGAAAATTAAAAAATAATTTTTTATAACTCTTAAATAACTGTAACTAAAGCCACATATCAGTAGTTTTAAAATAAAAAGGCACTACACTTTCCAAGTGATCTTATATTTGAATGTACATTATGTTACCCACAAATACATCTGGGGAGTTGGAAAAAAGCACATAACACCCTCTTTAAGGACTTTATCACAGAAAGGCAGATATTACCAGTACACTCAGAGAGAAGGGACTTAGAGAGGCCGGGAAGGAGCGGACAATCTTGGGTTTGCCCAGGGGGGCTGGCAGAGGCACAGAAGATGAAGGCTCAGAGGTCAGCCATCAGACATCTCCTTCTTTCCAAGTATAAGCCTGCTTCAGAGGTGAACTCAGCTCAACAAAACCCAGCACAGAGCAGAGAAACACGAACAAAAGGTGAAAAGGCTGAACAAAATTGTATATGAATGTAACTATTCAAAAACTCATAATATTGTAGCTATGTCATCATTTTAATCAAAAAACTAAGAAAATCTTTAGAAGATTAATGTTTACAATTACTAAACATCAATGTGGCACAGTTAATCTATGTGTACTTAGATAACATTTCTCCTTCTAGATGCTCTTTCAATAGTCACACCTAAACACTCACTTGAGATGCTTTTCTTTCTAGGTAGGACCTGAATATCTACCTTTTTCTAGCACATCTGCCCCAGAGCCCACCCTCCTGAGCAGTGCTTACCACCTCATACCTTCTCACCTGCTCCAGCTGCCACCTCTAACTGTGGTCTCCCTGGTGACCTCGGAACAGAGAGGAAAACATTCTGCCTCATCCTTTTAAAGAGACGGTGACCATTTAGTGTTCATTGATTAGCCCAATGACATCATCATGGTCACATAATCTCTTCAATGTAGTAAACCTACCCTCAAAATGCCTGCTTCAAGAATTCAGAAACTACCTGGAAATACATTTTTATATTTCACAAGACTGAACATTTATAAAAGCAATGTTCTCAGGAATGAAAAACCAGTTTTAAAAAATCAAATTCTGTATTAATCTGAAAACATGTTTATGGATTTAAGTTCTGAATAATCAGAAAAAATATAGTTATTTCTGTTAAGTAGAATGAGATAAAGGACATATTCAGAACAGATGGGATCATTCCACATATGCAAAATTGATATCTTTTTATAATTTCTTCAACACTGGGAATCTAATATAAAATTTCAGTTAGCTTGTGAAATAAAAACATATGTATACCAAGGCAAAGTAAAACAAAAAATTGTTAAATTGCTAGCACAACTTAGAATTAGTGTATCACTCTACCCACTACCCAGCACATTACATGGGGAACATGGTCAATCACACCATATTAACACTTTTTTTCTCAATAGGAAGAGAAAGGTGGGATTCTCTGAAACTGGGAAAGTAAACAAACTGTAGGGTAACACTGAATGTACTGAATTTAAAATTATCTTTCTACATTTCTAAGCACAAATTTCTTCTCAGCTGAAAACTGCTCTACTTCCTACTAACTAGAAGTTGGGATGATGCTATGGAATCTAAGGTTAAATATTATGTATGCATACATTTGTGCGTGCATGCGTGCGCATGCACACATGCATGCAGAAACCTGGACTGCCACAATGGAGCCTATTGTCCAGGCCCAGGACTTGAAGCACTGGGAACCTCTCCCCACTCCACCTCCCAGCCTGAACCACCTTGGCATTTGAATATTCCAGCCCTACCCTGACTTCCTTCTGGTAGACCTCTATACCAGAAGTGGGAAATGTGGAGGAACACACTGCATCTGGCCAATAGGAAACACCCTCTGCCGATTGCAAAGATGTTCTGGCCAATGACAGAGGCCTGTGTATACATGCTGCTCTCCACTAACTTCCAGCCTTTTAATATAAAATGTTTGCTACATTGAGGCCTCTAGATGTAAAGAGGTTACCAATGTATGATAAAGTAAAGTTAAAAGTGTCACCTCTTGTAAATGTCAATTTTTTTATTGTTTTGAACCCTAAGGCTATATTAAATAAAGTGATAAAAGTGGACATTATTGATTTGTTCTCAGGCTTTAAGGTAAAGCATCTAGTCTTTCACCATTAAGCATGATATTAGCAATACTTTTATATAGGCACCCTTTTACAGGTCTAGAAAATTCCTTCCTATTCCTAATGTGCTAGGAATTTTATTATAAATGGATGTTGGATATGTGAAATATTTTTGTGTCAATTGAAGTAATGTTTTTGTTGTTCTTTAGTCTATTATACTGTGTATTGTATTAATTGACTTTTGAATGTTAAGTCAACATTGCGTTTGTGAAATACTCTAATTTGGTCATGGTGTTGGTCATTTTTATATATTCCAGGACACAGTTTGGTAAAGTTTTTAAAGGACATCTGTGTCTGCATTCATTAGGGATGCTCATTCATATCATACCTTACATGTGATGCTTTTGTCTGGCTCTGATATCAACATAGATCTCATGGAATGAACCGAGGAGGGTCCTCTCCTAATTTTTTTTTTTTGTGAAAAAAGGGGTTGTGAATAATTAATATTGATTCTTCTTCATATTTTGTAGAATTGATCATGCAAGACATCTAATTCTATGTTTTTCTTTGTAGAAAGATTTTAAAAATTATTTCAATTTCTTTACTTGTTGTAGGCCTAACTATATGTATTCCTTAAGTTTACTTCAATAATTTGTGCTTATCAAGTAGTTATGTCTCATGTGTCATATTCCATGTTTCTAAATTTTCTATACTGTTGTCATAGAAGGTTCAGGAAGTGCAACATAAAAGAATGAAGCTTTGGTGTGAATAATGAATGACCAAAAGTTTCTTCTGATATAGGATGGAGAATATGACTATAATTACTGTACTGAATACTCATATTTATTTTGTGAGTCAAACAGTTATTAAATCTAAAGGAAAACAGTGAAGCATTCCATTCGACTTCGAATTTCATCAAGATAGCACATTAGCCTACCTCTGTTTTTAAATCAGTATTTACACACATCAGAGAAGCAAATTTTAATAAAAACAGATACAAAATAATTTGGTAAATGAAAAATAAATAAAATTTGACAAATCAGAGTATTTACTTAGCCCTCCCAATGTTAGAGCTAAGAGTTTAAAATGTATAACAAAAAGATTCATGGAAAATGACAAAACTGACACATTTATAATCATATTAAGTGACATTACTACCATTACAGAAATAAAAAGTTTTGGTATACAACTAAATTAACATTAAAAATGACAAATAATTTTATTACAAAGTTTGACTAATTAGGCATGGAGAAAAATTGACAGCATTTTTTACTAGTAAGCAGAGGTTACATATTATATTCCAATATTAGAAGAAAAAATTTAAATAGCCAAGTTTTAGGTCTAAAATATTATTAATTTTATGAAAGCAGAAATCTAACAGGTTACATTTTTAGGCAGTATAAAATAAAAACAGATACTTTAAGTTGGAACCAATAAGTAATATCGAGCCACACGCAAATTTTATTTGACTAATATTATTAATTTATAAATCAAATGAAAAATCCAAACACATTATTTTTAGAGTTGGGGACATGATAATAAGGAAGGATGTTGATTGAAGCCAGAAGCCCTGAATTCAGGTAAATAGTTGGATGAATATGAGCTTAACATAACAGAAAAACAGTAAAATTGGCTGTATCCACGTTGGTACTGTTATAAATTTGTGTAAAACCTAAAATTAACTTTTCGTTATTGAAAAATAAATTACCTCTCACAAATTGTTATCACCACATGGTATATTTGGGAGAGGGGATGTTCCAAATTAAGGAACTTGGGATGTCTCATCAGATGCTGTTGGGTGCTGCACAATATCTACATGAAATATTTTACTCATGTGTACCCTGTGGATATTTGTGCTTTTAGGGAAAATGTTATGTATTCCCAAAATTTTTCATGTATACAATTAAAAGTCCTCAAGAAGCTTCAAGAATTCTTAAAATGCTAAACAGAGTTAAAGGAAATTATGAGAACGTCACAGGAGCAGAAGTAAATCCAGAGAACAATCTAGAATAATCACACTAAGAAGACCTTCCTTCAGATACTGACTGATCACAAAGATGTCAAATCCATGTGGATTTCTAACTTGTCCCCAGGAAAATTGAATAAACAAAAAAATAATGTGATTGCAGCCATCCTCAATGTGACATTTCAAAAAATTGTGAACCAGATTAAAAACTATAATGAACCCAAGAAAATAAGGACAAAGTATTGGAAAAAAATATACACAAAAGCTATGCATATTGGGATTATGTTTTGAAATTTTAAGCAAATACAATTTTAAAAAAAGAAAATCAATGTTAATTTTTGTGAAAATTGGAAACTATAAAATTTAAAAGAATATTTGAAAAAAAGCAAAATAGAAAATACACAGTATACAAACATATCCAGTTAATAAACAATGTACAGGTTAGCTATTAAATTAAACTAGGATGATGAGAGGTTTAGTGAACTAGAATATTGAGCAGAATTAATATAGCTACAACAGTAAAGTGACAGTTCATAAAATACAAATATAATTATACATAGATGAAGACTAAAAGTAAAACGCACCTAATTGTTTGGATAGAATGAAAATAATAATAATAAAAATAATCAAAAACATGGTGATTTACAAATTTTTAAAAGATAACCAGACATAGATCTTTGAATTTTTAAGTGCAGCATTTCAAAGGAGAGTTTTAAAAACCTTAACAGAAATAATAGTCAAGATTTTTCACAGTAAAAGGAAAAAAATCTTATAAGAAGTGAGAGAGAGAAAATCTACAAAGTGAGATAAATTTAAACACTTTCACAAGGAAAAACACTGTGATATTTGATACCAATAGAGGCTTCTTAAGATTATCCTTCAAAGGCTGGCGGGTTACTTCACTTGGTTAGAGTGTGATGCTGATAACACCAAGGTCCACGTTTTGATCTCTGTAATGGCCAGCCACCAAAAACAAACAAAAATGTTTTCTTGTATGAAAGTTTGAGAATCACAATGAAAGACTGAGAGCCACAATATAGGAATATCCACTTATGGCGGATACTGAACTAAAGGAATCACATACTCCTTGGCAGCATCAGCTTCAGAAAGTAATTAGATATAAAAAGAAGTAATTCACACATTTTAATTAAATAAAACAGCAAATTCTTTGCTGTGTAAACATTTAACTGAGAGTATAAGAATCTATTTTTCAGCAAATATTTTCTATCTCTAAGCTGTTAAAAATTGATACAACTTCTGTTGCATATTTTGCAGAACATTGATTATCCTCTTAAAAAAACTGAGGAGCACCAAAGTACCAACAGTGACAGATATTGATCACAAGCCTCTGGCACCCAGGAGGACAGGGCCACAGGCCAATAACAGGGTTGAGAAGAATGAAATGTGGAAGAAAGTCCACTAGTACATGATCACAAACAAACTCACTAGCAGCAGGATGGTCTGGGAGGCCCTTTTCTCTGGAAAGATTCTCAGGGAGAGGCTGGTACTACGGAAATGCTGGGATCACCTCTAATGCCTAGACTGTAAGACCAAGAGAATCACCATGTATGCACTTGAAGAATGATCCCTTCAAAGGAGACATTGCTGGATCCTGTCAGAGTAAAAACATGTATGTAATACAGTTCATGGGTGAAAGTGAGCAGTAGTTAGCACTGCTATGTGGATGAGGGCCAAGTGACAGGTGATCAGACCAGTGGCCTAGGCCTGTGATCCAGAAAGAGCGTGAAGATACAGACGAGAAGAATGAAGGTGCTGGCTATGAGTCCAATGCCAACTTGGAAAAGAAAGGCATTTTTAATAATATAAATTGAAATTGATCATTTTACCGGCAAAGAAGAAACATCTGAAAAAAAGAAATAGACCTCTTATCACTAATGTTATTTACCCCATAGTCAAAATTATCACCAACATCATTTGAACTTTACCCATTTATGCTGATTTACCTTCTTTTACATGAATTCTTAAAAGTACAGTCTGAATATTCTTTTATCTATCAAATACTCAATATACATTAATCACCAACACATCCACAATCACACATGTGCAGGGTGCACATTATCTATACTTCTGTAGCACCTGCGATTCACTGTTTAGAGAGCATTGCTTTACTATCTTTATTTAATTCTTGCCACCAGAGCAGTGAAAAATAAACCATGGTTGTCTGTGAAAATGAACTGAAGTAAATTTCATGCTAATTAGAAAAGAATCACCCCAAAACGATTTTTTAATAAAAGTTGGGTGTGGTTTACCTTACATCAAATCCTTTGACACTTCTCTCTTCTTCATCAACACTCTACATTTAACTACCCTTGTCTTTACATGATGAGCATCGTGATGATGGAGCCTAATCTTCTTATCATAAAGTCAGCTGATTATTAACCTTGATTCTATCTGCACCTAAATTTCCCTTTGCCACATTCCCTAATATATTCACAAGATCAGGGGATTAGGGTGTGACATCTTTATGCCAACTGTATCTCCTCAAAATAATCCCAGCTCTCTCCCAGTTTACTTTCTATACCATAGACCTCCCATGTACAGCATTCAGCTAATGAAGGAAATTGCTTAAGCCCTGCTCTCAATTTCAAGAGGGCAGTACTTTTATCTACTTTGTAACATTCATGAGATTGCATCAAAATATTTATATGGTGTTTCTTTTCTTCAGACTTCAGTTATGAGGATAACCTCCTATGCCTTTAAAAATACTTAGGTCTCCAATAGTAAAGACAATTCCACTCCTTCCTTCCATCCTTCCTTCCTTCCTCACTCCCTCCCTCTCTCCCTCCCTCCCTTCCTTTAT
Organism: Cynocephalus volans; assembly: GCF_027409185.1. Lineage (NCBI taxonomy): Eukaryota > Metazoa > Chordata > Mammalia > Dermoptera > Cynocephalidae > Cynocephalus > Cynocephalus volans. Next base: position 44,314,306 of record NC_084463.1, on the reverse strand, counting down.
TTTAGATATTCATAAGATACAAACCCAATTGTCACCTCTTTTGCCCATAATGTGAGAGCCAGATTCATACTGGGGGCATACCCATTACCAGAAATTACTTTTGTACCCTGTGTCCCTACCCAGTTATCCCCCAACCTTCCTCCCCTTCCCCCCGCCACTCCACTTTGTAGACCTAGGAATGATCCCTCCCTGTGTAAGACCAATGCAGACAATTCCACTCTTGTCTTAACCAAGAGATATCTGTATCAGAACCCTTTGTAAATGTTCACAGAATGATCCTGAAATCACTTTATCATGATATTTCCCTGAATTCAGGCATTATTATTTTATCAGATTAAACCAATCTATGGCTTAAAACAATTCAACTGTATGACACACACCAAAAATCCACACATTCACTCTATTTCTTTTTAGATGGAAGACTGTTCAATTAGATTTTAAGATTATACAGGCTCATAAATATAAATATGGAAAGCAATGCAGATAGCAGAAAGTGCTCTTGGGTCATCCTCAGAAAATTATAGCTGAAGCAGAACATTGTTCCACACATATGACTTATGTATCTATGTATATCATAGATATATAATAAGCATATACACATATATACATATATATATAACAGCATATGTTATCACATGCTAGATAAAGAATTTCAAGAAAGGCTTTTCAAGATGGCGGTGGCTGCGGCGGCTGGCGCGGAATAGTTTCTCCAAGAAAAGTCATAGTCAAATTGGCAAAACTCAGAGATAAAGAGAGAATCTTAAAAGCTGCAAGAGAGAAGCGTCAAATCACCTATAAGGGAGCCCCAATCAGGTTAACATCAGACTTTTCATCACAAACCCTAAAAGCTAGAAAGGAATGGGATGATATTTTCCAAATACTAAAAGACAAAGATTGCCAGCCAAGAATACTCTACCTTGCAAGGCTATCCTTCCGAAATGAGGGGCAAATAGTATATTTCCCAGACAAACAAAAACTGCGGGAGTTCACTACCACAAGACCACCCTTACAAGAAATCCTCAAGGGAGTACTGGGTTTGGTTCCTGAAAAATAACTACCACTGCCATAAAGACCCAAGAAAAATCTAAACCCGCTAGTATAATAAAAATGGCATTCATGAAGAGAAAACAAGCTAACAAAAACACTATCTACAACCTAAGGAACCAACAAACACAGAAAACAAACAGTAAATCAGAAAGCAAGGAACAAAGACACCTAAGACAACCAAACAACCAATAAAATGCTAGGAATAAATCAACACCTTTCAATAACAACTCTTAATGTAAAAGGCTTAAATTCCCCAATGAAAAGACACAGACTGGCTGACTGGATCAAAAAGCAGGACCCAACTATATGCTGCCTACAAGAGACCCACCTCACCCATAAAGATTCACACAGACTAAGAGTGAAAGGATGGAAAAAGATTTACCATGCAAACAGAAAAGAAAAACGAGCTGGAGTAGCTATTCTTATATCTGACAAAACAGACTTTAAACTAAAAACCATAAAAAGAGACAATGAGGGACACTACTTAATGATAAAAGGACTGATCCATCAAGAAGACATAACAATCATAAATATGTATGCACCCAATGTTAGAGCAGCCAGATTTATAAAACAAACTCTATTCGACCTAAAGAAGGAAATAGACACTAATACCATAATAGCAGGGGACCTGAACACCCCACTGTCAATATTAGACAGATCATCTAGGCAAAGAATCAGTAGAGAAACACAAGATCTAAACAAGACTCTAGACCAATTGGAATTGGCAGATATCTACAGAACATTCCACCCAACAAACTCAGAATATTCATTCTTCTCAGCAGCGCATGGATCATTCTCCAGGATAGATCACATATTAGGTCACAAATCAAGTCTCAATAAATTCAAAAAAATTGGAATTATCCCATGTATCTTCTCAGACCACAATGGATTAAAACTAGAAATTAATAACAAACGAAACTCTGGAAACTATACAAACACATGGAAATTAAACAGCATTCTACTTAATGACATATGGGTCCAAGAAGAAATCAAGCAGGAAATCAAAAAATTTATTGAAACTAATGAAAACAATGATACATCATACCAAAACCTGTGGGATACTGCAAAAGCAGTATTGAGGGGAAAATTTATTGCATTAAACGCTCACTTCAGAAGAATAGAAAGATGGCAAGTGAACAACCTAACACTTCACCTTAAAGAACTAGAAAAACAAGAACAATCCAAACCTAAAGTTAGCAGACGGAAAGAAATCATTAAGATCAGAGCAGAACTGAATGAAATTGAAAACCAAAAAACAATTCAAAAGATCAACGAATCAAAAAGTTGTTTTTTTGAAAAGATAAATAAAATTGACAAACCATTAGCATGGCTAACAAAAAAAAGAAGAGAGAAGACTCAAATAACAAAAATTAGAAATGAAAAAGGCGATATTACAACTGATTCATCTGAAATACAAGGAATCATTCGAGACTACTATAAACAACTATACGCCAACAAATTTGAAAATCTGGAGGAAATGGATAAATTTCTGGACACACACAAGCTCCCAAAACTGAACCGTGAAGACGTAGAAAATTTGAAAAGACCAATAACAATAAAGGAGATTGAAGCTGTTATCAGAAGGCTCCCAACAAAGAAAAGCCCAGGACCAGATGGATTCATAGCAGAATTTTACCAAACAGGAATTGACACCGATTCTTTACAAACTATTCCAAAAGACTGAAATGGACGCAAATCTCCCAAACTCATTCTATGAAGCAAACATCATCCTGATACCAAAACCAGGTAAAGATATAACCAAAAAAGAAAACTACAGGCCGATATCCTTGATGAATATAGATGCAAAAATCCTCACTAAATTACTAGCAAACAGAATACAGCAAAACATACGTAAAATTATTCATCACGATCAAGTGGGATTCATCCCAGGGATGCAAGGTTGGTTCAACATACGCAAATCAATAAATGTGATACACCATATTAATAAACTCAAACACAAGGACCATATGATCATATCTATAGATGCTGAAAAAGCATTTGATAAAGTTCAGCACTCATTCATGACAAAGACCCTCTATAAGTTAGGTATAGAGGGAAAGTATCTCAACATAATTAAAGCCATATATGCCAAACACACAGCCAATATCATCCTGAATGGGGAAAAGCTGAAAGCTTTTCCTTTAAGAACAGGAACTACACAAGGATGCCCACTCTCACCACTCCTATTCAACATAGCGTTGGAAGTACTAGCCAGAGCAATCAGAGAAGAGAAGGAAATAAAGGGCATCCAGATTGGAAAAGATGAAGTCAAACTGTCCCTGTTTGCAGATGACATGATCCTATATATCGAACAGCCTAAAACCTCTACAAAAAAACAGCTGGAATTGATAAATGATTTCAGCACAGTAGCAGGATACGAAATCAAAACACAAAAATCAGTAGCATTTCTTTTCTCCAATAGTGAACATGCAGAAAGAGAAATCAAGAAAGCCTGCCCATTTACAATAGCCACCAAAAAAATAAAATACTTAGGAATTGAGTTAACCAAGGAGGTGAAAAATCTCTATAATGAGAACTACAAACCACTGCTGAGAGAAATTAGAGAGGATATCCCATGCTCTTGGATTGGAAGAATCAACATAGTGAAAATGTCCATACTACCCAAAGTGATATATAAATTCAATGCAATCCCCATCAAAATTCCAAAGACATTTTTCTCAGAAATGGAAAAAACTATTCAGACATTTATATGGAACAATAAAAGACCACGCATAGCCAAAGCAATGCTGAGTAAAAAAAATAAAGCTGGAGGCATAACACTACCTGACTTTAAGCTATACTACAAAGCTATAATAACCAAAACAGTATGGTACTGCCATAAAAACAGACACACTGAACAATGGAATAGAATAGAGAATCCAGAAATCAACCCACACACTTACTGCCAGCTGATCTTTGACAAAGGCACCAAGCCTATTCACTGGCGAAGGGACTGCCTCTTCAGCAAATGGTGCTGGGATAACTGGATATCCATATGCAGGAGAATGAAACTAGATCCATACCTCTCACCGTATACTAAAATCAACTCAAAATGGATTAAGGATTTAAATATGCACCCTGAAACCGTAAAACTTCTTAAAGAAAATATAGGAGAAACACTTCAGGAAATAGGACTGGGCACAGACTTCATGAATACGACCCCAAAAGCACGGGCAACCAAAGGAAAAATAAACAAATGGGATTATATCAAACTAAAAAGCTTCTGCACAGCAAAAGAAACAATTAAAAGAGTTAAAAGACAACCAACAGAATGGGAGAAAATATTTGCAAAATATATATCTGACAAAGGATTAATATCCAGAACATATAAGGAACTCAAACAACTTTACAAGAAGAAAACGAGCAACCCGATTAAAAAATGGGCAAAAGAGCTAAGTAGGCATTTCTCTAAGGAAGATATACAAATGGCCAACAGACATATGAAAAAATGCTCAACATCACTCAGCATCCGGGAAATGCAAATCAAACCACATTGAGATACCATCTAACCCCAGTTAGGATGGCTAAAATCCAAAAGACTCTGAACGATAAATGCTCACGAGGTTGCGGAGAAAAAGGAACTCTCATACATTGTTGGTGGGACTGCAAAATGGTGCAGCCTCTATGGAAAATGGTATGGAGGTTCCTCAAACAATTGCAGATAGATCTACCATACGACCCAGCTATCCCACTGTTGGGAATATACCCAGAGGAATGGAAATCATCAAGTCGAAGGTATACCTGTTTCCCAATGTTCATCGCAGCACTCTTTACAATAGCCAAGAGTTGGAACCAGCCCAAATGCCCATCATCGGATGAGTGGATACGGAAAATGTGGTACATCTACACAATGGAATACTACTCAGCTATAAAAACGAATGAAATACTGCCATTTACAACAACATGGATGGACCTTGAGAGAATTATATTAAGTGAAACAAGTCAGGCACAGAAAGAGAAATACCACATGTTCTCACTTATTGGTGGGAGCTAAAAATTAATATATAAAATCACACACGCACACACGCACACACACACACACACACAAACTGGGGGGGGGGGAGAAGATATAACAACCACAATTATTTGAAGTTGATACTACAAGCAAACAGAAAGGACATTGTTGGGGGGGAGGGGGGAGGGGGGAGGGAGAAGGGAGGGAGGTTTTGGTGATGGGGAGCAATAATCAGCCACAATGTATATTGACAAAATAAAATTAAAAAATAAAATAAAATAAAATAAAATAAAAATCTTTCTTGAATCTGCAAGAAAAAAAAAAAAGAATTTCAAGAAAGAACAAAAATACATGGAATGCTTATATATATTTTTGCTCTTTCTTCAAATGCTTAATTTAGCAAAGAAGTCATTTATTTATCTCAACTGCCAGAACCAAAAAACTGGGAATCCCAACACTATACATCTGCACTCTCAGCTCAGTTGAAATCTGTTGGCATGTTCCACTTGGGAAAACACCAGGATAATATTGGTTTATGCACAATGGTCTCTATATTTTAAAGTTCACCATCTAGTGCAAGGAAAACAATATTTGGTCATGAACCACTAATATATGTGTAATTATTTAATAACTACATGTCTGAACCATTTTGTTATTGCCCTGTGTGTATTATAGGCCATATACCAAAATTAAATAAAATACTAGAAAAAGTAACATAGATAAGATTTTAATATTTCTTTTCTCACCCCAAGGTATATCCAGCTCACTTCCTCTAACTCATGGCCCCACTCTGTAACCGAATATCACATCCTGAGCAAAGAGTGTATCTGCTACTCCATCATGTGCATCCTTCTCCGATGAGACTCTGGAGGGCACTGGTGCTCAGCCTGGACTGGGGAGGACCGTGGTTCCCATGAACTGGTGTTACCAGATAGATCACAAGACAGTCTGCTAAATATAAATTTCAGTTACATAATGAAAGTCATTTCATAGATAATTATTATGAATTACATGTATATATAAAATATATAATATATCCCTAGATATTACATAGAAGTATTATGTGCAAATATGCAAAGATTTTACAGTTATACTAAAAAGTTATTTGTCTTTCTTAATTTTACACTTTACTCTGTGTCCTATATTTTTATTTGGTGAATCTGGCAACCCCAACATAAAATAATACTGGGATTTGAAAACATGGTACATACTAGGAGAAACAGGATAGAAGAAAAACTCATAGAGGTCGTATAGTCTAGTCTGAGTGTGAAGGAGAATTGGGGCCTAACACCTTAAAGGTCCTGATGCCTTGAAAAGTTACAAACCTGAATGCACATCTCAGCACTCACTGTGAGCAGTGACAACCAGGCTGTCCTTGGGCTGAGGGTGAAGTCCCTGAGCATAATCGGAAGACAGATGATGCAGATCAAGTTCATCCTCACTATTCTTACTTTCAACTTAGAATATTCTTAGTATTGCAAGCCCCAAAGAATATCAGCAGTCATAATTGTTGTAGGGAACATAACATCATTACATGGACAAGGAACCAAAGACTGATCATAATATCTATGGATTTAGACCAGATGTCCAAAGAAGAGAATGAGTGTAATGAAAAGAGGAAGCCACTTACAAACCCAATGCTATTTGCATTAAAAAATATTTTATTTTTAGAAAATGAAGTTCAATAACATTTATTTTCTCATATTTATAATAATATCTAATATTTAGACTTGTATTATTTTAGGAATGATATCATATTAACACAGTTCTTCACATTCTTCCCGATTTATATTTAAGTATAAACCTATGAGGGTACATTAAAAACTTCATGGAAAAAGAGAACTAAAAGATAATGCGAATCTTCCCATGATCTTTTTAATGTATCCTTATATATCACAAAACAACATCCTCTGTCTTATTTTATTGTTATAATAGTAAAACATATCACATTCCTCATCAATTTCACTATATTTTATGTACAGCACTGTAAAACCTATGACTGGTCACCGTCCTCTATGCTCCAGGAAGCCTGGTCAGGATCAGTCATGCCCATCCTCAGACATCCTCCCTATACATGGAATGCAGGGGCTTTTAACAAGAGAGAATTTAAGACAAACTTCTCCAATGTTCAAGAACAAAAGTTTTCTACTCATAAAGGTTCTTAAGGTTATGATGCCCTTGTGAGCCACAAATGGACAATTTCTGCCACTTTCTTCTATTTTCTACCTTATCATGATTCCATCCTCTGTCTTCAATTTTAAAGACACATGAGCATTAGAAGGCATTAAACTGACTGAACTCACATGTTAACTTGTGAATTTCAACAACTAAATAGAAATTTACTTAATTTTTGTAAATATATTTTCATATGGAGCTAGTTACAATTTGAATCTTTCAGAGAAACAAGTAGGGAGACTAAATTTAGATTTTTTAATAAGGAAATGACATGTCACTCACATTTGTAAATTATTATTTTCTCATCACTAAACAATCTCATACAAGATAATATATAGAACATTTTATGTTTTCAAAGATTTAGAAAACACCAAATATTAAATTTAAAGAAATATTTGAAATTATGATGAACATTACTACTCATTTACATAAGGTAGTCATTCGCTCTATAGAGATTTGATATATAGCAGAAGATAATGTTTCCAGACAGTTTTCTGGGAACAACAAAAAAGAAAACCCTGTATTCACATATATATATGTACACACACACATATATATTGTCATCCATAAAATTTCATTATTATAACATGTTAAAAAAGTCTCATGTTTTATGACATCATTAGCTACATAGTCCTAAAACATTAGAAATATACTAAAGGATCTCTAAAGAAAACACAGAAATCTGATTAAATTATTCTGAATTAGTTTAGATTTACCATGCCTTAAAAGATAAAAAAGGGTCATAATTTCATAAAATTTGTTGTTGTACTAATTTACTAAAATAGGCAAATAAAATTTCAATTTAAATGTAACATCACAAAATTTCAAATTTCTTTCCACAAATCCATACGTTTATGTGCTGACTTTAACAAACATTTATATTTTGTCTGGAAACACTTACTGATTACTTACAATTCAGTGAGATATAAGAACAAAATTATGAGAGAATTACAGACATCACTGAGAAAATCCTGCCTCCTTTCACCACCCACCTGAGTCTTGAGCTGTCACTATTAATGAAGCTGAGAAACAGACACCCAGCTGAGTCCTGGAGTAATTATGTGCATGTGAATTGTGGTCACTAAGACATGGCTGTAAGGAAGGAATGCTGTCAGCTCATCTCCCTCTAGGCGCATAAGTTTTATGCCACCTGTCGATGCAGGACATCCCAGGCCTTGGGATTGTTAGAAACAGGAGTCACCAAAGGGAAAACTGATGTTACTTTATTCCTGGGAAACAGCAGAGCAGGAGAAGCTGGGTTCCAAACATTTCCATGTGTGAGCTCAATGTCTCAGGCAACCTTACCCAGGGGGGTTGTCTGATCTCAGTCCTTGTCAACAAAAACAGAATTAAACAATAGTTATAAATTCAATTATTATTTTTTTAATTTTCAGGTCAGATTATCCAAAGTATCCTTGCTGACTCAGGAGATTCCTGGTGGCCTTCACACATGTTCTTCAGTTGCCCCTGGATTTCAGGATTTCGAGTAGTCTTTATACTACTTTTTGGGGAATGGAAAAAAATGGACCTTCATGTAACTTCCTAGGCAATGGACTCTTTCTTCACAGGACACAGCCCTGAACCAGCAAACATGGTATAGGATCCAGAATGCATACAACATTTTATGCCCATGGCCCAACCAGTTTGGGAGGTGCATTTTGGAGGACAGAGAGAAAAGATCCACTCAAGCACCACAGAGGGACGGAATGTGCACTGTCCTTACCAAGATATCTTATATATTTTTTTTAAATTTAATTTTATTTTGTCAATATACAACGTGTTTGATTACTGTGGCCCATTACCAAAAATTCCCTCCCTCCTCCCTCCCAACAACCTCCTATCTGTTCGCTTGTCATATAGACTTCAAGGAATTGTAATTGTTATATCTTCTTCCCACCCCCCATTTGTGTATTTATTTATTTTTAGATCCCACCAATAAGTAAGAACATGTGATATTTCACTTCCTGTGCCTGACTAGTGTCACTTAATATAATTCAATCTACGTCCATCCATGTTGTTGCAAATGGCAGTATTTCATTCCTTTTATGGCAGAGCAGGGTTCCATTGTGTAGATATACCAGTTTCCATATCGACTCATCCGATGATGGATATTTGAGCTGGTTCCAATTCTTAGTTATTGTACATACAGCTGCAATGAACGTTGGAGAACAGGGATGCATTCAACTTGATGATTTCCATTCCTCTGGGTAAATTTCCAGCAGTGGGATAGCTGGGTCATGTGGTAGATCGATCTGCAATTGTTTGAGGAACCTCCATGCCATTTTCCATAGAGGCTGCACCATTTTGCAGTCCCACCAACAATGTATGAGAGTTCCTTTTTCTCCGCAACCTCGTGAGCATTTATCATTCACAGTCTTTTGGATATTACCCATCCTAACTGGGATGAGATGTTATCTCATTGTGGTTTTGATTTGTGTTTCCCGAATGCTGAGTGATGTTGAGCATTTTTCATGTGTCTGTTGGCCATTTGTATATCTTCCTTAGAGAAATGCTTATTTAGCTCTTTTGCCCATTTTTAATTGCCTTACTTGTTTTTTCATTGTAAAGTTGTTTCAGTTAACTGTATATTGTGGATATTAATCCTTTGTGAGATGTATATTTTGCAAATATTTTCTTGCACTCTGTTGGTTGCCTTTTTAACTCTGTTAATTGTTTCTTTTGCTGTGTAGAAGCTTTTTAGTTTGATATAATCCCATTTATTTATTTTTCCTTTGGTTGCCTGTGATTCTGGAGTCATATTCATGAAGTCTGTGCCCAGTCCTACTTCCTGAAGTGTTTCTCCTATGTTTTCTTTAAGTTTTATTGTTTCAGGGTGTATATTAAACCATTTAATCCATTTTGAGTTGATTTTAGTATACGGTGAAAGGTATGGGTCTAGTTTCATCCTCCTGCATATGGATATCCACTTATCCCAGCACCATTTGCTGAAGAGGCAATCTCTTCCCCAGTGTATAGACATGGTGCCTTTTTCAAAATCAGATGGCTATAGCTGTGTAGGTTGATTTCTGGATTCTCTATTCTATTCCATTGATCAGTGTGTCTGTTTTTATGCCAGTACCATTCTCTTTTGGTTATTATAACTTTGTAGTATAGTTTAAAGTCAGGTAGTGTTATGCCTCCCGTTTTTTTTTTTTTTTTCCTGCTCAGCATTGCTTTGGCTACGCGTGGTCTTTTGTTATTCCATATAAATGTCTGCGTAGGTTTTTCCATTTCTGAGAAAAATGTCATTGGAATTTTTTTTTTAATTTTATTTTGTCGATATACATTTTGGCTGATTATTGCTCCCCATCACCAAAACCTCCCTCCCTTCTCCCTCTCCCCCTCCCCCCCAACAATGTCCTTTCTGTTTGCTTGTCGTATCAACTTCAAGTAATTGTGGTTGTTATATCTTCTTGCCCCCCCCCCCGGTTTTGTGTGTGTGTGTGAATTTATATATTAATTTTTAGCTCCCACCAATAAGTGAGAACATGTGGTATTTCTCTTTCTGTGCCTGACTTGTTTCACTTAATATAATTCTCTCAAGGTCCATCCATGTTGTTGCAAATGGCAGTATTTCATTCATTTTTATAGCTGAGTAGTATTCCATTGTGTAGATATACCACATTTTCCGTATCCACTCATCTCATGATGGACATTTGGGCTGGTTCCAACTCTTGGCTATTGTAAAGAGTGCTGCGATGAACATTGGGGAACAGGTATACTTTCGACTTGATGATTTCCATTCCTCTGGGTATATTCCGAACAGTGGGATACCTGGGTCATATGGTAGATCTATCTGCAATTGTTTGAGGAACCTCCATACCATTTTCCATAGAGGCTGCACCATTTTGCAGTCCCACCAACAATGTACGAGAGTTCCTTTTTCTCTGCAACCTCGCCAGCATTTATTGTTCAGAGTCTTTTGGATTTTAGCCATCCTAACTGGGGTTAGATGGTATCTCAATGTGGTTTTGATTTGCATTTCCCGGATGCTGAGTGATGTTGAGCATTTTTTCATGTCATTGTAATTTTGATGGGGATTGCATTGAATTTCTAGATCACTTTGGGTAGTATGGACATTTTCACAATGTTGGTTCTTCCAATTCAAGAGCATGGGATATCTTTCCATCCTGTAGCGTCTTCCTTAATTTCTCTCAGCAGTGGTTTGTAGTTCTCATTACAGAGTATTTTCACATCCTTGGTTAGCTCAATTCCTAATTATTTTACTTTTTGGTGGCTATTGTAAATAAGCAAGCTTTCTTGATTTCTCTTTCTGCATGTTCACTATTGGGGAATAGAAACGCTACTGATTTTTGTCTGTAGTTTTTGTATCCTGCTGTTTTGCTGAAATCATTTATCAACTCCAAAGTATTTTTGTAGAGGCTTTAGGCTGTTCGATATATAGGATCATGTCATTTGCAAACCGGGACGGTTTGACTTCATCTTTTCAAATCTGGATGCCCTTTATTTCCTTCTCTTCTCTGATTGCTCTGGCTAGTACTTCCAGCACTATGGTGAATAGGAGTGTTGAGAGTAGGCATCCTTGTCTAGTTCCTGTTCTTAAAGGAAAAGTTTTCAGCTTTTCCCCATTCAGGATGATATTGGCAGTGGGTTTATCACATACGGCTTTAATTATGTTGAGAAACTTTCCATCTGTACCTACTTTGTATAGAGTCTTTATCATGAATGAGTCTTGCACTTTATCAAATGCTTTTTCAGCATTTATAGAGATGATCACATGGTCCTTGTGTTTGATTTTGATATGATGTATTGCATTTATTGATTTGCATATGTTGAACCAACCTTGCATCCCTCAGATGAATCCCACTTGATCATGCTGTATAATTCTGGATATGTGTTGCTGCATTCTGTTAACTAGTATTTTGTTGAGGATTTTTGCATCTATGTTTATCAAGGATATTGGCCTGTAGTTTTCTTTCTTAGTTGTGTCTTTACCTGGTTTTGGTATCAGGGTGATGTTTGCTTCATAGAATAAGTTTGGGAGAATTGCCTCTGTTTCAATCTATTGGAATAGTTTGTAAAGAATCGGTGTCAATTCCTCTTTCAATGTTTGGTAAAATTCTGCTGTGAATCCATCTGGTCCTGGGCTTTTCTTTGTTGGGAGCCTTCTGATAACTGCTTCAATCTCTTTTATTGTTATTGGTCTGTTCAGATTTTCTACATCTTCTTGGCTCAGATTTGGTAGTTTGGGTTGAGAAATTCATCCATTTCCTCCAGATTTTCAAATTTGTTGGCACATAGTTGTTTATAGTAGTCTCTAATGATTCCTTGTATTTGAGAGGTATCAGTTGTTATATAACCTTTTTCATTTCTAATTTTTGTTATTTAGGTCTTCTCCTTTTTTTTGTTAGCCATGCTAATGGTTTGTCAATTTTATTTATCTTTTCAAAAACCAACTTTTTGATTCATTGATCTTTTTTACTGTTTTTTGGGCTTCAATTTCATCAAGTTTTGCTCTGATCTTAATGATTTCTTTCCATCTGTTAACACTGGGTTTGGATTGTTCTTGTTTTTCTAGTTCTTTAAGTGAAGTATTAGGTTGTTCACTTGCCATCTTTCCATTCTTCTGAAGCAAGCATTTAATGCCATAAATTTCCCCCGTAGTACTACTTTTGCAATATCCCACAGGTTTAGATATGAGATATCATTGTTTTCATTCATTTCAATAATTTTTTTGGTTTCCTGTTTGATTTCTTCTTGGGCTCATATGTCATTAAGTAGAATGCTGTTAATTTCCATGTGTTTGTATTTGATTTCTAATTTTAATCCACTGTGGTCTGAAAAAATATAGGGGATAATTCCAATTTTTTTGAATTTGTTTAGACTTGATTTGTGACCTAACATGTGATCTATCCTGGAGAATGTCCCATGTGCTGATGAGAAGAATGAATATTCTGAGGTTGTTGGATCGAATGATCTGTAGATATCTGCCACGTCTAATTGGTCTACAGTGTTGTTTGATCTTGTGTTTCTCTGCTGATTCTTTGCCCAGATGATCTGTCCAGTATTGACAGTGGAGTGTTCAGGTCCCCTGCTATTATGGTATTAGTGTCTATTTCCTTCTTTAGCTCTAATAGGGTTTGCGTTATAAATCTGGCTGCTCCAACATTGGGTGCGTATATATTTATGATTGTCATGTCTTCTTGATGGATCAATTCTTTTATTATTATGTAGTGGCCCTCATTATCTCCTTTTATGGCTTTTAGTTTAAAGTCTATTTTATCAGACATAAGAATAGGTACCCCAGGTCGTTTTTCATTTCTGTTTGCATGGTAAATCTTTTTCTATCCTTTCACTCTTAGTCTATGTGAGTCTTTATAGGTGAAGTGGATCTCTTGAAGGCAGCATATAGTTGGGTCCTCCTTTTTAATCCAGTCAGCCAGTTTGTGTGTTTTTATTGGGGAATTTAATCCTTTTACATTGAGTTGTTATTGAAAAGTGTTGATTTACTCCCAGCATTTTATTGATTTTTGTTTGGATGTCTTAAGTGTCTTTTATTCCTTTCTTTCTGATTTAGTATTTGTCTTCTGCATTTGTTTGTTCCCTGGGTTGTACATAATTTTTTTTCCTCTTCATTGTTGGCATTTTTATTTTGCTAGTAGGATTTGATTTTTCTTGAGATTTTAGGGCAGTCAGTTATTTTTCAGGTACCAAGCCCAGTACTCCCTTGAGAATTTCCTGTAAGGATGGTCATGTGGTAGAAAACTCCTGCAGTTTTTGTTTGTCTGAGAAATATACTATTTCTCCTTCATTTTAGAAGGACAGCCTTGTGGGGTAGGATATTCTTGGCTGGCAATCTCTGTCTTTTAGTATTTTCATTACATCATATCATTCCTTTCTGGCTTTTAGGGTTTGTGATGAAAAGTCTGATGCTAGTCTGATTGGAGCTCCCTTATAGGTGATCTGACGCTTCTCTCTTGCAGGTTTTAAGGTTCTCTCTTTGTCTTTGAATTTTGCCAATGTGACTATAACATGTCTTGGAGAAGACCTTTTTGGGTTGAATACAGTTGGGGATCTTTGAGCTTCCTGAATCTGAAGATTTGTGTCTTTTCCTATACCTGGGAAGTTTTCTGCCACTATTTTGTTGAATATGTTTTCAATGCAATCTCCTTTCTTCTCCCCATCTGGAATACCCATGACTCAGATATTTGAGCACTTAAGGTTGTGTGATATCTCTCTTAGATTTTTTCAAATGTTTCTAATTCTTTCTTCTTCTTTGTTTTTTTTCCCTGCCTGTGTTATTTCAAACAGCCCATCTTCAAGGTCAGAAGTTCTCTCTTCTGCTTCTGAAAGCTTGCTGGTTAAACTCTCTGTTGTGTTTTTTATTTCACTGACTGAATTCTTCAGCTCAGCAAGCTCTGCTACATTCTTTTTCAGGGCATTGATTTCCTTGTTCATTTCTTCTTTTAGGTCCTGTATACTTTTCCTCGTTTCATCGTGTTGTCTACCTGAGTTTTCTTGTACCTCATTTAGTTTCCTTAGAATTATCACTCGAAATTCCTTGTCAGACATCTCAAGGGCTTCTTCTATAGAATCTAGAGCTTGAGAGTTATTACCCTTTGGTGGTGTACTTTCTTGATTTTCCATATTTCTAGTATCTTTCCTTTGATGTTTAGTCATTGTGGGAGTTTATTTCATGGTCCACTGGCTCAACACTATTGCCTGGCTAGGATGCTGCTGGGGCTGCCAATTTGGCACAGCTGCCTCAGTGTGTGCATGTTTGCCCACTGGTACCTTGAATGCATGCTCACCTTGGGTCTTGGGCCTCTCCGGGGAGGCACTTCTCTGGTCAGTGCACACTCAGCCAGGCTGCGGATGGAGTTCGGCAGAGGCGAGGCCTACCTGCTGGGTCACACATTGGCACCACAGGACACGTGGTCTCTGTGGATCTTGAGCCTTTCCAGAGGTGCACGTCTCTGATTGCTGTGCACTTGGCCGGGCTGGGGCTGGAGTCAGGAGGTGGCGGTGAGGCCTACCTGCCCAGTCATGTGCTGGCACCATGGGCGTGTGGTCTCCGCAGATCTCGGGGCTCTCTGACAGGGCACCTCTCTGGTCGGCACTCACTTGGTCAGGCTGGGGATGGAGTCAGGTGGCGGTGGTGATGCCTACCTGCTGGGTCGCATGCTGGCAATGCAGGGCACATGGTCTACACAGATCTTGGGCCTCTCTGGTGGGGTGCCTCTCTGGTCAGCGTGCACTCAGCCAGGCTGGAGATACAGTACTGCAGTGGTGAGGCCTACCTGCTGGGTCACGTGCTGGCACCACAGGGCATGGGATCTCCATGGATCAGATATCTTATTTCATCATGGACATCAGGCTCATGTGGGGTATGTTCTGCCACCCTCTCGGTCTCCTGTGTTGTTTCCACTCACAGAGATGTTTTCCTTCCCACACTCTACACTACCGTATGTGGAATAAAATAATTAGAGCATCCTGAGCATCAGACAACTTGTATTTGCTTCTGTGACACCCATCAACTACATCTCTGTCATAACTATCTATAATTTTAACCTTACCTTTAATCATGACTCCCATGGGTGTGGTAAACTCTCTTAAATACCATATGATGCTAAATTGGAGACGTTTTCCCACTGAACTTACAGATCCTCCCTGAAAGCAACAGGCCTAAGTGTGTTTGGATTCAGCATGGTGCACCTCTCATGTGCCATCTTTGAGGCTGTAACAAATAAATCCTCCATTTGGCTGCAGTCAGGATCACTTGATCCCCAGACTTGTACTGTCTTCAATCACAGTTCTCCCTGCCATCTTCATGCCGGTCCCATCTCTCATCAGCTGCCATCACTATGACCTTGGTGTTCAATCCAGTCAGCTTAATCAGGTCCTGATCTATTTTTGCTCTTGGAAGCTTTTCAACTCCTTCTTTATGAATGTTTTTGTCCCATATTCAAAAAAAAAAGAAAGCAAAATAAAACAAAAAACTTCGAGAATTTTATACTCACAAAAAAATATCTATTATGAATAAAGGTTAAATAATAACATTCCTGGTGAATAAAAACTGAGCCAAATTGTTGCTAGCACACAGACATTATGAGAAATACTAAAAGAATTTTTTCAGGCTGAAAACAATTAAGCTCAGAAAATAATTTCAGTGCATAAGGAAGACAAAAAGCACTAGTAAAGGTAATTATACAATTATAAGATAAAATAAGTGAATTTTTTAATCTTTAATTTAAGGGGACTATGAAACAGAGGGTATTCAAGGATCGCCTCAAAGCCTCACTCTTTCACATTATTTTTATACATATACTACCACAACAATGGCAGAAACATGGAATACTAAAATTAGTGAGCAAATTCATACACAAATAAAAAATTATCGAAACAGAATGAAAGAGTAATAGAATTACTTTAATAGGACTAAAAATGTAAAGGTATTAAATTAATCTAAAAATCTTTCAGATCAAGATCTGAAAAGAATATCCCAGATTGTATTGGTGTCATTGTCACCATGTGATTACCTGCAGCACCTCGGGCCCCTCCCAGAAGAAGATCCTCACCAAATGTGTCCCCTGGAATGTGGACTTCCCAGTTTCCAAATGATGAAGTTTGGATGTGTTGTCCCCTCCAAAACTCATGTGGAAATTTGATCTCCAATGTGGCAGTGTCGGAAGCTGATTGAGTCATGGCCCTCATGGATGGATTAATGTTTTCCCTGGGGGAGGAGGGGTAGTGAGTGAGTTCTCACTCTATTAGTTCCCACGAGAGTTTGTTGTACATAGGACCCTGGCACCTCTTGCTTCCTCTCGCCATGTGATCTGTTCGTACCCACCAGCAGCCTGCACTTTCCGCCATGAGTAGAAGTAGCCTGAGGCCCGTGCCAGATGCTACTGTCCCAGAATCATAAGCCAAATAAATCTCTTTTTTATAAAACACTGAATCTCAGGTATTTCTGTTATACCAACACAAAATGGACTAAAACATGAAAACTGTAAGAAATAAATTTTGTTTCTTTATAAATTATCCAGAAAACTGCCTCATACAGCCACAATCCAAATTCAAATAGTATACATTAAACATGCAATTTTTTGTTTTTATATCAATTGTACCTTTACAAAACTGTAAAAAAAAATAAGCATAAAGCACTATATAGTTAAAAGAAAATCCCAACTGACACAGAAAAAAACTTTAACTATATCCAGCAACCACTTATAACTAAAACCCTAAACAAACCAAGAATTATAGTAAGCTTCTACAAACTGATATATGGCATGGATGAGAAGCCTACCATAAACATACTTAATGGCAAAAATAGAATGCTTTTCCCATAAGATTGGGGACAGAGCAGAACTGTTCACTTTTACTACTTCTATTCATCACTGTACTGGAGGTTTTTGTTAAAAACAAAACAAAACAAAACAAAAAACTGTCAATGAGTAGAAGGAAAGACCTGGTGTTATAACAACTAGTATTCAGCAATAAGAATGATTTAAATACTGATACTTGCCTCAACAGGAATGGAGCTAAAAAACATTAAGCTGACAGAAAGAAACCAAACACAAAGGGTCACTCACATACTGTGTGATTCCTTTTGAAAGACATGTCCAGAAAAGGTCAATCTCTAGAAACAGAGTAGAGATCAGTAGTTATCTATGTCTGGGGGAAATGGGAAGTGACTGCAAATAGCATGAAGCTTTTGGAGAGGCTAATGGAAATGTGCTAAATTTGGACAAAACATATGGTCTTATAACTCTGCAAATATATCACAAAACAGAACATGTGCACTTAAAACATGATAACTCTCTCAGCAGCCTGGGTCCTGAGGTGTACGCTTCTGAGAGGCACCTGAATTCCATCCCAGAAGAGTACATATAGGATTTATGCCTGCCTCTGCCCATGCATGATGGGGGCTGAAGCCCCACAGGTGCCACTGAGTGACAAGGGGCACCTGAGGCTCCAAGGACTGCTGAATGCACGTGATCTCTCTCTCTCTCTCTCTCTCTCAGTCATGGTGGAAAACTGGATATCCACATGAAAAAAATTCAGATTGGACTCTTATGTTACACAATACACAAAATCAACTCAAAATGGATTAAAGATTTACAAAGAAGACCTAAAATGATAAAACACCAAGAAGAAAATGGGAAAAATTCCATGACATGGGTTTTGACAATGATCTTTTTGGATATACACTAAGAGCACAAAAACTAATGGAAAAATAAAGGGGGACTATATCAAACTAAAAAGTTTCTGCATAGCAAAGAAGATCAATAAAAGGAAAAGGGGAACTAAGAAAATATTTGCAAATCATATTTTCAGTAGGAGAGTAATATCTAAAATACATAAGGAACACATAGAACTCAATAGCAAAAACAAACGAACAAACAAACAAACAAAAAAACCTACCAAATAACCCAAATAAAAAATGAGTAAAGAGTCTGAACAGATATTTTTTCCAAAGAAGACATGTGAAGTGGTCAACATGTCTTTGAAAAAGTATACAACATCACTAATCATCAGGGAAATGCAAATGAAAGCCACAGTAAAATACTACCTCACAACTGTTTGGCTATTATCAAAAAGTCAAAAGATAACATATATTGGCCGGGATGTGGAGGAAAGGGAAACTTGTAAACCGCTGGATGGAATATAAATTGGTACAGCCATCATGAAAAACAGTATGAAGGTTTCCCAAATAAAATTATAAATAGAACTCCCATATGAGCTAGCAATCCCACTTCTCAGTATTTATCAAAGGAAATAAAGTCACCATCTCAATGATACCTGTACTTTCATGTTCATTTCATCATTAGTCATAATAGCAAAATATAGACCTTAAACAAAGAAGAAAATCCTACCATTTGTGATAATATGAATACAAAAGGAAAGACCTGGAGGCCATTAGAAGAAGTGAAATAAGCCAAACACAGCATGTACCAAATCAGAAAACAAAGCGATACATGGGAAAAAAAACAAAACAACCACCCCCAAAAACAACAACAAAAAACTAAACCAGGATCCCCAAACAGTACCCATTAGGTCTTATCCATGGATAAAGAGCAGTGGGGTTTGACAGGAGGAATCTTATCACTACTGGTATGTACTCTGCTGGGAGCAGGGGGTGATTCTTCTAGACTCTCTTCTCTCTTGGCTCCAGGAACAATAGCCAGCCCTTTCTCCCCTAATCAGGGTGCTCTGGCACCTTTAATCATAAACATTGGGTCCAAAATAAGTCCCAGGAATACCTCATTAAAAGAGTATAAGTCCCTTTAGCACTTTTCATAAGTTATCTCTATGATCCTCAATAACTTTGAGTTACCTGATAATCACCCAGTTTCTGGAGCTGCAGAGCTGAATGCCATAATAAGGACTGGTCCAGCTCAACAGTCTGTTTCCCTGTGACACTCATATGTCATCTCCTGAAGAATCACAGGAGGCAACATGAAACAGGGTGCTTAATTGGGGTGGGAGGTGTAACCAAATGTTAGAAGCTCAGTAAGTGTTTGTTGAATTAGTAAATATATTCCTCTTACAAAGTTAACATAACTTGAATTTAAGATGATGATGGAGAAAATAATCAAAACGAAGCATGTTTTCCAAAACCCACTTTCTTAAGTTTCTTGAACTTGGTGTGGACGTCTTGTTTTTCAGATAAACATTTGCGGTAGAACTGCTGATTTATGGATCCATGTATAATCTGCTGGTTCTAATAAGCCGTTTAGATATTGTTAAGTATAGCTGGGGCATGAAGCTTATGCTTCAGATTGTACACAGACGCTTTTGGCTGCCATCTGTAATCAGTAACCAATGATTGTGATTCTTCTGTTCCATGAGAAAAAAACAAATGTACCTGGAGCTTTCTCCTCCCTTTCAAAACTCCCCTATAAAATGCTTTGCTTGTAGCAAACTATGAAGCACTTTCCAACTGTTGGTTAGTGTTTTCTCGGTCAATCCTCACATTTGGCTGCCTATAAACTTCTCTAAAAATATTTTCCTAGACAGCCATAATAGTGGTCGACAAACTTCATACATATTAATTTTTCTTATGTAATTTAAATGTCTTTAAAAATAACACTTTTTATTAGCATATTATTTCACATCGTAAATTTTCTTTATGCCCCTTACTCGACCTACTACTCCTCGACCCCTGCCCTCCCCCCACAACTGGTATCCTTAGGTTTGTTCTCTCCTTCTGAAAGTTCAACATATTATTGTGGTCTTTTCTTTCTTTTTTTCTATCTTTCCTTCTTTCTTAGCCCTCTTAAAATTAAACATATACCATTTCATGGAGGGATTTAATGGATACCAAGTGTGTTCTCTCACTAGAATGGTATAATATTAAGCTTTCAAGTATTTTCCCCTTTGTGCTGAAAGTCACAATTTACTTGCCCACATTCAATTGTGGGGTTTATACACTTTACAGTCACTGTAATTGTTAAAATGAACCTATCTGTATGAAACTCTTTATCTACCTCTATAAGTTTTTCCACAGGACTGACCCCCAGAGGTGGTAAGTCCTTGGATAAAAAGGGAAAAACAAACACCTTAAAACTCTTGAGAGAAGTTTCTAAAATGTTTTTCAGAAAGTTTGTATAGTTTAACCTCCTACCAGCATTTCACTGTGTTTGTTTAGCACCCATCGTTGTTTATAGTAATGGTAACTTGAAAGGGGTCACACGAGTGGAAGTGAAGAAAAAGTGACAGACTTGACAGGTTTATTCAAGCCAAAACCAAGAATATCAAATATTGGTTGGTCCATGAGAGGTTAATAAGATTTTTCTGATAGAGAACATAAAGGAAAAAAAAGATTTTTTCTTTTGTATTGTAAGTTATTGTTATTAGGATTGTTATTTGTTTGTTTTGTTTTGTTTTTATTGGAAAAGGCTGTATTATGTGTTTGAGGAGATAAGTTTATAAATCATAGAGTCCAGAAGAGAGTCCCATAAGATACAGGAGTTCTGCTAGGATAGGAGAAAATCCAGAACGGACTAGAAACACTGAGCTAAACAAAGGCTGTCTAGAGAGAGAATATCAATAAGAACAAACAGCAAGCCTTCAACACGTCATTTAAACTGTTGCATTTGAACACAAAAAAATAACTAAAAGGAAGAGCAAGAGAGGCTGATGAGAAAGCAGGAAGTCAGTGTCAACTTAAACCATGGAGAAGTGTAAGCAGCTACTTGGAGGTAAGAAGTAAGGTAAAGAAACAACTCACCCATGGACAGAGCCAGGAAGACATAGTTGACCTGAACAAGGTGAGGTTTACTTCACCACTCCCATGTGGAGCAGACTATAAAGCACACTATCTGTCCTTGACTTTGACTTGCTTTTTAACCAAAATTGCAAATAGGGATTTCATTTCAACCACTAATGTTTTAGCACTAATTATGGGCCATGCATGGTGAGTACAACTCTGAAAAACAGTCCTTGCTCTCTGTCACACCTACATGACAGCTAAAAATACTATATTTAGAACTATTTCAAAGATTTAAAATTTACTTTAGAAAAATAATATTTTTTCAGGCATCCAAAGTCTTAATGTATTATAAATGTCTATAACAAAATCCACAGCAAGTAGCATTAATGCTGAAAATTTTGGAGCAGTCCTAGTAAAATGAGGAATAACACAGATTGTGTACGATCAATGACCAAATAAAACCATCCTCGTATTCCCAAATATAGAACGAAAAGCAAATGTAAAGTCTAAGGCATTTAGAAGATAGTTATCTTAAAAAAGAACATTAATGAACTGTAGAGAAAAGCAGATGGGGAAAATTAAATCTGTTCCTCTGAAATTTACTGAGAGGAGAGGCAAATCAGAGTTCAGTGGGGATATGGCATCTGTGCAACCACCAACTTGGGGGTACCAGTAAATTTTATTGCTGCTGTGTTAGAGGAACTTCAGAGACAATTTAAATAAACTACTTCAGGTTTGAGGTGTCAGAAAAATCCTGAGCCAAAGAAAAGGACTGAAACGCTCTGTTTAGATAAGACCAAGTAGACCCATTACTTCCTTCTCTTCTCCTCTGAGTACAAGTACAAACCTTTAAAATAACAGAAGGGACACCCATAGGAGAATTTGAAATGCAGTAAAATCAAACACCACAGGGGCAGGACATCAGTGTTCCCACCCCAACTGAATTAGGAGACACCTGGTGTTTTCTTCAACCGGTCATCAGAAAGAAACCAGGAAGGTGCACACCTTCCGGAATTGAACCTGATCTCTTTGACAACACATGGTGACCACCCATGCCCAGCATGATCTGAAAAGAACAGATCTGGAGCCCTGTGCACAATCAGTGGCCAGTAGAGCTTATCTTTCTCCCTGCAAGTCCAGATACTCCCCACCTAGAGATGCCAAGGCAGCCAGGCAGCACCTGCACAAACAGCACAAAAGAAAAAAGAAAAGAAAAAAAACTGGCACAAACAGCATCCTCTCCCAGGAAGATGGCTATGCAAGTATGTCATGTCACAAGAAATTCTTTATGTTTCTTGCCTTCCAGGAGGAGAGTGTCCAGGGACTGTGGTGATAGCTCTGATGTGATGTGCTCACAGACTTGGACAATGGTACTCACAAGTAAGCACACAACAATCTGCCCCTAGCACCAATAACTTCATGTTTCTTCTGTACACAAAATACATTCATTTCAACAGTCTCAAAAGTCTTAACACATTTCAACATCATCTCTATCATCTCTGGTCCAAACACTCATCTACATCTTCTAAATCATGTCCAGGTAAGTTTTGAGGTATGATTTATCCTAAGGCAAAGATTATCTCTAGCTGAACCTGTGAAACCAGACAAGATATCTGCTTCCAAAATAAGATGGTGAAATAGGCATAGGGTTTAAATTCCCATTCTTAAAGGAAGAAACAGGAAAGAAACAAGGATTATTAGATGCAAGCCATTAAAAAACCTGGCAGTACAAATCCATCACATCTTAAATACTGAAAATTATTCTCTTTGGGTCTGTGCGCTGCCTTCCAGGCCCACTGCGGGGCAGTGTCACCCCAACAGCCCTGTGTGGCAGTCCTGCTGTTTTAGCCTGGTGGGATACCACCCACAATGCTCTCTGCAGGGGTCCTACCCCTGAGCTCCTATGTGACTTTCCTGCCAACATGACATTCTAGTACAGACCAATACATGTGGTTCTGCTTAGCACAGAAGGCCCCTTTGAAACAGAGGTGGAAATATCCTTACCCCTGAGGCACATATACTTTGAGCCTATAATGGTAGTGGTAACCTTGATAATCTTTAAAATGCCTTTTGGGTCCTTCTCTTTTCTTGAGAGAGAGTGTATGTTTGCAGCCAAATATCTCTAGTAGTCCTGTCCTTTAAAATTCTAGAAATCTGATTCTAAGGTCTGGAGGGAAGCACACACAGCCCAGCAGGCACCGAGGTGAGCTGAGACCTGCACAGCACCAGGAGCTTAGTCTACTTTTCCTTTTCAGGAAAGCTAGAACAGGAGCCAGGGTGGTTTAATATATAGATACTGCCAGACCTTCTGTAACCACAAAGACAGTTCACCACTACAGTAGCTGCCAGGGCCACTCTACAGGCAACCTGCCAATAACTTGACTACATTGACATGAGAAGAGTCACCAGTAGAGCCTGCGAATAGAGGAGGAAGTCTTTATCCACATAGCCAAATCCAGAGTAACAGAAGAAGCAAGTCCTCTACCAGATGACCAAACATCAATGGAAAACTCCTAGTACAAAAAAGAAGAAAAAAAAAAAAAGATATGACACCACTAAAGGAAAACAGTAACTCTCAAATTCCAGACCCCATAGAACAGGGGATCCTTGAAATGTCTGAAAAAGAATTCTGAGCAATTATCTTAAGAAAGCTTGAAGAGTTAAAAGACGACTCCATTAGAGAATACAAGGAAACAAGAAAAACTACCTAGAATATGAAGGAGGAAAATTACAAAGAGAATAATACCTTAAAAAAGAATGTAGAACTCCTAGAAATGAAAGATTCACGTATAAAAGTAAAAAAAAAACTACAAAAAGCTTAAGTAGCAGGCTAGAGCAAGCAGAAGAATTTCACATCTTGAAGAGGGTCTTTTTGAAATAACCCAGACTCCCCTAAAAAAGGAAAAAGGAATTAAAAATAACAAAGAAAATTTGAGATAGCAGACAACCTCAAGTACTCTCACATCTAAATCGTGGGTATTCCAGAAAGGGAGGAAAAAGGAAAAGGTATTGAAAACCTGCTCAAGGAAATAATAACAGAAAACTTCCTGGGGGTAGGGAGAGATGCAGACCTTCAGATCCAAGAAGCTCAAAGTTCCCCAAAAAGATACAATCAAAAAGATCCTCTCCAAGACACATTATAGTCAAATTTGCAAAGTTCAAAGACAAAGAGAGAATTCCAAAACCAGCAAGAGAAAAATGTCAGTCACCTATAAGGGAACCTCTAGCAAAATAACAGCAGACTTCTCAACTGAAACCCTACAGGCCAGAAGAAAGTGGAATGATATATTCAAAACAATAAAAGAAAAAAATTGACAGCCAAGGATTCTTTACCCAGCAAGGCCTCCTTTCAGAAATGAGGGAGAAATAGTGTATTTCCCATACAAACAAAACTTGTGGGAGTTCACCACCATATGACCAGCCCTGCAAGAAATTCTTAAGGGAGTTCTGTATCTGGAATCTGAATAATGAATGTCACTACCACAGATAGATACACAGCAAAGAGCAAAACCTGCTGTCAAAACAAAAATGCCAGTGAGAAAGAGCAAAAAGCTAAATCATGCCACCTCAAATACCCAACGAACAAAGAAGAGAAATAAAAGGGGAAGTAAGGATCAAAAGACAATTAAATGAAAAGAATTAAACAATATCTGTCAGTAACCATCTTAAATGTGAATGGATTAAATTCCTCATTCAAAAGGCACTGATTTACTGATTGGATTAAAAAGCTAGACACAAGTATATGCTGTCTTCAAGTGACCCACCTCACCTATAGAGACACACACAGACTAAAAGTGAAGGGATGGAAAAATAGATACCATGCAAATGGAAACCAAAAACGATCAGGAGGAGCTCCTCTTATATTGAATAAAGTAGACTTTAAACCAAAAATATATAAAGAGACAAAGAAGGAAACTATATAATGATAAAAGGATCAATCCAGCTAGAAGAAATAACAATCATAAATACATATTAACCCAATACTGGAGCACCCAGGTATATAAAGCAAACACTCTTAGACCTAAAGAAAGAAATAGGCCCTAATACATTAATAGCGGGTGACCTGAACACCATTCTCTCAGTATGGGACAGATCTTCTAGGCAACAAATCAACAAAGAGACACAGGATTTAAATTATACATTAAACCAACTGGACCTGGCGGATATACAGAGAATGTTTCACCCAACAACTATAGAATATACTTTCTTCACATCAGCTCATGGAACATTCTCCAGAATAGACTACATATCAGGTCACATATCTAGTCTCAACAAATTTTATAAATTTGAAATCATTCCAAGTATCTTTTCAGACCACAATGGACTAAAATTGGAAATTAATAATAGGCATAACTATGGAAACTATATAAATACATGGAAACTAAATAATAGGCTCCTGAACAACCAATGGGTTCAAGGAGAAATTAAACAGGAAATCAATAAATTTCTAGAAACTAATGAAATTAAAGATACATCATATCAAAACCTGTGGGATACTGCAAAAGCAGTACTAAGATGCAGATTTATTGCAATTAATGCTTCTATCAAAAGAACAGAAAGACTTCAAATAACCTAAAATAATGCCTCAAAGAACTTGTAAAACAAAAAAAATCCAAACCTAAAGGTAGTAGACAGTAAAATAAATAAGATCAGAACAGAATTAAATGAAATAAACACCCAAAAACAATAGAAAAGATCAACAAAACAAAAAGTTGGTTTTTTGAGAATATAAATAAAATAGATGAAGCATTAGATAGGTTAACAAGAGACTCCTTTTAACCATGAAAATTCATAGCCATATCTGAAGTTTGTGTATAAAAATTCTAAAATTTGAGTTTCAAGATGGCGGTGGCTGCGGCGGTTGGCACGGAGTAGCTGAGGTGGAAAAGGCGGCCATTGGGCCTCAGGCAGCCGGAAAACTTGTGGACCTTCCTCTTGCCATCTCTTAAGGGAGGACCGCTGCTAGTGGCCGGTTGTGGGGGGTGACTGCCACTTTGCCCCTGGCAGGAGAGGCTGGCTCATTTACAGGCAACAGCTTTGAAGTGTGGAGCAGGAAAAGAACTGTTTCTTAGCTGCAAAAGCGAGTCTCGAAACAGGGAACACGGCACCAGGGCTGCTGTGGATGCAGACAGGATCCCGGGGGCCAGGGCCGCGCTGAAGGCGACCAGCTGCCCTATTCAGGATTCGAGGTTTCAGGTCGGCATTAAAGAAGATTCCTGGGAGCGCCCGAGCCGTGCCGCGACTGAACAGCCCGAGGCGGCAGCGGCCGAGAACGGGGAAGGCAGCAAACCAGAGGCAGAGAGTGAGCACCCGACCCCGCACAACCCTGTGAATGACCCCTGCCCAAGCCCTGTTCGGGAGGCTGACGCCCACCTGGCTCCTGCCTGCATCACTGGTTCACTCACCGCCCCGGGGCTGCCTCCATTTTCCCAGGTGCTGGCAGCTCCTCCCGGCTCGGCCGTCACTGAGCCTTCCCACTTGCTTGGCCCAGTGCAGGGCTTTCCGGAGCCTGCGGGCCGGCCTCCCCTCCCACTCCCTCTGTGGTTCTCTGGCGGGGCTGGTGGCAGGGGGCGTCCCAGGCCAGTGTTGGGAGGGCAAGGAAGTACGGGCGGGCCGACTGTCACTCCACCACACCCTGGACTCCGGCCCCCGGTAAACTCCCTGTTACTGGGAGGCAGATACCATCTCTGCAGCCACCAGTTCGGAAAAAAGCCTAACCAATCTCTGGTTGGGAATAGTGTGGTAGGAGAGTTCCCAAGCCCGCTTGAACCTGCCAGACAGCTGGCTGCAGGTGGGCGCTAGATTCGGGCTATGCCGGGGGGATACAAAGGTGAACAAGTCCTGAGAAAGATCTACACAGTGCTACAAAGGTACCCAGAGAGACCAGTCATCTGTGCCTACCAGAAACCTGGTAGACTTCCTGGGCGAGGCGGTGCCGAGCAGGGTCTTCAAGGCCCAGCTGATAGACAAGGGTTGCAGAAGAAACGCCCCAGCCCAGCACAGTGCGCACAGACTGGGGAGACATGTGGCCAGGGAGGCGGAGACTCCACAGAAACCACACACCCTGTGGGGTTGCCACTGCAAGATCCAACAGCCTGGGCCAGAGCACACGGAACAGGCAGTAGTCCTGAACAGGAAGTTAAAGCTCAACAGAGATCACACACCCTGTGGGACGTGATCCACCAGCCCAGCAGAGTCCAAGCTGACCAGAAAGGTGGCTCCCCGGAGAAGCCCAAGACCCGAGGCAACCACACACACAAGGCACTAGAGGCCAACTGAGCAGTCACGGAGGGAGCCATACCAAATTGGCAACCACAGCAACATCTTAGTTAGTCATTAGTCTCAAACAGGTGGACTGTGAAACCCCCTGCCACAATGAATAAACATCAAAAAAAAGATACCAGAAATACAAAAAATCAAGAAAGTACACCACCAAAAGTTAATAAATCTCAAACTCTAGGTCCTATAGAACAAGAAGCCCTTCAAATGACTGACAAGGAATTTCGAGTGATAATTCTAAGGAAACTGAATGAGATACAAAAAAACTCAGCTAGACATCATGATGAAATGAGGAAAAGTATACAGGATCTGAAAGAGGAAATGTACAAGGAAATCAATGTCCTGAAAAAAAATGTAGCAGAACTTGCTGAACTGAAGAAGTTATTCAATGAAATAAAAAACACAACGGAGAATTTAACCAGCAGGCTTGTCGAAGTTGAAGAGAGAACCTCTGAACTTGAAGATGGGCTGTTTGAAATAACACAAGTAGACAAAAAGAAAGAAAAAAGAATCAAGGACATTGAAGAAAATCTGAGAGAGATATCAGACAACCTTAAGCACTCAAATATCCGAGTCATGGGTGTTCCAGAAGGGGAAGAAAATGGAGATTCCATGGAAAACATATTCAACAAAATAGTAGAAGAAAATTTCCCAGGTATAGGAAAAATCACAGATCTTCAGAACCAGGAAGCTCAACGATCTCCAAACGTATTCAACCCAAAAAGGCCTTCTCCAAGACATGTCATAGTCAAATTGGCAAAACTCAGAGACAAAGAGAGAATCTTAAAAGCTGCAAGAGAGAAGCATCAAATCACCTATAACGGAGCCTCAATCAGGCTAATATCAGACTTTTCATCACAAACCCTAAAAGCTAGAAAGGAATGGGACGATATATTCAAAATACTAAAAGACAAAGATTGCCAGCCAAGAATACTCTACCCTGCAAGGCTATCCTTCCGAAATGAAGCGCAAATAGTATATTTCTCAGACAAACTAAAACTGCGGGAGCTCACTACCACACGACCACCCTTACAAGAAATCCTCAAGGGAGTACTGGGTTTGGTTCCTGAAAAATAACTACCACTGCCATAAAAACCCAAGAAAAATCAATACCCACAAGCATAATCAAAAATGGCATTCATGAAGAGAAAACAAGAAAACAAAAATGCTATCTACAACCTAAGGAACCAACAAACACAGAAACCGAACAGTAAATCAGAAAGCAAGGAACAAAAGACACCTAAGACAAAAAAACAACCAATAAACTGCTAGGAATAAATCAACACCTTTCAATAACAACTCTTAATGTAAAAGGCTTAAATTCCCCAATCAAAAGACACAGAGTGGCTGACTGGATCAAAAAGCAGGACCCAACTATATGCTGCCTACAAGAGACCCACCTCACCCATAAAGATTCACACAGACTAAGAGTGAAAGGATGGAAAAAGATTGACCATGCAAACAGAAAAGAAAAACGAGCTGGAGTAGCTATTCTTATATCTGACAAAATAGACTTTAAACTAAAAACCATAAAGAGAGAATGAAGGACACTACTTAATGATAAAAGGACTGATCCATCAAGAAGACATAACAATCATAAATATGTAAGCACCCAATGTTGGAGCAGCCAGATTTATAAAACAAACTCTATTCGACCTAAAGAAGGAAATAGACACTAATACCATAATAGCAGGGGACCTGAACACCCCACTGTCAATATTAGACAGATCATCTAGGCAAAGAATCAGCAGAGAAACACAAGATCTAAACAAGACTCTAGGCCAATTGGAATGGCAGGTATCTACAGAACATTCCACCCAACAACCTCAGAATATTCATTCTTCTCATCAGCACATGGATCATTCTCCAGGATAGATCCCATATTAGGTCACAAATCAAGTCTCAATAAATTGAAAAAAATTAGAACTATCCCATGTATCTTCTCAGACCACAACGGATTAAAACTAGAAATTAATAACAAACGAAACTCTGGAAACTATACAAACACATGAAAATTAAACAGCATTCTACTTAATGACACATGGGTCCAAGAAGAAATCAAGCAGGAAATCAAAAAATTTATTGAAACTAATGAAAACAATGATACATCATACCAAAACCTGTGGGATACTGCAAAAGCAGAATTGAGGGGGAAATTTATTGCATTAAACGCTCACTTCAGAAGAATGGAAAGATGGAAGTGAACAACCTAACACTTCACCTTAAAGAACTACAAAAACAAGAACAATCCAAACCTAAAGTTAGCAGACGGAAAGAAATCATTAAGATCAGAGCAGAACTGAATGAAATTGAAAACCAAACAACAATTCAAAAGATCAACGAATCAAAAAGTTGGTGTTTTGAAAAGATAAATAAAATTGACAAACCATTAGCATGGCTAACGAAAAAAAGAAGAAAGACTCAAATAACAAAAATTAGAAATGAAAAAGGCGATATTACAACTAATTCATCTGAAATACAAGGAATCATTCGAGACTACTATAAACAACTATATGCCAACAAATTTGAAAATCTGGAGGAAATGGATAAATTTCTGGACACAAACAAGCTCCCAATACTGAACCATGAAGACGTAGAAAACTTGAACACACCAATAACAATAAAGGAGATTGAAGCTGTTATCAGAATGCTCCCAACAAAGAAAAGCCCAGGACCAGATGGATTCACAGCAGAATTTTACCAAACATTCAGAGAGGAATGGACACCGATTCTTTACAAACTATTCCAAAAGACTGAAATGGACGCAAATCTCCCAAACTCATTCTATGAAGCAAAAAACATCCTGATACCAAAACCAGGTAAAGATATAACCAAAAAAGAAAAATACAGGATGATATCCTTGATGAATATAGATGCAAAAATCCTCACTAAAATACTAGCAAACAGAATACAGCAACACATACGAAAAATTATTCATCACGATCAAGTGGGATTCATCCCAGGGATGCAAGGTTGGTTCAACATACGCAAATCAATAAATGTGATACACCATATTAATAAACTCAAACACAAGGACCATATGATCATCTCTATAGATGCTGAAAAAGCATTTGATAAAGTTCAGCACTCATTCATGACAAAGACCCTCTATAAGTTAGGTATAGAGGGAAAGTATCTCAACATAATTAAAGCCATATATGCCAAACCCACAGCCAATATCATCCTGAATGGGGAAAAGCTGAAAGCTTTTCCTTTAAGAACAGGAACTACACAAGGATGCCCACTCTCACCACTCCTGTTCAACATAGTGTTGGAAGTACTAGCCAGAGCAATCAGAGAAGAGAAGGAAATAAAGGGCATCCAGAGTGGAAAAGATGAAGTCAAACTGTCCCTGTTTGCAGATGACATGATCCTATATATCGAACAGCCTAAAACCTCTACAAAAAAACTGCTGGAATTGATAAATGATTTCAGCACAGTAGCAGGATACAAAATCAACACACAAAAATCAGTAGCATTTCTATTCTCCAATAGTGAACATGCAGAACAAGAAATCAAGAAAGCCTGCCCATTTACAATAGCCACCAAAAGAATAAAATACTTAGGAATTGAGTAAACCAAGGAGGTGAAAAATCTCTACAATGAGAACTATAAACCACTGCTGAGAGAAATTAGAGAGGATACAAGAAGATGGAAAGATATCCCATGCTCTTGGATTGGAAGAATCAACATAGTGAAAATGTCCATACTACCCAAAGTGATATACAAATTCAATGCAATCCCCATCAAAATTCCAAAGACATTTTTCTCAGAAATGGAAAGAACTATCCAGTCATTTACATGGAATAATAAAAGACCACACAGAGCCAAAGCAATGCTGAGCAAAAAAAATAAAGCTGGAGGCATAACACTACCTGACTTTAAGCTATACTACAAAGCTATAATAACCAAAACAGTAAGGTACTGGCATAAAAACAGACACACTGACCAATGGAATAAAATAGAGAATCCAGAAATCAACCCACACACTTACTGCCATCTGATATTTGACAAAGTCACCAAGCCTATTCACTGGGGAAGGGACTGCCTCTTCAGCAAATGGTGCTGGGATAACTGTATATCCATATGCAGGAGAATGAAACTAGATCCATACCTCTCACCATGTACTAAAATCAACTCAAAATGGATTAAGGATTTAAATATACACCCTGAAACAATAAAACTTCTTAAAGAAAACACAGGAGAAACACTTCAGGAAATAGGACTGGACACAGACTTCATGAATAGAACCCCAATAGCACGAGCAACCAAAGGAAAAATAAACAAATGGGATTATATTAAACTAAAAAGCTTCTGCACTGCAAAAGAAACAATTAACAGAGTTAAAAGACAACCAACAGAGTGGGAGAAAATATTTGCAAAATATACATCTGACAAAGGATTAATATCCGGAATATATAAGGAACTCCAACAACTTTACAAGAAGAAAACAAGCAACCCGATTAAAAAATGGGCAAAAGAGCTAAGTAGGCATTTCTCTAAGGAAGATATACAAATGGCCAACAGACATATGAAAAAATGCTCAACATCACTCAGCATCCGGGAAATGCAAATCAAAACCACACTGAGATACCATCTAACCCCAGTTAGGATGGCTAAAATCCAAAAGACTCTGAACGATAAATTATGGCGTGGTTGCGGAGAAAAAGGATCTCTCATACACTGTTGGTGGGACTGCGAAATGGTGCAGCTTCTATGGAAAAGGGTATGGAGGTTCCTCAAACAATTGCAGATCGATCTACCATACGACCCAGCTATCCCACTGTTGGGAATATACCCAGAGGAATGGAAATCATCAAGTCGAAGGTATTCCTGTTCCCCAATGTTTATCGCAGCACTCTTTACAATAGCCAAGAGTTGGAACCAGCCCAAATGCCCATCATCAGATGAGTGGATACGGAAAATGTGGTACATCTACACAATGGAATACTACTCAGCTATAAAAACGAATGAAATACTGCCATTTGCAACAACATGGATGGACCTTGAGAGAATTATATTAAGTGAAACAAATCAGGCACAGAAAGAGAAATACCACATGTTCTCACTTATTGGTGGGAGCTAAAAATTAATATATAAATTCACACACACACATACACACACACACACACACACACACACACACACACACAGAGAAAACCGGGGGGGGGGGGAGAAGATATAACAACCACAATTATTTGAAGTTGATACTACAAGCAAACAGAAAGGACATTGTTGGGGGGGAGGGGGGAGGGAGAAGGGAGGGAGGTTTTGGTGATGGGGAGCAATAATCAGCCACAATGTATATCAACAAAAGAAAAATTAAAAAAAATAATAATAAAAATAAAATAAAATAAAAAATAAAAAGTGTATGGAGGTTCCTCAAACAATTGCAGATAGATCTACCATACGACCCAGCTATCCCACTGTTGGGAATATACCCAGAGGAATGGAAATCATCAAGTCGAAGGTATACCTGTTCCCCAATGTTCATCACAGCACTATTTACAATAGCCAAGAGTTGGAACCAGCCCAAATATCCATCATCAGATGAGTGGATACGGAAAATGTGGTACATCTACACAATGGAATACTACTCAGCTATAAAAGCGAATGAAATACTGCCATTGGCAACAACGTGGATGGACTTTGAGAGAATTATATTAAGTGAAAAAAGTCAGGCACAGAAAGAGAAATACCACATGTTCTCACTTATTGGTGGGAGCTAAAAATTAATATATAAATTCACACACACACACACACACACACACAGACTGGGGCAGGAGAGAAGATAAAACAACCACAATTACTTGAAGTTGATATGACAAGCAAACAGAAAGGACATTGTTGGTGGGGGAGGGAGGGATGTTTTGGGGATGGGGAAACAATAATCAATCACAATGTATATCGACAAAATAAAATTAAAAAAACAAAAACAAACAAACAAACAAACAACAGTCCTTTAACCAGGAAAACTACCTTTTAAAAATGAAGATTAGTGTAGAAAATTAAAAAAAAATGAAGCATAACAAAAAGAGAGAAAGTCAATGACACAAAAGTGGGGTCTTAAAATACCAAGAAAATTGGCAAACATTTAGCTAGATTGACCAAGATATAAAGAGAAACCTAGAATTGCTCGAACCAGGAAGACAGAGGGACATTAGTACAGACCTTACAGAAGGATTTAAAGAAAAAAATGCTATACACAATATTATATGTAATTGTATGCTGAATAAATTAGATAACTTAGATGAAATGGACAAATTTCTATAAGGAAGTGGCCAAAACTGATTCAGGGAGAAATTGAAAATGCAAATAAGCCTACAAATAAATGAGCATTTTGTAGTACTAATCAAAGCACTACACACAAAGAGAAGCCCAGGCCTAAATAGCTTGACTACAGAATGTTCTTCCAAATATTCAGAGAAGATTTAACACCAATTTTTAAATAAACTTTTTCTATGAAATAGAATAGGAATACACTTCAACTTATTTTATACCAGTATATCAAAACAAGATAAAAATATCACAAAAAAATAAATCAATATCTCTTTTTCAAGTAAACACATAATACTGATCAAATACTAGCAAACTTAACCTAGAAACATAGAAAAATAAGTATTCAACATGACCATGTGGGGTTTGTCCCAAAGATGTAAGGTTGGTTTAATATCCCCAAATCAATTAATGTAATATATCATAGTAATACAGTAAAAAACAAAAATCACATGAGTACCTCAAAAGACTCCAAAGAGATCTGGCAAAATTCAACCTCCTATCATGATAAAAAAAAATAAATAAATAACACCCACCCCAACACACTAGAAATAGAAGAAAAATTGCTGAACCTAATATTGAGCATCTATGAAAAACCTGCAAATAATATATGTAATGCTAAAAGGCTGGACGCATTTCCCCTAAGATCAGTAACAAATAAGAATGTCTGCAGGGCTCCATGGTGGGATGAGGCAATGTGTTGGAGTGAGGCTCCTGACCAAGCTCTGTCTCTACTTTCCAACAAGGCTCCTGAAAGTCTCCATGCTTGGGCAGAATCAAGGAGCACAGCTCCACAGCAGAGTCTCCTGATGGGCTTCTTTGTTTCACCAGGGGTGCAAGGTCACTCATGGAGCCAAGGAGTTCCAAATTCATGTGGCCTGGCACTGAAGTCCCTGCCTCTATTCTTCCTTCCTAGCTTTCCTCAAGTGATCCACCCATGTCAGTTACTTTAGTATTACAGATGAATCCAGAAAGAAGTGAGCCTGTAGGGTAGTGTCCTGAAAAACCAGGAAAGTTAGACATCTTCATTGGTCTCTTTCTCCTGGGAGAATCACATGCCAAGAACTGTACAGCATGTACACTCCACTACAGTGGCTTTGGGGTAGGGGGTGATGCAGATAAAGTGAAATTGTTTTTGTGGTTATTTTTGTTTGTTTTTTCTCTGCTAGTGAAGCATAACATTTTCTCTGGGTTCCAGGATTCTCACAAGAGTATTCTCAGTCAGGCAGGTGTGTTTAATCTGTGTTTCTGTGGGGCTGGGTGGACCAAGCCAGGAAACATAAGCTGTCTTTCCATTTGTTAGTGTTATTAACTTCTTTCAGCAAAGTTTTGTAGTTTTCAAAGTAAAAGTCTTTTGTCTCTGTGGTTAAACTTATTCCAAAGCGTTTTATCCATTTTGATGCTACTGTAAATGAAAAAATGTTTATTTCTGGTGTATAGAAATGCAATTTAATTTGGCATGTTAATTTTGGATACTGCAACTCTGTAGAATTTGTTTATGGATTCTAGCATTTTTCTCTATATGTGGAATCTTCAGTGTTTTCTACATGGATCATGTCATCTGTGAAGAGATAATTTAACTGCTTCCTTGACAATATAAATGTCTTTTTTTCTTTCCTAATTGCCACGAATAGATCTCCAAGAACAAAGTAAAGTAGAAGTGGAGAAGGCTGGTATCCTGTTCTGACCCTGATCTTAGTGAAAAAACCTTCAGTCTTTTACCATTAAATGTGATGACTTCTGTTGTTCATGCATGGCATGGCACGTGTATGGTTTTTCATTCGTACATTGTAGTTTCCTTCTTTTCATAGATTTCTGAGTGCTTTTTATCATCAAAGGGTATTAAATGTGTCAAACGCTTCTTCTGCATCAATTGAGATGACCATGATTTTTTTTTTTCTCATTCTACTACTATAGTGTGTTACATTGTTTGACTTCCATATGTTGAACCATTCTTGCATTCCCAGAATAAATCCCACTTGATCATGGTGTATAACCCTTTTGATATGCTTCTGAATACTGCATGCTAGTACTGTTTGAGGATTTTAACATCAAAATCCACAAAGCGTATTTGTCTTTTCTTTCCTTGTAATGCCTTTATCTGGCTTTGGTTTCGGGGTAATGCTGGCCTTATAAAATGTGTTTAGAATAAAATTTCCTTGCCAATTTTTTGGAAGATTTTGAGAAATGGGATTAATTCTTTAAGTGTTTGGTAGGATTAACCTGTGAAGCCATCTGGTCCTGGGTTTTTCTATGTTGGAAGATTTTTGATTATTGCACCAATAACCTTCGTAGTTATAGCTCTGTTCAAATTTTCTATTTCTTCATGATTCAGTCTCAGTAGATTGTATATTTTTGACATATCCCTAGAGATTTTTTGAAGAAGTTCTAAGACATGCAGTTCTTTTTAGATGCAGTCCTATTATCCAGGATCGCTATTGATGTCCTGGTAAAGTGTTAGAAGGGAAAGTATTCTAGAGGCATATGATTTGATTTTGTGAGCCTGTGCTCCTGGGCTGTGACTTTCACAACTGCTTTTCAGTTACCTCCTCAACAACCCTAAGTCGAAGCAGAAAGAGCTGACGGCATTGAAGTTGAGTATTTTCTTGATGTAATTCAACAATGTTGAAGTTAATTCACAGCCTATTTTGTAGAAGCATAAAATCCAATCAGCACCCATGTAACTTTTTATCTTGTCTATTACTTTAGTAAGCTTTGGGTTTCCAATTAGGTCACATTGTAAACCTTTGTTTCAGTTTGTATTCTTTTTATGGGGTAGGGGTTGCTTTGATGTTGAGATGAGGAGGGGTAAAAATGTACCTGTGCACCCTACTCATATTTATAAGTTTCTTCCTCTGGAGATCCTCCAGTGTCATCATTGTTACAGACCTCCCACATGGCAATAGTTGCATTATAGGGTTTAAAGACCTTAAGTTTGTGTCTGGTTGAATTAACTCCTTTGTGGTGGCACAGGGGTATCATGGATAACATTCCCCATTGTGAAGCAGGTTCACTGTGCACTGGTTAACAACTTCTCTGAGTATGAGACAGAACACATTCACATAAAAGTTACATGAAGTGGACTTATTACTTACAGATACAATGCAAAGGAGAACAGAAGTCGAGGATGCAATGTGAGCTGCTCCTGCAAGGCTCAGGAAAGCTACCCAGGAAAGGAGACTACCCAGGAGACTTGACTGCATGTGCCCCTCTTGCACCACAGCAAGGACCACAGAAAAGCAGCCCACCCTGAATTTTATATCCTGAAATAATCTGAGTCACTGGACAAAGTGTTGAAGAACATCTTGCTGTGGGGGAATTGTAACAGAGTCTGGGCTTTTCTGACCACTCTCTCGTAATCCCAGGATGTTGCATTCCCAGAGTATTCTACAATTTCCTTAATAATTACAAAAAAGAAAAAGTGGAGAATTGGGTTAGGGCAAGACTACCGAGTGAACTGCCCTGCATCCTTAACATTGACACATCAATATCTGTTGAGACAGAGGCATTGGCAGTAGCAGCAGTGTTAGTACAGGTATTTAAGTATCCCTGTGAGCCATTTGCTATTAGGTTTCTAGATTTACACATACCAAATGGCTGCTATTTTCTTTTCTTTCTATGAAAATTATGTAACAATATTTTGCATTTCTACTCACGTGAAGTTGCAAGTTTGATCACTGATAGTGTGGATCACCTGTGTGGTTAAGGAGATGAGTTCAGAAGCCCAACAACCAATATTGGAGGAGACTACCTCAGCTTCCAAGGAGTGCTAAACACCAATTCTGCAATTAGTGTCCACATGCCATAAGGTCATTTTGTCAAGATTATCTAGCATTGTGATTGCAAGATTAGGCCTTTGGCACATTGGTAAGCAGCAGCGCTAATGAAAGCCCACACACTGGCTAGGAGGACTGCATTGGCAGAACAGTTTAGTTACTTCATTCCACACTTGTGGAGAGGCTAAAGCCAAATTGTTCTCTCCCTTTTCCTTCCTCATTAGTGCCTGGACTATGAGAAATCATAGATGTGCATTTCATCAGGACAGTACACATGACAGCAGCAAGAAAAGCAGCAGGAAATGACAAGGCCACTACTCTTGCCTGTACAAAAATAACACTTATTAGGCAACTGGATAATGGACTTAACTCTCCTCAGGGTGGGAGTCCCCTTCCTTTCTGCAACTTCACAAAGGACAATCCCTGAGCCTGTCTCAGGGGGTTACAATAATGAACAATGTTCAAATGCCTACACAAAACATTCAGTGATGGTGATCAGACTAGTTGCAGTGACCACAAAGCTATAACCTGACTCTTGGTACTCAGAACTAAAGTGCCAATTGGTTACAGTGTGTTGTTTTTCCTGCCTTCTGAGGTGGGTGCCTGGGAAACTACTTGCTAAACACAGTCTGAACCGAATGACAGATCAGGCTGAGGCATAGTCAATGAACCATTTATGTCTAGGGAATGAGAGTGTTTTAGTGTGTGAAGAGATGAAAACACTGGATAAAGACCACAAAATGCTGTGTAGAACAAAGTGAAAGCCCATCAACAATTAGTGTTTCTGACACAGGTGACTTTTGATGCATCATGGAACCAGTTAGCCAAGAACAGTTAAAGTTGAGCAGATGTCCTGGGTCATGGTTGGTCCATCCTGTTTGCATTTCCAACTGTTTCAATAGCCTGCCATGAACTGCATTGGTGAGGGGGAAATTAGCACTCTAGGGCTACTGGCAAAGTACAGAACTCAACACCTTCTACTAGACAGATAAGATTGGCAGCAGTTATTAGTTACAAATGCTCACAGAAAGGGGAGGAGGAGGATACTGCAAGGTATGAAGGCTGACAGCGATCACATTTGGAGCAGAAACAAGAAACAGGTAATGTGGGAGGAAAGCTTTGTGGTGTCAAGAAGGTGAGATCTTCCTTGGTTCCCACGGGAAGTTTTGACTGGTTTGTTTGAATAAATCTGTGGGCTGTCAGGGAACAGAAACATATACTACAGACTGATAAGACGACTATACCATAGTGTTGCAATATGTTATAAATTACATATTATATTTATAAATACATATACACAAATACACATCCTACATATACAAAATAATGGCATACTATATGAGGCTACACAAATATCTAAATATAGATGCAAAAAGCCTAATAAAATACTGCAAAATTTAACTTACCAGTACAGGTTGAGTACACCTTATCCAAAATGCTTGCAAGCAGAAGTGCTTTGGATTTTTTTTTTTCAAATTTTGGAATATTTGCAGAATACTTACCAGTTGCATATTGCTAATCTGAAAAATCTAAAATCTTTAATGATCCAGTAAGCATTTCCTTTGAATATCATGTCAGTGTTCAAAAAGTTTCAGATATTGGAAGTTTTGGGATTTCAAATTTTCAGATTAGAGATGCACAACCTGTATATAAAAAGACTTATACTCCATGATGAAGATAAATTTCATCTAGAAACGCAATGCTGTTTCACATCTGAAAGTCAATTGACATAATACACCATATTAAAGGAAAAAATGTCAAAAACAACAGGATCATTACAATACATGCAGAAAAAAATACTAGAAAATGTTTAGCACCTCTTCAGGATGAATGGTAAATAATGAACAGACAAGAACTTCCTCAACTTGCCTTAAGGCATTTATGCAAAACCCACAGCTAACATGCTTGATGGTGTGAATGAATGTTTTCTCCCTCAGATTAGACACAACAAATGGTCCTATCACAGGATCTCTCATTTCAAAGTGAACTATCCAAAAAAACAGCCTAAAATAAAGTAAAGAGCAACAAATGAAAATAATAATTCACATGCAACTATAATCTATACTAAAATTTACATACTTAAGAATTGATACCAATTATTTCTTAGCAAAGAAAGCAAAAGATACTGCTTTATGCAATAAAGAATAAATTTTCCCATTAGAAAAAAGATTGAATATATATAATGAGGGATATCCAGAACTTTCAATATAAGGCCAGCAACAAATTTTCAACAATTAACAAAGACTCACTTTGCAATGGCACATTAATCAAAGAGCAATTAAACAAATGTATAAAAATAAAAAAGCTTACCTTCAGTATGAGTGCTTTTATGTTTTTAAACATTAGTGGAAAAACTGAAGGCTTCACACATTTTATATATACATATATGTATATATATACATATATACATATGTGTACATGTATATACGCATATGCACATACATGTATATATACACACACACATACATATATATGTATGTGTATATATGTGAGTGTGTGTGTGTATATATATATATATTAGGTTTTTGAAAGGAACTAAAATATATGAAGGCATTACCACATTTCTTACAGAGTATTTTTCTCCAGTATGAGCTCTCTCATGTATTCAAACGTAACTAAAACATCTATAGCCTTTACTACATCCTTTATATTCATAGGGGTTTTCTCTAACATGAGTGCTTTGATGTAATCAAAGGGAAATGGAAACACTGAAAGCTTTTACCACATTTTTTATATGCAGAGGACATATTTTTGTCAGTATGAGTTCTTTTATGTTTTCAAAGGCAACTGGAAAGACTAACGTTTTTACAACAACTTTAACATTCATAGAGTTTTTTGTCAATAATAGTTATTGCATGTCTTTGAAAGAAACTGAGAAAACCAAACAATTTACGATATTTTTACATTCAAAGTGTTTTTCTCCAGTATGAGATTTTTCATGGCAATAAAACACTCCCAATATGATACTGAGATGGTAGATATATGATACATGCATTTGTCAAAAATCATACAACTGTCCAACACAAAGACTGAACCCTGATGTAAAGTATGGACTTTATTTAATGTATTGCTTCATGAGTTCTCATCATCACCAAATATAATATATTGGTTTATCAATTGAAACAAATGCACTACACAAACACAACACATTAAAACATAGGGGAAACTAAGAATTGAGAGAAGAAATTCTCTGTAATATCTGTTTGATTTTTCTGTAAACATAAGACTACTCTGAAAAATAAAGTCTATTAAATAAAAAAGTGAATAAACTACCATTCTGCCAAAGATTTACAACTGCATAAACAAGGAATAATATTACACACAAACAATACCACTTATGCTAATTAAAAATGTAATAATAGATTATGCTGAGAGGGGTGCATCCACAGGTTATAATACTATAAAGGAAAGCAGGAAAATTATCATATAATTCACAATACTGCCTCCATCAGAAAAGATATGAGATGACTCAGACTTCAGAAATCATATCAAGTGGGGTGAGAGGTGTGAAGGGTTCTTTCAAGTCTATACCTGGTTGTCATTTCACAGACTTACCTTTTACAATATTTCAGGTGACAGTGCAATATTTTTTTTTCTACATATGTAAAATTTATTGTAAGTTTCCAGAATGCAAACTCAATATACACACATCTTATTGCATTTTGAATTGCTATCAAAAGTCTGTTGAAATGAATTATTAGAAAATATCATAGCCTACTAAAATTAATTTTCTTGAGGTCCTAAAATGTCTAATCAACGATATAAAATGATTATAATAGAAAATTATACATTAAAATACCTCAAAGCATAATAAAATTAGTTGAAAGACAGCATATGTCCTTAGGAAAGAGACTGGACCTTACCATGATCTAAGCTCTCCCAAACAGTTTGTTTTACTAGATTCCATAAAATTCACAAACAGTTTTGTTTTGTTTATTAGTGAACTTAACAAACAAACAAAACTACCTCTAAAAACTGAAGGTGAAGACAAATGATTAAGAATAGCTGGGATGTTGTACAGAGCACTGTTAGGGAGTGCTATGTACTGAATGTTTATGTACCCCTGATAATTCATGTGTTGAAATCCTAAGCCCCAAAGTGATGGTATTAGAAACTGGCATCTATAACAGGTAATAAGGTTAGATGACATTATGAAGAAGTCCTATAAATGTAATTAGAACCCTTATGAAAAGAGACAGGTATTTATCCGTTTCAGAAAAGAAAAGATGTAATTTAATTATTTACATGATAATAAATCCTTCACTATACAAATGCTCATATTTACTACTTCTTGGTGTTGCCATGCTTGTCCCATACGATTGAGCATTAATCTGCCAAATCCAGATAAAAGGATACAGAACAGAGTTATCCACTATCACAAATAGCCAGCCCGCAAAAGAAAAAAACTGTTTTGGTGAATCTTTACAATTCAACAATTTATCTATCTCACTATTTTTGTGGAAAGACATCCATTTTCTGCAGCCACAATAAAAAAGAAAATTTCTCTATTTCTTTTCCCCAGTAGCATTGTCAAAGCTAAGCCCTCAAATTCTATTTGAAATTGCCCTCAAAAAGGAACAGACCTGAGAAACTTACTACACTCATTCTGAGGGGGGAAAAAAGGTAAATAAGAATTTTTAAGTAAGAGACTATAAGACTAGTTTTTTTGTTTGTTTGTTTTTTCTTAAACCCACATTTCTTGAGTCCTTGGAAATATTTTCTTATCTTTCAAGCTCTACTGATGAGATGTATTTTAAAATTAATTAAAATCTGAGGCTCCATTAAGTGAACATGTTTTAAAGGTCACAAACACAGGGAAAGGCAGGTGCTGACTACAACGTATATATCTGACTGCAGTGTCAAGTAAGGTCATCCTATCACTTGGGACATCCTCCTGCCCCATCCTGCTCACTGAAGTGCTCAATGATCACCTTCATTGAGATACCAGCATGTGATTGGCTGAGCACCCATGTGACTCCAGGGAATGAAAACTGGGGTTGGAGGAAAAAGTGTTAATGTCCCAAGAGGTTAGCTCTTTAGATGAAGGTCCTACCATGACACTTTCCACCTGGCCCACGGCATCCAGCTGCTCCCCTGAGAGGCTCCATCCACCCCCATCCCTCAGGCTGTCCTCTGGGAGATGACCCAGGGGCTGACATTCACTAGACACTCCAAGAAAAATGGCTGCTGTGCGCACCTTGCATCAGGCCCAGACAGTTCTGAAACCCAGGACTAGCAAAAGATAGGAGGGCAGGGAGGTTGAGAATACATCACTCTGTAAAGCTTCCAAAGAGGAAAGCTTAACCCAAGAATATTTTGATAAGATGTCGTGCCTAGAGAAAAGAAAAGGAGGGGAGACACAAATATTCTCTTTACAGAGGAGTGTCAGGCAATTATTCTCTGCTTTCCTCCCATGGGAAATGTTCAAAAGCTATTTTTTAAAGAGCCATCAATTTCTCTGTGAAAAAATGATAAACAATTAAAATACTGTGTTTGAAATGTAGAATAAATGGAAAACAGTTGACAATATTGTTGAGAGGGGAAGCTGGCACTCAGGAATGTGGAGAAGGAACTGGAAAAATAGGATTTTACTGCAAGCCTTAGAAGACTAGGGCTGGGGGGACAGGGTTGTGGATTTGAGATCCAGCTTCACAGATATTTGGAAAAGTCAAGGGAAAACCAGTCCCCTTTGGAGTGTTACAATAATGGAATAGGGGGAAATTTGGCTGAAGTAGCTGCAGGGTGCTGAGTTCCTACCTGACAAAAATGAAATCTACTTCAAAGGCATTTCCTGCAATAAAATTTAGGCTTAAGCAAGCACAAACCGTCAACCTCTCATTACACAACCAGGAAATTACCACCAGGATAGTCCAAATAAGGTGACTACATAACTGCAACCAATCAATTATTTAATTTGCTTTGCTTCATCATGTACCTTATAAAAGGTCTTTCCTTCAAGCCCTTCCAGTGGACCCCGAACCACAAATCATGACTGGGGACTTCTCACGTGATTTGCTTCTTGCTCAAAGAAACCCTTTTAACATTTTAAGGGTGCCTCAGCTTAATTTTTAACAGGAGAAAAAAGTGACTGAGAACCCCAGAAGAAACTACTTCCACACACGAACCTCACACACCGGGTAAGGATTCTTCCAATGATCCCTCACCATCCACACTTGATCTGGGGAGGCGCGAGGCTACAGGTGGGAAGCTGCACATTGAGGGCTCCAGGTTGCCGAAGTCGCCATGCTGAAGTCACCAAACTGGAAAGGACAGCACGCTTTGGGTCCCAGCTACTGCCCAGCATCCACCCTGCATCTGGAGGGGACAAAGGGCTGAGAGGCATCAGCGGCAGGCTCGGGGATGCAGATACCCGAGCTGACTGCATGGAGGCCCGTGTCCCACACCAACCGGGTTCCCGCCGGTTCCACACAGCCACCTACCCCATCTTGGGACCCCGGCCCTGCACACTCACCATTTCCCAGCTTCCGGGGTGTCCTGGGACCTCCCTGCAGATCTCCCAGTTTGTGTGGGTGACAGGGCTACAGAGGCTGCGGTGGAGCCACCCCGGCCTCCCAGAGCAGACGACACGGAGCTGTGAAGGCCCACCAAGCTTGGTGGGAACAAGAGACAAAAATCGCGCCAGATTGTGGAAGGACGGCCCCACCTCCCCATCTGCGTGCCTGATTGTAGTTCCCACCCCAGTGCCTGTGATTGGACAGAGCTCCAGGTCCCGTCCCCTCAAGTTGAGTGACAGGAGATGGGAGCAGATACACTGCTGAATGAGGCCAGGATGACAAGTTCTAGGCTGCAGCTCTTTTCAGGCAGGGTATCTTCCTTGCTCTGGGAACTGACCCTGCCACAGGAGACATTTGTGTTTAACCTTGTATATAGGGTTATATTCACTTATGAACTGTATGTACATCAGTATATATATGTGCATATGTTATTCACAAGTGACAACAATATAAGCACAATTATTTTAACATTTTAAGGTTTTATAATCTTCCTGGTCTCTGG
Organism: Cynocephalus volans; assembly: GCF_027409185.1. Lineage (NCBI taxonomy): Eukaryota > Metazoa > Chordata > Mammalia > Dermoptera > Cynocephalidae > Cynocephalus > Cynocephalus volans. The sequence continues at coordinate 44,269,605 of NC_084463.1, read as the reverse complement.
TGTTATGAGGGGTGGGGGCAGCCTAGGCTTTGAAAAGGGAGACAGTCCTCTAAAGCAGTGACGTCCAGTAGAAATAAAATGTGAGCCACGTGTATAATTTTAAATTTTCTAGTAGCCACACACAAAAAATAAAAAGAAACAGGTAAAATTGATGGTGATAATTTACTTAACTCAATATATCCAAAAAATTTTCATCTTAATATGAGCAATATAAAATTATTAAAGAAGTATTTCCTTTTTTTGGTACTAAATCTTCAAAATTCTCTGTTTTGTGCATCCAGCACATCTTAATTCAGACCAGCCACATTCCAGGTGTTCAGTGGCCACACATGGACCTTGGCTGCCACATTGCAAATGCAGCTGAGGGTTCTGATGTCCTTGACATAAGGAAGGTGAAGGGCCCGAATCCCCCTTCTCTGTCATAAGCAAGGGAACACCCCTCCCCACCAACAACTCTCCTCAGGCCCAAGGGTGGGAGAGTTGGTGTAGAGTAAGCATAAAGCAAATGTACTTCACAGGGCCTGGTTTTCCAAAGCCTTACAATTTCAAATATTGACCTTGCAAAGGACAGCAAATTTTCCCAAGGATATATAGTCTCTGTTGTAAGATAAAGAATTGTAACACAGCAGCAATGTTGATGGCTCAAAGAAAGACAGGCTACTGATTGATATGTAAAGATGCTGGGAAATTGCTGTAAGAAGAGAATGCTTGCTAAAATCAAGCTTTTGTTAGTGGATCAACTTAACTGCATGTTACCAGCTTCTATTGTTAAACTTGTTAAACTGTACTTAGCAAAAACCCCACCTGTGTTCTCTTAAACTGTACTTAGCAAAAACCCCACCTGTGTTCTCTTCCTGTAACTTCCTGGGGTGGAAAATAAATGCAGAAAGAGAACCCCAATTCATGGTTAATTTCCCAAATGGAAGGAATGCCTCTATCTTGAGGGTTCTGGGAGATTAACCCCTTTCTGGGGCTTCTCACTGCTCAGAAGAGATGGGCTTTGAGTAATCTTCAGTGGCTCCATCACCCAGGGGAAAAGGGGCGACAAATTTGTGGGAGGCAAAGCAACAAGTTGGTGCCTGGAGAGGCAGCAGGAAGCTGCAGACGGACAGTGACCAAAGATAGACCACTGATTCCCACGTGCTGCTTGGTGTGGGCCCATTTCCCCTTGCTAAAGATCAGACAGCCATGGAAAAAGAAGGGTCCCAGAAGGAAGGAACACCATGTCCTAACAACTGTCCACTGCCTTGTCCTACAGTTTGGATTTGGAGGGAAAAGATTAAAGGCAAACTTCTTATCTCGCAATTTGGCCTTGACCTTACGGGATCACCGAAGTGTTAGTAGAAGAATAAATACCTCAGAATATTAATATTTATCTGATGATGCCATGAGTGAACTTGTTACACTTTAAAACAAAACAAAACTGCTGTTATTTTGAGACACTGAGTTAGAATTTTTGTGCAAATATGTAATATTAAAATTCGTATTGATGTATAACATGCATATAAAAATATATGCACTTTCATGTAAAGCTCAATGAATTATTACAAAGCAAATACACTTGTGTAAGCAAGAAGTAGAACCAGCCTCACTCATGCCTCTTGACAATCACTTTCTCCCACGCTTCTCTCCAAAGGGAACCAGGATCTTAAGAGCTAACAATGTAGATCAAACTCATTTTATAGAAGCGCTTTTTACACAGCATTTTAATCATATACAAAAGAAACGAAATAGTACTATGGAATTGCCACCCAGCATTTTTTTTTTTTTTTGAAATTTTAATTTTCTTTTTGTTTTCTTTTTTTATTGAAGCATAATTGATTATACATATTTGGGGGTACAGTGTTAACAACAGTCTCCTGTGTACAACATGTGATGATCAAGTAAATATTAGATATTTGTAATTATTCTTTATGCCACTTACCCAATCTCCCCCCAACATCCCCGTATCCCTCATCCCTCCCACCTCTAGTAAACTTGGATTTGTCCTCTCCTTCTGAAAGTTCAACGTGATTCATTCTTTCTTTTTCTTTCTCTCTCTCTTTCATTTTAACTACCAATCATGTGCCATTTTCACTCCATCTATACTGAAACAAATTTCCCCCCCCCTTCATTATCGTTTTTTAGTTTTGTTTTATTTATTTTTTCCTCCTGTGGGCTCAGATGTACATCAATGGCAAGGCACAAATCTTAAATGTACAGTTTTGACAAATAAATACACCCATATAAACTTCATCTTTTTAAACCGATAATATTTTAATCATCAGAAAATTTTCTTGCTCTCCTCACCAGGCAACGTTTTCCTTCCCCAGGGGCAATTTGCTGCCGTGGTACATTTCACCACTGGTTCATTTTCCCTGCAATCATACAACATGTACGAGTGCTGTCTCATTCAGCATGTCTGAGAGTCACTCGAGGTGTGTGCCTTTGTATTGCTGAGCAGTGTTCTGTTGTATGAATGCTCCAAAACTTGTACATCCATTTCTCTACTGATGGGCACTTGATATTATTTCCTGCTTTTAGCTATTATGTCTAAAGAAACTATGGAAGTTTTTAAACACATTTTGTATTTAATTTTTATTAGCATTAAATGACATCTCTTCATACTTATAGTTGTTGGTCCAGGGATTAAAATATGTATCTTTAACATATCAGAATCTACTTAAGAGTCAATATTGTACTGTTTTAATAAATGTAAAATATAAAAGCCTTGTTGCACAACAGTTCCATTTACCTCCTGTCATTTCAGCTACTGTTATAAATTACATATTTACACATTCTGAATCCCCAAATACAGTGTTTATAAAGTTTGAGTTAAACAGCCATAGGCTTTTAAAGAAATTAAGAGAATAAAAAGCATTAATAAATATTTGGAGCTAGATATTTTGAAACTTTGCAAATACACTGTTCTTCCTTAAAGTTTCACCCACAAGTTTTCCATTCACCAGTGAATCTTGCCTATTACTCTGGATGTCTAGTAGTGATTTTATCTTTTGCATTATCCATCTACATTTACTACTTGGAATTCTTCTGTAAGGAAAATTTGTCTGTCTCTCTCCCTCCCTTAATTTGTTTCTTCCTTTCTTTCTCTCTTCCTTTCTTATTTAACCATTTTTGGTATGAGTATCGACAAATGGATATTTATTTTAATTTCTGAGTTAGAATCTAATGCTATCATTATTTATTTTTTCCTCATGTTATTCTAGCTTGGGACATTGGGAGGTTTATTAGGTTGGTTCCTTTTGACATGTCCCTATTCTTGGTTTCTGTGTGTGTGTAATTTTAAAGCACTTTCCTACTTTTCGGCTCTGCAAGATGCTCTAGGCACATCTTGTATTTTCCATTTCCAGCTCTAGTGTTAGCCATTTCTCCAGAAAGCCATGGTTCTTTTTATTAAAAGATGGCATTTAGAAACCAAGATCTGGGTGCTAGATGTTCTCAATTATACTGGGCTGTGACTGCCTCTTGGTCCTCTCAGCAAAGTTTGAAAATGCACATGTGAATATAAATTCAGGTACAAACACATATCTATATCTATCTATTTATTTATCTATCTAGACAGGCAGATGAAAATACACACTAGATTATACTTTCTAACTCCAATCTACCACCAGAGGGTTCACTCTAGCACTTTCCTTAGATTATTTCTAACTTTTTTTTTACCTACTGTGAGAAACTATGCACTAATTCTGACATTTATTCACTTCCATATAGTTTTGCAATTCCTAACCCATATCCTTGTGAGATAAAAAGTCACCATCGAGAGCACAGTGTCTGTGTACAGTTATCAAGTCACACAATATCCAGTCAAAAGACTGTTTTCCAAAGTTACTTAGGTTAGAAACTTAGAGTCATTTAGAATAATAATAATACACTTGAATGTGTTATGTGTTCAAAAACATTAAACAGAAAAAAGTCAAAATAAATTGGAGACTAGATAATGAATTACAACTAATTCAATGAGAGAATAATGTATTTTAAACAATAATCCAACAAAGCAAAATTGACAAAAATGGACAAACTGTTTGAAACAGAAACAAATGTTGCCTAAAAGTAAAAGTTCTCAAACACACTAGTAATTTGAGAAATGTGATTATATATGGCATTAGAAGTCCATTTAGATAATTTCACCTAATGTAGTAAATATTTTCATAATGTGTTTGTGAGGGTGTCAATCCAAAGAAAATTTCAAAGCTGGTAAAATAAGAGAGAACTGAAGGAGGTCCCAAGGATATGTGAAGACAACACTATGACCCACATCTTTCCCTGAAATAATTTTTTAAAACATTAATAAAAATTTTAAAATGTCCCTTGGATGAGATTCGGCTAAATAGAGAAAGAGGACCCCAAGGAGGCTCACCTGGATTTGAAGAGGAGAAAACAGAAAAATGAGGCCTGTCTTGCAATCTGGGTGTGCCCACATGACCCAAACTTCCGGTGTGACCCACCTTCCCCACATGTCCCCCATGTAACCTCCATAGCAACAGGAGACATTCTGATCAAACATTATACAGTTTGGAGGTTTGTCCCCCAAACCTTTGTCCCCACAAAGCTCATGTGGAAATCTGATCTCCAATGTGGCAGTGTTGGGAACTGTTTAGGTTATGAGGGGTGGATCCTTCATGAATAGATTAATGCCCTCCCTTGGGGGGGTGTTATTGAGTTCTTGCTCTATTAGTTCCCATTACAGCTGGTTGTTAAGAGCCTGGAACCTCCCCCCTCTCTCTTGCTTTCTCTCACCATGTGATCTCCTTCCACTTTCCACCACGAGTAGAGGAAACCTGAGACCTGTGCCAGATGCAGATGGCAGCTGTCCCAGAACTGTGAGTCAAATAGGCCTCTTTTAAAAAAAAAATTACACAGTCTCAGGTGTTCTTTTATAGCAACACAGATATGAACTATTACAGAAAGTTGGTACCAAGGAGTCAGACACTGGAAAATATGGAAGCAGCTTTGGAACTGGGCAATGGTTGGAGGAGTTTGGAGAACTCAGAAGAAGGCAAAAAGAGAAGGGAAAGGTTGGAACTTCTTAGAGATCCTTTAATGGTTGTGACCAGAATGCTGATAAAAATGTGGACAATAAAGGCCACGATGATGAGATCTCAGACAGAAACGAGGAACTTATTTGGAACTGGACAAGAGACTACCCTTTCTACATCATAGCAAGAAACTTGGCTGCATTCTTTCCATGCCCTAGGGTTTTGTGGAAGGTGGGACTTAAAAGTTAGGACCCAGCATATTTGGTGGAAAAAATTACTAAGGAGCAAAGTATTCAGACAACTGCATGGCTATTTGAAATTAACTATGCTCAGTTATGGCAGGAAAGGCATGATATAAAGCTGGAATTTGTAATTAAAAGAGAAGCAGAACATAAGGATTTGGAAAATTTGCAGCCTGGCCATCTGGTAGAGAACAAGAGAGCATTTTCAGAAGAATCCAAGGGTGCAGAAGGACTGACTGCTAAAGACATTAGCATGGCTATTAGGCAACCAGGTGCTAATAGAGAAGACAATGAGAGAAAGGCCCTAAAGGCATTTCAGAAGTCTCCCAGTGACACCCCTACAATCACAGGTTGAGGCCTCGGTTCTGCTGCCCTGCTCAGCCTTGGGAAGCTGCTCCCGGCAACCCAATCACTCTGGCTGGAGCAGCCTTGCTTAAAGTGGCCCCATGTGTGGTTCATGCTGCAGCTCTGGAGAATGCACATTGGAAACCTTGGTGATGCCCACATTGTTTTAAGGCTGAAGGTATGCGGAATGCAACAGCCCTGGAGGTACAGCAGCCTCCACCCAGATATCAGAGGTTGTATGGAAAGGGCTGGGAGTTTAGGCAGAGACTTGCTGCAGGGGTGGAGCTACCACACAGAGCATCTACTAGGGCAATGCAGAGCAGAAATGTGGGGTCAGAGCCCCCACAGAGAGCCCCCATTAGAGCAATGTCTAGTAGAGCCAAGGGAGCAGGACCACTTCCAGGACCCAACAACTGTAGGGTCACTAGGAATGTGCAATGCCAGCCTGGAAAAGCCACAGGCACCAGTGTTGCCCAGTGGGCTGCTCCTGGCAAAGCCACAAGGGCAGGTCTGCCCAATGCTTTGGAGACCTGAATCCCCCACTTTGCCCAGGACACTGAACTTGGACTCAAAGGAGATTATTTTGGAGCTTTAAGGTTTAATGTCTGCCCTGCTGGGTTTCAGAGTTGTTAAGGCTGTTTATTCTTTCTTCTGGCCTATTCCTCCCTTTTGGAATGGGAATTTATACTCAATGTCTGTTCCACCATTGTATCTTGGAAGTAGATAAATTTGTTTTTGATTTTTACAAGTTCACAACTGGAAGTTTTGCCTTCAGTCTCAGATGAGACTGCACTTTGAAGTTGGTGCTGGAACAACCTAAGACTTTTGAGACTATAAGAATGGAATGACTGTGTTATGTATTTGAGAGGAACATGAGTTCTGGGGGACAAGGGGTGGAACAATAGAGTTTGGATATGTTTCCCCTCTAAAGTCTATGTTGAAATCTGATCTCCAGTGTGGCAGTGTTGGAAGCTGTTTGGGTCATGGGGAGGAGATCCCTCATAAATAGATCCATGCCCTCAGGGTGAGTGAGTTCTTGCTCTATTAGTTCCTGCAAGAGATGGTTATTTAAAGGACCCTGGCACCTCTCCTCCCCCTCTCTCTTGCTTCTCACCAGGTGATCTGTTTACACCTGCTGCATGCTCTGCCACTTCCCACCATGAGTAGAAGCAGCCTGAGGTTCATACCAGATGCAGCTGACCTAGAATCATTAGCAAAATAAACTTTTTAAAAATATAAACTACCCAGTCTCAGATGTGCTGTTATAGCAACACAAAAACAGACTAATACACTTGCCTTACATGATCTCTCCTGTGGTTCCACTAGAATCACAGTAAGTGTCAAAGTCCAATCAGGTGTCCACAGACCAAACATGATGTGGCCCTATCTCACCTGCCTGAAGCTGAGGCTTGATGAGTTCTCACAAGGCCCTCTTGCTGTCCCTGCAGAGACCCTGAGGACCCTGCTGCAGAACTGCCAGGAGGTGGAGGGTGAGGTACAGAGGTATGAGCTTGCAGCCCAGCCTGACTCTGCCCTGCCCCTTCATTCTGGTAGAGTATGAGAAGCCAAAGGGTGTCTTCCCCATTTGGCCCAACAGCTGGCAGTAGTGTTGAGGGTCACTATCTTGCTCATGTGATAAAAGTTCATTTACTGCATTATCAATTAAGTTTCGTCAGTCAGTGTTAATTCTGTGATTTTATTCATTGCCACCCAGCTCATCACTGTCTATTCACTCATCTGCCTGCTCATTTAGGCATCCAGCCAACCACCTCTCTATCCTATTCATCCATTATCTCTCCATCCACCCAACTGCTTGTCTACCCATCTCTCCATCTCTTGAATACTTATCTAGAAACACTTTTAATTCAAAGATACAAAAAGGTTGAAAGTTAAGAGATGGAAAAAGATATTCAATGAAAACAAGCATAAGACAGCTACACTGGCTGGCCATACTAACATGAGACAAAATAAATGTTAAGAAAAAAATGCTACTGAGGATAAAAAGGGACATTTTATAATGAAAAGGTACAAGCCATGAAGATATCAATTACAGACATACATGCACATAACAAAGAAGCCCAACATTAAATGAAAACAGGAAAAATTAAAAAAGAAGTCGACTGTTCTACATAAATATTTGGAGACATCAACTGCAACCTTCAAGAACGGATAGAACAGCTAGGCAGAAGACTGACAAGAACAACATCTCGATGACATTTTAAAACAACATGACTTAACAGATATTTGTTAAGCTCACACCACCCAACAACAAAATACACATTCTGTTCAGTGCACATGGAACATTTTCCAGAAAAGACCATTTGCTAAGCCACAAAAGAGCAACAAATTTAAAGACTGAAATAATACAAAATATTTTCTCTGACCACAATACATTTAAGTTAAAAATCAGTAACTGAAGGATATTTGAGGAGTTCACAATTATGTAAAAAACAAGCAACATGCTCCCAAATAGCCAGTGAGTCATAGCAAAAGTCACAAGAAAAATTAGAAACACACTGAGATGAATGAAAAGTAAAACACAATATGCCAAAACTAAAAAAAGGACTTAGAAGAACACTGATAGCCATAAACCTCTGTATTTATGTACCTACATAGATTTTTTTAAAAAAGAAATATCTGAAATCAATGAGTTAACCTTTCAACTTAAAAACTAGTAAAAAGGGCAACCCACTTAGCTCAGTTGGTTAGAGATTTGGTTTTACAACACCAAGGTTAAAGGCTCAGATCCCCATACCAGCCAGCCATAAAAAAAAAAAAAAAAAAAAAACACAACAAAAACCAAACTTAGAAAAAGAAGGAAACCAAATCCTCCATCAGGAGGAGGAGGAGAAGAAAATAAAGATTAAAGATTAGAGTGGAAAATGATAATGAAATGACAGTGCTGTGCTCTATGCCCACTGTTACCAGAGATTTGGGGACAGAAGAGTGGCAGGTGGAAAGGGACCTCCCTCTCCAGCAAGACCCCCTCTCTCATGAACCCCATTCCATTCCACTAGCTCCTATCTGTTTTTGGAGCTAGGTCTCCACAGGGGCTCTGGGGGTAGTAAGGGGATCACCAAGGACTACAGGAGGCTCCTTCAGTGGAAAGAGGTTCTGGGGACATTGATAGGTCTGCAGGCTGCATGGGTCCTGCAACTCTCCTCCTGGGACTTCAAGCAGAGCCTGGGGCTCTGAAGACCTCCCATGTGTTCTCCACCTTGTAATTCAGGTTCTCCAGGGCTGTGGGATATTTGCTGTGCTGTTGGCCAATATTTTCTTGCCTTCATGGAAAACATCAATGAAAGTCAATATTTAGGGCATTCTGCATTGAATGCTACTAGCCTGTTGACTCTGAGGTTTGTGTGTTCATTAGTTACTTTAATCTGGTTTCACCACCTTCTTATCCCCATTTATTAAACCTTTATGAACCCATGGAAGAGAGTTGACTGTACCTCCAACTATGATCATGAATTTGTCCACTTCTGTAAGTTGACTAGTTTTCAATTTATATATGTTAAGTCTCAGTTGTAAAGTGCACAGACACTAAAAATATTACACCAACCTGACAGAATGTTTTATCAGTATAGATTTTGCTCCATCTCTAGAAATACGTTTTGCATTACAGTCAACTCCCTGTGGAATATGTATACATACGTAGGCTTTGTTTTGGTTACTTTTTTTTTTATGTACAATACACAAAATGATTTCTCTTCAAATCAGTATTTATACTAATATTTGTGGTCTGCATCTCATGATCAGCATCTGGGGGATGTCCAAGGGGTATGACCATGGCCAATAAAGTTGTTGCCAATGGGCAGAGGTGGAGGTCACCCACCTCTTACCTATAGAAACTTGACCTCTTACCCACAGAAACTTGAGATAGTGTGTACTGTTTCAAATCATTAAGTTGGTGGCTATTCCTTATGCAATATTAGGAACCTAATGTTAGGCATAAATTTCCCCAAAGAGAGCAGCTCCGGATTGGCTATTTCAGTGACCATTCACATTGTCATTCATGCTGGTTCTATAGTGTTCATCCTGCCACACTCAGGCCCCATAACCAAGGACCATATTATGCAACCAGGGGACATGTCTACAAATAGCAATGTCCTTCCATCAACAAACCATCTTTTCCAAGTCTCTTGTTTTTGGAGGAAACTTTCCCAGACATGTCACAAAATCCTCTAGTAAGACACTGGACAGAACTGTGTCACATGCTCAGCCCAAAAGGACCACTCGAGAAAAGAATAGTCTCAGCTAATTATACAATGCTTAGGAAAAATAAATCCCTGAATAACTCGGTATAGAGGAGGGTAACAAAACCAACCCAAAACTCTGTCCCAAGTTGAAGATGACCTTTTGCTCTCCAGTCTGTTGGAGCCTCCTACCAATTTATTATGCAGTAATTTTATAAAGTATGATGATACCTACTGCCACCACAGCTGCAGTACTAGAAAAAGCTTATGGAGAGATTCATGTTATCTTTTAATCTTATTCTTCCACAAACTTTCTGAAATACTCTCACATTGTTTACCAGGTGCCAGGTAATACCAAAAACACTTTGCTTACTTAATTTACTCTTCACAATGACCATTTGACGCAGGTTCTATTCCTACTCTCTTTTTGAATAAGAAGAAACAAGCACAGAGTGGCTACTAAAATCGGAAGTCATACACAGAGGAGCCAGGAATTATCCTGTTGCCCCCATAAGTCACAAGACACGCACTCAATCACTGCAAACAGAAACATAAGAGATTTCTCAGTTACACAGTACTTGGTACATACTCATCTATGATGCAGTCACATTTAAAGACATGAGAAATAGGAACGGAGGAGAAATCTTTCTTCCAGACACTGCTTTCCACTGAACAGAATACAATGAGTACTGTTGTACACAGCTTTTTAGATTAATTCAGACTTAAGCCGTTAACAGTTATGTGCCTGATTTGTGCACTTGTACGGCAATGTTTTTATTCAGCTCACTGGTTCTGTGTTGGCTTCAAACTTAATCATCTTATTTACTTTAAAAGGTTTAATAATAATGGTCACACACTAAGAGAGTAAAGAAAAGTGTGTAATATGTAACGCTTTAGACTTAATATATTTAATGACATGAAAAAACCTAGAGTGTCATTTAGTGTGAGAAATCCTATTGAAAGTCACTCTATTATGCTACATGTACATGTTCCCTACCAACAGCTTTGCTGGGTTCCATTAAGTAACATTTCTCTTAACATAACATCCTCATATGCATAAATGCTAAACATTTGAGGGCACTGTTCTGTGCAGTGTAGGCTGTTCAGCAGGATACTTGGCCTCTACTCAGAAGATGCCAGTATTAGTTCTTACACAATTAAGTATGTTACTTTTCTTTCTTTTTTTTTTTTTTAAGAGGCTAGCTGGTATATGAATTGAACCATGGACGTTGATGTTATCAGCACCACACTCTAACCAACTGAACTGACCACATTCAAATGTTTTTAAAAATACTTTTAAAAACATATTTAACATTTCTATTTAAAAATTTACATCCTTATTACATAAATGATAATTTCCTCTAATTTAAATTTGCTAATACATAATTCAAAATGTTCTTAAAATGTTTCAGACACATTAAAAATTTTATAAAATTTTACTTTATTTTTACCACCAAAGGACATGTGCCTGATAAAATGCTTGATAAAATTTTCCCTATTTATTGCATTGTTTTTCCCCATAATTTTAGTTTTTCATAAACAGACTTGAAAATAGAAAGTGATAATACAAATTTCTTTCCTGTGTGAATCTTCTGATATATAAGGACAGACAACTTTGCTCAGAGAGTTCATAAATTTAATTAGCTACAATGGTCTGTATGGGTCATAAAGCAAACAAAGAAAGCACACATCCAGTGGCTCAACAAAGCAAGTATTATTTCTCTCTCATGATAAAATAAAAATGAAGATTTGTGGATAGAGGTGGGAAAATCTCTGTGCTAATCAATTTCTTCTGTCTTAAATCATGCTGGCCTTCTCCCACCTTCTCTCTAGGTTGCAAAGGCCACCTTGAGGGTCTTCTGCACTTGAGTCCCAGAGGACATGTTAAATCAGGGAGCAATGCATGGACACTGTCTTGTTGCCAGGCCTAGAAGTAATCGTCAGCACCTGTGTCCATTTGCCAAGAACAGAACTCAGTTACATGGTCCCACACACTGCAATAGAAGGCTGAGAATGCAGGCTACATGTTTAATTTAAAGAAATTCTTATTACAATATACATAGGCAGTATCTGTCAAAAAATAAATTTCTCCCCTGTATGAGTTCTCTGATGACGGCTGCAATACAAATTCTTTTTTTTTTTTTTTTTCTCTTTTTCGTGACCAGCACTCAGCCAGTGAGTGCACCAGCCATTCCTATATAGGATCCGAACCCGCGGAGGGAGCATCGCTGCGCTCCCAGCACTGCACTCTCCCAAGTTCGCCACGGGCTCGGCCCTGCAATACAAATTCTGACATTCATTACAATCCACTTTCCACATCTGTGGGTTCCACATCCACTGGTTCATTAAACTGTAAATTGAAATTATTTGAAAGATAAGCAGTAAAAGCAAATAATGCAACAATACACACAAAAGCAACTACTTACATAGTACTTACATTGTATTCAGTAGTATAAGTAAACAAAACACAATGTAAAATATACATCAGAATGGGCATGGGTACTATGCAAATACTACACCACTTTACATAAGAGACTTCAGCATCCACCAATTTTTGTATCCTTGTGCAGTCCTTGAAAAAATCCCCTGCGGAAAACTTGGGACAACTGTAAATTAATAGGGTTTATCCTATGTGAGTTCTCTGATGCACCTTGAGGTGTGACTTCAGGCAAAAGTATTTCAACACTCATTCCAATCATAGCGTTTTTTCCCTTGTGTATGGGTAATGAGAGCTCAATTCTGGCAAAACAACTTCCCACAGTTATTACATTAATATGATTTCTCATCTGTGTGAGTTCTCTGAAGTACACAGAGATCGGATTTATGGTAGAAAGTTTATCTTCATTCCTTTCGTATGGCTTCTCACCTGTGTGAGTGCCTTGATAGCAGCTGAGGTGTGATAGAATCCCAAGAAAGCTTTTTCCACATTCTTTACATTCATATGGCTCCTCACCTGTGTGAGTTCTCTGAGTCCTGCTGAAGAATTACTTCTATTAAAAGGTTTTTCCACATTTGTTAAATTCATAAGGTTCCTCACCTATGTGAGCTCTCTCATGTTCCACGAAGGCTGATTCTTGTAGAAAGATTTCCTACACTTATTGCATTCATAGGGTTTCTTGCCTGTGTGAGTTCTCTGACGTACATTGAGGTCTGACTTACCATGGAAAGTTTTTCTATATTCTTTACATTCATATGGTTTCTCAATACTCTGATGCATACTTTGCTACTTTAGAAAATTTTCCTACATTCTTTACATTGATATGGTTTCTCACCTGTGGGAACTGTGGAAAAACCTTTCACTGGAAGTCACTTTGTTGAGAAGTGACTTCCAGTGAAAGGATTTTCCATAATCATTATATCCACAGGGTTTTTCTCTTCTGTGAATTCTCTTATGCACAGTAAGTTCTGAGCTCTGAAAAAAAGTACTTCTCACATTCATTACACACATAGGACTTCTCCCTATATGTGTTCTGATATGCAGTAAGGTATGATTTCTTAATGAAGAATTTCTTCCATTCACTAGATTTGTAGGGATTCTCTCCTGGTTGTATTTTCTGGTGTTTAGTGGGTTTAGACTTTTTATAGGATGTTTTCACGTATAAATCACATTGAAAAGTATTCCCTACCTCTGTTATTACTTGAGCAATGACAGCTGATTTATCACAGGCTTTCCCATATTCATTATAATTACAGGTCTCTTCCATATGAACCATCCTATTTGTGTTGGAGGCTTTCTCTTGCCCACTATATTCAAAAGGCTGCTGTCCAGTTTGAATCTTGGGATGATGACTTAGGTACTCATGATTTCTGTGAGATTTCCCAGTTACAATGTGGTCATCAGGTTTCTCTTCCAGCATGCATCTCATCAGGCTCTCCAGAAAGAAGTGCAATCTAACAATCATTAAGCTCCCCATGCCTCATTTCTAAATAGTTTTCTCTCTATATAGTCAGATTTGAAATATAGTTAGAGCTCAAATCAAGTGTGTTTTCCTAACTGAACTCTCTCCTCAATGTATTGCTGTTTGTGATTACAACTTTCCACAAATGTCTACTGTGGCTTTCCTGGTACCTCTCAGTTAGGCCATCGACTATCTGAACATCTGATGGGAGAAAAAAAAATAACCATATCCATGATCCACAGTAAGCACATCTTATTGAAAGCTCATGTAGGGGAAAAGAAGGGAGAGGTAAAGGTTTCTTCTAATACTAATGGCATCAAAATTTATGAAAATCAATAATGGGTATTGGATTTATGACTAGGTTTTCTTCACATTGACTTAATGCAATAAATGGTACTAATATATTTTCTAATGTTAAACCATGTTTTCCTTAGCTTCTCTATTCATATTCTTTCATCTTTAATTCATGTATATTTGGTAAAAAGTTTTATCTACTGCCTAGTCCTAGTTTTCAACAAGTGCTTATCACCTGCTGTTTGTTTACCTTGTTATTTTTCTCTATTTTATTCTAGAACCATAAGTGTCTTATGCTGCCCTTTTCCTCATTTTTGTGCTTTGAGATGGCAAGGTTTGCATGGATCAGCTACTTTCAGGTGCAGGAGCAAGCAAAGTTTCTAGCACATATGCAGGAATGTGGCTGAGGTTAATGACTTCGTACCTGTGTTTCCATAGTTCTCATTCTTCCCTGAAGAATGGGTACAGGCATCTAGAAGTTTTTCAAAAAATAAGATCTCCTTTTCCCAACAGCAGATAAAGAATGCCTTCTCAAAAACCTTCATTTAACTAACTTTCTTTACTTCTCAAACCATTATGTTAGGGAGCTCCAGACCAAAACCTTGTGCACCCTCTCCTTGCTGGTCTAAGACATTTTGTTCTGCAATCCAGGCTGTGCCCACCAACTTTGCAAAATGTTTTTGGCGCCTTCTAAATTAAACTTGTATTCTCCCCCAGATTTTTGGCACACACACCCTGTGCTTGACAATTCACTGCTTCTGAAGGCTTTTGTTTTGTGCATCGAAATTTCAACTGTCTTGAGTTTCATAGAAAATGGAATCTCCTGAGAAGAAGGAAATGCTGACTTCAAAAGCCACTGCCAAACGGAAATCTGAGCCCCTAAACATAAAACTCTTGGTTCACTTGCCTTGAGACCCAGAATCTCCAGGTTCTCCTCTAAAGTCCACCTCTTTCCAGGATTCAATCTTAGCTCTTCCTCAACTTCATAATTTCTGATGTGGTGGTACACAGGCTGAGTCCTGGACCTCTTTTCTCATTTTATCAACTTCTGAGGTGTCCTCCTGTACAACTTTAAATAACATCTTTAGGACACCAATTTCCAAATTTGCATATCCAATAGTAATGCCCACACTCAAATTTAGAATTTGCATTCATGTACATATTATAGGTCAAAATGTAAAAAGAGTTAGTTTGAACTGAAGCTGCACCAATGTAAACAATAAACTTCCTAAAATTTTCTTCTCTGAACGTCCTTCCTAAATTCTCACATTCCAATTTTTTCTCTCTCTAGTAAAACAGTCCTTGCAATTTTTATTCAACTACTTAACATATACTATTTTCTTGTTTCTCTCTCATCAGAAGGTAAAGTCCATAAAAGGAAGACATTATTTAGATTACTGCTGTCATAAATACAACTACAAAATTACCAGTGCTTAAAATCTGTTTGGTGAAGATCATTGAAAGAATAAATAAATGTATGAATAAACATCATGCTGTAGTATGAAGGACCCCATAAAACTCATATTGATGCTTAACCCCATCGTAACTGTGTTAAGAGGCTTGGAAATCTGCCTATGGTATTTGAAAAGTGGAAATTTTTGGAGGTGAGTGGATAGCAAAGACAATTCCCTTACGAATGAATAAATCCATTCATGGATTTCTGGGTTAATGGCTTAATAAGATATCAGTAAGTAGACAGACGGTTTTATAAAGGCAAAGAGAAAGCATGTTGCCTTGCTTTTGCCGCTCTAATCATGTGATACCCTGAACCACTGTGGGACTTTGCCAAGACTCCCCACCAGGCAGAAGGCCTTGAAAGATGCAACCCCTTCACTGTGGCCTTCTCACAGCCTCCAGAACCAAAATAAATATACTTTGTTTCTTCGTAAAATACCTAGTTAGGGGCATTGCTATGAACAACAGAAAACTGACATGGGCAAGACAATGGAGGAAAAGGGGGCAAATCAAAATTGTGAGAAAGTGAATAACAAAGAAAAATATTTAAGAAGAGAAAGGCAGAGAAAGATTTGGGATAAACAAACAAAAAAATTCAGATGAGAGCTCCATTTAAGATGGCAGACTATAGGTGCCCAGCACACAATCCCCCCACAGAAGGGGCCTAGAGGAAGGTGAGGACAGCTGGGATCAGCACAGGAGGAATTCCATGTCCCTTGTGATAAGAAGAGTCTACTCAGCCATGTGCACTTTCAGGTAAACCCCTATATTTTTCCTGCTCCCGCTCACCTTATTCTTGCTGAGGTAACCAGCACCATTGTCTGGCACCAGGGCTGGGGTCCATCTTCCCCTGCGGAAGTTCTTCCTGCTCCTCATAGTGGCCACTGGTGCACCCTGCTGCATGACATACCCATGCAATCTGCAGCCGTGGCCCCAACCTCTGGAGCTGCACATGGACATACCCAGCCCTAGCCAGTAAACAGACCCTGGACCCAGATACTAGAGTACTGCACTGCTTGGTCACAGCTTCTAGAGCCCGATTCCTGAAGGCTTCTACTGTGAGAGCCTTGAGTTGCTCAGTAGTAGCCCCTGGAGCTCCATACCATATGTCTTCCACCATGGGAGCCTTGAGGTACTCAGCTGCAGCTCCCTAAGCCCCATCACTTGTGGTTTCCACTGAATGAGCCTGGAGCTCCAGGCAGCAACCCCAACAGCCCCACTCCTTTCAGCTTCCACAGCAGGAGCCTTGAACCACTTGGAAGTAATTCTCAGAACCCCACCCCTTGTGGCTTCCAACAAGGGAGAATTGAGCCACAGGCAGCAGTCCCCAGAGCCCTTTTTCTTCCAGGTTGCCCACTGGGAGACTTGACGCACAGAACAGTATCCTCTGTAGACCTGCCACTTGTGGCTGCTGCTATAGGAGCCTTGAGCCACCTGGTTGCACCCTCCAGAGCCCCACCTCATGTGATCTCACCACAGGAGCCTTGGGCCACAGGCAGTAGCCTCTGTAGCCCTGTCCCGCATGGCATTTGCCCAGACTCACACTCTTTAGTCCTGCCTCATTCAGTTACATGACAGAAACCCTGCACCACTGGAGACCACAGCCTCTGGAGCCCAACCCTTCATAGCTCCAAGACCAGAGCATAGCAGTGCCAAGCCACAGCCCCAGGAGCACCATTCCACATGGTCCCAGTTGCCCTCAGCCACATCATACCCATCAGTGCCACCAGTCTAATAAGTCTACCTGGAACAACTGAGTCTACCTGAAATTACTGAAACTACAGAGTCTACCTGGAAACCAAACTAAAACATCCCACCCAACAGGCAACAAAAAAACAAATCTGCAAGAAGGACTCTCTCCTCAAAAGCACACAAGCAACTGAAGATACAACTGCTGCAACAGATGATCACAAATCAATCTAGAGATATGACACACCCAAAAGAATACAATAACTCAAATACCAGTTCTAAACCATGAGAAACCCTTGAAATATGAGAAAAAGACTTTTGAGAAAGAATCTTAAGGAAACTCTATGAGATACAAGAAGAGGTACATAGTAGACTCAATGAAATGAAAAGAAAAAAAAGCAATCAAATACATGAAGGAAGAAATCTTCAAAGAGATTAATACCCTAAAAAAGGATGTAGCAGAATTCATGGATCTGAAGAACTCATTCAATGAAATAAAACCCACATTTGAGAGCTTAGGCAGCAGGCTAGGACAAGTAGAAGAAAGAATTTCTGATTTCAAAGACAGTGTTTCCTAAGTAAGCCAGCAGACCAAAAAGGGGGGAGAAAAAGAATTTTTATAAAATGAAGAAAATCTTTGAGAGCTATCAGACAACGTTAAGGGTACAAAGACCCAAATCATGGGTGTTCCAGAAAGGGAGGAAAAAGAAAAAGGTATTGAAAACCTATTCAATGAAGTAATAGCAGAAGACTCCCCAGAAATTGTTAGAGAACCAGTTTCAACAGGCTCAAAAATCCCCAAACAGATTTAAACTGAGAAGGTCCTCTCTGAAACGCACTGTAGTCAAACTAGCAAAAGTCAAAGAGAAAGAGAATCCTGAAAACAGGAAAAGAAAAGTGTCAAGTAACCTATAAGGGAGTCCCCATCAGGCTAACATCAGACTTCTCAGCAGAAACCCTACAGGTTAGAAGAGAATAGGATAACATATTTAAAGTTCTAAAAGAAAAAGACTGCCAGCTAAGAATACTACACCCAGCAAGGCTATTCTTCAGATATGAGAGTAATAGTGTGTTTCCCAGACAAACAAAAACTGTGGGAATTCAGCATCACATGTCCAGCCCTACAAGAAATCCTCAAGTGAATCCTGCACCTGCAACCCAAAAAACAATATTCACCACCAAGAATACACAAGAAACAACAAATTCCACCAGTAAAGCACATACACAAATGAGAAAGAGAAACTATACCACACTACCTCAAAAAAACAAAAAAACTCTAAAGACAAACAACAATAGGGAAAGAAAGGAATTCAATATATTTAAAATCACCACATGAAAATAACTAAATGACAGGAGTTAGACGGTATCTTTCTAAAGGAACCCTAAATGTAAATGGATCAAACTCCCCACTCAAAAGACACAGTGTCCAGACGGATTTAAAAGCTAGACTCAACTGTATGCTGCCCACAATATACCCACCTCATGTATAAAGACTCACACAGACTAATAGTGAAAGGATAGAAAAAGATATACCACATAAATGGAAACCAAAATAGAGCAGGAGTAGCTATTCTTATATCAGATAAAATAAGACTTGAAACCAAAACCTATCAAAAAAGAAAAAGAAGGCCAATATATAATGATAAAATTATTTATCCACCAAGAAGACATAACAAATATAAATATATATGTTCTCAAGATTGGTACAGTCAGACATATGAAGTAAACATTATTATACCTAAGGAGACAGACCTCAATACGATAATAGTTGGGGACCTGAATGCCTCTATCTCAGCATTGGACAGATCCCCTAGGCAACAAATCAACACAAAAACACAGGATTTAAACTATACTTTAGACAAAATGGATACTAGAGAATATACATTCTTCTCATCAGCACCTCACCACCTGGAACATTCTCCAAGATAGACTACATATTAAGTCACAAATCAAATATCAACAAATTTTTGAAAAAACGGATATGATTTCAAGTATCTTCTCAGGCTACAATGGATTAATACTATAAATCAATAACAAGTGAAACTTTGGAAACCACAGAAATACATGGAAATTAAACATCATGTTCCTGAATGACTTATGGGTCATAAAATAAATCAAACAGGAATTCAAAACACTTTTTGAAACTAATGACAACAACGACACATCAAACAAAACATATGGGATACTGCAAAAGACATACTAAGTAAAATTGATTGCAATAAATGCTTAACATCAAAAGATTAGAAATATTCCAGAAAAGGAACCTACTGCTACATACGTAGAACTGGAAAAACAAGAACAATTAAATTCCAAAATTAGAACACAGAAAGAAATAATTAAAATCAGAGTAAAAACAAATAGAGACTAAAAATATGACACAAAGATCAATAGACAAAATGGTGGTTTTCTGAGAAGATAAACACAGTAGACAAATCATTAGCTAGGAAAACTAAGAAGAGAGAAGACCCAAACAACAAAAGCTGGCAATAAAAAAGGAGACATGACCACTGATACCACAGAAATACAAAGAATCTTTAGAGATTACTATGAACAACTATACATGAACAAATTTGAAAACCTAGAGGAAATGGATAAACTTCTGGATGCATACAAACTACCAAGACTGAGTCAAGGAGAAAAAAAAAAAAACACCAAAAATGAGCAATGAAATTGAAGCAGTAACCAGAAATCTTCCAACAAACAAAAGGCCAGGATTGAATGGGTTCACTGCTGAATTTTACCAAACCTTTAAAAAGGAATTAATACCAATTCTTTTCAAACTATCTCAAAAAGTTAAAATGGAGCCCATTCTCCCAAACTCACTATGAGGCCAGCATCACTCTGAGAACAAAACCACACAAAGATACAACAAAAAAGAAAACTACAAGCCATTATCCTTGATAAACACAGACATAAAAATCTTCAACAAAATATTAGCAAACAGAATACTGCAGTACATCAAAAGGTTGTACATCATGATCAAACGGGATTCATCCCAGAGATGCAAGGAGGGTTCAACATATGCAAATCAATAAATAAGATACACCACATCAACAAAATCAAGAACAAAAGCCATATGATCATATCAATAGATACAAAAAAATAATTTGACAAAATTCAACATCCCTTCATGATAAAGACTCAACAAATTAGTTATGGAAGGAAGGTATCTCAACAAAATAAAAGCCATATATGACATATCCACTGCCAATATCATCCTGAATGGGGAAAAGCTGAAAGCTTTCTCCTTTAAGAAAGGAACAAGATGACGATGCCTGTTCTCAGCACTCCTATTTAACCTTATATTGGATGTACTTGCCAGAGAAATTACATAGGAGCAAGAAATAAAGAGCATCCCAGGAGGAAAAGATGAAGTGCGATTGAGTCTGTTTGGAGATGACAAGATCCTATATGTAGAAAACCTGAGAGACTGTATCGAAAAATTCTTAGAGCTGACAAAAAAAAATTTAGTAATGCTGCAGGATACAAAATCAGTACACAAAAATCAATAGTCTTTTTTATACTCCAACAAAAAACTAGCAGAAAAAGAATTCAAGAAAGCAACACTATTTACAAGTTACCAAAAAACCAAAATATCTATGAATCAATTTAAGAAAGGAGGTCAAAGAATGCTACAATGAGAACTACAAATCACTGATGAAAGGAATTAAAGAGGATACCAAAAGATGGAAAGACTCTCCCTGTTCATGGATTGGCAGAATCAATGTAGTGAAAATGTCCATACCACCCAAAGCTGTCTAAAGATTCCATGTGATCCCCATCAAAATACCAATGACATTCTTCGGAGAAATAGGATAAACAATCCACACATTCATATGGAACCACAAAAGACCACAATTATTCAAAGAAATCCTGAGAAAAATAAATAAATAAAGCTGGAGGCATTATCCTTCATGACTTTAAAATGTATTAAAAATCTACAGTAACCAAAACAGCACGAAACTCACATAAAAACAGATAACCAGACCAATGAAACAGAGCACCCAAAAATCCACCCACACATTTACAAACAACTGATCTTCAACAGGGCACCAAGAACATAAAATGGGTAAATTAATAGTGTTAGGAAAACTGGATATTCATATGTAGAAGAATAAAACTGGACCTGAAGCCCTTGCCATATACCAAAATCAACTCAAAGGGTTTAATCATATAAGACCTGAAACATTAAAGCTTGAAGAAAACACAGGGGAAACTCTCCAGGATAAGTCTTTATGAATAAGACCCCAAAAGTACAGGCAACAAAAGAAAAAAAATAAACAAATGGGATTATATCAAACTAACAAGCTTCAACACAGCAAAGAAAATATTCAATACAGTGAACACACAACCTCAGAATGGAAGAAAGGGAGAAAATATCTGCAAACTATGCATCCGACAAGGGACTAATATCCAGAATATACAAGGAACTCAAAGAACTTTAGAGTAAAATAATAATAATAATAGCAATCCAATTAAAAAATGGGCAAAGTAACTGAATGACATCTCTCAAAGGAGGACATACAAATAGCCAACAGGTACATGAAAAAATGCTCAACATCACTAATCATCATGGAAATACACATCAAAACCACACTGAGATATCATCTCACCCCAATTAGACTGGCTAATATACAAAAGACAGAATAACAAATACTGGCAAGGATGCAGAGAAAGGGACATCTCTCAGCACTGTTGCTGGGCCTTTGAAACAGCACATTGTGGAGAAAAGGATGGCAGTTACTTAAACAACTACAGACAGAACTACCATATGATCTAGCCATCCCACTACTGGATATATATCCAAAGGAATGATGTATAAATGTGTTTCTGCTGCTTATGGTAAAATACACAGAACTGGGTATTTTGTAAAGAAATGAAATTTACTGCTTACAGTTTCTGAGGGTAGGAAGTCCGAAGTCCAGGGAATACATCTGGTGAAGGCGTTCTTTGGTGGTGACTTCAGTGACAGCAGAGTATCACACTGCAAAAATGGTGGAGCAGAGACAGTGAGAGAGAGAGACAGACTCTCCCCTCTCTTTTTTTAAAGCCCTCTGAACCATGACCCTCACCACCACTTTTAATCCATTCACTATGGCAGTGTCCTACAATCTAATCACCTCTTCATGGCTCCACCTCTAAATTGCCATATTAGGATTTCCCACCCTCCTAAAGTCACAGTAGGGGCAAGTTTCTAATACATAAAACTTGGGGGACACAATTCAAGCTTCAGTGAGCTTTAATCCACTACAAATGGAAATCATCATGTCAAAATGATACCTGCAATCCCATTTTTATTGCAGCTCTATTTCCAATAGCCGGGCTATAGAACCAACCTAAATCTCCATCAATGAGTGACTGGATGAGGAAAATGTGGCATGTATACACAATAGAATACTACTCAGCCACAATAAAAAAAGAAATTATGCCTTTTGAAGCAACATGGATGGGCTTGGAGAAAATTGTGACACAACCGAGTACAGAAAGAAAAATACCACATGTCCTCACTCATAAGTATTAGCTGAATTCATAAATAAACAAGTAAACAATAAGGAAAGAGAGAGAGAGAGAGAGAGAAAGAAACAGTGATCACAATATGTTGATTTTCTAGAAGAAGAGAACAGAACTGTGGTTACTAGATGAGAAACAGGGAAGGGAGGAGAGAGGGAGGGGGGTTAATGAGAAATGAATGAGAAATTGGTTAATGGACACCGGGAATGGTTATGAATTGTAATGATGAAGAAGCTATCTTGATCTGACCATTACACACTGTACACTACTACCGATAGTCAATTTTGCACCCCACAAATATTTATAATCAACTATGCTCCAATAAAAAATAAATGGAAAAAATATTTTTAAAATGTAAAAAAAAACTAAAATGAAACAGAAGAACTAAGAATTTTGATCATAAATTAAAATTATCAGGTGACATTTTTATAAATTGATGTTTTAAATCAATGTGAAACAAAAAAAGCCAGTGCACTGTAGGTTGCTGAACTCATGACCACTTTATAAAACTATAACATGTTTGTTTCATAAAAACATGTCTGATGTATAGCTATTGTATGGCCCCTCATTTACACTGGTTTGATTATTGGTTATACTGACTTGTAAAGGTATATAACATGCTCTTGCAAACTTTAAAGTTTTCAGGATGACAGGATATTTAGAGATTAAACTAGTTTCTATCCAATTCCTTTGATCTGTCTAACATCTAAGAAGCTAATAGAAAAAAAGACTTGAATCTTGGACACCTTTGGGCTTCTACACCTACAGACTTATGTGATTAACTGTGAGGGACGTGGGAGTGGAAAATAAAGTTAAGACTTCAAGGACAGACAACAGGACCCTTGCAGAAAAATCACAATGAGAAGGCAGGTGGCGCACTTGGCTGCACATACTCAGAAAGAGCCTGGATATGTGGAGGGGGCAGGAAAGCTGTCCCAGATGTGATCTGACTCTCTGGAAGCACCTCTGTGAGAGACTGAGGTGGATATAACCATGTAGCAATAGAGGTAGTAAGAAAACAGAAAAAAATTCCTATGGATTCCATGTGAGGTGTGAGAGAAAATAGAGTCAAATGTAAAGTATTATTTTTCCTGATTCATTACATAGAATGCATGTGTAAAACACAATCCAATAAGATGAAATAAAATGTGAAAACATTTAAAAACTATTTAGGAGAATAAAATGTGGGGGTATACATGTGACAGTCATCCTTGGAGATTGTATAATGCATGTGTTTTCTTCAAACAGACAAGCTAGGAAAAAATAGTAGAAACAGCAGAACATGACCAACAAATGCTGGGCTTTACTCTTCCCTGCCTCCCTGCCCATTATGCACTGACTAACCTTGTAGGCTCTGGTTGAGGGTTTCTTCTAATGTCCATGACTCTGCTCCCTGCTCCAACTTGCAGATCACCTCACATTTGGGAATGTAGCAGCCTGTTCATAAGAAACAACACAGAACTTTGTAAACCCGTTAAGTCAGGTCCTTAGAAGAATGACAAGAGCTTGGCTTCAGAAGCTGTGCAATGAAGGGGCCAGTTAGAGACTGATGACGTTTAAATTCTCCACTCACATTCCCCACAAAATGGAATCTTACCTAAATAGAATTCAACCCTATAAGTGGTTCCCATATTTATCAACAAAGAAGAAAGTGGTGCTCCTAGGACTTACTATGGAGTTTCACTCACCCAACACCACCAGGCTGCTACAGGTCTTCAGCATCACATCCCTGCACAGGCTCCTCTGAGCATCATCCAGGTACTGCCACTCCTCCCAGGTGAAATCCACAGCCAAATCCTCAAACGACACCAATCCCTGTAATGACACATTTCTCCTCAACTCAAATCATCAGCCCTGGATCACATAACAGGAACCTGGGAGGGGCAAACTTCTATGTGTGTGTGTGTCATAGGTGTGTTACATAAGATGCAGCTTCTTTGTACTTGACATGGTGGGAGAAAGAAAAATCACAGAAGACACATTCTGCCTTTTAATAATTTATTAATTACTAAAAACATGATTACAAAGCTTACCTTATAGGTCTAGGATCATTCTTGTTGCTAGTGATAAAAGTATGAATAAAGTCCTGCTCCTTTAAGGAGCTTACGATCTGGTATGAAGACATAAGTACAAACACATGCCTAAAATCTTATGTTACATGAACTAATTTAGACAAAAGTTCAATACAGACAGGGATAAGAAAGAAGGAGAAAATACTGTTCTGCTTTATATTCAGTTTGCTGTTCACTGAAATGACAAAAGATGTTTTAGCTCTTCCATGTGAACCATGTGTTCTCACGAATATGAGGTAGTAGCAAGAGTTAAGTCACAACAGCACAAGGAACATACAATGCACTAATGGAACTACACACAACACCGTGTCTAGGTAAATGATGCTGTGCTGAGATGACAGACAAATGCAATATTGAAGAAAGTGATTATGGAGTGATTCTGCATTTAAATATTTGGCCCAATTTAAACAAGAAAACATTTTATTCACTAATTTTTTTTTAAATTACTTACAAATGAAAAGCACATACAAAGGTATCCCAAAATGTATTTCTTACATGCGAAAGCATTGTTTGTGTCCACCTGCCCAAGACCAGCTCCGCAGGATTCGTTGGACCTGAATAGGTGGTGTGGCTTCAGCGAGGAAAGAAAAGACACGGACCATGATGTCTAGTGCATCAGTGGACAACAACCATAAGAATCTTGCTTTATTTATATTTTTTTTACTTAACCTTTTACATGATGATTTATCTTTTAATCAGAACATTTCTTGTTTTGTTTCTATTGAAAAAGAAAGGTCAAAACGTTCCAAGGCACTCATGCTGTGACAAAAACATCTACTCATGCATCAACAGTTCACCCCAAAGCCTGTGGCTTGTGGCCAGGAAACTATACAATAGCAGCATGCTTGGCTTTAAAGAGCGTCACACTTTTAGTTTAAACTATAATTCTTAACATTTTAAACTTACAATTTAACCCTTTTTTAATCTTACACTTACTATACTTGATTTTAATAACATTGATTAGTTATGTTTGACAATTTAATATTGCTTATACTTTATATTGATCATTTTAATTTATAAACAAAATCACAATGTTTATACCTTTTATTTCCCTGCCAATAGACTTCGGGAACAGCACAGGGGACAAAGTGAAAGGTTAAATGATCCTACTCAAACTAACAAAAACACACTTTATTGTTACCAAGGAAAGAACACGTTCTTGGTAAATCAAGTGAAACTGTGGGAGTGGGGAGAAACAAAGAAATCTGTAACTGGTTGATGATCAAATAATTGTAAACACCACAGCACTCAGACCCACCACCTCCCTGTTGGATGTGGATAGAAATCCAACATAATAACTTCACTCCACACGTACAAGAACATGACCACAGCCACAATGGGTCCATGCACACATCACTAACAAAAAAGATTAATAATAAAATTAAACTGATCAACCCATACCAAGAACATGCATCAAAAACACCTTTAGTAGTGACAATGCCCTTTAAATAAACCAGTTAATTTTGATGTATTTTAACATGTCCTTTGAGAAACTCCAGGGAATTTCCCAAAGCCATACTAAGCCAAAAGGTTAGGCTGTTTAATTCTGGGAAGCCTTGTCAAGCAACCAAAGGTGACCAAACAAGAAATTCCATGGAGCTGTGCCACACACACGGGACCCCCTTGTAGCCTGCAGGACGGCTCTCGACAGCCACTACAAGGTAAACCCTGACACTTTCCAAACCAAGGGTATAAATAATGAGTCACTATAAGAACAGGTAAGTTATATTACTAGATTTGCATTTTAACATTCATCCACTAGAAGGAGAATGGGAAAAGGCAAGGGAGACTCAGAGGGGAAGAAAACAGGGTAAGAGATGACCACATACATCAGGACACAGAGCAGCAAACACAGAGAAGTGGGAAGTAATCCTATAAAAGGGAACAAATAACAAAAAACAAAAAAGCAGAAACAAACAGAATGTGGTAGAAATTTGTTCTGCAGAGGGTATAAAGAAGAGTTTTAGTCCAAGGCTATGGCAGCTACTTAGGTACTGGCACTGTAAAGTGAAATTTGGAAAATAAGAGAAAAATATAATGAGCAGAGTGACACAGATTCAGACACTTTACATTTGAAATCTCTGTGGAAATGTCCAAATAGCAATTGGATATATGATTCCACGGTTCAGGAGATAGATCTGAAGCTAAAGATTTGGAAACCTCAAGATAAAGATTTGGAAAGTATCAGAATATCAGTGGAACCCGAAGCTGCCATCAGAATGAATGAACCTAAGAGATTGAAAGAAAACACACACACGCGCACACACACACACACACACACACACCAAATAACTCTTTGATTATCAAAGACATCATGAAGGGACTTTTAGAAATATATTTTAGGTTTCTATTTTTCCACATAAGAAGCTTGGAAGTCACCATTCCATCCCAACAACAACTAAAAAGTTGAACAGCCTGAAAAACTAACAACTCTTCTTAGATCTGTGAAAGGGAAGGACACAGGGCAAACCACTGCCCCGATTAGAGAGGGAAGACAGGAAAATATCCATAGTCACGGCTTACAGAAGAAGACTTAGTAGTGGGAACCACCATGAAAACCAGTGCTGGATCAGGACAACCTGAATTGTGAGTGACACATTGCTGGAGGCTCAGTGCAAACTACTCAGAGTTAAAAACTCCAGGGGAACCCAGTCATAAATGGGCCACCAAAATACTGTGCAATTCACCTCCAAGAACTCCACCAAGTTTCTAAAGGAAATAATAAAGAAAATTCCCCTCCTGCTTCCACCTGTGAGAGGGGAAGAGGCAAACTCTTTTGAAATATGCCAGAACACTCTGTTCTTCTTAACAAGGCTTCAAGAAAAACTACTTCTTGAGAGCCTAACCTGTTGTACTATTATCAGAGCCTACTCAACCTGGGTAAAGGGAAATAACTAACTCCAGCCAAGAAGGGAAATACCCAATTCTGGCCCACTCCAGACATCTTGTCCCATGTAAGGAAAAAGAAAAAACAAATGAAAAAACACTTATAAAGTTGACAGACCAAAGAAAGAGGCTCATTAAGAGAATGAGACAATGATAGAACTATAAAACATTTCTGCTATGGTCTGAATGTATCCCCACAAAATCGACAGTTTTAAACATTAACATAATTAACATTATTAAACATATTAAACATTGTGTCCCCCCAAAATTAACTTTATAAGTGTTGAAACTTAATCACCAATGCACTGGATTTATGAGGTGGATCCTATGGGAGGAGATTAAGCCATGAGGGCAAAGCCCTCAGAGAGGAATTAGTGATCTGATAAAAAAGACCAAAGAAAGCCTCTTGGCCCCTTTCACCATGGAAGGACATAAAGCAGGTGCCATCCATGAGGAATGGGTCCTCACCACACAGTGAATCTACTACAGCCTAGATCATGAACTTGCCAGCCTCTAAAACTGGAAGCAATATGTTTCTGTTGTTGATATACTGCCCACTCTAAGGTATACTGTTATAGCCTCCAAAACAAGCTAATACAGCTTCCCATTCTGCACACCTTATGAACACATTACTGAAGATACATTACAGCACTTCCTTTCCATAGCACATCATGTCTGGCTACTTAAAAAAATTACAAGGCATTCTAAAAAAAATTACAAGGCATTCTAAAGCATGAGAAGCATAACTTGAAGTGATGCATCAAAACAACACATGCATAAGATGTTGAAATCATCAGGGGATAATATGTTAAGAGCATAAATGGATAAAGCAGACAACATTCAGCAACAGATGTGCAATGTAAGCAGAGAGAAAAAGTCCTAATAAAGAACCAGAAAGAAATACTACAGATCAAAAACACTGTAACGGAAGTAAAAAATGTTTTTCATTGATTTATTAGTAGACTAGACACAGCTGAGAAAAAAAAAAAAAAAAAAACCTGGGCTTGAAGACATGTCAAGAGAAACTACAAAAACTGAAAAGCCAAAAACAAACAACAACAACAATAAAACCGCTCAAAAAATAAAACAAACAGACACACACACACAAAAAGATGAAAAGAACACAACATAATATTCAAAGACTATGGAACAACTATGAAAGATATAACATATAGTAATGAGAATAACAGAAGAAAGGGAGAAAAAAATATACCTGAAACAATAATGTCTCAGATCTTCCACAAATTAATGTCAGACACTAAACAAAAGATCCAGGGAGGAAAGATAACACCAAACAGGATAAAGGCCAAAAATCTATATCTAGGAATATAATTTTCAAAATACAGAGAATCAAAAATAAAGAAAAATCTGAAACAAGCCAAAAGGGGGAAAAAACCTTACCCAGAGAGTAACAGAAGAATTACATCCACCATCTCCTCAGAAAGCATGCAAGCAAGAAGAGAGTGGAGTCAAATATTCAGTGATGGGAGAAGAAACCCATCAAACTAGATCTGGAAATAGAGTGGGATTTAACCAAACAACTCTAAATAATACATGGGTCAAAAAAAAATCTCAAGAGAAATTTAAGAGAATTTTTAACTAAATAAAAATGAAAACCCAACTTATCAAAATTTGTGAAATACAAGAAAAGCAGTTCATTAAAAAAGTTTACGGCACTGAATTCATATATTTAAAAAGAAGAAACATCTAAAATTAATCTAAGTTTCTACCATTGGAAACTGGAAATAAAAAGAGCAAACTAAATCAAAAGAAAACAGGATAAAATAATTAAGAATTAGAGCAGAAAACAGGAAATCAACAGAGAAAACCAACAACAACAAAAAATCTGGTTTTCTAAAAAGATCAGTAAAATTTATAAGGCTATATCCAGGCTAACTAAAAAGATAAGGACACAGTGCAGAAATTACTAACATTAGCAGTACCAGGATATTACTACAGATCCTGTGGACATTAAAGAATAATAACTACTATGAACACCTCTCTGTGCACACATTTGATAACACAGATGAAATGGATCAATTCCTCCAAAGAAACAATTTGTCCAAACCCACACAAGAAATACACATCCGAATAGGCTTACATTATGAAAATTGAGTGAATAAATAATAGCCTTCTAAAGAAAAAGCACGTGGCCCAGATGTTTTCACTGGTGAATTCCACCAAATTTAAGGAAGAAATTACACCAATTTCCTATAATATATTTCAGAGAACAGAAAATGACATACTTCTCAACTTAATCTATGAGGACAGCACTACCGCAATACCAAAACCAGACAAAGATATGACAGGAATAGAAAACTACAAACCATTATCTCTCTCATAAACATACATGCAAAAATCCTCAACAAAATATTAGCAAACCCAAGAATTATGCAACATAACAAATTGGTATCTATTCCAAACACACAAGGCTGGGTTATATTTGGACATAAATTAACTTAATCCATCATATCAAAACACTAAAAAGGAAATAATCACAAGGAATTAAGTAATAAGTAATCACAGCAAGACTGCTAGACACAAAGTTAATATACAAAAGTCAATCACTTGCCTATATACAGCAACAACCAACTATAGGGCTGTGTGGCCCTTCTAACACTAAGGACTGTGACCCTACTAGGCTAAAGGTTAAAGCCCTGTGAAATACATGTGTTTTATTAATGCTAGTACCCTCCACAATACATAAACAAAACGTGGTATATACATACAAAGGAATGTTATTCAGCCTTAAACAGAAAGGAAATCTTGTCGTATGCTACAACATGGAAGTTTGAGGACACTATGAAAAGTGACATAAGCCACTCACAAAATGACAAATATTTTATGGGTCCACTGATATGAGTAAAATTTTTAGAAAAACAAAGTAGAATGGTGGTTGTCAGGAGCTAAAAGGAGGGAGAAATTGAGAGTCAACATTTAATGGGTATGAGTTTCAGTTTTCCAGGATAAAAGGTTCCGAATATCTGATGCAAAACACTATGAGTATACTGAACACCACATAAATGTTATGAAATGGTTAAGATGATAAATTTGATATTATGTGTGTTTACCAAAATTAAAATAAGTTATGTTTTTAAATTATTTTAAGGGCCAATAGATGAACCAAACTAAAATATTAACAAATATTTAATCAACTGAAAATAAGTTAGGGAAGGAAAAGCAGAGGATCAAAAAGCAGATGAGACATACAGAAAATAAGTAGCAAAATGATCGATCCAAATCAAACCTTATTATTAATTTGTTTAAATGAAATAGGACTAAACACTTTCCATAAGGCAGACTGTCAGCTTTGATAGGAAAGTAAGATGCAAAAACACACTATCCAGAGAGATACATTTTAAATACAAAGACACAAACAGACTAAAAAAATGGAAAAAGATATGCTCCACAGACACTAATCCAAAAAGCTTAAGTGGAAATATTAGTAGTAGCCAAAGGAAACTTCAAGACAAAATATATTACCAGAAATAAAAAACACTTTCACAATAATAAAAGGATCATATGTAAGGATAACACAACAATTATAAATGTGGCTGTGCCTAAACACAGAGCCTCAAAGTAAAGTCTTGTGTTGCTTAACAACTGAAATATGTTCCAAGAAATGCGTTATTAGGCAATTTTGTCATAGTGTGCACATCACAGAGTGTACTTACAGAAACCTGGATAATATAAATTACTACACACCTAAGCGGTATGTTATAGAGTACTGTTTTGATCACTGTCATATTTGTGCTCTGCTGTTGACTAAAACACCATTATGTGACACATGACTACCTGAAACAAAAAACAGAACTAAAGTGGGAAATTGACAAATTGACAATTATAAATAGAGAATTAATACTCCTCTCAGTAACAGATGGGACAACCAAATAAAAAATAAGAAATTTAGATTAGTTTCTAAATAAATGAATAAAAATAATCTCATATTTTATGTTATGATACCAAACTACGACTGTGAATTTAAAATGTTTGGTTAAGAAAACACACAGATTCTGTATAACATTGGGGTTGGCAATAATTGATTCAATATGGTACCAAAAGCTTAAACAACAACAACAACAACAACAACCACAAAAAAGATAAGTTGAACTGTATAAAATTAAAATATTTTCTGCATTAAATGACACTATCTACAGGGTGAAAAGGCAACCCGCTAAGTCTGGGAGAATATTTGCAAAGCATGTATCTCATAAGAGATTAATATCTGGAAAAAAATATATATATATAAACCCTACAACTCAAAAACAGGACTAAAAAATGGACAGAAAAAGATACACAAATTGCTGATAAACACATGGAAAGATAGTCAACATCACTAGTCATTAGAGAAATGCATACAAAATGACAATAAAGTATCACATTACACCTATTACAATGGCCATCACAAAAAAACAACAAAAAACAGCAGGGTTGGCAAGGATGTGGAAATTGCAATCCTGAAGCATTACTGGTGAGAATATAAAGTGTGGAAGATGCTATGGAGATTCCTGAAAAAAACTAAACATAGAATTATCATAGGATCCTTCAACTCCACTGCTAGGCATAACCCAAATTACGTGAAAGCAAGAACTAAAACAAACATTGGTACATGTACGTTCATAGCAACATTATTCACAATGGCCAAAAGGTGGAAGCAACCCAAGTGTCCACTGAAGGAGGAATGGATGAACAAAATGTTCTCGATACAAAGAACAGAATATTATGGAGCTTTAAAAAGTAAAATTAATTTTCATTACAATATGGATGAATCTTGAAGATGTTATATTGCATGAAATAAGTGAGTCACAAGATGACAAACATTGTAAGATGCCACTTTACGTGAGGCTCCTAGAGTAGACAAATTCACAGAGATAGAAAGTGGAATAACGCTTGCCACGTCCCAGAGTTCAGGGGAATAGGAGTTTAGTGTTTGATGAGTAGAGAGTTTCATTGGGGGAAAATGAAAAATATCTGGTGATGGATGGTGGTGATGGTTGCAAATTAATGTGAACATACTTAATGCCACTGAACTGTAACCTTAAAAATGATTAAAGGGTCAAATTTTATGTTATGTATAATTTATTCACAAAACAGTCTGTTTTTAGCCAACTATTAACCACAGCTTTAATGCATAATTGATGCATACATTTATATTACCCTACTAATTTTTAAGTGATTAGCTCAAATAACAGAATTAAATATAATCTTTTGAGTTAGAAAACATGAAAAGCCATTTTTGAGCTAGAAACCTATAATTTTGTCTAAGTACAAACTACTGCTAAAATTACTGAAGTACACAGCAAAAGGTACAAAAGATTAAAACATGTGCTATTTTTATTCTTTGCACGTGTTTCTCTTGACTCTCATTCAAAGGTATCCCAGTAACTCCTATGACTGTCACTTCTCAGTAGCACAGCTCAGGAGGCACAGAATCTCATCACTGAGCAAACACGCCCTTCAGGTTCTGCCAAGAGTGACATTTCTAATGTTAAAAAAGAAAGTTACTGTATCCATTTTTGAGTACCAAATGTTCCTACCCTTCTATGGGCACTGCATGTAGCCATTAGAATAAACATTTAAAAACACAGAAACAAAGGTAGCAGGATGTGATGCCAGATGAGACTGCAACTGAGAGAGAGGGAGGAGACCAGGAATAATCCCGTTGGTGGTTTGGGTCAAGGCTAGCAGGTAGTAATAGAATATATGAGGGTGCTTCATAAAGTTCTTCAGAAAATAGAACTAAAAGATAAGAGGAATCTTTCCGTGAAACTTTTGAAGTACCTTTCTTATATGGGAAGAATGGTGCATGTGTTTTCATTGTGGATTTGTTGAACTTGAGATGACGAGCAGCTCAGGTCACACGGTAACTTGGTGGCCCATAGTCAAGCGTTCAGTTTCTACTAAGGCCCAGTAGCAGGCCAAGAGCTGTTTCTCAAAAGGAAAGTAGTTATCTGCGGATGATGGCAGGGCCTTGGTCCAAAATCCTAAGGGTCTCCTCTGTGATTCACCTATAGGGGCCTGCCAAAGGCTCCATACTGCATCCTTATCTGCCACTGCCACTTCAAAGACCATTGTGTCTGCTGGATCATATGGCCCAAGGGGTAGTGCAGCCTGCACAGCAGCCTGGACCTGTTGCAGACCCTTCTGCTCTGGGCCCCAATCAAAAATAGCAGCCTTTCATGTCACTCGGTAGATGGGCCAGATAACACCCCCAAGTGAGGATGTGTTCTCCCCACCAAAACTCGTGGAAATTTGATCTTCAATGTGGCAGCGTTTGAAACTGATTGAGTCATGGGGGCAGATCCCTCATGAATGGATTAATGCTCTCCCTGGGAGAAGGGGGATTAATGAGTGAGTTCTTGCTCGATTAGTTCCCCCAAGAGCTCGTTGCTTAAAAAGACCCTGGCACCTTCTCTCTCTCTCTCACTTCCTCTCGACATGTGATCTGCTTGTATCCGCCAGCTGCCTGCCACTTTCTGCCATGAATAGAAGCAGTCTGAGGCCCATGCCAGATGCAGCTGTCCCAGAATCGGAAGCCTAATAAACCTCTCTTCTTTATAAATTGCCCAGTCTCAGGTAATTCTGTTATAGCAACACAAAATGGACTAATACACTAACAAAGAAGTATTTCCAGGAGATCACGGATAGTAATTTCAAATATGGCAGAAGATTCAAATAAAATAAAGCAAATAAGCAGTCTTTGGATTGGACACCGATTTAAGTTACTGGTGAACTTCTGAAGAACTGAACTAAGACTACATTGAGTTGGGCAAAGTGCAAATTAGCAATGAAAATACTCATCAGAAAGTATAACATTTGGAATGGCTGTGGTACAACCTGCATATACAGACCAGCTGAGAGAAATGTATGCAGTTATTTAAGAAACTGTAAAAGGGCTGGCAAGTTAGCTCAGCTAGTTAGAGCTCAGTGTTATAACACCAAGGTCAAGGGTTCGAATCTCCCTATAGTCCTCCCCACCCCCCCCCCAAAAAAACCTGCAGTAGATTCTATCCTCCACACATTCTAGGTTTTATCCACGAAACAGGTGGGGACTTGCAAGGGCTGTTTGGGACCACAGTATTTTACTAATTCCAGAAAAACCTTACTAACTGATTTGTGCTTTAGCACTAGGTAACCATTACCACTGCAGAACCCTGTTAATTTCCAGGTTAGCAGTAAAACACTGTCCATTACATCACCTACGTGACCAATAAAGACTTTGCTTCAGACTTCATATCCTATGAGAATTTAGCATGTTCTGTCATAGTCCGTTTTCACATTGCTATAACAGAATACCTGAGACTGTGTAATACATAAAGAACGGAGATTTGGCTTATGATTCTGGGACAGCTGCATCTGGTACGGTCCTCGGGCTGCTTCTACTCATGGAGGAAAGTGGCAGGCAGCCAGCAGGTACAAGCAGATCACATGGTGAGAGGAAGCAAGAGAGAGAGAGGGGAGGTGCCAGGGTCTTTTAAACAACCAGCTCTCATGGGAATAGAGCAAGATCTCACTCAAGCCCCCCTCCACCAGGAAGAGCATTAATACTTTCTTGAAGGATCAGCCCCCATGACTCAAACAGCTCCCAACACTGCCACATTGGGGATCAGATTTCCACATGAGTTTTGGTGGGGAAAACACGTCCAAACTCTATCATTCTCCTCTTAGGGTCAATTCCAATCATATAATAAATGTGTCTTTTTGCCATGGTATCAGAAAGACCAGAGACCAATTTGCATTCAACTTAGATGGCCGTAAGGCCTTGTACCTGCCTTTATCAACATGTCAACTTTATCCTGCTTATGTGTATTTCTCTGATGCTGAATTTTGTTTACATTTCTCCATTTTTAATTAAACTCTTATAAAGCTCCTAAAATAAAATGTAAAACAAGCTGAGGAATAAATAAACAACTTACCAGAGATGTACGCATTTTCTTTCCTCTTGAAAACACATAGAGGACTCTGGAATTGTACCTCGAAGAGAAGGTGAATGGAGGCGGTCATGAGAGAAATGGTGACACTTGCTCCTAGAGTCTGCTGTGCAAAGTGCTCTACACAATAGCTGGAAAAAACAAAACGAAATAAGGTTGGCTGTGGGGCAAGAGTCGCTTACACACGAGCAAGGGCAGGAAAGACCTCATCAAAAGAGCACCCACAATTCTATTCATTGGTAGAGATTAAACACACGATTTATCCTTAGGTTAGTGAAAATATTGACTTGCTAGTGATTTGGTAACAATTAATGTTACTGTGAAGAAATAATTTAAAAATTTTAAGGATGGTTGAATAAATTACACTACATCAAAAAAAGGCACATTATGCCCTCATTAAAATTGACTTTATAGAGAAATACTTGGGTGGTATTAACTATGTCCTATTAATACATATGTACTATATAGGACTCTAACAATAGTATAGCCACTAGAACACCTCTTGCTTTTATAGACCTAAACTTCATGGAAGAAAAGCATCTGCAAACTAACATTTTTGGCCAATGATTTATAGGAAAAAAGTGCACATAATGTATATTAATTGCAGCACACTTTTCCAGTAATGGTTCCCAATGACACGTCACCTTGTATCCACACCTTCATGTAGTTCCCTCCTACAATGACCCCGGGCTTTGCCATTTCACTTGTTTTGGTCAATGGGACACGAGTAAAAGGGATATGATCATAGTTCTGAAAAGTAGTTGCACAACAAAGTTTGCCTTCTTGGAATACTGTCATTTGGGGAAGAAGCCCGAGGGCATGCCTGTTGGAAACACATGCCCTGTGCAAGAGCCAGCACAAACCACCAGACACGTGAGTGAAGTCTTCTTAAGGACCCAGCCTCAGTCAAGGAACCCGAAGCCTAATGCCTCACTTGTGCTCCCATGTGACACCAGCATAGATACTGCCCAGCTCAGCCCAGCCAAAAATGCTGACTCACAGAATCACAGACAGATAAAATGGTTGTTTTTCAAACCAGTAAGTTTTTGTTGATTTGCCCTGCATCAAACTCTGTTACCTGTAATCCCCCAGAACTCAAGACGTTTTTAACGTATTGATGTAGGAGAGAAAGAACGAACTATATGCCAATTACAATCAACAGAACTTCACAATCACATGTAGAAATTTTCATAAACATGATAAATGTCAACCAGATGGACCTTGGCCAGGTTGCTGGCACTCATAAGGCCACGTGACCATCCTTTCTATGGCCGCCGCCCTCCGCATAGGGTCCCCACCATCCCTCTATTCCCCCAACCGTCCCTTCTAGGCCCCACCGTCCCCCAGCTCCCTACCTTGCTCCTTCTGTCCCTGTCTCGGTGCAGGCCTCATCCCACCTCCTTCCCCCAGCCCTTGGGACTTTGGGGAGAGGACAGCTCATCACCTCTTCGTCCGGGCGGACCACGCCGAGGCACAGGCGGAAGCGCTTGGGCACAGGACGAGGCCCAGGCGAGCGCCGCCGCCCACCTGAGGAGCTGCAGGAGGCTGCAGGACGGCGAGAAACGGCCGTTTACAGCGGAGAACCGTTTACGCGAAGAACCGGACTCAGCAGATGCGGCCCTGAGCCTGCGCGAAGCCGTGTGAGCGCTCGCGCGCCTGCGTGGGCTGAGGGCACCAGACGCGCATGCGTGGAGGCTCGGCGAGCCGAGGCTTGGATCCGGCAGGAACAGCGCACTTGGGCACAGTTTCAGTACCTGTTCCTTGAGGTTGCAGCTGCAGCCTGAAGCGATTCGCAGGGCTTGGGCATCCGGCCACAAGAATAAAACATGTAGGAAACAGCCAAAATATTTATGGTAAGGATCTCTTCTTCCAAGACAGTACCTTAAGCTTGACATCCCATAGCAAAGACAGAAGACAAAAAAACAGCCGAACACTGTATGAAGAGATCCTTTTATAAAAGTCTTAATACCATTCATAAGGAAAGAAGCCTCATGATCTAATCATCTCCTAAAGGACCCACCTCTTAATGAAATGCACTGAGATAAGTTTCAATATAAAATTTGGAGGAACACATTCAACTCATAATGAAAAAGAAAAATTCACAAATACGTGAAACTAAACAACATGCTCCAGAACAACTCATACGTCAAAGTATAAATCAAAACATAGATAAATAAATTAGTTAATTAACAAACAAATAAAAATATTATGAGAAAAACAAAAAAGGAGACATGACATATCAGGACAGACAGGATCGGGACAGCAGTTGTAAAGGAAAGTTTGTAGTAATATCTACATTAAAAAACAACCTCAGAAGAACCACCTAATATTACCACTGGAGGACTAGAAAAGTAAGAATAAACAAAGCCCTAAGTTTGATATTTCCCCAAAGAAGGGGTGAAAAATCAAAAATAAACAGAGAAGGAAATAAAATAGAAACTAATAAAACAATAGAGAAGGTCAACAGAACTATGATGTATGTTTGTTTTCTTAAAAGATAAACAAAGTTGATAAAACTTTATCTAGGTTAATAAGAAAGAAATGAAAGGACACAGATAAATAAAATAGAAAGTGAAAGAATACATTACAACTGACGTCAGAGGAAAACAAAAAAAAAAACTAAGAAACTACTCTCCTGAAGTTTACAGCAACAAAATGGATACCTAGAATAAACTATTACATTTTTACACACATACAATTTACAAGGACTAAATTATGAAGAAATAGATAATCTGAACAGACCAATAAGAAGTAAGGAGGTTGAGCAATAGTAGTAGTTGTAGTAGTAGTAGTAGTAATAATAATAATAATAATAATAATAATTCTCATTAAATAAAAGCCAAGAACCCAAGGGCTTCAGAGTTAAATTCTACCAACCACTTAAAGAAGAACTAATATCAATTCTTCTCAAATTTTTCCGAAACTTTCAGGATGGAACACTTCTGATCTCACATTAGAAAGCCAGTATTACCTTACACAAAGCCAGACAAGAACACTGCAAGAAAAATAATTACAGGCCAATCTCACTCATAAATTCAGATGCAGAATATCCTCAGCAAAATACTAAGAAACTGAATTCAACAGCACATTAAAAGATTTATTCACGGGCCGAGCCCGTGGCGCACTCGGGAGACTGCGGCGCTGGGAGCGCAGCAACGCTCCCGCCGCGGGTTCGGATCCTATATAGGACTGGCCGGTGCACTCACTGGCTGAGTGCTGGTCACGAAAAAGACAAAAAAAAAAAAAAAAAAAGATTTATTCACCATGAAGAAGTTAGGTTTATTTCTATGAGGTAAACGTGTTTTAATAAATGCAAATCAGTAAATGTGATCTACCACATTAATGGGATAAAATACAAAACTATGTGATCATATAGATACAAAAAACAAAAGCAGTTGACAAAATTGAACATGCTCTCAGCAAATGACTAAAAGCTCTCAGTAAATTAGGTATAGAAAAACTGTACTTCTACAGAATAAAGGCAATCTATGACAAGGCAATTCTAACATCATATTCAATAGTGAAAACTTGAAAGATTTCCTCCAAGTTCAGAAATAGACAAGAATACCCACTCTTTTCACTTCTATTTACAATAGTACTGGAAGTCCTTGCCAAAAATTTAAGTAAAAAAAGAAAAAAAAAAAAAGATCCAAGTCAGAAAGAAAGAATACTGAGAAATAAATTTAACCAAGGAGGTGAAATGTCTGTACACAGAAGACTATAAAAAATTGATGAAAGCAATTGACAAAGACAAAAATAAATGGAAATATTTGGTGTTTATTATTTTGAAGAATTAATATTGCTAAAATATAAATGATGCCTAAAGTGATCTACACATTCAATGCAATCTCTATCAAAATTCTAAGGCCATTTTTCACATAAATAGAAAAAATAATCCCAAAATTTGTATGGAACCACAAAAGACCCCAAATAAATAAATAGATGAGCAAAAAGAACAAAGCTGATGGCATCACATGACCTGATTTGAAAATATAATGTAAGGATACAGTAATTAAATAGAGCATGGCACTAGCATAGAAAAAGATGTATAGACCAGTGGAAGAGTATAGAGAACCCCAAATAAATCCATACTTTTATGGTTGATTGATTTTTGACCAAAATGCCATGAACACACAATGGGTAAAGAACAGCTTCTTTAACAGTGTCAGAAACACTGAATATCCACATCCAGAAAAATAAAAATGGGCCATATTTTACCCCATATCTATAATGTTTATAAATATAAACCTAGAATAAATCAAAGAATTAAACCTCAGACCTGAAACTGTACAACTACTAGAAGAAATCACAGGGTAAAAGCTTCATGACATTAGCCTGAGCAAAGATTTTTTGGACATGATCCCTCAAACACAGCCAACTAAGGTAAAAATAGACACATGAGATTTCTTAAAACTAAAAAGCTTATGTAAAATGAAGGAGACAATCAACAGAATAAAGAGACAACCTACAGAATAAGAAAAGCATCTGGGAACCGTACATTTTATAAGTGGTTAATATCCAAAATATATAAGAAACTGAACTCAACAGCAAGAAAACAAACAACCCAATTAAAAGGAGTGGGGAAAAAAAAAAACCTCTTGAAAATATATTCACAAAAGAGGATATATAAAGGATGTCAAGCATATGAAAAAATAATGTTCAACATCACTAGTCATCAGAGAAAGGCAAAGATGCAGCTAATAGATATGACCTCACAGCTGTTAGCATGGGTATTATTTAAAAAGAAAGAAATAAAACACTTGGAATGGGAATGGAGAAAAGCAGACGCTTGTATACTGTGTGTGGGAATGTAAGTTGGTAAAGGCATCATGAAAATTAGTATGGACATTCCTCAAAAATATTAAAAATAGATGTGGGGAAAATAGAATAGTTTGGTCAGGGCCCTCACCTTGGGTCCAGTTGGGTGTGGTTCAGCATTCTTTGTGAGCAAATTGTGTGTGTGGGTGTGGGTGTAGATGGGTGGGTGAAGTTCGTGCACATGCACGCCAGTGTATCTTTTTAGTTTTGTTGCTATTGTGTTCCTCAGGGGGAGGGAGAGAGCAAGAGAGAGAGAAAAGAGAGAGGTGGAGAGAGAGAGAGAGAGAGTTGAGAGAGAGTTTGAGTGAAGCAGTTAGGTGGGCATCGGCCTTGGGCATCTGCCCGGTGCAGCCATGCTTTTCCAAACCTATGGATGCAAGGAACTTTTGGCTTGTTATCTAGCTCACAGACCTGCATGAAGAGGTCTGGTGACCTGGCCTGGTGTGTGAGGGGTCTGGGAACCCAGCCTGGCATGTGAGAAGGGTTCGTGGCCCAGTCTGTGAATGGGCTTGAGGGGTCTGGGAGCTCCAGACCCAGCCCTAGCTCAACAGTCGGCCCAGTCATGCAGGATTACCAGCAGGTAAAAGAGCCCCACAACTGGTGTGGTGGCCTAGCCAGACAATAAAACTACCATATGATTCAGCAATTTCACACATGGGTGTGCATCTAAAATAAATGAAATCAGTATGACAAAGAGATATTTGTACTCCTGTGTTTATAGCAGTATTATTCACAATAGCCAAGATATGAGGTTAATCTACATGTCCATCAGGTCTAAATAAACAAAGAAATATGGTATATATAAACAGCAGGATACTTTTCAGCCTTAAAAAAAGAAAAAGAAAATCCTGTCATTTGTAAGAAAGTGGATGAACCTGGAGGCCATTATGCTAAGTGAAATACGCACAGAAAGACAAATACTGCATGATCTCACTTATAAATGACTCCAAAAGAGTCTTACTCACAGAAACAGAGGACAATGGTGGTTACCTGGGGGAGGGGGGAGGGGGCAGATGGAGACATGTTGGTCAAAGGATACAATATTTCTGATAGAGAGAAGGAGTAATTTCAGTACGTATATGTATATATAGTTGTACAACATGGTGACTATAGTCACCAATAATGTATTCTATACCCGAAAATTTCTAGGAGAGTAGATTATACAAGTTCTCACCATAAAACATGATAAATATGTAAGGTAATACATATGTTAATTAGTTTGGATTTTTTTCCTTTCCACAATGTGTACATATTTTAAAACTTTATAAACATGTACAATTTTGTCAATAAAGCTAATTAGTTAATTTTTAAAAAGAGAAAAAAAAATTACACTTACAATAGAATGAAAAAGAGTAAAATGCTTATTAAAAAAAAAAAAAAAAACAACCAAGGGGTAGAAATGTGTGCTTGTAGAAAACTACAAAACATTGACAAAGAAATTAAAGAAACAAATTAATAGACAGGTATCCATGTCCACAGGCTGAAAGAATATTGTTAAAATGTTCATAAAACTTAGAGCAATCTGAAGATTCAAAGCAATCCTTATCAAAATGCCAGTGGTCTTTTCTTTTTAAGAAATAGAGAAAAAAATACTAAAATGTGCATGGAATATCAAAGGACCCCAAATAATCAAACCACATGTGACAACAAAAAGCAAATCATTGGCCCTCACACTTTCTGATTTCAAAATGTATTACAAAGTTACAGTAATCCAGACAGTGTGAAACTTGCACAAAGACAGACATTTAAGACACATGTGATAGAATGGAAAGCTCGGAAATAAAATCTCACACGAGGGTACTTCAAAAATTTGTGGAAAAAATAGAATTATAAGATAACTGGAGCACCCTCATATATGGTCAAATAATCCTTATCAAAAGGCAAGACTACAAAATCAGGAAAGACTAGTCTCTTCAACAAATGGTGATGGGAAAACTGGATATTCATGTGCAAAAGAATAAAGTTGGGCCCTTATCTGACACCACTTAGAAAATTGACTTAACTGAATTAAAAACCTAAACGTTCCACACCTTGGTTGCCTGTGATTGTGCTCAAATGCCTCCCTGAAAATCTCCCAGTCACTTGTAGGCTATCGTGGGAATTATCAGACATATCTGCACACGTGGCTGGGGTGGGGAGCAGCAGGTTACAGACATCCCATGAGATTCAGGGAGAAGAAAGCAGAGAGAGAACTCAAGAAAAGCCTGTCAAATGCTTTACAACTGAAGACCCACAGGTGACTCCCAGGGCCCTCTTACCTGTAACAGAAGACAAGGTGGGACAGACACTTTCCACAAATGATGGAGGCAGACATAATGGTCACCATCCAGACTGGTTTAAGAGGACTCAGAAAATGAATAAGAAATAGTATTTTCAAAATGAACAAACCCACATCTGAAATCTACGGCCAAAATCTAGTCTATTTCCTTTAACATATTTCTTGTGTAAAGTTTTACTTATTTTTTTGTTTC
This sequence comes from Cynocephalus volans, assembly GCF_027409185.1. Taxonomy (NCBI): domain Eukaryota; kingdom Metazoa; phylum Chordata; class Mammalia; order Dermoptera; family Cynocephalidae; genus Cynocephalus; species Cynocephalus volans. The sequence continues at coordinate 44,226,817 of NC_084463.1, read as the reverse complement.
ATTTTAGCCACACACTCCCTTGACATACTTTATTTTCTGCACATTCTTCTCCTTTGGTGCTAATATTTTTTTTCCTACAGTGAATAAAGAGAAGACAAAATTATGAAGTGTGCATATCCTCCATCATGCCCACTAACATTATTAATATTTGAACTTCCAATTGACACTTCATGGGAGTGAAAACCAACCCTCAATTATGCAGCAAGAAGCTGCAAGGATAACTGGGATCAAGAGGGGTTAACTATTCATTCATCAACTCACCCAGTTTTTAATAGAGTCTGATTTTCCTTCAGAGATTGTATGAGTTTGTGAGAGAAGGTTGTAGAAACAGAAGGAAAGATGAGTTGTTGGTTTAAAACCTCCATAGATGTGATTCCCAGTATGTGAAGTAAAAGCATTTATTTAAAAATGCAACGTCACTTCATGATTAAACACACTAAACAAGCTAGAATAGAAGGAAACTTTCTCAAACTAATAAAGAATAGTTGCTAACATCTTACAGCTACTTGTGAATAATTTTTTTTAAGTTCAAGATGTTTACATCAAAAACTGAACTGATTTTTTGAAAGAAATTATAGAAGACCTAAATACATGAAAATACATGTCTTGTTTATGTATCTAACATTCATTGTTAACATGACAGTACTCCCCCAAATTAAATGTAGATTCAATAAAATCTCTATCAGAACTTCAGTTACATTTTTCTTCCAGAAACGCTCATCTTAAGATTTCTATAAAAGTGCAAGGGACCAAGTATAACCAACACAATACTGAAAAAGGACAAAATTGGAGGACTCGCAATTCCTGATTTCAAGTCTTCTATAAAGCATCAGGAATGAAGACAGTGTGGTACTAACAGAGCACACAAAAATACATACATATCAGTAAAATAGAATTGAAAGTCAATAAATAAATCTTCATATTTGTGGTAAATTTATCATCAACAAATGTGAGAAGACAACGTAAAGGTATAATATAGGATTTTCAACAAATAGTGCTGAGAAAATTGGATACTTACAATAAAATAATGAGGTTAAACTCTTGCTGTAGAACATACACAAAAATTAACTAAAAATGGATCATAAACCTAAATGTAAAAAATAAACTGCAAAACTCTTATGAAAAAATATGGAAGTAGAGTTTTGAGACCTTGCTTTGGGGAATGCTTCCTTAGATACGACACCAGAGGAACTGTGACCGGCAGCTTAGGTCATGTGACTACCAAGATGTACAAATGTGAACCTTGCAGTAGAGGCATTTTGGTGTATTTCAAGCACTCTTTTTCTTCATCCCATTTAACATTGGTGTTGGAGAATCAGTCAAATATGCACACTGACCTCAAGGTCCACATGGCTGGATGCTGAGATGATGCATGGGCAGCATTTTTCATGAGAAGCTCTCATGGTGAATAATGTCCCTCAGCTGTGGCCATGCAGAAGGTCTAGGACTATGGACACTGCTCTTGGACCTCAGCAAATTCTGGCCTGGGGTTCTTCACCAGTACTTGTGTATTATATTTCTATATGTTACAGGGAGAACAATACTGTATATATGTACAGTTTTATATAGTTTCTTTCTAAATCAGCTAAGAGAAGAAAGTAGAAACAATGTGCATGTATGTTGCCTTTTAAAGTTTCTCATTTACCTTTACTGCTGCCCTGTGTTTTTTTGAGTGAATTTGAATTGCTGTCTGGGGTCACTGGCTTCCAGCCTTAAGAATTTTTAAAATATCTCTTGTAAGGCCAGTCTGCCAGCAACACATCCTCTCAGTTTTGTTAATCTGGGTACAGTCTACAGTTCACCTTCATTGTTGAAGCATAGCCTTTTCCCTTCTTTCCACTTTATGATAAACTGTTATGCCAGAACAAAATCATTATAATGCCATCCTTAGATTATCCTAAACAGTAGACACTATTCTCAATCTTATCAACTATCTCCAGATCCTCATGGTAATAATCTCTGAGCAATTTTGGTCTCATTCTACCACTCAAGCCCACATCAACCTTAATGACTCAAGCCAGGCATTTCCCTGTTTGAAGAGAAACTCCGGTAGCAGCTGGGGCTTTGAGAAACCCTTGCATAGAACTCCTGGCCTAGTCTGTGGCAGAAACCAGGGAAGAAAAGGGAAAGTGCAGGCCCATCACATACACACACAAACACACAAAATCAAATAACTAAATATTTGATTGATATATAGATGGATGGATGAACAGAATCTGGGAGTTGGGGCAAATAACTCTCAGACACTGCAAGTGTAAATTGGCACAATGATTATGGAGTGCACCTACCCTGTGACCTGCTATTTTATTCTACTATATATACAACAGCATCTTTCCAATTGTGCAATGAAATCCATCGGAGACTCACTAATTAGTTTATTGGATGAAAATAAGCATCTTTTAATGAATTGGAAGAAAGTTACCATAATAATTTCTGGTTTGTTAAACAACTTCAAGAATGATTACATATTATAATGATGAATAAGTTAACTATCCTGATTCGACCATCATACAACTATTGATAGTTAACTTTGTACACCAGAAATATGTATAAAAATTATCTTTCAATAAAAAATATAAAAACATTTAAAAAATAAAAATAACGTAAATTAAAATAGGGATATAATTTTTTTTAATACTTTAAAATGCATGTGTAGAAAACAGACTTGGGCTCTACAGCAGCAATACCTATATCAGAACTAAAAATAAAAAATACTCATTAATATCATCTAATAATTTGCCCACACGGAATTTTGTCTTTATTCCCCCCAACATCCCTGTGAGGAAAATGGAGTCAATATAGTCAGGCCCCCTCGCCTCATATCTGGCTGGGTATGATTCAGCACATCTGTTGCAAAAACATTATACAAGTGGTGTGACTGCACGTGCATGCCCACATGCTCCTTGGCTTGTTGCCATTGTTGGTACTTTCAGCATGGAAGATAGTGGCTCTGAATCTCTGGCTGGAAAGCTCACATTGGAATAAAGCATGTCAACTTTTCCAGTGGCTACCTGCTTTTTTATTCAACTACCTGAGTCACAACCCGCACAGCATGGGGCAGAGGGGTCTGCGATCCAGCCCAACAACTCATGTACTTGGCAGCAGGATTCTGAGCAGGTAAGGGAGCCACTAGCCCCTTGGGAAGGGGAGAAAATGTGGCTCCCTTTGGTTATGTGGTACCTGGTGTCTGCTTTCCTGTTGACCGGGGTCTGGCTGTTACTCACTGTACTACGAGTCAACATGGACCCAGTACTCCATGAAGTAGCATGGCTTCGAGATTTGCCACAGAAAGCAGACTTGTTGGAAGCACGGGTACTTGTTCTGGAGGCTCAAGTACAGCAACAGGTCACACCTGCTTTTGACACTGGGGATGATGATGAACCCACTGGTGAGTTGGAGGAGGCTGTGCCTCCCCTGGCATGACCTGTTGTGCATCAGAAAATGAAGCATGAACAGCCCGTGGGACCAAGCAGACCCAATTTATTACTTATGTCCCCTATAATCAAGCTGAGTTGGTTGACTTAAGGAAGCAGTTTCAGCAGAAATAGGGTGAACCCCTAGCTGCCTGGCTGCTGCAGTTATGGGCCATAGGGATGGATAGTTTGATGTACTCTGGTGATGAGATGGAAATGTTAGCCTCTATCACCATGTATCCATCACTGCACAGCAGTTACAGAACAGCTGCGGATATGCACTGGGACAGGATAACCACTCCTTGATGGAACCGGTGAATGCAGCCATCCAGACTCTCTGGACTAACACCAGAGAACTGCCACAAACTGTGAATAGATGGAAAATGTATGCTGAGCTGGTTCAAATAATTCAGAAGCTGGGGGATGCAGCAGTCCATGTTTAACGTGAACATCTGTGGCCCAGATGATGAATGTTTTACAGGCAGTATGAGAGATGTAGTCCTGCAAAATGCTCCATCAATGACCTTTGGGACACTGATGGCCATAATGGCCCCATCCATTGGTTGCCCTATACTTGAAGTAATGACTATTATGGCCACTCTGGGCAAAGCAAAGGGGAGGAGACAAAGTGGTTCCAAAAGGTGGTGAAAACTAGGTCCCCAAGAAATTCTCAGAGTGTTGCCCCAAAGGGACCAAGCAAGATAAGCCATATGCAGATGTGGTTTGATATGGCAGGAGTTGATAGGGAAGAAAATTGTCTGGCAGCCAAATGTGGTCTTGTTTTCCTTGTGGAAACAATTGCACACCAAACAGCATTTCACTAAATGTCCAGAAACAGGTGGAAAGTAAATTTAAAAGATTTTTTGGTTACTCCCTTGGAGGTGGATGGTCTGTTATGTTTCAATTAGGGGGCAGGCCAAAGTGCTTATGTTTTGGGGGCAGAAAAGGACTGGAGGCTCATGTTGAAATGGCAATACATTGGTCAAGGATAAATGTGCAGTGTGTATTGGCATTGGTGGATACATGGCAACCCAGATAAGTTTCTGGGGGCCACAGTGAATGTTGATGGTTATGGAGGACATTCAATTAAAGTCAAAGCTGTGTCTTGCCACTGGGCATAGGACGATTGCCCCCTCATGTATATACTGTATATGTATCCCCAGTACCTGAATACATATTAGGTATAGGTGCATTTTATGGGTTACACATGCAAATAACAGTTGGAGAATTCCAGCTGCAGATATGGACAGTAAAGCCTGTGCTATGGGGACATGCTAAACATGACCCACAGGTATTACTCAAGTGAAGATTTGTAGTCAATGTGAAACAATATTGCCTGCCAGGAGGACGTATGAAAATTGGTGCCAATATATTGGAGTTAGAAAAAGTCAGCATCACTTGTCCTGCACATAGCCCTTTTAACACCCCGGTATGTCCAGTGAAAAAACCTGATGGGACCTGGAGGATGACTGTGGATTATCAAGAACTGAACAGAGTAGTGCCTCCTTTTCATGTGTCTGTGCCTTCAGCACACGACTTGATGGATCAGCTGATGACGCAGCTAGTAACTTATCATTATGTACTGGAACTTACAAATGTTTTTTTCTGTATTCCAATCTCAGTTCATAGCCAAGATCAATTTGCCTTCACCTGGGAAGGAAGACAATGGACTTTTCAAGTGTTGCCCCAAGGCTACCTGCACAGCCCAATCATCCGTCAAGGTTTAGTTGCTGGGGACCTGGCCAAGTGGACTAGGCCCAGCATGGTTACGATGTTTCATTATATAGATGATGTCTTACTAACATTCTTCACAGAAATGAAAAAAACAGTCTTACCTTTCACATGGGACAACAAAAGGCCTGGCTGAGCAGCTCATGTTGTCTCCATCACCTGGTATTAAAATGTACATGCTTCCTTTGCTGGTGAAGCCTAGTTGGGGCCAACGTGGCTCCCCAAATTGGCAGATGTTCCCGCCAGCCCTCCTGTCCTGGGGCTCTGGCTGCTGTGACAGATTGGAAGACAGGGCCCCAGGAATCCCGGAGGTTCTAAGTGTGTGTGAAGGAACCAACCAGAAGGGGAAAGGTGGGGGGCTCAGGTGCTGCACATCACATCCCTAACAGCCCTCCTCTTGAGGCGGGCACCTCCCCCCAAAGACCCCGCCTGCCCCACGTGCAGAATAAAGCAAGGTTGAGAAAGCCACGCTGCTCAAACAAATGGATACTGGGAGGTCGACCCAGGTCCCTGTGGTTGTAGTACCCTGTTGATGTGGGGCAGGCTGGCTTGCCCTGGACTCAACTTCTCTCATAAGACAGATCCAAAGTAAGGGACTGTGACAACCAGCACTCTGCTCACTCAGGCTGGGTTCTGTATGTGAGAAAAATACATATTATAGGAAGGCCCAGAGAGAGCTATTGCCGGGAGGAAGGCAGAGAGCACTTCATGCAGAGACAGGAGAATGGGAGCACACCATGTTGCAGGAGGGCAAGGAGAGAATTTCCTCAAACTGCCAGATAGAGGAAGAGAACAGAGGCAGATGAGGTGGTCCCAGTGCCAGAGGCCTGGGGATTGGGCTGGGTTGCAAGAGGAACACTATCAAGGATGGGACCAGAGGAGCTGGCTAAGCTGAGCCCTGGATGGTTGACAGAAAGGTGCATCCAGTGGGGCAGAGCATGGACAAAGCCCCTGAAGTGTCTGCATGAAGACCCCCCTTGGGCCAGGCCATGGTATGAGTTCTCAGCCCGTGGGCCCTAATGCCTGTGCGGTCAGCCCCCAAGCTGCATTTTGAGGAAAAGCTGGAGGACCTGATGGGCCCACACAAGGACCTCTGGGAACTCCACATGAATCTCTCAAATCCATTTCTTGCTCCTTCCACAACTTCCCTAGCAACACCAGGACCAAACCATAGGGTCATACCCAGGTCTTCTCTCACCTGCAACACCAGTTCCTAAGCAAGCCATGGTGGTACTAACATCAACATCACCCTGAATCCAGTCGCTTGTTACCACCCTTGTGACCACCCAGCATCCTCATCACTGATCCTGCTAACCCATCCCTGCTGCCCTCTTATGTCCATTAAGAGGCCAAAAGGATGCTGGTAAAACAAGGTGGAGCCATTCTTCATGGCCATGGATGTGTATGGGACCATCACAGGCCCAGGTGAGAAAGTGGGGAGCAAAGCAGCCAGCGTTTGCCCCCAATGGATCCCATACACCAAACAAGAGAATGGAGAGAGAATGGATGTCAAGAGGGAACTGGTCAGTGGGGTCACCAGAGGGATGAAGGGGAGAAGAGCTGCAGCTGTGCTGGTAAGTGACTCTCCTGACAACACCCTGGATTTATAGTGTTTGCAGTTTTTCTGTTGTAAATACTCACACTGAACCAACTTGAATGCTTACAAAATTTCTAAACATCAACAACGATCCTCTCCAGCACAACACTGTAGTGAGAGAGGTCCAGGGGGAGGGAATGGCCTGTGGAAAGGTCCTGAGACTGGACCCTGGCTGGTGTGCATGGACGAGTATAGTAGTAGGAAGTGAGGCATGGTGACCAACTAAGTGACTAGATCCAGGTGGGCTTCTCTGAGGTATGGGGGAAGCTGGGAAGATGTGGATGGGTGGCTAGGAGGGAAGACCTTGGAAGGAGGGTGGCCCTTACCTGTCCTCACCTGCTCATCACCCTCCCGGCTGCAGAGGAACTGGTCAAGGTGAAGGTGGAGGCTATGAAGCCGCAGCTGTGTTCCCTGTGTGAGCCCAGGACCCCTCCACTGTCACCTAGGGCTCTTCCTCCACAGCCAGGAGTCAGCAGCCATGGGGCAGGTGTGGAACTGGAGGGTGTACGAGGAGAGGCCAGTGGTGACTGCCATAGCCCCAGCCCAACAGGCAACTTTTCCCAAACAGGAAGACCAAGGAAGCCGCAGAGCTGGATGTGGAGCCCCCATTCTTCCCCCTGCACCACAGAGGCTGAAGGGCCTCTCCTCCCCTCTGCTCCTGTCTGTGTCTCTTCACACCCCTCTTGACCCACCTAAACCCTTTCCCTTTCTCCCCCATCCCACCTTATCCCACTTCATTCCTCTCTACAGCTCCCTCCTTCCTACACGCTGAGGGCTGGGAAATCACAGATGCAGGTCCTTGCCCAAGCCCAGTGCATACATGAGCAAGGGGTTGGCCCGAGAGGCAGTGAGCCCTGGAATCAGGTGGCAGGGAGCAGAGACAGCTCCTGAATGAGGCTGGGTGACAACGGGCAAGAATGTTCCTGGAAAGTCCTGAGAGGAGAATCTGGGGGAAGGGTGTTCCTGCAGAAGGCATGGTCAAGGTAAAGGCATGGAGGTGTGGTGGTGGTGGTGGAGCAGGAGAGGATGGTACATGTGCAAACGTGGGTGAAGACCCCCACCCCAGACCCACACCTCTCACAGACAAGTCCCAAGGCCTTACAAGTCCTCAGGAGAAACACTGGGAGCCACCTACTGGGAGAGCCTGATGCCTTCAAGAACAGGGAGAAGAGACCCTACCCTGACCTGGGGCTGCAGGAATTGAAGGGCCATTGTGCTTACAACTGGCCTTGGCTGAGTCTGTGCTGTGGGAAAGATGTGGGTGTGGCTCAAGACCCCTGGCCCCTGAGGCTGGGTGAAGCCTTGGCCTGACTCTCCTTCATGGCCTTGGCCACAGTCACACTGCAGGTGCTCAATAAATTTTTCCTCACCTGCCAGTCTCTGGATCACTCCTCTCTAGGACCTGACAGGTGTTCTGGGTCCCCAAGCAGAAGGATGCAGACCTGAAACCCTCTCACAATAGGTCTAGGGGGTCTCAGAATTGAAGAAAAAGAGAAAAATGAAAGAAAAGAGGGTCAATGAGCTGGGATCCAAAGGCAATCAGTTCCATGCTGTAGTCCCTACTGTATAGCTGAGAAATAGAAATATAAAGGTAGTTTCCCCTTTCATGATCATAAAATACATAACTAAGGCACTTGTTGGCAGAAACATAATATGTTAGAAATCCTCAATGTGCAGGGAGCCAGTCAACGAGGACTTAAATTGTGTCTACCTGATGCAAATTTTAAATCTACCAACATAAATCGACCCACTAAAGCCAATGATGGGAGTCAAGGTCTGCATCTCCCAGGTCCAAATACACTGAATTAATGACAAAGAGATTCCTTCTCTTGACAAGCAACCCCACCACGGAGGCCAGTGACACTGACATCGTAGGTTGGAGAGAGAAGCCCACCCAGGTTCCAAGACTGCAGAGCAGTTTCCATGGGAGAATGGAAGACCATGGCAAGGTAGGAAAATTCTTGTCAGTCCAGGACATTAGACAACAAACTTAAAACTCGACCTCTCATCTTTCTACCTATGAGAAGGGACTAATCACATTTGTGTTATTAATGACCCAACACCTAACATCAAGTAGAAATTAGATAATATATTGAACCAAATGGCAACAAAGACATCACATTTACACACTGCAATTCAGCTAAGCCCGTGATTAGAAAAAACTTTATAGCCTTGTTTACTTCACCACAATTAAACAAATAAATTAATAAAAGGCCTTTGACAAAATTCAACAATTATTTGTGATTTAAAAACCTCATGTAAAGCTAGGAATAAAAAGTAAATTCCTTTACTCTTATTGGTGACATGTTTAAGGTACTTCAGGTTCAGAACAATTTAAGTATGCCTGGTATATTCAAATACAATTGACCACCGTACTGGAAATGCTAGACAATAAAATAGGTAAGAAATAATGGCATAAAAATTTCTGACTAAGTAACCTACAAGCCGAAAGAATCTACAAAACAAACAAACAAACAGAAAAAGCACAGATAGGCTAAATGAGTACAAAAGGTTGCTAAATATAAAAAATCAACTCTGTGTAAATGCCAGGACACTGGAGCAAAAAACGGCAGTGCTGAAGAAAAAAGATATGCTATAGCAATAGCATTAAAGAAACACATCAAGTGAGGAAGAGCATCTCAGCCAAAGGCAGCCTCGCAGTGACAGGTCAGGAGAGGCTGGCATGGGCTCCAGTGCTCCTCTCTGCAGGGATACACCAGGAGGCACTTCCTCTCTCAGATCAGGAGCCATCTGTGTGTGCACAGAACACCTCAGACCCAGGGACCCCTATATAAAGTGTGGACTGAGCTTCTTACACCCTGCTGATCCTGCAGGCATATTTTCACTGTGGGCCAGCCCCAGCAGAAGAGCCCTCTTGTGTTCTCACCAAGACCAGGTAAAAACCTGGTCAATCACCACATTCACTACTATCAATAAATAATGGTGACAAGATGATATAAACCTCAGCCAAACCTAGCTAAGACCCACTATTAATCATTTCCTTTGACACTTCAATCAGGGCTCAGTTCCAGGTAAGTCACTCACCCCAGCAAAACAGCTCAGCTCATTCCACACCTCCTGGAATTAACACAGTAACAAACAGCAAAAATAAATTAAAAAATAGATGCTTACAATATCATAAAAATACTATGACTTAGGGATTAATATAATGACATGTATAAGATCCCCCCTCCAAGAAATAACATAGTTTAGAAACCTAAATAAAAAATAATCATGCTCATAAATTGGAAGCTCATTATTACAAAGATGTTATTTCCTCTAAAGATGATACATGCATCTATTACAATATCAATGAAAAACAAGTCTTTTTGTATAAATTCACTGCTGATTTGAAGAAGAATATATAAATGCAAAGGGTCCAATAATCTCCAACATGCTTTTGAAAACCAACAGGGTGGGGAGATGTCTCTACAGGGTATCAGAACATACTACGAAGGTACAAGGAATAAAACCTTGTGGTATTGATGGAAAGAGGAACAAATGACCTAAAGAGAATCTAGAAAGAGGCTGGTGCATGTTGCACAGCTGAGAAAGAGCAGAGATTGCTATGCAAAGCTGTTTTCAATTTTTAAATCAATGTTGCTGCATCAAATGGATGTTTATTAGAAAAAATTTAATAACATTTGATCAGTATATTCTACCATACAAAAAGACATTTCACATTTAAGTGTAAAAAGTAATTTTGGAAAAAATCTTTATAACTTTGTTATGAGTAAAGTGCTCTTACATTGCATTTTTATAAACCATAAATTCTAAAGAAATTCTGATGAATTTCTATGAAACTTTATTAGAATTTAGTAATTTCTGCTCATCAGAAACATCATTAAGAGTGTGCAAGGGTAAGACAGAGTGGAAGAAAAAATGTGCAGTTCACATTTCTAACAAAGGCCTTATAGTGCAGAATACATGAAGAACTACATATTTCCAAGGAAAAAGACTTCCCAATAGAAAGAGAGCCAAGCCACTTCAATGAGCACTTTACAAAGGAGAAGACATTCCAATGACAAATGAATACATGAAAATGTGTACAAACTCAATAGCAATTAGAGAAGTAGAAATTAAAACCGGTAGAAACTACTGCATACTCATCTGAATGCAAAAACACTGACAACAAATGCATGAAACAATAAAAAACACACTACAGATCCAAGAGTTGGCAAAGACAATGAGCAACTGGAATTGATAAGCACTGCTGGTGGCAGTGTCAATTGGCAGAGCCACTTTGGACCATGGTTTGGAAGCACCTACTCAGGCATGCCCATGAACCAGCAATTCCAGTCCTAGATGGGACAGAAATGCACCAAAAGATTTTACAAGGAAGTTGTAACAGGACTAGTTGAAATAGAAAAATAGCAGTTTCCGCAAGAGAAAATGGAGAAGATAGTGAGTGGAAGAGGCCCAAAGATTTCCTGAGGCAGTGCTCATGCTCCATTTCTTGACCTAGGTGGTAGTTACATGGTGTGTTCCCTTTGTGATTATTCAATGACCAGTATGGTTTCGATATTAGTTATATATATATTTTTAATGCTTTGCTCAATGAAATCAAGTTCATTAAATAAAGGGTGGAGAGGAGGAGCAGGAAGGAGGGATAATACAGGGGCATGAGAAAAATTTTGTGATAATAGGTATGTTCATTATATTGGTTGTGGTGATGGTTTCTTGGGTGCATACATATGTCCAAACATAAAAGTATATACCTTCAGTATATGCATTTCTTTCATTTCACTTATACTTTAATTAAGCTGTTAAAAGATATAGAATGAATTTCAAACAAAAATTAAAAGAAAACATATAGTCTTAAATAGGTAAAATAAGAAAAGACTAAGAATATATTAGCTAATCATTAGTTTCAGTACAGTGAAAAGAAAATGTTTAAGCTAGTAGAAGAAAATCATAATAAAAAAATCAAAGATACTGAAAATAAATATACGACGGAGAGGATTAAAAAATCCAAATGCTGGTTCTGAAAAAGAAAAAAAGGGATTGAAAAAAACAGGCTGAAATTTAATTTAAAAATTACATATTATATAATTTTAACTATGTATTTTCTAAGTATAAGTTTAAAAATATATATTCATAAATTGGACATTAAAATAAAAATTTTATTCATCAAACAGTACTGGTTAAAAGATGTAAATAGCAGTCACAGAGAGAAATTAATTGCCTCACAGAAAACCAAATACTTTTATTAAAAAAAAGACAAGACAGAGAGACCCAAAGAGAAAAGCAGGCAAGAGTCTTGAAGAACCACTTTACATAGAAGATTTCTGAGTGTTCAATAATCATATGAAACATGGTAAACATGTAGAAATTAGGAAAATACAAACTAAAACCACATCAGATAGACAAGACTATACAGTATTGATAAGGATGTGGAATATCTTGAATTATCATGAAGTTGGAGTGTATGTTGTTTTATCCATCTGGGAAAACTGGCTTTTAGAAAACATGATTCTTCCCCACCATACACATAAATGCTTCAAAAGGGATACACATAAGGTAGAAACCGTACATGGTAGCCATATGACCATTCAGTTTACTTTATAATACAATGTCCAATAAATTACATAAAGCACTGAACACTTTATTATAAAATAGGCCTTGTGGTCTGTGATTTTTGCCCAACTGTAAGCTAATGTAAGTGTTCTGAGCATGATTAAGGTAGGCCGGGCCAAGCTGTAATGTTCAATAAGTTAGGTGTATTAAAAGCATTTTTAACAACCATATTTTCAACTTATAATGGGTTTATCAAGATGTAGCCCCATCATAATTTGAACAGTGCATGTATTAGTCATAAAGATGTTTGCTGAAACCAGGAGCGCAATGCAAGAAATAACTACTTCAATGGAGATGAAATTGTAGCTAACAGAAAACACAACTGAAGCATACAATAAACGACCTGAAAATTTCAACAAAAGGGTTCAACAGTACACTACAGAAAACAGAAGTCAGCATCAGACTGGTCACTGGCAATCAATCTGGGCAGCAAATTAAATGAATGAATGAATGGACAGCATAGCTTAAGAGACTCATGGCGCACCATCAAGAGAAACAACTTACACATGATTGGTATACCAGAAAGACAAAGAGAGGAACATAGAACATATTTTTTAAATAAATGAACAGTAATGGCAGAAAGGTTCCCAAGCCTGGGAAATAACCTAGAAATCCACATTCAGGAAGCTCAAAAGGCACCAAACAATCTAAATCAAAAGAGACCCAACCCGACACCCTCCGCTGCTCAGCACAGGGATGGGAAAAGCCGACGGTACCCTGATACCGGCGCCCCGGCCCGCTGCTCTCCACACACCGGCCCTCCGCTCTCCGCTGCTCCGCACAGGGATGGGAGAAGCCGACGGTACCCCGATACCAGCGCCCCGGCCTGCCGCTCTCCACGCCACAGCCCGCCACTCTCCACACCCTGGGACCGCTGCTCTCCACGCTCCGGCCCACCGCTCTTCTCTGCTCGGCGCGGAGATTGGAGAAAAAGCAGAGGGTACACCGATACCGGCGCCCTGGCCCGCCGCTCTCCACGCCACATCCCGCCACTCTCTGCGCTCCAGACCGCCACTCCCCACGCCACAGCCCGCCGCCCTCTGCGCTCCAGACCACCGCTCTCCATGCCCCGGCCCGCCGCTCTCCACGCCCCAGGACAGCCGCTCTCCATGCCACAGCCCGCCGCTCTCCACTCCCCGGGCCCGACGTTCTCCGTGGACCGCCGCTCTCCACTGCTCTCCGCAGGGATGGGAGAAGCAGACGGTACCCTGATACCGGCGCCCCGGCCCGCCGCTCTCCACGCACCGGCCCTCCGCTCTCCCCTGCTCCGCACAGGGATGGGAGAAGCCGACGGTACCCCGATACCAGCGCCCCGGCCTGCCGCTCTCCACACCACAGCCCGCCACTCTCCACACCCTGGGACCGCTGCTCTCCACGCTCCGGCCCACCGCTCTTCTCTGCTCGGCGCGGAGATTGGAGAAAAAGCAGAGGGTACCCCGATACCGGCGCCCTGGCCCGCCTCTCTCCACGCCACAGCCCGCCACTCTCTGCGCTCCAGACCGCCGCTCTCCACGCCCCGGGACCGCCGCCCCCCACGCCACAGCCCGCCGCCCTCTGCGCTCCAGACCGCCGCTCTCCGTGCCCCGGCCCGCCGCTCTCCACGCCCCAGGACAGCCGCTCTCCATGCCACAGCCCGCCGCTCTCCACTCCCCGGGCCCGCCGTTCTCCGTGGACCGCCGCTCTCCACTGCTCTCCGCAGGGATGGGAGAAGCAGACGATACCCTGATACCGGCGCCCCGGCCCGCCGCTCTCCATGCCCAAGCCAGACGCTCTCCATTACTCGGCACAAGGGTTTGAGAAGCAGACGATACCCCGATACCAGCGCCCCAGCCCACCGCTCTCCCCTACTCGGTGCGGAAACCGGAGAAAAAGCCGACGGTATCTCGATGTCAGCGCCCTGGCCCGCCGCTCTCCGCGCCCCGGGACCGCCGTTCTCCGCGCCACAGCCCGCCGCTCTCCATGCCCGACCCGCCACTCTCCGCAGGGATGGGAGAAGCAGACGATACCCTGATACCGGCGCCCCAGCCCGCCGCTCTCCACTCCCAGGACCGACACTCTCCCCTACTCGGTGTGGAAACCGGAGAAAGAGCCGATGGTACCCCGGTACCAGCGCCCTGGCCCGACGCTCTGCGCGCCACAGCCCGCCGCTCTCCATGCCCCGGCCCGCCGCTCTCCGCGCCCCGGGACCGCCGTTCTCCGCGCCACAGCCGCCGCTCTCCGCGCCCCGGCCCGCCGCTCTCCGCGGCTCCGCGAATGGCTAGGAGCAGGAACCGCCTGCAGTGAGGCTCCCGGCCCACCGGCGGCGGCTTCAACGGGACAAGGGCTGCGGCTACTCTCTGGCTGCCCGGGACGACCTACCCCGCTTTCTGCCACTCCCCCCACCAACTCGGGGCTCCCGACAAACGGGGAAACTGACTTACCAGGCCTGAGACGTCCAAAGAGGATGGGGAAGCGCGTGGACCCAGCAAAGTTCTCCACCTTGGGGGAAACTTGCTTCTCTTCTTCAGATACTCCTGCGGAGGAGCTTTTCCTGTTCGTTGAAAACAGCAAAGCGAGCGAACACCAACGTAGAAACCACCCCTGAATCCAGCTCCGCAGAAGAGAAAATGCCAGAGTGGGCTTGCTCGGCCCATTTATAGACTCTGTATTCAAATGAGGGCTCCTGGAATACGCGTTCTGATTGGATAGTTTCACTGCTGTTACCAACCAATCAGAAAACAAAAGCCAAAGAGGCTCCACCAAGGGTACTTTCAGTGGACCTTCACCCCGGGTAGCCTGTGTTTTTATGGAGGTCGTTCTCATGACCCTGAAAGAAAACGTCAAGATGATTAAGCTGTTACTGCCCATCCCCATCTCCACTCAACAACTAGCAACCTGCCATATGCTTTCTGGCTCTGTGGATTTCCTCATTCTGCAGATTTCATAAAAGTAAGTGATCTTTGGTGTCTGGCCTCTTTCACTTTGTAAGATGTTTTTGTGTTACAGTGACCATCAGTACTTCATTTATTTTTGTCTAAATAACATTACGTATATATGGATACACATCTGTATGAGGGAACTTCAAAAAGTTCAAGGAAATATTTGTATTATCTTTTAATTGTATTTTTCCATGAACTTTTTTGAAGTACCCTCATGTGTGTGTATATATATATGTACACGTACACAAGAGTGTTATACTGGCAACTCAAATACCATGAGCAGCATTGACATTGGCACTAAAAGTTTCAAAAAAGGCAAATGTCTATGTTAATATTCTGAACAGAAGATATTTACAGTATTCCCTCTATTTACATGGTAGTTGCATGCTTAGAAAAAATCCTAGATATTTTAAATTCATATTCAAGTATATCAGTAGTATTTTGTGTTTTTATGTAAATTTTAATTATTAATAACTGTTTTACTTACATGAATGCTTGACTAGACATTGAAAATCATGAAAATGAAAAATGTAGCAAGAAAGTTAATTGCAATATGTGAAAACACATATTCTATGGGAAAAACTGGAGAGGATAGAGGAAGGGGATAACTAGAAACATGCTGATTGAATAAAATAGAGCATTGTTAAAGAGGGTTTGGATGACTTGTAAAGGAGTTGAGGCTTTAAACTATAGGACACAGGAAACAAATGTACAGAATTCTTAGGTTTTTAAATGATGAGTAAGTTTAAATAAAAAAAATATGAGAAAGATAGATTAGAATGGGTGAAATTTCAAAGGCATTTCAGAATAAAAATTTTCATGTGTGGAAGTTATTTGGACTGTGGGAGTGAAGCAAGAATCTCAGCCATCAGCTTATTAGCATAAGTTACTTTGTGTACGATAATCAATATAGGAAATGGAAGGAACTGGAATGAATTTGTTAGAGAATATAATTAATCTAATTAGAAGGTACTAAATATTAGTAGTTGTCCTATACGGAGATTTAGAAATGAGCTCTGGAGCTCCAAAGTGAGGTTGCAGCTTGAGGTGTGGTTTATGAGTAATTGTTGAAGCTGTGGGCCATGGGTGTACCAGGAGACAGTATATATTAGTACGAGGAGAACAGGGAGGCCACAACCTTGGGTGTTGGTGAGGGATGGGTGAGTAAAGGGGAGAGAGAGAGAGTAGCCAAGGAAAAACACTGAGAAACATATTCTGGAAGACAGAGAGATGAGAAGCTGCAAATAAAAACGTAAGCATCACTTACTAGTATTGTAACTTACGTCTAAACATAATGAAGAAATAGTAAGAGAGAAGAGTTGACACAGAAGTTGTTCCTGATATAGTTGTCCTTTCTTTCTATGTTCTGATTGAGCATTTAAACAGTCAATTCTATAAACTAGGAAGGATAACAATTGCATAGTTTATTTTTACCCTAAATCTAGTATGCAAAGAATTTGAGGAGAAAATGTGAAAAACACTTCAACTAAAATATAAAAAATTCCTTTGTTGACAAACAAAAAGGAAATATATTATATATTTAATTTATAAATTATTACATAAGTTTTCAAATTGCATAATTTCTACAATTGCACAATGACCAAAAATAATGCCTATGAATTAAATAAGTGATTAAGGCATCAATCTCCAAAGTTATAGGGGATGTTGTTTTATATTATTTTTGTTTCTTTTGGTAAATAAAGGCTGAGCAGAATAATAAATGAATTCCTGCTTATCAGTATTTCTTTAGAACTCATCAAACGGTGTGGAGTATGCATAAAGCAAATGGACTTCACAGGGCCTGGTTTTCCAAAGCCCTGCAGTTTTAAATATTGACCTTGCAAAGGACAGGAAATTTCCCCCAGGTTATATAGTCTCTATTGTAAGATAAAGGATTGTAACACAATTTATAACACAAAAAGTTGCTGGCTCAAAGGCAGACAGGTTACTGATTGATATGTAAAGATGCTGGGAAACTGCTGTGGGTAGAAGGAACGTTTGCTAAGATCAAGCATTTGTTGGTGGATCAACTTCACTTCTTGAAAACTGCATTATGGAATGTCTGTGGTTAAACTTGTTAAACTGTACTTAGAAACCCCCCACCTCTGTTCTTTTCCTGCAACTTCCTGGTCTGGAGAATAAATGTGGGAAGAGAACCCCAATTTGTGGTTAATTTCCCAAATGGAAGGAATGCCTCTATCTTGAGGGTTCTGTGAGATTAACCCCTTTTGGGGGCTTCTCACTGCTCAGAAGAGATGGGCTTAGAGTAATCTTTGGTGGCTCCATCATCCAGGGGCAAATGGTAGACAAATCTGTGGGAGGCAAAGCAACAAAATAATGTAGATTTGATTAGAATATTTTGCCTATTGTTATACAATATTAAAATAGAGTGTTTATCTTTTTTAGACTATGATATTTACAGGGGACTATTATTTTGGACTAGTCTCTGGTACTAGGCCCCAGCAGACCAGATCAAACTATAATGGAGTCACTTGGGCTTAGTGCCACAGTAATCAAACTATAGCTGGAAATGAGTCAGTTTTCCAAAAATACAGGAGATTCCAGTCAACCTGCACCAGAGTAATAAGTAAGTCCCCTGTGTTTTAGACCTATAAGAAAAGTAAGTTTGAAATGACCATCAGCTTTTTGCACTGTTTCTGCTTTTTCAGCCCTCTTTTGCCTATAAAACCAACTCCCTCTGATCAGCTCATCAAAACACTCATTTATAGAATGAGGTTTTGCCTGATTCTAGACTCATAAATAAAAGCCAGTTAGATCTTTAAACTATTATTTTTGGAATTTTTGTCTCTTGACACAACAGTGGTCTGTGACCTAATCTATACAGTCTGAGTGAGAGCACTGGATGAAGCCCTGGGACCAAGGGCAGCCCCAGGGAGATTGTGGTGTGGACAGTACCACTGGGTAATGGAGGGTTCATACATGGGTCTACATGTTTTTTGCATGTTCAAAAGGCACCAATAAAGGCTGTGGCTACTTCTGATACAAAGTCCTGGGGTGGCAGCCCTTGACAGGTGTGCATTTCAGGCAGGAGGATTGAAGGAGAAAGCCCATACCTGGAGTGACACACTCCACTTTCACATGCAGAACTTGAGGGGCTCCCAGGAGACCCAACACCACCCCCAGGCCACACTCTAGTATAGGATACACATCTCCAGCCTTCCCTGCACATACACCCCCACCCCTTTCACCTGTCCTAGACAGAGCACAAGAGGCTCTAGCCAAGGCCAGAAGTACATGGAGAAGCAGAGAAGCATAGGATAGGTCCTACCTACTCCTCCTGTTCTGTGCGGCTCAAGAACAACCAATGCTTCTAGGAGGAACAATTTTACCAAATCAGGAAATCCTTGAATGAATGTGTCTGACTAGCACATTCATTCATCCAATCTGCATTTTTGTTTTTAACTATTAATTTTCCATCCTCCAAGTTTGCATATTCATCAGCCCTTGCTTTGCAAATTACAACTGAAATCAACACTCCAGAAAAGGGTGGCCAGGGCCCAGAGTCAGGAAGAAATCTATCTGGAGCAAGTCCTGCAGGGGTCCTGAAGGCTGTCTGGTCAAGGGTGTGACCAGCAGTGTCCTACCAGCGCTCAAGGATGTCTGCCCTAGTCCCCACCCTAGCCAGATTGGGGATCCCTGTGCCACCATTTCCTGCCCTGGCAGCAGGAAGGACCCCCACCTTTGCAGGCAGCTGGGGCTGGGCCAGGAGGTCACACCCTTAGACCACTATTTGAGATTTTCCTCTGTGCCGCATTCACGGGGCTGTGGAGGGTCAGTGGCCTTGCAAGGAGTGGGCAGTACCCACGTGCCTGGTCCCACCATTGATGATCCAGATGTGGGCGGCCGCGACCCTCCCAGGGGCATAAGGCAGAGCCCTGGAAGGCAGCACCTCTGGGCTGGATGGCGACTGCTGAGTGCTTCCCATTCAAAGTCAGTCCAGACCCCTCACAGGTGGAGAACGGCCAAACGTTGGGGCCACGGGGCTCCGTCCTTCCCTCACCTTCCCGGATTCCCTCCTGCCGGCCAGTCCCTGCACCTCTCTTCATCTTCGGCCAGGTGCAGTGGACACTGTGTCCCTTAGGCCAGGGCCTGAGTATTGGGAGTGCAAATCGCTGGATTCCATCCACGTAGGGAATGGACAGTCTTGGTCTAATCCTCCTCTGGAAGAAAACCTAACAGTAGCATTTCAGCATTTAGTGCATCTGGATGGTCATAGCTCCCTCCGTATTTATGAAATGAGATTAGATTTACTTTTGTTTGTCAGAGTGCCCCGGGTGAGTCCTGTGACCTCTCCTTAGCTGACATTGTTTTGTCTCATGACATCTTACTGTGCTGTGCACTCTGCCTCAGCTGACTGGTAGAACCTATCAGATTAGTTTATATTCTCCAAAAGGTGAGACTAATTTTCACTGATACTGGCTCACCAGCCCAGGGGAACAAAACCCCAGAGAAAAAGAGAAATAAGAGAGGATGGCCTTTTCCCCATCCCTCTGGGATGCAAATAGGGAGCCTGGGTAGATGTCAAATTGTGCACTCACCAAAGCTCCTGCTGTGTCCTTACAGGCAGCGTGTATCCCCTGCCACAGTGACTGTCCGAGGCTGGTGACAGCTGCTGGGGTGTGGACAGTGGGGCTTGCCATCCCTGCTGAGGACGTTTGCCTTTTCCCTCCTGTTGGGATTTAAAGCACTTCTGAAGGTTAAAGGTTGATTTAATACATCATTTGCAAGAGTCCCCCTGTCCCCTGCCTGATCTCAGCATCTGAGCAAAGACTTCACCTTAGAGCACCTTGAGCTTGGTCTGGGTACCCACAGCCCCTTGGGGGACAGTTGGGACATGGAAGGCCATAGACCCAAGGGGTGCAGGTCCTTGCCCTCCCCCCAACCCCCACCTAAACCGTCATCTCAGAAGCTGTGTTCTCGTCCTGTCCCCAGGATGGAGAGGCAGTGAGTGGAGGCTCAGATGGTAGTACCAGAGCCAACCTGCCTCAGGATTTGAATCTAACTCCCAGAATCGTGACAGTTGTGGGGTCTCACTGATGTGTTTAATGTGAATATCCAGATCCTTCACCTGTGAAGCTGGGTGGAAAGAACTGTGCACCACTGGCTTCCACAGGCACCCAGAGGTGGCCCCAGCATCTCTAGAAGTGGGTGCCTGCAGGGGGCCGTTGCATTTTCACTCCCACCCAGACACCCATGGCCCACCACGGAATGGCCCAGCTCCCCCAATGGCCTTGGGCCACAGCAGCCCTACCCACAGCCTTCCCTGCTGGACCCCTGGGGACCAGCCTGCACCTGTGGCTGTTTCCCCCACTACGACCTGTTGCCAAGAAGTCTTCTGAAAAGCCATGGAATTTACGTGCATTTTGAGAGGCACCTCTACATGCTTCACATGGGCAGGTACTAACAGACTTGACTTTGTCAGCCTGGAAGGTGGGAAGCAGATTTATTCTCTGCAGACTGGATAGTCCTTAGCCTCACGCCCCCGTAACTGAAGTTTAATAAATGCTCCGTGGATTCAGCATCCTTCCTGAAGGCCTATATCACTGTTAGGCAATTCTTGTTTTTTCTATAAATGAGCTCATTCTTCTCTCAGCGTTGACCCTTTTTGTCTTCACTGAGGCTTCTGACCCTGGGAGACAGAAAGGAGGTGCCCTCTCTTTAATTTTTTCCTTACTGCCTGTTCTAATTCTTATTTCAAACATGTGACTCTTCCTAGAGTAGCATTAACTGCTTACAGGTTTTTTTAACTATAAAAGGTTGAAAATAAGTTTAAAGTTTAAGATAAAGTAACATAGAACATAGGTTTCTAAATAACGCAGTGAACTAAATCTCAAGGCAAGGAGAAGAATTTGCAGCTGTTTCTTTCTAGGTTTCACTCTAATGTAGAGCACAACAGTGTCCCTCAGCAGCACCTCAGAGAGCTTGGTTCAATTGTCACTTTTTGTCATGCTGACTTTATTCTACTTTTATTTTCATCTGTTTTTCCTATAAACTGCAGGTGTTGTGCACACTACGTTTTATAGTAATTTATTTTAACACCTGTTTCCCTGAAGTTATACTTTCCATACAGCAAAATAAGGGTGAGAATAGATTAGCTCAGGACTCTTGGATTCTTACATTAGTGGATAAAAGTAAACCATGAAGAAACGTGTGCACACACATACCCACATGCACAAGACACAGACACATGCATGAGCACACACATATACATACATATACACACACACAGGCTCCCACACATACACACACATGCACAGATGTGCATATATACAGACACATGCTGTGCACACACACATCCCTAGGCCTGTACAGCAGAAATGTTAGAAAAGTTGATTCCTAATTCTTGCCAAGAGCTGAAAACTTTGTGTACCCGAAAAATCATTTAGCCTTTGTAATCCTATTTACCAAATTAAAAAAAAAAATGTGTCCAAGTGTAAAGATTTTAAGTGTTAACATTATTGTTGAATTACCAAAGTTTTAGGTTACTTTGCACTTCGAACAATGCTTGAGTGAAATACCTCAAGTAAGAGAAAATCTTCTAAAAGAAAAGCAAATCTAAAATCATGAAAAAAATTTTTAAATGTAACCTGCTGTGTCTCCCCCAAACAAATTTTTTTTGTTAAATTTATATAACCTGCACTCATTTTTTATAGTCATCCAAATTCATTAGAAAAATTGTCAGCCAAATGCCACGAGACCTGTGTTCTTTGACAGTCTAACTCGGAGTTGAAGTGGCAAGATATAGCTGAAGCTCACCCTTAATAGATAGATACCTGGTGTGGACAATACCTTGACAGAAAGTTTACCTTGAAAAATCAGAATGCAGAATTAACCGGTTTGTGACAAAGGCTTGAGCAGGTTCCAGCCATGACTGACAAGATAAATAACAGATGCCATGTTCTTCTTAATGTAAAACAAGGGAACAGCAGGTGAGGACTGGACAGGGAAGGAGGGGTCAAAAGAGGCACGTGAACAGCCACAGGGGAGGGGCTTGGCTTGAACAGTGACTTGATGCCCTGGCATCCAGGCTGTGGGCATCATGTGCCAGCTGCGTGGCTTGTGATCGTGCCAGGAGTGTGGGGACGTGATCGCAGGCAGCATCAGCCAGGCAGCAGAGACCACTCCAGGTGTTTGAGCAGAAGGGATTCAGGACAAGGGGTGACGGGTCTCAGGTACTGGTGGAACTGGAGACTCCAGCATATTAAAATCTACCAGAGGAACGCGGTGTCCGTTGACTGAGGTTTGCCCAACACGAGAGAGGTCCACGTTTGTCAGGGTTCCTGTGGGGACGTGGGATTTCAGCAGCGTGGACACAGCCTTCAGGTGTAGTAGAGAGGCCCAGAGGGGCACAGCCAGAGGGAAGCAGCAGGGGGCGCGCGTGTCCCACGACAGCGGATCTCAAGCCTGGCTGGGCGCGCACGTCTGCCAGCGTGTGGACTGCGAGCCTGGCACCAGGGCAGCAGGGAGGGCCGGAGACCGGGGGCCACCGGATGGCTGGGGCAGGGGCACATGTCGCCTTTGAAAGAAGGGCATCGAGTCAGCCAGCACGTTTCTGTCACGTTTCGATTTTACGCAGTGACTGTGAGAGAAGCGGCTCCGGACCCAGCAGAACCGCGGCTCGGGAATGGGCTGGGGAGGGGCCCCGGCCAGTCCCCACGCCCGGCAGAGACGCGGCCCCGAGCGGCTGCGACCCGCCGAGCCTCCCCCTCCGCGGCGACGCTGCCGCCGGCTGCGCCCTGCGCTGTGCAGCTCCCGCCCTCGGCCGCCGCGCCCGCGTCTCCCGCCACCGCCTCCGCAGCAACTCGCTGCCCCTGGCCACGCGCCACCTCCGGGCTCCTCTCGCCCAGGACCTTCATTCTCGGGACCTCAGCACCCGCATCGGAGCCACCTCCCCCTCACCGCCTCCCCTTCAGGACACCACCAAAGCCTCACCTCTCACCTCTCACCCCTCACCCCTCGGGCGCCTGGGGACCTCAGCCACCGACCAGCGCCGTCCCTCCGCCCCCTCTGTGACCTGAGGAGGCACGAGAAGCAGACCAGTCCGTGTCTTTGCAGACGCAGCAGGTCGCTTCTGCCCCAGCCCCGGCTTCCGCGGCACCACGGCTGCAGCCCGGACGTCGTCCCTACGCGTGGCCGTCCCGGGCCCCCAGGACGCCTGCGGCTGTCCTCGCCTCCGCGGGTGCCACCCTCCACCTGTGCTCTACGGTGACCCGCACTCACGCTTTCATGAGCAAGGAGAAGCCTTCCGTGGGAGACTCCTGTCTCATCCGGAAATCTCGCAGCATTTGCAGGGATCTCTATCTTTTCCCAGAACCTCCCAGCCAGGGATGGGCACCTGCCTTTGTCAAGGGACAGAGGGGAGTTGTCTTGGGCTTCGTGGTCTCTGTCCCCACCCGCCAGCTCTGCCTTGGTCACAGGAAAGCAGCGGAGAGGGCACATCCGTGGACTGCATAGCTGCGCTCGGTAAAACTTCACGGGAAAGGCAGGATCCCAGCCACATTTGGCCCGAGGGCCACAGCTGGCCATCTATGCAGACGAACCCAGTAGCAGACACCCCTGGCAGGATCCTCCTCCACCCGGCAGACTCCTGAGGTGTCTCTGCTCCCCCAAGTCCCTCAACCCACCTCTAGTGCAACCCAGACCACCCATCACCCCACAGGACAAATCCAGGGAGCAATCTGCCCTCTTGCTAATCAGCTTCACGCTCAATGCCCCTCACACAGAGGACCCTCCTTGGTGACACCTTTTTGTCCTTGTTCCACCCCTATCCTGGTCACCCCACCCACTTCTCCACTCTCGGGCTCCTCGCCTGCAATCGGGCCAAGGTGAACATCCCCAGGGAGCTCAGTCCTGTCTGTATCGGTAGACTAGAAAGTCCTGAGTGTGGACAAGCTCCCCTGCAGGAAAAATACAAACTGATTCATCGTAGAGACTGAAGACCTAGGAAGAAATGGATTTCAGAGGAAGAAAATGGACCAGGGATAGCCTGGGGCTGACTGGCTGCACTGACGGACTGTGGCCTTGGAATGAGCCTTTTGTAAGTTTACAGACACAGAAAATTGATCCATTTGAGGCAAATGAAAACTGTGTTCATAAAGACTCTGTGACTCCTGGAATGCTGAGGTCACCAACTCCAGATCAGGGTCGCTGGTTTGGCTACAGCTGCTGTCTTGCATCGGCAGGGGATCTGCACAGACCCCAGACCCACGGGCCTTTCCGGAGGACAGTCCAGTACCGGCTTTCTCCGTTATCCGTGGACAGTTCAACCCTGACAACAACTCACCTCTGGATACCTTTCCTCTGCTGCTTAGTCTGTCCATAACAGTGAAGCCATCCCCTGAGGCTCTGTGCTATAATCCCTGGGTGTCACATGCACTGACCTGCTCATATCTGAGGCCACTCCTCTTATTAAAAGATATGGGTTTTCTTTAAAGGAACTGCATAAAATTATATATGTCCTCCTTGGTCATAATAAGTCAGGAAGAAGATTCTCTAAAATTATGAAATGATCAAAAGTGACCTGCTGTAAATGATACTACACAAAGTGCCTCCCAGATTCTCTCTGTGAGAGGCTTCAGCTGCTCATGGCTCAGTGAATTCCAAGCCCGTGATCCCAAAGCCCTGAGTTTCTTTTCATTACCTTCTGGATCTGAAGGAGGTGGGTTCTGTGAAATCCAGACAGTGCCTGCTCCACAGCATCTGAGGACAAAAGTCACTCACAAGATTCCAAAGCCTCGACAATGGAACCTCTGCCTTTTATTTTATGACCAGTTGTCCACCATTCCCAAGCAGTGTCCTTATTCTAAAATTGCATCCAGAAAAAATGCATTTACATGGATTTGTGGGCAAAGACATGATACAAACAAAGGTGTCATTTTCAAGTAATCCTGAAACTGAATTATTCATTAATAGTTATTAAATGGAATATTTTACAACCTGCGTCAACTACAAAGATTGGCACAGCTTTCTGACATAACCTCAGCAAGTACCTCTTAACAGGACCTTTCTACACCTGTTTGAATACAATGAGTGTTACATATTTGAAAGCATCTCAAATCTGATACTCAAGGAAACCACAAGATCTCATAGAGGGAATATAGGTTTTTAAAAAGGATAGAATACTGAATTCGTGGATAAAAGAAAAAACCGTAATGAGGTGAAAATTTTGAAAATGATGTATTGTTCATTTATTATTATTTTTTAAATTGCTGTATCCAATTAACATTTGTGAAAAGCCAGAAGCATGGGTCAAATCACAGGTCACCTCATGTGCTTCTTCATCAGATAAGGTGCCACTGCAGGGCCACAGAACCTTCTCCCCGCCCTGGCAGGGATCATTCCATTCTCAGAAGAGATGTCACCTCTTCATGTTTGGGTGCTTTACTTTATCTCTATCTTTTAAAATTGTGTTATTTATTGTAATGATGAGTTTCACTTAAATGAAAACCTTATGTTTCAGAAAGGATAGAAAGACCATAAAATTTGTTGTCATACCTCAATTTAAGTGTTCACTCTACAAAATATTGGCCAGGCACACTGGGCAATTTATTTAACCTTCTTGCTCAATTTTTCAACTGCAAACTGGACATAGTACCATTTGTTTCATGAAGTTTCACAGGGATGTTGGAGAATTAATGATCCCAGTTAGATCCAGATGAAGTAAAGAAAAAGAGACAGGGAGGGAGGATCTAGCCAAATTCTTATTCCTGACAAGTGCTTAGTAATTGTTAGGTGAAACACAGAACACAACAGTCCAGAAACTGCGGGTATCTGAGAATTTCTTGTCTAGGCGTTAGGAGCACAGCAATGGCAGTTTTCTGTGTGGCCACACTGCAATGTAACAGCATCCTACTTTGCTCTGCCCTCACTTGGTGACTTTGCATTCTCCACACAGGAGTTCAGTGTCTGCTTTTATTGTCACCTCACCAAAGGATGGGTCCTAATCCTCAACCGTATGGCCCAACAAGCTGCATCTTTGTGTCCTGGCCTCCTTCACCAGCACCCATCTCTGAGGCCATTGTTCTCTGTTTCGCCAATATCTGTGCTCTCTGCTCTCTCCTCTGCCCACTGATGATGGCATTATCAAAGGCACCCACGGAGAATGCAGAATAAAGGAGATAGCATTTTGAATTAAATATTTGAACATTTGAATCTAAAGGTCTTGGAGTCCATGTCATTATAAAAACGAATCTCACACTCAGTTTTAAATCATATGCAGGAGTTTCCCAGACAAGAACAGGCACAGCAAACAGACTAGGGTAAAGGTGGGTAAGGTCGTTGTGTTGTGCAGGATTCTAGGACATCTCATGGCCTGATGAAGTTGAGACATCAGTGCAGGGAGGGGTGCAGGGATGGGTGCAGGCAGGAGGTACAGGAAGGGGTATAGGGGAGACATGCAGGAAGGGGGTGCAGATGCAGGGAGGACATGCCCACAGGAATGGCTTGGGGTGGGAATTAGGCAGGTGCCAGGTTACAACATCACCTGGGGACTATGGGGAAGGCAGGAGAATTGTGAGAGAGCCATCAGATGGGAGCAGGGTCAGGATGGCTGTGAGGGGGAGCAGAAGCATGGGGGGGATGAGAGGCAGAGGGCCTTGCATCCCTCAGAGACCTTACAATATATCTGAGCAGCAGCGTCCTAATGATGCAGAAAGGGCAGAGGGAGCCGCGCTGCATCCAGAATTCTCCCAGCTTGCCTTTGCCTCAAAATTAGTTGAATCCTTGAAATCATTAGTACAGCTTGATGCTGGGTCAGTCTGTGATTGTGTGCCTCTCTGTCCTTCGTAGCTTTATTTCTCCACATGAATCTAACTCTTGTTTTCTCTATTTAAAGAAATCTATTTTTATTTACTAGTTTTCTAATTGACATGTATCGATATTTATGCATTACAGAGTCATATTTCAATACATGTATATAATGTGTGATGATCAGATCAGATAATTAGCCTATTCATCATTGCAAAACTTTACCATTTATTGGTGATAAGAGCATTTGAGCTCATCACTTCCAGCCATTTGAGAGAAAACAATAAATTACTGTTAATTATAGATGGCCAGCACTGCTGTGGAACACTAGAGCTTATTTTTACTACTGGCTGTAATTTGTGTTTGTCGGATTCACCTCAGTATGCGATATCTTTTTAAGAATAATTTTGCTAGAAATTAAAGAACTGAAGCAGATTTTCTTTTTCTATTTCCCTACTGCTACGTGACAAAAAGTGACATCTCTTATTTTCTAGATAAAAGGACTTCAAATTACCTACACTTAAGAACAATTGAAAAGTCTAACAGATTCTGAATGAAGAACATAAACCTCAAATTAAAGAGATTATCAATTCAATATTAAGGTGGATATTTACAATGAAGTCTCATGTATTTTATTGTTAGCACATCTGAAATACGATAAGAGGACAGATCTCATATTCAGTGTTCTTACCACACATGCACACACACACAGAAATTAGGGGAAGTGTTGGGCAGATCTATCACCTTGATTTTTGGATGGTTTCAGCAGTGTTTGTACAATGTATGTCAAAACTCATCAAACTGTAAGTCCATCCATGTTGCTGCAAATGGTAGTATTTCATTCTTTATTATAGCAGAGTAGTATTCCATTGTGTAGATGTACCACAGTCTCCTTATCCACCCATCTGCTAATGGACATTTGGGCTGGTTCCAGCTCTTGGCTATTGTAAATAGTGCTGCAATAAACATGGGAGTATGGGTATCCCTTTGCTGTGATGGTTTCCATTCCTCTGGCTATATTCCCAGCAGTGGAATAGCTGGGTCATATGGCAGATCTATCTGCAATTGTTTGAGGAACCTCCACACCATTTTCCATAGAGGCTGCACCATTTTGCAGTCCCACCAACAGTGTATGAGAATTCCTTTTTCTCCACAACCTCACCTGCATTTATCATTCTCAGTCTTTTTGATATTAGCCATCCTAACTGGAGTGAGATGAGATCTCAAAGTGGTTTTGATTTGCATTTATATTAAGTGAAACAAGTCAGGCACAAAAAGAGAAATACCACATGGTCTCACTTATTTGTGGGAGCCAAAAATAAATAAATAAATAAATATACAAACATACAAAGTGTGGCAGGGAAGAAGACACAACAATCACAATACTTTGAACTTGTTATGACAAGTGAACAGATATTATGTAGTTGGGGGGAAGAGAGAGAGGGAGGGAGGAAAGAGGAATGGGTCATGAAAATCAGCTACAATGTATATTGAGAGTTTAAAATTTAAAAAATTTAATTAAATTTTAAAAACTCATCAAACTGTACACATTAATGATGTGCAGCTCTTTGTATACCAATTATACCTCAATAAAACAGTTAAAATATGATTAACTTCAAACCATCTAAATGACATTCTACTATAAAAGTATGCAAAGCTATTGCTTAAATAATTGATTTTTCAATGAAAGTCTCATTTAGAAGAGAAATATACTATCAAGTCAGATTAATTTTCAAGGGTAAATGAATAACTAAGTTCTGTTACTCCAAACTTCAGACTTATCTCAGTGTTTATGCAGCCATTAAGCACACTGGAGATCTACAGTGATCTGTAGAAAAAGGGATTTTCTTGAAACGCACAAAAGTTCAGTCCCCTGGCATGTGTGGATCATGAGTAATATTTGCATATGGACGGTGTACATGACACTGTGCTGAAACTGTATAGGGGAGAATGTGAGAAAACAGAAAACCTCGCTTGCTTCTTTATGCTTTTATTCATCAGCTCATAGAAAACCTTTATGGATGGAGGATGCCATGGTTGGATGTTGGGGCCATCGCTGGACACACTGTGTGGGGACCAAGCCATGAGTGCTGCACACCCTCACCAGGTGACCACAGCCACTTACACTGTGGAGATCAGGAAGGCGTGTGTGGATGGATGTGGCTCTGGGGGCTCTGAGGTGGAATCCACATGCTGCACCACATCAGCCAAGAGGATGGGGCCTGGCTGAGCTGTCGCCTCCTCAGACTGGAGGATGCCTCCGCTTTTCCTCCACCCAGAAGAGGCCCATCTTCTCAAACTCCTTGTCCTGTGGGAGCAGGAACCCTCTGGACATGAGCTGCAGCCCCTGCAAGGGACACCACATCACCCCTAGTCCCCTGGTGACCCACAGAAGACCAGCAGCCAATGACCATCAGGACCTGGAGCTGGGGAGCAGGGCTAAATCAGAGATGCTGTGGGGGTTTTTTTTGAGGGGCACATGATGGGGCAGAGGCTTGCTGAGCCCCATCCAAGCCCCTCAGAGCCACGTCACTCTGCTCTGCACTTCACAGGATGTGGTTTGAGTGGTCTCTGATGAGCCGCCCTGCCTGTGATCTCTGAAAGTAATGTGGCCTCCTCCCCAAAATTAGCCTGAAATGGGAGGCTCCTTCCATCCAGACCCCAGACCCAGATCCACATACCTGGGTAAAAACCCTGCTTGGCCCCTGTCAGTGTCCCGAGTTGCCCCTTGGCGGAAAGTAGGACAGAGCTGGCGCTTGCCTTCCAGAGTGGCTGCAGTAGGGATCGGTTTTGGCGGGGAGTGGATGAGTGAATTAGAGAATTAGAAAGGACCCTGGCACACGGGAAGCACATTCCAGTGTTGCACGTTAGTCTTAGTTGACAGTTCGCAGTGCAGCCTCCAGGGGCCTTCGCTTCCCACAGTGTCTGCCATGGAGCAGGAGAGAGAGAGGAGATGGAGCGCTAGAGCCAGGAGCATGTGGCTGTCTTGCTGTTCCTTCCTGGCAGAGGGCTGTGATGGTGCCACAGTGTCCTCCTGGCCTAGCTCACCAACATCCGTCTTGCTTGGCTGCTCCTCGCAGCCTCCTGCTGTTAGGCATGGCTCCCCGGGTGTGGCTGAGGGAGTGGGGAGAGATGAAGTGGGGCACGTGCCTCCTGGCCCGCCCATGCAGGTGGCCATGCCAGCCCAACAGGGCTTCTGGAGCCCAGGGAGATGGACAAGGGCAGAGCCTTAGTGGGCCTGGACCCTGGAGGCCTGGTCACCCCCCTGCTTTGTCCCGGGAGCAAGGGGACACTTCCACTGTTTGGCTGTGCACATGGGGCTGTTGGCTACAAGGCCGATGGTCTGCCCTGACTAATAAACCACCCCTGCCCCGACACACACATGCAGTCTGACGTCCTTGTCCCTCTGGACACCCCCTCCCCGGTTTCTGACTCTGGCCCACCTTGTACTCCTGGATGATCCCTTCCCAGTCTCTGATGGGGGCCACCTTGTCCCTAGACACTTGTACTCCTTCACAGCCTCTCCGACGGGCACCACCATATACGGCCGGTGCTTCTGTGACTCCCTGCAGACCACGCAGATGGGGCTCTGGTCCTCCTGGCAGAAGAACTTGAGGGGCTCCTGGTGCACCTGGCACAGGTCCTGCTTCCGCAGGCCCAGGTGCTGGCGTGCCATCTCGGCCACCTTGGTGAGCAGGCGGTTGGACCGCACGTTCCACTGCGGGGACATCTCCCTGCACTCCGGGAAGGGGAAGGAGCCCTTCTGCTTCCTCTGCCCCTTCTTGCCTTTTGCCTTCTCCCAGCTTAGGCAGATGCAGTCACGGCAGAAGTTGTGGCCACAGGAGGTCATCACGGGGTCCCTGAAGTAGTCCAGGCAGATGGAGCAAGTGGCTTCCTCTTACAGCTTTCTGGCAAGTTCCACAGCGTCCATGGCTCCTGGGGAGACACAAGGCAAGTTTCCGCTTTGAGCAACCCCCAGAGAGAGGCTGGGCTAAGTGGTCCCCTCATGTTCCCAGAGCTCTGGGCTCGCTCCCTGGCAACGAGCAGGCTTCCTCTGTGGCCTCCTACTGGAGGCGAGAACTAAAACTGGGGTCCAGTTAGGGGGTCCGTAGCTGTCATTTTTAGCCTTGCCAGTGACAGAGGCACAAATGCCTCTCTGGAAACTACAAAGACCCTCCTTGACCAAAGGCTAGCCAGGCCCCTCTGGCCCATGAATTCTGGACCCTGCCTTGTTCAGTCCTCGGCCTGCCCAGCCCAGTCTTCGCAGAGAATCCTAAGCCACCCCCACCTCGATATCTGATCAAGTCCTCACCCCCACCTTTGACATCTAAGCCCCTGACCTTCCTGTTAGGCCAGTTTCACCAAAAGCCTCCTACCCTTGAAGTCCCTCTCAGTTATTTCCATCCACGAACCCCAGCTGTCTCTGCTGGGTTCAGAGCCCCAACTCTTCCCCAGGGTGACATCCCCATTGCAAAAAGCTTCAATAGTGAGCCTTTTAACAAGTGTCAGAATAATTTTTTCTTTAACAAAGCCCCTTTAAAACCAAGGAAAAGCAGACTTTAAGAAGAAAAAAGATGTCTTCCATTAGGGAGTAAAGAGCAGTTTGGAAAAGACACGCTCTGTGTGTGTGTACACACACATATACATACACATGCCTGCACAAACACATGCACACGCTAATACATGTGTGTACATGGACAAACACGTATACACACACATGCATGCATAAATACGCGTACTCACAAAAACACCCATGCTAACAAATATACACATGTGCACACAGCACACCAACTCAGGTGCACACACATGCACAACATGGACACAATTACAAAGCACATGTAGACACAAATATACATACATATGCATACATGCAAATGCACAAACACGTACTTAGCCATGCACAAACACATGTACACAGAGAAACACATGTAAACACACGCACAGGCACACACACAAACATGCATGCACATACACACTGGCCCACACACGAATTCACACAGACATGCACAGGCACACACACATAAACATGCATGCACATACACACTGGCCCACACAAAAACTCACACAGACATGCACAGGCACACACACACATAAACGTGCATGCACATACACACTGGCCCACACACAAACTCACACAGACATGCACAGGCACACACACATAAACATGCATGCACATACACACTGGCCCACACACAAACTCACAGAGACATGCACAGGCACACACACACATAAACATGCATGTACATACACACTGGCCCACACACAGACTCACACAGACATGCACAGGCACACACACACATAAACATGCATGCACATACACACTGGCCCACACACAAACTCACACAGACATGCACAGGCACACACACACATAAACGTGCATGCACATACACACTGGCCCACACACAGACTCACACAGACCTGCACAGGCACACACATGCGAGCACACAGGCACCCTTTGGAGTTAGAATATGTAACCCCACGCAGTGGAGACCCACAGCTTCGCCTGCCTACTTCACGGGGGTACTGTTGGGACCGAGTTAGGAAAGGGATTTGAAAATCATTTCTAAACTCCAAGCACCACCCTCCTCTATTTTTCTGCAATCCCGAAAGTGATGGCGTCTATGGACTGCAGACTTTCGGAGTCTGTCCCCTGGGAACTTGATCAGCGCTTCCTGCGCCATAGCTCTTGGCGTCAGCTCTCTCCCTGGTCCTCAGGGTTGGGGGACGCTGTCTACGCGGACAGAAGCCAGGGATGGGGAGCGTCCAGTGAGCTGGGGGTCTGACTCAGTCTGGGCAGAGGCTGTCATCAGGGCTCTGGTCACCTTCGGTCCCGGGGATGTTCCTTTGTTAATGCCGGGCTCATCCAGGTGACCGCGGGGCCTGAGTGTCCACGGTTCCCACGTATCAGCCTCTGCAGGGACAGGACGGCCGGGAGGGGCGGGAAGGCGCCGCCGTTAGAAGGCGGGGGTGGACCCGGGGTCCTGACCCAGAGGCCGCAGGAGGGTGGCCTGCAGGGCCGGTACTCACAGGGAGGTGGCCCTCGCACCACGCCAGGCGTCCGGGGCTGATCGGCGATGGCCGGGCCGCGGGGGACTTGGTGGCGTCAGCTGGGTCAGGGTCGGGGAGGGGAGGAGAGTGGAGGAGCCTCGGCGTCCTGGGACAGCCGGGAGTGGGGCCGCCTTGTCCTGGGCAGGGGGATGGACAGGAGGTTTGCTGGTGGGGGAGGGGCTGGGGGACAAGGGAGGAAAGGGGGCGGCAGCCTGTCCGCTGTGTTTGGGGTGAGTCGTTGGGAGGGAAAGGGGGTCCCTGTGGAGGGGGCGGGAGAGGGCGTCCCCGTGGGCGGTCGGTGAAGGGGGTCGGGGGGACAGGCGGCAGCGAGCAGGGGCGGGTGCCCCCCTGGGAGGGTGAAGCGGGTCGCCGGGGGTAGCGATCCCCCAACTCTCCCGGGCATCGGCGGCGTCGGTCCGGGGTTGAAGAGAGGGGGCGTCCGGCTTAGGCGGAGACGGTGGGTGGGGCAGGCTGGGCTGCGGGGAGGCGACAGGTAGGTCCGGTCCCCTGGGGCGGGGCGGGGGACGTTACCAAGCCCCGAAATGCCGCCGCCCCAACCCTGACCAACCCGTGTCCGAGTCCTGGGGTTGAGCGGACAGACGAGGAAACTGAGGCTCCGGCCACGCGTGGGGTGTGGGGAAGCGAGCAGGAGAGCAGAAGGCCTTGAAGGCTGAGCAGCACCTTTCTGCCACCTCCTGGGGGTGCGAGTATGGACGGCCTGGCTGCAGGTGCGGATGGCCGGCTCTGGGTGTGGACGGCCTGGCTGCAGGTGTAGATGGCCGGTTCTGGGTGTAGACGGCCTGGCTGCGGGTGCGGATGGCCGGCCCTGGGTGTAGACGGCCTGGCTGCGGGTGTGGATGGCCGGCTCTGGGTGTGGACGGCCTGGCTGCAGGTGTGGATGGCCGGCCCTGGGTGTAGACGGCCTGGCTGCGGGTGTGGATGGCCGGCTCCGGGTGTAGATGGCCTGGCTGCTGGTGTGGATGGCCGGCTCTGGGTGTAGATGGCCTGGCTGCAGGTGTGGATGGCCGGCCCTGGGTGTAGACGGCCTGGCTGCAGGTGCGGATGGCCGGCCCTGGGTGTAGACGGCCTGGCTGCGGGTGTGGATGGCCGGCTCTGGGTGTGGACGGCCTGGCTGCAGGTGTGGATGGCCGGCCCTGGGTGTAGACGGCCTGGCTGCGGGTGTGGATGGCCGGCTCCGGGTGTAGATGGCCTGGCTGCTGGTGTGGATGGCCGGCTCTGGGTGTAGATGGCCTGGCTGCAGGTGTGGATGGCCGGCCCTGGGTGTAGACGGCCTGGCTGCGGGTGTGGATGGCCGGCTCTGGGTGTAGACGGCCTGGCTGCGGGTGTGGATGGCCGGCTCTGGGTGTAGACGGCCTGGCTGCAGGTGCGGATGGCCGGCTCTGGGTGTAGACGGCCTGGCTGCAGATGTTGGCGACCTGGCTCCCAGTGTAGACGACTGGCTTTCCCTGGGCTTCCCGGCTGGAGCTTTTCCGTGGTGTCTCCTCACTAAACACACGAGGACGGGGTCTGGCCTTCGATTCCGTGTGACCCGGAGGGTGCGGGTGGTGGGCGCGCACAGTTCTCTGCATGAGCGAACAACTGCTGTTAATTCTACTTTACCAACCCCCCTCCCGGTCCCGGAACCCTCTCTGCTGTTTACATCAATGGGGGAATGTGGCCTGAGGGTTTCCTTCAGTTTAGAAAGTACAATCAGGATTAAAAAACAGCAACAAGGAAAAAACCTTTAATGAATAATTTCAAGCAGTTGCACCCAAGACAACAGGACAATGAACTCCATAAATAAACAATCCAAATAAGCATTTTACTGCATTTTCTTCATCTACTCTGTTGTTTTGTCTTGACTGAAGGGTTTTCTTTTTCTGAGAGCAAATCCCAGACATCAGTAGTTTCACTTCCAGAAGTTTCATTAACGTTTTACCGATAGTCAAGGCTTTGCCTACCCAACACAATTGACAGTAATTCCTGTTTTTTTCTGACCTCTGATTCCTGTTCAGATTTCACCTATTATCTAAAACATGCATGTTTAAAAAGTTGGTTTGTTTGAGTCAGGATCCTAACACGGTTTTGAGGTCTTTTAAGACTTACATTGGTATTGTTTCTCTTTTCTTTTTCTTATAATTTTTTCTTCATCTTTTTCTACTTCATCTTTTTAATGCTGTAGGGGAAGGGGATATGGCTTCCCTCTTCCCTTCTGGGTTCTTTGGATGGGCAGTGAATTAAATTGACATAAGACACATCAACAGGAGAAAAACTACTTTAATTGTGTGCATAGGTACAGGAGTCCCGCAAAACATGAGACTCAAGGAAGGGCCAGATGACTGGAGTTTGTACAGCGTCCTGAGCTACAGAAAGGAATAGAGCTGGGGCTTCTGGGCGTGGTGACAAGTTACAGGAGGGTGAGTAAAGGTTGTCTTGTTATGCAGAAGGACAAATAGATCCAGAGGGTAGTTCCTTTCCCCAGAACACCCCCCCCCTTTTCCTGATGTGGAACTAAACAGAGACCACCTAATGAGAAGAGGCAAAAGGCTATTTACTCAGGGCTTGCAGGTAACAGAGCCCTGTCTTCTCCACAGCGCAGGTTACTGGAGGAACACTGAGAGCACATGCACCCGAAGCTGTCCTGGGATAGGCTCTGAGATCTGCCCTGTGCCTGGGGGTGTTTGCTGGGCTTCTGCCCTGTGTGGGAAGCCCGATCAGGTGGGGCAGGTGCACAGAAGCAGCTCTGGCCACGGTGCTTGTAGAAAGTAGAGGGAGGCTGTGGACGATGGTGCAGGATCTTGGAGAAGATTAAATGGAAAAATCATCCCATAGGACTGAGGAGCACTTGAGTGCCTGAGACTTTGGACTTCAGGGTCTCACCTCACCCAAGACAGCCTGATGGAGCCAGCGCGCAACTGTCAGCATATCTAGCTCTTTTCTACTTATTTGGTTTTGTGAAGTTTGTATGATTTTAATTTTAATTATTTTTGTTTCCATCCATGTTTGCCACCATGAGTCTGAGGGATGGAAACCCTAATTCCAAATCATACAAGTATTATTTGAAATTTACAAAACTAGGTGTAGAAAAAATATGAATAAACTTTCAAATGAAAAGTCTTATGTTTGTAGTATTTATTTTTCTGAGGTGTAGGGGAGAAAAACCTTTTCCTATACTCTCTTAGTGAATTAAACTGACAAAAGACAGTTTAACAGAACAAAACCTTACATATTTTATTTGGTGTTAACTATTTTTTATTAATTTTCTTTTCTTCTTTTTTTCTTTTCTTTTCTTTTCTTTCTTCTTTTTTTTTTGGTGGTTGGCTGGTGAGGGGATCTAAGCCAGTGTCATAACGCCTCGCTCTAACCAACCGAGATAACTGGCCGTCCTGATGCTAACTTTTTAAATAATGTGCATGGGGGCTTCACAGATGTTAAAAAAAAAAACCAAAAAACATAAATAGCTAAAAACCGTGGGGACTTACAGCCACTGGAACAACAGGTGATAAATTGTGGGTAAGTGACTAGACAAAGGGAAGCAGAGGAGGTCTGGGCTTCTTGCTGGTAAATTGTGGGAAGGCAAATACATAAGGAAACATAATAGATAAGGGTCATTTAACAAGAGTTATTTACACAGATCCGCCTCAGTGCTGTCTCTGTCTTTGGTGACAGGATTGTTCTAGTGTGGGAGAGGTGGACACCTTGACAAGGAGGAATTTACATTCTCTTTCAAGGAAGATAGGGGAAGGCAGAGAGTTCTTCCTGTGTCCGCTTTTTCTCAGCTTCCTCCAGCTCACAATAATCTTAATGTCAAAGTGGCATATTCTAGGGTGACGTATTCTGATCTCCTCCAGAGGTTATTGTTGAAGATCAACTAAGGCAGACACGAGTTAAAGGTGGTAAAGGTAGATGTCACGTGGGTCTACTGCAATAAGGGAAAGAGGCCACTGTGTAGGACTGAGCTCGATTCTGAATATAGCAGGGTCCGCAGGGGGTTCACAGCCAACGAACACAGTGAGGCGGTAAGTGCGTGGGACATTACTGAGAGGGGACATCAAGGGTAGGGGCCTTCTTGCTAAACTCACCAAACAGGATTCTTGTGATGGACAGAACACAGACTTAAAAATCAAAGGTGAGGGATGAGGATTGGTATATTAGTCCATTTTCTGTTGCTTATAACAGAATCCCTGAAACTGGGTAATTTATAGAGAAATATAATTTATTTCTTAGATTTCGGGAAGCTGGGAAGTCCATGGTCCAGATGGTGCCTCTGGTGAGGGCCTTCTTCTGGGTAGGGAGTCTCTGCAGGGTCCTAGATGGTGTAGGAAATCATGTGGTGAGAATGGCCTGAGCAAGAGAGCTGAACTTCTCCTTACAAAGCCATCAGAACCATGCCCATTAAACCATCGGCACGTTACTCCACGCATGCACCAACCCATTCAGAGGGCACAGTCCTCATGGCCCCTTAAAAGCCCCAACTTTTACCACCACATTGGGGGTTAAGTTCCAACTTGAGCTTGGGGGGACATTCAAACCACAGCAGCCTGATGAGATGTCAAGGGTGGGGGGCTCTCTCTAAACTGACCTAGTGGGACTTTTTGCTAAGACTGTGCTAGGCAGGATGAAGACAGGGTCCAAGGCTGAGGCCTCATGGAAAAGAGGGCCCAGAGGCACCTGACTGAAGTTTGGTCAAGGGGTGAGTCTGTGTCATTATTAAAGCTTTGATTTGCTCTAAGACTTCTGGAATGCCACAAGTTGTTGCCCCCTCACCATCTGGTTTGTGGGAGCTGTGGGGTGTTTGCACATTTTATAGTGACATTGGCTGGGAGAACAGTCGGCGTTCCTGTAAACCTTAAAGGCAGTATTGTATGGAATAAAATATAGGGAACACTGAATGGCATTTGATATCAAATTTTGATATCAGATCCATAGTGCTGTGTGGTGCTGGTGTGGGAAGGTACCTGCTATGGGTCAAATGTGTTCCCCCAAAGTTCGTGTGCTGGAAACTTGACCCCCACTTTAACAGTATTAAGAGGGTGGGAAATCCTGTTATGATACTTGAAAGGTGGGGCCTTTGAGAGGTGATTGGATCATGAGGACTACACCCTCAAGAATGGATTCATCCATTCATGGAGTAATGGGTTACCATGGGTGTAGACTGATGGCTTTCTAAGAAGGGTGCTGTTCTTACCTGTGACACCCTACATCACCAGAGGACCCTGTGGAGAGTCCCCACCAAGAAGGCCCTCACCACATGCACCTCCTGGACTGTGGACTTCCCAGCCTCCAAAAGTGTAAGAAATAAATTCAGTTTCTTTATAAATGATCTAGTATCAGGTATTCCATTATAAGCTACAGAAAACAGACTAATACAGGACTCTGGCGTTACAGGACCTGCCCAACTTGTTCTGTCACTGCTAGAGTGAGCAGGACTGAAGCCACGTTGGGACCTAAAACTACATGGGCTGTAGGCAAATTTTAAAAGGACAGTTTTTTCTTGGCATGTATTTCTGAGTTCCTTCATTTCCCATGGTTATTTGATATTTTAAACCTTGATATGGGGCAAGATGACATTATTTACAGAAACGTAAAGTTCTTTTCCAGACAGCCTGAAGCTGCAGACTTGCCAGGATGCACACACTATCCAGACCCTGAGATAACCACAAGGATGGGAGCAGAAACCAGGCGGAGTCTTGGTGAGACCTTGCACCCGGCTCCTTGAACGGAGCCCCCACAGCTCGTGTCCCCCTCCGTCCTGCTTTTCATTTCCCATGCTCCCTTCCCTCAATCCCCTCTTTAAAAACCCCTCAGTAAATATGAGTCTGGCCTTTCTCCTTCAGGTTTATTGGAGAGATGGTTAGCCTGACATCTCTCCTCAGGTCACTGGTATTTCTGAATAAAAGCAGACTTCCATCTTTACCACCATTTGACTTTTGAGTGGCTTGTTTTTGAAAGGGAGCAGCCGGACCCATGCCTGGTAACAACATGACCCTGGTGATTGGCCCCCACCTCCTAGTGAGTGCGATGCATGCCCACCTTCCCAGGAATCTGGTGGAAATGGTGTTATGTCTGGTGTCTGCAGCCCAGAATTTTCCAGCCCTTTTGAAGTAACAAGGAGCATGTCCTTGACTTCTTCTATCAGATGGAGATCTTCAAATATCTGGTCTCTACTTTATCAACCCTACACCTTCTCCCAAACCTTGCTCCCTGACCACCAGGTTGTCCCTTCTTTAGCCCTAATATCTTCATGCCTGCCACAATTTCTTACAGGACCTGGTTTCCAGACTTTTTGCTAACTAATGTGATTATTTTTTTCTGTACTCAAAATAGAGCCTGTGCTGTATCTGTCAGGGTTTTGTTGCAGTAACAGACAACCCTGCATCCTGGAGGCTCACCATAGCAAGGGTTATTTCTCACACTTACAACATGTATATCACGGGCTTTGTAAGGGAGGGGGAAAATATCCTATATACTCTTAGATTTGGTGAGTGGGGACTGCAAATTAAACTGACAAAAGACAGATTAACAGGAGAAAAGACATACATGTTTCATCTTTTAAAAAAAAATTTACATATGATAACTAAAAAATCTGCTGTGACCAGGTCAGCTAAATTATAGTGCCTTGGGGGATCTGGGATAAGTCAGCAATCATGTCCACCTGTCCTGGAAAACATTATCATAAGACCATTTTACTTAGAAGCAGCTATAATGGCACCAGGAAGCCATACAATAACCTAGAATAATCTTCCTGACCTTCATCCTGGATCCCTGCATGTAGCTTGTAACCTAGTAACAATCCCAAGTCTATATGTAATGTACAACAAATAGAAAGGTTGATGAAGAGATGAGGTGGGACTGTCTTCTCTCACTGTCCTTTGACCCTTCCTCCTTCTTGTGGTTATAAATGCTAAGTTCTGCTGGTTCTCTTTGGAACTCATTTCTCAGGGTGACCTGACTATGCATTTCCCTGGTTGCAATTGTCATATTAGCTCAATACATCTTTTTTTTTTTGTGGCTGTTTGCCAGTATGGGGATCTGAACCCTTGACCTTGGTGTTATCAACACCCCCCCCACCCCCACAAGTGAGCTAACTGGCCACACTGGCTATAATAAATGCTATGCTTTTAATGTTTGGCCTCAGTTTCTTTTAGGTCAACACATATATGGGAGCTTCACATAAGAGAACTGAAAACCTAAAGAGGCAGTTAGACCCAGGGGCTTCTATACCATTTTCACAAAGAGCAATAAATTGTGGAGAAGTGACTAGGGAATGTATGGGGGAAACTCATGGTAGATAGACTCACCTCTGGAGATGAATCGATCTCCTCTTCCTGGTATGGGAGAGGGGGCATCTGTACAAATGGAAATTTCCTTTACAAAATTTAAATTTATACCCTGATTTTAGGCAGAAAGGGGGAGGGCAGGAAACTCCTTATGTGTTTGCTGTTTCTCAGTGGCCCTCACTCAAAATAATCAATATATGAAAGTGGCATATTTTAGGGTGGCATGTCCTGATCCACTCAGCCTCCTGGGGGTTTCATGTGACACATGATCACTCAGGAGGCCAGTTCATGGCCTCCACCATCTGGAATGCTTCAGTGATAGGGTTTGGGACACACTACCCCAAATACACATCTTTGGCATAAGGATTATTTTAAGCTGATTATTTGAGGAAATAGCCAACACAGAAGAAACCCTAAAAAGAGAGTAGAAGTTACCCTTTTGTAAGGGAAATTTATATCTATAATGAAAGTCTCCATCTGTAAGGATGGCTCTCTTTTAGCACCAGGAAGAAGGTGACTAACTCACTAGAGACTCTTAGTGAAAACAGCACTGACTGAGCTCTACGTAATGTTTCTTACCTGTGTTTAAGGTGCTTTTCCTGGCCACCTATCCAGAACTAGTCTCCCCTTTCTTGGTTCAGAGAAAGATGGTTATGTAAGTCTGAAGTCAGAGCCACTTCTTGGAGATTTACTCTTGGAGATTTTCCTGAGTATCTCCCATGTGTACAAAGAGGTATGTGTGTTATTAAACTTCTGTTTTTCTCTTGTTAGTCTGTCTTGTGCCACAGGTAGGCCCAGCTGAGAACTATGAAGGGTCTGGAGAAAATTATTTTTCCTCCACTTGATATAAACATATTTTTTTCTTTTTTAAAATTTCCTTTTCTTTTCTTTTTTAAATTTTAAAATCATCCTTATTTTTTACTTTTTTATTTCTTGTGGTTTTTTTCCTTTTTTCCCTATTTATTTATTCTACCCTCCATATACTGGTGCCTTTTGAACCTGAGCAATAGGGCTCTGTGGTGATATTTAATGGCATCTGCTCGATCTTGCTATGAACCTAAAACTGCTCTTAAAAAATAAAGTCTGTAAATTTTTTTTCTGGTTTGGGAGCCCCACAGACAGTGCATCAGAGAAGGGGAGGCCACAGCAGGGCCTTTTTGGAGGGTCCTGTTGGGGCTAAGGGTGAGGCTGGTGTGTGGTGAGGGTATGGAACTTTCATAGCTAGAACTCTCCATTGACTGGAGCACAGCAGGAAGCTTCTAGAAAGAATCCTGGAACCCTCCTGTTGGCCTCACCCTCTGACCCTTCTTAAGGGACAGCTCATGGTGACCAGAGAGCCCCCACCATCCCAGCCCCCAGCCACAGGCTTCCCACTGGGCATGAGCCACTCCACTCCCCATGGCCATCCTGTGGTCTTTGCATGAGATGCAAGTGGACACCTGCCATGAGCTGGGCCACAAGCCCTTGGGCCTGATAGATAATGTCATTGCCCAGATCAGAGGGTGGTCACAGAACATCATAATCTAATGAACACACTTGTCTGGTGCCTGGCACATGGTGGGTCCCTGTGTTCACTATCTGTGGTGGGCTGAATTTTGTCCCCTCCAAATTCATATGTTGAAGTCCTAACACCCAGGACCTCAGAATGTGGCTGTATTTGGAGAAAGGGCCTTTAAAGAGGTGATTAAGATAAAAGGCGGTCATATGGGTGGGTCTTAATCCCATAGGACTGACGTCCTATAAGGAGATTAGGACATAGACAAGCACAGAGGAATCACCATGTGAGGACACAGGGAGAAGACACTGTCTACAAGCCACGGAGAGAGGTCTTAGGAAACACCAACCCTGCCTACACTTGGATCTCAGACTTCCAGCTTCCAGGACTGAGAGACAATGAGTTTCTGTTGTTTAAGCCATCCAGTCTGCAGTATTTTCTTATGGCCACATGAGCAAATGAATGTACGGTCATTACAATTAAAATTAGCATGTAGTATTTCTTTCTTTTCCTCCCAGGTTTTGGATTTCAGGAACAAAGAGCATTTCTTGACTGTTGCTCGGGTGGATGAAGCTGGGAAGGGTGCGAAGGCTACAGAACTGTTGTTTGTGGTGTTTATCGTGTGTGGAGAAAGCCAGATGAATACAGTGGGGGCTGAAAAGAACAGAGGTGGGAGACAAAAAGACGGATTAGTCTGGCACTGGGGCCACAATCTTATTTTATCCTGCGGCCCCTGCTTTGTGAGATATCCTAGTAATAAACATGCCATATGCTTGAAACCAGATTGAATTGTCATTTCTGTTGCTTGTAACCAAGAGTTCTAGAAACAGAACACAACCTTTAATGTAATAGACAGTGGCTGGATCAGTTTATTCTAATAACAACTGCAGAACGTAAAGGACTTTAAATGAATGCATTCTAATTCTAGCACACATGGTGAGTCCCAGTGGCCAGTGCCCAGGGTTGTCCCATCAGAGGAAGGGCAGCAGCTGTGCTAGGGGTCCACTCTGACCTCAGGTACGTCTGTGCCTATTGGACAAATATAACAAAAAACAAAATCTCTCCCCAACCCAGAAAACCCCTCCACAGAGGGAGAAGAGAAAGAAAACCATTTTATTTTTGAGTAAGCATTAAACCAGAACATCATGCGCATCACAGGCAACTCACTAAGAGACTGAAAAGATGAACAGCAACCTCACCCTTTCATCAAGTTGAGTGGATACCACCCATTCAGTACTTCAGGGAGGTTTTGCAATTCAGAGCCAGGTGACATCTGAAGTGAGGCCCATCTCCTTCCAGGCAGCTGGAAGATGGAGTGTTGTCATCACCTCTCGTAGAGTGACTGAGATGCAAAGGATTACTCAGAGCTCACGTATGCAGAGCACTGAGAGGCCTGAAGTGTCTGTCTGCAGGGAGAACTCCTTCAAGAGAGCAGGGTCCCAGGCACAGCACTGGGTCAGGTTTTCTCTCAGCTTTTATTGTACAGGCAAGAAAGTTACAGAAGAAACACGGGGTTAATCAGTCATAGTGAAAACAAACAAACTGGCTACATGACAATCTTCATTAAAGCAGGTGTAACTTAAAATAGTTCAAGCAGTTTACCATCAAAAGGAGTAATAGAACTAAGCTATGTGACATACAGAAACAATGAAATAATCACTATAGCAGTGCTTAGCTCCCTAAGACTCAAAGAAACAGCTGAGGGTAAGATGTGGAACATCCCCCAACCACTAACTAGCAGAAGAGCCTTGAAGGTTTTAGTTCACATACTTTCCCATTATTTAGGTTTAGCGGCACCAAGGGCAACTGCCCCCAGAGCAATCACTTTTGCTGTGTTTCAATTCTCTTATCTACATTAAAGACTTCAGTCCTGTGAAAGTTTTTCTGGTTTTTCCCAATCTTAGCATTTGCATGTGTTTTTCTAAAGAGTTGGGCTATGACTTAAACTACAGGACTTTAGTCCTGCTAAACTAAGGACTTTGGTCCTACTATGCTATAGGCTATGGCCCTGTGAAATACATGTGTTTATTAACGTCAGTGTCCTCCACAAGGTGCTGTCTTCCTCGATGATTATGAAGGAGATCAGAGTGTGCCATCCCAACATATGCTATGAGTACACAGGCACGGGGATTATTTTGAGCTGAAGACAATTGAAGAAACCTTCTTGGAGCTTCCTTTAACTAAAAGCAGAAACGTTGAGAAATGAGGACTGCCGGAAATCTCCTCTCTAGGGGAGTTTTTATGGCCACGCAGAAGATGGAAATTCTGCACCAAGAAGAGTCTGCACAAATAATCCTCACTAAACATCCCTTGTCTCCTATGCATGCCCTAGTCACCTTCCCATAATTCATCACCTGTTAAAAATGGTATCTGAGTGCCTGAGCCTAACAGCATCGTTGGTTTTTAATTTTTCTCTGAAGCCTCCGTGCATGTAAAATTAAAAACTTAAGATGAAAAGTGCATGCTTTTTCTCCTGTTAATCTGGCTTTTGTCAATTTACTTTGTAGGCCCCAGTTACAAACCTAAGAAGGTAGAGGTTTTTTTTCCTTCTCTACAATTACATTTCAGAAATAGCTCCAACGTCCTTCAGGATATATTCCTGAGGCGTCACACTGGCAAGAGGTTTGTTTAGCCATTAACAAGATTTACATACATTTGAATTTGAAAAAGACAGAGAATGGGGCTACTGGTTAGCTCAGTTGGTTAGAGCACTGTGGTACAGTGCCAAGGTCAAGGGTTTTGATCCCAGTGGCAAAAGAAAAAAAGAGGACAGAGGATGAAGTTCTGAAAGAAAGGGTTATATTTGCCCTTACAGGGTCTCCGCCTGTTCCTCGCCCTCCCTCCCCACCCCACCCCCAGCAAAATGTGGATATTCAACAAATACTTGCTAAAATACTGCATCAGCCTAGTATTTCAGTATTAATGTTCTGTTAGGGACCCCTGGTTATTGGGCTGAGATGCTATCTTTCCTTTATGGTAAAACAATTGGAAACAGCCTTAATATCCTGAAAAGGAAACACTATAAAATCATTAAGGAGAATCAGAAAGCTCTTATATATCCTGGTAAGCTGTTAGGTTTACTAAAAGACAAGTCAGACAACATATATGCACATTTCGGTAAAAAGTCATAATTAGATGGTT
Source organism: Cynocephalus volans (assembly GCF_027409185.1). Lineage (NCBI taxonomy): Eukaryota > Metazoa > Chordata > Mammalia > Dermoptera > Cynocephalidae > Cynocephalus > Cynocephalus volans. The sequence continues at coordinate 44,181,851 of NC_084463.1, read as the reverse complement.
GTATATGCACCTCTTGAAAAATATACAAGAAACTCCATCTGAAGGGAAAATTAAGGGCTGAGAAACCCCCTCCAATTGAAAAAGATTCAATTTTCACTATATAAACTCTTGAAATTCTTAAATCTTATACCATTTCTATAGATTGTCTTTTTAAAAATAAATAAAATTTTGAAGTGAAAATGTCAGCCATGTCAATTCGGAAACCAAGTCTAAACAGTTACAAGGTGGCTGTGCCTTCACTGTGACGGTCAGTGGCACTCTTTCAGTGTGATGCTGCTCCCTCCAGCCCCCATGAAGTTATTAACATTGCAGAGAAGACGAGAGAAAGAACCAGGCACTCCTGAAAAATGGTGTGCTCCATTGAACGGAAAGGAAGACGGGCCCCCGGAAACAGGACAGCAGGGTCACAGCATCTGTGTTCAACCCTGACTCCTAGTCAGGAAAGTCCATTGTGTCGTGTAAAGACAAATCCAGGTTGTGACGGACTGAATGTCTGTGTTCCCCTGAATTCCCTATGTTGAAATCCTAACCCCAAGGTGATGGGGTTAGGAGCTGGGGCTTTGGGAGGTGATTAGATCATGAGGTGGAGCCCTCAGGAGTGGGATTAGTGCCCTAATGAAAGGGACCCTAGAAAGCGTCCTCACCCCTTCCACCATGTGAGGACACATGAAGAAGCTGCCATCTGTGAACCAGGAAATGACCTTGAGAAACTAAATCTGCTGGCACCCCATCTATGACTTCCAGCCTTCAGAACTGTGAGAAATAAATTTGTACTGTTTAAAAGCCACTCAGGCTATGGTATTTTGTTATAGCAACCTAAACAGAGTAAGACGACATAAGACAGATTAACAGGAGAAAAGCATACATATTGCATTTTTATATGTACCAGGGCACCTTCACAGGAAAATGAAGACCCCCAAAGTGGTTCGGCCTACGTGTTTACATACCAGGTTGAGCAGAGTAGTGACTTGTAAAAAAGTAACTAAATTATATGAGGCTAAAGGAAGATACAAGTTATTTTAACAAGGTGTGTATTTTTCTCAGCCTCAAGTCCCCATCTCTGGTGATAAGACTCTTTCTTGTCTCCTGGTATAGCAGGGGCATGTTTCCCATGGGAGTCAAGTCCCCTGCTTTCAGGAAGAAAACAGAAGTGCCTTTTTAAGTGCCTTTAGCTCAAGGTAATCCACATGCCCACCTGGCATATTTGGGGTGGCGTATTCTTTCCTCTGATGCCCAGCCCTCTTTTCCTTCCATTGTTTATTTTCAGGGTTTCCGCTGCATTCTGCTGGTAAACGCTCCACTCTGAGGCTGTCTCTGTAGCATTCAGGGGCTCACAGAATTCAGTAAAAGGGGAACAAATGTCTACACTTCAGCTTACTATTCCCACATGAGTAGGACCGGCAGGACAGCAACAAAGGCCCCAGTCCTAATTGTAATAGTTCCATAGTTTTATAAAAATGATTCAAATTTTACAGGTGGGACTAAATTGGTTCTCATGACAAACACTTGTAAACAATTAACTTAAAAATATTCAAGCAATTGTTTCCTACCACAGAGGGCAGCGTTACTTGTTCTGTATTTAGAAGCTATTTCCTGAGTGACCCCAGTTATATCACTAGGGGGAGAACCCGAGCCTCTCCTGTCTCAGTGCTCTCTCTTCCAGCTTTTCTCAAGTCATCTTCTCTCTGCACCACCAAGTTGGTGGCATGGCATCTGGAGAGTGAGAGGGCATCCCCATGGGGCCCCGTTGGTGCATCCCTGTCCTTGGCCACCCTGCCCAGTTCTCAGCACGACTCTCCAGCTTTGGGTCCACATGGTTTTGAGTCAAGGATTCACATGGGACCTGACATGCATGTTGCCTGCAAACCCCTGGATGCAAAACCCTTGCTGGGCTTTATCAGTCCTGCTGCGCTTCCTGGACAGGTCCATGTCTTTCTGCTCAGAATTAACACTGCCTAGTGCAGAGCTGTTCCCCTTCTGCACACACAGTCCTGGGATGTAACACAAATGTGTGTGTTGGAAAGGCTTCCTTGAGTACTATATTATTAGTCTGCTTCTGTTTATAACAGTCTCTGCGTACTGTTTTCTGGACAGTCCTTCAAGGATTTGTCATCAGCTTACTTACGTACATTCTAAAAGTGGAGATTTTCAATTGTGTGCGTACTCATTTAGTTGCTATAGCGTTTGAATTGAGTCGGCAGGATATAAGCCGGGCTCAGAGGCTTCCAAATCCCACTATTGCATTCTGAGAGCCTCTTACTCACACCCCTTGCTATTCATAAGAGCACTTTTTACTATCATTGCTTCTACATGCAATACAAGCCTCCTTCACTCAACTGTAAGCCCCTGGAAAACCGAGTGGCCAGTGACAGTAGGGAATGGATTTTACTCTGTGTTCCTAGCACCAGACAGTGCCTGGCTTCCATTAATTTAAGCCTTTAGTGAAGAATTGTAATTTGTACCAAAGAAAGAAAATTCTTACGTCCGTATCCTTACAGCCACTCAAGTTATCCCGACCTAAACTCCACTACTGGGTTCCTGGCTAACCACCCTGGTGACAGGATTTCTCCTCAAATTGATTCCTCGCCCCTCGTCCCCAGATTATCAGTCTACAGGTCTGGGAGGCCTGTTTCAACGTGCCGGCATGTGGGCCATCCATGGCAGACACTGCTCAGGAAGTTAACTACCGGGGTAGAGCACCTCTTTCCACTTAGGCTGTTAACATGTGACTCTGGACTTCTGGCCTAACTGGAGATGGCCTGAGAACACACACGCCTGTAGCCAGCCCAACAGCAGATAGACCAAGCTAACAATGCGCCCCACTCACTGGCACTAAGCCGAGTTAGCGCGCCTAACTAGGCTGCCGTCTGAACAGATGCTCCAGTTAGTGCGGACAACTAGCAGGGCTCGTAACCTAATTGGCATCAGGCAGAGTTACTGCAAACACCTCACTAGGTTTATTACCTAATTGATAAGCGAACAGAGGGGACAGAACCGGCACCGACAGCCGGAAGATGCCCCCTTGACACCCAGAAACCCGCCATGTTACAGCCACTTTCTGTCCCAAACGCGTGGCTCTGAAAAGAGCCTTTGGAGTGACAGGACCTCAGGGCGATCGCCCGTGGAGCCTATAAACGCGTCCCGCGGAGGCGGCGCGCCAGCTGTATGTCTCTGAGCAGGAAGGTGCCACGCTTGACGTGGATGGCGCACAGGTTCGTGTCCTCAAACAGCCCCACCAAGTAGGATTCGCAGGCCTCCTGGAGCGCCATCACGGCCGACATCTGAAAGCGCAGGTCTGTTTTGAAATCCTGCGCGACCTCTCGCATCAGCCACCGGAACGACGGTTTGCGGACCAACAGGTCGCTGGATTTCTGGTAGCGGAGGATCTCGCGCAGCACCACCGTGCCGGGCCGATAGCGGTACGGCTTCATCACGCAGCCGGTGGCCGGGGCGCTCTGGCAGGCTCCCTTCGCGGCCAGCTGCTTCCGCGGCGCCTTGCCGCCGCCGGTCGAATTCCACGCCGTCTCCTTGGTGTGATCCATGACCAAGACGGGACCACCGCTGCCTCAGCTTCGACTGGCACGAAGCAGTTCAGCGCTCTCGCTTTTATAGAGCCCGCAGCGCTCCCATTGGTTGGCCGCCGGGTGGCGCGACGGCAGGCTGTGCTCTGATTGGCTCTTGAGGCGCTCTTGCTGGGCGGCCTGCCCTTTATATTCTCGCCTCTCTGTCCTGGCCACGACAGCTGGCACCTGCGTGTTGGGGGTTGTTCCGGGTAAGCCAGAGCACTGGGCGTCATCACTCGCTTGCAGGCTCCGTCATTTAGTCTCAGAGCTCCCCTTTCTCTCCCTCCTCTCCATGGCTGGAGCCCGTGAAGAACCCTCCAGAAGCTAGCACAACACATTCTACCTTTGCGCACTGACAATGTTGAATTTTCCCCAGCACTGAGATCCTGAAAAACAGCCACAGTTAAAAGAAACCCCCAAACCCTTAAGACCTGCAAAGAACCCCCTTCCCATATGGTCCAAAGGAGGCTCATTATGCTGAAGGAGTTAAAAACATGCCTTTCTGGGGTCCACGGTTTAACTCTGTTGGTTAGGACCTGCTGCTGGTAACACCAAGTTCTGTGGGTTATGATCCCCATACCGGCCAGTTGCCAAATAAGTAAATAGAAAATATGCCTTCCTGTCATATTGACTATTTTGAGGTAGAGACACTTGAGCGTACACACGTCAGCACACGCACACCCAAAACAGCAGGTGCATAAACAACGCTTTGACTTTTGTGCTGTTTCTTAAAAGCAGAAGATGAAAGATGCTCTCCCTGTATTGGCAGGAAAGTTACATCGTTACCAGCAAGGACAGGAAGTTGCAGCCCAGGGAAATCTGTGCAAATCTCGTTAAACTAACCCTTAGTGACTAGGAAGACCTCGTCACTTTTACACACTTGCTCTTCTTTGTTCAACCTAGTTTATGAGTACTTAGATCTAGTCACTTCTCACCCAGTTAACCACCCTAGCCCAAGCCTCTTTGCCTTATCAAATTCCACAACTTACTATTGTTTGTCCACCTGCTCCTTTGGGCCTTCATTTCCTTATAAAGGCTCCTGTGCCACGTAAAATTCGTGAGTAACCGGCCTTCTTTCCGGGCAGGGAGTGCTTGTCAAATTGGTATTGGCATTCTGATTGGCTGACATCCCACAGGCGTTTTATCCAATTAGAGAGCCAAACTGGCATCAGCTAATTTAAATGTGTGATTTCATCCAATCAGATGCTAGCCTTATCTAAGTCCTCATTTGAATATGAGCCATATAAATAGGGCCATTTGTGCTAATAGCTTTTTCAAGTTAATTGCTATCTCCACCTGCAATATGTTTCTGCACCCGGGAAATGTGACTGTGAGTGTGGGCTGCTGTGCTTTCCCGGTAGTCCCCTTCAGCAAGGCACACAAGTCCTTTCACACTTGGAATCTCTCTGACTTCTGCTGCTGCGTCTTTCTTACTCCTTCTGGAGAAAGTCCTTTGCTTTTCAGGTTCCTGTAATTAGATTGGGAAATCCAGGCTACTCTCTGTATGTTAAGGTCTGTAACCTTGATGACATCTGCAAAGTCCCATTTGCTGTGTGACGTATTTACAAGTCCCAGAGACTAGAACATAGACATGTGGCAGGGGTTGGTGACATATTTAGCTGTCATTACTGGAATTACTGGGGATAGATAATAAAAACAAAGCTCGTACCTTCACAGGCAGGTTTATACGTGTTGATAGGATTTACGTCCTCGCCATAAGCACACACACACGGCTCAACAAAAAGGGATGTAACTTCACTGGAAGCGTTTTCAAGAACAATGTCACGATGAAACGGGGTGTGAGGGAGAACTCAATGCAGAAGTCGTCGGCGCTATTTTGTCTGAGTTTGTCAAGGGCAGGGATGTTTCCTGTCCCCTCAGAGTGTGGTTGAATGAATGACTATGGAGCTATCGGAGACATAACAGATATTAGGGTTCTGTGTGGATACAGCACGCCTTCTACAGCAGAACATGTCTGCTCTCAGTGAAAAGAAATGAAGACAATAATGAAATCACAGCCTCCTAGCGTGTATGTGAAACAGTCGAGGGAACTTCAAAAAGTTCATGGAAAGATTTATATTATCTTTCAATACGCATCTTTGAAGTACTCTCACATGCATAGCCATGACTTAAACTATGACCATATGACAGGGTCATGCCAAATAAGAAGGTGACCTCAAAGTCTTTGCAAACTGATTAAAAGGACCAAAAATAAAGTGCTAAATGAGTTATTTTTCTTAAAAATATATGGAAAATTTCAAACATATAGAAAGATAGACAAAATGATGAAACAAACCAGCAAGTGTCAGCCTGAGACCAATCTTGACTCGTTTATTTATTTATTTTGGGCACTGGCCAGTGAGGAGATCTGAATCCATGACCTTGGAGTTGTTAGCTCCACACTCTGACCAACTGAGCTAACTGGCCAGTCCTTGACTCATTGCTACCTCTACCCTCCTCTCGATTATTTTGGAAAAAAATTCAAAAATTGGGTTATTTCACATATAAATATTTCTCTGAGTTCTCAGGCCATCCAAGTCCACTGAAAGAATGTAGTTCAATATTTCAGAGGTATAATTAATGACATTCATCAACAAATGACAGATCCCGTCTTCTAGGTGTGCATCAGAAACAGTCTTTCTCCAAGAGTATACCACACAGAGTTTATGGTCATGTGGGTTTTCAAAATGGCAATAGCAGAGCAATTTTATGAGACCATTATCAGGAGCAAAGTGTTTTCTCAGAGCCATGGTATATGAGTTTGCTGGGGCTGTCGTAACAAAGTACCGCGGATTGCGGGGTTAAACAACAGAAATTATTTCCTCACAGTTCTGAAGATTGGAGGTCCAAGATCCAGCTGTGGGCAGCTCTGGTACCGTCTGGGGCCTCTGTCCTCGGCTTGCAGAAGCATCTTCTCCCGTGTTTCTCACACTGTCTTCCCTCTGTGCAGGTCTCTGTGTCCAAATTCCCCTTTTTAGAAGGACACCATGTGTATTGGATTAGGGCCCATTCTAATGACCTCATTTTAACTTGATGACCTGTGTAAAGATCCTATCTCTATATAAAGTCACATTCTGAGGTGCTGGGTGTTAGGACTTCAACATATAAATTTTGGGGGGACACTTTTCAGCCCATAACACATGGTCAGTATCGATAACATCTCATAGAACCACCACAAACAAAGCAAAACGGACCCTAAAATCAGAGCTTTCAAACAAAACCCCTCCTGGCCAGTTGCCTCAGATATGCCAAGAGATTCCTCCCTCCTGATGTTCCTGCCTGAGGCTGCACCCACCCCTTGCCTTACTGACTTTCTTGAACAAATGGATTCTGGCAGAAGTGATGACATTTCTGAGATTAGGTTATGTGGCTTCCCATCGTGGGCTTTCTCTCGCTGTCTCTGGGGAAGCTGGTGTCATGCTGTGGGCAGCTCAGAAGAGACGTCCACATGAGTGAGTCCAGAAGCCAAAAGTCCCATCCAAGTGCTTGGGAGCAAATCTTGCCCAACCCAGGTTTGAGATGACTCCAACCCTGGAGGCACCCTGATCACAGCCTCCTGAGAGGCCACAGGACCCAGACACACTGCATTCAGATTCCTGCCTGTCAGACAGACACCGTGAGATAATAATGCATGTTGGTTGTTTGTGTTCAGCTGTTAAGATTGGGGGTAACTTCTTATGCAAATATTACCTCCGTTCCAGACCAAGATTAGCCATACGATGGATCTCTGTTTAGCTAGAACCTTGGGTCATATTGTGTGATATGAAAATTCACCTTAAGTAGCTGCCTTTATGCTGCTGTAACAGAATACAACAGACTGGGTGATTTATAAACAACAGAAATTTGTTTCTCACACAGTTCTGAGGCTGGGAAGTTTAAGGTCAAAGTGCTGGCAGGTTCAGTGTTTGGTGAAGGCCTTCTCATACATGGTACTAAGTGTCCCTACATGGCAGAAGAGCAGAAGAGAATGAACCCACTCCTTCTAGCTCTTTTATGAGGTCCCTCGGTCCCTTGTCTTGTCCATGAGGGCTCTGCCCTTATGACTTACCTCCTAAAGTCCCCACCTCTTAATACAATCAACATATGAATTTGGGGGGACATATTCAGACCATACCACTAGACTTTGCTCTCTAAATCAAGTGGTTAAGCAGTGAAACCCAAATTTTCAAGCAGTTTGTTTGTTTTATTTATTTATGTTTTTGGTGGCTGGCTGGCACAGGGATCGAACCCAGGACCTTGGTGTTAGTAGAATGCTCTAACCAACTAAGCTAACCAGCCAGCCCCAAGGAATTTTATACCCAGTGATTAGAAGAAAGTACATTGTATAATAGTTGGGATTTCATAATAATGTCAGTTTTATTATCGACTCCTAAACAGCTCTAGTTTATCATATCAGGGCCGTAGGTTCCTAAGTCAGTCAGCTTTTGGTGGTAGCTGCTGAGAAACAAACAGTTCCACAGACACAAACAGGCACTTCCTGCCCATGGCCTGTGGGGGCTGCAGGGCTCTGGGCTCCTCTCAGCTGGATGTGTTTCCTGTGCCTTCTCATTCAGGGGCCCCAGATCTAGCAGTCGGTAAGTGGCACTCATCCCACAGGGATGAGGCAGGCAGTATTTGCTGGATGATATTAAATCTCAGAACATCCAACTCTTTGCCACAGGAATGCACTACCGTTTTCTCCATTCCACACTGAATATACATTACTTTTATTTTTATTTTATTTTGTGGGGGGGTGGCTGGCCAGTACAGGGATTGAACCCTGGATGTGAGTGTTATCAGCACCATGCTGTAACCAGATGAGCTACATGTCCAGCCCCAATGTGCATTATTTTTTAAGGGTGGCCAAACACACCATCCTGAAATATGCCACGTCGGACTTCTGATCAAGATGGCAGAATAGATGGTCCCCAGTTTCACTCTCTCCCACAATCAACCAATTTACAACTATTAAAAATCAATGACAGCCAAGCTGGGGCTGCTAGAGCTCAGGGGAATAGGAGGAGAGACCTATAGAGCCCATGAAGGCAGGAGTAGCCACGATGAGAGAAAGAAAGGATCACTCCAACTGTTTCAAGCCCCAGCCACTTCAGGTCTAAAGCTGGTGAGCACAGAGAGCAAGGGCTGGCAAAAGCCACAGCTGTGCCCTTCCCATGAAGTTGCCTGGAGGCAGCAGGGGAGAGGAGGGCATTGAAGGCCCCCAGGCCAGCAAGAACACTAAGGACTCACATAGGAGTGAAGAGCCACAACAACTGAAAAAAAGAGCCACTCAGAGGCCAGTGAGTCATTGCAAGGGACCAGTACATCGCCTGTTCCATGGGAAGAGTTTGGAGTTTGGGTGGTGGGGGAGACATGCACACCAGGGGAACATGCGGGCACAGCATGGACAGCTTATCTGCCCCCCAATCAGCACAGGACCACTCAGGGGTGACTGGTTAGGAATGTAGAACTGCAGGGGGTGCAGTTTGATGAGAAGACTCAGGCCCAGACCAGAGTTTCTACAACCCAGGTGTATTAAACCTAGAAGGACTGGAAGCCCCTTTGGCTCCCAAGCTGGAGTCGGGGGAGGCCCAAGGGCCTCTGTATCCAGCCCAGCATTGACCACCAAGCTGCTGCCAGAAGTGCCCCAGGCTCCCAGAGTTTGGGGAAGCCACACACTCCCAAATCCACATCCAGCCCAGCTATAACTGAGCCACTACTAGAAGCCCCCCGGGCTCCCCTGCATAATGTGGGGGTACCATGGACCTCAATCACAACCCCCTGCCCCTTTCCTGTCTTCCATTCTATCCCATCCACCTTCCCCCAACTGTTCTGCAAAATCTTAGAATATCAAAAATAATAATAATAATAAATTAATTAACAACAACAAAAAGTAACAGTAACCTAAACAATAACAATCAGTCCAAAATGGCCAATACTTGATTAATAACTGACAGCTTCTCTCATCTTTGCCCCCACATCCAACTTAGGACCAACCAAAGAAAGCCAAGTATGTGCCCCTAACCAGTCACATAAGATGCCTCACTTGTGCTTAGCTTGTGTCCGAGTCTGTTTTGTGCTGCTAGAACAGAATACCACAGACTGCATAGATTATAATGAACAGAAATTTATTTTTTAAAAAAAATCCACGTTGGCAGAAGGGTTAATTTTGAGCTGAAGGCAATTGAGAAGAAGATGCAAGAAAAGCTCTCTGTCCTCCCCCTACTTGCCGAAATGCAGGGCATAAATTTACAAAGGTGTCCCCCTGTCTTCTCTACCAGGCAGGACAAAAGTCATTCATCTGAGATGACTTTAGACCCTTATCAGCCAGAAGACAGCACCACAGGGATCCACAGAACAAACTCACTAACTGACCTGCTTCTACCACTAGTTCCCCACGTATTCGCCTTTCCACAATTTGCTGCCCCAGAAGCTCAAAGTCCTTTTCCTTTGTCTCATCGCTTCTGTAAAGATGGATTGTCCTGCGTTGCAGATGCTGTATAAGCCAGAGATCTAACCACCTCTTCGAGAATTGCTCAGCTCCGGGCATCTCCCCTGTATCCATAAAATATACATGTTAAGAGACTTCGGTTTTCCTCTTGTTAATCTGCCTTTTGTTACAAGGGTTCCCAGCTAAGAACCTGGAAAAGGTAGAGGGAACATTACTTTTCTTCTGCTACACTCTCCTCCCAAGAAGGACAGCCAAAACTCTCATGTCACAACAGCACCAGGCTTCAAGTCCAGGATCTAACCTTGACACTAAGATGACAAATTCCTTGTCCTCCTCCCCCCCTCCCCAAGGTACGATGGAGAAACAGAGTGGGACAATTTGGGAGCAACTCCAGTTTGTGACAGACAGGAACGCAGAAAGCTGGCAGTCACTGGCCCACAGGGAATCTGGAAGTTTTCTGCAGGAATGTTGCTGGGTCCCCCTCTGGGGGTCCCCCTTCTTGGTTAGGCAAAGGCTCTGCCCCTGGAACATTCCCTGACCATGGTTCTCCATGACTCCTGGTGTGCCTTGGAAAGGTCTTTATCCAACACCCTCGGTCTCAGCTAAGGCGGGCTTTGGAGGATACGCTCTCACCATGGGCCCAGTGGCTTTTTCCACCTGCTTCATGCTCATGGAAACTTGGTGGCTTCAAGGTCTTTTTCTATCTGTGGATCAATCAGAGTCTCTTTTAGTCCAGGCTAGGAGGGTGCTTCTGTTCATGCAAAAATTTAGGAAGAATTGCATGCAATGCCAGCCAGTTCTGGTGCAGCAGCTCCCCACACTTGTTGAGAGCTGGGCCTCTCTCCTGCTCTCCGGATTCAATTACATGGACTTGGAGACTTCAGGTCTTCTTTAGCCAAGAGACTTTTTTATCTGGACATTTCATTCCTGTGAAAACATTTATTGGGTGCCACATGATTCCAAGCAAACATTTGAACAGGGATGAAATAGCTGGACTGTGGACTTGGTTTCGGGTTTGAGACTTTTCTCAATAGTCACATCCTTGATTTGCAGATTGCTACAGCATCTTAATTTGTCCTGCAATACCTGTGTGATGGTTGATTCTACGTGTCAACTTGGCCAGGCCATGGTGCCCAGCTATTTGGTCATAAACCAGTCTAGTTTTATCTCTGTGAAGGTATGGACCAAATTTAAGGCTGTTGAGGGGCAAATAATTTTCCAGAGGTTTATTGAGAGCCAAATGTGAGGATCGACCTGGGAAATCAAACCAACAAAGTTGGGAAGTGTTCTGAAGTCTATTGAAACCTGAAGGATTTTATGAAAAAGTTTGGAAAAGGGAGAGGGACTCCCCACACCAGAGTTGTCTCGTTTCATTGCTGGGTAAAATACGAAGCTATAACCCACAGATTACAGCACATGAGCCAAAAATGTCTATGTGCAGGAGGGAGCATCTTTGTACAAGACAATACTTTGGCTAATCTTAAAGATAACTTGGTGGCTAACTCAGAGTTAGGTGGCTGTACGTTAATTGGTAGAGTACATCAATAATTTCAAGAACTTACATGAATTCTTTATTTAAGAACAGAAAATCTCAGCCAAGCTGTGAAGTCCTTTCAAGGCAATTGATTTTTTTTTTAGAACTGCTTGTGTAGCTGAGTCAGCTACAGGTCATCAAAGGTATATTTTTAGATGTGATTCACATTTACAATCAATAGACTTTGAGTCAAGCAGATTGCTCTCTGTAATGTGGGTGAGCTTCATCCAAACAGCTGAAGGCCTTGAGAGCCAAGACAGAGGATTCAATGTAGAAGAAACAATTCTGCCTCCAGACAGTAAAGGTTAATTTTGGGTGTCAGCTTGACTGGGTTACAGGGTGACCAGATATGTGGTTAAACATTGTTCTGGGTGTGTCTGCGAGGGTATTTCTGGATGAGACTAACAATTGCATTGGTGGACTGAGAAAAGAAAATTGCCCTCCCTAATGTAGGTGAGCCTCGTCCAATCAGTTGAAGGTCTTAAGAGAAAATACTGGGGTCTCTGGAAAAAGAAGCCAGCAGATGGCCAGCCAGATAGCCAGACTTGAACTGCAGCATCAACCCTCAGCTGAATTTCCGGCCTGCTGGCCAGAGATTTTGGATTTACCAGCCCCATGATTGTGTGAGCCAATTTCTTAGAATAAATCTCTCTCTGTATATCCTACTAGTTTTATTTGTCTGTAGAGCCCTGACTGAGAGGACCTGGAATCTGCATTTTCTCTTTTCTTCTTCCACAGTAGTTGTTACAAGCCAAATTCTTTTCTGTGCTTATCATGTTTTTGTAATACCATATCACAAGCTACTAATAACATCCATTTATGCTGTGCTACTAACACTCTACAACCAAACTTCTCTGCTCAAAACCACAGTGCACTGGTGGCATTTTCTGCCTTCTGGGTATTGCATGTGATGGTCTCACTGCACAACATGAATGTCTGGGTTTCCAGCCTGCCTTGAGTCTCCTGCCATAAGTTGTAGGAACCTGCTTCCCTACTAGTCATTTCTGTGTGATAACGCTGCATAAAAACAGCTCCAAACCCCGGTGACTTACAGCAGAGCCCGGGGTGTTTCCTGGGTCTATTGTCACAAAAACCACAAGCTGGGGTAGGGGAGAGTAGGGGGCTTACACCAACACACTTTTCTTCTCTCAAAGTTTTGGAGGCCAAAGGACTGAAATCAAAGTGTTGGCAGAGTGGGCCCTGGGTGAGAATGGCAGAAACTTTTGGCACAAATGACTCCATCCAAAGCCTATGCTCTAAAAGACTTGACCAAATTTTAGCATCCCTTTTCTAAGGCCTCATTCTTGGGATGGCCTTGTCCCCTTCTGAGTTCCTGTCTGAAAAAGCTCAGGCTACTGTCTTAGTCCATCTGGGGTGCTGTAACAAAACACCATGAACTGGGTGGCTTATAAACCACAGACACTTATTTATCGCAGGTCTGAAGGCTGGGAGTCCATGATCAAGGCATGGCAGATTTGGTGTCTGGTGAGGATCCATGTCCTGGCTCATAGGTGGCATCTTCTCACTGTGTCCTCACATGGTGGAAGGGGTGAGACAGCTTTCTGGGGTCCCTGCTATGAGGGCACTAATCCCATTCACGAGACTCCATCCTCATGACCTAATCACCTCCTGAAGGCCCCACTTCCTAATCCCATCACACTGGAGGTTAGGATTTCAACATAGGAATCTGGGAGGACGCACACATTCAGGCCACAGCAGCTGCCAAAAGAATTTCCTGTTTATTCTAGCCAACACCTAAAGGTAGGCTCCTGACCTTCTTTCTCAGAGCATTCAGTTAAAAAACTCCTACTACTGTGCATGCTTTCTCTGTTACTTTCAAACTAGGTGCTATGAAAGCGATGGAGGGTCTCTCCTGCTCCATCGCCAGCGCCCCCTCTCTAACAGGAGGTGGGCTGAGAGCCGCCTACCCGTGAGTATTCTGCTCGGTTCTGTTCTCACAGTCACTGAGCACAGGTATCCACGGCCCTGGATGCTGCTGTGAGACAGCTAAGAGACAGCTACAGGGCTGTAGTAAAAGGGGACGGGTGGCAGGTCCCTGTCCTCAACCTGGCTAGGGGGTGCTGGGGAGATGCACTGTTTGGGTGCAGGTTACTGAGATGAAGCACAGGTGGGGGTGCAGGGAGAGCCCCCACGAGAGCTTGGCCTTCTGGGGGAACCAGAACGATGCACCCCAGTATCAACTTTTTATAGTTTTTTTAAAAATAGACTAATTTTTAGAGCAGTTTTAGGTTCACAACAAATTTGAGCAGAAAGTGCAGAGATGTCTCATATTTCCCAACCCCCGACCACACACAGCCTGCCCCAGCATAAACTTCCCCACCAGAGCGGACATTACTTGCAGTGGGTGAGCCTGCATGGACACGTCCTCGTCACCCAGAGTCCACAGTTTACATCAGGGTTCACTCTCGGTGTGGCGCATTCTGTGGGTTTGGACCAATGTATAATGACATATCTATCATTATAGTGCCACACAGAGTATTTCGCTGCCTAAAAGTCCTCTGCGTTCTGTCAATCCATCCCTCCCTCCCCAGAACCCCTGGTGTATTAGTCCATTTCTGTTCCTTAAAGAAAATATACAGAACTGGATAATTCAGAAAGAAAATATTTATTGCTTATAGTTTCTGAGGCTGGAAAGTCCATGGTCCAAGGAACACATCTGGTTGTGGTGAGAGTGACCCAGGGGTCTCACATTGCAAGATGGTGAGAGCAGAGTGAGAGCAAGAGAGAGACTAACCTCATGAACTCTCCTTTTAAAGCCCTCAGACCCATGCCCCTGACCACCATTTTTAATCCATTTACTACTGCACAGCCCGACAATCCAATCACCTCTTCATGGCTCCACCTTTCAATTACAATAGGATTCCCCACTCTCTTAACAGTCACAGTGGGGGCCAAGTTTCTAATACATAAAACTTGGGGGACACAATTCAAGCTTCAGTGAGTTTTGGGGGACATAATTCAATTCACTACACCCTGGCATCCACTGATCTTTTTACTGTCTCCATAGTTTTGCCTTTTCCATAATGTCATAGGGTTGGAATCCCACAGTATGTAACCTTTTCGGATTGGCCTTTTTTTTTTTCACTTTGTGATATGCATTTAAGTTTCCCCCCCCCCCTGACTTTTCAGGGCTTGATGGCTCATTTATTTTTAGAGCTGAGTAATACTCCATTGTCTGGATGCACTGCAGTTCATCTGTCCATTCACCTACTGAAGGACATTGGCTTGCTTCCCAGTTTCATTATTCACAATTTTTATTTCTCAATGATGTCAAACTTACAGAGCATTTGCAAGAACAATACAGAGAAGTCTGTGCACCCTTCACCAGATTCACCACATTTTTGACATTTTGCCCATTAGTTGGCTCATTTCTCCCTCTCTGCTTACAGTCTATCTCCCAAGCATCCATTTATACCCATCCATACAAACACATGTGTATTTTGTTCCTGGACCATCTCAGAGTAGTCTGCAGACATTGTGCCCCCCAGCCCATGAATCCTGTAGCCTGTGTGTCCTAAGAGCAAAGAGGCCCTCTCACAAAATATTCTTGACTCTCCAGAACCCCCTCCCACTCCCTTCTCCAGGAGGCCCCTGTCCATGGAGTGGAGAATAGCTCTGCCTCTGATCGTCACTGTGGTGGAACTCCCAACCACCAGAGTGATCTGCCGGAAATGTCACAGGGAAAAGAATAAGAAACAGCTGGGAGAAGAGGAACAGAGGCGGTGAGCCAGCAGGGAGGAGGTCCAGCAATTCCATGGTGAGCAGAGAGCCCTGCCCCGCTCAAGCCCGGGACGCTGATGCGAAGCCCTGAGCAGACGCAGTAGGAATGGAGCAGCCAGTGGGGAATCCCAGCTCTGGAGCTGCCCGGTTTCAATCTGCCCGGTGGAAACCATCTGTCTGAGCTGCCCCTCAGTTATTCTTCACTACATGGTTCCCAGCGGGCTGGTTGGCCTCCCTCTTGGAAAGAGACAGATCTGAGCTTGATCCCTGAGGCTGGCGGGTACTGGCTGAGGGATCTGGGGGTGAGCCCCGAGTCAGCCTACCTGTTGGAGGTGATAGCACCATCCTGATAGATTGCTGTAGTGACCGATTCAATAGTGTCCACCGCAACGCCTGGTGCGTGGGGAGGTTTGTTGTTGAGATCATTACCATCATCACCAATACTGATTGTTTCATTCATTCGTTCACCCTACTTACTTCCTCATGGTTCATTTCAGCATCTGGGAACTTGTCCCTAGAGTTCTGGCCCCCGTGGCTGGTTATCAAGGCTGCATTATGCAAGACTTAGGAAGGTTGAGGAGAGACTGAGGCCAATGGGTTATTCCATATACACAGCTGTCCTCAGGAATATGACTAGCTCGCTTACCAATGTACTGAGCATTAAAGAACATACATCTTCCTTATTTTACAGAGCAATTCTAAGAAAAGCTCAGTAAGTTCTTTTTTGACTTAGCTTTCCAGAACTGCAGTTTGGCCCCATTTTGATAGGCTGAACCCCACAATTTCACATCTTTCTGTTTCCTCAAAGGTTGGAGAGATAACAACCTAATGTATGGTGAGGGCCACATTTGGAGTCTCAGAGCCTTTGCATCCCAGTCCACCCTAAGTTCCACCCTTGACCCAGCTCCCTATGGGCAAAGGGGACCAGAAGCATAGGCCTAGTTTCATCAAGCAGGGATGAAAGGATGTGGGCTTGCTCCTGAAATCAGAGCTGGTCTTGGGGGAAGGAAAGGGCAGAGAAGTCCTTCCTTCAAAGGCATCTGGGCCTTGGTTTCTCTCCCTCATGCACTCTTTTCTGATGGAAATAAAAAAAGAGGCCCAGTGTTACTCAAGAGAATAGTGACAGAGGGATGGGCGAGGGCCACCAAGAGGCAAATCCCGAGTGTCTCTGGCTTCAGTCTGCATTCTGATGTTGGTCCCTGCATGTGTGTCTGCACATGTGTGCATGAGTGTGTGCATACCCATGTGTGTGATAAACATGAGTGCATGTGTGCACACGTGCATATGATCATATGTGTGCAAGTGCATGAGTGTGTGCATGTATGTGTGTACACATGTGTCTGCATGTGACTGCATGTGAGTGCGGGCATTTGTGTGAGTGTGTGCATTCATGTGTATGCAAGTGTGCATGCATATGTGTCCATGCATGCACCTAAGTGTGAGTGCATATGCATGTGTTTATGTTTGTACATGCATGAGCATGTTCATGAATATGTGTGCACACATGCTTGTGTGCATTTGTGTGTGTATGTGCATGGTCATGGGTGTGTGCACATGTGTGCACATTAATGTGTGTACATGTTCATGCATGTGTTCATGTGTGTGCATGTGCATGAGTGTGTGTGCATGATTTGTGTTCCCATCTACTCCACAGAGCAGAAATGCTGTGTCAGATGCTGGTAAGCAACAGCCACGCCCTTGTAAAAGTCGTTTTAGCTGCCATGGGAGATTGTAGCTCCCTCTTTCATATTTTCTGGCCCTGAAAGAGACAAGGTAGAGAGCCTGGGGCAGCAACTGTCTCACATGTGGGAGACACCAGGGGAGTTTGCTTTTGTAAGACAGGACACAGGGGATGCTGTTACCATGTACAGCACAGATGTCAGTGGCTTTCTACCTCTAATCTGATTTCGTTAGTGGGGACTGTAGAGAAGAGATGCTGTGGAAAGAGAGAGCCCAGGACCAGGAGAGGCCAAACCAGCTGAGCACAGGACAGGGCCAATGGGAAGCCTTGGTAGGGACAGTGGGCAAAATCTGAATGAGGTCTGTAGATGATGTAATAGTTATTTAATAGTATCATATCACGTTAGCTTTCTGATTTTGGTGGTTTTACTATGGTTATGCAAGATGTTATCATATGCATATACTTTATACTATTTTTTGCAACTTTTTCTGTCTGGAATAATTTTTTTTTAATGTGAATAAATTTTTTTTTAAAAAAGATGACCAGTAAGGGGATCTTAACCCTTGACTTGGTATTGTCAGCACCACGCTCTCCCGAGTGAGCGAACCGGCCATCCCTATATAGGATCCGAACTCTTGGCCTTGGTGTTATCAGCACCACACTCTCTCGAGGGAGCCACGGGCCATCCCTAATAAAATTGTTTTAATGATGAGTGAAATTTGAATGGAGGGAAACAGGAGGAGCCAGGATAATTCTTAGTGAGGAAAGAGGTGGCTGAGGGTTGGTGTATGGCCACAGGGAGATGGAACCTGAGTGAGCCCCATCCCCAAGGCTCAGACTCAGTGGAGAAGGGTCTGGATGGGCAGGAGGGGGAGAAATGCAGAAAGTAGCAGTGGAAATGTCTGCAAGAAACAAGGAAACAGGCTTTGCTGGAATTTGAATGGGATAAAGGGACATTTTGGTGGGAAGCTGGGGTTTGATAGTAAGAGATCATGGATGCTATCAAGCCAATGGGGATGAGAGTTTAGGAAATAATGAATGATGAGAACAGCCAATCAGAGACTCAACTAAATAGCAGCACACAGGGCTTTATAACAGAGAAGAGTGGCCAGTGGCTCTAGTGCTGGTACCAGTTATTGGAAAGGTGGCTCCTGGAAAGCTGGGCACCAGGCTGGTCCTGGCTGCGTTTCATTTAGGAAGCTCGAGTGTAGACAGAGCTCTGCACCCAGGTCATGCCCTGTCAGGCTGGGAGCTCTGTGGCTGGAGGAAAGAAAGGGGAACCCAGGTGGGATGGTGGGTCAGAGAGTGCCATGGGATGGAAGAATGGGACACAGGACACGGGGCCGGGGCACACAAGAAGAAGAGAGAGAAGGGCTTCTCGCAGATGTGCTCTGTCTTGAAAGACATTTGTCTCAGTGTCTGAGGCTTCCTCTTGGGGTTTTCCAGATGAAGCTGGCCAGTTGCTGACTCCAGAGCTGTGGGACAGCACCTGAATCAATGAACGTGCCATGCCCCGTGTCCCCCCATCAGTGCCGCCTCTCTCTCTGCCTCTGTATCTGTCTCTTTCAGTCTTTCTGACTTTGTCTCTGTCACTTCCTCTGTCTCTCTACCTCTGCCTTTCTTTCCCAGCTACTCCTCTGAGCTCCCTTCTGCCTCCTGCCACAGGACTGGGAACTGTCTCTGGCAGTCACAAGCAAGCTCCACAACCCCTTTGTGGTCCCCTCTGGTCTTCCAGGCTCTTCAGTACCTAGTCTATTCCCTCTGTCAAAGTGCTGGTGTGGTTTCTGTCCTGATTGGACCCCGACTGATGCTGAGGGCAACCAGGAGTGCTGGGATCTTTGGCTTGGCCTCTGCATGGCCCTGCACCAACCTGTCATGCTGAGGGAGGGAGAGAGAGGGATCTGAGGTAGACCAGATGTCTGAGTGGTTGCCAGGAGGAAGAGGAGGAGGAGGAGGATGAAGGCTAGTTTTTATTGAGTCGCTATCTACAGGAAGTACATGTCTGACACTGGGCTGGATGTTTTACACATGCCTCCGAGTTCCTGTCACAAAATCACCCAGTGGTGTACTTATTACTAGTCTGCCTGGGCTGCCATAGCAAAGCACCACAGACTGTGGCTTTAACAACAGGAATCGATTTTCTCACCATTCTGGAGGCTGGAAGATCAAGGTGTGGGCAGGGTTGGTCTCTCCTGAGGCCTCTCTCCTTGGCTTGCACATGCCATCTTTTCGTTGTGCCCTCACATGGTTATCTGTCATCTCAGTGACCCTTTCTGATTTCTTGGCCTTTCAATCCCCTGCGATCAATTCCCTCTATTAAATTCCTGTGTTTAAAATGTCTAGAGTGGTTTCTGTTTTCCTGATTTGACATTGATTGATACAGTCTCCCCATTTCTTGCTGCTATATGGGTATCTAACCTAGTGTGTTTAGTATCTATCCAGGGACATGAATGAATCCTTGTAAAATATAGGTTTTTTTCTGTTGTGTTTTCAATTTACACAAATGCTATTGTGCTATATATCTCATCCTGTTTCTTCCCTTTTACACGAAATCATTTTATTAAGATCCATTCATTTTGGTGTTCTATTTCTGGTTCCCTGTTTCTGATTACTGCATACTATTGCATGGTAGGCATCCACCTCATTCCATCTGTCCTTTCCCCCAGAGATGGTCTCTGAGAGCATCACTAACTCCCTGCTACCATAAACAACACAAGTCTGACTTATGTGATATTTTCTATGGCATTTACCTCTGTAGTAAGGTCTGGTCAGACATCACATGCTTCTTCAGTTACATACATACAATATATTAAGGTTGCTCTCAGGAATGGCTGTACTTGTAGGGCTGGTGGTTTCCTATTCCTCACATCCTCATCAGTATTTATTATCTGATGTTCTAATTTTTGCAGATTTAGTGAGTATAAATACAATCTTGTCATTTTACTTTGCATTTCTTTATTAGTGAGATTGGCATCTCATTTGTGTACTTGTTAATTTTAAAATTTCCCCTGGATGGCTTGCCCACTTATAGCCTTTGACCATTTTTCTAGAGGGTTTTCTCTTTTTTCCTAGTTGATCTACAGGAGTTCTTTGTCTATTCTATTTATCCCCATTAGTTTAAGGCATTGCAAATATCTTGTCTTCTTTTGTTGCCTTTCTTTAACCTCTATCTAATGTATCCTTTGTGGAACACAAAAATTTGTATATTATTGTAAAAATTACTGTTGCTTTGCCTCCCACAGATTAGTCATCCCTATCCCCCTGGGTGATGGAGCCACCAAATATTACTCAAAGCCCATCTCTTCTGAGCAGTGAGAAGCCCCCAAAAGGGGTTAATCTCCCAGAACCCTCAAGATAGAGGCATTTCTTCCATTTGGGAAATTAATCACGAATTGGGGTTCTCTTCCCACATGTATTCTCCAGACCATGAAGTTCCAGGAAGAGAACATAGGTGGGGTTTTTTCTAAGTACAGTTTAGCAAGTTTAACAATAGAAGCTGGTAACATTCAGTAAGACAGGCAAGGTGACCGTCCATAATGCAGTTTGCAACAAAAGCTTGATTCTAGCAAACATTCTCTTCTTACAGCAATTTCTGGTATCTTTACATATCAATCAGTAACCTGGCTGTCTTTGAACCAGCAACCTTGCTGTGTTACAATTCTTTATCTTACAACAGAGACTATATAGCCTGGGGAAAATTTCCTGTCCTTTGCAAGGTCAATATTTGAAACTGCAAGGCTTTGGAAAACCAGGCCTTGTGAAGTACATTTGTTTTATGCCTACTTCACATCTCCCCCCATTTTATTTATTTAAAAGAAAAAGAAAAATCTATAGATCAGGTTTTCACAGTTAAGACAAAAGCATTTAAAGGAAAGTTGGTATCATTTAGCATGGCACTTGCTTTTAATTTACTTCAGGTGAGGACTGATGATGTCATTGTCTCAGAGTGGCTGCATCGGCATCATTCGAGGTGCTGTGAATTAGGTGTAATTACCAATTGTTGAAACCCCAGAATGGAATTTTGCTCCATATAATAGTTGATTCTGTGTCCAGCGAGTTTGTTAATTTTCACCTGTCCAGGACATTACAGTTTTTAAAGCATCTAGTCTTTTGTAAAATTTTTGATCAATTACAAGTCTTTTGTTTAGGAACAGGATGTCTCATCCAAGTTACAAATACCCTCTTTAAGGCCAGGTAAATTTAGAGAACTGCTTTTGCAGAAAAGACGTTATTTCCCACTTTATGATCAAGGCATGCCTCATAAAAGCATTGATGATCAATATCTTGAACTAGACAAAGATGCCCACTCTCACCACTCCTATTCAACATAGTGTTGGAAGTACTAGCCAGAGCAATCAGAGAAGAGAAGGAAATAAAGGGCATCCAGATTGGAAAAGATGAAGTCAAACTGTCCCTGTTTGCAGATGACATGATCCTATATATCGAACAGCCTAAAACCTCTACAAAAAAACTCTTGAAATTGATAAATGATTTCCGCACAGTAGCAGGATACAAAATCAACACACAAAAAACAGTAGCATTTCTTTTCTCCAATAGTGAACATGCAGAACAAGAAATCAAGAAAGCCTGCCCATTTACGATACCCACCAAAAAAAATGAAATACTTAGGAATTGAGTTAACCAAGGAGGTGAAAAATCTCTATAATGAGAACTAAAAACCACTGCTGAGAGAAATTAGAGAGGATACAAGAAGATGGAAAGATATCCCATGCTCTTGGATTGGAAGAATCAACATAGTGAAAATATCCATACTACCCAAAGTGATATACAAATTCAATGCAATCCCCATCAAAATTCCAAAGACATTTTTCTCAGAAATGGAAAGAACTATCCAGACATTTATATGGAATAATAAAAGATCATGCATAGCCAAAGCAACGCTGAGCAAAAAAAATAAAGCTGGAGGCATAACACTACCTGACTTTAAGCTATACTACAAAGCTGTAATAACCAAAACGGTACGGTACTGGCATAAAAACAGACACACTGATCAATGGAATAGAATAGAGAATCCAGAAATTAACCCACACATTTACTGCCATCTGATCTTTGAAAAAGGCACCAAGCCTATTCATTGGGGAAGGGACTGCCTCTTTAGCAAATGGTGCTGGGAGAACTGGATATCCATATGAATGGATACTAGACCCATACCTCTCACGATATACTAAAATCAACTCAAAATGGATTAAGGATTTAAATATACACCCTGAAACAATAAAACTTCTTAAAGAAAACATAAGAGAAACAGTTCAGGAAATAGGACTGGACACAGACTTCATGTATACAACCCCAAAAGCACGAGCAACCAAAGGAAACATAAACAAATGGGATTATATCAAATTAAAAAGCTTCTGCACAGCAAAAGAAACAATTAACAGAGTTAAAAGACAACCAACAGAGTGGGAGAAAATATTTGCAAAATATACATCTGACAAAGGATTAATATCCAGACTATATAAGGAACTCAAACAACTTTACAAGAAGAAAACAAGCAACCCAATTAAAAAATGGGCAAAAGAGATAAGTAGGCATTTCTCTAAGGAAGATATACAAATGGCCAACAGACATATGAAAAAATGCTCGACATCACTCAGAATCCGGGAAATGCAAATCAAAACTACACTGAGATACCATCTAACCCCAGTTAGGATGGCTAAAATCCAAAAGACTCTGAACGATAAATGCTGGTGAGGTTGCGGAGGAAAAGGGACTCTCATACATTGTTGGTGGGACTGCAAAATGGTGCAGCCTCTATGGAAAATGGTATGGAGTTTCCTCAAACAATTGCAGATAGATCTACCATACGACCCAGCTATCCCACTGTTGGGAATATACCCAGAGGAATGGAAATCATGAAGTCGAAGGTATACCTGTTCCCCAATGTTCATCGCAGCACTCTTTACAATAGCCAAGAGTCGGAACCAGCCCAAATGTCCATCATCGGATGAGTGGATACGGAAAATGTGGTATATGTACACAATGGAATACTACTCAGCTATAAAAACGAATGATATACTGCCATTTGCAGCAACATGGATGGACCTTGAGAGAATTATATTAAGTGAAACAAGTCAGGCACAGAAAGAGAAATACCACATGTTCTCACTTATTGGTGGGAGCTGAAAATTAATATATAAATTCACACACACACACACACACACACACACACACACACACAGAACCGGGGGGGGGGAGGGAGAAGATATAACAACCATAATTACTTGAAGTTGATACGACAAGCAAACAGAGGGGACATTGGTGGCGGGGAGGGGGGAGGGAGGAGGGAGGAAGGTTTTGGTAAGGGGCAACAATAATCAGCCACAATGTATATCGACAAAATAAAATTTAAAATAAAAAAGGAAAAAGTATTACTTTATAATTACAGAAGAGTAAAATTAATTTTTTAATAATAAAAATAAAAAAATAAAGGCTACTTTTCCTTACACCAAAAATAAATAAATAAATAAATAAATAAATAAATAACTGATAATATGGAGTAAAAACACACACACACACACACACACACACAAAAGTGTTTTATATTATGTTTTTCATAATTTCTATGTCCTTATCTTGTATTTCTTTATAGTAATATTCAGTATGACATTTCAATATGTCATTTCAGTATCACATTGAAATTAATTTCATCTCAGCTTAGCCATGTTGCTGGCATGCCTCTGGCCTGCAATTGCAGACAACACTCCACACAAAGTTCCGGTGTTGTGCAATAATGTTAGTTAGGCAAAGCAAGTAGCTGCTTTCTAAGGTTATCATGTGTAATGTCTTTTTCCAGTTCAACAGCATATCTTGTTTTAAACAATTTTTTGAAAGGCAGCCAAAGAAAAGGTTGGCTCAGATATGCCCTTGCCCGTCCTGTTTATGGGATAAAGTGTTCCACTTCTTGGAAGAAGATGATAAAGTAAAGCCGGCTTTGGGAGGTACATAGAAAGGAATATGCATTCATGTCTTTAATTCTTTGTGTAAGAGTAAAGCCCAGAGGGAGAGAGTAAAATAGGAAAACATTTCAATACGAAGATTGATTACTAGGTTATATTCAGTTACAGGTACCGAAGTAGGAGTAAAGTTCTAATACTTGTTAGTGAAAAGAACAAGGCTGTAAAAATTGTCTAATGGAAGACCAATTGGCATTACTTTTGATGGATCAAAGTTTGGGGCAAGAACATGAAGAAAAATGGCATGAAGATTTGGAGGACTTCTATTTTCTTTCCTGTTCACTCTTAACAAGTATAAAGGCAAACAGTAAAAATGTTTTGAAAGCCACTTTCTCTAGGGAGGCACAATGTTTTTTATAATTCAGCTGATCTCACATTAACTTTGGGGCACTCTCCTTGAAAAACGGGAAGCTTAACTCCCTGAAAAAACGAGGAACTCCCTGAAACAACTAGAAACTTCCCAGAAAGTGGTGCACTCCGCCTTGTGTCGGAAACAAACAAACAAAAACAATCCACAGCCTGCGGAAACCTGTTTGTTAAGTAGGGAAGGAAAATGCAGTCAGCCAGACAGTCTAAACACAGGAAGGTTGGGCAGATCAGATCCACGATCGGAAAGGGAGAAGAAACCGATAAGGCTACGGAAGAAAGCAGCGTCACTCACCAAAACTGGTTTCAGAGGTAAAGTGAGGAGGGTCACGATGTTTATGATACGATCACATTGTGCTGTTAAATCCTGGCACACACCACAGGAGCTGTGACTAAGAGGCACTATTTTAATACTAACTCGTAAGCGCCAATGTGGAACCTACTAAATTGTGCTTAGGTGCGAAATGAAATACATTTAATTTAATTTTTTAAAAAAAATCAGTAGCATTTCTATTCTCCAATAGTGAACATGCAGAAAGAGAAATCAAGAAAGCCTGCCCATCTACAATAGCCACCAAAAAAATAAAATACTTAGGAATTGAGTTAACCAAGGAGGTGAAAAATCTCTATAATGAGAACTACAAACCACTGCTGAGAGAAATTAGAGAGGATACAAGAAGATGGAAAGATATCCCATGCTCTTGGATTGGAAGAATCAACATAGTGAAAATATCCATACTACCCAAAGTGATATACAAATTTAATGCAATCCCCATCAAAATTCCAATGACATTTTTCTCAGAAGTGGAAAGAACTGTCCAGACATTTATATGGAATAACAAGAGACCACGCATAGCAAAAGCAACGCTGAGCAAAAAAAATAAACCTGGAGGCATAACACTACCTGAATTTAAACTATACTACAAAGCTATAATAACCAAAACAGTATGGTACTGGCATAAAAACAGACACACTGATCAATGGAATAGAATAGAGAATCCAGAAATCAACTCACACACCTACAGCCATCTGATCTTTGACAAAAGCACCAAGCCTATACACTGGAGAAGAGACTGCCTCTTTAGCAAATGCTGCTGGGAGAACTGGATATCAATATGCAGGAGAATGAAACTAGACCCATACCTTTCACCATACACTAAAGTCAACTCAAAATGGATTAAAGAATTAAATATACACCCTGAAACAATAAAACTTCTTAAAGAAAACATAGGAGAGACACTACAGGAAATAGGACTGGACACAGACTTCATGAATACGACCCCAAAAGCATGGGCAACCAAAGGAAAAATAAACAAATGGGATTATATCAAACTAAAGAGCTTCTGCACAGCAAAAGAAACAATTAACAGAGGTAAAAGACAACCAACAGAGTGGGAGAAAATATTTGCAAAATATACATCTGACAAAGGATTAATATCCAGAATATACAAGGAACTCAAACTACTTTACAAGAAAAAAACAAGCAACCCAATTAAAAAATGGACAAAAGGGTTAAGTAGGCATTTCTTTAAGGAAGATATACAAATGGCTAGCCCACATATGAAAAAATGCTCCACATCACTCAGCATCTGGGAAATGCAAATCAAAACTACACTGAGATACCATCTCACCCCAGTTAAGATGGGTAAAATCCAAAAGACTGAACGATAAATGCTGGCGAGGTTGTGGAGAAAAAGGAACTCTCATACATTGTTGGTGGGACTGCAAAATGGTGCAGCCTCTATGGAAAATGGTATGGAGGTTCCTCAAACGATTGCAGATAGATCTACCATATGACCCAGCTATCCCACTGCTGGGAATATACCCAGAGGAATGGAAATCATGAAGTCGAAGGTATACCTGTTCCCCAATGTTATCACAGCACTCTTTACAATAGCCAAGAGTTGGAACCAGCCCAAATGTCCATCATCGGATGAGTGGATATGGAAAATGTGGTATATCTACACAATGGAATACTACTCAGCTCTAAAAATGAATGATATACTGCCATTTGCAACAACATGGATGGAACTTGAGAGAATTATATTAAGTGAAACAAATGAGGCACAGAAAAATAAATACCACATGTTCTCACTTATTGGTGGGAGCTAAAAATAAATAAATAAATTCACACACACACACACACACACACACACAAAAAAAAAAACCGGGGGGGGGGGAAGACATAACAACTACAGTTCCTTGAAGTTGATATGACAAGCAAACAGAAAGGACATTGTTGGGAGGGAGGGCGGAGAGGGAGGAGGGAGGGAGGTTTCGGTAATGGGCCACAATAATCAACCACATTGTATATTGAGAAAATAAAATTAAATTAATGAATGAGTAAATAAATAAATAGATAAATCTTCTATACTCATAAAAATAAATAAAGAGCATGGTAAACTCAATTCTGTAAACAAGTCTAAAACATAAATAAAAGGTAAGTGCTCAGGACAAGGAGTCATGTGACATTGGACTAATTTAGGGTCTGATTCACCATGTCACCTTGGCCAAGTCACCAAAACACATAAGCTTCAGATCTTTCACCTGTGCTAAATGCAGACCTAAATGTAAGAGCTAAAGCCATAGAGCTTCTAGAAGAGAACACAAAAGAAAATCTTAGTGATACTGAATTTGGCAAATATTTCTTACATCTGATACAAAAAGCGTAACTTATAAACTTAAAACTCATAACTTAACAAACCCAATACATTGAACTTTATCAAAATAAAAACTTTTGCTTAAAAAACACTTACAAAATTGAAAGTGCATGCCACATATTGGAAGAATATTTTTGCAGAATGTATTTCTGATAAGAGACTTATGTCTAGTATATACAAAGAACTCTGACAATTCAATGGTAAGGAGACAAACAACCCAATTAAAAAATGGGCAAAACACTAGAACAGACATGTTACCAAAGTAGACATGTGGATGGCAAATAAGCACATGAAAAACTGCTCAACACCATTAGCAAAATGTACTAGGGAAATGCAGAGTACGGCCATAGTGAAACACTCCAGTCTCCCACTAAAAACCTAGGCTAAATATAAAAGATTGGCCAAATCAAGTGGTGGTTAGGATACGAAAGAATTAGAGCTCTCAGATACTGCTGTTGGGAATGTAAAATGGCACAGCTGCTTTGGAAAACAGTTTGGCAGTTTATTTTTAAAAATTAAAGACATAGGCTGGCAGGTTGCTCAGTTTGTTAAAGTGCAATCTTGTAACACCAAGGAGAAGGGTTTGGATCCCCATATAGGCCAGCCACCAAAAAAAACAAACAAACAAGATTAAAGAGATGCCTATCACATGAGCCTGTGATTTTCCTCCTAGTTACATACATAAGAGAAATAAAAGTATATGTTCAGACAAAGACTTGTATGACAATGTTTATAGCAACGTTATTTGTAATAGTCAAAAAACTGGAAACAACCCAAATGTCCCTCAACTGGGTGATTGGACAAAACATTGTTGTACAGCTATACAACAAAATACTACATAAAAATATAAAGGAATCAACTATTTAAACATGTAACAGCATGGATGAATCTCAAAAGAATTAAGTTCAGTGAAAGAAGCCAGACAAAAATGAGTACATGTTATGTGATTCCATTTTTACAAAATTCTAGAATATGCAAACTACAGTGACAAAAAATAGATCAGTGGTTGTCTAGAGACTCTGGGGATGGGGGATGGGGTGTAGGCAGGGAGGCAGAGATCACCAAGGGGCACAAGGAAACTTTTGGGAGTAATGGATGTGTTCGACTGCTTCACATGTGCATACACATATGTTACAATTCATCAAATTGTATACTTTAAATATGTGCAGTTTATCATATGTCAATTATGCCTCAATAAGGCTGAAAACAAAAAATGCTCCTGGCAAGGAGTCATATGACATGAGTTCTGGGCCCAAGTGACCATGTCACCTTGACTAAGTCACTCAACCACACAGGTCTCAGGTTTTTCTCCTGCACTCTGGGAGCTTTGGATTAGAACAGGGGAAACAGACGCAGGTGCTCTCAGGGGCAAGGAAGGAAATACAAATGAACGCCATAAGCCAGGCTCACTGTGGAGAGGGTAGGGATTGTGGCCACCTGGAGAGTGTATGTCCCTGTCCAGAGGTGGCAGCTGCCAATCACTCTCGGCCATTTGCTGCTTTAATGGAATGTGGGCAGCATTGCCAATGTTTAGATGTTTCAAAAGAAACCAGAAATTCGGATTTTTAAAATGCAATTTTCTTGTTATAAAATGCTGGTAATTAATTTTGAAAAGTTAAAACATTGTGTAGGTTAAACCCACACGTGTACAAACAGGACCCAGCCTGAGCCCCACTAGTTTGTGAACTCTGTGCTCAGTGATGCCTGGGGACACTCTGACAATCCATGACCGAGGACCTCTTCTCAGTTTCCAGACCAAGTCACTTTCCTAATTCTTTCTTCCTATACTTCATCAAGAAAACATTTCTACTGATGCCAATTTGTGTCCTTCCGACTTTGCACCCACCATTTGACCTAAATAATGCCTTGCTTCTTGGTAGCCCTTGAATGCTCATTTCTTCAATTCATGGGGGAAAAGTTCTAGGTAATTTTACAGAGTTAGAAGAGGCTAGGATATTCCAAAAAGAATTGAAAACAAGGATTTGAACAGATATTTGTACACCAGCATTGTAGCAGCATTATTCACAGTAACCAAAAGGTAGAAACAACCCGAATGAGCATTGACAGGTGAAAGGATAGATAAACCGCAGGTTCTGCCTTGTTTTGTTTTTATTCACTCTTGGTGTTTGTCTGGAATAACAAGTCCACTAAAATTCAGTGGCCTTGTTGATGTCGTTGGTTTATAACCACCACCTCACTGTTGGTCTGTTTAATGCGTCTACGTTATGACCCCTCTTTGCCTGATCTGGAATTTCCAGTAAAAGGAATCACACAGCGCACCAGCTCGCGCGTTTGACTCCTTCACTCGGCATCACACTTCTGAGAATCATGCATGTGCTGCCTGTCTGAATATCCGGTTCCATTTCATTGCTATTAAGTTGACATAAAATTAACCTTCACAGCCTAGATCTCCCAGCCTCTGGGGGAGGGTAGGAACCTAACTTCCGTAAAAGCCTGTCCTGCCTGCCACCACCCCAGCAGTGCCACCAACTCTAAGTGTGCATCCCCTCATAGACCTGGGAGCAGATGGCTTTGGAACATAACACCTGGGGGGTGGAATTGCTGGGTACTCGGGTCATTGTGTCCTTATTTTGACAAAGTCAGCCAGCTAGATGGTGCTGCAGAATGTCTGCTCCCTGCAATGGCACAGAAGGCTGCAGCGGGGGAGCTTTCTCATCCCCACCTAACAGGTCAAGGCATTACTCTTGGCGACCAATTTCTGTTGCTCCAGAAAAACGAACGAGTTTGAGCCCCTCTTCCTAGGCTTCCAAGCCTTTTCGGCTCCTGCTATAGACTAAATGCTCATGCCCCTTCCCTCCCACATTTATATATTGAAATCCTAACCTGAAATGGGGTGGAATTGGAATTAGGGGTCTTTGGGGGGTGACTGGGTGTAGCCCTTATGAACGGCATTAGTGCTCTTCTAACAGGGACCCCGTGCGAGGCCACAGCTGGAAGAGGTGGTGGAGTTCAGTCTGAGTCCGGAGCCCAGAGAACCAAGAGTTCTGATGTTTGAGGGCAGGAAAAGATGCCCTCTCTGCACCAGGAAACAGATCTTCACCAGAAACCAAACCTACCAAGCCTTGATTTGGGACTTCCAGCTTCCAGGACTGTGAGGAATAAATTTGCTTATAAGGTATCCAGTCTCTGGCATTTTGTTATACCAGCTCCTTCTTCATACCTTTGCCCATTTTAGTTTTTCATTCCATTTGTTTTTTACTCCTCTTGATCTGCAGGAATTCCTTGCATAGTCTAGGCATTAATCACATTGGTTTGGACACTGCAAATATCCCCCGATTCCATCTCTCTTTCTTAACTCTGGCTGTGAAACCTTTGGTTGAGTAGAAGCTGCATTATTTTTTGTTGTTATAAACCTGACCACCTCACCTGTGGAAACCACTAGACTCTCCAGGGGGGTGCCCGGCCTATGTCCTGGTGGCAAACGGGCTCTTCTGACAGCCTCAAAGCAAGGGTGGGGACTGTCCTACCACCCACACAAGCAGGTGGGCAGTGTGTCCACAGGTTTCTGGTTGGCCTCACTCTCTCAGTCATGCACAGCATTTTAGCCAACCACGGACCTGCATACATGGCAGTGGTCCCAAAAGATTATAATGAAGCAGAAAACTTCCTATCACCTCGTGACATCGTGGACATTGTAACATCGTAGTGCAATTATTCTTTTTAATTTAGTGTGGTCTCAGTGTACAGTGTTTATGACATCTACGGCAGTGCACAGTAACGTCCTAGGCCTTCACAAAGCTCACTTACCACTCACTCACTGACTCATCCACAGCAACTTCCAGTCCTGCAAGCTCCATGCATGCTAAGGGCCCTATATAGATGTGCCATATTTTACCTTTCACACTGTATTTTTACTGTACCTTCCCCACTTTAGATATTTTGTTTGTTTGCTTT
This sequence comes from Cynocephalus volans, assembly GCF_027409185.1. Classification (NCBI taxonomy): domain Eukaryota; kingdom Metazoa; phylum Chordata; class Mammalia; order Dermoptera; family Cynocephalidae; genus Cynocephalus; species Cynocephalus volans. Next base: position 44,150,990 of record NC_084463.1, on the reverse strand, counting down.
GGTGGCTGGCCGGTATGGGGATCCAAACCTTTGACCTTGGTGTTACCAACACCATGCTCTAACCAAAAGATATGCTTGGGTATACAAATACCATGTGTTACAACTACCTACAGTATTTAGTACAGTAACATGCTGAACAGGTGTGCAGCCTGGGAGCCATAGGCTACACCACAGAGCCTAGGTGTGGTGGGCTGTACCATCTAGGTCTGCCTGAGTATACTCCATGACGTTCGTATGATGACAAAATCACCTACGGACACATTTGTGAGGACATACCCATGTCGTTAAGTGACACACGACTATATTTAGTTTGACTGCACACTGATCTCCAAAATAGCAGCCCAGCCTACACTGCGTGCTGTCTCTGGGCTCATCCAATGCAACAACCTCACTTGTGCTCAGCATTACTAGCTTTCCGGCTTTTGTCAGCCCAGTGGAGATAAAGCAGCACCTCACTGTTGTTTTAATTTGCAATTCCCACTACCAACAAATTTAAGCATCTCCTTATATTTTGTTGTCATTGTCAACCTGATGGAATAATAGCTTCTCAACTAAGTAACATATGAGAAAATGGCCCTTAATGTTTTTATCTATTCTCTTTGGACAAAGGATGCTGAAATTAAAATCAAGCTTCAGTCCCCTGCTATCCATGACTTTCCCACCAAGCTCTGATGATAAGACTTAGAGGACAGGGTATCAAGATACTGAATCAATCAATCAATTTTTTAAAAATATGTCCCGTACCTTCCAGCAAACCAACCTTTGTTTCTCCTTCCTCTCTGCAAAGTCTGGCCTCAGTTTCCTCTCCTGTGCCCCCCTCTGCTAACCTCAGAAAATCCTCCTGCCCAGTCCTGCCCTCGACAGCCCAGAGGACATCTGCTTGTGGAGAAGCCACACAGAGCATGTGCACTATGTGGCCTCTCGGAGCTCTCATGGTAAGGAGCATACAAAGATCCTCTGTTTCGAGCTGTTTGTGTGAAATATTGTTTGAGCACAGACCTGAGGGAGGTGAGGGAACTGGCCACGCAGCTATATGGGGGAGGAACGTTCCATGGACAACAATGGCCAAGGTGTGGCCCACCTGGTATGTGGAAGAAACAGCAGAGAGGCCACCATGACCGGTCAGCTGGGAGCAGCAGCAGGCTCTGGCTTTTTTTTTTTTAAATAAATTTTATTATGTATAATTAAGGTATACAACATGATGCTATGGATATATGAAGGGTCTTCAAAAAGTTCATGGGCTTATCTTTTAATTCCATTTTCCACCGACTTTTTGAAGTACGCTTGTATAGAGACAGCAAAAGGGTTACTATGTAGTAATGCAAATTAACATAGCCATCACCTCCCATAATTACCCATTTTTTGTGTGTGTGGCAAAAGACCAGCTGAAATCCACTCATTTTGCAAGAATCCCAAATACAGTACAATTAACTGTGAGTTCCCATGATGTACATTAGATTTCTAGACTTGTTCATCCTATGAATTTTTAAGATCAGTCTCCCCACCGGGTTGGGAGTGTATTGCTGGAACATGGAGGGGAGGGAGGTGAGGTTCCCAGGTGTCCCAGCTAGGAGACAACAGTGCCACGGACCCCAGCATGGTAGCAGGTGGAGCCATGTCAGGGTCTGTGGCTATAGGAAGAGACAACGGGATTCCCTTGCAGATCTAACATGGGCTGGGACAGGAAAGCACTCAGATGCCTCCCGCATGTATGCATGAGAACTGGAAGGATCGGGCCCTTCCTTGGTTTATGATGGGGTGAGTATGAGGTGGATATTCAGAGAAGTTGTTGAGCAGGCAGCTGGACATGGGATGGAGTGAGGGAGAAAGACCCATGCTGGAGAGGTGATGGAGAGACCACAGAACACACAGTGTCACTGAAGGGTGCCTGCAGGATAGACAGGGACCAAGCACAGAAGCCCCAAGTTCTTCAGCATGAAGAGGTCAGAGTGCAGCCCACCAAGGAGACGGAGGAGCATCCCTACAGCAAGAGGAGACCCAAGCTGGGTGGTGCCTGAGGGACCCCGGAAGAAAGCCCATAAAGAAAGGAGCATCCCACACACAAAACTCAACTCAAAATGGATTAAGGACTTAAACATAAGACCCTGAAACTGGAAAACTAGCAGGAGAAAACATAGGGAAAAGGCTTCTTGACATGGGTCTGAGCAAAGAATTTTCAGCTATGACCCCGAAAGCACAGGCAACAAAAGCAAAAATAGACAAATGGGATTACATCAAAGTAAAAAGCTTCTCACAGCAAAGGAAACTATCAATACAGCGAAGAGACAACATGCAGACTGGGAGAAAATGTCTGTAAATTATACACTGGATAAGGGGTTAATATCCAAGATATACAAGGAACCAAAACAACTCAATAAATAGTAGGAAAAGAAATAACCCGATTAAAAAATGGGCAGGGCTGGCAAGTTAGCTCATTTGGTCAGTGTTGTACCACTGAGGTCAAGGCTTCAGATCCCTACACTGGCCAGCTGCCAGAAAAGAAAGAAAAGAGGGCAAATGACCTGAATGGACATTCCTCAAAAGAAGACATGCAGGGCCAGCCCATGGCTCACTTGGGAGGGCGTGGTGCTGACAACATCAAGTCAAGGGTTAAGATCCCCTTACTGGTCATCTTTATTTTTTTATTTTTATTTTTTTTTAAAAGATGACCAGTAAGGGGATCTTAACCCTTGACTTGGTGTTGTCAGCACCACGCTCAGCCAGTGAGCGAACCGGCCATCCCTGTATGGGATCCGAACCCCGGGGGCTTGGTGTTATCAGCACCGCACTCTCCCGAGTGAGCCACGGGCCGGCCGACTAGTCATCTTTAAAGAAAAAAAAAAAAAGACATGCAAATGGCCAACAGGTATATGAAAAAATGCTCAATATCTCTAATCATCAAGGAAATGCAAATTGAAATCAAGAGATAGCACCTCACACCTGTTAGTATGGCTATTACCGAAAAGACAAAAGATAACGAGTGTTGGTGAGGATGTAGAGAAAAGGGAACCCTTGTACACTGTTGGTGGAAATGCAAATACATACATCAATTACAGAAAACAGTATGGAGGTTCCTCAAAAAATTAAAAATAGGGCTGGCTGAATAGCTCAGTTGGTTAGAGAATGGCCTTATAACCCCAAGGTCAAGGGTACGGATCCCAATCCCTGTACCAGCCAGCTGCTGAAAAAAACAAACAAAAAATATTTTAAAAAGACCTCCCATATAATCCAGCACTCCCACTGCTGGGTATATACCCAAAGGGTTTGAAATCAGTATGTCGAAGAGAGGGCTGCACCCCCATGTTCATCGCAGCAGTATTTACAATAGTCGAGACACAGAATCAATGTAATTGTCCAACAATGGATGAACGGATTAAAAAAAAAGTGGTATATATACACCACGGAATACTATTCAGACTTAAAAAAGAAATTCTGTCACTTGCAACAACATAGTCGAATCTAGAGAACATTAAGTGAAATAAGCCAGGCACAGGAAGACAAATACTCATGATCTCCCTCATGTGCAGACTCTGAAAAGTCAAACTCATCAAAGTAAAGAGTAGAATGGCAGTCACTAGGGGCTGGGGAAAAGGGGCATTGGGCACATGGTGGTCCAGGGGTACTAAGCTCCAGTTACGCAGGACGAATCAGTTCTAGAGATCTCCTGTACAGCTTGGTGACTATAGTTAACAATTACTGTAAACTCGAAAACTGCCAAGAGTAGATTTTTAAATGTTCACACTACAAAAAATATGTGAGGTAATGAATATGTTAATTAGCTTGATTCAGTTCTTCCACAATATATTCATATATCAAAACATCACATCGTACCCCATAAATATACACAATAAAAAAGTTCTGTTTTTAAAGAAGGTTGCACTGACTCATGAGTTGAGACGAGGAATGTGAACCAGCTGTTGGATTTGATGAACTGGAGAAATTTCCTCCCAATCTGCAGGTTATCTGGCTGCCCTGATAAGAACAGTTTGGTGTTGGGAGAGAGTCTGTGTGTTGTCAGGTCGTGGCCAGGCAAGTATCGCGGGCACAGCACAGAGGAACGGCAACAGGATGGGGCCTTACGCTGGGGGAGAAGAGACCGAACCCTGAATAGATGGAAAGATGGTGAGAGATGGACCCAAGTCTCAGGGCTGGGAGATGGCTGGAGCAGCAACAGATGCTCTGCTCAGCAAAGCTCGAGTCAGGCTCCTGAAGTCTCTCTTGGGGCCGTCTGTGCACATCCTTGTAAAATCCAGATTTAGCAAGAATCTTGTTAAGTCAGTTTAGCAACAACCTCCCCACCCTCGATACCTGACCACCTTGTATGTGATCAGGCTCCTCATCTGCCCCCATCCCCGAGGTGATGTCCAGTCACCCTGGCCTGTCTGCAGCAAGAATCCTGTTAGGCTGATTTAACCAGAATCCCCCTCCCCCCTGATGTCCCCTTTTAGTGATTTCCATCCATGGACCCCCACCCTGCTCCTTGGCTATAAATCCCCTCTTGCTCCTGCTATGTTCAGAGTTGAGACCAATCTCTCTCCACCACTGCAAGACCCTGTTGCAGCGAGCCCTACGCTGTAAGCAATGGTCCTCAGTAAAGTCCCCCCTGCTGTGCTTTCATGAGCGGCACTGAGTAATTGTTTCTTTAACACTGAGACCGGGAGGGGGAAGAGGCCGTGTGGACACACAGAGACCAGAGGAGGGACATGAATTAAACAAGCTGGAGCAATCCTACTTTATTTGGCACCAAGAGCCCAGCCCACACTCAGGGCAGGTGAGCCTGGCGGTCATTGTACTGAAGGCTGGGGACTTACAAGGACTGAAGAGCTTCATAAGAGAACACCCTCCTCCCCCACCGCAGCCCAGCTCTCCCCAAACCGCCTGTTCAGGGCTGAATCTAAACATGTGTCTGCATCTACATTTCCCAACCTCGAAATTCTGCCTACTCAGTTTTGAGTTTTGTCACATGGACTAATGAATCTATATACAATGGTGCTGCAGGCCACCATGCTACTGCTACATCACAGGTTTTGCAAAATTCACCCACCAGAGGAAATACGATGTGAGAAAAGCCACAAATACAGCAAGATGAAATGCCAGGGTGGGGCCTGCAGCTGCCACCTGCCCACTGCCGCCGAAAGGGGATCGTGAAATTCAGCCCGAGTAGGCCACAGCAGGTGGCAGCCAGGCAGAGGTTCTAAGCCTGGTCTTTGGTAACCACCCTGTGCAGTCTGCAGCGTCTACGCTCCACACTGACCACAGCCAGGTGGCGCGAGCGAGCAAACCTGCAGCAGCATGCTGAGCCCCAGGCCGCGGTGCTTCCTCTCCAGCTCTGACACGGCCTGCAGCAGGGACCGGAACCGCTCGACTGGGTCGGACTGGTCGTCCTCCGGGGCGTCCTCCTCCTTCTCGGCCTCCTGCAGGAAGTGCTCCTCCTCCTCGGCAAAGAAGGCCCGCAGCTTCTTGTAATCAGTCAGGGCCTTCTTTCTACGGTCCATCACATGTCCCTATAGGGCGGGCAGCAGAAAGGATATCTGTGTCCTCAAGACCCCAGTGGACACCTTGTCCCCCACCCCCACTACTGCTGCCCCATCCCTGGGAGAAGAGAATCCCGTCTGCTCTTGCAGTTAAAAATGTCACCCCAAAATATGCTGCCCTTGCATTCTGGCTATATTAATTTAAAGGTACTTAAATAGCAGGAGCAAGAGCACTCTGACCTTCATGCTGTTTCTTAAAAGCAGGAGATGATCCCGTGTGAAAGATACTCTCCTTATACCAAAAGAAACAACAGTCTTTTTTCTTTTTTTTTAAATTTATGGGCAGCTGGCCAGTACAGGGATCCAAACCCTTGACCTTGGTTTTATCAGCACCATGCTCTAGCCAAGTGAGCTCACTGGCCAGCCCCATGAACAACACTCTTCTCATCGAGGATAAGAAGTCAAGGCCAAGAGAATTCTGCACAGACCTTGTTAAAATAACTCTTATCTCTTAACCCTCCCACATGATTTAGTTGTGTTTTCATAACTTACTAGTCTCTGAGCAACTCAGTGTGTCACTGATTTGACTGAGTCTTCGTTTCTTTATGAGGGCTCCTGTGCCACATAAACTTGTGCTAAATAAATGTGCATGCTTTTCCCCTGTTCGTCTGTCACATCAATTTAATTCTTGGGCCCCGCCTGGGACCCTATTAGGGGAGAGGTGAAGTTTTGTATCCCTGCACTGTAAAATACTCAGCTGTGTGCCAAGACCCTGCTGGTCTCCCGTGGCAGAGGGAACGGTGAATCCTTCAGCATCTTTGCTGGGTCTACGGGTCTGTCTGGCACGTGACTGTTGAGTCAAAACACGCCCTCACCTTTCTAAAGACTTTCCCGACTGCACCCTCGCCTGAACCCCACAAGCTAAACACCACCCAATCTGCCTTCAACTAAAATGTTGCCGTTTCTCGGCCACCACTTAACTCAGATACAGGAGAGTGTGGCCGGATGCTGCTGACTTTACTTGGACTCACTGATGTCTTTGAGCTGGCCTTGGGCCACACTATGCAGGTGACAGAATGGTCATGAAAGGCCAACACTTTTGTGGCTGGGAGAGAATACGAATGTCAGCTGCTGGCCCACATGGGATGCCACAAACCCCTTCCTTTAAATTTAGAAGCCTTCTCTCATCTTAGCATCTCTACCAAAACCCCCCAAAGAAAGCCAAATTAAAAGTCACTATCTGCTAAAATTTGTGGGCTAAACAAGTACCTTGAGGTGACACAGGGTTACTGAAAAAACTGGAGGTCCCCAAAGCATGTGGTCCAATAGGCATCATGTACCCAATCTGTCACCTCTCTGTCCCTGTCTGAGGAAGGCCTGCACTTCAGGCCTCCATGCAGTGGGCAAGGGTTGGGCTGGATCCAGAGCACAGGGCACCACCACGGTGGTAGGACCAGTGGCCTTGGTTTTGAGGTCCAGACCCACAATCCGAGAGCTTCTGTAGTTTTAAAAAGCACTTTGTTTTTATATGCTAAACAAAACAGGGTACAGAAGCTATAAAAATCAAGAAACCAGTACAGATTTTGCTATATAAGAGGAAAAAGTCACCAGAAAGAGTTTAAACTAATGTGTAGCTTTGCTGGTGAGTAACCTAAAAGAACTATAGTGTGACATTACCTTGGGGTATAATGCTGAGGAAGGCACCTGCTGTGGACCGATGTCCCCTCAAAACTTAGTCTCCACTGCAACAGTGGAGGGTGGGAAATCCTATTACAGTAATCGAAAAGTGGGACCTTGAAGAGTTGTTTGGACCGTAGGACCATGTCGTAGTGAATGGATTAATAATGGTGGTCAGGGGTGTGGCTCTGAGGGCATTAAAAGGAGAGTGAATGAGGAGCTATCTGTCTCTCTGCTCTGCCATTTCTGCCATGTGAGTCCCTGCATTGCTGTAAAGCCACCACCAAAGAAGACCTCACCAGATGTGTTCCCTGGACTATGGACTTCCCAGCTTCCAAAACTGTAAGCAATAAGTTTCATTTTCTTATAAATTACCCAGTTCCAGGTATTTTGCTATAAGTAACAGAAACGGACTAATACAGAAAACTGGTACCAGAGAAGTACAATGTTGCTTATAACAAATACTTGAAAATGTGGAAACAGCTTTGGAACTGGGTGTTGAGTAGAAATTGGAAGAATTTTAAAGAACAGGCTAGAAAAAGCCCAGCTGCTAGTGGGAGTTTAAAAGACAAGGAAAACCAGGGAAAGTTTGGAACATCTTAAAGAGTGGTTAAATGGTGGTGAGCAGATTGCTAATAGAAATACGGACTATAAACGCCATTCTGAGAAGATCTCAGATGTAAATGAGAAGGGACTTATTAGAAACTGGGGCAAAGATCACCCTTGCTAGGAATTGGCAAGGAACTTGGCTACATTCTGTTCATGCCCAAAAGTTTTAATGTGGAACTTCAACGTGCTGACCCAGGTTATTTGGCAGAAGAAACTTCTAAGCAGCAAAGCATTAAGGAAGATGCATGGCTGCATACAACAGCCTATGCTGAGACATGGCAGTAAAGGCATGAGGTAAAGCCAGAATTTACAATTCAAAAGAAAGCAGAGAGCAAAAAATTAGAAAACTTTCACCCTGGACACAAAGGCAAGGGTGTAGCCCAGGACACTTTGCTAAGGAGAAGAGTACAGAAGAAAAGCGAAGGAGAAAAAGGCCTTGAAGGCATTTCAGAGATCTTGGAGGCCGCATCTTCCATCCTAGGCCCAGAGGCCTAGGGAGACAGAATGGTCTTGGGGAACAGGCCCAAGGTGCCCTCCATGGGCTTGCTGCCCAGGGCCACCTTGGGAAGTTGCTTCCATCACCCGCACCCGCACCCACACCCCAGCTACTTTGGCTGCTCCTGCAGTGGCTAAATTGGCCCCAGGTGTGGCTGGACCTGCACCTTTGGAAGCTCTAAGCCAGAAGCCTTGGCGGCGTCCACATGGTGTTAGGTCTGCAGGCTCACAGAATGTCAGAGCTGTGAAGGCTTGGGAGCCTCCACCCCAATTTCAAAGGATGTATGGAAAAGCCTGGGGCCCAGAAAGAGATTTGTTGCAGGGGTAGAGTCACTGCAAACAGCTTTCCCTAGAGCAATGCCAAGAGGAAATGTGGAGTTGGACATACAGCAGAGAAACCCCATCAGCACCATGCCTAGTGGAGCCGTGAGAGTGGGACTGCGATGGAGACCCCAGACTTGTGGAGCTACCAGAGTGGAACACCAGCCTGGGAGAGCAGAAGTGTGGACTGAGACCAGGAAAGCCATAGAAGCGGAGCTGCCCAAGGACTTGAGGACCCAACCCCCTCACCAGTGTACAGAGGAGATCAAACATAGACTCCAGGTACATGATTCGCCAGCTTTGAGATTTAATGCCTGCCCTGCTGGGTTTCAGACTTGTTTGGTACCTGTTACCCCTTCCTTTTGGCCTACTATTTCTCTTTCCAGATGGGAATATGTATCCTATGCTTGTCCCACCATTGTATCTTGGAAGTAGATAACTTGTTTTGATTTCACAGATGAGACCTTGAGACTTTGGACTTTCGAGTTGAAACAAGTTAAAACTTTGGGGATGAAATGAATGCATCTGTGTGTGAAAAGGACATGAGTTTTGGGGGACCAGCGGCAGAATGCTGTGGATTGATGTCCCCCAAAACTTAATCCCCACTGTGACAGTGTAAAGAGGGTGGGAAATCCTATTATGGTAATTGAAAGGTAGGGTCTTGAAGAGGTGATTAGACTGTAGAACCATGCCATAGTGAATGGATTAATAACAGGTGGTCGTGGGAGTGGTTCTGAGGACTTTAAAAGGGGAGTGCATGAGGAGCACTCTCTCTCTCTCTCTGCTGTGCCATTTTCTCTCACTTGAGACCCCTGCATTGTTGCGAAGCCACCACCAAAGAAGACCCTCACCAGATGTGTTCCCTGGACTTTGGACTTCCCAGCCTCTGAAACTATAAGCAATAAATTTTGTTTTCTTATAAATCACCCAGTTTCAGGTATTTATGTTATAAGCAACAGAAATGGACTCATACAGCACTGGAAGAAAGCAATCGTGCTATGGACTGAATGTTTGTGTCCCCACTCCAATAAACACGTTGACAATCCTAACCCCCAAGGTCACGGTATTAGGGGGCAGAAGCTTTAGAAAGCAATTAGGTCATGAGGGTGTAGCCCTCATGAATGGGACTGGTGCCCTTATAAAAGGACCCCAGAGAGCTCCCTCACTCCTTCCACCATGTGAGGACACAGCAAGAAGGTGCTTCATGAACCAGGAAGCAGACTCAACAGACACTAGATGTGCCACACCTTAATCATGGACTTCCAGCCTGCAGAACTGTGAGAAACAAATGTCTCCTGTCTAAGCCCCCCAGTCTACGGTATTCTGTTATAGCACCCCAAACAGACCAAGACAAATACTTAGCAAGGTCACCTGGCACAATGCTGGTTCTACTGGAAAATAACGGGCTGCTCTCAGATGAGAACCAAGAGTACTACAAAAAGAGTTCTGTGTATTTAAAAAAAAAAAAAAAAAAGGTGGATGCTGCAAATCACCTACCAGTACAATGTGGAGAGTAAAAGAGGATTCCCACTCACTTTGGCTAGATTCTATTTGGGTTCAGATCCCGTACCCTTCAGCCACCAAACAAACCAAAAAAGCTCACCAGATTCTACTTCGGAATACCCCCAAACACATTCTAGAAAAATACTCTGGAGTTCATCAAAGTCCACTTAGAGTACCCTCCCCTTGGCAACCAGGCCAGGAAGTTGCTCGGCTTTGGGGGCCCGGCCTGCTTGGCCAGCCCCGTTTGTCCAGAGTCCTGCATCCAGGCGTCCGCTAGTTCACACAGACTCTGACACACCCACTTGCCTTCCACACAGCAGCCGCCGACTCTGCCTGGCCGTGCAGGTCCCGGGCGTCGTTTAAGTCCTTTCTCATGATCTCCACGGACCCCTTGTTTTCCTGTACAGAGAGGTTAGTTACTGGGTGGTGAGCAGAAGGTCTGGGTCCCCCGGCTTGGCCCGGTCTGGGGAGCCATCACAACGGCTGATTCCACTAACAGTCTGACTGTCCCATAAACAGTCCTCAAGTGCATGCTCTTGGCCTTGAAGATAAAATGCAAAAAGAAAAAAAAAAAAAGGTGGGGGGGGGGTAATCAGCTACAGCTACAAGCCTTTAAAAGGTGTCTGGTCTTTGCTCCTTCTCAGAAGGAATTGGGTGCCCGAGCTAGGCGGCTGTTTAGGTGTGTTTCATAATTAATTCCGCGTTCGTGAACAGGCCCCGGTTAGTGTGAGCTCTGTCCGCACCACAGGCCTGTACAGCCTTCCCTGCCCACTGTCCTGCCTGACCCAGAAGACGGTCGCTGTGCCCAGTGGGAGGAGCTCCACCGCAGGAGAGCCCAGAAACACAGTCTGGCCCTCACCTCCCCCTGCTCATGGGTGGCACACAGGCGCCATCCCCAGAACGCAGGAAACCGCGCCTGGCACACGGCTCAGGCTCAAACGCGCCGCGCTAGCCTCTGTCATTTCCTCTAGTGGGCAGGGACCAGGCACGACTGTTGGTACTCAGGGACCTGGCTGTCTGTTCGTTCAGAATATCGCTGTCTCCACACTCACCCCACCACAGGCGCACACCAGGCCCCTGCAGCCCAGCTGTGGCCAGACTCTGATGGCAGGTACCACGCGCGATGGTTGAGAGCACAGCAGAGGATGTTCCAGAACAGGGTGGACGGGGGTAACCCTGAAGGGCAGCCAGGTGCGGGCCGTGTGGCCCAGCGGGTCGGGGAGAAGGCGGCCCAGTGGACACGCACTGAACAAGGGCTGAAGGCCTCATCCCCAGGACAGAAACTCAGGGCCTCACCAGCAGGGGGCGGGGGCTGCTGCAGTGACGTCAGGCCCAAAGGAGCACTGAGGGGAAGTGGTCAATCTTTGGGAGCGAAAGGGGACTTAGGGGGCAGGGCTGGGGCAGGGCACAGTTGGGTTAGGAAATAAGATGATGGGGAGATGGGAGAAGGGACACTGTCTGGACGTGGGGACGAGTACACAAGGCATTGCCGGGCTAGGGACGCTGGGGTGGGCAGGGGCACAGGGCACGGCCCGGAGGCGGGGACGCAGGGATGAGGGGGCGCGCAGGGCGCCGCGGGATCCCCGGAGAGGGCAGGGCACGAGACCCCCCACCCTGGGCGCACCTTGCCGCGCAGCGCCTTTCTCCAGCGCGGCTCCCACTCGGGCGGCTCCGGGCCATGCGGCAGGCGGCGCACAGCGGGCCCGCGTCGGCGCGGCACAGCAGCTGCAGCGCGGCCTCGCTGGCCGGGCCGTCGCGCGCGGGCGCCGCGGCCGCCTCCTCGAGCGCCAGCAGGCGGCGGCTGAGCGGCGGGCGGCCGGACTCCACAGCGCGCTGCCAGCAGTCGTCGGCGCACTCGGGGCACGGGAAGGGCCCGTCCTCCTCGGCCCAGAAGCGCACCACGCACGCCCGGAGAGCGGCCGGACAGCAGGCCGGAGAGCAGAACCGACAGTGAGCCGGGGGCGACGACGACGTCAGCGCCGGGGACGCGCGCGCGGGGCGGGGTCCTGGCGGCGGCGCGCGTCACTGTCATGCCCGTTGACCCGCCGACGTCGTGCCTTCAAATGTTACGAGAGCTGTCACTTCCCGTACAAATGACTCATCACCCAGAGGGAAACAAAGTGTTATTGTTATCTGGAGAGTCCGCTATTAAAGGCATTTTTGTAGCTGCTAGGACCTGGGCAGAGAGTGACCGGACAATCTCGGTTGGGGCAAGTTCTATCCTCCCGTCCCCTCCTGGCAAACCGATCGGCTGATGCACTCCACGGAGCTTTCCAAAGCTGAGCTTTACTGCTGCGTCCCTCACTTGTGTTTCTGAGTTTGGAATTTGCTGTATAATATGCGCATCTGTGCTCTGTCTTTGAACGTCACCGTGGTTTGCTGTCGCGGGTTAAGCAGGGATGCAGCTGCTTCGGGGCTTCGGAGCGTGGGGGACCTTAGGCAAAGCCGCGCAGGACGACCAAGGGCGTCTCCGGGGACATGTGCGGGGTGTGGCCAGCTACCCGCCTCCCTCCCTGCGCCCCTCGCTTCCTAAGCTCCTCCTGGTCTCCGGCGCCACCTCCCTGCCCACCCCCACACTCCCCTCCCTGCGCAGCTCCCGCCCACCCTCACCCCCGCTCCTGCACACCCTTCCCGCCCGTCCGCCCAGCTCCTCTCCCCGAGCGCCTCCCGTCGATCTCCTCCCCTGGCCCCTCCGCTCCCTGCCCACCCCACAGCTCTCCCTTCCCTGGTGGAGGCCACCCCTCCTGAAAACATACAGATTCTTTTCATAACATGTCTTTCAGTCGTGTGACATGTGCGTCGCCTGGTTTCCATATCTTCTCCAAATACTGCCTGAAGCCACTAGATTCGTTTTGAACAGGCCTGACACTTAGGAAGAGAGAATATGATATAAATCTGGGGTGGGGAGAGCACTTCCGCTGAAGAACATTTCACGAAAACCTGCAGGAGCGCCGTCGCGGGACAAATAGAGCCACCGAAGGACGCTGCTCAGGTGCGGGGAGCGAGGGGGAACGGGGCTCGGGTTCCCTCAGCGCGGGGGGCACCGACCACCCGTTGCGCGCGTGACCTCGCGCGGCTCGGGGAGCCCGGGCGTGAGCGCGTGTGGCCTCCGGGCAGTCGCCCGCCTGCGCACGGCGTGCCGGGATGGTGTGCAGCGTTTCACAGGCCGGTGCATTCATCTGGTTTCGCGCTTCTATTTTACTTCCCCAGCTACCTGTCCTTCATTTCCACCTGTCGTTGGCATTTGCAGCTTTTTTATTTACCGGAATAAAATGGAAATGGCCATAGAAGCCGCTTCTGCAAACAAGGGCGTTGGAAATCAGCCGGTCTGCCTCCTCTCCTTGGTCAGCGTCGGGCGCTTCTGGGTGGCTGGCTGCCATGAGCACCTGCCTTGATCCCGGGTCCTCCATGCGTTGGGCTGGGAAGTCCCAGAGTGCCGGCCCCTAGAAAGCAAGATCTTTAAGAGAGGGGGCTTTCCAGCGCCCCAGGTCGACGCTCGCCACAGGAGACGTCCTGGGTGGAAATGCTTCCCGGTGGTAGTGGGAAGGCCTTTGTCCTCAGGATGCCAGTTGTAAGCTGTGCGGAGGACAAGGGCTGCCTCTTTTCCTTCTTTGCAATCTGCAAACATTTATCTAGATCCCATGTTATTTGCAAAACCCACGGCATGCTCTGTCATTTCAGCTACCCCCTCCTCCTCCAATTCTAAAAGCCAAAATGTTCAAACTCACTCTTAAGATGCCTTTAATCTGTCCTTTCTGTAATTTGCAGGGTGCTGCCCCCAGACAGATCTCTCCCTCCCAGTGGGGTCTCCATGTAGCCTGTCTTAGGGAAGCTATTCCAGTATCGACAATAAACACTCTTTTGGGGAAACAAAACAAAACGTATGTGCCATTTCTTTGCCATTGCAATGTGTCATTTGAATTAAAGGTGTGTTTGTGACGATTTTAAAGGGTCCTGGCTTCTTGGCTGGGGTGGGAGGGCAATCCCTTCAGAGAGCTTTTATCCTGGTAGGAAAGAGTGTGCTATCCGGAGCTGCACAAAAATCCAGGATGTTAAAATGTGTTCGTTTCAGGCATTCAGCCATTCATTCAACATATTTACTGAATGGCTTCCAGCAGCAGGCACTGTACTCTAGAGCCATTAAAGAGGGGGAAAGGGGAGTGTTCTTTTTTTTGTTTTAATCTTCTGAACCTTTTAAAATTTCTCTTCCAAGCCATTACTCCCAAGCACAGCTGTCTGTCCATGTGGGTAAGCCAAAGGCCACTGTTTCTTTGCTTGCATCCTTTTTCTTTCTCTCTCCCTCCCCTTTCCTTCCTTCTTTTTCTTTTTCCTTCTCTCTTTCATTCCTTCCTTCTTTCCTACGAGGAAAACCTCAAGTTAACCCTCATTAAAGCACGGTAAGGAAGACTTTATTTAGGGCCATGGCGATATGTGTAAGGACCACAGTAAGGGGATTTTGCAGTGGGAGAGAGAGATTGGGCTCAACTCTGAACACAGCATGGGCAAGTGGAAATATATAACCAAGGAGTAGCGTGCGGGTCAGTGGATGGACAATTACTAAGATGAAACATTAATTAAGGGTCAGGGGGATTCTGGCTAAAGTGACCTAACATGATTCTTCTGAAGAGAGGCCAGGGAGGTGATGAGAAATGATCAGATGTCGAGGGTGGTCCGATATCAAGGGTGGGGGGTTCTTGCTAAACTTACTTCACAAGGTTCTTTGCTAAATCTGGATTTTCCAAAGAAGTGCATAGATGGGCCTAGGAGAAGGTTCAGGAGCCAAACCAAAGTTTGGTCAAAGCAAAGAATCTTTATCATAGTGCATACCCTGAAGGGCTGTTATGAGAACTAAATCGAATTAAGTATTTGTTAAGTGTTACCCAGCTCTAGTGAGCACTCTAGAAATGTTTGTTAAATCAACCACCTATTTTAAAAGAAAACCGATAAAATGCTTAATGCTGAGTATGTCCAGAGCAGCACAGGGAACCCACAGTCTCAAGATGCCCAGTGGACCTCAGACAACAGACTTTTATATAGAGGGTACTGCCGCAACTCACAGGCTTATTCCTTCTACAAGCACGGATGGGGCCTCTGCTAGGTGCCAAGCCCTGTGTTCCACTCCAGAGATCAGAAGTGAAAGCCACATCCTTGCCCTGGGGATGACAGCTTAGTCCCTATTCTGGTGGGACTAGGGGAAAAGCTCCTGCTACATATTTATGTGGTGCAGCTGTCCAGGGCATAGAGGGAGCTCAGCTGAGGCAGTCCCAGCTGCTGGTGGCTGGGTCAGTTCTGAGAAAGAAAGAAGCTAACAGAAATCAGGTACTACATGTGTGCTGGGAATCCTGCCAGCTGCTTCACACACATTAACTTGCAGCAGCCCTGTGAGGTAGACCTTGATATCCTCATTTTACAGATGAGGAAATGGAGGTGCAGAGAAGGTGAGTTACTTGCCCACGGCAGGGAAGATAAATGACCTTCAGACCAGAGCTTCCTAAACTGTAACATGCACATGAAACTTTTCAAAATGCATATTTCGACTCAATCCATTTAGGGTGGGGCCCAAGATCCTGCTTTTCTAAACAACTCTCCAGGTGATGCTGAAATATATAACAACGTATATTTCTATCTTGGGAGTTAATATGATGGAGGAGACAACTTGAGACTGGTGACTTCCAAAAGTCTGTGTTCTGGTGCGTAATTAGGGACCAACAATAGTCCCTACCTCTTAGAATTATTAGGAGACAGACAAGATCATGCATATGAGGTTCTCAGCGTCATGGCTGTCACTTCAAATGGGATTCGTCGGCATTAATAATAACAATATGAAAGACTAGCATGTCATTTGAAACCCACTCAATTCCTCTCTTCAGTTAAAAAGCTTCCCGGCTACTACCTCCAACTTAGTATATATTCAGTACTATTTTCTGCGTTTCCTAACAAACCGTTTGTATTTACCCTTGAATTCTAAAAGGAATGTATCTCATTGATGTCTAGGGAGGAAACACGTGAATGGGAAATAAATGGTTAAAGCAGTTGGAAACTGCCATTCCCACCCCTCTCTTGCTAAATAAGCATCAGCTTCTTGCTAAATAAGCATCAGCTTCCCCTCCCTAGCTGTTGGTGGCAGAAGAAAATGTCCCCACTGCTTTTGCCTCATAGCCAGAGCAGAGAGAGATGCGGGTTTGTGACGGTCTTCATTTCCTTTTCAGCCACGTCCACATACATGAAGACACAAAAATCTGCTCCTGGTTAAAACAAAGGGTTGTAACAAACATGCGCACACTGAGATCCCACGCGGGGCCGGCTTGCTTCCGGATTGGTTGAACTATCCTCCAATAGAAAAGAAGACCCGGCATCTCTTATTTACATAAATTTTTTTGGTTACGGCCGCGGGCATCAGATGCTAGAGATTTGGAGCCTTCATTTGAATATAGAGATGACAAATAACCCTGCCCCGGCTGCATTTCTGTTCGTCTCGGTGCTTTCACTGGCTCGCCTGAGCCTTCCCGCTGGCTCCGTCCCCTAAGAAGGAGTCCAAGAAGACCATCGCCAAGGCGCAGAAGGGCGGCAAGAAGCGCGAGCGTGGTCGCAATGAGAGCTACTCCGCCTACGTGTACAAGGTGCTGAAGCAGGTGCACCCCGATACCGGCATTTCGTCCAAGGCCATGGGCATCATGAACTCCTTCGTCAACGACATTTTCGAGCGCATCGCCAGCGAGGCTTCCCGCCTGGCGCACTACAACAAGCGCTCGACCATCACGTCTCGCGAGGTGCAGACGGCCGTGCGCCTGCTGCTGCCCGGGGAACTGGCCAAGCACGCCGTGTCCGAAGGCACGAAGGCCGTCACCAAGCACACCAGCTCCAAGGGAGGCGACCCCAACGCTCCGACCCCAAAGGCTCTTTTCAGAGCCACTTCCAAGCTCGGAAAGGAGAGTGTCACATGTTCTGTGACTTGCGATTCAATTGGGGTGATTGGGGAAGGTCGACTGTACAGTGGGGGTGCAAGTCGTGAGATAAAACTAGGCTCCTTGTGTATAATGGCACAGTAACTCCCCCCAAGGACTTGCAGGGTTAGGCCACAGGCAGAATTAGGAGACGATGCAACACAGGCGATTCCGCCCGTGCATCCTATCCATAAATATCGTGTCACTGTGACGTCTGCCATGTGCCTGAGGGGCGCGGGTCACCTCCAGGAAGATCTCTAGCCCATCTCCCTGCAGTGTCTCATGGGTGAGGCTGGAGGATCTTTTGGTGAAGCCCTGGGTGTTGTCGCGCTGCTGTGGCGGTGACTCTTGGGACCGGCCTTCACTGACCCTTTCCCTCTCAACTTTGCCACTTAGACACAATCAGCTTCTAGCCAAAATCAAACATTTCACCAGAGTTGTGCTAAGCACCTCTCTATGCCACGTGTTCCTGTTGGAAACAAAACGGCAGGTGCACGGACGCTGGTCTCCACCTTCACCACTCAGCTAAAATATCCCCAATTCCGAGACTCTGGCATTTCATCCCCCACGTGTATTTATGCGTGTGTGTACATATACGTACATGTATCAACGTAAGCCTAGCAAATGGTGAAAATCGGTTTTTGTAAAGCAAATGTAGTGTCTTTTTTTTAAATCCAGTAAATCATAGGCAAAATTTGATGTTCGCTGAATGATGGTAAATTAAGTAACAGCGGGGCATGCAGGCCTAGCTATCTTCCCTCTAAAAAATGTCCAGTACCTGAGGCTTCCCAAGCCAAAGAATCTCTTAGAGCAACCCACTCTCCAAGAGCCCAAATATTGCCTGGGATTTGGATTTGCGACTTGGTTCTCTCTGGCCCTTTAACCATACCACCTCCAGTGACAGCCACGCATTCACCCACAGCTAACCTCTTACACTGTTTCATACAGTAAATTCACTTTCTTGCTTATGAAGTTTCTTTTTAAAGGGACAGTTTATTCCCTCCAAAGTCTTTTTTTTGTTTTTTGGCAGCTGACCCGTGTGGGATCCAAACCCTTGACCTTGATGTTTACAAAGCTGTGCTCTAACCGACTGAACTAACCAGTCGGCTCCTCCTTTTGAATTCTTTGGTTACTCCCTAATAATTAGCAAATTCAACTTGAAATGTCTAGCTGAGGTGGGGGAGGGGCAGTCTCTTCAGTGCCTTTTAGATTCTGTGCGGGCAAAATCCCTCCAGTTTCTTCCAGAACCTTAGTTTTAAGCATCTAGCTTAATTATTTCAGATCCAGACTAAAGGAGCATGTGTATTCTCACATATTTGGCACGGACTGCCTTTATTTAAACTTGTTTAACATTAACACTTGCCTTTTTCTGTTGTGACAGTGTAATTACAGACGTGGATTCTGTATACAATTTCTCTCCATTTTCTTGATTGTAAAATGTCAATAACAGGGGTCCTGTTTTACCTTCTTTGCTTCTCCCTTAATAGATCGTAGGCGATGGAACAGAGACAAATCCCACCCATTTTAGGCCTGGGGCTGCTGATACAGCAAGTAGAGGCAGCTGTTTTTACTTAAAGTTGTGCCAGAGGAGTCAGGACTGAAAACTGTTATCAATGTTTTGGATTATCCACACCTAAATTTATTTTTATAGAATTATACTTGCAAACTATGATATATTCACTTTGTGCCTTGACATCTTTGGTACTAAACAACGCTGTTGCCAACTGCTGACACAATTGGTCACTTTTCTAAACCTATGTTTTAAATGCATGAAGGTAAAGAATTATGTGGCTCTGTGAGAGTAGTTTCATGTTGACTGCAAATGCTGGTTTAGGATATTGAATCCAAATCTATGTTGGTAGGAGGCTGAGGGCTTGATGTTCCAAGTTGGTCACTGCACACCTGTTTCATAGTGGAGAGGACTGGATTTGGTAGTTTTTGAGAGTGTTGACAAGTCCCAATTGCTTTTTTAAATTATTTTTTTTGGCGGCTGGCAGAAGGGGATCCAAACACCTTGACCTTCGTGTCCTAGCCTTGCCCTTCATGTTGTAACATGGTGCTCTAACCAACTGAGCTAACCGGCCAGGCTTACTTACTTTGGATGACGGATCTCTGTTTAATTTTGGATTATAACTAGGAAGGCAGAGAATTCAGAAGAATGGCCATGACAAAATTTCCATTCCTATAAATTTTCTAAATGTTTTTTTCAGAATATATTTTATATTAAGGAAAGAAAATGAAGGAATAGAAATAATTCTGTACACTGCTCGCACTGCAACCACACCGATTCTGTACAAGCCTATGGGTGTGTGAACCACGGAGGCAAGTGGAAAAAAAGATGGGAGGGATGGAAAGAGGGAGGAAGGAAGGTGCCACTATCCATCTATCTCATTAAAAAGGGTCAGTTTTACTAAAATTTTATTTTTTGTTTGATAATTAGGTTTCGATCATTATAAAGTGTGTACTGTCCAGTTGCTTTTTTAAAACATTGAGAGACTGTTACTTAGATGTTTAAATTTCATATTTATTTTTTGTAGAGAAGGGTGATAGATAAAACACTGTTAAACATACAAAATATATATTACATAAGATGAAATTCTGGGGCAGCAAAGGAATGAAAATATGAGATCAAGGAGATGAAAAGAATCATGTAAATATCTATTAAAGAATGATCATAAATTTTATCATTTGATTACACCAGCAAATTGACTTTCCAATAAGTACCTTTAAAAGACTGATGATGTGACAATTGTCTTTTAAAACCTCCTACTTGGGATATGTATCTTTGCAGTTATTTGAACTTATTGATAAAAATATTTTACATGTCAATCTTAAAACGTGTGAAGGTTTCAAAAACTCTCACAGTGGACCCACGCAGGGAGAAGAAAGAAAGAAAAAAAAAAGGCTCGGGAGGACTGATATAGTCACTGTGGTGGTGACGTTTCCTCCCCGAGCCCCGCCCGCCCCGGCCTGGGCCTGCAACCGGCTCCCTTTGCACAGATGATTGGAGGGGAGGGGGAAAAACTATCTCTTATTGAAATTGATTGAATTTTTTAATTGTTGCCGTAGGCGACACAAACTCTCCATACTCGTAATTCTCATAACGGTTCAAAGAAGTAATCCATTAGGAATCCCCTTTTTGTAAATAAGAGCCAAGCCGATCAAAAGGTAAATGATGTCCTTTCCATAACTCTTCGCTGCCCTGAACCAGAATGGCACTCTCCAAATAAATGCCATAAATTTGGGTAAGAAAAGGGTTATTGTGTCACTAACGATTCACAGAAAAAGAAAAAAAAAAAAGAGAGAGACTGAAAAGATAAGTAACATTTGTTCAGGAAAGGGAAATTCTTTTCCTCTTAAATTGACACTCCCCCACCCACCCCCGCAGAAAGAATAAAGCTACCTGCAGCTGGGTCGCTTTCGACTTCGTCCCCCGTGCAGAGTGCTGCGTTGTCACCGCGCTTGCCCTTCCGGTTGCAAATGTTTCGCCTTTGCGGGATCCTGCCAAGCAAACAGCCCCCCAGTACCATCATCGCTTAAAGATGTCTTTTTGGTTCAGGTAGGCATGGAAAGGCCATAAGGAAATACTGAGCCAGACGCCACCGCCAGGGCAGCGCGACAACACCCGGGACCCCCACTAAACTCGTGGTTTAGTGCACGGGGCCTCACTCACGACAGGGAGTGGGACATGGGAGGGTAGGGTGCTACTGAGGGAGGTGACCGCGCCCCTCACCTGCAAGACGCACGCCGCACACAACCGTACCCGGCCCTGGACTGCGTCTACGTGAGCGGGACCCTGGAATGCGCCCTTTAGCTACAGAAGGGCTTCTGGAGCCAAAATCTCCCCGTGTATCTCTTCGTACATTAACGACCCTGGGCGGAGGCAAGAGTTAACACAGTGGCCCTTGCTCGGCTCCCGCCGCTACCACTTCCACCGCAGGTTTCTGCTAAGGAATAGTTGTTTTTTTCCGTTCTGCTCACACACGCGCACACACCCACTCACCCGCGCGCCACGCAGGCCGGACTGCACCCAGCAACTAGAAAATCGCTAGGGTGCATGCAGACACACGCGGTTACGCAACCCCTAGCCGTGTTGGAAACCCTTTCTCGATCGTGTGGGTGGCTCTGAAAAGAGCCTTTGGGGTCGGAGCGTTGGGGTCGCCTCACTTGCAGCTGGTGTACTTGGTGACGGCCTTCGTGCCTTCGGACACGGCGTGCTTGGCCAGCTCCCCGGGCAGCAACAGGCGCACGGCCGTCTGCACCTCGCAAGACGTGATGGTCGAGCGCTTGTTGTAGTGCGCCAGGCGGGAGGCCTCGCTGGCGATGCGCTCGAAAACGTCGTTGACGAAGGAGTTCATGATGCCCATGGCCTTGGACGAAATGCCGATATCGGGGTGCACCTGCTTCAACACCTTGTACACGTAAATGGAGTAGCTCTCTTTGTGGCTGCGTTTACGTTTCTTCCCGTCCTTTTTCTGAACCTTCCTGACGGTCTTTTTAGAGCCCTTCTTGGGAGCAGGAGCTGATTTGGACGGATGAGGCATGACGGCAGACGTCTCCGAACAAAACCAGATTGCACGCCGAGCAACCCTATTTGTACGTCTTGTATTCAAATGATGGATCAGGAATTGCTCACTTCTGATTGGATTAAATGTTGCGTGCGTCATCTCTAGGAAAGGCATATGCAAATTAGGAGACACGGGCTTCCTTTTCTGATTGGCTAGCGCTGCTGTCCAATCGGGAGCTGCCATCTAGCCTACCTCCGGACCATATATAAGGGCTCGCTGGGCCCCGCTGCTGTGTGAGTTGCTACCCCGGTGCTTGGTGTTTTGTTTCTCTGTGTTTGAGTCCAAGATGTCTGGCCGGGGGAAGCAGGGCGGCAAGGCGCGCGCCAAAGCGAAGTCGCGCTTTTCTCCGGCGGGATTGCAGTTCCCTGTGGGCCGCGTGCACCGGCTGCTCCGAAAAGGCAACTATTCGGAGCGCGTGGGCGCCGGCGCGCCAGTCTATCTCGCTGACGTGCTCGAGTATCTGACGGCCAAGATCGTGGAGCTGGCGGGCAACGCTGCGCGCGACAAGAAGACCGCGAATCATCCCGCGCCACCTGCAGTTGGCCGTCCGCAATGACGAGGAGCTCAACAAGCTGCTAGGCCGCGTGACTATCGCACAGGGCGGTGTCCTGCCCAACATCCAGGCCGTGCTGCTCCCCAAGAAGACGGAGAGCCACCACAAGGCCAAAGGCAAGTGAGGCCGGGGGCCCGCACAGGACACCAGAGGCTCTTTTCAGAGCCACCCACTCTTTCTACAAAAGAGCCGCACTGAAGGCGCTGCTATTTATTGCTTAAGAGCCAGTCCCCAAGCGCATATTGATGTGCACAGCAGCGGTAGGAGAGAGTGCGCACGGGTACCGGGCGTCTAGGCAGAGCGGGACACGCACGCTCGCGAGGTGGGCAGCGGGTTCTGTGTGCGGCAGGCTGTACTCGCCCGATCGGCGGCCGCCCCTTTTGACTCCTACCCCATAGCGTCTGGTGGGGGCTTAATCTTGCCGTTCTTGAAGGCATCTTCATGGTTGCTAGTGGCAAGTCACCTTGGATTACAGGAAGCTCTCCATCTGGACATCACCGAATATGTCTTACTCCAGAGACAATTGGATCAACTCATATGCTGTCAAAAATATTTCTCATCTTTTAAGAATTTGTCGTTTGGCTTTCTGATAGGTAAAACTTGGTATTTCTATTAAAAATGAGTGCGTGAGTGAGTTTGTCGAATTTTAACATGTCCACAGGAGTTAAGATTTAATTGATTTGGGAATTCTAAAGGTGTCGGAAAGGGTTTGTTGGCTGCAGATGTGTTCAATACTTGAACCAAATTATTAGGTTTTAAAAGGAAGTGTAAACGTTTCAAGGAGACTCAATTGTGAATGGGATAATTTTGTAATTTTATTTTACTTTTTTTTTGGCAGCTGGCCCGTAGGGGACCTGAAACTGTGACCCTGGTGTTACCAGCACCATGCTTTTTCAAGTGAGCTAACCGGCCAGCTCTGGATATTTAAAGGAAGTTAATATGTTTAATTTGGGTTGGTCACTCATCAAAGATCCCATTAAATTAATTGCTAAAATCAGAACAAAATAATATGTATGGTGAGTTTGATAAGGAAAACTAGGTTCGCAAGTTCAGGAACTTTAAAATGATTATTTTTAGAGTCAGGTTAAGAAATATACGAATATATGTGGATTTTTGAGAAGACGACTGTTCCTGAACTCCACATTCCGTTATGAAGGAGGGGTTAGAGTTCCAGAGACACTCCAGGCAAAGTCAACCTAGAAATGGCCATGTTCATAGCACCTACTCATGGGGAGAAGGGATTAAATGAGTTAATCCATGATTATCCCTTTTTTAAAATGCCTGCCATAAAGTCAGAGGTCAGTGTTACCCTTTTCCTGTTATTATAATCTCTACTGTTTTCATTAGTTTTCTTTATTACGACAGAACAGTAAGACGATTTTAGAATATTATATAATATGTATTTATCTCACTAAAATTGGGTCTACCCAAACCAGGCCTCCCCAGACACCATCTGGAACTAGTCACAAATCTGCTTGTCTTTAGAAAATATCCAAGTGCACCTATTTGCCTCTAAAATTGATAAGCAACTGCTCCTCTAACAGTGAGGATCAAAACAAAAGGATATTCATGGAAAGTGTATGTAGGTAGTGCAACAAACAAACAGGCACCGTTTCAGTAAAACAAAACCACAAGGACTGGCCAAGAGAGTGTTAACAGCTTTCCAGATCCATCCATTGTGTTTCTCGGGAGAGCCTTCAATTCTAGCTGAAATTTGTCCTTATGTGTTTATAGCTATGTAAGACTTTGTATCTCTTTCAAGCCCTTCAAGTGGTTATTAGGAAGAAAGTTTTTTCAGGGGCTGAGGGCTTAGGTGTTTGAGATACCTGTGGATTTCCGGATTTTAAAGAAATTATTCAAATGGGGTGTAAAGAGGGAGGCAGTATGGTGAGAGGTCCACTCAGAGTAGCACTTTGTCACCCCTAAGACTGAGCTGTCCAATACTCAGGAACAAGCTACGGGTTATTTGCTTTTCAATTAATTAAAATTTAATGCAAAGTTGTAGTTTCTAAGTTATCCTAGCCACACAAGGCCAGTGGATACCATATTAGACAGCATAGAGAGAGAACGTTTCCATGCATCGCAGAAAGTTCAACTGGACAGCTCTGGTTTTGAAGTCTGATCATCTATCAGGTTATCAGGCTCAGAAACGTAAAATACCATGAGTTGCCTCTGTCTGTAAGAGCTTATCAGACTGATGCAAGAAGAAGAAAGCACTGTATGGCCCCACAATTCTACTCCTAGGTATGTACCCAAGAGAAATGAAAATATAAATTCACGTAAAAACTTGTCCACAAATGCTTGTAGCAGCCTTATTCGTAATATCCCAAAGGTGGACACAACTCAAATGCTCATCAACTGATGGATGGACAAATTGTGGTCTGTCCATACGATAGAACATTATTTAGTTGTTAAAAAGAAATGAAGCACTGGCTCATGCTATGACATGATGAACTTTGAAAATATTATGTTTATAATCTTGTGTCTGGAAATAAGTCAGACACAAAAGGCTACATATTGTATGGTTTCCTTTATATAAAATGTTCAGAATAGGCAAATCCAGAGACAGAAAGAAGATTTGTGGTTTCCAGGGGCTGGAGCAGGGACAAAAAATGGGTAGTGACTGCTTCTAAATGGGTACAGGGTTTCCTTGTAGGGTGATGAGAATGTTTTGAAACTAGAGGTGGTGATTGCACAACATTGTAGATGTACGAACTGCCCCTGAACTGTTCACTTTTAAATGGTTCTTTTTAAAGTTCAAGGGAAGGGCTGGCTAATTAGAGCAGGTGTTATAACATCAAGGTCAAGGGTTTGGATCCCCTTACTGGCCAGCCGACTAAAAATGAAATAAAGTGGTTTATTTTATGTCACATAATTTTACCTCAATTAAAAAAAAGAATCTGAACTTAGTAAATGAACGTGTTCCAAGTAATAAGAATCAGGAGAAGAAAAGGCAGAGATCAAGGAAGCCTATGTTCTGAGAGGGGTCAGAGACAGGGTAGACCAGATCCCTGGGGGAAAGAGGAGCAATCTAGTAATTTCCAGGACACCACTGTCCTACCTTGGACATAATAAGTCGGAGCTGGCGCTGTCCTTGGTATGGAAGCAGCGATCACTAGGAGACCACATGGGAAGAGGGACGTCGAGCCACTCTAGGTGGCTGCAGTGTCTCGCTCCGGACATGGCTGTGGGCAGCTGACCTCTGCAAGGCTCTACCCACCATCTGTGTCATGAGGGAGCACAGTGGCTTTTCCCTGGCCAGCTGTGTCACTGGCACATGGGTGCCTTCACCAGGAGTATCTCGGTCACTCTCCACAGGTCCTTGAGGTTGAGCATTTTATCAAGGAAGATGATAAAAGGGGGATCAGGTCTCAGAGGACGAACGCAGCTTGAGCTGGCCTGGGAAACATCCCCCAAAATAGTCTTCGTGATTTTGCTGAATTCTCAGTTTGGGTTTGCTGTGTCCACATCCCTCTCCTCCCCCATCCTGGGCCTGGGTCTGTCTCCAGGGCCCCTGCCTTGTACCTTTAGTTTCTCTCTCTAGGTCAGTTCTCACAGGTTACAATGCACCAACATGGTTAAGAATCACTCTGTTTTTTCAAAAATTGACCACCCTGCTCCCCGCAATTTGTTCCCCTTAGACTCTGGGTTAAAGTGTCAGGTTAGCAGAGGAATGATATGGCTCCTTCAGGAGAACACATCTGGGTGCCCTGTGCCGACTCCTGTTGGATTCGCATGTGCTGAGCTTGTTGGCCCCACGTGTGCTTCTAACTCCTGTCCCACAGCGTCCCAGCACTGGTCCTCAGAGTCAGCATGCCCCGAGGAGCTTCTGGTTTCCTGCACGTCGCTCACCAAGCCTCAGGCCTCAGTGGCCAAGTGGGATGCTGGCTGGCTCAGCAAATGCCCGAAAGCCGCATCCATTCAGGCCTCCACCACATCCTTTCCCTCCAGGTCAGCTCCATCCCACCACCTGGCTCCTGCTGCTTCTGTGCAAGTGGCTGGGGACACCAGGTCTGCAGTGCTGCACAGCTTCATGACATTGCAGCTGGCAGCCAACCCTCCTGGACTGCCTCCAGGCCGTCCCCAGCGCCTGGTGGACTCTCGCCTCAGCTCACCCTTGGGCCTCTACTTGTCACCTGCTGGCTAGTCCCTTCCAGTTCTCTCCTGGGAAATAACACATCAGCCCAAATGTCATGCCGTGTGCCCATGGGGCAGCAGCTGGTTGCTAGACAGCAGGCGGTTGGTGAACAAGCTAAAGCAGGCTCATGGAGTTTGCCGCCCACTGGTGGCCAGCTAGGGGCTCAGTGGTGAGCCCATGGACCCTTGAGGCCCCACCTGGAAGTGAGACACTGTCCCCACCGCTGAGCTCAGTGCATGGAGGGACAGCCTCCACTTCCTGATGAGAGGAGCCGCAAGGCCATGCTTGCTGGGTGGGAGGAATCCCTACCATGGCTGTCACCCAGCACAGGATCTGGTGGCTCCCCCCTGAGCTTTCCTCTTCTCTCTTGATCCCAACCACACCATGGCTTCAGTGAGTCCCAAACACTGTCGACAGCAGACGTCTTCCCAGCTCCCCATGCTCACATGCACCTGCTTGATATTTCTACCAGCTAGGGTGGCCTGACTTCACTCTGCATCAGAATCACGTGAGGGTTTTCATTCTTCACCCGCACCCCCACATCCATACCTCCCCCAGTCTTCTCCAGCCAGCAAATGGTTCTGCCGTCCTCCAGTTACTCAATTAAGCAACACAGACCAATAAAAGCTGCCTGTCTTACTCCATTTGGGCTGTTACCACAAACTATCATAGACTGGGTGATTTATAAACAGAATTTATTGTGCACAATTCTGGAGGCAGAAAGTTCAAGATCAAGGCATAGCAGATTTGGTGTGAGGGAGCTCTCTGGAGTCCCTTTGATAAGGGCACCAATTCCACTCATGAGGCTCCACCCTCATGACTTAACTCCCAAAGGCCCCACCTCTTAATACCATTTCAGCATATGAACTAAAGCAGGAACATAAACATTCAGATCACAGCCATGCCATCTATTCACTTTTTTCCTTCCTTACCAACATGGAGACCATCCCAAATGTTAACTTTGAAACATCGGGGATGCGTGTACTTCTCTCCATCTCAGCTGCTACCACCCTAGTCTTGGATACCACCCATAGTGGGCTGAAGGACGGCCTCAAAAAAATATGTCCATGTTTTAATCCCTGGAACTTGTGAATGTGACGTTATTTGGAAAAAGGGTCTTTGTAAATGTAATTCAGTTAAGGTGCTTGAGATGAGGAAACTGTCCTGGATTACCAAGGTGGGCCCTAAATCCAATGACAAGTGTCTTTATAATAGACACAAGCAGAGGAGAGATGGCCCGTGATCACAGACACTGAGATTGGAGTGATGCAGCCACAAGCCCAGGAATGTCTGGGGCCACTAGGACCCAGAAGAGGCAAGGAAAGATCCTCCCCTAGAACCTTCAGAGAGAGCACAGCCCCCATTGATTTTAGACTTCTGACCTCCAGAACTGTGAGAGAATAAATTACTTTTGTTTTAGGCCACCCAGTTGGTGGTAATTTGTTCCAGCAGCCACAGGAAACTAATACACTCCCATTTTCTTACCTTGACTACTTCAGTAGACTCCCTGCTAATCTTCTAAAATTTAATCGTTCCCCTACTTTCCACTACCCACACTTACAACATAAATGATATTTGTAAATACTTAATTCCCCTGCTTGATGATAAAATCTACCTAAAACCAATCAATGGAATTCACTCTATCAATAGGCTAAAGAGAAAAATCATATAATTAACTTATGCATTTGACAAAAAGCATCTGATAAAATTCAACAGCCCTTCATGATTAAAAAAATTTTTTTAAATTAAAAATAATAACAGGCTGGCTAGTTAGCTCAGTTGGTTAGAATGTGGTAAAAATAACATCAGGGTCTCGGGTTCAATCCCCATACCAGCCAGCAAAAAACAAAAATAAAAATCCAAATAACAAAAAAACCTCTCAGAAAGTTAGAATAGAGAACTCCCTCAACTTGATAAAGAGCATCTACAAGAAATCTACAACTAACAACATAATTAATGGTGAAAGACTGCTTTTCCTCTATTGGGACTGAGGAAAGAATGCCTGTCTCACCACTCACTCAACATAGTTTTAAAAGCTCCAGCCAGTGAGCAATAAGGAACAGAAAAGAAAAAGAAGTAAAAAAAAAGCATACAGATTGGAATGGAAAAAATAAAACCTTCTATTTTCAGATGACATGATTGTGTACATTGAAAATCCCAAAGAATCTACAAAACAACTCCTAGAACTAATAAGTGAAGTCAGCAAGGTTGTAGAATACAAGATCAACCCAAAGTCATTTGCATTCCTGCACGTAATCAATGAACATGAGAAAACTCAAATGAAAAACACAATACTACTTAAAATCATTCCAAAGAAAGTGAAACACTTAGCATAGATCTAACAAAACATGTACAGGACATGTATGCTGAAAATTACAAAACATTGATGAAAGAAGCCAAAGAAGATCTAATTAAATGGAGAAATATACTAGGTTTACGGATTAGACAACAACACATAGCAGATACCAATTCTACACAAACTGATCTATAGATTTAACATAATTCCTATTGAGGTAGGAGGTGCTCAGATTCCTTGGGTTTGGGTTACAAGACACACCTCTGGGTTTCAATCCACTTCCCAAGGTCTCAGGCTCCTCTTCTAGGCCCTCCCCTGGAGGAGAGTTACTGTTGCTTGTTGGACCCATTTCCATCACCAACAAGGGGAGATTGAGACCACAAGGGGTGGACTTATGCAAATCAAGTAGCTGAGCAGGCTGGGTAAGAGGAATTTATACAGGCTTATACAACCCCAGTGACCGAGCATGCTCAGTGTAAGGAAGTTTATCCTTTGAATGACCTTCCACTAGAGGTGCTAAAGAGCACAGACTATTCTTGAATATGTTCAGTGCATGTGATAGAATTTGACCAATGAACATGCTCTGAAAGAAGACCACTCTGCCTGTGCTGGACTAGGTTACATAACTGGGAAACACCCCCTTAGTTGAATATTCATTAGATAGCTTGAATATGAATTAGATAGTGAAACCATAAAAGTGGGATTCCAGCAGGAGGCAAGGCTGCTGCTCACTCTCTCTGGGGCCAGCCCACATTCTGCCTGTCGAGTGTGTATTTCTTTCTTTTTATATCACTCATGCCTTTAGCAGGCTGTTGTTCATTCTAGAGCCAGCCTGCGCTTTGTGCATGTGTATTTCTTACTTTTGTATTAAACTTAGTGTGGGCCCTGCTCAGTCTCGGGAGGTAGGCCACACTTTCTCTGTGAAATCTGCATGTCTTATGTATTATATTAAACCTGTTCTCACTTTCTACCATGTCTATACTCTTGAATTCTTTCCTTTGGCAGAGTCAAGAACCTGGTAAGAGGATGGGGTAGATTAAGGCCAGCTATTGGGCCTCCCCAGACCCTTTCTCCAGCATCACTATCACAAACCCAGCAAGGTCTTTTTGTAGGTATAAACAAACTTCTTCTGAAATTTCTATGGAAAGACGCAGGCCCTACAATAGCTAAAACAATCGTTATTAAGAAGAATAAGGTGGGAAGAATCACTCTACCTGATGTTATGGCTACAAAAATCAAGACAGTATGGTATCAACAGAGGGACAGACACATAGATCAATGGAGCAGAATGAATAACCCAGAAAGAGTTCCACTCAATGTACACAACTGATCCTTTTTTATAAAGATACAAAATAATTCAGTGGAGGATGCACAGCCTTTTCAATAAATGGTGCTGGAGTATGTGGACATTCACAAAGGGGAAAAAATGAACCTCAACCTAAACCTCACGCCTGATCAAAAATTAACTCACAATGGACCTCAGACTTAAATGGAAAATGTAAAACTACAAAACCTGTAGGAAAAAATACAGAAAAAATCAGAGTCTAGAGCTAGGCAAAGAGTTCTTAGACTTGACACCAAAAGGATGATCCATGAAAGGAAACACTGATAATTTGGACCTCATCAACATTAAAAACTTTCATTCTGAAAAGCCTAGGTGAAGAGAATGAAAAGACTTGCTGCAGACTGGAAGAAGATATTTGCAAACCAAATATCTGATGAAAGTCAAGAAACTAGAACATGTAAGGAAACTCAGCACCCCACAGTAAAAAAAAACCCTTGGTTTTAGAACAGGCTGAGCCTTCTCACTTCCTCACGCCATGAAGGCCCCACATCAGTAGGATGGATGAGTCTCCTAAGATGAGGTAAGCACAGAAAAGTAGTGGCTGGCCTGTTGGCTCAAGCACAGTGTTACAGCTCCAGGGTCCAAAGGGTCAAGGGTTCAAATCCCCATACCAGCCAGCCACCAAAAACGAGTTGTGAGTAGGTCCTGGGCCCTAAAGGGAAGAGAGCCTGGGAGTATTCAGCCAGGCAGTGAATAAACAGAAGGCATCTGGGCACTAATTCTGATGATTGTTAGAGTACACAGGAGACACTTAACATGCAGGGTTACTAAATATGTGAGAGAGAGGCACTTAATATTTATGATCACAAAATATGCCAAAGCACTAATTATTCACGATAACTAAATAAACAAGATGAGCTAGGCATACATGAGTACTAAATAAACCAGAGGAACTAAATATTCAGGGTCACAAAGTATACGAGAGGCACTAAATATTTATGATCACTAAGTATACGAGAGGCACTAAATATCAGCATAACACTAAGTATACCAGAGGCACTGAATATTCCCGGTATACTCAACAGGCATGACACATCTGAGGCACTCAATACCCATATTTATCAACATCCACTAAATTCCACTACCTGCTGGGGACACCCATGCAGGCCCACCTGTCCTCGTGTGGCCGCACCTGCCTCCAGGCTGCGTCTGCTCACACCTGAGCCCTGGCCCTCCTAACCACACTATCCGTGGAAAAGGCTGATGGCAGAGCGTCAGCACCTATGACCACCGGCGCCCAAGGTCAGGTGGGCGGCTTTTCCTCCCCACCGATGCCTTCCCTAAATGAGTCAACTTACCTCATCCCTTTCCCCTTGCTTTTCGACGTGTGTTTCTGATTGATTTAATAAACTCTATGATTTGAACTTTTTAACATGGTCTATGAGCCTTTCTGCTGCAGGACCTGTAGCCTCAAAGTGAGTTCCCATGGGTCCCCAGCACCAGCAGGGGGGGATACCCCAAGGCAAGTGAGCCTGGGCATGTTACCTTCCGTCGAATTGTGGATATGTGGGTGACTCCTGTCTCCCCAACAGCGAGGTCACTTCTCCGAGGGCAGGAGCAACCTTGCCTGGCTTGAGTCCCGAGGACACCTGCGCTCTTGGAACTGCATGTCCGCGACAGCGCCCATCCAGAGTATCGACACCTCGCATCTGAGGAGGATGAATGCTGTGGGGCGCTTGTGGATGACAGACTCGCCCCCCACATATTTTTAAAACTGTCACGTTTCTGGCCTGAGGAGATTTACTTATACAGTTTCAAAGCCCTTGACGGCGAACCACCTCAGGTCACTTCGCAGAAACCTTCCAGGGGCTGAGCATGGCTCTGCAAGGAAAAGCCCCAGTCTTTTCTTTTTATTGTTAAGACTGCTTTTTTGATGTATTTTTACTTTTTCCCACCTTTACTCAGGTATAATTGACAATTAAAATTTGTATATATTTAAGGTGTACAATGTGATGTTTTCATATAATTATGAAATGATACCCCAATCAAGTTAATACACCCATCAATGCACATAGCTACGTGAGTGGTGAGAACACTTAACACCTACCCGCTCAGCAAATTTTAAGTACACAATATATTATTGATGACTATAGTCACCATGCTGTACATCTGCAGAACTGGTCCGTCGTTAACTGAGAGTCTGTGCCCTTTGACCAACATCGCCCCACTCCCACCCCCCACCCGCAGCCCCTGGCAACCACCCGTCTACTCACTGAATTTGACTTTTTTTAGATCTCGCATATAAATGAGATCATGTCCTCGCCAGCTGCAAAATAAATAAATAAATAAATAAATAAATAAATAAAATAAGATCATGCAGTATTTGTCTTTCTTTGTCTGGCTCATTTTACTTAGTATAATGTCCTTTAGATTCATTTATATTGCCCGAAATGGCAGGATTTCTTTTTTTTTAATGGCTGAATAATATTCATTTTTATGTTACAATGTATAATAATAATAATAATAATAATAATAATAATAATAATAATAATAATAATAATAATAATAAAAAACCACATTTCCTTTATCTGTTCATCCATCGACAGACACTTAGGTTGATTCCATATATTGCTATTGTGAATAAGGCTGCAATGAACATGGAAGCACAGATATCTCTTCCAGATAGTGATTTTATCTCCTTTGGGTATATACCCAGAGACGGGATTGCTGGATCAACAAAGTTAAAAGCAACCTATGGGATGGGAGGAATATTTGCAAACTATACATCTGATAAGGAGTTAATATCCAAAAAATATAGGGAACTCTTATAACTCAATAGCAAAATAAATAAATTAATAAAATAACCCAATTAAAAAATGGGCAGTTATAACACCAAGGTCAAGTGCTCGGATTCCCATACCAGCCAGCTGCCAAAAACAAACAAAAAAAAAAAAAAAAACGGAGGCCGGGGGGTGGGGTGGGCAGAGGACCTGAACAGACGTTTCTCCAAAGACAGCAGGTATATGACAAAACGTTCAACATCACCAATCATCAAGGAAATGCAAATCAGAACCATAGTGAAATATCTCCGCTCTCCTTAGGGTGACTGTGGTCAAAAGACAAGAGATAAGTGCTGGCGAGGGTGTGGAGAAGAGGCAACCCTTGCACACTGTTCGTGGGAAGGTGAATTAGTACAGCCATTGAGGAAAAGGGTGCACATTCCTCAGAGAGCGAAGCAAGCCCCAGTCTTTCTGCTGGGCTGTGAGTTCCTCCCTTCCCGTTTCCTCGGACCAGGTCTCCTCCCACCGCCAGCTCCTTCTGTCCTGTGCGGGCGCCCACCGCGAGGGCCTTGCGGCTCTTCCTGCCAGTTTCCGCTCTGATCTCCACCGTGGGGCGCCACCACGGGCTTATAGGGCCCTGTTTCTGCTTAGCGTGCAAACCTCTGCGACGCGGCGCCCCCAGCTCACGTGCACGGTCACCGCCCGCCCCACTGGAATGTAGGCTCCAGGAGGCGCGTTCTTGTCTGACGTGCGTGCGAAGAGCTCTGCCTGGCAGTTAAGATGCTCAACGGAGATTCGATGATTTTTTTTTTTTTTTTTTTTTTTTTTTAAGCAAAGGACTCTTCTCCCTCTAGACAGTGGAGGGAGAGAAGGAATTAAATTGAGCTCCAGTGGCAAAACAGCCAAAGAGAGGAGGGTGGCCCTGTCCCACCGCCGCACCGGATCCTTTCCCACCAGAGTCAGACGAGCACACTCCGGTTTGGGCTGAGAGAAAGTTTCCAAGAAAAGAAAATTAGGAACCCAAGTATGAGGGTGCGACCCCCACCCCATCCCCCACTGGCTCTGAGATGCAACAAATCCACTGCAAAGGGACTTTGAAGGCGCGGCCTCCTCAGGGTCCCCAGAGGCTATCGGGGAGAAAGCGCACGCTGTTCGGCTGAAAGGTAAAAAGAGATTGAAGTTTCGTGTCACTCGGAGCCCGTGACGCCATTTCCGGCCCACTGCCTGGGGCCGCAGCCTCCGCACCGGCCTCGCGCATCCTGCCGAGCCGTCGTGGTCGGGCTCGGTCTTGGGGACCTGCGCGATGGGGCGCCCCAGCGCACGGGCGGCGGTGTGCCAGGGTGCCCGGCCGCAGGGGTGCGGGGATCCAAGGCTGCAGGAGCGCAGGAGCGCAGCGCACGGGCGGCGGTGTGCCAGGGTGCCCGGCCGCAGGGGCGCGGGGATCCAAGGCTGCAGGAGCGCAGGAGCGCAGCGCACGGGCTTTGGCGCGCGCCACCCGGAGGGTCGGGAGACCGGTGGTGCTGCCGGCTCCGGATTCCAGCGCTAGGCAGTCCGGACTCATTGCGAGAAACGCCGAAGGACGTTTCCCTGCGGGTGGATTCAAAGGCTCGGCCACGTTGGTTGCGGGCTCCTGGTGCCGACCGCCGCTCCTGCTGCGGCTCCGCATCTCGGGCGCTCTCCTGGCTTCACACGCTTCACGTCACCGATTTCTCGCGGGATTGCGGGTTCCCCAGATGTAAGGGCTGCGGTTCGCTCCTCCTGAAAGTCGACTTTTTTCTCTAACCGGGTGGTCCCAAAAGCCCGCGCTAGGGGGTGGCGCGTTACAGGCCGCCTTTGTTCCCGGGCGCACACGGATGGAAAGAGCCCAGGTCCGCCAGCCTCAGCGCGCACCCGGCCCAGCCTGGCTTTCCCCACGCGCCTTCCCACGGTCACTTGCCCTGGCGCTGTTGGGCTTTCAGGGTTTTGTTCACTCTCTCCTGCTTAGACAGACAGACACACGTCCATCTCTAAACTTTATAAATAGGCATATGCTTTAAAAAACCCAAAACACCCCTATGCATCAACGCGTTCCTTTTTACCAAATCAATAAAAATTCAACACAATCTTATTTCCGTCCTTTTCTTGTCTTATGATCGGAATTCCGTACGTTAACTCTTCTTTTATAGACTAAGCATGTTCTGATTAACCGTTTTTATTCGTGGCGTTTGATCCTCAAATGATCACGCTGTGGCCCTTGGGAGATGTTTTAAAATGTCTCTTTTGTCCTTTTAGGACAGCCCCTAAAATTGTTGAAAGCCTCTTTGCTTTCTGATAGCAAAAAAACTATTTCAGATCTATCATGGGATTTCGGTTTTTGTTCGTGTTTTGACTCAAGACGTGGATTAAACTACGTTTCATGGAGTTTGTGTTGCTCTTAAGGAAAATTAGTATTATAGACTAAATTGAAGAGCTGAGTGTCCATAGAGGGTGAGGGTAGGGGGAGAAAGTGCAACTTCTGTTTTGCCTGTGATTTTTTATAAGTGAATGAACAGCTGTTCCTGATTCTCGTGTTTACTGTGCTCCCTTTTAATGGTCATGTACGTGTCTATCCTGTGGACATATATCGATCTTTGAAGTCATTGTGATAATTAGTACGGCCATTATGGGAAACTGCAGAGAGGTTTCTCAAAAACTAAAAATAGAACTACCACATGATCCAGCAATCCCACTATTGGGTATATGCCCAAAGGAAATGAAATCTGTATGTTGAAGAGATATCTGCACGCCCATGTTTATTGCAGCACTGTTCACAATAGCCAAGATATGGAACCAACCTAAGCGTCCACTGAACAGGTAAAGAAAATATGGTGTATTTGCAGAATGGAATACTACTCAGCCACAAAAAAGAATGAAATCTTGTCATTTGTGACAACACAGATGGGCCTGAAGGACACTATGTTAAGTGAAATAATTCAGTCACAGAAGGACAAATATGGCATGATCTCCCTTATATACAGAATCTAAACAACTTGAACTCATAAAAGCAGAGAGTAGAGTGGTGATTACCAGGGGTTGGGGGTTGGGGGAAGGAGATGCTGGTCAAAGGATACAGAGTTTCAGTTATGCAGGATGAATGAGTTCTAGACATCTACTGTACAACATAACCATAGTTAATAACAATGTGTGGTCATGTATTGAAAATTGCTAAGAGTGGATTTTAAATGTTCTCATCACGCAAATATGTGAAGTAATGAATATGTTAGTTAGCTCGATTTAGCCATTCCACAATCTTCACATATTTCAAAACATCATGTTGTGCATCATAGATATATAGAATTTTTATGTCAATTAAAAAATAAAAATAAAAGAAGGAAAAAAAGTCATTCTGATCATTGACAGTCCTTCCATGACAATTTTGATGCCTTTGATCCTTAAGTGAGAACATTTGTCTCAGTCTGTTTGGGTTGCCATAACAAACATACCATAGACTGGGGGGCTCAAACCACAGACATTTACTTCTCACAGTTCTGGCAGCTGGAAGTCCGAGATCAGGGTGCCAGCAGTGTCAGGGTCTGGTGAGGTCCCTCTTCCAGTTGCAGACTGCTGACTTCTTCTGGCAACCTCATACGGCAGAGAGAGAGATAGGCAGTTTTCTGGGGACCCTTTTATAAGGGCACTAATCCTTTTATAAGGGCGCCACATCTATGATCTAATCAACTCCCAAAGGCCCCACTGCCTAATCCCATCACGCTGGGGGTTAGGATTCAACAAATAAATGGGGAGGGGGGCATACAGGCTCAGTCCATAGCAACATTGCAAACACAAAGAAAAAACATTTCTAAAAGCAGATGCTCAGTTCAACCTAGTGGTTCTGGTGAATCGTGCACACTTGCTGTAACAAACTGTTCGAGGGAAAGAACATGTTAGAGTTATTTTATAAAAAATACTGTGACTTTGGCATGGTTGCTGCTGTTTGGGGGGCTCAGGGTCCTAATGGTTGTGCTATCTGCATTTCTTCACATAAACACAGGGCAACTGGACTATGTTCGATGTTAATTGGCATATCTACAAATAGGCAACTGATCTGTGTACCCCTGATTTTGAGATCTGCATCACGCACTATTGTCCACAGATTCCTGGCTGTTTTGTCCTCCATTTGGTTTTACCCAACAAGAATCAACATGAGGTAGAACCGTGATTCTTGGGCACCACTGATTATATGAATATTTCTTTTTTTCACATAACTCATATGTGGCCTTTCTCTTTGGCAAAGCCAGATAGCCTATGTGCATATGCATGTGTGTATGTGTGTGGGTTTTCCATCTGGATCACCGCATTTAGCAATACAAATTTAAGAAAGGTCACCCGTCTGCTCTTTCCTTCTCTTCATTTTTGATCATGGTGGGAGATGGGTTTGCCCCACATTCCACATTCCACCTCCCAAATCACGTTTCAGGACTGGTCTACTTGGAGTTTAGCAAATATCCCCCAACTGTGCACCCCATTTCTCACTCCCCAAGAATAATATTTCCTGTTCTGTTCCCCATGGACCTGTGTGTGGTTGGCTGAGAAAATAGTCACCCAATGATATATTCACTTCCTCATCCCAGAACCTATGGATATCACCTTATCTGGAAAAAGATGTAAGTCAAAGATCTTGACAGGGGAGCTTATCCTGGATTATTTGGTGAGCCCTAAGTGCAATCATATGACCCTTTCCAGGTGAAAGGCTGTTCCATCCAGCAGAACCTACAGTGGAGTCACCCCAAACTGGCAGCTAGGGAGTTCCTACAGGGGACTGCCCCATGCTATCCTGGAATGGAGCCGATTGGGATCCCAAAGAAAGAAGCACTGAACGCCAGGGTGATCAGTCCAAAGTACTTATCAGGTGACCTGCTGCACAGGGCTATGGCTTCATTGAGACTGGCAGGAAAAGAGAGGCTCCATCCAGGTACGTCTGCAACAGGATTTGGGTTATGAGGTTTATAGGAAGGTCGAAGGAATTTTTCTCAGGGGCAAGGTTACTTTCTCTGTATTTAGCCACATGTTTGATCTTCAGTGTTTTCAGCAACAACCTAAACACCTTTATCAGTGCCTGGGAATGTTCAAGGCCCTCACTTGGGTTCAACCCTGCTATGAAAACATGCAGCTGACCGGTCACAGAGGCATCAAGGCACCCTGTGTTTCTCGGTCAGGACAGAGAAAAAGAGCAGGGGGATCTGGAGGACCCTACAGGGCCAGAGGGAGTGTTGATACACACAGAGGAGAAGCCACGCGAAGAGGGAGGCAGAGATCGGAGTGGTGCGACCGCAAGCCCGGTATTGCTGGAGTTGCCCAAAGCTGGAAGAGGTGAGGAAAGGTTCTCCTCTACGTCCCCTGTGTCAAAGGTAAACAAAGCCGGACATCAGTCCAAGTGGTAAAAACAGATTTTCATGAAGTAGCTGCTGCAGTAGGGGAAAGAGCTGAGCTCCAGTCCGATCTGCATAGCAGTGATCGGGCATTTTAAAGAGAGGGATTGGAGGCAAGTGGAAGCTCAGGTGAAAAATTACAAAGGATTAGTCAATGCAAACATGATGAGGCCATCTGTGTCTATCAAAGACAGGAATCTGCCTTTCCATTGAGCCCCAGCTGTCCTGATTTCAAAGGAATGGCTCTCAGTTTCTTGAGAAAGACTCTCCAGGTTGTAGGAGACATAGACATCTCAAAGCAACAGAAAAAGCACACACAATAGTAAGCTTTTTGTTTTTAACTGAATGCTCTGAGAAAGAAGGTCAGGAGGCTACCTTTAGGTGTTGGCTAGAATAAACCAGAAATTCTTTTGGCAGCTGCTGTGCTCTGAATGTGTGTGTCCCCCCAGATTCCTATGTTGAAATCCTAACTTCCAATGTGATGGGATTAGTGGGGCTTTCAGGAGGTGATTAGGTCATGAGGATGGAGTCTCATGAATGGGATTAGTGCCCTTATAACAGGGACCCCAGAAAGCTGTCTCACCCCTTCCACCATGTGAGGACACAGTGAGAAGATGCCACCTATGAGCCAGGACACGGATCCTCACAAGACACCAAATCTGCCATGCCTTGATCATGGACTCCCAGCCTCCAGACCTGTGATAAATAAATGTCTGGTTTATAAGCCACCCAGTTCATGGTGTTTTGTTACAGCATCCCAGATGAACGAAGACAGTAGCCTGAGCTTTTTCAGACAGGAACTCAGAAGGGGACAAGGCCATCCAGGAATGCAGCCTTAGGAAAGGGATGCTAGAGTTTGGTCAAAGTGTTTTAGAGCATAGGGTTTGGATGGAGTCATTTGAGCTGAACGTTTCTGCCATTCTCACCCAGGACCCACCCTGCCAACACTTTGATTTCAGTCCTCTGGCCTCCAAAACTTTGAGAGAAGAAAAGTGTGTTGGTGTAAGCCCCCTACTCTCCAGTCCCATAGCTTGTGGTTTTTGTGAAACACGCAGGGCTCTGCTGTAAGTCACTGGGGTTTGGGGCTGTTTTTATGCAGCCTTATCACACAGAAATGACTAGTAGGGAAGCAGGTTCCTACAACTTATGGCAGGAAACTCAAGACAGGCTGGAAACCCAGACATTCATGTTGTGCAGTGAGACCATCACATGCAATATCCAAAAGGCAAAAATGCCACCAGTGCACTGTGGTTTTGAGCAGAGGAGTTTGGTTGTAGAGTGTTAGTAGCACAGCATAAATGGATGTTATTAGTAGCTTGTGATATGGTATTACAAAACCATGATAAGCACAGAAAAGAATTTGGCTTGTAACAACTAGTGTGGAAGGAGAAAAGAGAAAAGGCAGATTCCAGGTCCTCTCAGTCAGGGCTCTACAGACAAATAAAACTAGTAGGATAGACAGAGAGAGATTTATTCTAAGAAATTGGCTCACACAATCATGGGGCTGGTAAATCCAAAATCTCTGGCCAGCAGGCCGGAAATTCAGGTGAGGGTTGATGCTGCAGTTCAAGTCCGGCTATCTGGCTGGCCATCTGCTGGCTTCTTTTTCCAGAGACCCCAGTATTTTCTCTTAAGACCTTCAACTGATTGGACGAGGCTCACCTACATTAGGGAGGGCAATTTTCTTTTCTCAGTCCACCAATGCAATTGTTAGTCTCATCCAGAAATACCCTCGCAGACACACCCAGAACAATGTTTAACCACATATCTGGTCACCCTGTAACCCAGTCAAGTTGACACCCAAAATTCACCTTTACTGTCTGGAGGCAGAATTGTCTCTTCTACATTGAATCCTCTGTCTTGGCTCTCAAGGCCTTCAGCTGTTTGGATAAGGCTCACCCACATTACAGAGAGCAATCTGCTCGACTCAAAGTCTACTGACTGTAAATGTGAATCACATCTAAAAATATACCTTTGGTGACCTGTAGCTGACTCAGCTACACAAGCAGATCTCAAAAATATCAATTGCCTTGAAGGGGGCCTCATGGCTTGGGTGAGACATCCTGTTCTTAATCAAAGAATTCATGTAAGTTCTTTAAATTATTGATGTACCAATTAATATACAGCCTCCTAACTCTAAGTAAGACACCAAGTTATTTTTAAGAATAGCCAAAGCATCATCCTGTACAAAGATGCTTCGTCCTGCACATAGACATTTTTTGCTCCTGTGCTGTAATCTGTGGGTTACACCTTCTGTATTTTGCCCAGCAACGAAATGGGACAACTCTGGTGTGGGGAGTCCCCCTCCCTTTTCCAAACTTTCTCATAAAATCTTTCAGGTTGTAATAGACTTCAGAACACTTCCCAACTTTGTTGGTTTGATTTCCCAGGTCAACCCTCACATTTCGCTCACATTTCCCAGGTCGATCCTCACATTTCACCTCAGCAGCCTTAATTTTGGTCCACTCCTTCACAGAGATATCTAGACTGGTTTTTGACCAAATAGCTGGGCACCATGGCCTGGTCAAATTGACACATAAAATCAACCATCACACAGGTATTGCAGGACAAATTAAGATGCTATAGCAATCTGCAAATCAAAGATGTGACTATTGAGAAAAGTCTCAAACCCCAAAACCAAGTCCACAGTCCAGCTATTTCATCGCTGTTCAAATGTTTGCTTGGAATCATGTGGCTCCCAATAAATGTTTTCGCAGGAATGAAATGTCCAGATAAAAAAATCTCTTGGCTAAAGAAGACCTGAAGGCTCTAAGTTCACGTAATTAAATCCAGAGAGCAGGAGAGAGGCCCAGCTGTCAACAAGCATTGGGAGCTGGCTGGCATTGGATGCAATTCTTCCTAAATTTTTGCATGAACAGAAGCACCCTCCTAGCCTGGACTAAAAGAGACTCTGATTGATCCACAGATAGAAAAAGACCTTGAAGCCACCAAGTTTCCATGAGCATGAAGCAGGTGGAGAAAGCCGCTGGGCCCGTGGGGAGAGCGTATCCTCCAAAGCCCACCTTAGCTGAGACCGAGGGTGTTGGATAAAGACCTTTCCAAGGCACACACAGGAGTCATGGAGAACCATGCTCAGGGAATGTTCCAGGGTCACAGCCTTTGCCTAACCAAGAAGGGGGACCCAGTGGGGGACCCAGCAGCATTCCTGCAGAAAACTTCCAGATTCCCTGTGGGCCAGTGACTGCCAGCTTTCTGCGTTCCTGTCTGTCACAAACTGGAGTTGCTCCCAAATTGTCCCACTCTGCTTCTCCATCATTCCTTGGGGAGCAGAGGAGGACAAGGAATTTGTCATCTTAGTGTCAAGGTCAGATCCTGGACTTGAAGCCTGGTGCTGTTGTGACATGAGAGTTTTGGCTGTCCTTCTTGGGAGGAGAGTGTAGCAGAAGAAAAATAAAGTTCCCTCTACCTTTTCCAGGTTCTTAGCTGGGGACCCTTGTAACAAAAGGCAGATTAACAAGAGGAAAACCGAAGTCTCTTAACATGTATATTTTATGTACACAGGGGAGATGCCCGGAGCTGAGCAATTCTCGAAGAGGTGGTTAGATCTCTGGCTTATACAGCATCTGCAACGCAGGACAATCCATCTTCACAGAAGCGATGAGACAAAGGAAAAGCTGTGCTGACTTTGAGCTTCTGGGGTGGTAAATTGTAGAAAGGCGAATACGTGGGGAACTATTGGTAGAAGCAGGTCAGTTAGTGAGTTTGTTATGTGGATCCCTGTGGTGCTGTCTTCTGGCTGATAAGGGTCTAAAGTCATCTCAGATGAATGACTTTTGTCCTGCCTGGTAGAGAAGAGAGGGGGACACCTTTGTAAATTTATGCCCTGCATTTAGGCAAGTAGGGGGAGGACAGAGAGCTTTTCTTGCATCTTCTTCTCAATTGCCTTCAGCTCAAAATAACCCTTCTGCCAACGTGGATTTTTTTTAAAAAAAATAAATTTCTGTTCATTATAAACTACACAGTCTGTGGTATTCTGTTCTAGCAGCACAAAACAGACTCGGACACAAGCTAAGCACAAGTGAGGCATCTTATGTGACTGGTTAGGGGCACATACTTGGCTTTCTTTGGTTGGTCCTAAGTTGGATGTGGGGGCAAAGATGAGAGAAGCTGTCAGTTATTAATCAAGTATTGGCCATTTTGGACTGATTAGAAGAGAGGAAGGAGGCAGGGGGTTGTGATTGAGGTCCATGGTACCCCCACATTCTGCAGGGGAGCCCGGGGGGCTTCTAGCAGTGGCTCAGTTGTAGATGGGCCGGATGTGGACTTTGGGGGTGTGTGGCTCCCCCAAACTCTGGGAGCCTGGGGCACTTCTGGCAGCAGCTTGGTGTTTAATGCTGGGCTGGATACAGAGGACCTTGGCCCTCCCCCGACTCCAGCTTGGGAGCCAAAGGGGCTTCCATTCCTTCTAGGTTTAATAGTTGTTCTGTGGTGGTGCTAGACCTTTACTGATTAACATCAGAACTTTGTCTCTGATCTGTGAGTTTTTTTGTTTTTTCTTTCAGTTCTGCATTGCATTATTTCCTGCTCCTGTCACTTATATTCTGCATTGGAACTAATTTGTTCTCCTTTGCTTACTTCTAAAATGAGGCAAATTCCTGTGGGAACCAGCATTTGAGCCCTGTGCTTGAGCTAAATTGCTGCTTTGCTGCTGATTGTCTGGGGAAGGCTTTTTGTGCAGCTCAGGTTTTAATTGTTGACCTTGTATGTACTA
Source organism: Cynocephalus volans (assembly GCF_027409185.1). Lineage (NCBI taxonomy): Eukaryota > Metazoa > Chordata > Mammalia > Dermoptera > Cynocephalidae > Cynocephalus > Cynocephalus volans. The sequence continues at coordinate 44,108,228 of NC_084463.1, read as the reverse complement.
ATGGGTTTTATGAGGTCTGATACACCTGGGTTGTGGAAACTCTGGTCTGGGCCTGAGTCTTCTCATCACACTGCACCCCCTGCAGTTCTACATTCCTAACCAGTCACCACTGAGTGGTCCTGTGCTGATTGGGGGGCAGGTAAGCTGTCCATGCTGTGCCTCAGTTCCCCTGGTGGGCCTGTCTCCCCCACCACCTGAACTCCAAACTCTTCCCATGGAACGGGCCATGTACTGGTCCCTTGCAAGGACTCACTGGCCTCTGAGTGGCTCTTTTTTTCAGTTGTTGTGGCTCTTCACTCCTATGTGAGTCCACGGGAACCCTGTTAGTGGTCCTGCTGGCTTGGGGGCCTTCAATGCCCTCCTCTCCCCTGCTGCCTCCAGGCAACTTCATGGGAAGCGCACAGCTGTGGCTTTTGCCAGCCCTTGCTCTGTGTGCTCACCAACTTTAGACCTGAAGTGGTTGGGGCTTGAAACAGTCGGAGTGATCCTTTCTTTCTCTCATCGTGGCTTCTCCTGCCTTCATGCGCTCTGTACGTCTCTCCTCCTATTCTCCTGAGCTCTAGCAGACCCAGCTTGGCTGTGATTGATTTTTAATAGTTGTAAATTGGTTGATTGTGGGAGAGAGTGAAACTGGGGACCATCTATTCTGCCATCTTGATCAGAAGTCCGACGTGGCATATTTCAGGATGGTGTGTTTGGCCACCCTTCAAAAATAATGCACATTGGGGCTGGACACGTAGCTCATCTGGTTAGAGCATGGTGCTGATAACACTCACATCCAGGGTTCAATCCCTGTACTGGCCAGCCACCCCCCACAAAATAAAATAAAAATAAAAGTAATGTATATTCAGTGTGGAATGGAGAAAACGGTAGTGCATTCCTCTGGCAAAGAGTTGGACGCTCTGAGATTTAATATCATCCAGCAAATACTGCCTGCCTCATCCCTGTGGGATGAGTGCCACTTACCGACTGCTAGCTCTGGGGCCCCTGAATGAGAAGGCACAGGAAACACATCCAGCCGAGCGGAGCCCAGAGCCCTGCAGCCCCCACAGGCCATGGGCAGGAAGTGCCTGTTTGTGTCTGTGGAACTGTTTGTTTCTCAGCAGCTACCACCAAAAGCTGCCTGACTTAGGAACCCACGGCCCTGATCTGATAAACTAGAGCTGTTTAGGAGTCGATAATAAAACTGACATTATTTTGAAATCCCAACTATTATACAATGTACTTTCTTCTAATCACTGGGTATAAAATTCCTTGGGGCTGGCTAGTTAGCTCAGGTGGTTAGAGCATTCTACTAACACCAAGGTCCTGGGTTCGATCCCTGTGCCAGCCAGCCACCAAAAACATAAATAAATAAAACAAACAAACTGCTTGAAAATTTGGGTTTCACTGCTTAACCACTTGATTTAGAGAGCAAAGTCTAGTGGTATGGTCTGAATATGTCCCCCCAAATTCATATGTTGATTGTATTAAGAGGTGGGGACTTTAGGTGGTAAGTCATTGGGCAGAGCCCTCATGGACAAGACAAGGGACCAAGGGACCTCATAAAAGAGCTACAAGGAGTGGGTTCATTCTCTTCTGCTCTTCTGCCATGTAGGGACACTTAGCACCATGTATGACAAGGCCTTCACCAAACACTGAACCTGCCAGCACTTTGACCTTAAACTTCCCAGCCTCAGAACTGTGTGAGAAACAAATTTCTGTTGCTTATAAATCACCCAGTCTGTTGTATTCTGTTACACCAGCATAAAGGCAGCTACTTAAGGTGAATTTTCGTATCACACAATATGACCCAAGGTTCTAGTCAAACAGAGATCCATCATATGGCTAATCTTGGTCTGGAACGGAGGAAATATTTGCATAAGAAGTTACCCCCAATCTTAACAGCTGAACACAAACAACCAACATGTATTATTATCTCACGGTGTCTCTCTGACAGGCAGGAATCTGAATGCAGTGTGTCTGGGTCCTGTGGCCTCTCAGGAGGCTGTGATCAGGGTGCCACCAGGGTTGGAGTCATCTCCAACCTGGCTTGGGCAAGATTTGCTCCCAAGCACTTGCGTGGGACTTTTGGCTTCTGGACTCACTCATGTGGACTTCTCTTCTGAGCTGCCCACAGCATGACACCAGCTTCCCCAGAGAGAGCGAGAGAAAGCCCACGATGGGAAGCCACATAACCTAATCTCAGAAATGTCATCACTTCTGCCAGAATCCATTTGTTCAAGAAAGTCAGTAAGGCAAGGGGTGGGCGCAGCCTCTGGCAGGAACAGCAGGAGGGAGGAATCTCTGGGCATATCTGAGGCAACTGGCCACGAGGGGTTTTGTTTGAAAGCTCTGATTTTAGGGTCCATTTTGCTTTGTTTGTGGTGGTTCTATGAGATGTTATTGATAGTGACCACGTGTTATGGGCTGAAAAGTGTCCCCCCAAAATTTATATGTTGAAGTCCTAACACCCAGCACCTCAGAATGTTACTTTATATGGAGATAGGATCTTTACAGAGGTCATCAAGTTAAAATGAGGTCATTAGAATGGGTCCTAATCCAATACACATGGTGTCCTTCTAAAAAGGGGAATTTGGACAGAGACCTGCACAGAGGGAAGACAGTGTGAGAAACACGGGAGAAGATGCTTCTGCAAGCCGAGGACAGAGGCCCCAGACGGTACCAGAGCTGCCCACAGCTGGATCTTGGACCTCCAATCTTCAGAACTGTGAGGAAATAATTTCTGTTGTTTAACCCCGCAATCCGCGGTACTTTGTTACGACAGCCCCAGCAAACTCATATACCATGGCTCTGAGAAAACACTTTGCTCCTGATAATGGTCTCATAAAATTGCTCTGCTATTGCCATTTTGAAAACCCACATGACCATAAACTCTGTGTGGTATACTCTTGGAGAAAGACTGTTTCTGATGCACACCTAGAAGACGGGATCTGTCATTTGTTGATGAATGCCATTAATTATACCTCTGAAATATTGAACTACATTCTTTCAGTGGACTTGGATGGCCTGAGAACTCAGAGAAATATTTACATCTGAAATAACCCAATTTTTGAATTTTTTTCCAAAATAATTGAGAGGAGGGTAGAGGTAGCAATGAGTGAAGGACTGGCCAGTTAGCTCAGTTGGTCAGAGTGTGGAGCTAACAACACCAAGGTCATGGGTTCAGATCTCCTCACTGGCCAGTGCCCCAAATAAATAAATAAACGAGTCAAAATTGGTCTCAGGCTGACACTTGCTGGTTTGTTTCATCATTTTGTCTATCTTTCTATATGTTTGAAATTTTCCATACATTTTTAGGAAAAATAACTCATTTAGCACTTTAGTTTTGTTCTTTTTAGTCAGTTTGCAAAGACTTTGAGGTCACCTTCTTATTTGGCATGACCCTGTCATATGGTCATAGTTTAAGTCATGGCTATGCATGTGAGAGTACTTCAAAGATGTGTATTGAAAGATAATATAAATCTTTCCATGAACTTTTTGAAGTTCCCACGACTGTTTCACATACACGCTAGGAGGCTGTGATTTCATTATTGTCTTCATTTCTTTTCACTGAGAGCAGACATGTTCTGCTGTAGAAGGCGTGCTGTATCCACACAGAACCCTAATATCTGTTATGTCTCCGATAGCTCCATAGTCATTCATTCAACCACACTCTGAGGGGACAGGAAACATCCCTGCCCTTGAGAAACTCAGACAAAATAGCACCGTGGACTTCTGCATTGAGTTCTTCCTCACACCCCGTTTCATTGTGACATTGTTCTTGAAAACGCTTCCAGTGAAGTTACATCCCTTTTTGTTGAGCCGTGTGTGTGTGCTCATGGCGAGGACGTAAATCCTATCAACACGTATAAACCCGCCTGTGAAGGTACGAGCTTTGTTTTTATTATCTATCCCCAGTAATTCCAGTAATGACAGCTAAATACATCACCAACCCCTGCCACATGTCTATGTTCTAGTCTCTGGGACTTGTAAATACGTCACACAGCAAATGGGACTTTGCAGATGTCATCAAGGTTACAGACCTTAACATGCAACAAGTAGCCTGGATTTCCCAATCTAATTACAGGAACCTGAAAAGCAAAGGACTTTCTCCAGATGGAGTAAGAAAGACGTAGCAGCAGAAGTCAGAGAGATTCCAAGTGTGAAAGGACTTGTGTGCCTTGCTGAAGGGGACCACCGGGAAAGCACAGCAGCCCACACTCACAGTCACATTTCCCGGGTGCAGAAACATATTGCAGGTGGAGATAGCAATTAACTTGAAAAAGCTATTAGCACAAATGGCCCTATTTATATGGCTCATATTCAAATGAGGACTTAGATAAAGCTAGCATCTGATTGGATGAAATCACACATTTAAATTAGCTGATGCCAGTTCGGCTCTCTAATTGGATAAAACGCCTGTGGGATGTCAGCCAATCAGAATGCCAATACCAATTTGACAAGCACTCCCTGCCCGGAAAGAAGGCCGGTTACTCACGAATTTTACGTGGCACAGGAGCCTTTATAAGGAAATGAAGGCCCAAAGGAGCAGGTGGACAAACAATAGTAAGTTGTGGAATTTGATAAGGCAAAGAGGCTTGGGCTAGGGTGGTTAACTGGGTGAGAAGTGACTAGATCTAAGTACTCATAAACTAGGTTGAACAAAGAAGAGCAATTGTGTAAAAGTGACGAGGTCTTCCTAGTCACTAAGGGTTAGTTTAACGAGATTTGCACAGATTTCCCTGGGCTGCAACTTCCTGTCCTTGCTGGGAACGATGTAACTTTCCTTCCAATACAGGGAGAGCATCTTTCATCTTCTGCTTTTAAGAAACAGCACAAAAGTCAAAGCGATGTTTATGCACCTGCTGTTTTGGGTGTGCGTGTGCTGACGTGTGTACGCTCAAGTGTCTCTACCTCAAAATAGTCAATATGCCAGAAAGGCATATTTTCTATTTACTTATTTGGCAACTGGCCAGTATGGGGATCATAACCCACAGAACTTGGTGTTACCAGCAGCAGGTCCTAACCAACAGAGTTAAACCGTGGAACCCAGAAAGGCATGTTTTTAACTCCTTCAGCATAATGAGCCTCCTTTGGACCATATGGGAAGGGGGTTCTTTGCAGGTCTTAAGGGTTTGGGGGTTTCTTTTAACTGTGGCTGTTTTTCAGGATCTCATTGCTGGGGAAAATTCAACATTGTCAGTGCGCAAAGGTAGAATGTGTTGTGCTAGCTTCTGGAGGGTTCTTCACGGGCTCCAGCCGTGGAGAGGAGGGAGAGAAAGGGGAGCTCTGAGACTAAATGACGGAGCCTGCAAGCGAGTGATGACGCCCAGTGCTCTGGCTTACCCGGAACAACCCCCAACACGCAGGTGCCAGCTGTCGTGGCCAGGACTGAGAGGCGAGAATATAAAGGGCAGGCCGCCCAGCAAGAGCGCCTCAAGAGCCAATCAGAGCACAGCCTGCCGTCGCGCCACCCGGCGGCCAACCAATGGGAGCGCTGCGGGCTCTATAAAAGCGAGAGCGCTGAACTGCTCCGTGCCAGTCGGAGCGGAGGCAGCGGGGGTCACGTCATGGTCATGGATCACACCAAGGAGACGGCGTGGAATTCGACCGGTGGCGGCAAGGCGCCGCGGAAGCAGCTGGCCGCGAAGGGAGCCTGCCAGAGCGCCCCGGCAACCGGCGGCGTGATGAAGCCGTACCGCTATCGGCCCGGCTCGGTGGTGCTGCGCGAGATCCTCCCCTACCAGAAATCCAGCGACCTGTTGGTCCGCAAACCGTCGTTCCGGCGGCTGATGCGAGAGGTCGCGCAGGATTTCAAAACAGACCTCCGCTTTCAGATGTCAGCCGTGATGGCGCTCCAGGAGGCCTGCAAATCCTACTTGGTGGGGCTGTTTGAGGACACCAACCTGAGCGCCATCCACCTCAAGCGTGGCACCTTCATGCTCAGAGACATACAGCTGGCGCGCCGCCTCCGCGGGACGCGTTTATAGGCTCCACGGGCGGTCGCCCTGAGGTCCTGTCACTCCAAAGGCTCTTTTCAGAGCCACGCGTTTGGGACAGAAAGTGGCTGTAACATGGCGGGTTTCTGGGTGTCAAGGGGGCATCTTCCGGCTGTCGGTGCCGGTTCTGTCCCCTCTGTTCGCTTATCAATTAGGTAATAAACGGTAACTCTGCCTGATGCCAATTAGGTTACGAGTCCCGCTAGTTGTCTGCACTAACTGGAGCATCTGTTCAGAAGGCAGCCTAGTTAGGCGCGCTAACTCGGCTTAGTGCCAGGGAGTGGGGCGCATTAACTTGGTCTATCTGCTGTTGGGCTGGCTAGAGGCGTGTGTGTTCTCAGGTCATCTCCAGTTAGGCCTGAAGTCCAGAGTCACATGTTAACAGCGTAAGTGGAAGGAGCTGCTCTACCCCGGTAGTTAACTTCCTGAGCAGTGTCTGGCATGGATGGCCCACATGCCGGCACGTTGAAACAGGCCTCCCAGACCTGTAGACTGATAATCTGGGGACAAGGGGCGAGGAAACAATTTGAGGAGAAATCCTGTCACCAGGGTGGTTAGCCAGGAACCCAGTAGTGGAGTTTGGGTCGGGATAACTTGAGTGGCTGTAAGGATACGGATGTAAGAATTTTCTTTCTTTGGTACAAATTACAATTCTTTACTAAAGGCTTTATTAAATTAATGGAAGCCAGGCACTGTCTGGTGCTAGGAACACAGAGTAAAATCCATTCCCTACTGTCACTGGCCACTCGGTTTTCCAGGGGCTTACAGTTGAGTGAAGGAGGCTTGTATTGCATGTAGAAGCAATGATAGTAAAAAGTGCTCTTATGAATAGCAAGGGGTGTGAGTAAGAGGCTCTCAGAATGCAATAGTGGGATTTGGAAGCCTCTGAGCCCGGCTTATATCCTGCCGACTCAATTCAAACGCTATAGCAACTAAATGAGTACGCACACAATTGAAATCTCCACTTTTAGAATGTACGTAAGTTAGCTGATGACAAATCCTTGAAGGACTGTCCAGAAAACAGTACGCAGAGACTGTTATAAACAGAAGCAGACTAATATAGTACTCAAGGAAGCCTTTCCAACACACACATTTGTGTTACATCCCAGGACTGTCTGTGCCGAAGGGGCACAGCTCTGCACTAGGCAGTGTTAATTCTGAGCAGAAAGACATGGACCTGTCCAGGAAGCGCAGCAGGACTGATAAAGCCCAGCAAGGGTTTTGCATCCAGGGGTTTGCAGGCAACATGCATGTCAGGTCCCATGTGAATCCTTGACTCAAAACCATGTGGACCCAAAGCTGGAGAGTCGTGCTGAGAACTGGGCAGGGTGGCCAAGGACAGGGATGTACCCACTGGGCCCCATGGGGATGCCTTCTCACTCTCCAGATACCATGCCACCAACTTGGTGGTGCAGGGAGAAGATGACTTGAGAAAAGCTGGAAGAGGAGAGAGCACTGAGGAGAGGCTCAGGTTCTCCCCCTTGTGATATAACTGGGGTCGCTCAGGAAATAGCTTCTAAATACAGAACAAGTAACGCTGCCCTCTGTGGTAGGAAACAATTGCTTGAATATTTTTAAGTTAATTGTTTACAAGTGTTTGTCATGAGAACCAATTTAGTCCCACCTGTAAAATTTGAATCATTTTTATAAAACTATGAAACTATTAGGACTGGGGCCTTTGTTGCTGTCCTGCCGGTCCTACTCATGTGGGAATAGTAAGCTGAAATGTAGACATTTGTTCCCCTTTTACTGAATTCTGTGAGCCCCTGAATGCTACAGAGACAGCCTCAGAGTGGAGCGTTTACAAGCAGAATGCAGCGGAAACCCTGAAAATAAACAATGGAAGGAAAAGAGGGCTAGGCATCAGAGGAAAGAATACGCCACCCCAAATATGCCAGGTGGGCATGTGGATTACCTTGAGCTAAAGGCACTTAAAAAGGCACTTCTGTTTCCTTCCTGAAAGCAGGGGACTTGACTCCCATGGGAAACATGCCGGTCCTATACCAGGAGACAAGAAAGAGTCTTATCACCAGAGATGGGGACTTGAGGCTGAGAAAAATACACACCTTGTTAAAATAACTTGTATCTTCCTTTAGCCTCATATAATTTAGTTACTTTTTTACAAGTCACTACTCTGCTCAACCTGGTATGTAAACACGTAGGCCGAACCACTTTGGGGGTCTTCATTTTCCTGTGAAGGTGCCCTGGTACATATAAAAATGCAATATGTATGCTTTTCTCCTGTTAATCTGTCTTATGTCGTCTTACTCTGTTTAGGTTGCTATAACAAAATACCATAGCCTGGGTGGCTTTTAAACAATACAAATTTATTTCTCACAGTTCTGAAGGCTGGAAGTCATAGATGGGGTGCCAGCAGATTGTTCCTCAAGGTCATTTCCTGGTTCACAGATGGCAGCTTCTTCATGTGTCCTCACATGGTGGAAGGGGTGAGGACCCTTTCTAGGGTCCCTTTCATTAGGGCACTAATCCCACTCCTGAGGGCTCCACCTCATGATCTAATCACCTCCCAAAGCCCCAGCTCCTAACCCCATCACCTTGGGGTTAGGATTTCAACATAGGGAATTCAGGGGAACACAGACATTCAGTCCGTCACAACCTGGATTTGTCTTTACACGACACAATGGACTTTCCTGACTAGGAGTCAGGGTTGAACACAGATGCCGTGACCCTGCTGTCCTGTTTCCGGGGGCCCGTCTTCCTTTCCGTTCAATGGAGCACACCATTTTTCAGGAGTGCCTGGTTCTTTCTCTCGTCTTCTCTGCAATGTTAATAACTTCATGGGGGCTGGAGGGAGCAGCATCACACTGAAAGAGTGCCACTGACCGTCACAGTGAAGGCACAGCCACCTTGTACCTGTTTAGACTTGGTTTCCGAATTGACATGGCTGACATTTTCACTTCAAAATTTTATTTATTTTTAAAAAGACAATCTATAGAAATGGTATAAGATTTAAGAATTTCAAGAGTTTATATAGTGAAAATTGAATCTTTTTCAATTGGAGGGGGTTTCTCAGCCCTTAATTTTCCCTTCAGATGGAGTTTCTTGTATATTTTTCAAGAGGTGCATATACAATCATCTAATTATGACATTTTACCAAAATGTGATATATGTTGTCTGACCTGTCTTTTAGTAAATCTAACAGCTTACCAGGATACATAAGAGCTTTCTGATTCTCCTTAATGATTTTATAGTGTTTCCTTTTCAGGATATTAAGGCTGTTTCCAATTGTTTTACCATAAAGGAAAAATAGCATCTCAGCCCAATAACCAGGGGTCCCTAACAGAACATTAATACTGAAATCCTAGGCTGATGCAGTATTTTAACAAGTATTTGTTGAATATCCACATTTTGCTGGGGGTAGGGGGTGGGGAGGGAGGGCGAGGAACAGGTGGAGACCCTGTGAGGGCAAATATAACCCTTTCTTTCAGAACTTCATCCTCTGTCCTTCTCTTTTTTTCTTTTGCCACTGAGATCAAAACCCTTGACCTTGGCACTGTAGCACAGTGCTCTAACCAACTGAGCTAACCAGTAGCCCCATTCTCTGTCTTTTTCAAATTCAAATGTATGTAAATCTTGTTAATGGCTAAACAAACCTCTTGCCAGTGTGACACCTCAGGAATATATCCTGAAGGACGTTGGAGCTATTTCTGAAATGTAATTGTAGAGAAGGAAAAAAATCCTCTCCCTTCTTAGGTTTGTAACTGGGGCCTACAAAGTAAACTGACAAAAGGCAGATTAACAGGAGAAAAAGCATGCACTTTTCATCTTAAGTTTTTAATTTTACATGCACGGAGGCTTCAGAGAAAAATTAAAAACCAACGATGCTGTTAGGCTCAGGCACTCAGATACCATTTTTAACAGGTGATGAATTATGGGAAGGTGACTAGGGCATGCATAGGAGACAAGGGTTGTTTAGTGAGGATTATTTGTGCAGACTCTTCTTGGTGCAGAATTTCCATCTTCTGCGTGGCCATAAAAACTCCCCTAGAGAGGAGATTTCCGGCAGTCCTCATTTCTCAAAGTTTCTGCTTTTAGTTAAAGGAAGCTCCAAGAAGGTTTCTTCAATTGTCTTCAGCTCAAAATAATCCCCGTGCCTGTGTACTCACAGCATATGTTGGGATGGCACACTCTGATCTCCTTCATAACCATCGAGGAAGACAGCACCTTGTGGAGGACACTGACATTAATAAACACATGTATTTCACAGGGCCATAGCCTATAGCGTAGTAGGACCAAAGTCCTTAGTTTAGCAGGACTAAAGTCCTGTAGTTTAAGTCATAGCCCAACTCTTTAGAAAAACACATGGAAATGCTAAGATTGGGAAAAACCAGAAAAACTTTCACAGGACTGAAGTCTTCAATGTAGATAAGAGAATTGAAACACAGCAAAAGTGATTGCTCTGGGGGCAGTTGCCCTTGGTGCAGCTAAACCTAAATAATGGGAAAGTATGTGAACTAAAACCTTCAAGGCTCTTCTGCTAGTTAGTGGTTGGGGGATGTTCCACATCTTACCCTCAGCTGTTTCTTGGAGTTTCTTAGGGAGCTAAGCACTGCTATAGTGATTATTTCATTGTTTTTGTATGTCACATAGCTTAGTTCTATTACTCCTTTTGATGGTAAACTGCTTGAACTATTTTAAGTTACACCTGCTTTAATGAAGATTGTCATGTAGCCAGTTTGTTTGTTTTCACTATGACTGATTAACCCCGTGTTTCTTCTGTAACTTTCTTGCCTGTACAATAAAAGCTGAGAGAAAACCTGACCCAGTGCTGTGCCTGGGACCCTGCTCTCTTGAAGGAGTTCTCCCTGCAGACAGACACTTCAGGCCTCTCAGTGCTCTGCATACGTGAGCTCTGAGTAATCCTTTGCATCTCAGTCACTCTACGAGAGGTGATGACAACACTCCATCTTCCAGCTGCCTGGAAGGAGATGGGCCTCACTTCAGATATCACCTGGCTCTGAACTGCAAAACCTCCCTGAAGTACTGAATGGGTGGTATCCACTCAACTTGATGAAAGGGTGAGGTTGCTGTTCATCTTTTCAGTCTCTTAGTGAGTTGCCTGTGATGCGCATGATGTTCTGGTTTAATGCTTACTCAAAAATAAAATGGTTTTCTTTCTCTTCTCCCTCTGTGGAGGGGTTTTCTGGGTTGGGGAGAGATTTTGTTTTTTGTTATATTTGCCCAATAGGCACAGATGTACCTGAGGTCAGAGTGGACCCCTAGCACAGCTGCTGCCCTTCCTCTGATGGGACAACCCTGGGCACTGGCCACTGGGACTCACCATGTGTGCTAGAATTAGAATGCCTTCATTTAAAGTCCTTTATCTTCTGCAGTTCTTATTAGAATAAACTGATCCAGCCACTGTCTATTACATTAAAGGTTGTGTTCTGTTTCTTAGAACTCTTGGTTATAAGCAACAGAAATGACAATTCAATCTGGTTTCAAGTATATGGCATGTTTATTACTAGGATATCTCACAAAGCAGGGGCCCCAGGATCCAATAAGATTGTGGCCCCAGTGCCAGACTAATCCATCTTTTTGTCTCCCACCTCTGTTCTTTTCAGCCCCCACTGTATTCATCTGGCTTTCTCCACACACGATAAACGCCACAAACAACAGTTCTGTAGCCTTCTCACCCTTCCCAGCTTCATCCATCCACCAGAGCAACAGTCAAGAAATGCTCTTTGTTCCTGAAATCCAAAACCTGGGAGGAAAAGAAAGAAATACTACATGCTAATTTTAATTGTAATGAACGTACATTCATTTGCTCATGTTGCCATAAGAAAATACTGCAGACTGGATGGCTTAAACAACAGAAACTCATTGTCTCTCAGTCCTGGAAGCTGGAAGTCTGAGATCCAAGTGTAGGCAGGGTTGATGTTTCCTAAGACCTCTCTCCGTGGCTTGTAGACAGTGTCTTCTCCCTGTGTCCTCACATGGTGATTCCTTTGTGCTTGTCTATGTCCTAATCTCCTTATAGGACGTCAGTCCTATGGGATTAAGACCCACCCATATGACCTCCTTTTATCTTAATCACCTCTTTAAAGGCCCTTTCTCCAAATACAGCCACATTCTGAGGTCCTGGGTGTTAGGACTTCAACATATGAATTTGGAGGGGACAAAATTCAGCCCACCACAGATAGTGAACACAGGGACCCACCATGTGCCAGGCACCGTATAAGTGTGTTCATTAGATTATGATGTTCTGTGACCACCCTCTGATCTGGGCAATGACATTATCTTTCAGGCCCAAGGGCTTGTGGCCCAGCTCATGGCAGGTGTCCACCTGCATCTCATGCAAAGACCACAGGATGGCCATGGGGAGTGGAGTGGCTCATGCCCAGTGGGAAGCCTGTGGCTGGGGGCTGGGATGGTGGGGGCTGTCTGGTCACCATGAGCTGTCCCTTAAGAAGGGTCAGAGGGTGAGGCCAACAGGAGGGTTCCAGGATTCTTTCTAGAAGCTTCCTGCTGTGCTCCAGTCCATGGACAGTTCTAGCTATGAAAGTTCCATACCCTCACCACACACCAGCCTCACCCTTAGCCCCAACAGGACCCTCCAAAAAGGCCCTGCTGTGGCCTCCCCTTCCCTGATGCACTGTCTGTGGAGCTCCCAAACCAGAAAAAAAAATTTACAGACTTTATTTTTTAAGAGCAGTTTTAGGTTCATAGCAAGATCGAGCAGATGCCATTAAATATCACCACAGAGCCCTATTGCTCAGGTTCAAAAGGCACCAGTATATGGAGAGTAGAATAAATAGGGAAAAAAGGAAAAAAACCACAAGAAATAAAAAAGTAAAAAATAAGGATGATTTTAAAATTTAAAAAAGAAAAGAAAAGGAAATTTTAAAAAAGAAAAAAATATGTTTATATCAAGTGGAGGAAAAATAATTTTCTCCAGACCCTTCATAGTTCTCAGCTGGGCCTACCTGTGGCACAAGACAGACTAACAAGAGAAAAACAGAAGTTTAATAACACACATACCTCTTTGTACACATGGGAGATACTCAGGAAAATCTCCAAGAGTAAATCTCCAAGAAGTGGCTCTGACTTCAGACTTACATAACCATCTTTCTCTGAACCAAGAAAGGGGAGACTAGTTCTGGATAGGAGGCCAGGAAAAGCACCTTAAACACAGGTAAGAAACATTACGCAGAGCTCAGTCAGTGCTGTTTTCACTAAGAGTCTCTAGTGAGTTAGTCACCTTCTTCCTGGTGCTAAGAGAGAGCCATCCTTACAGATGGAGACTTTCATTATAGATATAAATTTCCCTTACAAAAGGGTAACTTCTACTCTCTTTTTAGGGTTTCTTCTCTGTTGGCTATTTCCTCAAATAATCAGCTTAAAATAATCCTTATGCCAAAGATGTGTATTTGGGGTAGTGTGTCCCAAACCCTATCACTGAAGCATTCCAGATGGTGGAGGCCATGAACTGGCCTCCTGAGTGATCATGTGTCACATGAAACCCCCAGGAGGCTGAATGGATCAGGACATGCCACCCTAAAATATGCCACTTTCATATATTGATTATTTTGAGTGAGGGCCACTGAGAAACAGCAAACACATAAGGAGTTTCCTGCCCTCCCCCTTTCTGCCTAAAATCAGGGTATAAATTTAAATTTTGTAAAGGAAATTTCCATTTGTACAGATGCCCCCTCTCCCGTACCAGGAAAAGGAGATCGATTCATCACCAGAGGTGAGTCTATCTACCACGAGTTTCCCCCATACATTCCCTAGTCACTTCTCCACAATTTATTGCTCTTTGTGAAAATGGTATAGAAGCCCCTGGGTCTAACTGCCTCTTTAGGTTTTCAGTTCTCTTATGTGAATCTCCCATATTTGTGTTGACCTAAAAGAAACTGAGGCCAAACATTAAAAGCATAGCATTTATTAAGCCAGTGTGGCCAGTTAGCTCACTTGTGGGGGTGGGGGGGTGTTGATAACACCAAGGTCAAGGGTTCAGATCCCCATACTGGCAAACAGCCACAAAAAAAAAAAAGATGTATTGAGCTAATATGACAATTGCAACCAGGGAAATGCATAGTCAGGTCACCCTGAGAAATGAGTTCCAAAGAGAACCAGCAGAACTTAGCATTTATAACCACAAGAAGGAGGAAGCGTCAAAGGACAGTGAGAGAAGACAGTCCCACCTCATCTCTTCATCAACTTTCTATTTGTTGTACATTACATATAGACTTGGGATTGTTACTAGGTTACAACCTACATGCAGGGATCCAGGATGAAGGTCAGGAAGATTATTCTAGGTTATTGTATGGCTTCCTGGTGCCATTATAGCTGCTTCTAAGTAAAATGGTCTTATGATAATGTTTTCCAGGACAGGTGGACATGATTGCTGACTTATCCCAGATCCCCCAAGGCACTATAATTTAGCTGACCTGGTCACAGCAGATTTTTTAGTTATCATATGTAAATTTTTTTAAAAAAGATGAAACATGTATGTCTTTTCTCCTGTTAATCTGTCTTTTGTCAGTTTAATTTGTAGTCCCCAGTCACCAAATCTAAGAGTATATAGGATATTTTCCCCCTCCCCTACAAAGCCCGTGATATACATGTTGTAAGTGTGAGAAATAACCCTTGCTATGGTGAGCCTCCAGGATGCAGGGTTGTCTGTTACTGCAACAAAACCCTGACAGATACAGCACAGGCTCTATTTTGAGTACAGAAAAAAATAATCACATTAGTTAGCAAAAAGTCTGGAAACCAGGTCCTGTAAGAAATTGTGGCAGGCATGAAGATATTAGGGCTAAAGAAGGGACAACCTGGTGGTCAGGGAGCAAGGTTTGGGAGAAGGTGTAGGGTTGATAAAGTAGAGACCAGATATTTGAAGATCTCCATCTGATAGAAGAAGTCAAGGACATGCTCCTTGTTACTTCAAAAGGGCTGGAAAATTCTGGGCTGCAGACACCAGACATAACACCATTTCCACCAGATTCCTGGGAAGGTGGGCATGCATCGCACTCACTAGGAGGTGGGTGCCAATCACCAGGGTCATGTTGTTACCAGGCATGGGTCCGGCTGCTCCCTTTCAAAAACAAGCCACTCAAAAGTCAAATGGTGGTAAAGATGGAAGTCTGCTTTTATTCAGAAATACCAGTGACCTGAGGAGAGATGTCAGGCTAACCATCTCTCCAATAAACCTGAAGGAGAAAGGCCAGACTCGTATTTACTGAGGGGTTTTTAAAGAGGGGATTGAGGGAAGGGAGCATGGGAAATGAAAAGCAGGACGGAGGGGGAC
Source organism: Cynocephalus volans (assembly GCF_027409185.1). Taxonomy (NCBI): domain Eukaryota; kingdom Metazoa; phylum Chordata; class Mammalia; order Dermoptera; family Cynocephalidae; genus Cynocephalus; species Cynocephalus volans. The sequence goes on along the minus strand of NC_084463.1, from coordinate 44,092,973 downwards.
ACGAGCTGTGGGGGCTCCGTTCAAGGAGCCGGGTGCAAGGTCTCACCAAGACTCCGCCTGGTTTCTGCTCCCATCCTTGTGGTTATCTCAGGGTCTGGATAGTGTGTGCGTCCTGGCAAGTCTGCAGCTTCAGGCTGTCTGGAAAAGAACTTTACGTTTCTGTAAATAATGTCATCTTGCCCCATATCAAGGTTTAAAATATCAAATAACCATGGGAAATGAAGGAACTCAGAAATACATGCCAAGAAAAAACTGTCCTTTTAAAATTTGCCTACAGCCCATGTAGTTTTAGGTCCCAACGTGGCTTCAGTCCTGCTCACTCTAGCAGTGACAGAACAAGTTGGGCAGGCCCTGTAACGCCAGAGTCCTGTATTAGTCTGTTTTCTGTAGCTTATAATGGAATACCTGATACTAGATCATTTATAAAGAAACTGAATTTATTTCTTACAGTTTTGGAGGCTGGGAAGTCCACAGTCCAGGAGGTGCATGTGGTGAGGGCCTTCTTGGTGGGGACTCTCCACAGGGTCCTCTGGTGATGTAGGTTGTCACAGGTAAGAACAGCTCCCTTCTTAGAAAGCCATCAGTCTACACCCATGGTAACCCATTACTCCATGAATGGATGAATCCATTCTTGAGGGTGTAGTCCTCATGATCCAATCACCTCTCAAAGGCCCCACCTTTCAAGTATCATAACAGGATTTCCCACCCTCTTAATGCTGTTAAAGTGGGGGTCAAGTTTCCAGCACACGAACTTTGGGGGAACACATTTGACCCATAGCAGGTACCTTCCCACACCAGCACCACACAGCACTATGGATCTGATATCAAAAACTGATATCAAATGCCCTTCAGTGTTCCCTATATTTTATTCCATACAATACTGCCTTTAAGGTTTACAGGAACGCTGACTGTTCTCCCAGCCAATGTCACTATAAAATGTGCAAACACCCCACAGCTCCCACAAACCAGATGGTGAGGGGGCAACAACTTGTGGCATTCCAGAAGTCTTAGAGCAAATCAAAGCTTTAATAATGACACAGACTTACCCCTTGACCAAACTTCAGTCAGGTACCTCTGGGCCCTCTTTTCCATGAGGCCTCAGCCTTGGACCCTGTCTTCATCCTGCCTAGCACAGTCTTAGCAAAAAGTCCCGCTAGGTCAGTTTAGAGAGAGCCCCCCACCCTTGACATCTCATCAGGCTGCTGTGGTTTGAATGTCTCCCCAAGCTCAAGTTGGAACTGAACCCCAATGTGGTGGTTAAAGGCGTGGCTTTTAAGGGGCCATGAGGACAGTGCCCTCTGAATGGGTTGGTCCATGCGTGGAGTAACGTGCCGATGGTTTAATGGGCATGGTTCTGATGGCTTTGTAAGGAGAAGTTCAGCTCTCTTGCTCAGGCCATTCTCACCACATGATTTCCTGCACCATCTAGGACCCTGCAGAGACACCCTATCCAGAAGAAGGCCCTCACCAGAGGCGCCCTCTGGACCGTGGACTTCCCAGGTTCCCGGAATCGAAGAAATAAATTATATTTCTCTATAAATTACCCAGTTTCAGGGATTCTGTTATAAGCAACAGAAAATGGACTAATACACCAATCCTCATCCCTCACCTTTGATTTTTAAGTCTGTTCTGTCCATCACAAGAATCCTGTTTGGTGAGTTTAGCAAGAAGCCCCCTACCCTTGATGTCCCCTCTCAGTAATGTCCCAGTCACTTACCGCCTCACTGTGTTCGTTGGCTGTGAACCCCCTGCGGACCCTGCTATATTCAGAATCGAGCTCAGTCCTACACGGTGTTCTCTTTCCCCTATTGCAGTAGACCCACATGACATCTGCCTTTGCCACCTTTAACTCGTGTTTGTCTTGGTTGATCTTCAACAATAACCTCTGGAGGAGATCGGAATATGTCACCCTAGAATATGCCACTTTGACATTAAGATTATTGTGAGCTGGAGGAAGCTGAGAAATACACGGACACAGGAAGAACTCTCTGCCTTCCCTCTGTCTTCCTAAAAGGAGAATGGAAATTCCTCCTTGTCAAGGTGTCCCTCTCTCCCACACGAGAACAATCGTGTCACCAAAGACAGAGACAGCACTGAGGCGGATCTGTGTAAATACATCTTGTTAAATGACCATTATCTATTATGTTTCCTTATGTATTTGCCTTCCCACAATTTACCAGCAAGAAGCCCAGACCTCCTCTGCTTCCCTTTGTCTAGTCACTTACCCACAATTTATCACCTGTTGTTACAGTGGCTATAGGTCCCCACGGTTTTTAGCTATTTATGTTTTTTGGATTTTTGTTTTAACATCTGTGAAGCCCCCATGCACATTATTTAAAAAGTTAGCATCAGGACGGCCAGTTATCTCGGTTGGTTAGAGCGAGGCATTATGACACTGGCTTAGATCCCCTCACCAGCCAACCACCAAAAAGAAAAAAGAAAGAAAAAAAAGAAAAGAAAAAAAGAAGAAAAAAAAAAAAAAAGAAATAGTTAACAGCAAATAAAATATATAAGGTTTTCTTCTCTTAAACTGTCTTTTGTCAGTTTAATTCACTAAGAGAGTATAGGAAAAGGTTTTTCTCCCCTACACCTCAGAAAAATAAATACTACAAACATAAGACTTTTCATTTGAAAGTTTATTCATATTTTTTCTACACTCAGTTTTGTAAATTTCAAATAATAGTTGTTTGATTTGGAATTCGGGTTTCCATCCCTCAGACTCATGGTGGCAAACATGGACGGAAACAAAAATAATTAAAATTAAAATCATACAAACTTCACAAAACCAAGTAAGTAGAAAAGAGCTAGATATGCTGCCAGTCGCGCGCTGGCTTCATCAGGCTGTCGTGGGGTGAGGTGAGACCCTGACACCCGAGGCCTGTAAGGCCCGAGTGCTTTCAAGTGGGGGCATATTTTCCCAGGCATTTGGGAGGCCACCCTGATGGCAACCTGCAGGCCACATAGGGCTCACCAGTGTGGAGCCAAGTGCTGTGCCAAGCACCCCTTAGTGTTTGTGTGTTGGATTTGGAACTTCCACTGTTTGACAAAGTGTCACTGTTGGGCTGGATCGCAGACCCCTCTGCCTCGTCCTGTGCAGGTCCTGAGTTAGGTAAGGGAAAGAAAAACCGAGCAGCTGCCAGCAAAGTGGACATGCTTTATTCTTCAGACACGAGCGCCACCAACCAGCAGTTCAGAGCCGCTGCCTTCCATACTGAAGTACACAATAGTAGCAATGAGCCAAGGGGTGCCCGGGCACATGCCCACTAATTCTACTCTCATGTCACTTATTTACAAAGGATGTGCCGAGTCACACCCAGCTGGACATGAGGCGAGGGGGCCCGACCAAACCAACTCCTTTCCTCACTGTCAGCTACAAGGAGCTCCCTTCAGAGCAGTCTTCCACGAGGGACACCTACACACGTGCCACCACTCAGCTTGACAAGGCCCTTGAGGTGATGGGGCCATCATTGAGGCAGTGCCAATGGCTGTGACAGCAGTCTGAAGGGAGTGGGGGGCTGTGTGGCCAGCACAGGTAGTCAGAGGGAACCCCTTATGAAGTCCCCTCCCTTGTTACACTTGCCTCAGGTCTGCATGAGCTTGGCTGGGAAATGAGACACCAGCCACACTAAACACTGCCACACAAGGCCTGTCCTGCCTGGGCTGGTCAACGATTTGTTCAGGAACATCCCCTCAGTGTCTATGCTCATGGCTGTGTTGTGGACATACACACTTGTTGAAAAGCTAATTGCTGGCTCATGGGTGACCAGATCAATCTGTCATATGGAAGGTGGGGCAGACCCACACCTGCATGCTCCTCCCTGTGGTGACCATGCACAGCCATCTCCCTTCCACCTTCAAGTACTTGTTCTGGGCCACTAACTCAGCCCAGTCACTTCCTAAGAAGACTGAATGGCAGCTGGATGCTCCTTTGGATCCCAACGGGCTGGGATTTGGGGGCAACCTCCTGCCCAGGAGCCACATACTCAGCCCCTCCCTGCACCTCCTCACTGTTACACTGTGACCACGTTTCCCCCTTCATCACACTCTGTGGTTCCCTGGGAGGGAGGCTCCTTGGTGGCCCCCAGCAGGGGTGTGACACCTACAGAGCAATGAAGAATGTGGGAACCTGGGTGGCCAGTCATGACTAGGATCATCCCCCAAGTTCAGGAAGGGGCCGAGGGCAACAGAAGCTGGGGGTCCAGGTGCCCATGTCCAACCTCTAAATGCCCAGTGTTAGGACAAAAAGGCTGAGTGAAGACACACGAGACAAAACTCTTTGTAGATATTTATTCTACTTCAAATAACAGAACCTGACAGCCCAATATACAGTGATAAAATACTCTGCAATATAAATACAACTTACAGAAATTTCTATCAACAAAACCTAAAGAAACTTCATTTTTACCTTTGTATATTTAGACAAAAAAACTCTACACAACATATTAAATATTGGAAATGACACCTACTTCAAGGTAATTTAAGCTAGTGACACTTGTTTTATAACACAAACACCCCAAGTAGATAAGTTCTCCATATTTCCATAACTTAAAAATTTGTGCTATGAAGTGAAAGTCTGTAGTGATGTGTAATGCAATAGACTCCAAAAGAACATGTGAAATGCTCTAATTTTACATCTGAAAAAGTAAGTTTAAGAAAATATAAAAATTATCAACATGTATTTTGTACAGTCAAATAAATTAGCCAGGTTTTCTCTATTTCACACTTCAGAAGGACATCGTGGGGTAGATGGAAATGTCCACGTCTTCCTGTTGAAGTCGGGGCCGTTTCTTCTCAATCCTGTCTAACTCTCCAGCACTTGAAGGACGTTTTATTTTATGACAGATTACTAACCCAAGGATTATATTTGGGCGTGGTGACTCAAGACCTGAAAACAAAATATTTGTGTGAATTTTAGAATCTAAATCCAGTTTTCATCCTTCAGAGGTAAATTTTATTAAGGGCTTTCATGTGGGAAATTCTGTGGGAAAGTAAAGCCGAGTGTTTTAGGAGCTTATTGCAAAAGAACGAATGGTTCCCGTCCCATGAAGTCACCACCAGGCCTACCTAGCCCTGATGGTGGCCGCTGAAAGGGAGGGATTAGTCCCCTAGCCACCAACTACAGAACCAAGTGCCCAATTCAAGAGTAAACTCACCCCAACTGTCAGAACTTGTTACATGTTTTATAAAAAATTACACACAATGCTAAAGCAATAGCATGGTGGAGGCGGCGGGAAGGGCACTACAGCAATGACTAACATTGTTCACCTGCAGGGATCAAAAGTGCGTGTGGACCAGCATGTCTTTTAAACAAACGCATCTCAGATACGCTCTTATGTGCCTCTTGTGACATATCCAGAAGGTAACAGCCCTTTTTGTCATTCACTTATGAGTTGCAACACATAAGTTAAGCTAAATATACTAGTATTAGGTGTTAATGATTAAGGACCAATTCAACTCAATTTACAATGACCAAAAGGATCATAATCAGTAAAGCACAAAAACCATTAGGTAAATTCATTAGTTTCTGGTACCAGAATTACAATGAATGAAACAATAATGCTCACTGAAATAGCTAGAGTAGATGTTTGAGGCTTAGAAAAAAATTCAATGAGCATTAATTTATCAAAAACTAATGTTTGAGTCTTTGTAAACACAGGGCTTGTGCTTAAGTAAAGCACCGAGGCATTCAGCACACTGGTGGGGAAGGACAGTCACATGGAGACAGACTGGGAGCTTTGGGGTACAGCATCCGTTTACAGAATAGGTATTTGTTAAGAAACGGTTACTCCAAAGATCCTAAGTTGTGACAACTTACATCAGGAATGCTAACATTCCCATAATGATCTCCCACCCCCACACTCACACTCCATCAAGAATTCCCAAAGGGGAACTAACTAAACAGACAAGTCACAAACAGTAACTTACAGAAAAATGGTTCACGAAGGACAGAATATTTGTTTCAATAGCATAAGGATACAATCAGTCAAACTGTATAAATTCAATTTACAGATAACATTACATAAAATACAGGAGGTAATCACACTTTTTTCTTACAATTTAAAGCACTGCTAAGATTGTCCTGTTCTTTTTGTGATTTAGAGATGATCACACATCACTTCACAGTGTTGTTTTCATAGTTCTAAATATGTTTGCTTTGAGTCTTCCAAAATTCAGTACGGAATTGATTACCGACAGCTGAGCACACAAGTGCAGGTGGATGTCCTGCCCGCCACTTAGGAGGAGGACGCCAGGTTGAACTCGGGCAACCCGGCCCCCGCAGACTAACGCCGCTCTGCTCCCCTCCCTGCTTAAGTGTGTCCTAAAGGTCACCTGCTTCACAGGCTGCTGTGTAAGAGATTCGTATTGAAGGCACCCACGGGTGAGCTGTGAACACAACATATCCTAGTACCATGCCACCCTCCTCTCATGAGAACTTTCTGTCAAAACGTCCTCTCCCTGCCCCATCTGGTAACAGCAGTGTGTCAGCAAAAGAAAAGGCAAAGGAGGGGATAGCATGTGGCGTCTGGCCACCACACTGAAGAGCACTTCCAAAATTTCCTGCTTGGCCAATGCAAAGAGCAACTTATCAACTTAATTTCCTAATTAGTATTCATTAAGGATATTTTAACTTCAAATAGTATTTCTTTCACCATAATAGATATTTACCAAATACTTTATAGCTAATTTAAACAGACAGTTTTGGGGTTTGGTCAATTGTTAAATCAGCTATCAGGGCCTTTGTGGACAAACTATCTCTGCTGCAGATGGTCCCAGAGCTTCAGTACAGGTTTAACTGCTGAGCACATTCGGACCTACTGAGTCACAGCTGAAGTTCTGTCTGTGGGGCAGCTCTGTAAGCCAGGCTCTCTCCCTACAAACTTGGTTTCAGGAGCAGAAGTAGGAGTGGGCTTGGCCGGGGTGGGGGTGGGGCACCAGACAGGAAGGACTGGGGGGTCTTTGCATGCGGAAGTCACCAGGGACTACCTCACTCAGGGAAAGGCTCAACTTCTAAAGGGCTAACATCAGGGCTCTTGCACAAATCAAGTTTCTTTCATGAATCAACTGCGTGTGCTGGGTTAACCATTGTGTTAAACTCAGGAAGATTTGGTCCCCAGGCTTCATAATGTGGTTCACTCAACTATCTTTTAATACCCTAATATGCTTATTGATGAAAACAATTAGTATATCCCAGCCCTGGCAAGCTGGCTTTGACCTTTGTTGTCTTATACATCAGAGGTGAGGTTACTTAATATTTATGTTGGTCTTGAAAACAGCAAGCTGTCTAGAGATTGGGATCTAAAAGCAGCTGGTTTTTTAGATGCTTTCAACTCTCGCCCATCTCATCTGCACACACTGGGAAATGATCTAGTAAAGCTCCACAGTTTTGAACATCCCCAGCAAAATTCCCAAAGTTTTTAAATTTAAATAGGCCTTTCCCAAAATGCGTACCCCTATCCTGAAATAGTCAAATCTTATCACCTGACTCACATATTTGTTATGTTATGGTTGCATGAATATTTGAAATATAACTAGCACCTTGGAAATAACTTATATTCCTGGAAGAAACAATAAAATTCACCTATCTTGGACCTTAGAAGAAATGTTTACTGAGATGAAGGGACTTGTCTCAAATCAATGATGCTCTACACTGCTGTAAGGTGTGTCCAGCATGACGATACCAAACACATGAGGGCAAAGGGAAACATGAGCACCCCCAACTGTGCCCCACATCTAGGGGAGGAGCAAGAGAGGACCAGGTTTCCCAGGGGTAACTCTCTGGGTTCACTCCATTTTGGTAGCTCCTGTGTCATGAGTGTTAACCTGGAGAGTGGTGTGTGTCCCAAGAAAGCGCAGAAGAAAAGGCCACAAGGGCTGCAGCAGGGAAGAGGCAGCCCCATGGGAGGCCGGGCACCAGCTGGGCACAGGATGGTACTTCCCCACCTCCCATGTGAGGGCTGCTGTGAGGTTTACAATTCATAAAGTGTGTGAAAATAGGCAAGTAAGTAGGTGAGATATTGAAAGACCAGCTTCAGTTAAAATGTGCCATCTTCCACAGAGGCGACACCCCCACCTGATGCCCTCCAAAACACCAGCGTGTACAGTGTATATGAAGACTTTTTAGATCCATGTCTGTATCCGTTGAGTTCATGGTGGAAGGTCTAGCCTCAGACTCAGTGGTTAGAATTAAGCCACATATATGGTAAAAGAAACCAAGGACAAGGGTTACATACTGATACTAATCAATTCCTCTGTGGGCATTTAATTCCAAAAAGTTGGCATGAGTCAAGCCCATGCCAGGTGTTAAGAGTGGGCTCCAGTTGGTGCTGGGGCCATGCTGGGAGTGATGGATTCCAGCCCCCGACACAAGTCCAGGAAGTGGAGGGGCCCGTACAGGATCCCAACTCAGCAGGACTCCATGTCACAGGAGAATATGTGTGGGTATCACATGTTCCTAATTACCACCCAGAAAGTTGGTGCTTACCTGGTCCCTCAAAGGGCAAGAGTGCGGATGGAATAGGGTCCTTAGCACCCAGTGGAATGAGGTAGAGGTTCTTGATGTGCCTGGTCTTATTAGGTACAACACCAAAACGGCCACGACTGCTCAAGTAGGAGTAGAGAGAAACATAGGCAACCTTTTCTTCCTCTGTCAGGGGATGAAAGCGGATCAGACAGAGCTCCTACAATGCAAACAGAGGACAGGGGAAAGACTTTACCTGTGGCCATGAGAGGAAAGCATCTGCTTTAAAATTTGTACCCAAACCTCAAAAGTACAGCCTGAAATGGGAGATTTTAGCAATTCTGATTTTGACTTTCATAGCCTTATTGTCCAACATTTGAAATAATGAAATAATGAAGTAGTAAAAGAAATTCACAATCAAGCATCCGAATGCTTGACTCCAGTCTTGGTTTCAGCAGGACACCCTTTAAAATGACTTCTACTCACAGCCTCAATTTCAGAGAGCTCTCCTGTGAGAGGGACAGGCCATGTAAGGTGTAGGCTTAGCCACGTCTGCAGCAAAGTAAGCTTTCCCGCACGCACAGCGGCTGTGGGCAGAGTGAGCAGCTGCACGATCTGCAGCCATTCCCTGTGTGTCTCCACATGGGAGGGTTAAACTAGGCACAGGGTCTAATCCCTTTTCAGGATCTGATGGAAAACTGTACACACAGACACACGCAGCTGTAGCTAAATCTCAGGGGTTCCCCAAAAATCAAAACCCATTCAAGAGCCGAGGCTCGGTGCCTTTTGCCAGATCACCTCCAAATTCCCATTGTACTCCTTCAATCATAAAAAAATAAAAATAAAAATGAGGAAATAAAGTTTTTACATTTTTTTTACTAAAATGTAATCATATAGACATGACTACAGTAAAGAAAAAAAAAACCCTTCTATCAGTGTATTTCTCAAACACACCATCACACAGGAATGTAACTATATAAACTTACTTTAACATTCACCTGAAAGTATCTAGTAAGTTGCAGGCTGACATTCCAACTGTTAACCATCAAAATGAAAGGTTAAAAAAGATGTTTAAATAAGCTCTATGTTCCATTGTTGCAGAGACTATACTATAAGCGGATACCTTAGACACAGAAGACTTGAGTTCACCAACATAATCCCAAACCATCTTCGGTGCGATCCTCCCACCGATGTGAATTGTGTTGGGCAAGTCCTAAATAAAAAGTACTTTGAGTAAATCACCTGTGAAACTCTAGTGTTCAAAAAGAGACTAATGCAGTCACATGAAGGCACCAAACAACCCAAAATTCAAGAAAACAACAATTCCAAGGAAAATGGTGATAACCGTATTAAATACTGACTGGTGAACTACCATCCAGGATTACAAGCTCCCAAACCCAAAGGTGGTGTAATAACCTTCTGACAAACAGGATTGTTTAGAAACTACTGCGCAACCTTTTTATGTAATCTTTTGTGAACACACACACACACATACAGTAATGATTCAGTTATTACCAGGATAACTGACTTGCCACTCCTTCCTAAGGTCATAAATTCTAGTGCCATCTTTGTTAACTTTGAAAAATGAAAGACCTATCAGGAGGTTACACCTGCCACCCACACTATGCAGGTTACAGACGCCTGGCCATGCTGGTGGCTGGGCACACACGTGTGGTAAATGCCCTTGCTAAACAGATCACTGCTAAACAGATCACTGTTCTGCCCCACTGCTCAAATTTCTGCTCTGTGCAAACCTGCTGGCCCACTGCGGCAACCATTATCTTGCTTTCAGACGTACTTAAGTAACCAGGCAGCCAGCGTAAGAGTGTCACATGTCTGCCTGTAGTAGAGGAAATACTGTGAAAGACACATACACACAAGCACACACACATATACTCTTCGTACTAACCTCACTGAGATAATCAAAACACCCAGAGACAGGATATGCTTTAGTGACAAATTCTGCTACACTTTTCATGTTAATAAATCCTTTCCAAACAGTGTTCAGTTGAGATAAAAAGTGGGTCATATCTCCTTCTTCAGAGGAATGTGACTCAGAGACACTGTAAAACAAAACCATGAAAAATAAGGAAATCTGTGTACAATGAGAATTTCAAAAGAATGAAGACCATGTGTTTAAAAGTAAAAATTCCTGCAAGTTTTGGTAGTTTACTTTTGCCAATTAAATGTTTTAATCATAAGGATATAAATAAGACATTTTGGTCAAAGAACAAATAAACTGAATTGTATTTCTGAGTAAAATTAAGAGTTGAAATCACCAATTGCCTCCATTCATTAGTTCAAAAGAAAACTTCATTGGCTCTTTCAGACTATATCTGAAATACACACCTGATATACTGTGATGGAACTGACAAGTGTCCTGGGTCAGGGGATGAGGACGGCTTAGCCAGTATGAACCTGGGCACCGTCACAGAAGTCAAAGCAGGCATTGGTGTGTCTTGTTTGGTTTCTACCACGTGGGCACTGTCTGGCTGGGCTGCTATGGAGGCTGTGACTGTGCACAATCCACTTGGACCAGTCCTGGAGTCCCAGCTTGACATAATGACCGAGGTGATCACTGCATTCCCACGGCCTTCCACTGGGGAGAGCTCAGGAATGACATCTCCTGGGGGCCCAGAGAAATACTTTCTCTTCAGGTTTGGATGAGAAGCACTTTCCAGGTCTGGCTCAGAAGCATTTCTGGGCAGAGTTCCTGGTGTTCCTTCATCAGCTGAGTTAGGAACTGGATCAGATGGAGAGCTGACACACTTGGATTTTAAGTCTTCTTTCTTAGCAGAAGCCAGCAATTTCTGTTTTTTCAGAGGTGGCTCATCTTCTGATGAGGAAATGTGACCTGAGGTAAATGAGGAAAGACATGGTGAGAAATCTGGCACATCCAAGACCACAGCGTGCTCATGAGCAGATAATTGCTTACGAGAACCCAAAAGCAACAATGCAAAGAGAGGAGCTAACTTCATGAACTCCAGAAATCCATTCTACCCTTTTTGTTTGTTTGTTTAAACTCACCTTTACAAGGATTAGTGATTTTAAACAAAATCCAGTTTAACATTATCCCCAAATTATGCTCACCTGTACAGATTTTACAATTTAGATTAAAAAGTTGCGCCTCACGGTGGCTTGTTGTGTCTTTCAACAAACTGCTACGGACGTCCAGAAGGGGCTGGGGGCTTTTTTCAGGGACAGCTTGTACTGATTCTTGCTGTTCCTCAAAGAAAACAAAAAGGTAGGTCATTTATTTTCCAATGCCATTTCCAAATTAACAGCACACATGAAAAAAGGTGGATGTGATTAAGAACCGCTAGACGAAAAAAAAGGACCACTGGATACAAGTCCTTGAGAAGTAATGAAATTATATATATTTGTTATAAGCTCAGTGTCCTGCCCAATAAAAAAAAGGACCACTGGATACAAGTCCTTGAGAAGTAATGAAATTATATATATTTGTTATAAGCTCAGTGTCCTGCCCAATAATTTAAGACACCTAAAATCATTTGGAATGGAGAAATTTTACTCTATCTTTTCTGAACCCTGAAAATACCAAAATGCTCACACCTAAGTCTGACACGGGTGTAGAATCTTTTATACTGGGAATGGTTTCCTGTTTTTAATGTCAGTCTTTTTGCCTTCATGGCACAATTTAGTTCTGGATTCTATCACCTAAAATAAAAAAGACAAAAATCAAGTCCTCCACCTTGTTTTCCAGGAGGAAAGCATATCACTCCTGCAAACAGTGTATTATTTGACTTCTGGTAAAGTTAAGTCTCTGGTATCTGAAGCAGCCATTCTGAGTCAGTACTCACAGATGTCATCAGTTTCTCTTTCCCCCGGGAAATTTCCTTAGATCCAAGTTCTTCTGGCTTCATTCTCACAAGTTTTGCCAAAGAGATTTCTCCACGCAAAACACGACGGAAGAGTCCCTATAAAGAAACATCATTCATTCATTCATCCATTCATTCAAACAATATCTGTGTGTGTTAATGTGGAGGCTACAGAAACAACAAAGCAGCACAAGAAGCTCTGCCTGGAGGTTCAAGGACCACTGGACAAAAAACCAAAGCTTTCAATGGAAGGCTGCACTGCACAGAGCCCTGCAGAGGCGCGACCTCACCTGCCTCCCAAAGCAGTCCCTTGAGAGCACGCACCAGGCCGCCCAGCTGAGAGCAAATGGAGGCACAGAAAACATGCGTTTCAAAGTCAAGCAAGGCCCATGTTGCACTGATTCTTCTTTAAAAAATAAAAAGTCACCTCCACAGGAAAAACAAAATCATGTACACAATTTGGAATACAGGTCAGAAATATACAGTATTAGGAATACAGACAGGAAGAAATGACTTGTGCTGGGGGGCTGTTAACCACGCTGAGATGCAGAGTATCTGTCCCTGGTTCTACTGCACAGCTAAGAGCTCAGAGAGTGACACAGAGGACCAGAAGACTGTGAGCCCTGGAGGCAGGAGGCAAGAGACTGTACCAGACAAGCAGCTCAGCCTTCTCAGATTCCATTTCCATTTTCATTGCAGGAGAACCCCCACTCCATGGCTGCTATGAGGACTGAGCTGCCCTGCAGCACCCGTCGAAATGATGAGAACTGGAGGGGCTGCTCCTTATTATTACTGTGAAGTAGCCCAAATTGTCGGGCTCACTCAAGTGATGATGAGAGAAAAGAAAATAAGGCAGAAAAGGCTGTCTGTAGCCAGAATATGGTCACACCCATATTCTAGATTAAAGAATCTGTACTTTACTTTAGAGCAAATGAAGGGATGGGCATGTGATTTGGCACTGTAATGTTTAGAAGAGGCCAACCTGGTGAAATAAAAGATGAACTTAAGCCACTGAGATCACTGACAAGAGTCCACTTAAGGTAGGGAACAGAAAGATCCTCAAATAACACCAAGTACATGGGGGCATACAGAAGTGTCACAGAGGATAAAAATACTTTCTAACTTTCACGGAAAGAATATAAATGTTGCAAATGCTCTTTGATGTATTACTGTGAAACTCAGCTAATAGAAAACACACACCAAGTTTCCCTCTGCGTCAGGAATATTGCAGTACACAGAGACCACACACACCTGATTTTTAGGATCCTTGAGGTTGAACAGGAGGCTGCGGTATTTCCTCATGTAGCGAATATCTGTAACTTGAAACAAGTTAAACATTTCCTTCTCCAGATGAAGGGCGATGTTTCCTACTTCTTTCTCTGTCATGATTAAGTCATCACTGTCACTGACTCTGAATGGAATGAAAAAGAAACTACATAAACCCCTTGAATTTGGATACATTACATTTTTGAAACAGTGGGGCAATCTCAAAATGATCACGCCATACATGGAAGAGCTTCCACAGATAAAAGCCAAGGACAACAGCCCACCTTTTCCACAAAATCTCTTTCAAGGAGCATCTTATATTCTGCCGAATTTGTGAACTGGGCTGTGACTGGGCAGGGCTCCAGGTCCCAAGGTGTCCTGGGACTGGAGAGGCCACAGGAAGAGAAGTTGTTACCGGCTTCCCAATGGCTCCAACCAAAGCAGCAGATCCAGGGAACTGTCTGGAAGCCACCGTCTGCATGACAGCAGAAGTGCCACCTGATGGGGTGCCCGAGAGCCACGGCTTTTGTGAGATGGTGCCCTTGAAGCTAGAGGGTGCCTTTTTAATGGCCAGTTTGGCTGCTGCCACATTAGCAAATGGAGGAGACATCTTTGGAGTGAGATGTCTTGGTGATGGTCGTTTGCCCACCAAGCAGCCCAGGGAGGCTTTTCTCTTTGAGGCCGAGGCCACCGCTGCCTTCTCCTCTGCTCTTCCATCTGCCTTCCTGGCTGCAAGAGAAAGCGCAGGTGTGCGGGTGACACAGGAGAACAGGCTTCAAAGCACGCCCACCCTTAACTAGGCATTACTGAATAGGATACATCGAGAAAAAAGGATTTTTAAAATCTTAAAATTCAGAAAAGAAGCATAATTAAGGGCTGTCAGCAGTATTTATTATAGACTATGGCTTATTTCAGATAGAAAAATGCTTTATTATTTTATTATATTAAAGCTTTTACTTTGACCAACAAACTCCATAATCAAAGACTCAATTTACTCCTCAGTTGAGCTTTAAAACTGAAGGACAAACTTCATTTTACCCAAAAAACAAATAAAAATACCCTACATAGGTTTAGGATAGCACTACAGAATTCAAGTGCAATTTTCTTGTAAACTTGAGTTTCAAAACTCTTTTCAGGAAGGGTAAACAGACGAGTGCTCCTTACATGCACATTCAACCCCGAGTGGACCTCTGTGGCAACCACATCTGAGCGGGGGGGAGGGGGGGTTCACATGCCACATTGTCCTACTAGACGAGTCACTTGTAGGTGATGCCATTAATGAAATATGGAAAGGTGAGAGGAATTTGCAAGATGGGGAAAGTCAATCATGTTTCCATACTAAGAATTGGCAACCAACAACATAATAATGTTGCTATTTAAATGTCCCCCTTTAAAGCCCTCTAGTCATTATTCAATTAATGTGGTAAACAGTAAATTAGTGCTTTTAATTAAAACAAGGATTATAGTCAAAAGCTCAAAAAAAACCCTCAAAAGCCCCCAACTTGCACAAAAACCTTTACATGCCAGGAAAGAACCCATTGCATTATAATCCTATATAGTCCACCAGAACTCAAAGATCAGAACTGCAGCCCCTCAGCTAGGCAGGGGCTCTGGTGCAGACGGCATGTCAGTGGATGATGCTTGTTTGGCAACAGTACATGAAAAAATGCTCAGCATCAATAGTCATCAGAGAAATTCAAATCAAAACCACACCGAGATATCATCTCACTCCAGTTAGACTGACCATTATTAAAAAGACCATTAATAACAAATGCTGCTGAGGATATGGGGAAAGGAGAACTCTGCTACAACGTTGGTGGGGCTGTAAATTAGCACAGCCACTATGGAAAACAGCAAAGAAGCTTCGTCAAATACAGACAGCACTACCATATGATGCAGCAATCCCACTACTGTATATATATCCAAAGAAATGGAAATCACTTCAAAGGGTTACCTGCACTCCCACGTTCACTGCAGCTCTATTTACAATAGCCAAAATATAGAACCAACCTCCGTGCCCATCGACAGATGACTGGATAAGGAAAATGTGATACATGTACACAATGGAATACTACACAGCTATGAAAAATGAATGAAATTCTGCCATTTGTAACAACCTGGATGAGTCTGGAGAAAATTATGTTGTGTGAAATAAGCCAGACAAGGATAGATAAATACCACATGCTCTCACTTATAACTAGGTGCTAAGAAAGAAAGAAACATAGAAGCAAAGTAACAAAGAAACAGAAAAGACTACAATTCCTTGAACTTTCAGAAGGACAGAAGAAACTAACGGTTACTAGAGATGTGGGGATGGAGGGAGGGAGGGAGTTTGGGGCATGATGGATCAGGTAAAGGGCATAAAGAAAAATCACGATTTGTAATAATGAATATGCTAATAACAATATTTTTAAAAGTAAGACACTTTAAATACAAAAAGAATGTCATTATTGGCTTTCAAGAAAATTCCAGCTATGTGGATTACATTAAAAACCAGCTGTCAAGCTAAATCCTTTATCAGAACAAATTTTGATATTTCGTCAAATTGGGAGGAGAATGCTGGTTTAGATATACAATATCTGGTTACTCCCAGCCTCATTTATTTGTCACTGACAACTCTGGGAGAGACAGAGAAAATGGCTTATGCAACTTGTAAAAAAAAACACAGACACACCCTCCACCACTAGCTTTAAATTTCTACACAACGATCTTGGGATCTGGTATTCTACCATATGTTTGTTTTAGTAAAGGAAATTTACTCATGATTTCAATGCAATGTTCTTCTGGAGCCAATGCCAGAATTTATCCTTGAGGACACATGTACTCCTGGATCCATTTCACACTGTGCCTGGCCACCTGTGTGGCACACACACATGAGCGGGAGGACAAGGCTTTCAGATGGGGAACTCACACAAGCAATTATCTGGGTTTACATCTGCAGGCTATTAAGGTTTTCCTTTTCAACTTCCACAGCTAGAATTAAACTGCAGAAATCTGTTTTCTACTTAAAATCTGTTCACATCCCAAATGTTTTAAGTTACTTTACAAGACTTTAGGGAGTCCAATATACTGGGAATTGTGTCTGTAAATATAAAAGACCAGGCACTTCCATTCCAAAATTGTAATAAAGCACAAATACGTTAGAAAAGAATTTTTAGCACACTTCATGCCTTGAGTAATGGGGGGTAAACAGTGGAAACAAAGAGAGGCAATATGGAAGCAAACAGATATAATAACACAAGAGAAACACCATTTTCTTGGGGAGAACTAAAAAGCAAACTGTGTCTGTAAACTAAGGAAATTATACAGAAATCCACCCCCCCAAAATTTACAAAAATTGCATGTTAATCGCATCACCTTGAGAATGTGAAGGATAATTTAACAGGCAGGGCACCTCCTTAAGCAGGAGCAGAGAGCTTCCTGCACAGAAAGGCCCAGTTCACTGAGCAGCTATACCTGTGCCCACACACCGAGGGCAGCACCAGCCATGTGGGAGCAGAGGATGTTGTCAAGGCCACCTCCACAAGCAGCAGCAATGCTCAGCTCTACACCACAGGACTTCTCACAATGTACACAGTCACACAGACTGGAAATGGACCCGATATCAGCCTCAGGACCCCCACCCCCTGAAAGCATTTCTGCAGCCAGTCAGGGAGACAAGGGTCTTCATGGGGTGCAGTTATGATAGGCTGTGTGCATGCTGCCCCCTCCCACTATACCTGTCAGGACTCAGAGGATGTGCCCTGCTACCAAAAAGTCAGAGATGTTTGGTGGGAGAGAGAGGCAGAGGCACGTTGAACTTGAATTATTTTACCCATGACCCTACTCTCCTCCCAATCATCATTTGGAAAAATGACATTTCTGGGGAAACAGAAAATGATCACAAGCAAGTAGCTAAAATGTATGTCCCTTATAAATTTTAGATATCAATCAATTTCAATTTTGAGATGTAGCGATGTGCTGGGAAGGTTAATTAGCCATATCAGTGTCAGTGAAAAGCTGATGGAAGAAGTGGGAAAGGCCAAAGGAGAAAACCTATGAGTACAGAAATTACCCTCTCTGATCTGGACTTCCATCCATCCCTGTCCCCCCTCAAAAAGTGAGTGAAGTAGGAGATTACTTCCCCATCTTTTCCTCTCTCCAATGTGCACAGTCTCCTCAACCCCCACACTTGGAGTATTGGGGTCTGCTCTCCAATTCTGGTCAACACAGAGAAAAACTAACTGAACTGAAATTAATCATCCAAATTATCTCTTCTGTGGTTATTTATACCCCCCAGTTTTTCTTTCCTTTACTGTTAAGTGCATATAATCAATTTAATTAAAGCATTTTAGCAGAATGTTAAAATGTGACTGCTCCAATCCCTTTCCCAGATATGAGATACTTATTTTAACATCTGTTCATTGGCTCTAAAAGTGCTGTTTTGCATAGGTGCTATAATTGGATGAACATATGAGACATGCTATTTGCTGGCTTCAAATTCTCAGCTCAAACAAGCTAAGGTGTATGGAGATTCATTATAACACAGTAACAGGTTAACTCAATTGGGATTCCATTTCTTACGTCTTGGGCTGCTTACATAACCAAAAGGAATTACTTTTTTTATATACATATATAGACCACAATAGATCTAGCACCTACCTACAGAAGTACCGCCCCACCAAGTGATGTGTTCAAAGGACAATAAAAAGGAAAACACAGAACACATTTATAATCCTGAAATCTAGGGCTATTTAATCTTTTTGGTGTTTATTTTATAAGGCACAAAATGCACTATGAACACCATAAATAAGAACTGATTTGACCATAGTTTTATGATAGAATAAAATGTATCGGATGGATTGAATTTAAATTTTTAATTTAACGGTGCAGCATTAGTCTCAGAAACAAGATGCATGATCGAATCAACAAGCTGCGTGATCTAATCGGGTTTAATGGATCTATTTGGAATATCCTCATTACATTAATTTGAAATGTATGCCAGGGTATGACCTTCAATAGTCTGATCTTTCATAATAGCTTAAGAAATGAGCCAGGAAACCAGTCACACTTAGAATTCTCAGCACTTTCTCTTTAGTGAGGACACCCTGCGGTTCCACATGGGCAAGCACACCCCTCACTCACTGTGGGATCTACAGAGCAGCAGTAAATGCCCTTCAAAATTCAAATGCATGTTATCTGGGTGTGTACTATATGAGTAGGACATGAAAAAACTCCCACCTGTCCAGTCAGAGTTAAACTTAACTCCTGAAAAGCATACCTAAGTTGAATACGAGATGCAACACTAATTTGCAGAGGTTCACAGAACATATAAAAAAAAGTGCTGATTTTATGTGCTGAGATTGGATCATGTGGGAAAACTTAAGTTTTATATGGGCTGTAAGAAGACTAACTGATGTTTGGACAATGAGGAATTTTAAATGCTGGGCAGTCTATCTATTCAGATTTTGCTGAAGACAATACAAACGCTTATCAGAGCCTGATAAGGAAAACAGATGTAAAAACTTAATCATCAAGGTGAAACATTTACTAATGAGGTTTGTACACCTTTTTGGAAAACACTGACTGGAAGTCCCAAGAGATTAGAGATAGATCCTCAGTGTCAGGAGGCATCTTGCACTTGGGCATTCCCTTCCAGCACTGATGGTGCAGCCAGTGTTTATGAACAGCATTAAAACACAACTGCAACCCCCAGTCCGGGACAGGCTCAGGAAATGGCTGTCTGGAAAGAGTGGGAGGGGTCCAGGAGGCCAGCCCCCAGGTGATACATACGTTTGCACAACAGTGATGATGAGACAGTGGAAGTCTTTTCCAGCTTTACTGCACTGTAATTCTGGTTGCTTGCCCAGGACGGCATGCTGCTTTCACAAGTTGTCTCCTTCCCGAGGGATTTGCTCCTAGAAAAAGCCACCACCGCCTTCTTCACTGTGCCTTCTTTTTTTTCTGGAGCTGGTCTCTCGTGCAGAGAAGAGCTTTTAATGCCTCCCTGGATAATAAGTAAAACCCCAATTATTAAGAAGGCCAGAAAGTACACCTCCACTTCATTTCACTGAGCAAGAAAGGTCATAATCCTATACCTTCTTTGGGTCATCTACCCTGAGTCTGCACACCACATTTGCCTAGCAGCAGTCTGGCTACCTTTGCACATTGAGCTAACACTTAGCACTCCCACCTCTTATTCAGGATTCCAACTTTTTGAGTGACAAGAAGATCCCTGACACAGGACCCCCTGTAACCTTGCTGAGGTATGAAAGCAGTGACACAGGATGCACGAAGAGCACAAATGATGTTTCTTTATCCTCTGCCAGGCCCAGGGCATGCTTGGTGCAGCCATTTTCCTCCTGGGTGCAGCAGCAACCACTTCTTTGTCAGTTCTATGCTTTAAAACTACCAACTTTAAAAATTAAGTCACCTAAAAGTAAAATAAGCATTTGAAAATAATCAAGAAAACTCTCCAAACAGTGTTAGTTACACTTTGCTTGTCATAAATGTAACATCAACCTGAGCCGCAGGACAGGCCTGAGAGAAGAACCTGTGATTTCCAGCAATCCCTGAATTCTCCCCAAATTCCACAGAGTACCAAAGGCAGCCTCATCCACCTGGAAGCAGGCAAGAAGCAGAGCATGCCTGGAGTCCAAGGCAGGACCTGAGGGCAGCATCTCCTGCCTGGAAGCAGACACGGAGCACACTAAAAAACCCCTTCCACATGGGTGGGCCACCACAGCCACTACCACAGCCATGGCTGCTGCAAAAGCAGCTCAAGACCACCACAGTATCACAGCTGTCACGCAGACAGCCTACCAGATACCTAATGGCATTGACACCAGTGGAGTGTGGAAAAAGAAGAGTACAGCCTTCTCTTCAAAGCCCACTCCAGAGTAACAGAAGAAGCAGCAACTATTCTCTAACAGATGACCAGACATAAATATAGAGATACTAGAAATATGAAAATCCAAGAAAATATGACACCACCAAAAGAATACAGTAACTCACCAATACCAGACTGTATATAGCAAGAAACCCTTGCAAGGACATAAGGGGTATTATGAGCAACAATCTTAAAGGAACTCACTGACATAAGAGAAGACTCAGACAACATAAAAAAATGAGAAAAAAAATCTATGATATAAGGGAGGAAATTTACAAAGAGATTAATACCTTATAAAAGAATGATCAGAACTCATGGAACTGAAAGATTCACTCAACGAAATAACCCAATGAATAGCCTTAAGCAGCAGGATAGAACAAGCAGAAGAAATGATTTCTTATCTTGAAGATGAGCTTTTTAAAAATTACCCACGAAGGAAAAAAAGAAAAAAGAAAGAAAGAAAAGAAAAAAAACCTTTAAAAAAGGAAGAAAATCTAAGAGAGCTACAAGGCAACCTTAGGCACACAAAAATTCAACTCATGGGTGTTCCAGAAGAGGAGGAGAAATGAAAAGGCATGGAAAACCTATCCAATGAAATAATAATGGTAAACTTCCCAGGAACAGGGAGAGACATGGACCTCCAGACCCAGGAAGCTCAAAGATCCCCAAACAGATTCACCCCAATAATCCTCTCCAAGACACACAGTAAGTAGTCAAACTGGCAAAGCTCAAAGACAAAGAGAATATTTTAAAAGAAGCAAGAGAAAAGCATCAAGTCACCTATAAGGGAGCCCTTATCAGACTAACAGCAAACTTTTCAACAGTAACTCTGCAGGACAGAAGGAAATGGGATGACATACTGAAAATACTAAAAGAAATAAACTGCCAGAGAAGCACACCATATCCTGTAAGGCTATCCCTCAGAAATGAGAGAGAAATAGTGTATTTTCCAGACAAAAATTGTGGGAGTTTACCACCATGTCACCAGCCCTGTAAGAAATCCTCAAGGGAGTCCTACACCAGCAATTCAAAAAATAGTAATCACCCATCTTACTAGCCATAGTTCTGTTGAAACTGCTTCTTACAAAATTCAGTCGTGGTAGGTGATGTGTTTCAAGAAATTTATTCATTTCATCTAGATGATCTAATTTGTTGACCAACAATTATGCATAGTATTCTCCTATAACCCTTTTGATTTCTGTAAATTTCATTGTAATGACCCCTCTTTCATTTCTGATTTTAGTTATTTGAGTTTTCTTTTTTCTTAGTCTACCTAGACAAAGGTTTGCCAATTTTATGGATCTCATCAAAGTACCAACATTTACTTTCATTGATTTTCCCTACATTTTTTTCTATTTTGTTTCATTTTCTATACTCTAATTTTTATTATTTACATTCTTTGCTTGGTCTGGGCTTAGTTTGCTCTTCATTTTCTAGTTTCCTGAGGTGCAAAGGTGATTGCTGATTTGAGATCTTTCTTTTTTACTAATATATGTATTTATATTAAATAAACTTCTCTTTTAGCAAAAAATAAAACATAAGTAAATAAATAAAAACAGGTAAGCTATGGAGACAGTAAAAAGACCAGAGGTTATGGAGGAGGAATGGATGAATAGGTAGAGAGGATGTCAAGGCAATGAAATTCTGTGACAGTATCATGGTAGAAACACATCATTAAACATCTGTCCAAACCCACAGAATACACAAAAAAGTGTGAACTCTAATGGAAACTGTGGTCTTTGGATGACGATGATGTATAAATCCTTTTCATTAACTGTAACGAATGTACCACTTTGTTGGGCAATGTTGCTAATGGGACAGGCTACACATGTGTGGGTCAGGGGTATACATGGGAAATCTCTGTACTTCCTGCTCAATATTGCTGTGAACCTAAAACTGCTCTAAAAAGTAAAGTCTATTAAAAATAAATGAATAAAAATAATAAACAAACAATCTTGTGAGTGAGGTCTCAAATGAAGAACACAGACTTGTCCAGAGCTCACCTCCCTCCCAACTGCCCTGTTTGTCTACTCTCTATACAAACTCCGTCGGGTGACCACCAACTCTTTTATTCAAGACTGCTGCCAGTGTCCTGAAGTCTTATGTTCTCCATGCAGCAGTGAGTTAGCTGCTTTTGCTTTACTGCATTTATATGACTGAATTTCAGCTAATGGGTTATGAAAAAAAAATAGGTGGAAAAGGTGGAAGACAAAGGTAAAGGTGATACTATCTGCAGTACATCTGTATCTGCTTTCCCTTACATTCTACAAATAAATAAAAAAACAAGTCTCAGGGGGAAACACTGTTACACAAATTTTGCTCCAATTGTTCAAAGGGTGGTCTGAGTCAACTGACCTGAACACTATACTGTGCAAGACGGAGCTTCTCTGGCTTCATCTTGATCTTCTCCTTAGGTTTTGGCTTCTGTTCTTTGCTTGAACTTAAGCATTTCATAGTAGCTGCAGCATGTTTAAGAATGCGGTCCTTGCTGCAGTAGGCCAGGTTGGGCTGCACCACAGTGGAGCGCCCAGGTCTGGTACACCTGGAGGTGCCTGGAGCCTCTACCACCTGCAGAACAAAACAGGGAGCTTCAGACAGTGTGCTTGCCAATTTCTGCAGTTAAAATGCTGTGTAAAATCACTATGTGTAGTACCAAGCTCACTGTTTTTAATTAAGAGATGTCAATAATATTTTTAATATGAATAAAATCCTATCTTTACTTATTCAAACTACATGAGTGTATTTCCCCGAGGCAAGGTATTCACATTTTAACTGTCCTTCAAACCATCTGTGGTGGGCAGAACTCTAAGGTGACCCTTAGGACACCTGCCGCTGGTACATATGCTCTGTATAATTCCCTCCATCTTGAGCATGAGCAAGGTCCATGCACACGATGAGACTTCATACCTACAATCAGGTTCTGCTATAGGGCAAACGTGCAGTAATTGCACAGGTAAGCAAGGTCCCAAATGAGATGACCAGAAAGGACCCTGAAGAGAGAAACTGGCCTTTCCTAAAGAGAGGAGACTCCATTGCTGATTGTGAAATAAGCTACCCTGCTTTGGGAAGGCCAACCAAGTTTAGGATCTGAGTACAGCTGCTAGATAAAATACGGGACACACAACTAAATCTGGATTTCAGATAAACAAACAAAAAATATAAGTATGCCACAAAAATTGCATGGGACATACTTATATACTGAACAGCATGAGGGATTCTGGAAGGGGATCTGTCCCCTGCTGAGCCTCTGATGAGACAAGAGTCACAGCCTGACTGCAGTCCTGTTAAGATCCCAATCAGAGGGCCCAGTGAAGTCATGCCCAGGCTTGAGAACAACAGAAACTGAAACCATAAATGTGTGATGTTCTAAGCTAAGTTTGTGGTAGTGTGGTATACAGTAACAAAAACCTAATACAGCACAAGATGTACACTTGGTTGCTTCTGTGTTGATGGTCAAGACTAAAATACACATGAAGGCATCCCTCAAATGTACTTAAGTGAAAACTTATTTCTCAAATTAAATAATTAACATAGTTATTTTTCTTCCACAGAATCTGTTTTACTTAGAATAAAGTTTTATATAAGCTTAAGTAAAACACATTGACGATAAAGATGAAATGGAGAGATTTTCCTATTAATTTTTCTTAATGACTGTGATATTAACAGTAGTGTCATATTTCCATTTAGTCAGTCTTAATACTTTCATGGCACATTTATTTAAATGGCTCAGTCCTTGCACTTCCACCTTGCAGCTAACAGTGCAAGAGTGTTCATAAGGCAGAGATGCTTTGAGACACAGCAACCTCAAAGCCTCCTGTTTGGTTGGCCCCAGTTAGAGGACAAGCTGCCAGGGGAGGGGTGGGCCAGGGACTCAGGAAGGCCCAGAGTGAAACATGCTCTGAGTCATGTCCCCTCATGGGCACTGGAATGGAGATTATGAGCATGTGACATCTCTCCTCAACAGCAGAAGCTGACATATGTGGAAAAAATGAAGAATCACAGTCCCAGAGGGACATAAAAACCAGGTAGGAAGGAGTGTCAAGGAAATAGCCACAAGGCAGAGAAATGACACACTGAGCCAAGAATAGTGAGGGTCAGACTGATGCAGTCACCAAGACCACTCAGGGCTTCCCACACCAAGATGGCAAAAGAACCACAAGGCAGCTCGAGATGGTGTGTGTGGGTGGACAGGAGGGCACACGCATTTCAGCCATTCAAAAACAATGCTGCTGATACACATAAAATACATAAGTAACATCAAGAACATGGAAATAAAAGAGATTGTTAAGAATTAAGTGCACAACAGCTGATGAGGTAGGTACAGATGCTTGTCCAGATGGTGTGGGCAGGAGATGGGGGCAGAGCTCAGGAAGCCCCACCCAGATGCAGCACCTGTCTTGGTAGAAATTAGCTTATTTCAAGACAGAAACTTTCCCAACCTTGATATTTCTGCCAATAGCAAGTCTGGAACCCATAAGTTCATCCCCTTAATGTTTACCTCAGTAGGCAAAATACTCACAGGCTAGCAAAGCTTGAGTTTTTTCTTGCCACTTGGATTTGCAGCTTTCTCAACTCTCCTCTTTATCTTTTGGTCTTCACTAGATTTTTGCTCCACTGTTCCTGTACTTGTAAACTCTGTGTCATCAGCATCTCCAGGTCTAAATTTAGTTTCCTGATGGTCTGTGGTTTCTGCCTTAGTCTCATCCTGCACTTGCAGAACGGTGCAGTTTGGGCAGATATAATCTTCCCTGTTCCTTTCCAAAAGCCTTCCTCGAGCCTGAGAAGCGCCCCCAGAATTGCCACAAAACCGTTCTTCACATCAGTCACAGCAACTCATAAACCTGAAATCATAAAATAATGATATTAGGAATGGGACGTGAGGGACAAACACTTACTTTTGACAAATTAAGAAGTCCAATAGGTTTTAACATTCTATTGCTTAGAAAATGCAAATATACATAAAAGTACAGAGAACGGAACAAAGAACACATATGTCCCTCTACTGATTTTACTAACATTCAACTAAATTTGTGTATCCTTTTTTGGCTGGAGTGAACTATAGGCTATCCAGGCATTGTACCCTAACTACTTCAGTATATGTCTCCTCAAAACAGCAGTGATGCCTTTGTCCCACCAACAAGCCAATAGAGATTCCTTAACACCAAAGTCTAGCAAAGACTCTGAGCTGCCCCCATGTCCACACTGGGGTTCAACCAGTCTGCACCTGGCCCTCTGCTGTCTCCCAAGGAACAGTCTATGGGAGCACTCTCTGACAGATTACTGAGACCACGTGTGGGGTACTCGGCAGCCACTGGCTGCACATGGCTGGGTGGGGGCAGGGAGCTTCTCACCTCCTCCCATGCTCATCACTTTGACTATAAACAGCCACATGTTGGGTGGCTACCACAGGGGAGGGGTGGCTCTAGGCTGGCCTTTCATTCCTTTTTTGATAATGATGAGCTCATCTTTTTTGAATAAACAAATTATTCATCCAGCCTAGCTTTGTAACATTTAAAATCAAAACAAATATAAACACTATTTTCACCACCCGGATTTCTTTTAAAGCTGGGGCAGCCCATCCCTGTCCTCCCATGACCCACCTGTTGTTACGAGGCTGGAGACACATGCGGTCCAGGGTGTTGGGGTTGTGCAGCTCACATTCAGGCTTAGGCTTGCCCGAGTCCCTGCTCTCTTCACCTTTCACTTGCTGAGCTGCTGTCCTCTCCCACTGACTCTCTTGGTCATCGGTCACTGCCGGGGACACAACCCTCTGGACAGTCTCTGGCTCTTGCTTGCTGGGCAGAGCATTCTCGACAGTATTTCCTGCCTTGACATGCACAGTGTCTGTGGGATTCTCCTCCCAATGCTTCTTTCTTAGCTGATTCTGGATGCCTTTCAGGGGCCTGTCAGGTGGCTCTTGCTCTCGCTTTCCCCAAAGGCGATTCTGAAGCTCCATCAAAGTCAGGCCATCATTGTCATTGTCGGAAGTGTCCTCCTTTTCCTTGCTTCCTCTGGCCTTTCCAGAAGAGGCAGGTCGCTCCTGTACACTCAAGGAACCAGAGTGGGGGCCACTTTTCATCTCAGAGTTACTTCCTATCCTCCCTTCCAAGGCAGTTTCAACATCTGGGACTGGACAAGACATTGGCTCACTGGAATCTTCAAAGGAGACATGAGCGTTCTTCCTTCCTCGGCGCTGAACTATTGTGAGGGATTCCTCCACTGGCTCGGTGCACTGTGGCCACGTCCCACTGCGTCCCAAGGCCAGGCTGTGCTGCCGTGGGGGCTGCTGCCCCTGTGAGCCTGCCTCCACATCTCCCACACTCTCTCGCTTAGCAACAGTTGTTCTTCCGAATCCCTTGGTTTTGATGAAGGCTTTCCTTGTGGGTTTGATCATCTCAGGTACGTCCTCACTGCGCAGGTCACCTTTACCTTCCATACCTAATGAGAAAATGTAATCACATCATGACCAGCAAGCCACTGAGCAAAAAGATGACACAACCTCAACCACACACAAGAGGGAACACAACCTGTCTAACTGTAAATAAGAACAGGATGAAATGGAACAATCCTCTACCTACAAGATGTGGGACTGTGCATGAACTAAGCCCTGTTGACCAGTGTTTCATGAAGTGTGGCACGTGAAGTGTGGCACATAAGATGATTTCAGGAGACTCATTAAGGAAACTTTAATAGTTACATATGTAATGTTTGGTAGGAATAAACAGTCAGCAACTCAAATGTGTCCTGCTGCCATTTACCTGCTAAGGACAGGGCTTTACAAAACAGGGATCAGGGAACAAAGGAAATAAGCTCCAGCACAAGTTTGGTAAAGACAGGATCACAGAGTGAGGTTGACAGACAGCCAGCAAGGGGACTGGCCATATCTAATTGGCTCTGGAGTCCTAGGCTGCAGACCACCCTGCTGGAGATTACATGTAGGGGAGAGGACCAGCTGAGCCCTGGCCTTTAGCTGCCCTGACCCAGGACCAGGAGGGATGCTGCTCTTGGATCTTCCATACCAGCCTTCCTGCTGGCTGAACTCTGAGTAATCCTCTTGGGTGCCATGTGGGAGAAGCACTGCTTAGATTCCACAACGTTGAGAGATAAGAAACAGGCATTGTTTTAGTACACTGAGTTTCTGGGATATTGTCAGCAGCAACAGATAACTGAGACACTTAGAAAATATGAACCTAGGCAATAGCTTTAAAGTATAACACTTTTCTCTATTTTTTTCACTTTCTAATAGGTTCTAGAGGATCATGTTTGTGAAACTTTTGCTCTTGTTTAAAACAACAAAACCTGAAAAACAGTACATACCATGAGAATTCTTTTCCAAGCTGTCCAGCTTTAATCACATTTAAATGCTAATGATTCTGGTTTCTGCGATGTTCCACCTGAGGGAACAGACAGGTATTAAATGAAAACCTTAAAAACATAAAACACACAACTTAAGATCACTTGCAACCTAAATTTTTCTTTTTGCTTCCATCTAAATGTTGTCACTTCCCAGTTTCCTATCCAGCTGTAGGTGCTGCCTGACTGCAAACCTGACCCACACACTCCTCAGTCACCCAGAAACTGGTGAGGCATGGACCACACCCCTTCCTTTATGCCCCGACATGGCTAAACTAAACCAGGCACCAACACTGACCCTGCATCAGCATGGAAACCCCAGGCCCCCAGTAGTGTGCAGAGGATCCTCTGTGATGGTGGCAACACAAAGGGGGGCTTACCATGCCAGCTGGGGACACTGGGCAAATCACACTGAGCTGCTCTCATCTAGGAGGCAATGCTGACCTGAAAAGGTCATAGGTTTGAAATGTGAGAAATAACACAAAAAGCAAAGACATGCTCCTTATCAGTACATACAGCAGAGCTGTTACTATACTACAGTATACTACATTATACTTGTAATAGATAATTATAATACAACGCTAAATTACAATTGTTTATTCATTCTTGCTAAATATTTTACTTTTTGGGAAACACTTTCTTTGCTTACACAAATCAGCAAACTTTCAGTAAATTTGATAGACATTTTAAAAGAAAGTCAAGTCCCAATTTTCTTATAACACTTTGAATTTCTACTAAAGACGCAGTCTGAGGAGCCTGCACCAAGAAGGGCATGTGGATGCAGTACCTCTACCGCTGGGACCTGCCTCTGTGGGGAAAGCTTTCTGTAGGAGGAATAAAGGGACGCTGTGAATCAAATTCTTTTTGTTTGTTTCTTGGGTGGCTGGCCGGTAAGGGGATCCAAACCACTGACCTTGGTGTTAGCATGTAAACCTAATTCTTAACAGATGATTTTCAAATGAAAACTTTAGGCAAAAGTTTAGAATATTTCAAATAAATATGAATGTTCCATTATGTCAATCTCCTTACAAATGAATCCCACTTTATTAACAGAAGACACAAACTTATTAAGTTAAAATTTAGTTATTACCATTTAACAGTACTGATACTTTACAAACCTAATAATGAAAGCTTGGATACTTTTTCTGCAGGAATCCTAAATACAAAACAAAAAACAAAAAGCAAACAAAAAAACCCCCAAAAACCTAGCTGACAAAATCTCTTGGTTCAAGTAGACAGCCAGGCCTCACAACACCGTTGTTGTTGGTCACTGTTCACAAGTAACAGGATTCATATTTTCAACATCTCACTTTATCTAGAGATACTAAAAGAAAATTAAAAAATAATTTTTTATAACTCTTAAATAACTGTAACTAAAGCCACATATCAGTAGTTTTAAAATAAAAAGGCACTACACTTTCCAAGTGATCTTATATTTGAATGTACATTATGTTACCCACAAATACATCTGGGGAGTTGGAAAAAAGCACATAACACCCTCTTTAAGGACTTTATCACAGAAAGGCAGATATTACCAGTACACTCAGAGAGAAGAGACTTAGAGAGGCCGGGAAGGAGCGGACAATCTTGGGTTTGCCCAGGGGGGCTGGCAGAGGCACAGAAGATGAAGGCTCAGAGGTCAGCCATCAGACATCTCCTTCTTTCCAAGTATAAGCCTGCTTCAGAGGTGAACTCAGCTCAACAAAACCCAGCACAGAGCAGAGAAACACGAACAAAAGGTGAAAAGGCTGAACAAAATTGTATATGAATGTCACTATTCAAAAACTCATAATATTGTAGCTATGTCATCATTTTAATCAAAAAACTAAGAAAATCTTTAGAAGATTAATGTTTACAATTACTAAACATCAATGTGGCACAGTTAATCTATGTGTACTTAGATAACATTTCTCCTTCTAGATGCTCTTTCAATAGTCACACCTAAACACTCACTTGAGATGCTTTTCTTTCTAGGTAGGACCTGAATATCTACCTTTTTCTAGCACATCTGCCCCAGAGCCCACCACCCTCCTGAGCAGTGCTTACCACCTCCTACCTTCTCACCTGCTCCAGCTGCCACCTCTAACTGTGGTCTCCCTGGTGACCTCGGAACAGAGAGGAAAACATTCTGCCTCATCCTTTTAAAGAGACGGTGACCATTTAGTGTTCATTGATTAGCCCAATGACATCATCATGGTCACATAATCTCTTCAATGTAGTAAACCTACCCTCAAAATGCCTGCTTCAAGAATTCAGAAACTACCTGGAAATACATTTTTATATTTCACAAGACTGAACATTTATAAAAGCAATGTTCTCAGGAATGAAAAACCAGTTTTAAAAATTCAAATTCTATATTAATCTGAAAACATGTTTATGGATTTAAGTTCTGAATAATCAGAAAAAATATAGTTATTTCTCTTAAGTAGAATGAGATAAAGGACATATTCAGAACAGATGGGATCATTCCACATATGCAAAATTGATATCTTTTTATAATTTCTTCAATACTGGGAATCTAATATAAAATTTCAGTTAGCTTGTGAAATAAAAACATATGTATACCAAGGCAAAGTAAAACAAAAAATTGTTAAATTGCTAGCACAACTTAGAATTAGTGTATCACTCTACCCACTACCCAGCACATTACATGGGGAACATGGTCAATCACACCATATTAACACTTTTTTTCTCAATAGGAAGAGAAAGGTGGGATTCTCTGAAACTGGGAAAGCAAACAAACTGTAGGGTAACACTGAATGTACTGAATTTAAAATTATCTTTCTACATTTCTAAGCACAAATTTCTTCTCAGCTGAAAACTGCTCTACTTCCTACTAACTAGAAGTTGGGATGATGCTATGGAATCTAAGGTTAAATATTATGTATGCATACATTTGTGCGTGCATGCGTGCGCATGCACACATGCATGCAGAAACCTGGACTGCCACAATGGAGCCTATTGTCCAGGCCCAGGACTTGAAGCACTGGGAACCTCTCCCCACTCCACCTCCCAGCCTGAACCACCTTGGCATTTGAATATTCCAGCCCTACCCTGACTTCCTTCTGGTAGACCTCTATACCAGAAGTGGGAAATGTGGAGGAACACACTGCATCTGGCCAATAGGAAACACCCTCTGCCGATTGCAAAGATGTTCTGGCCAATGACAGAGGCCTGTGTATACATGCTGCTCTCCACTAACTTCCAGCCTTTTAATATAAAATGTTTGCTACATTGAGGCCTCTAGATGTAAAGAGGTTACCAATGTATGATAAAGTAAAGTTAAAAGTGTCACCTCTTGTAAATGTCCATTTTTTTATTGTTTTGAACCCTAAGGCTATATTAAATAAAGTGATAAAAGTAGACATTATTGATTTGTTCTCAGGCTTTAAGGTAAAGCATCTAGTCTTTCACCATTAAGCATGATATTAGCAATACTTTTATATAGGCACCCTTTTACAGGTCTAGAAAATTCCTTCCTATTCCTAATGTGCTAGGAATTTTATTATAAATGGATGTTGGATATGTGAAATATTTTTGTGTCAATTGAAGTAATGTTTTTGTTGTTCTTTAGTCTATTATACTGTGTATTGTATTAATTGACTTTTGAATGTTAAGTCAACATTGCGTTTGTGAAATACTCTAATTTGGTCATGGTGTTGGTCATTTTTATATATTCCAGGACACAGTTTGGTAAAGTTTTTAAAGGACATCTGTGTCTGCATTCATTAGGGATGCTCATTCATATCATACCTTACATGTGATGCTTTTGTCTGGCTCTGATATCAACATAGATCTCATGGAATGAACCGAGGAGGGTCCTCTCCTAATTTTTTTTTTTTGTGTGTGAAAAAAGGGGTTGTGAATAATTAATATTGATTCTTCTTCATATTTTGTAGAATTGATCATGCAAGACATCTAATTCTATGTTTTTCTTTGTAGAAAGATTTTAAAAATTATTTCAATTTCTTTACTTGTTGTAGGCCTAACTATATGTATTCCTTAAGTTTACTTCAATAATTTGTGCTTATCAAGTAGTTATGTCTCATGTGTCATATTCCATGTTTCTAAATTTTCTATACTGTTGTCATAGAAGGTTCAGGAAGTGCAACATAAAAGAATGAAGCTTTGGTGTGAATAATGAATGACCAAAAGTTTCTTCTGATATAGGATGGAGAATATGACTATAATTACTGTACTGAATACTCATATTTATTTTGTGAGTCAAACAGTTATTAAATCTAAAGGAAAACAGTGAAGCATTCCATTCGACTTCGGATTTCATCAAGATAGCACATTAGCCTACCTCTGTTTTTAAATCAGTATTTACACACATCAGAGAAGCAAATTTTAATAAAAACAGATACAAAATAATTTGGTAAATGAAAAATAAATTAAACAAATAAAATTTGACAAATCAGAGTATTTACTTAGCCCTCCCAATGTTAGAGCTAAGAGTTTAAAATGTATAACAAAAAGACTCATGGAAAATGACAAAATTGACACATTTATAATCATATTAAGTGACATTACTACCATTACAGAAATAAAAAGTTTTGGTATACAACTAAATTAACATTAAAAATGACAAATAATTTTATTACAAGGTTTGACTAATTAGGCATGGAGAAAAATTGACAGCATTTTTTACTAGTAAGCAGAGGTTACATATTATATTCCAATATTAGAAGAAAAAATTTAAATAGCCAAGTTTTAGGTCTAAAATATTATAATTTTATGAAAGCAGAAATCTAACAGGGTACATTTTTAGGCAGTATAAAATAAAAACAGATACTTTAAATTAAGTTGGAACCAATAAGTAATATCGAGCCACATGCAAATTTTATTTGACTAATATTATTAATTTATAAATCAAATGAAAAATCCAAACACATTCTTTTTAGAGTTGGGGACATGATAATAAGGAAGGATGTTGATTGAAGCCAGAAGCCCTGAATTCAGGTAAATAGTTGGATGAATATGAGCTGAACATAACAGAAAAACAGTAAAATTGGCTGTATCCACGTTGGTACTGTTATAAATTTGTGTAAAACCTAAAATTAACTTTTCGTTATTGAAAAATAAATTACCTCTCACAAATTGTTATCACCACATGGTATATTTGGGAGAGGGGATGTTCCAAATTAAGGAACTTGGGATGTCTCATCAGATGCTGTTGGGTGCTGCACAATATCTACATGAAATATTTTACTCATGTGTACCCTGTGGATATTTGTGCTTTTAGGGAAAATGTTATGTATTCCCAAAACTTTTCATGTATACAATTAAAAGTCCTCAAGAAGCTTCAAGAATTCTTAAAATGCTAAACAGAGTTAAAGGAAATTATGAGAACGTCACAGGAGCAGAAGTAAATCCAGAGAACAATCTAGAATAATCACACTAAGAAGACCTTCCTTCAGATACTGACTGATCACAAAGATGTCAAATCTATGTGGATTTCTAACTTGTCCCCAGGAAAATTGAATAAACAAAAAAATAATGTGATTGCAGCCATCCTAAATGTGACATTTCAAAAAATTGTGAACCAGATTAAAAACTATAATGAACCCAAGAAAATAAGGACAAAGTATTGGAAAAAAATATACACAAAAGCTATGCATATTGGGATTATGTTTTGAAATTTTAAGCAAATACAATTTTAAAAAAAGAAAATCAATGTTAATTTTTGTGAAAATTGGAAACTATAAAATTTAAAAGAATATTTGAAAAAAAGCAAAATAGAAAATACACAGTATACAAACATATCCAGTTAATAAACAATGTACAGGTTAGCTATTAAATTAAACTAGGATGATGAGAGGTTTAGTGAACTAGAATATTGAGCAGAATGAATATAGCTAAAACAGTAAAGTGACACTTCATAAAATACAAATATAATTATACATCGATGAAGACTAAAAGTAAAACGCACCTAATTGTTTGGATAGAATGAAAATAATAATAAAAATAATCAAAAACATGGTGATTTACAAATTTTTAAAAGATAACCAGACATAGATCTTTGAATTTTTAAGTGCAGCATTTCAAAGGAGAGTTTTAAAAACCTTAACAGAAATAATAGTCAAGATTTTTAACGGTAAAAGGAAAAAAATCTTATAAGAAGTGAGAGAGAGAAAATCTACAAAGTGAGATAAATTTAAACACTTTCACAAGGAAAAACACTGTGGTATTTGATACCAATAGAGGCTTCTTAAGATTATACTTCAAAGGCTGGCTGGTCAGTTCACTTGGTTAGAGTGTGATGCTGATAACACCAAGGTCCACGTTTTGATCTCTGTAATGGCCAGCCACCAAAAACAAAAATGTTTTCTTGTATGAAAGTTTGAGAATCACAATGAAAGACTGAGAGCCACAATACAGGAATATCCACTTATGGTGGATACTGAACTAAAGGAATCACATACTCCTTGGCAGCATCAGCTTCAGAAAGTAATTAGATATAAAAAGAAGTAATTCACACATTTTAATTAAATAAAACAGCAAATTCTTTGCTGTGTAAACATTTAACTGAGAGTATAAGAATCTATTTTTCAGCAAATATTTTCTATCTCTAAGCTGTTAAAAATTGATACAACTTCTGTTGCATATTTTGCAGAACATTGATTATCCTCTTAAAAAAACTGAGCAGCACCAAAGTACCAACAGTGACAGATATTGATCACAAGCCTCTGGCACCCAGGAGGACAGGGCCACAGGCCAATAACAGGGTTGAGAAGAATGAAATGTGGAAGGAAGTCCACTAGTACATGACCACAAAGAAACTCACTAGCAGCAGGATGGTCTGGGAGGCCCTTTTCTCTGGAAAGATTATCAGGGAGAGGCTGGTACTACGGAAATGCTGGGATCACCTCTAATGCCTAGACTATAAGACCAAGAGAATCACCATGTATGCACTTGAAGAATGATCCCTTCAAAGGAGACATTGCTGGATCCTGTCAGAGTAAAAACATGTATGTAATACAGTTCATGGGTGAAAGTGAGCAGTAGTTAGCACTGCTATGTGGATGAGGGCCAAGTGACAGGTGATCAGACCAGTGGCCTAGGCCTGTGATCCAGAAAGAGCGTGAAGATACAGACGAGAAGAATGAAGGTGCTGGCTATGAGTCCAATGCCAACTTGGAAAAGAAAGGCATTTTTAATAATATAAATTGAAATTGATCATTTTACTGGCAAAGAAGAAACATCTGAAAAAAAGAAATAGACCTCTTATCACTAATGTTATTTACCCCATAGTCAAAATTATCACCAACATCATTTGAACTTTACCCATTTATGCTGATTTATCTTCTTTTACATGAATTCTTAAAAGTACAGTCTGAATATTCTTTTATCTATCAAATACTCAATATACATTAATCACCAACACATCCACAATCACACATGTGCAGGGTGCACATTATCTATACTTCTGTAGCACCTGCGATTCACTGTTTAGAGAGCATTGCTTTACTATCTTTATTTAATTCTTGCCACCAGAGCAGTGATGTGCATATAAAAATAAACCATGGTTGTCTGTGAAAATGAACTGAAGTAAATTTCATGCTAATTAGAAAAGAATCACCGAAAAACGATTTTTTAATAAAAGTTGGGTGTGGTTTACCTTACATCAAATCCTTTGACACTTCTCTCTTCTTCATCAACACTCTACATTTAACTACCCCTGTCTTTACATGATGAGCATCGTGATGATGGAGCCTAATCTTCTTATCATAAAGTCAGCTGATTAACCTTTATTCTATCTGCACCTAAATTTCCCCTTGCCACATTCCCTAATATATTCACAAGATCAGGGGATTAGGGTGTGACATCTTTATGCCAACTGTATCTCCTCAAAATAATCCCAGCTCTCTCCCAGTTTACTTTCTATACCATAGACCTCCCATGTACAGTATTCATCTAATGAAGGAAATTGCTTAAGCCCTGCTCTCAATTTCAAGAGGGCAGTACTTTTATCTACTTTGTAACATTCACGAGATTGCATCAAAATATTTATACGGTGATTCTTTTCTTCAGACTTCAGTTATGAGGATAACCTCCTATGCCTTTAAAAATACTTAGGTCTCCAATAGTAAAGACAATTCCACTCCTTCCTTCCTTCCTCCCTTCCTCCCTCCCTTCCTCCCTTCCTTCCTCCCTCCCTCCCTTCCTTCCTTCCTTTCCTTTCCTTTCCTTCCTTCTTTCCTTTCCTTCCTCCCTCCCTCCCTCCCTTCCTTTATTATAGATATTCCTAAGATACAAACCCAATTGTCACCTCTTTTGCCCATAATGTGAGAGCCAGATTCATACTGGGGGCATACCCATTACCAGAAATTACTTTTGTACCCTGTGTCCCTACCCAGTTATCCCCCAACCTTCCTCCCCTTCCCCCCACTCCACTTTGTAGACCTAGGAATGATCCCTCCCTGTGTAAGACCAATGCAGACAATTCCACTCTTGTCTTAACCAAGAGATATCTGTATCAGAACCCTTTGTAAATGTTCACAGAATGATCCTGAAATCACTTTATCATGATATTTCCCTGAATTCAGGCATTATTATTTTATCAGATTAAACCAATCTATGGCTTAGAACAATTCAACTGTATGACACACACAAAAAATCCACACATTCACTCTATTTCTTTTTAGATGGTAGACTGTTCAATTAGATTTTAAGATTATACAGGCTCATAAATATAAATATGGAAAGCAATGCAGATAGCAGAAAGTGCTCTTGGGTCATCCTCAGAAAATTATAGCTGAAGCAGAACATTGTTCCACACATATGACTTATGTATCTATGTATATCATAGATATATAATAAGCACATACACATATATACATATATATATAATAGCATATGTTATCACACGCTAGATTAAGAATTTCAAGAAAGAACAAAAATACATGGAATGCTTATATATATTTTTGCTCTTTCTTCAAATGCTTAATTTAGCAAAGAAGTCATTTATTTATCTCAACTGCCAGAACCAAAAAACTGGTAATCCCAACAATATACATCTGCACTCTCAGCTCAGTTGAAATCTGTTGGCATGTTCCACTTGGGAAAACACCAGGATAATATTGATTTATGCACAATGGTCTCTACATTTTAAAGTTCACCATCTAGTGCAAGGAAAACAATATTTGGTCATGAACCACTAATTTATGTGTAATTATTTAATAATTACATGTCTGAACCATTTTGTTATTGCCCTGTGTATATTATAGGCCATATACCAAAATGAAATAAAATAGTAGAAAAAGTAACATAGATAAGATTTTAATGTTTCTTTTCTCACCCCAAGGTATATGCAGCTCACTTCCTCTAACTCATGGCCCCACTCTGTAACCGAATATCACATCCTGAGCAAAGAGTGTATCTGCTACTCCAT
Source organism: Cynocephalus volans (assembly GCF_027409185.1). NCBI lineage: Eukaryota > Metazoa > Chordata > Mammalia > Dermoptera > Cynocephalidae > Cynocephalus > Cynocephalus volans. Next base: position 44,055,795 of record NC_084463.1, on the reverse strand, counting down.
CATGTGCATCCTTCTCTAATGAGACTCTGGAAGGCACTGGTGCTCAGCCTGGACTGGGGAGGACTGTGGTTCCCATGAACTGGTGTTACCAGATAGATCACAAGACAGTCTGCTAAATATGAATTTCAGATACATAATGAAAGTCATTTCATAGATAATTATTATGAATTACATGTATATATAAAATATATAATATATCCCCAAATATTACATGGAAGTATTATGTGCAAATATGCAAAGATTTTACAGTTATACTAAAAAGTTATTTGTCTTTCTTAATTTTACACTTTACTCTGTGTCCTGTATTTTTATTTGGTGAATCTGGCAACCCCAACATAAAATAATACTGGGATTTGAAAACATGGTACATACTAGGAGAAACAGGATAGAAGAAAAACTCATCGAGGTCGTATAGTCTAGTCTGAGTGTGAAGGAGAATTGGGTCCTAACACCTTAAAGGTCCTGATGCCTTGAAAAGTTACAAAGCTGAATGCACATCTCAGCACTCACTGTGAGCAGTGACAACCAGGCTGTCCTTGGGCTGAGGGTGAAGTCCCTGAGCATAATCGGAAGACAGATGATGCAGATCAAGTTCATCCTCACTATTCTTACTTTCAACTTAGAATATTCTTAGTATTGTAAGCCCCAAAGAATATCAGCAGTCATAATTGTTGTAGGGAACATAACATCATTACATGGACAAGGAACCAAAGACTGATCATAATATCTATGGATTTAGACCAGATGTCCAAAAAAGAGAATGAGTGTAATGAAAAGAGGAAGCCACTTACAAACCCAATGCTATTTGCATTAAAAAATATTTTATTTTTAGAAAATGAAGTTCAATAACATTTATTTTCTCATATTTATAATAATATCTAATATTTAGACTTGTATTATTTTAGGAATGATATCATATTAACACAGTTCTTCACATTCTTCCCGATTTATATTTAAGTATAAACCTATGAGGTTACATTAAAAACTTCATGGAAAAAGAGAACTAAAAGATAATGCGAATCTTCCCATGATCTTTTTAATGTATCCTTAGATATCACAAAACAACATCCTCTGTCTTATTTTATTGTTATAATAGTAAAAAATATCATATTCCTCATCAATTTCACTATATTTTATGTACAGCACTGTAAAACCTATGACTGGTCACCGTCCTCTATGCGCCAGGAAGCCTGGTCAGGATCAGTCATGCCCATCCTCAGACATCCTCCCTATACATGGAATGCAGGGGCTTTTAACAAGAGAGAATTTAAGACAAACCTCTCTAATGTTCAAGAACAAAAGTTTTCTACTGATCAAGTTTTTTAAGGTTATGATGCCCTTGTGAGCCACAAATGGACAATTTCTGCCACTTTCTTCTATTTTCTACCTTATCATAATTCCACCCTCTCTGTCTTCAATTTTAAAGTCACATGAGCATTAGAAGGCATTAAACTGACTGAACTCACATGTTAACTTGTGAATTTCAACAACTAAATAGAAGTTTACTTAATTTTTGTAAATATATTTTCATATGGAGCTAGTTACAATTTGAATCTTTCAGAGAAACAAGTAGGGAGACTAAATTTAGATTTTTTAATAAGGAAATGACATGTCACTCACATTTGTAAATTATTATTTTCTCATCACTAAACAATCTCATACAAGCTAATAGATAGAACATTTTATGTTTTCAAAGATTTAGAAAACACCAAATATTAAATTTAAAGAAATATTTGAAATTATGATGAACATTACTACTCATTTACATAAGGTAGTCATTCACTCTATAGAGATTTGATATATAGCAGAAGATAATGTTTCCAGACAGTTTTCTGGGAACAACAAAAAACAAAACCCTGTATTCACATATATATATGTACACACACACATATATATTGTCATCCATAAAATTTCATTATTATAAAATGTTAAAAAAGTCTCATGTTTTATGACATCATTAGCTACATAGTCCTAAAACATTAGAAATATACTAAAGGATCTCTAAAGTTAAGAAAACAAGGAAATCTGATTAAATTATTCTGAATTAGTTTAGATTTACCATGCCTTAAAAGATAAAAAAGGGTCATAATTTCATAAAATTTGTTGTTGTACTAATATATTAAAATAGTCAAATAAAATTTCAATTTAAATATAACATCACAAAATTTCAAATTTCTTTCCACAAATCCATACGTTTATGTGCTGATTTTAACAAACATTTATATTTTGTCTGGAAACACTTACTGATTACTTACAATTCAGTGAGATATAAGAACAAAATTATGAGAGAATTACAGACATCATTGAGAAAATCCTGCTTCCTTTCACCACCCACCTGAGTCTTGAGCTGTCACTATTAATGAAGCTGAGAAACAGACACTCACCCAGCTGAGTCCTGGAGTAATTATGTGCATGTGAATTGTGGTCACTAAGACATGGCTGTAAGGAAGGAATGCTGTCAGCTCATCTCCCTCTAGGCACATAATTTTTATGCCACCTGTCGATGCAGGACATCCCAGGCCTTGAGATTGTTAGAAACAGGAGTCAACAAAGGGAAAACTGATGTTACTTTATTCCTGGGAAACAGCAGAGCAGGAGAAGCTGGGTTCCAAACATTTCCATGTGTGAGCTCAATGTCTCAGGCAACGTTACCCAGGGGGGTTGTCTGATCTCAGTCCTTGTCAACAAAAACAGAATTAAACAATAGTTATAAATTCAATTATTATTTTTTTAATTTTCAGATCAGATTATCCAAAGTATCCTTGCTGACTCAGGAGATTCCTGGTGGCCTTCACACATGTTCTTCAGTTGCCCCTGAATTTCAGGATTTCGAGTAGTCTTTATACTACTTTTTGGGGAATGGAAAAAAATGGACCTTCATGTAACTTCCTAGGCAATGGACTCTTTCTTCACAGGACACAGCCCTGAGCCAGCAAACATGGTATAGGATCCAGAATGCATACAACATCTTATGCCCATGGCCCAACCAGTTTGGGAGGTGCATTTTGGAGGACAGAGAGAAAAGATCCACTCAAGCACCACAGAGGGACGGAATGTGCACTGTCCTTACCAAGATATCTTATATATTTTTTTAAATTTAATTTTATTTTGTCAATATACAACGTGTTTGTTTACTGTGGCCCATTACCAAAACTTCCCTCCCTCCTCCCTCCCAACAACCTCCTATCTGTTCGCTTGTCATATAGACTTCAAGGAATTGTAATTGTTATATCTTCTTCCCACCCCCCTTTTGTGTATTTATTTATTTTTAGATCCCACCAATAAGTGAGAACATGTGATATTTCACTTCCTGTGCCTGACTAGTGTCACTTAATATAATTCACTCTACGTCCATCCATGTTGTTGCAAATGGCAGTATTTCATTCATCTTATAGCAGACTAGGGTTCCATTGTGTAGATATACCACAGTTTCCATATCGACTCATCCGATGATGGATATTTGGGCTGGTTCCAATTCTTAGTTATTGTACATACAGCTGCAATGAACGTTGGAGAACAGGGATGCATTCAACTTGATGATTTCCATTCCTCTGGGTAAATTCCCAGCAGTGGGATAGCTGGGTCATGTGGTAGATCGATCTGCAATTGTTTGAGGAACCTCCATAGCATTTTCCATAGAGGCTGCACCATTTTGCAGTCCCACCAACAATGTATGAGAGTTCCTTTTTCTCCGCAACCTCGCCAGCATTTATCATTCACAGTCTTTTGGATATTACCCATCCTAACTGGGGTGAGATGTTATCTCATTGTGGTTTTGATATGTGTTTCCTGAATGCTGAGTGATGTTGAGCATTTTTCATGTGTCTGTTGGCCATTTGTATATCTTCCTTAGAGAAATGCTTATTTAGCTCTTTTGCCCATTTTTAATTGGCTTACTTGTTTTTTCATTGTAAAGTTGTTTCAGTTAACTGTATATTGTGGATATTAATCCTTTGTGAGATGTATATTTTGCAAATATTTTCTTGCACTCTGTTGGTTGCCTTTTAACTCTGTTAATTGTTTCTTTTGCTGTGTAGAAGCTTTTAAGTTTGATATAATCCCATTTATTTATTTTTCCTTTGGTTGCCTGTGCTTCTGGAGTCATATTCATGAAGTCTGTGCCCAGTCCTACTTCCTGAAGTGTTTCTCCTATGTTTTCTTTAAGTTTTATTGTTTCAGGGTGTATATTAAACCCTTTAATCCATTTTGAGTTGATTTTAGTATACGGTGAAAGGTATGGGTCTAGTTTCATTCTCCTGCATATGCATATCCACTTATCCCAGCACCATTTGCGGAAGAGGCAATCTCTTCCCCAGTGTATAGACATGGTGCCTTTTTCAAAATCAGATGGCTATAGCTGTGTAGGTTGATTTCTGGATTCTCTATTCTATTCCATTGATCAGTGTGTCTGTTTTTATGCCAGTACCATTCTCTTTTGGTTATTATAGCTTTGTAGTATAGTTTAAAGTCAGGTAGTGTTATGCCTCCCGCTTTATTTTATTTATTTCTTTTGCTCAGCATTGCTTTGGCTATGCGTGGTCTTTTGTTATTCCATATAAATGTCTGCGTAGGTTTTTCCATTTCTGAGAAAAATGTCATTGGAATTTTTTTAAAAATTTTATTTTGTCGATATACATTTTGGCTGATTATTGCTCCCCATCACCAAAACCTCCATCCCTTCTCCCTCTCCCCCTCCCCCCCAACAATGTCCTTTCTGTTTGCTTGTCGTATCAACTTCAAGTAATTGTGGTTGTTATATCTTCTCCCCCCCCCAGTTTTCTGTGTGTGTGTGTGTGTGTGTGTGTGAACTAATATATTAATTTTTAGCTCCCACCAATAAGTGAGAACATGTGGTATTTCTCTTTCTGTGCCTGACTTGTTTCACTTAATATAATTCTCTCAAGGTCCATCCATGTTGTTGCAAATGGCAGTATTTCATTCGTTTTTATAGCTGAGTAGTATTCCATTGTGTAGATGTACCACATTTTCCGTATCCACTCATCTGATGATGGACATTTGGGCTGGTTCCAACTCTTGGCTATTGTAAAGAGTGCTGCGATGAACATTGGGGAACAGGTATACCTTCGACTTGATGATTTCCATTCCTCTGGGTATATTCCCAACAGTGGGATAGCTGGGTCGTATGGTAGATCTATCTGCAATTGTTTGAGGAAACTCCATACCATTTTCCATAGAGGCTGCACCATTTTGCAGTCCCACCAACAATGTATGAGAGTTCCTTTTTCTCTGCAACCTCGCCAGCATTTATTGTTCAGAGTCTTTTGGATTTTAGCCATCCTAACTGGGGTTAGATGGTATCTCAGTGTGGTTTTGATTTGCATTTCCCGGATGCTGAGTGATGTTGAGCATTTTTTCATGTCATTGTAATTTTGATGGGGATTGCATTGAATTTCTAGATCACTTTGGGTAGTATGTACATTTTCACAATGTTGGTTCTTCCAATTCAAGAGCATGGGATATCTTTCCATCCTGTAGTGTCTTCCTTAATTTCTCTCAGCAGTGGTTTGTAGTTCTCATTACAGAGTATTTTCACATTCTTGGTTAGCTCAATTCCTAATTATTTTATTTTTTGGTGGCTATTGTAAATAAGCAAGCTTTCTTGATTTCTCTTTCTGCATGTTCACTATTGGGGAATAGAAACGCTACTGATTTTTGTCTGTAGATTTTGTATCCTGCTCTTTTGCTGAAATCATTTATCAACTCCAACGTTTTTCTGTAGAGGCTTTAGGCTTTTCGATATATAGGATCACGTGATTTGCAAACAGGGACGGTTTGACTTCATCTTTTCAAATCTGGATACCCTTTATTTCCTTCACTTCTCTGATTGCTCTGGCTAGTACTTCCAGCGCTATGTTGAATAGGAGTAGTGAGAGTGGGCATCCTTGTCTAGTTCCTCTTCTTAAAGGAAAAGTTTTCAGCTTTTCCCCATTTAGGATGATATTGGCAGTGGGTTTATCATATATGGCTTTAATTATGTTGAGAAACTTTCCATCTGTACCTACTTTGTATAGAGTCTTTATCATGAATGAGTCTTGCACTTTATCAAATGCTTTTTCAGCATTTATAGAGATGATCACATGGTCCTTGTGTTTGATTTTGATATGATGTATTGCATTTATTGATTTGCATATGTTGAACCAACCTTGCATCCCTCAGATGAATCCCACTTGCTCATGGTGTATAATTCTGGATATGTGTTGCTGCATTCTGTTAACTAGTATTTTGTTGAGGATTTTTGCATCTATGTTTATCAAGGATATTGGCCTGTAGTTTTCTTTCTTAGTTGTGTCTTTACCTGGTTTTGGTATCAGGGTGATGTTTGCTTCATAGAATAAGTTTGGGAGAATTGCCTCTGTTTCAATCTTTTGGAAGAGCCTGTACAGAATTGGTGTCAATACCTCTTTGAATGTTTGGTAGAATTCTGCTGTGAATCCACCTGGTCCTATGCTTTTCTTTGTTGGGAGCCTTCTGATAACTGCTTCAATCTCTTTTATTGTTATTGGTCTGTTGAGATTTTCTGCATCTTCTTGGCTCAGATTTGGTAGTTTGGGTTGAGAAATTCATTCATTTCCTCCAGATTTTCAAATTTGTTGGCATATAGTTGTTTATAGTAGTCTCTAATGATTCCTTGTATTTGAGAGGTATCAGTTGTTATATAACCTTTTTCATTTCTAATTTTTGTTATTTAGGTCTTCTCTCCTTTTTTTGTTAGCCATGCTAATGGTTTGTCAATTTTATTTATCTTTTCAAAAACCAACTTTTTGATTCATTGATCTTTTTTACTGTTTTTTGGGCTTCAATTTCATCAAGTTTTGCTCTGATCTTAATGATTTCTTTCCATCTGTTAACACTGGGTTTGGATTGTTCTTGTTTTTCTAGATCTTTAAATGAAGTATTAGGTTGTTCACTTGCCATCTTTCCATTCTTCTGAATTAAGCATTTAATGCCATAAATTACCCCCGTAGTACTACTTTTGCAATATCCCACAGGTTTAGGTATGAGATATCATTGTTTTCATTCATTTCAATAATTTTTTTGGTTTCCTGTTTGATTTCTTCTTGGGCTCATATGTCATTAAGTAGAATGCTGTTTAATTTCCATGTGTTTGCATTTGATTTCTAATTTTAATCCACTGTGGTCTGAAAAAATATAGGGGATAATTCCAATTTTTTTGAATTTGTTTAGACTTGATTTGTGACCTAACATGTGATCTATCCTGGAGAATGTCCCATGTGCTGATGAGAAGAATGAATATTCTGAGGTTGTTGGATGGAATGATCTGTAGATATCTGCCACGTCTAATTGGTCTACAGTGTTGTTTGATCTTGTGTTTCTCTGTTGATTCTTTGCCCAGATGATCTGTCCAGTATTGACAGTGGAGTGTTCAGGTCCCCTGCTATTATGGTATTAGTGTCTATTTCCTTCTTTAGCTCTAATTGGGTTTGCGTTATAAATCTGGCTGCTCCAACATTGGGTGCGTATATATTTATGATTGTCATGTCTTCTTGATGGATCAATCCTTTTATTATTATGTAGTGGCCCTCATTATATCTTTTTATGGCTTTTAGTTTAAAGTCTATTTTATCAGACATAAGAATAGGTACCCCAGGTCGTTTTTCATTTCTGTTTGCATGGTAAATCTTTCTCTATCCTTTCACTCTTAGTCTATGTGAGTCTTTATAGGTGAAGTGGATCTCTTGAAGGCAGCATATAGTTGGGTCCTCCTTTTTAATCCAGTCAGCCCGTTTGTGTGTTTTTATTGGGGAATTTAATCCTTTTACATTGAGTTGTTATTAAAAAGTGTTGATTTACTCCCAGCATTTTATTGATTTTTGTTTGGATGTCTTAAGTGTCTTTTATTCCTTTCTTTCTGATTTAGTATTTGTCTTCTGCATTAGTTTGTTCCCTGGGTTGTACATAATTTTTTTTTCTCTTCATTGTTGGCATTTTTATTTTGCTAGTAGGATTTGATTTTTCTTGCGATTTTAGGGCAGTCAGTTATTTTTCAGGTACCAAGCCCAGTACTCCCTTGAGAATTTCCTGTAAGGATGGTCATGTGGTAGAAAACTCCTGCAGTTTTTGTTTGTCTGAGAAATATACTATTTCTCCTTCATTTTAGAAGGACAGACTTGTGGGGTAGGGTATTCTTGGCTGGCAATCACTGTCTTTTAGTATTTTCAATACATCATATCATTCCTTTCTGGCTTTTAGGGTTTATGATGAAAAGTCTGATGCTAGTCTGATTGGAGCTCCCTTATAGGTGATCTAATGCTTCTCTCTTGCAGCTTTTAAGGTTCTCTCTTTGTCTTTGAATTTTGCCAATGTGACTATAACATGTCTTGGAGAAGACCTTTTTGGGTTGAATACAGTTGGGGATCTTTGAGCTTCCTGAATCTGAAGATTTGTGTCTTTTCCTATACCTGGGAAGTTTTCTGCCACTATTTTGTTGAATATGTTTTCAATGCAATCTCCTTTCTCCTCCCCATCTGGAATACCCATGACTCAGATATTTGAGCGCTTAAGGTTGTGTGATATCTCTCTTAGATTTTTTCAAATGTTTCTAATTCTTTCTTCTTCTTCTTCTTCTTCTTTTTTTTTTTCCTGCCTGTGTTATTTCAAACAGCCCATCTTCAAGGTCAGAAGTTCTCTCTTCTGCTTCTGAAAGCTTGCTGGTTAAACTCTCTGTTGTGTTTTTTATTTCACTGACTGAATTCTTCAGCTCAGCAAGCTCTGCTACATTCTTTTTCAGGGCATTGATTTCCTTGTACATTTCTTCTTTTAGGTCCTGTATACTTTTCCTCGTTTCATCGTGTTGTCTACCTGAGTTTTCTTGTACCTCATTTAGTTTCCTTAGAATTATCACTCGAAATTCCTTGTCAGACATCTCAAGGGCTTCTTCTATAGAATCTAGAGCTTGAGAGTTATTACCCTTTGGTGGTGTACTTTCTTGATTTTCCATATTTCTAGTATCTTTCCTTTGATGTTTAGTCCTTGTGGGAGTTTATTTCATGGTCCACTGGCTCAACACTATTGTCTGGCTAGGATGCTGCTGGGGTTGCCAATTTGGCACAGCTGCCTCAGTGTCTGCATGTTTGCCCACTGGTACCTTGGATGCATGCTCACCTTGGGTCTTGGGCCTCTCCGGGGAGGCACTTCTCTGGTCAGTGCACACTCAGCCAGGCTGCGGATGGAGTTCGGCAGAGGCGAGGCCTACCTGCTGGGTCACACATTGGCACCACAGGACACGTGGTCTCTGTGGATCTTGAGCCTTTCCAGAGGTGCACGTCTCTGATTGGTGTGCACTTGGCCGGGCTGGGGCTGGAGTCAGGAGGTGGCGGTGAGGCCTACCTGCCCAGTCATGTGCTGGCACCATGGGCGTGTGGTCTCCGCAGATCTCGGGGCTCTCTGACAGGGCACCTCTCTGGTCGGCACTCACTTGTTCAGGCTGGGGATGGAGTCGGGTGGCGGTGGTGATGCCTACCTGCTGGGTCGCATGCTGGCAATGCAGGGTGCATGGTCTACACAGATCTTGGGCCTCTCTGGTGGGGTGCCTCTCTGGTCAGCGTGCACTCAGCCAGGCTGGAGATACAGTACTGCAGTGGTGAGGCCTACCTGCTGGGTCACGTGCTGGCACCACAGGGCATGGGATCTCCATGGATCAGATATCTTATTTCATCATGGACATCAGGCTAATGTGGTGGTATGTTCTGCCACCCTCTCAGTCTCCTGTGTTGTTTCCACTCACAGAGATGTTTTCCTTCCCACACTCTACACTACCGTATGTGGAATAAAATAATTAGAGCATCCTGAGCATCAGACAACTTGTATTTGCTTCTGTGACACCCATCAACTACATCTCTGTCATAACTATCTATAATTTTAACTTTACCTTTAATCATGACTCCCATGGGTGTGGTAAACTTTCTTAAATACCATATGATGCTAAATTGGAGACGTTTTCCCACTGAACTTACAGATCCTCCCTGAAAGCAACAGGTCTAAGTGTGTTTGGATTCAGCATGGTGCACCTCTCATGTGCCATCTTTGAGGCTGTAACAAATAAATCCTCCATTTGGCTGCAGTCAGGATCACTTGATCCCCAGACTTGTACTGTCTTCAATCACAGTTCTCCCTGCCATTTTCATGCCGATCCCATCTATCATCAGCTGCCATCACTATGACCTTGGTGTTCAATCCAGTCAGCTTAATCAGGTCCTGATCTATTTTTGCTCTTGGAAGCTTTTCAACTCCTTCTTTATAAATGTTTTTGTCCCATATTCAAAAAAAAAAGAAAGCAAAATAAAACAAAAAAACTTCGAGAATTTTATAATCACAAAAAAATATCTATTATGAATAAAGGTTAAATAATAACATTCCTGGTGAATAAAAACTGAGCCAAATTGTTGCTAGCACACAGACATTATGAGAAATACTAAAAGAATTTTTTCAGGTTGAAAACAATTAAGCTCAGAAAATAATTTCAGTGCATAAGGAAGACAAAAAGCACTAGTAAAGGTAATTATACAATTATAAGATAAAATAAGTGAATTTTTTTATATTTAATTTAAGGGGACTATGAAACAGAGGGTATTCAAGGATCGCCTCAAAGCCTCACTCTTTCGCATTATTTTTATACATATACTACCACAACAATGGCAGAAACATGGAATACTAAAAGTAGTGAGCAAATTCATACACAAATAAAAAATTATCAAAACAGAATGAAAGAGTAATAGAATTACTTTAATAGGACTAAAAATGTAAAGATATTAAATTAATCTAAAAATCTTTCAGATCAAGATCTGAAAAGAATATCCCAGATTGTATTGGTGTCATTGTCACCATGTGATTACCTGCAGCACCTCGGGCCCCTCCCAGAAGAAGATCCTCACCAAATGTGTCCCCTGGAATGTGGACTTCCCAGTTTCCAAATGATGAAGTTTGGACGTGTTGTCCCCTCCAAAACTCATGTGGAAATTTGATCTCCAATGTGGCAGTGTCGGAAGCTGATTTAGTCATGGCCCTCATGGATGGATTAATGCTTTCCCTGGGGGAGGAGGGGTAGTGAGTGAGTTCTCACTCTATTAATTCTCACTCTATTAATTCCCACAAGAGTTTGTTGTACATAGGACCCTGGCCCCTCTTGCTTCCTCTCGCCATGTGATCTGTTCGTACCCACCAGCAGCCTGCACTTTCCGCCATGAGTAGAAGTAGCCTGAGGCCCATGCCAGATGCAACTGTCCCAGAATCATAAGCCAAATAAATCTCTTTTATATAAATCACCGAGTCTCAGGTATTTCTGTTATAGCAACACAAAATGGACTAAAACATGAAAACTGTAAGAAATAAATTTTGTTTCTTTATAAATTATCCAGAAAACTGCCTCATACAGCCACAATCCAAATTCAAATAGTATACATTAAACATGCAATTTTTTGTTTTTATATCAATTGTACCTTTACAAAACTGTAAAAAACAATAAGCATAAAGCACCATATAGTTAAAAGAAAATCCCAACTGATACAGAAAAAAACTTTAACTATATCCAGCAACCACTTATAACTAAAAAAACAAACCAAGAATTACAGTAAGCTTCTACAAACTGATATATGGCATGGATGAGAAGCCTAACATAAACATACTTAATGGCAAAAATAGAATGCTTTTCCCATAAGATTGGGGACAGAGCAGAAATGTTCACTTTTACTACTTCTATTCATCACTGTACTGGAGTTTTTTGTTAAAAACAAAACAAAACAAAACAAAAAACTGTCAATGAGTAGAAGGAAAGACCTGGTGTTATAACAACTACTATTCAGCAATAAGAATGATTTAAATACTGATACTTGCCTCAACAGGAATGGAGCTAAAAAACATTAAGCTGACAGAAAGAAACCAAACACAAAGGGTCACTCACATACTGTGTGATTCCTTTTAAAAGACATGTCCAGAAAAGGTCAATCTCTAGAAACAGAGTAGAGATCAGTAGTTATCTATGTCTGGGGGAAATGGGAAGTGACTGCAAATAGCATGAAGCTTTTGGAGAGGCTAATGGAAATGTGCTAAATTTGGACAAAACATGTGGTCTTATAACTCTGCAAATATATCACAAAACAGAACATGTGCACTTAAAACATGATAACTCTCTCAGCAGCCTGGGTCCTGAGGTGTACGCTTCTGAGAGGCACCTGAATTCCATCCCAGAAGAGTACATATAGGACTTAGGCCTGCCTCTGCCCATGCATGATGGGGGCTGAAGCCCCACAGGTGCCACTGAGTGACAAGGGGCACCTGAGGCTCCAAGGACTGCTGAATGCAAGTGATCTCTCTCTCTCTCTCTCTCTCAGTCATGGTGGAAAACTGGATATCCACAAGAAAAAAATTCAGATTGGACTCTTATGTTACACAATACACAAAATCAACTCAAAACGGATTAAAGATTTACAAAGAAGACCTAAAATGATAAAACACCAAGAAGAAAATGGGAAAAGTTCTAGGACATGGGTTTTGACAATGATCTTTTTGGATATACACTAAAAGCACAAAAACTAATGGAAAAATAAAGGGGGACTATATCAAACTAAAAAGTTTCTGCATAGCAAAGAAGATCAATAAAAGGAAAAGGGGAACTAAGAAAATATTTGCAAATCATATTTTCAGTAGGAGAGTAATATCTAAAATACATAAGGAACACATAGAACTCAATAGCAAAAACAAACGAACAAACAAACAAAAAAACCCACCAAATAACCCAAATAAAAAATGAGTAAAGAGTCTGAACAGATATTTTTTCCAAAGAAGACATGTAAGTGGCCAACATGTCTTTGAAAAAGTGCACAACATCACTAATCATCAGGGAAATGCAAATGAAAGCCACAGTAAAATACTACCTCACAACTGTTTGGCTATTATCAAAAAGTCAAAAGATAACATATATTGGCCGGGATGTGGAGGAAAGGGAAACTTGTAAACCGCTGGATGGAATATAAATTGGTACAGCCATCATGAAAAACAGTATGAAGGTTTCCCAAATAAAATTATAAATAGAACTCCCATATGAGCTAGCAATCCCACTTCTCAGTATTTATCAAAGGAAATAAAGTCACCATCTCAATGATACCTGTACTTTCATGTTCATTTCATCATTAGTCATAATAGCAAAATATAGACCTTAAACAAAGAAGAAATTCCTACCATTTGTGATAATATGAATACAAAAGGAAAGACCTGGAGGCCATTAGAAGTGAAATAAGCCAAACACAGCATGTACCAAATCAGAAAACAAAGCGATAGATAGGAAAAAAAAACAAAACCACCACCCCCAAAAACAACAACAAAAAACTAAACCAGGATCCCCAAACAGTACCCATTAGGTCTTATCCATGGATAAAGAGCAGTGGGGTTTGACAGGAGGAATCTTATCACTACTGGTATGGACTCTGCTGGGTGCAGAGGGTGATTCTTCTAGACTCTCTTCTCTCTTGGCTCTAACTCCAGGAACAATAGCCAGCCCTTTCTCCCCTAATCAGGGTGCTCTGGCACCTTTAATCATAAACATTGGGTCCAAAATATGTCCCAGGAATACCTCATTAAAAGAGTATAAGTCCCTCTAGCACTTTTCATAAGTTATCTCTATGATCCTCAATAACTTTGAGTTACCTGATAATCACCCAGTTTCTGGAGCTGCAGAGCTGAATGCCATAATAAGGACTGGTCCAGCTCAACAGTCTGTTTCCCTGTGACACTCATATGTCATCTCCTGAAGAATCACAGGAGGCAACATGAAACAGGATGCTTAATTGGGGTGGGAGGTGTAACCAAATGTTAGAAGCTCAGTAAGTGTTTGTTGAATTAGTAAATATATTCCTCTTACAAAGTTAACATAACTTGAATTTAAGACGATAAGAGAAAATAATCAAAATGAAGCATGTTTTCCAAAACCCACTTTCTTAAGTTTCTTGAACTTGGTGTGGACGTCTTGTTTTTCAGATAAACATTTGCGGTAGAACTGCTGATTTATGGATCCATGTATAATCTGCTGGTTCTAATAAGCCGTTTAGATATTGTTAAGTATAGCTGAGGCATGAAGCTTATGCTTCAGATTGTACACAGACGCTTTTGGCTGCCATCTGTAATCAGTAACCAATGATTTTCATTCTTCTGTTCCATGAGAAAAAAACAAATGTACCTGGAGCTTTCTCCTCCCTTTCAAAACTCCCCTATAAAATGCTTTGCTTGTAGCAAACTATGAAGCACTTTCCAACTGTTGGTTAGTGTTTTCTCGGTCAATCCTCACATTTGGCTGCCTATAAACTTCTCTAAAAATATTTTCCTAGACAGCCATAATAGTGGTCGACAAACTTCATACATATTAATTTTTCTTATGTAATTTAAATGTCTTTAAAAATAACACTTTTATTAGCATGTTATTTCACATCGTAAATTTTCTTTATGCCCCTTACTCGACCTATCACTCCCTGACCCCTGCCCTCCCCCCACAACTGGTATCCTTAGGTTTGTTCTCTCCTTCTGAAAGTTCAACATATTATTGTGGTCTTTTCTTTCTTTATTTCTATCTTTCCTTCTTTCTTAGCACTCTTAAAATTAAACATATACCATTTCATGGAGGCATTTAATGGATACCAAGTGTGTTCTCTCACTAGAATGGTATAATATTAAGCTTTCAAATATTTGCCACTTTGTGCTGAAAGTCACAATTTACTTGCCCACATTCAATTGTGGGGTTTATACACTTTACAGTCATTGTAATTGTTAAAATGAACCTATCTGTATGAAACTCTTTATCTCTGTAAGTTTTTCCACAGGACTGACCCCCAGAGGTGGTAAGTCCTTGGATAAAAAGGGAAAAACAAACACCTTAAAACTCTTGATAGAAGTTTCTAAAATGTTTTTCAGAAAGATTGTATAGTTTAACCTCCTACCAGCATTTCACTGTGTTTGTTTAGCACCCATCGTTGTTTATAGTAATGGTAACTTGAAAGGGGTCACAAGAGTGGAAGTGAAGAAAAAGTGACAGACTTGACAGGTTTATTCAAGCCAAAACCAAGAATATCAAATATTGGTTGGTCCATGAGAGGTTAATAAGATTTTTCTGATAGAGAACATAAAGGAAAAAAAAGATTTTTTCTTTTGTATTGTAAGTTATTGTTATTAGGATTGTTATGTGTTTGTTTTGTTTTGTTTTTATTGGAAAAGGCTGTATTATGTGTTTGAGGAGATAAGTTTATAAATCATAGAGTCCAGAGGAGAGTCCCATAAGATATAGGAGTTCTGCTAGGATAGGAGAAAATCCAGAACTGACTAGAAACACTGAGCTAAACAAAGGCTGTCTAGAGAGAGAATATCAATAAGAACAAACAGCAAGCCTTCAACACGTCATTTAAACTGTTGCATTTGAACACAAAAAAATAACTAAAAGGAAGAGCAAGAGAGGCTGATGAGAAAGCAGGAAGTCAGTGTCAACTTAAACCATGGAGAAGTGTAAGCAGCTACTTGGAGGTAAGAAGTAAGGTAAAGAAACAACTCACCCATGGACAGAGCCAGGAAGACATAGTTGACCTGAACAAGGTGAGGTTTACTTCACCACTCCCATGTGGAGCAGACTATAAAGCACACTATCTGTCCTTGACTTTGACTTGCTTTTTAACCAAAATTGCAAATAGGGATTTCATTTCAACCACTAATGTTTTAGCACTAATTATGGGCCATGCATGGTGAGTACAACTCTGAAAAACAGTCCTTGCTCTCTGTCACACCTACATGACAGCTAAAAATACTATATTTAGAACTATTTCAAAGATTTAAAATTTACTTTAGAAAAATAAACAATATTTTTTCAGGCATCCAAAGTCTTAATATATTATAAATGTCTATAACAAAATCCACAGCAAGTAGCATTAATGCTGAAAATTTTGGAGCAGTCCTAGTAAAATGAGGAATAACACAGATTGTGTACGATCAATGACCAAATAAAACCATCCTCGTATTCCCAAATATGGAATGAAAAGCAAATGTAAAGTCTAAAGGCACTTAGAAGATAGTTATCTTAAAAAAAAAACATTAATGAACTGTAGAGAAAAGCAGATGGGAAAAATTAAATCTGTTCCTCTGAAATTTACTGAGAGGAGAGGCAAATCAGAGTTCAGTGGGGATATGGCATCTGTGCAACCACCAACTTGGGGGTACCAGTAAATTTTATTGCTGCTGTGTTAGAGGAACTTCAGAGCCAATTTAAATAAACTACTTCAGGTTTGAGGTGTCAGAAAAATCCTGAGCCAAAGAAAAGGACTGAAACGCTCTGTTTAGATAAGACCAAGTAGACCCATTACTTCCTTCTCTTCTCCTCTGAGTACAAGTACAAACCTTTAAAATAACAGAAGGGACACCCATAGGAGAATTTGAAATGCAGTAAAATCAAACACCACAGGGGCAGGACATCAGTGTTCCCACCCCAACTGAATTAGGAGACACCTGGTGTTTTCTTCAATCGGTCATCAGAAAGAAACCAGGAAGGTGCACACCTTCCGGAATTGAACCTGATCTCTTTGACAACACATGGTGACCACCCATGCCCAGCATGATCTGAAAAGAACAGATCTGGAGCCCGGTGCACAATCAGTGGCCAGTAGAGCTTATCTTTCTCCCTGCAAGTCCAGATACTCCCCACCTAGAGATGCCAAGGCAGCCAGGCAGCACCTGCACAAACAGCACAAAAGAAAAAAGAAAAGAAAAAAAACTGGCACAAACAGCATCCTCTCCCAGGAAGATGGCTATGCAAGTATGTCATGTCACAAGAAATTCTTCATGTTTCTTGCCTTCCAGGAGGAGAGTGTCCAGGGACTGTGGTGATAGCTCTGATGTGATGTGCTCACAGACTTGGACAATGGTACTCACAAGTAAGCACACAACAATCTGCCCCTAGCACCAATAACTTCATGTTTCTTCTGTACACAAAATACATTCATTACATTTCAACAGTCTCAAAAGTCTTAACACATTTCAACATCAACTGTATTGTCTCCAGTCCAAACTCTCATCTACATCTTCTAAATCACATCCAGGTAACATTTGAGGCAAAGATTATCTCTAGCTGAACCTGTGAAACCAGACAAGATATCTGCTTCCAAAATAAGATGGTGAAATAGGCATAGGGTTTAAATTCCCATTCTTAAAGGAAGAAACAGGAAAGAAACAAGGATTATTAGATGCAAGCCATTAAAAAACCTGGCAGTACAAATCCATCACATCTTAAATATTGAAAATTATTCTCTTTGGGTCTGTGCGCTGCCTTCCAGGCCCACTGGGGGGCAGTGTCACCCCAACAGCCCTGTGTGGCAGTCCTGCTGTTTTAGCCTGGTGGGATACCACCCACAATGCTCTCTGAAGGGGTCCTACCCCTGAGCTCCTATGTGACTTTCCTGCCAACATGACATTCTAGTACAGACCAATACATGTGGTTCTGCTTAGCACAGAAGGCCCCTTTGAAACAGAGGTGGAAATATCCTTACCCCTGAGGCACATATACTTTGAGCCTATAATGGTAGTGGTAACCTTGATAATCTTTAAAATGCCTTTTGGGTCCTTCTCTTTTCTTGAGAGAGAGTGTATGTTTGCAGCCAAATATCTCTAGTAGTCCTGTCCTTTAAAATTCTAGAAATCTGATTCTAAGGTCTGGAGGGAAGCACACACAGCCCAGCAGGCACCGAGGTGAGCTGAGACCTGCACAGCACCAGGAGCTTAGTCTACTTTTCCTTTTCAGGAAAGCTAGAACAGGAGCCAAGGTGGTTTAATATATAGATACTGCCAGACCTTCTGTAACCACAAAGACCGTTCACCACTACAGTAGCTGCCAGGGCCACTCTACAGGCAACCTGCTAAAAACTTGACTACATTGACATGAGAAGAGTCACCAGTAGAGCCTGCGAATAGAGGAGGAAGTCTTTATCCACATAGCCAAATCCACAGTAACAGAAGAAGCAAGTCCTCTACCAGATGACCAAACATCAATGGAAAACTACTAGTACAAAAAAGAAGAAAAAAAAAAAAAACATATGACACCACTAAAGGAAAACAGTAACTCTCAAATTCCAGACCCCATAGAACAGGGGATCCTTGAAATGTCTGAAAAAGAATTCTGAGCAATTATCTTAAGAAAGCTTGAAGAGTTAAAAGACGACTCCATTAGAGAATACAAGGAAACAAGAAAAACTACCTAGAATATGAAGGAGGAAAATTACAAAGAGAATAATACCTTAAAAAAGAATGTAGAACTCCTAGAAATGAAAGATTCACGTATAAAAGTAAAAAAAAACTACAAAAAGCTTAAGTGGCAGGCTAGAGCAAGCAGAAGAATTTCACATCTTGAAGATGGTCTTTTTGAAATAACCCAGACTCCCCTAAAAAAGGAAAAAGGAATTAAAAATAACAAAGAAAATTTGAGATAGCAGACAACCTCAAGTACTCTCACATCTAAATCGTGGGTATTCCAGAAAGGGAGGAAAAAGGAAAAGGTATTGAAAACCTGCTCAAGGAAATAATAACAGAAAACTTCCTGGGGGTAGGGAGAGATGCAGACCTTCAGATCCAAGAAGCTCAAAGTTCCCCAAAAAGATACAATCAAAAAGATCCTCTCCAAGACACATTATAGTCAAATTTGCAAAGCTCAAAGACAAAGAGAGAATTCCAAAAGCAGCAAGAGAAAAATATCAGTCACCTATAAGGGAACCTCTAGCAAAATAATACCAGACTTCTCAACTGAAATCCTACAGGCCAGAAGAAAGTGGAATGATATATACAAAACAATAAAAGAAAAAAATTGACAGCCAAGGATTCTTTACCCAGCAAGGCCTCCTTCAGAAATGAGGGAGAAATAGTGTATTTCCCATACAAACAAAACTTGTGGGAGTTCACCACCATATGACCAGCCCTGCAAGAAATTCTTAAGGAAGTTCTGTATCTGGAATCTGAATAATGAATGTCACTACCACAGATAGATACACAGCAAAGAGCAAAACCTGCTGTCAAAACAAAAATGCCAGTGAGAAAGAGCAAAAAGCTAAATCATGCCACCTCAAATACCCAACGAACAAAGAAGAGAAATAAAAGGGGAAGTAAGGATCAAAAGACATTTAAAACATCTAAACAAAAGGCAATTAAATGAAAAGAATTAAACAATATCTGTCAGTAACCACCTTAAATGTGAATGGATTAAATTCCTCATTCAAAAGGCACTGATTTACTGATTGGATTAAAAAGCTAGACACAAGTATATGCTGTCTTCAAGTGACCCACCTCACCTATAGAGACACACACAGACTAAAAGTGAAGGGATGGAAAAATAGATACCATGCAAATGGAAACCAAAAATGATCAGGAGGAGCTCCTCTTATATTGAATAAAGTAGACTTTAAACCAAAAATATATAAAGAGACAAAGAAAGAAACTATATAATGATAAAAGGATCTATCCAGCTAGAAGAAATAACAATCATAAATACATATTAACCCAATACTGGAGCACCCAGGTATATAAAGCAAACATTCTTAGACCTAAAGAAAGAAATAGGCCCTAATACATTAATAGCGGGTGACCTGAACACCATTCTCTCAGTATGGGACAGATCTTCTAGGCAACAAATCAACAAAGAGACACAGGATTTAAATTACACATTAAACCAACTGGACCTGGCGGATATACAGAGAATGTTTCACCCAACAACTATTGAATATACTTTCTTCACATCAGCTCATGGAACATTCTCCAGAATAGACTACATATCAGGTCACAAATCTAGTCTCAACAAATTTTATAAATTTGAAATCATTCCAAGTATCTTTTCAGACCACAATGGACTAAAATTGGAAATTAATAATAGGCATAACTCTGGAAACTATATAAATACATGGAAACTAAATAATAGGCTCCTGAACAACCAATGGGTTTAAGGAGAAATTAAACAGGAAATCAATAAATTTCTAGAAACTAATGAAATGAAAGATACATCATACCAAAACCTGTGGGATACTGCAAAAGCAGTACTAAGATGCAGATTTATTGCAATTAATGCTTCTATCAAAAGAACAGAAAGACTTCAAATAACCTAAAATAATGCCTCAAAGAACTTGTAAAACAAAAAAAATCCAAACCTAAAGGTAGGAGACAGTAAAATAAATAAGATCAGAACAGAATTAAATGAAATAAACACCCAAAAACAATAGAAAAGATCAAGAAAACAAAAAGTTGGTTTTTTGAGAATATAAATAAAATAGATGAAGCATTAGATAGGTTAACAAGAGACTCCTTTTAACCATGAAAATTCATAGCCATATCTGAAGTTTGTGTTTAAAAATTCTAAAATTTGAGTTTCAAGATGGCGGTGGCTGCGGCGGTTGGCGCGGAGTAGCTGAGGTGGAAAAGGCGGCCATTGGGCCTCAGGCAGCCGGAAAACTTGTGGACCTTCCTCTTGCCATCTCTTAAGGGAGGACCGCTGCTAGTGGCCGGTTGTGGGGGGTGACTGCCACTTTGCCCCCGGCAGGAGAGGCTGGCTCATTTACAGGCAACAGCTTTGAAGTGTGGAGCAGGAAAAGAACTGTTTCTTAGCTGCAAAAGCGAGTCTCGAAACAGGGAACATGGCACCAGGGCTGCTGTGGATGCAGACAGGATCCCGGGGGCCGGGGCCACGCTGAAGGTGACCAGCTGCCCTATTCAGGATTCGAGGTTTCAGGTCGGCATTGAAGAAGATTCCTGGGAGCGCCCGAGCCGCGCTGCGACTGAACAGCCCGAGGCAGCAGCGGCCAAGAACGGGGAAGGCAGCAAACCAGAGGCAGAGAGTGAGCACCCGACCTCGCACAGCCCTGTGAGTGACCCCTGCCCAAGCCCTGTTCGGGGGGCTGATGCCCACCCGGCTCCCGCCTGCATCACTGGTTCACTCACTGCCCAGGGGCTGCCTCCATTTTCCCAGGTGCTGGCAGCTCCTCCCGGCTCGGCCGTCACTGAGCCTTCCCACTTGCTTGGCCCCATGCAGGGCTTTCCGGAGCCTGCGGGCCAGCCTCCCCTCCCACTCCCTCTGCGGTTCTCTGGCGGGGCTGGTGGCGGGGGGCATCCCAGGCCAGTGTCGGGAGGGCAAGGAAGTACAGGCAGGCCGACTGTCACTCCACCACACCCTGGACTCCGGCCCCCGGTAAACTTCCTGTTACTGGGAGGCAGATACCATCTCTGCAGCCACCAGTTCAGAAAAAAGCCGAACCAATCTCTGGTTGGGAATAGTGTGGTAGGAGAGTTCCCAGGTCCGCTTGAACCTGCCAGACAGCTGGCTGCAGGTGGGCGCTAGATTCAGTCTATGCCGGGGGGATACAAAGGTGAACAAGTCCTGAGAAAGATCTACACAGTGCTACAAAGGTACCCAGAGCGACCGGTCATCTGTGCCTACCAGAAACCTGGTAGACTTCCTGGGCGAGGCAGTTCCGAGCAGGGTCTTGAAGGCCCAGCTGATAGACGAGGGTTGCAGAAGAAATGCCCAAGCCCAGCACAGTGCGCACAGAGTGGGGAGACGTGCGGCCAGGGAGGTGGAGACTCCACAGAAACCACACACCCTGTGGGTTTGCCACTGCACGATCCAAGAGCCTGGGCCAGAGCACACGGAACAGGAGAAGTCCTGAACAGGAAGTGAAAGCTCAACAGAGATCACACACCCTGTGGGACGTGATACACCAGCCCAGCAGAATCCAAGCTGACCAGAAAGTTGGCTCCCCGGAGAAGCCCAAGACCCGAGGCAACCACACACACAAGGCACTAGAGGCCAACTGAGCAGTCACGGAGGTGGCCATACGAAATTGGCAACCACAGCAACATCCTAGTTAGTCATTAGTCTCAAACCGGTGGACTGTGAAACCCCCTGTCACAATGAATAACATCAAAAAAAAGATACCAGAAATACAAAAAATCAAGAAAGTATACCTCCAAAAGTTAATAAATCTCAAACTCTAGGTCCTATAGAACAAGAAGCCCTTCAAATGACTGACAAGGAATTTCGAGTGATAATTCTAAGGAAACTGAATGAGATACAAAAAAACTCAGCTAGACATCATGATGAAATGAGGAAAAGTATACAGGATCTGAAAGAGGAAATGTACAAGGAAATCAATGTCCTGAAAAAAAATGTAGCAGAACTTGCTGAACTGAAGAAGTTATTCAATGAAATAAAAAACACAACGGAGAATTTAACCAGCAGGCTTGTCGAAGTTGAAGAGAGAACCTCTGAACTTGAAGATGGGCTGTTTGAAATAACACAAGCAGACAAAAAGAAAGAAAAAAGAATCAAGGACATTGAAGAAAATCTGAGAGATATCAGACAACCTTAAGCGCTCAAATATCCGAGTCATGGGTATTCCAGAAGGGGAGGAAAATGGAGATTCCATTGAAAACATATTCAACAAAATAGTGGAAGAAAATTTCCCAGGTATAGGAAAAATCACAGATCTTCAGATCCAGGAAGCTCAACGATCTCCAAACGTATTCAACCCAAAAAGGCCTTCTCCAAGACATGTTACAGTCAAATTGACAAAACTCAGAGACAAAGAGAGAATCTTAAAAGCTGCAAGAGAGAAGCATCAAATCACCTATAAGGGAGCCTCAATCAGGCTAATATCAGACTTTTCATCACAAATCCTAAAAGCTAGAAAAGAATGGGACGATATATTCAAAATACTAAAAGACAAAGATTGCCAGCCAAGAATACTCTACCCTGCAAGGCTATCCTTCCGAAATGAAGCGCAAATAGTATATTTCTCAGACAAACAAAAACTGCGGGAGTTCACTACCACACGACCACCCTTACAAGAAATCCTCAAGGGAGTACTGGGTTTGGTTCCTGAAAAATAACTACCACTGCCATAAAAACCCAAGAAAAATCAATACCCACTAGTATAATCAAAAATGGCATTCATGAAGAGAAAACAAGCAAACAAAAATGCTATCTACAACCTAAGGAACCAACAAACACAGAAACCAAACAGTAAATCAGAAAGCAAGGAGCAAAAGACACCTAAGACAACCAAACAACCAACAAAATGCTAGGAATAAATCAACACCTTTCAATAACAACTCTTAATGTGAAAGGCTTAAATTCCCCAATCAAAAGACACAGACTGGCTGACTGGATCAAAAAGGAGGAATCAACTATATGCTGCCTACAAGAGACCCACCTCTCACATAAAGATTCACACAGACTAAGAGTGAAAGGATGGAAAAAGACTTACCATGCAAACAGAAAAGAAAAACGAGCTGGAGTAGCTATTCTTATATCTGACAAAACAGACTTTAAACTAAAAACCATAAAAAGAGACAATGAGGGACACTACTTAATGATAAAAGGACTGATCCATCAAGAAGACATAACAATCATGAATATGTACGCACCCAATGTTGGAGCAGCCAGATTTATAAAACAAACTCTATTAGACCTAAAGAAGGAAATAGACACTAATACCATAACAGCAGGGGACCTGAACACCCCACTGTCAATATTAGACAGATCATCTAGGCAAAGAATCAGTAGAGAAACACAAGATCTAAACAAGACTCTAGGCCAGTTGGAATTGGCAGGTATCTACAGAACATTCCACCCAACAACCTCAGAATATTCATTCTTCTCATCAGCACATGCATCATTCTCCAGGATAGATCACATATTAGGTCACAAATCAAGTCTCAATAAATTGAAAAAAATTAGAATTATCCCATGTATCTCCTCAGACCACAATGGATTAAAACTAGAAATTAATAACAAACGAAACTCTGGAAACTATACAAACACATGGAAATTAAACCGCATTCTACTTAATGACATATGGGTCCAAGAAGAAATCAAGCAGGAAATCAAAAAATTTATTGAAACTAATGAAAACAATGATACATCATACCAAAACCTGTGGGATACTGCAAAAGCAGAATTGAGGGGGAAATTTATTTCATTAAACGCTCACTTCAGAAGAATGGAAAGATGGAAGTGAACAACCTAACACTTCACCTTAAAGAACTAGGAAAACAAGAACAATCCAAACCTAAAGTTAGCAGATGGAAAGAAATCATTAAGATCAGAGCAGAACTGAATGAAATGGAAAACCAAAAAACAATTCAAAAGATCAACGAATCAAAAAGTTGGTTTTTTGAAAAGGTAAATAAAATTGACAAACCATTAGCATGGCTAACAAAAAAAAGAAGAGAGAAGACTCAAATAACAAAAATTAGAAATGAAAAAGGCGACATTACAACTGATTCATCTGAAATACAAGGAATCATTCGAGACTACTATAAACAACTATATGCCAACAAATTTGAAAATCTGGAGGAAATGGATAAATTTCTGGACACAAACAAGCTCCCAATACTGAACCATGAAGACGTAGAAAACTTGAACAGACCAATAACAATAAAGGAGATTGAAGCTGTTATCAGAATGCTCCCAACAAAGAAAAGCCCAGGACCAGATGGATTCACAGCTGAATTTTACCAAACATTCAGAGAGGAATGGACACCGATTCTTTACAAACTATTCCAAAAGATTGAAACGGACGCAAATCTCCCAAACTCATTCTATGAAGCAAAAAACATCCTGATACCAAAACCAGGTAAAGATATAACCGAAAAAGAAAACTACAGGCCGATATCCTTGATGAATATAGATGCAAAAATCCTCACTAAAATACTAGCAAACAGAATACAGCAACACATATGTAAAATTATTCATCACAGTCAAGTGGGATTCATCCCAGGGATGCAAGGTTGGTTCAACATACGCAAATCAATAAATGTGATACACCATATTAATAAACTCAAACACAAGGACCATATGATCATCTCTATAGATGCTGAAAAAGCATTTGATAAAGTTCAGCACTCATTCATGACAAAGACCCTCTATAAGTTAGGTATAGAGGGAAAGTATCTCAACATAATTAAAGCCATATATGCCAAACCCACAGCCAATATCATCCTGAATGGGGAAAAGCTGAAAGCTTTTCCTTTAAGAACAGGAACTAGACAAGGATGCCCACTCTCACCACTCCTATTCAACATAGTGTTGGAAGTACTAGCCAGAGCAATCAGAGAAGAGAAGGAAATAAAGGGCATTCAGATTGGAAAAGATGAAGTCAAACTGTCCCTGTTTGCAGATGACATGATCCTATATATCGAACAGCCTAAAACCTCTACAAAAAAACTCTTGGAATTGATAAATGATTTCAGCACAGTAGGATACAAAATCAACACACAAAAATCAGTAGCATTTCTATTCTCCAATAGTGAACATGCAGAATGAGAAATCAAGAAAGCCTGCCCATTTACAATAGCCACCAAAAGAATAAAATACTTAGGAATTGAGTTAACCAAGGAGGTGAAAAATCTCTACAATGAGAACTATAAACCACTGCTGAGAGAAATTAGAGAGGATACAAGAAGATGGAAAGATATCCTATGCTCTTGGATTGGAAGAATCAACATAGTGAAAATGTCCATACTACCCAAAGTGATATACAAATTCAATGCAATCCCCATCAAAATTCCAAAGACATTTTTCTCAGAAATGGAAAGAACTATCCAGTCATTTATATGGAATAATAAAAGACCACACACAGCCAAAGCAATGCTGAGCAAAAAAAATAAAAGTGGAGGCATAACACTACCTGACTTTAAGCTATACTACAAAGCTATAATAACCAAAACAGTATGGTACTGGCATAAAAACAGACACACTGACCAATGGAATAAAATAGAGAATCCAGAAATCAACCCACACACTTACTGCCATCTGATCTTAGACAAAGTCACCAAGCCTATTCACTGGGGAAGGGACTGCCTCTTCAGCAAATGGTGCTGGGAGAACTGGATATCCATATGCAGGAGAATGAAACTAGATCCATACCACTCACCATGTACTAAAATCAACTCAAAATGGATTAAGGATTTAAATATACACCCTGAAACAATAAAACTTCTTAAATAAAACATAGGAGAAACACTTCAGGAAATAGGACTGGGCACAGACTTCATGAATACGACCCCAAAAGCACGGGCAAGCAAAGGAAAAATAAACAAATGGGATTATATCAAACTAAAAAGCTTCTGCACAGCAAAAGAAACAATTAACAGAGTTAAAAGACCACCAACAGAGTGGGAGAAAATATTTGCAAAATATACATCTGACAAAGGATTAATATCCAGAATATATAAGTAACTCAAACAACTTTACAAGAAGAAAACAAGCAACCCAATTAAAAAATGGGCAAAAGAGCTAAGTAGGCATTTCTCTAAGGAAGATATACAAATGGCCAACAGACATATGAAAAAATGCTCAACATCACTCAGCATCCAGGAAATGCAAATCAAAACCACACTGAGATACCATCTAACTCCAGTTAGGATGGCTAAAATCCAAAAGACTCTGAACAATAAATGCTGGCGACGTTGAGGAGAAAAAGGAACTCTCATACACTGTTGGTGGGACTGCAAAATGGTGCAGCCTCTATGGAAAAGGGTATGGAGGTTCCTCAAACAATTACAGATCGATCTACCATATGACCCAGCTATCCCACTGTTGGGAATATACCCAGAGGAATGGAAATCATCAAGTCGAAAGTATACCTGTTCCCCAATGTTTATCGCAGCACTCTTTACAATAGCCAAGAGTTGGAACCAGCCCAAATGCCCATCATCAGATGAGTGGATACGGAAAATGTGGTACATCTACACAATGGAATACTACTCAGCTATAAAAACAAATGAAATACTGCCATTTGCAACAACATGGATGGACCTTGAGAGAATTATATTAAGTGAAACAAGTCAGGCACAGAAAGAGAAATACCACATGTTCTCACTTATTGTTGGGAGCTAAAAATTAATATATAAATTCACACACACACACACACACACACACACACACACACACAGACTGGGGCAGGAGAGAAGATATAACAACCACAATTACTTGAAGTTGATACGACAAGCAAACAGAAAGGACATTGTTGGGGGGGCAGGGAGGGAGGTTTTGGGGATGGGGAAACAATAATCAATCACAATGTATATCGACAAAATAAAATTAAAAAACAAAAAAACAAAAAAACAAAAGTCCTTTAACCAGGAAAACTACCTTTTAAAAATGAAGATTAGTTTAGAAAATTTAAAAAAATGAAGCATAACAAAAAGAGAGAAAGTCAATGACACAAAAGTGGGGTCTTAAAATACCAAGAAAATTGGCAAACATTTAGCTAGAGTGACCAAGATATAAAGAGAAACCTAGAATTGCTAGAACCAGGAAGATAGAGGGACATTAGTACAGACCTTACGGAAGGATTTAAAGAAAAAAATGCTATACACAATATTATAAGTAATTGTATGCTGAATAAATTAGATAACTTAGATGAAATGGACAAATTTCTATAAGGAAGTGGCCAAAACTGATTCAGGGAGAAACTGAAAATGCAAATAAGCCTACAAATAAATGAGCATTTTGTAGTACTAATCAAAGCACTACACACAAAGAGAAGCCCAGGCCTAAATAGCTTGACTACAGAATGTTCTTCCAAATATTCAGAGAAGATTTAACACCAATTTTTAAATAAACTTTTTCTATGAAATAGAATAGGAATACACTTCAACTTATTTTATACCAGTATATCAAAACAAGATAAAAATATCACAAAAAAATAAATCAATATCTCTTTTTCAAGTAAACACATAATACTGATCAAATACTAGCAAACTTAACCTAGAAACATAGAAAAATAAGTATTCAACATGACCATGTGGGGTTTGTTCCAAAGATGTAAGGTTGGTTTAATATCCCCAAATCAATTAATGTAATATATCACAGTAATACAGTAAAAAACAAAAATCACATGAGTACCTCAAAAGACTCCAAAGAGATCTGGCAAAATTCAACCTCCTATCATGATAAAATAAATAAATAAATAACACCCACCCCAACACACTAGAAATAGAAGAAAAATTGCTGAACCTAATATTGAGCATCTATGAAAAACCTGCAAATAATATATGTAATGCTAAAAGGCTGGATGCATTTCCCCTAAGATCAGTAACAAATAAGAATGTCTGCAGGGCTCCATGGTGGGATGAGGCAATGTGTTGGAGTGAGGCTCCTGACCAAGCTCTGTCTCTACTTTCCAGCAAGGCTCCTGAAAGTCTCCATGCTTGGGCAGAATCAAGGAGCACAGCTCCACAGCAGAGTCTCCTGATGGGCTTCTTTGTTTCACCAGGGGTGCAAGGTCACTCATGGAGCCGAGGAGTTCCAAATTCATGTGGCCTGGCACTGAAGTCCCTGCCTCTATTCTTCCTTCCTAGCTTTCCTCAAGTGATCCACCCATGTCAGTTACTTTAGTATTACAGATGAATCCAGAAAGAAGTGAGCCTGTAGGGTAGTGTCCTGAAAAACCAGGAAAGTTAGACATCTTCATTGGTCTCTTTCCTCCTGGGAGAATCACATGCCAAGAACTGTACAGCATGTACACTCCACTACAGTGGCTTTGGGGAAGGGGCTGATGCAGATAAAGTGAAATTGTTTTTGTGGTTATTTTTGTTTGTTTTTTCTCTGCTAGTGAAGCATAACATTTTCTCTGGGTTCCAGGATTCTCACAAGAGTATTCTCAGTCAGGCAGGTGTTTAATCTGTGTTTCTGTGGGGCTGGGTGGACCAAGCCAGGAAACATAAGCTGTCTTTCCATTTGTTAGTGTTATTAACTTCTTTCAGCAAAGTTTTGTAGTTTTCAAAGTAAAAGTCTTTCGTCTCTGTGGTTAAACTTATTCCAAAGCGTTTTATCCATTTTGATGCTACTGTAAATGAAAAAATGTTTATTTCTGGTGTATAGAAATGCAATTTAATTTGGCATGTTAATTTTGGATACTGCAACTCTGTAGAATTTGTTTATGGATTCTAGCATTTTTCTCTATATGTGGAATCTTCAGTGTTTTCTACATGGATCATGTCATCTGTGAAGAGATAATTTAACTGCTTCCTTGACAATATAAATGTCTTTTTTTCTTTCCTAATTGCCACGAATAGATCTCCAAGAACAAAGTAAAGTAGAAGTGGAGAAGGCTGGTATCCTGTTCTGACCCTGATCTTAGTGAAAAAACCTTCAGTCTTTTACCATTAAATGTGATGACTTCTGTTGTCCATGCATGGCATGGCACGTGTATGGTTTTTCATTCATACATTGTAGTTTCCTTCTTTTCATAGATTTCTGAGTGCTTTTTATCATCAAAGGGTGTTAAATGTGTCAAACGCTTCTTCTGCATCAATTGAGATGACCATGATTTTTTTTTCTCATTCTACTACTATGGTGTGTTACATTGTTTGACTTCCATATGTTGAACCATTCTTGCATTCCCAGAATAAATCCCACTTGATCATGGTGTATAACCCTTTTGATATGCTTCTGAATACTGCATGCTAGTACTGTTTGAGGATATTAACATCAAAATCCATAAAGCGTATTTGTCTTTTCTTTCCTTGTAATGCCTTTATCTGGCTTTGGTTTCGGGGTAATGCTGGCCTTATAAAATGTGTTTAGAATAAAATTTCCTTGCCAATTTTTTGGAAGATTTTGAGAAATGGGATTAATTCTTTAAGTGTTTGGTAGGATTAACCTGTGAAGCCATCTGGTCCTGGGTTTTTCTATGTTGGAAGATTTTTGATTATTGCACCAATAACCTTCATAGTTATAGCTCTGTTCAAATTTTCTACTTCTTCATGATTCAGTCTCAGTAGATTGTATATTTTTGACATATCCCTAGAGATTTTTTGAAGAAGTTCTAAGACATGCAGTTCTTTTTAGATGCAGTCCTGTTATCCAGGATCGCTATTGATGTCCTGGTAAAGTGTTAGAAGGGAAAGTATTCTAGAGGCATATGATTTGATCTTGTGAGCCTGTGCTCCTGGGCTGTGACTTTCACAACTGCTTTTCAGTTACCTCCTCAACAACCCTAAGTTGAAGCAGAAAGAGCTGACGGCATTGAAGTTGAGTATTTTCTTGATGCACTTCAACAATGTTGAAGTTAATTCACAGCCTATTTTGTAGAAGCATAAAATCCAATCAGCACCCATGTAACTTTTTATCTTGTATATTATTTTAGTAAGCTTTGGGTTTCCAATTAGGTCACATTGTAAACCTTTGTTTCAGTTTGTATTCTTTTTATGGGGTAGGGGTTGCTTTGATGTTGAGATGAGGAGGGCTAAAAATGTACCTGTGCACCCTACTCATATTTATAAGTTTCTTCCTCTGGAGATCCTCCAGTGTCATCATTGTTACAGACCTCCCACATGGCAATAGTTGCATTATAGGGTTTAAAGACCTTAAGTTTGTGTCTGGTTGAATTAACTCCTTTGTGGTGGCACAGGGGTATCATGGGTAACATTCCCCATTGTGAAGCAGGTTCACTGTGCACTGGTTAACAACTTCTCTGAGTATGAGACAGAACACATTCACATAAAAGTTACATGAAGTGGACTTATTACTTACAGATACAATGCAAAGGAGAACAGAAGTCTAGGATGCAATGTGAGCTGCTCCTGCAAGGCTCAGGAAAGCTACCCAGGAAAGGAGACTACCCAGGAGAGGAGACTACCCAGGAGACTTGACTGCATGTGCCCCTCTTGCACCACAGCAAGGACCACAGAAAAGCAGCCCACCCTGAATTTTATATCCTGAAATAATCTGAGTCACTGGACAAAGTGTTGAAGAACATCTTGCTGTGGGGGAATTGTAACAGAGCCTGGGCTTTTCTGACCACTCTCTCATAATCCCAGGATGTTGCATTCCCAGAGTATTCTACAATTTCCTTAATAATTACAAAAAAGAAAAAGTGGAGAATTGGGTTAGGGCAAGACTACGGAGTGAACTGCCCTGCATCCTTAACACTGACACATCAATATCTGTTGAGACAGAGGCATTGGCAGTAGCAGCAGTATTAGTACAGGTATTTAAGTATCCCTGTGAGCCATTTGCTATTAGGTTTCTAGATTTACACATACCAAATGGCTGCTATTTTCTTTTCTTTCAATGAAAATTATGTAACAATATTTTGCATTTCTACTCACGTGAAGTTGCAAGTTTGATCACTGATAGTGTGGATCACCTGTGTGGTTAAGGAGATGAGTTCAGAAGCCCAACAACCAATATTGGAGGAGACTACCTCAGCTTCCAAGGAGTGCTAAACACCAATTCTGCAATTAGTGTCCACATGCCATAAGGTCATTTTGTCAAGATTATCTAGCGTTGTGATTGCAAGATTAGGCCTTTGGCACATTGGTAAGCAGCAGCGCTAATGAAAACCCACACACTGGCTAGGAGGACTGCATTGGCAGAACAGTTTAGTTACTTCATTCCACACTTGTGGAGAGGCTAAAGCCAAATGCTTCTTTCCCTTTTCCTTCCTCATTAGTGCCTGGACTATGAGAAATCATAGATGTGCATTTCATCAGGACAGTACACATGACAGCAGCAAGAAAAGCAGCAGGAAATGACAAGGCCACTACTCTTGCCTGTACAAAAATAACTCTTATTAGGCAACTGGATAATGGGCTTAACTCTCCTCAGGGTGGGGGTCCCCTTCCTTTCTGCAACTTCACAAAGGACAATCCCTGAGCCTGTCTCAGGGGGTTACAATAATGAACAATGTTCAAATGCCTACACAAATCATTCAGTGATGGTGATCAGACTAGTTGCAGTGACCACAAAGCTATAACCTGACTCTTGGTACTCAGAACTAAAGTGCCAATTGGTTACAGTGTGTTGTTTTTCCTGCCTTCTGACGTGGGTGCCTGGGAAACTACTTGCTAAACACAGTCTGAACCGAATGACAGATCAGGCTGAGGCATAGTCAATGAACCATTTATGTCTAGGGAATGAGAGTGTTTTAGTGTGTGAAGAGATGAAAACACTGGATAAAGACCACAAAATGCTGTGTAGAACAAAGTGAAAGCCCATCAACAATTAGTGTTTCTGACACAGGTGACTTTTGATGCATCATGGAACCAGTTAGCCAAGAACAGTTAAAGTTGAGCAGATGTCCTGGGTCATGGTTGGTCCATCCTGTTTGCATTTCCAACTGTTTCAATAGCCTGCCATGAACTGCATTGGTGAGGGGGAAATTAGCACTCTAGGGCTACTGGCAAAGTACAGAACTCAACACCTTCTACTAGACAGATAAGATTGGCAGCAGTTATTAGTTACAAATGCTCACAGAAAGGGGAGGAGGAGGATACTGCAAGGTATGAAGGCTGACAGCAATCGCACTTTGGAGCAGAAACAAGAAACAGGTAATGTGGGAGGAAAGCTTTGTGGTATCAAGAAGGTGAGATCTTCCTTGGTTCCCACGGGAAGTTTTGACTGGTTTGTTTGAATAAATCTGTGGGCTGTCAGGGAACAGAAACATATACTACAGACTGATAAGACGACTATACCATAGTGTTGCAATATGTTATAAATTACATATTATATTTATAAATACATATACACAAATACACATCCTACATATACAAAATAATGGCATACTATATGAGGCTACACAAATATCTAAATATAGATGCAAAAAGCCTAATAAAATACTGGAAAATTTAACTTACCAGTACAGGTTGAGTACACCTTATCCAAAATGCTTGCAAGCAGAAGTGCTTTGGATTTTTTTTTCAAATTTTCAATATTTGCAGAATACTTGCCAGTTGCATATTGCTAATCTGAAAAATCTAAAATCTTTAATGATCCAGTAAGCATTTCCTTTGAATATCATGTCAGTGTTCAAAAAGTTTCAGATATTGGAAGTTTTGGGATTTCAAATTTTCAGATTAGAGATGCACAACCTGTATATAAAAAGACTTATACTCCATGATGAAGATAAATTTCATCTAGAAACGCAATGCTGTTTCACATCTGAAAGTCAATTGATATAATACGCCATATTAAAGGAAAAAATGTCAAAAGCAACAGTATCATTACAATACATGCAGAAAAAAATACTAGAAAATGTTTAGCACCTCTTCAGGATGAATGGTAAATAATGAACAGACAAGAACTTCCTCAACTTGCCTTAAGGCATTTATGAAAAACCCACAGCTAACATGCTTGATGGTGTGAATGAATGTTTTCTCCCTCAGATTAGACACAACAAATGGTCCTATCACAGGATCTCTCATTTCAAAGTGAACTATCCAAAAAAACAGCCTAAAATAATGACAGAGTAAAGAGCAACAAATGAAAATAATAATTCACATGCAACTATAATCTATACTAAAATTTACATACTTAAGAATTGATACCAATTATTTATAAGCAAAGAAAGCAAAAGATACTGCTTTATGCAATAAAGAATAAATTTTCCCATTAGAAAAAAGATTGAATATATATAATGAGGGATATCCAGAACTTTCAATATAAGGCCAGCAACAAATTTTCAACAATTAACAGACTCATTTTGCAATGGCACATTAATCAAAGAGCAATTAAACAAATGTATAAAAATAAAAAATAGTTTACCTTCAGTATGAGTGCTTTTATGTTTTTAAACATTAGTGGAAAAACTGAAGGCTTCACACATTTTATATATACATATATGTATATATATACATATATACATGTGTACATGTATATACGCATATGCATATACGTGTCTATATACACACACACATACATATATATGTATGTGTATATATGTGAGTGTGTGTGTATATATATATATTAGGTTATTGAAAGGAACTAAAATATATGAAGGCATTACCACATTTCTTACAGAGTATTTTTCTCCAGTATGAGTTCTCTCATGTATTCAAAGGTAACTAGAACATCTATAGCCTTTACTACATCCTTTATATTCATAGGGGTTTTCTCTAACATGAGTGCTTTGATGTAACCAAAGGGAAATGGAAACACTGAAAGCTTTTACCACATTTTTTATATGCAGAGGACATATTTTTGTCAGTATGAGTTCTTTTATGTTTTCAAAGGCAACTGGAAAGACTAACGTTTTTACAACAACTTTAACATTCATAGAGTTTTTTGTCAATAATAGTTATTGCATGTCTTTGAAAGAAACTGAGAAAACCAAATAATTTACGATATTTTTACATTCAAAGTGTTTTTCTCCAGTAGGAGATTTTTCATAGCAATAAAACACTCCCATATGATACTGAGATGGTGGATATATGATACATGCATTTGTCAAAAATCAAACAACTGTCCAACACAAAGACTGAACCCTGATGTAAAGTATGGACTTTATTTAATGTATTGCTTCATGAGTTTTCATCATCACCAAATATAATATATTGGTTTATCAATTGAAACAAATGCACTACACAAACACAACACATTAAAACATAGGGGAAACTAAGAATTGAGAGAAGAAATTCTCTGTAATATCTGTTTGATTTTTCTGTAAACATAAGACTACTCTGAAAAATAAAGTCTATTAAATAAAAAAGTGAATAAACTACCATTCTGCCGAAGATTTACAACTGCATAAACAAGGAATAATATTACACACAAACAATACCACTTATGCTAATTAAAAAAGTAATAATAGATTATGCTGAGAGGGGTGCATCCACAGGTTATAATACTATAAAGGAAAGCAGGAAAATTATCATATAATTCACAATACTGCCTCCATCAGAAAAGATATGACTCAGAATTCAGAAATCATATCAAGTGGGGTGATAGGTGTGAAGGGTTCTTTCAAGTCTATACCTGGTTGTCATTTCACAGACTTACCTTTTACAATATTTCAGGTGACAGTGCAGTATTTTTTTTTCTACATATGTAAAATTTATTGTAAGTTTCCAGAATGCAAACTCAATATACACACATCTTATTGCATTTTGAATTGCTATCAAAAGTCTGTTGAAATGAATTATTAGAAAATATCATAGCCTACTAAAACTAATTTTCTTGAGGTCCTAAAATGTCTAATCAACGATATAAAATGATTATAATAGAAAATTATACATTAAAATACCTCAAAGCATAATAAAATTAGTTGAAAGACAGCATATGTCCTTAGGAAAGAGACTGGACCTTACCATGATCTAAGCTCTCCCAAACAGTTTGTTTTACTAGATTCCATAAAATTCACAAACAGTTTTGTTTTGTTTATTAGTGAACTTAACAAACAAACAAAACTACCTCTAAAAACTGAAGATGAAGAGAAATGATTAAGAATAGCTGGGATGTTGTACAGAGCACTGTTAGGGAGTGCTATGTACTGAATGTTTATGTACCCCTGATAATTCATGTGTTGAAATCCTAAGCCCCAAAGTGATGGTATTAGAAACTGGCATCTATAACAGGTAATAAGGTTAGATGACATTATGAAGAAGTCCTATAAATGTAATTAGAACCCTTATGAAAAGAGACAGGTATTTATCCGTTTCAGAAAAGAAAAGATGTAATTTAATTATTTACATGATAATAAATCCTTCACTATACAAATGCTCATATTTACTACTTCTTAGTGTTGCCATGCTTGTCCCATACGATTGAGCATTAATCTGCCAAATCCAGATAAAAGGATACAGAACAGAGTTATCCACTATCACAAATAGCCAGCCCGCAAAAGAAAAAAACTGTTTTGGTGAATCTTTACAATTCAACAATTTATCTATCTCACTATTTTTGTGGAAAGACATCCATTTTCTGCAGCCACAATAAAAAAGAAAATTTCTCTATTTCTTTTCCCCAGTAGCATTGTCAAAGCTAAGCCCTCAAATTCTATTTGAAATTGCCCTCAAAAAGGAACAGACCTGAGAAACTTACTACACTCATTCTGAGGGGGGAAAAAAGGTAAATAAGAATTTTTAAGTAAGGGACTATAAGACTAGTTTTTTTGTTTGTTTGTTTTTTCTTAAATCCACATTTCTTTAGTCCTTGGAAATATTTTCTTATCTTTCAAGCTCTACTGATGAGATGTATTTTAAAATTAATTAAAATCTGAGGCTCCATTAAGTGAACATGTTTTAAAGGTCACAAACACAGGGAAAGGCAGGTGCTGACTAGAACGTATATATCTGACTGCAGTGTCAAGTAAGTTCATCCTATCACTTGGGACATCCTCCTGCCCCATCCTGCTCACTGAAGTGCTCAATGATCACCTTCATTGAGATACCAGCATGTGATTGGCTGAGCACCCATGTGACTCCAGGGAATGAAAACTGGGGTTGGAGGAAAAAGTGTTAATGTCCCAAGAGGTTAGCTCTTTAGATGAAGGTCCTACCATGACACTTTCCACCTGGCCCACGGCATCCAGCTGCTCCCCTGAGAGGCTCCATCCACCCCCATCCCTCAGGCTGTCCTCTGGGAGATGACCCAGGGGCTGACATTCACTAGACACTCCAAGAAAAATGGCTGCTGTGCGCACCTTGCATCAGGCCCAGACAGTTCTGAAACCCAGGACTAGCAAAAGATAGGAGGGCAGGGAGGTTGAGAATACATCACTCTGTAAAGCTTCCAAAGAGGAAAGCTTAACCCAAGAATATTTTGATAAGATGTCGTGCCTAGAGAAAAGAAAAGGAGGGGAGACACAAATATTCTCTTTACAGAGGAGTGTCAGGCAATTATTCTCTGCTTTCCTCCCATGGGAAATGTTCAAATGCTATTTTTTAAAGAGCCATCAATTTCTCTGTGAAAAAATGATAAACAATTAAAATACTGTGTTTGAAATGTAGAATAAATGAAAAACAGTTGACAATATTGTTGAGAGGGGAAGCTGGCACTCAGGAATGTGGAGAAGGAACTGGAAAAATAGGATTTTACTGCAAGCCTTAGAAGACTAGGGCTGGGGGGACAGGGTTGTGGATTTCAGATCCAGCTTCACAGATATTTGGAAAAGTCAAGGGAAAACTAGTCCCCTTTGGAGTGTTACAATAATGGAATACGGGGAAATTTGGCTGAAGTAGCTGCAGGGCGCTGAGTTCCTACCTGACAAAAATGAAATCTACTTCAAAGGCATTTCCTGCAATAAAATTTAGGCTTAATAAGCAAGCACAAACCGTCAACCTCTCATTACACAACCAGGAAATTACCACCAGGATAGTCCAAATAAGGTGACTACATAACTGCAACCAATCAATTATTTAATTTGCTTTGCTTCATCATGTACCTTATAAAAGGTCTTTCCTTCAAGCCCTTCCAGTGGACCCCAAACCACAAATCATGACTGGGGACTTCTCACGTGATTTGCTTCTTGCTCAAAGAAACCCTTTTAACATTTTAAGGGTGCCTCAGCTTAATTTTTAACAGGAGAAAGAAGTGACTGAGAACCCCACAGAAGAAACTCCTTCCACACATGAACCTCACACACCGGGTAAGGATTCTTCCAATGATCCCTCACCATCCACGCTTGATCTGCGGAGGCGCGAGGCTACAGGTGGGAAGGTGCACATTGAGGGCTCCAGGTTGCCAAAGTCGCCATGCTGAAGTCACCAAAGTGGAAAGGACAGCACGCTTTGGGTCCCAGCTACTGCCCAGCATCCACCCTGCATCTGGAGGGGACAAAGGGCTGAGATGCATCAGCGGCAGACTCGGGGATGCAGATACCCAAGCTGACTGCATGGAGGCCCGTGTCCCACACCAACCGGGTTCCCGCCGGTTCCACACTGCCACCTACCCCATCTCGGGACCCCGGCCCCGCACACTCACCATTTCCCAGCTTCTGGGGTGTCCTGGGACCTCCCTGCAGATCTCCCAGTGTGCGTGGGTGACAGGGCTACAGAGGCTGTGGTGGAGCCACCCCGGCCTCCCAGAGCAGACGACACGGAGCTGTGAAGGCCCACCAAGCTTGGTGGGAACAAGAGACAAAAATCGTGCCAGATTGTGGAAGGACGGCCCCACCTCCCCATCTGCGTGCCTGATTGTAGTTCCCACCCCAGTGCCTGTGATTGGACAGAGCTCCAGGTCCCGTCCCCTCAAGTTGAGTGACAGGAGATGGGAGCAGATACACTGCTGAATGAGGCCAGGATGACAAGTTCTAGGCTGCAGCTCTTTTCAGGCAGGGTATCTTCCTTGCTCTGGGAACTGACCCTGCCACAGGAGACATTTGTGTTTAACCTTGTATATAGGGTTATATTCACTTATGAACTGTATGTACATCAGTATATATATGTGCATATGTTATTCACAAGTGACAACAATATAAGCACAATTATTTTAACATTTTAAGGTTTTATAATCTTCCTGGTCTCTGGTGTTATGAGGGGTGGGGGCAGCCTAAGCTTTGAAAAGGGAGACAGTCCTCTAAAGCAGTGACGTCCAGTAGAAATAAAATGTGAGCCACGTGTATAATTTTAAATTTTCTAGTAGCCACACAAAAAAAATAAAAAGAAACAGGTAAAATTGATGGTGATAATTTGCTTAACTCAATATATCCAAAAAATTTTCATCTTAATATGAGCAATATAAAATTATTAATGAAGTATTTCCTTTTTTTGGTACTAAATCTTCAAAATTCTCTGTTTTGTGCATCCAGCACATCTTAATTCAGACCAGCCACATTCCAGGTGTTCAGTGGCCACACATGGACCTTGGCTGCCACATTGCAAATGCAGCTGAGGGTTCTGATGTCCTTGACATAAGGAAGGTGAAGGGCCTGAATCCCCCTTTTCTGTCAGAAGCAAGGGAACACCCCTCCTCACCAACAACTCTCCTCAGGTCCAAGGGTGGGAGAGTTGGTGTAGAGTATGCATAAAGCAAACGTACTTCACAGGGCCTGGTTTTCCAAAGCCTTACAATTTCAAATATTGACCTTGCAAAGGACAGGAAATTTTCCCAAGGATATATAGTCTCTGTTGTAAGATAAAGAATTGTAACACAGCAGCAATGTTGATGGCTCAAAGAAAGACAGGCTACTGATTGATATGTAAAGATGCTGGGAAATTGCTGTAAGAAGAGAATGCTTGCTAAAATCAAGCTTTTGTTAGTGGATCAACTTAACTGCATGTTACCAGCTTCTATTGTTAAACTTGTTAAACTGTACTTAGCAAAAACCCCACATGTGTTCTCTTAAACTGTACTTAGCAAAAACCCCACCTGTGTTCTCTTCCTGTAACTTCCTGGGGTGGAAAATAAATGCAGAAAGAGAACCCCAATTCATGGTTAATTTCCCAAATGGAAGGAATGCCTCTATCTTGAGGGTTCTGGGAGATTAACCCCTTTCTGGGGCTTCTCACTGCTCAGAAGAGATGGGCTTTGAGTAATCTTCAGTGGCTCCATCACTCAGGGGAAAAGGGGTGACAAATCTGTGGGAGGCAAAGCAACAAGTTGGTGCCTGGAGAGGCAGCAGGAAGCTGCAGGCGGACAGTGACCAAAGATAGACCACTGATTCCCACGTGCTGCTTGGTGTGGGCCCATTTCCCCTTGCTAAAGATCAGACAGCCATTGAAAAAGAAGGGTCCCAGAAGGAAGGAACACCATATCCTAACAACTGTCCACTGCCTTGTCCTACAGTTTGGATTTGGAGGGAAAAGATTAAAGGCAAACTTCTTATCTTTTTTTTTTTTTTTTTTTTTTTTTTTTTGTCGTTTTTTCGTAACCGGCACTCAGCCAGTGAGTACACCGGTCAGTCCTATATAGGATCCGAACCCGCGGTGGGAGCGTCGCCGCGCTGCCAGCGCAGCACTCTACCAAGTGCGCCACGGGTTCGGCCCCAAACTTCTTATCTTGAACTTTGGCCTTGACCTTAGGGGATCACCAAAGTGTTAGTAGAAGAATAAATACCTCAGAATATTAATATTTATCTGATGATGCCATGAGTGAACTTGTTACACTTTAAAACAAAACAAAACTGCTGTTATTTTGAGACACTGAGTTAGAATTTTTGTGCAAATATGTAATATTAAAATTCGTATTGATGTATAACATGCATATAAAAATATATGCACTTTCATGTAAAGCTCAATGAATTATTACAAAGCAAATACACTTGTGTAAGCAAGAAGTAGAACCAGCCTCACTCATGCCTCTTGACAATCACTTTCTCCCACGCTTCTCTCCAAAGGGAACCAGGATCTCAAGAGCTAACAATGTAGATCAAACTCATTTTATAGAAGCGCTTTTTACAAAGCATTTTAATCATATACAAAAGAAACGAAATAGTACTATGGACCTGCCACCCAGCATTTTTTTTTTTTGAAATTTTAATTTTCTTTTTGTTTTCTTTTTTTATTGAAGCATAATTGATTATACATATTTGGGGGTACAGTGTTAACAACAGTCTCCTGTGTACAACATGTGATGATCAAGTAAATATTAGATATTTGTAATTATTCTTTATGCCACTTACCCAATCTCCCCCCAACATCCCTGTATCCCTCATCCCTCCCACCTCTAGTAAACTTGGATTTGTCCTCTCCTTCTGAAAGTTCAACGTGATTCATTCTTTCTTTCTCTTTCTTTCTCTCTCTCTTTCATTTTAACAACTACCAATCATGTGCCATTTTCACTCCATCTATACTGAAACAAATTTCCCCCCCTCACATTATCGTTTTTTAGTTTTTTTAATTTATTTTTTCCTCCTGTGGGCTCAGATGTACATCAATGGCAAGGCACAAATCTTAAATGTACAGTTTTGACAAATAAATACACCCATATAAACTTCATCTTTTTAAACCGATAATATTTTAATCATCAGAAAATTTTCTTGCTCTCCTCACCAGGCAATGTTTTCCTTCCCCAGGGGCAATTTGCTGCCGTGGTACATTTCACCACTGGTTCATTTTCCCTGCAATCATACAACATGTACGAGTGCTGTCTCATTCAGCATGTCTGAGAGTCACTCGAGGTGTGTGCCTTTGTATTGCTGAGCAGTGTTCTGTTGTATGAATGCTCCACAACTTGTACATCCATTTCTCTACTGATGGGCACTTGATATTATTTCCTGCTTTTAGCTATTATGTCTAAAGAAAGTATGGAAGTTTTTAAACACATTTTGTATTTAATTTTTATTAGCATTAAATGACACCTCTTCATACTTATAGTTGTTGATCCAGGGATTAAAATATGTATCTTTAACATATCAGAATCTACTTAGAGTCAATATTGTACTGTTTTAATAAATGTAAAATATAAAAGCCTTGTTGCACAACAGTTCCATTTACCTCCTGTCATTTCAGCTACTGTTATAAATTACATATTTACACATTCTGAATCCCCAAATACAGTGTTTATAAAGTTTGAGTTAAACAGCCATAGGCTTTTAAAGAAATTAAGAGAATAAAAAGCATTAATAAATATTTGGAGCTAGATATTTTGAAACTTTGCAAATACACTGTTTCTCCTTAAAGTTTCACCCACAAGTTTTCCATTCACCAGTGAATCTTGCCTATTACTCTGGATGTCTAGTAGTGATTTTATCTTTTGCATTATCCATCTACATTTACTACTTGGAATTCTTCTGTAAGGAAAATTTGTCTGTCTCTCTCCCTCCCTTAATTTGTTTCTTCCTTTCTTTCTCTCTTCCTTTCTTATTTAACCATTTTTGGTATGAGTATCGACAAATGGATATTTATTTTAATTTCTGAGTTATAATCTAACGCTTCATTATTTATTTTTTCCTCACGTTATTCTAGCTTGGGACATTGGGAGGTTTATTAGGTTGGTTCCTTTTGACATGTCCCTATTCTTGGTTTCTGTGTGTGTGTAATTTTAAAGCACTTTCCTACTTTTCGGCTCTGCAAGATGCTCTAGGCACATCTTGTATTTTCCATTTCCAGCTCTAGTGTTAGCCATTTCTCCAGAAAGCCATGGTTCTTTTTATTAAAAGATGGCATTTAGAAACCAAGATCTGGGTGCTAGATGTTCTCATTTATACTGGGCTGTGACTGCCTCTTGGTCCTCTCAGCAAAGTTTGAAAATGCACATGTGAATATAAATTCAGGTACAAACACATATCTATATCTATCTATTTATTTATCTATCTGGACAGGCAGATTAAAATACACACTAGATTATACTTTCTAACTCCAATCTACCACCAGAGGGTTCACTCTAGCACTTTCCTTAGATTATTTCTAACTTTTTTTTACCTACTGTGAGAAACTATGCACTAATTATCTGACATTTATTCACTTCCATATAGTTTTGTAATTCCTAACCCATATCCTCGTGAGATAAAAAGTCACCATCGAGAGCACAGTGTCTGTGTACAGTTATCGAGTCACACAATATCCAGTCAAAAGACTGTTTTCCAAAGTTACTTAAGTTAGAAACAGAGTCATTTAGAATAAGAATAATACACTTGAATGTGTTATGTGTTCAAAAACATTAAACAGAAAAAAGTCAAAATAAATTGGAGACTAGATAATGAATTACAACTCATTCAATGAGAGAATAATGTATTTTAAACAATAATCCAACAAAGCAAAATTGACAAAAATGGACAAACTGTTTGAAACAGAAACAAATGTTGCCTAAAAGTTCTCAAACACACTAGTAATTTGAGAAATGTGATTATATATGGCATTAGAAGTCCATTTAGATAATTTCACCTAATGTAGTAAATTTTTTTATAATGTGTTTGTGAGGGTGTCAATCCAAAGAAAATTTCAAAGCTGGTAATATAAGAGAGAACTGAAGGAGGTCCCAAGGATATGTGAAGACAACACTATGACCCACATCTTTCCCTGAAATAATTTATTAAAACATTAATAAAAATTTTAAAATGTCCCTTGGATGAGATTCGGCTAAATAGAGAAAGAGGACCCCAAGGAGGCTCACCTGGATATGAAGAGGAGAAAACAGAAAAATGAGGCCTGTCTTGCAATCTGGGTGTGACCCCATGACCCAGACTTCCGGTGTGACCCACCTTCCCCACATGTCCCCCATGTAACCTCCATAGCAACAGAAGACATTCTGATCAAACATTATACAGTTTGGAGGTTTGTCCCCCAAACCTTTGTCCCCACAAAGCTCATGTGGAAATCTGATCTCCAATGTGGCAGTGTTGGGAACTGTTTAGGTTATGAGGGGTGGATCCTTCATGAATAGATTAATGCCCTCCCTTGGGGGGGTGTTAGTGAGTTCTTGCTCTATTAGTTCCCATTACAGCTGGTTGTTAAGAGCCTGGAACCTCCCCCCTCTCTCTTGCTTTCTCTCACCATGTGATCTCCTTCCACTTTCCACCACGAGTAGAGGAAGCCTGAGACATGTGCCAGATGCAGATGGCAGCTGTCCCAGAACTGTGAGTCAAATAGGCCTCTTTAAAAAAAAAATTACACAGTCTCAGGTGTTCTTTTATAGCAACACAGATATGAACTATTACAGAAAGTTGGTACCAAGGAGTCAGACACTGGAAAATATGGAAGCAGCTTTGGAACTGGGCAAAGGTTGGAGGAGTTTGGAGAACTCAGAAGAAGGCAAAAAGAGAAGGGAAAGGTTGGAACTTCTTAGAGATCCTTTAATGGTTGTGACCAGAATGCTGATAAAAATGTGGACAATAAAGGCCACGATGATGAGATCTCAGACAGAAATGAGGAACTTATTTGGAACTGGACAAGAGACTACCCTTTCTCCATCATAGCAAGAAACTTGGCTGCATTCTTTCCATGCCCTAGGGTTTTGTGGAAGGTGGGACTTAAAAGTTAGGACCCAGCATATTTGGTGGAAAAAATTACTAAGGAGCAAAGTATTCAGACAACTGCATGGCTATTTGAAATTAACTATGCTCAGTTATGGCAGGAAAGGCATGATATAAAGCTGGAATTTGTAATCAAAAGAGAAGCAGAACATAAGGATTTGGAAAATTTGCAGCCTGGCCATCTGGTAGAGAACAAGAGAGCATTTTCAGAAGAATCCAAGCGTGCAGAAGGACTGACTGCTAAAGACATTAGCATGGCTATTAGGCAACCAGGTGCAAATAGAGAAGACAATGAGAGAAAGGACCTAAAGGCATTTCAGAAGTCTCCCAGTGACACCCCTACAATCACAGGTTGAGGCCTCGGTT
This sequence comes from Cynocephalus volans, assembly GCF_027409185.1. NCBI lineage: Eukaryota > Metazoa > Chordata > Mammalia > Dermoptera > Cynocephalidae > Cynocephalus > Cynocephalus volans. Next base: position 44,011,759 of record NC_084463.1, on the reverse strand, counting down.
CTGCTGCCCTGCTCAGCCTTGGGAAGCTGCTCCCGGCAACCCAATCACTCTGGCTGGAGCAGCCTTGCTTAAAGTGGCCCCATGTGTGGTTCATGCTGCAGCTCTGGAGAATGCACATTGGAAACCTTGGTGATGCCCACATTGTTTTAAGGCTGAAGGTATGCGGAATGCAACAGCCGTGGAGGTACAGCAGCCTCCACCCAGATATCAGAGGTTGTATGGAAAGGGCTGGGAGTTTAGGCAGAGACTTGCTGCAGGGGTGGAGCTACCACACAGAGCATCTACTAGGGCAATGCAGAGCAGAAATGTGGGGTCAGAGCCCCCACAGAGAGCCCCCATTAGAGCAATGTCTAGTAGAGCCAAGGGAGCAGGACCACTTCCAGGACCCAACAACTGTAGGGCCACTAGGAATGTGCAATGCCAGCCTGGAAAAGCCACAGGCACCGGTGTTGCCCAGTGGGCTGCTCCTGGCAAAGCCACAAGGGCAGGTCTGCCCAATGCTTTGGAGACCTGAATCCCCCACTTTGCCCAGGACACTGAACTTGGACTCAAAGGAGATTATTTTGGAGCTTTAAGGTTTAATGTCTGCCCTGCTGGGTTTCAGAGTTGTTAAGGCTGTTTATTCTTTCTTCTGGCCTATTCCTCCCTTTTGGAATGGGAATTTATACTCAATGTCTGTTCCACCATTGTATCTTGGAAGTAGATAAATTTGTTTTTGATTTTTACATGTTCACAACTGGAAGTTTTGCCTTCAGTCTCAGATGAGACTGCACTTTGAAGTTGGTGCTGGAACAACCTAAGACTTTTGAGACTATTAGAATGGAATGACTGTGTTATGTATTTGAGAGGAACATGAGTTCTGGGGGACAAGGGGTGGAACAATAGAGTTTGGATATGTTTCCCCTCTAAAGTCTGTGTTGAAATCTGATCTCCAGTGTGGCAGTGTTGGAAGCTGTTTGGGTCATGGGGAGGAGATCCCTCATAAATAGATCCATGCCCTCAGGGTGAGTGAGTTCTTGCTCTATTAGTTCCTGCAAGAGATGGTTGTTTAAAGGACTCTGGCACCTCTCCTCCCCCTCTCTCTTGCTTCTCACCAGGTGATCTGTTTACACCTGCTGCATGCTCTGCCACTTCCCACCATGAGTAGAAGCAGCCTGAGGTTCATACCAGATGCAGCTGACCTAGAATCATTAGCAAAATAAACTTTTTAAAAATATAAACTACCCAGTCTCAGATGTGCTGTTATAGCAACACAAAAACAGACTAATACACTTGCCTTACATGATCTCTCCTGTGGTTCCACTAGAATCACAGTAAGTGTCAAAGTCCAATCAGGTGTCCACAGACCAAACATGATGTGGCCCTATCTCACCTGCCTGAAGCTGAGGCTTGATGAGCTCTCACAAAGCCCTCTTGCTGTCCCTGCAGAGACCCTGAGGACCCTGCTGCTGCACTGCCAGGAGGTGGAGGGTGAGGTACAGAGGTATGAGCTTGCAGCCCAGCCTGACTCTGCCCTGCCCCTTCATTCTGGTAGAGTATGAGAAGCCAAAGGGTGTCTTCCCCATTTGGCCCAACAGCTGGCAGTAGTGTTGAGGGTCACTCTCTTGCTCATGTGATAAAAGTTCATTTACTGCATTATCAATTAAGTTTCTTCAGTCAGTGTTAATTCTGTGATTTTATTCATTGCCACCCAGCTCATCACTGTCTATTCACTCATCTGCCTGCTCATTTAGGCATCCAGCCAACCACCTCTCTATCCTCTCTATTCATCCATTATCTTTCCATCCACCCAACTGCTTGTCTACCCATCTCTCCATCTCTTGAATACTTATCTAGAAACACTTTTAATTCAAAGATACAAAAAGGTTGAAAGTTAAGAGATGGAAAAAGATATTCAATGAAAACAAGCATAAGACAGCTACACTGGCTGGCCATACTAACATGAGACAAAATAAATGTTAAGAAAAAAATGCTACTGAGGATAAAAGGGGACATTTTATAATGAAAAGGGACAAGCCATGAGGATATCAATTACAGACATACATGCACATAACAAAGAAGCCCAACATTAAATGAAAACAGGAAAAATTAAAAAAGAAGTCGACTGTTCTACATAAATATTTGGAGACATCAACTGCAACCTTCAAGAACGGATAGAACAGCTAGGCAGAAGACTGACAAGAACAACATCTGGATGACATTTTAAAACAACATGACTTAACAGATATTTATTAAGCTCACACCACCCAACAACAAAATACACATTCTGTTCAGTGCACATGGAACATTTTCCAGAAAAGACCATTTCCTAAGCCACAAAAGAGCAACAAATTTAAAGACTGAAATAATACAAAATATTTTCTCTGACCACAATACGTTTAAATTAAAAATCAGTAACTGAAGGATATTTGACGAGTTCACAATTATGTAAAAAACAAGCAACATGCTCCCAAATAGCCAGTGAGTCATAGCAAAAGTCACAAGAAAAATTAGAAACACACTGAGATGAATGAAAAGTAAAACACAATATGCCAAAACTAAAAAAAGGACTTAGAAGAACACTGATAGCCGTAAACCTCTGTATATATGTACCTACATAGATTTTTTTAAAAAAGAAATATCTGAAATCAATGAGTTAACCTTTCAACTTAAAAACTAGTAAAAAGGGCAACCCACTTAGCTCAGTTGGTTAGAGATTTGGTGTTACAACACCAAGGTTAAAGGCTCAGATCCCCATACCAGCCAGCCATAAAAAAAAAAAAAAAACACAACAAAAACCAAACTTAGAAAAAGAAGGAAACCTAATCCTCCATGAGGAGGAGGAGGTGAAGAAAATAAAGATTAAAGATTAGAGTGGAAAATGATAATGAAATGACAGTGCTGTGCTCTATGCCCACTGTTACCAGAGATTTGGGGACAGAAGAGTGGCAGGTGGAAAGGGACCTCCCTCTCCAGCAAGACCCCCTCTCTCATGAACCCCATTCCATTCCACTAGCTCCTATCTGTTTTTGGAGCTAGGTCTCCACAGGGGCTCTGGGGGTAGTAAGGGGATCACCAAGGACTACAGGAGGCTCCTTCAGTGGAAAGAGGTTCTGGGGACATTGATAGGTCTTCAGGCTGCATGGGTCCTGCAGCTCTCCTCCTGGGACTTCAAGCAGAGCCTGGGCTCTGAAGACCTCCCATGTGTTCTCCACCTTGTAATTCAGGTTATCCAGGGCTGTGGGATATTTGCTGTGCTGTTGGCCAATATTTTCTTGCCTTCATGGAAAACATCAATGAAAGTCAATATTTAGGGCATTCTGCATTGAATGCTACTAGCCTGTTGACTCTGAGGTTTATGTGTTCATTAATTACTTTAATCTGGTTTCACCACCTTCTTATCTCCATTTATTAAACCTTTATGAACCCATGGAAGAGAGTTGACTGTACCTCCAACTATGATCATGAATTTGTCCACTTCTGTAAGTTGACTAGTTTTCAATTTATATATGTTAAGTCTCAGTTGTAAAGTGCACAGACACTAAAAATATTACACCAACCTGACAGACAGAATGTTTTATCAGTATAGATTTTGCTCCATCTCTAGAAATAAGTTTTGCGTTACAGTCAACTCCCTGTGGAATATGTATACATACTTCGGCTTTGTTTTGGTTACTTTTTTTTTTATGTACAATACACAAAATGATTTCTCTTCAAATCAGTATTTATACTAATATTTGTGGTCTGCATCTCATGATCAGCATCTGGGGGATGTCCAAGGGGTATGACCATGGCCAATAAAGTTGTTCCCAATGGGCAGAGGTGGAGGTCACCCACCTCTTACCTATAGAAACTTGACCTCTTACCCACAGAAACTTGAGATAGTGTGTACTGTTTCAAATCATTAAGTTGGTGGCTATTCCTTATGCAATATTAGGAACCTAATGTTAGGCATAAATTTCCCCAAAGAGAGCAGCCCCAGATTGGCTATTTCAGTGACCCTTCACATTGTCATTCATGCTGGTTCTATAGTGTTCTGCCTGCCACCCTCAGGCCCCATAACCAAGGACCATATTATGCAACCAGGGGACATGTCCACAAATAGCAATGTCCTTCCATCAACAAACCATCTTTTCCAAGTCTCTTGTTTTTGGAGGAAACTTTCCCAGACATGTCACAAAATCCTCTAGTAAGACACTGGAAAGAACTGTGTCACATGCTCAGCCCAAAAGGAACACTCGAGAAAAGAGTAGTCTCAGCTAATTATACAACGCTTAGGAAAAATAAATCCCTGAATAACTCGGTATAGAGGAGGGTAACAAAACCAAACCAAAAATCTGTCCCAAGGTGAAGATGACCTTTTGCTATCCAGTCTGTTGGAGCCTCCCACCAATTTATTATGCAGTAATTTTATAAAGTATGATGATACCTACTGCCACCACAGCTGCAGAGTATATATGGAAGTACTAGAAAAAGCTTATGGAGAGATTCATGTTATCTTTTAATCTTATTCTTCCACAAACTTTCTGAAATACTCTCACATTGTTTACCAGGTGCCAGGTAATACCAAAAACACTTTGCTTACTTAATTTACTCTTCACAATGACCATTTGACGCAGGTTCTATTCCTACTTTCTTTTTGAAGAAGAAGAAACAGAAGCACAGAGTGGCTACTAAAATCGGAAGTCATACACAGAGGAGCCAGGAATTATCCTGTTGCCCCCATAAGTCACAAGACATGCACTCAATCACTGCAAACAGAAACATAAGAGATTTCTCAGTTACACAGTACTTGGTACATACTCATCTATGATGCAGTCACATTTAAAGACATGAGAAATAGGAACGGAGGAGAAATCTTTCTTCCAGACACTGCTTTCCACTGAACAGAATACAATGAGTACTGTTGTACACAGCTTTTTAGATTAATTCAGACTTAAGCCGTTAACAGTTATGTGCCTGAGTTGTGCACTTGTATGGCAATGTTTTTATTCAGCTCACTGGTTCTGTGTTGGCTTCAACCTTAATCATCTTTTCTACTTTAAAAGGTTTAATAATAATGGTCACACACTAAGAGAGTAAAGAAAAGTGTGTAATATGTAACGCTTTAGACTTAATATATTTAATGACATAAAAAAAGCTAGAATGTCATTTAGTGTGAGAAATCCTATTGAAAGTCACTCTATTATGCTACATGTACATGTTCCCTACCAACAGCTTTGCTGGGTTCCATTAAGTAACATTTCTCTTAACATAACATCCTCATACATAAATGCTAAACATTTGAGGGCACTGTTCTGTGCAGTGTAGGCTGTTCAGCAGGATACTTGGCCTCTACTCAGAAGATGCCAGTATTAGTTCTTATACAATTAAGTATGTTACTTTTCTTTCTTTTTTTTTTTTTAAGAGGCTAGCTGGTATATGAATTGAACCATGTACGTTGATGTTATCAGCACCACATTCTAAACAACTGAACTGACCACATTCAAATGTTTTTAAAAATACTTTTAAAAACATATTTAACATTTCTATTTAAAAATTTACATCCTTATTACATAAATGATAATTTCCTCTCATTTAAATTTGCTAATATAAAATTCAAAATGTTTTTAAAATGTTTCAGACACATTAAAGATATTTATAAAATTTTACTTTATTTTTACCACCAAAGGACATGTGCCTGATAAAATGCTTGATAAAATTTTCCCTATTTATTGCATTGTTTTTCCCCATAATTTTAGTTTTTCATAAACAGACTTGAAAATAGAAAGTGAGAATACAAATTTCTTTCCTGTGTGAATCTTCTGATATATAAGGACAGGCAACTTTGCTCAGAGAGTTCATAAATTTAATTAGCTACAATGGTCTGTATGGGTCATAAAGCAAACAAAGAAAGCACACATCCAGTGGCTCAACAAAGCAATTATTATTTCTCACTCATGATAAAATCAAAATGGAGATTTGTGGATAGAGGTGGGAAAATCTCTGTGCTAATCAATTTCTTCTGTCTTAAATCATGCTGGCCTTCTCCCACCTTCTCTCTTGGTTGCAAAGGCCACACTGAGGGTCTTCTGCACTTGAGTCCCAGAGGACATGTTAAATCAGGGAGCACTGCATGGACACTGTCTTGTTGCCAGGCCTAGAAGTAATCGTCAGCACCTGTGTCCATTTGCCCTGCACAGAACTCAGTTACATGGTCCCACACACTGCAATAGAAGGCTGAGAATGCAGGCTACATGTTTAATTTAAAGAAATTCTTATTACAATATACATAGGCAGTATCTGTCAAAAAATAAATTTCTCCCCTGTATGAGTTCTCTGATGACGGCTGCAATACAAGTTCTTTTTTTTTTTTTTTTTTTTTCTCTTTTTCGTGACCGGCACTCAGCCAGTGAGTGCACCAGCCATTCCTATATAGGATCCGAACCCGCGGAGGGAGCATCGCTGTGCTCCCAGCACTGCACTCTCCCAAGTTCGCCACGGGCTCGGCCCTGCAATACAAATTCTGACATTCATTACAATCCACTTTCCACATCTGCGGGTTCCACATCCACTGGTTCATTAAACTGTAAATTAAAACTAGTTGAAAGATAAGCAGTAAAAGCAAATAATGCAACAATACACACAAAAGCAACTACTTACATAGTACTTACATTGCATTCAGTAGTATAAGTAAACAAAACACAATGTAAAATATACATCAGAATGTGCATGGGTAATATGCAAATACTACACAACTTTACATAAGAGACTTCAGCATCCACCAATTTTTGTATCCTTGTGCAGTCCTTGAAAAAAATCCCCTGCGGAAAACTTGGGACAAGGGTAAATTAATAGGGTTTATCCTATGTGAGTTCTCTGATGCACCTTGAGGTGTGACTTCAGGCAAAAGTATTTCAACACTCATTTCAATCATAGCGTTTTTTCCCTTGTGTATGGGTAATGAGAGCTCAATTCTGGCAAAACAACTTCCCACAGTTATTACATTAATATGATTTCTCATCTGTGTGAGTTCTCTGAAATACACAGAGATGGGATTTATGGTAGAAAGTTTATCTTCATTCCTTTCGTATGGCTTCTCACCTGTGTGAGTGCCTTGATAGCAGCTGAGGTGTGATAGAATCCCAAGAAAGCTTTTTCCACATTCTTTACATTCATCTGGCTCCTCACCTGTGTGAATTCTCTGAGTCCTGCTGAAGAATTACTTCTGTTAAAAGGTTTTTCCATATTTGTTAAATTCATAAGGTTCCTCACCTATGTGAGCTCTCTCATGTTCCACGAAGGCTGATTCTTGTAGAAAGATTTCCTACACTCATTGCATTTATAGGGTTTCTCACCTGTGTGAGTTCTCTCATGTACAGCAAAGTGTGAATTCTAGCAGAAAGATTTCCTACACTCTTCCATTCATAGGGTTTCTTGCCTGTGTGAGTTCTCTGACGTACATTGAGGGCTGACTTACCATGGAAAGTTTTTCTATATTCTTTACTTTCATATGGTTTCTCAATACTCTGATGCATACTGAGGTATGATTTAAAGTAGAAAAATTTCCTACATTCTTTACATTGATATGGTTTCTCACCTGTGGGAACTGTGGAAAAACCTTTCAGTGGAAGTCACTTTGTTGAGAAGTGACTTCCAGTGAAAGGATTTTCCATAATCATTATATCCACAGGGTTTTTCTCTTCTGCGAATTCTCTTATGCACAGTGACTTCTGAGCTCTGAAAAAAAGTACTTCTCACATTCATTACACACATAGGACTTCTCCCTATATGTGTTCTGATGTGCAGTAATGTATGATTTCTTAATGAAGAATTTCTTCCATTCACTAGATTTGTAGGGATTCTCTCCTGGTTGTGTTTCCTGGTGTTTAGTGGGTTTAGACTTTTTATAGGATGTTTTCCCGTATAAATCACATTGAAAAGTATTCCCTACCTCTGTTATTACTTGAGCAATGACAGCTGATTTATCACAGGCTTTCCCATACTCATTATAATTACAGGTCTCTTCCATATGAACCATCCTATTTGTGTTGGAGGCTTTCTCTTGCCCACTATATTCAAAAGGCTGCTGTCCAGTTTGAATCTTGGGATGATGACTTAGGTACTCATGATTTCTGTGAGATTTCCCAGTTACAATGTGGTCATCAGGTTTCTCTTCCAGCATGCATCTCATCAGGCTCTCCAGAAAGAAATGCAATCTAACAATCATTAAGCTCCCCATGCCTCATTTCTAAATAGTTTCCTCTCTAGTCAGATTTGAAATATAGTTAGAGCTCAAATCAAGTGTGTTTTCCTAACTGAACTCTCTCCTCAATGTATTGCTGTTTGTGATTACAACTTTCCACAAATGTCTACTGTGGCTTTCCTGGTACCTCTCAGTTAGGCCATCGACTATCTGAACATCTGATGGGAGAAAAAGAAAATAACCATATCCATGATCCACAGTAAGCACATCTTATTGAAAGCTCATGTAAGGGAAAAGAAGGGAGAGGTAAAGGTTTCTTCTAATACTAATGGCATCAAAATTTATGAAAATCAATAATGGGTATTGGATTTATGACTAGGTTTTCATATTCTTTCATCTTTAATTCATGTATATTTGGTAAAAAGTTTTATCTACTGCCTAGTCCTAGTTTTCAACAAGTGCTTATCACCTGCTGTTTGTTTACCTTGTTATTTTTCTCTATTTTATTCTAGAACCATAAGTGTCTTATGCTGCCCTTTTCCTCATTTTTGTGCTTTGAGATGGCAAGGTTTGCATGGATCAGCTACTTTCAGGTGCAGGAGCAAGCAAAGTTTCTAGCACATATGCAGGAATGTGGCTGAGGTTAATGACTTTGTACCTGTGTTTCCATAGTTCTCATTCTTCCCTGAAGAATGGGTACAGGCATCTAGAAGTTTTTCAAAAAATAAGATCTCCTTTTCCCGACACTAGATAAAGAATGCCTTCTCAAAAACTTTCATTTAACTAACTTTCTTTACTTCTCAAACCATTATGTTAGGGAGCTCCAGACCAAAACCTTGTGCACCCTCTCCTTGCTGGTCTAAGACATTTTGTTCTGCAATCCAGGCTGTGCCCACCAACTTTGCAAAATGTTTTTGGCGCCTTCTAAATTAAACTTGTATTCTCCCCCAGATTTTTGGCACACACACTCTGTGCTTGACAATTCACTGCTTCTGAAGGCTTTTGTTTTGTGCATCGAAATTTCAACTGTCTTGAGTTTCATAGAAAATGGAATCTCCTGAGAAGAAGGAAATGCTGACGTCAAAAGCCACTGCCAAACGGAAATCTGAGTCCCTAAACATAAAACTCTTGGTTCACTTGCCTTGAGACCCAGAATCTCCAAGTTCTCGTCTAAAGTCCACCTCTTTCCAGGATTCAACCTTAGGTCTTCCTCAACTTCATAATTTCTGATGTGGTGGTACACAGGCTGAGTCCTGGACCTCTTTTCTCATTTTATCAACTTCCGAGTTGTCCTCCTACACAACTTTAAATAACATCTTTAGGACACCAATTTCCAAATTTGCATATCCAATAGTAATGCCCACACTCAAATTTAGAATTTGCATTCATGTACATATTATAGGTCAAAATGTAAAAAGAGTTAGTTTGAACTGAAGCTGTGCCAATGTAAACAATAAACTTCCTAAAATTTTCTTCTCTGAACGTCCTTCCTAAATTCTCACATTCCAATTTTTTCTCTCTCTAATAAAACAGTCCTTGCAATTTTTATTCAACTACTTAACATATACTATTTTCTTGTTTCTCTCTCATCAGAAGGTAAACTCCATAAAAGTAAGACATTATTTAGATTACTGCTGTCATAAATACAACTACAAAATTACCAGTGCTTAAAATCTGTTTGGTGAAGATCGTTGAAAGAATAAATAAATTTATGAATAAATATCATGCTGTAGTATGAATGACCATACAAAACTCATATTGATGCTTAACCCCATCATAACTGTGTTAAGAGGCTTGGAAATCTGGCTATGGTATTTGAAAAGTGGAAATTTTTGGAGGTGAGTGGATAGCAAAGACAATGCCCTGACGAATGAATAAATCCACTCATGGATTTCTGGGTTAATGGCTTAATAAGATATCAGTAAGTAGACAGACGGTTTTATAAAGGCAAAGAGAAAGCATGTTGCCTTGCTTTTGCTGCTCTAACCATGTGATACCCTGAACCACTGTGGGACTTTGCCAAGACTCCCCACCAGGCAGAAGGCCTTGAAAGATGCAACCCCTTCACTGTGGACTTCTCACAGCCTCCAGAACCAAAATAAATATACTTTGTTTCTTCGTAAAATACCTAGTTAGGGGCATTGCTATGAACAACAGAAAACTGACATGGGCAAGACAATGGAGGAAAAGGGGGCAAATCAAAATTGTGAGAAAGTGAATAACAAAGAAAAATATTTAAGAAGAGAAAGGCAGAGAAAGATTTGGGATAAACAAACAAAAAAATTCAGATGAGAGCTCCATTTAAGATGGCAGACTATAGGTGCCCAGCACACAATCCCCCCACAGAAGGGGCCTAGAGGAAGGTGAGGACAGCTGAGATCAGCACAGGAGGAATTCCATGTCCCTTGTGATAAGAAGAGTCTACTCAGCCATGTGCACTTTCAGGTAAACCCCTATTTTTCCTGCTCCCGCTCACCTTATTCCTGCTGAGGTAACCAGCACCATTGTCTGGCACCAGGGCTGGGGTCCATCTTCCCCTGTGGAAGTTCTTCCTGCTCCTCATAGTGGCCACTGGTGCACCCTGCTGCATGACATACCCATGTAATCTACAGCCATGGCCCCAACCTCTGGAGCTGCACATGGACATACCCAGCTGTAGCCAGTAAACAGCCCCTGGACCCAGATACTAGAGTACTCCACTGCTTGGTCACAGCTTCTAGAGCCCGATTCCTGAAGGCTTCTACTGTGAGAGCCTTGAGTTGCTCAGTAGTAGCCCCTGGAGCTCCATACCATATGTCTTCCACCATTGGAGCCTTGAGGTACTCAGCTGCAGCTCCCTGAGCCCCATCACTTGTGGTTTCCACTGAATGAGCCTGGAGCTCCAGGCAGCAACCCCAACAGCCCCACTCCTTTCAGCTTCCACAGCAGGAGCCTTGAACCACTTGGAAGTAATTCCCAGAACCCCACCCCTTGTGGCTTCCAACAAGGGAGAATTGAGCCACAGGCAGCAGTCCCCAGAGCCCTTTTTCTTCCAGGTTGCCCACTGGGAGACTTGACCCACAGTATCCTCTGTAGACCTGCCACTTGTGGCTGCTGCTATAGGAGCCTTGAGCCACCTGGTCGCACCCTCCAGAGCCCCACCTCATGTGATCTCACCACAGGAGCCTTGGGCCACAGGCAGCAGCCTCTGTAGCCCTGTCCTGCATGGCATTTGCCCAGACTCACACTCTTTAGTCCTGCCTCATTCAGTTACATGACAGAAACCCTGCACCACTGGAGACCACAGCCTCTGGAGCCCAACCCTTCATAGATCCAAGACCAGAGCATAGCACTGCCAGGCCACAGCCTCAGGAGCACCATTCCACATGGTCCCAGTTGTCCTCAGCCACATCATACCCATCAGTGCCACCAGTCTAATAAGTCTACCTGGAACAACTGAGTCTGCCTGAAATTACTGAAACTAGAGTCTACCTGGAAACCAAACTAAAACATCCCACACAACAGGCAACAAAAAAACAAATCTGCAAGAAGGACTCTCTCCTCAAAAGCACACAAGCAACTGAAGATACAACTGCTGCAACAGATGATCGCAAATCAATCTAGAGATATGACACACCCAAAAGAATACAATAACTCAAATACCAGTCCTAAACCACGAGAAACCCTTGAAATGTGAGAAAAAGACTTTTGAGAAAGAATCTTAAGGAAACTCTATGAGATACAAGAAGAGGTACATAGTAGACTCAATGAAATGAAAAGAAAAAAAAGCAATCAAATACATGAAGGAAGAAATCTTCAAAGAGATTAATATCCTAAAAAAGGATGTAGCAGAATTCATGGATCTGAAGAACTCATTCAATGAAATAAAACCCACATTTGAGAGCTTAAGCAGCAGGCTAGAACAAGTAGAAGAAAGAATTTCTGATTTCAAAGACAGTGTTTCCTAAGTAAGCCAGCAGACCAAAAAGGGGGGGAAAAAAGAATTTTTATAAAATGAAGAAAATCTTTGAGAGCTATCAGACAACATTAAGGGTACAAAGACCCAAATCATGGGTGTTCCAGAAAGGGAGGAAAAAGAAAAAGGTATTGAAAACCTATTCAATAAAATAATAGCAGAAGACTCCCCAGATATTGGAAGAGAACCAGTTTCAACAGGCTCAAAAATCCCCAAACAGATTTAAACCAAGAAGGTTCTCTCTGAAACGCACTGTAGTCAAACTAGCAAAAGTCAAAGACAAAGAGAATCCTGAAAACAGGAAAAGAAAAGTGTCAAGTAACCTATAAGGGAGTCCCCATCAGACTAACATCAGACTTCTCAGCTGAAACCCTACAGGTTAGAAGAGAATAGGATAACATATTTAAAGTTCTAAAAGAAAAAGACTGCCAGCTAAGAATACTATACCCAGCAAGGCTATTCTTCAGATATGACAGTAATAGTGTGTTTCCCAGACAAACAAAAACTGTGGGAATTCAGCATCACATGTCCAGCCCTACAAGAAATCCTCAAGTGAATCCTGCACCTGCAATCCAAAAAACAATATTCACCACCAAGAATACACAAGAAACAACAAATTCCACCAGTAAAGCACATACACAAATGAGAAAGAGAAACTATATCACACTACCTCAAAAAAAACAAAAAAACTCTAAAGACAAACAAAAATAGGGAAAGAAAGGAATTAAAGATATTTAAAATCACCACATGAAAATAACTAAATGACAGGAGTTAGATGGTATCTTTCAATAGGAACCCTAAATGTAAATGGATCAAACTCCCCACTCAAAAGACACAGAGTGTTCAGACGGATTTAAAAGCTAGACTCAACTGTATGCTGCCCACAATATACCCACTTCATGTATAAAGACTCACACAGACTAATAGTGAAAGGATAGAAAAAGATATACCACATAAATGGAAACCAAAATAGAGCAGGAGTAGCTATTCTTACATCAGATAAAATAAGACTTGAAACCAAAACCTATCAAAAAAGAAAAAGAAGGCCAATATATAATGATAAAATTATTTATCCACCAAGAAGACATAACAAATATAAATATATATGTTCTCAAGATTGGTACAGTCAGACATATGAAGTAAACATTATTATACCTAAGGAGACAGACCTCAATACGATAATAGTTGGGGACCTGAATGCCTCTATCTCAGCATTGGACAGATCCCCTAGGCAACAAATCAACACAAAAACACAGGATTTAAACTATACATTAGACAAAATGGACACTAGAGAATATACATTCTTCTCATCAGCACCTGGAACATTCTCCAAGATAGACTACATATTAAGTCACAAATCAAATATCAAGAAATTTTTGAAAAAACAGATATAATTTCAAGTATCTTCTCAGGCTACAATGGATTAATACTACAAATCAATAACACGTGAAACTTTAGAAACCACAGAAATACATGGAAATTAAACATCATGTTCCTGAATGACTTATGGGTCATAAAACAAATCAAACAGGAAATCAAAACACTTTTTGAAACTAATGACAACAACGACACATCAAACAAAACATATGGGATACTGCAAAAGACATACTAAGTAAACTTTATTGCAATAAATGCTTAACATCAAAAGATTAGAAAGATTTCAGAAAAGGAACCTAATGCTACATACGAAGAACTGGAAAAACAAGAACAATCAAATCCCAAAATTAGTATACAGAAAGAAATAATTAAAATCAGAGTAAAAACAAATAGAGATTAAAAATATGACACAAAGATCAATAGACAAAATGGTGGTTTTCTGAGAAGATAAACACAGTAGACAAATCATTAGCTAGGAAAACTAAGAAGAGAGAAGACCCAAACAACAACAGTTGGCAATGAAAAAGGAGACATGACCACTGATACCACAGAAATACAAAGAATCTTCAGAGATTACTACGAACAACTATACATGAACAAATTTGAAAACCTAGAGGAAATGGATAAACTTCTGGACGCAAACAAACTACCAAGACTGAGTCAAGAAGAAAAAAAAAAAACCACCAAAAATGAGCAATGAAATTGAAGCAGTAACCAGAAATCTTCCAACAAACCAAAGGCCAGGATTGAATGGGTTCACTGCTGAATTTTACCAAACCTTTAAAAAGGAATTAATACCAATTCTTTTCAAACTATCCCAAAAAGTTAAAATGGAGGCCATTCTCCCAAACTCACTATGAAGCTAGCATCACTCTGATAACAAAACCACACAAAGATACAATAAAAAAGAAAACTACAAGCCATTATCCTTGATAAACACAGACATAAAAATCTTCAACAAAATATGAGCGAACAGAATACTGCAGTACATCAAAAGGTTATACATCATGATCAAGCGGGATTTATCCCAGGGATGCAAGGAGGGTTCAACATATGCAAATCAATAAATAAGATACACCACATCAACAAAATCAAGAACGAAAGACATATGATCATATCAATAGATATAAAAAAAGAATTTGACAAAATTCAACATCCCTTCATGATAAAGACTCAACAAATTAGGTATGGAAGGAAGGTATCTCAAAAAAATAAAAGCCATATATGACATATCCACTGCCAATATCATCCTGAATTGGGAAAAGCTGAAAGCTTTCTCCTTTAAGAAAGGAACAAGACAATGATGCCTGTTCTCAGCACTCCTATTTAACCTTATATTGGATGTACTTGCCAGAGAATTTACATAGGAGCAAGAAATAAAGAGCATCCCAGGAGGAAAAGATGAAGTCCGATTGACTCTGTTTGGAGATGACAAGATCCTATACACAGAAAACCTGAGAGACTGTATCGAAAAATTCTTAGAGCTGACAAAAAAAATTTAGTAATGTTGCAGGATACAAAATCAGTACACAAAAATCAATAGTCTTTTTTACACTCTAACAACAAACTAGCAGAAAAAGAATTCAAGAACGCAACACTATTTACAATAGTTACCAAAAAAACAAAATATCTATGAATCAATTTAAGCAAGGAGGTCAAAGAATGCTACAATGAGAACTACAAATCACTGATGAAAGGAATTAAAGAGGATACCAAAAGATGGAAAGACATTCCCTGTTCATGGATTGGCAGAATCAATGTAGTGAAAATGTCCATACCACCCAAAGCTGTCTAAAGATTCCATGTGATCCCCATCAAAATACCAATGACATTCTTCGGAGAAATAGGATAAACAATCCACACATTCATATGGAACCACAAAAGACGACAATTATCCAAAGAAATCCTGAGAAAAATAAATAAATAAAGCTGGAGGCATTATCCTTCATGACTTTAAAATGTATTAAAAATCTACAGTAACCAAAACAGCACGATACTCACATAAAAACAGATAATCAGACCAATGAAACAGAGCACCCCAAAATCCACCCACATATTTACAAACAACTGATCTTCAACAAGGGCACCAAGAACATACAGTGGGTAAATTAATAGTGTTAAGAAAACTGGATATTCATATGTAGAAGAATAAAACTGGACCTGAAGCCCTTGCCATATACCAAAATCAACTCAAAGGGTTTAATCATATAAGACCTGAAACATTAAAACTTGAAGAAAACACAGGGGAAACTCTCCAGGATAAGTCTTTATGAATAAGACCCCAAATGTACAGGCAACAAAAGAAAAAAAATAAACAAATGGGATTATATCAAACTAACAAGCTTCAACACAGCAAAGAAAATAATCAACACAGCGAACACACAACCTCAGAATGGAAGAAAGGGAGAAAATATCTGCAAACTATGCATCTGACAAGAGACTAATGTCCAGAACATACAAGGAACTCAAAGAACTTTAGAGTAAAATAATAATAATAATAGTAATACAATTAAAAAATGGGCAAAGTAACTGAATGACATCTCTCAAAGGAGGACATACAAATAGCCAACGGGTACATGAAAAAATGCTCAACATCACTAATCATCATGGAAATACAAATCAAAACCACACTGAGATATCATCTCACCCCAATTAGACTGGCTAATATACAGAAGACAGAATAACAAATACTGGCAAGGATGCAGAGAAAGGGAAATCTCTCAGCACTGTTGTTGGGCCTTTAAACCAGCACATTATGGAGAAAAGGATGGCAGTTACTTAAACAACTACAGACAGAACTACCATATGATCCAGCCATCCCACTACTGGATATATATCCAAAGGAATGATGTATTAATGTGTTTCTGCTGCTTATGGTAAAATACACAGAACTGGGTATTTTGTAAAGAAAATGAAATTTACTGCTTACAGTTTCTGAGGGTAGGAAGTCCAAAGTCCAGGGAATACATCTGGTGAAGGCTTTCTTTGGTGGTGACTTCGGTGACAGCAGAGTATCACACTGCAAAAATGGTGGAGCAGAGACAGTGAGAGAGAGAGACAGACTCTCCCCTCTCTTCTTTTAAAGCCCTCTGAACCATGACCCTCACCACCACTTTTAATCCATTCACTATGGCAGGGTCCTACAATCTAATCACCTCTTCATGGCTCCACCTCTCAATTGCCATATTAGGATTTCCCACCCTCCTAAAGTCACAGTAGGGGCAAGTTTCTAATACATAAAACTTGGGAGACACAATTCAAGCTTCAGTGAGCTTCAATCCACTACAAATGGAAATCATGTCAAAGTGATACCTGCAATCCCATTTTTATTACAGCTCTATTTCCAATAGCCGGGCTATAGAACCAACCTAAATTTCCATCAATGAGTGACTGGATGAGGAAAATGTGGCATGTATACACAATAGAATACTACTCAGCCACAATAAAAAAAGAAATTATGCCTTTTGAAGCAACATGGATGGGCTTGGAGAAAATTGTGACACAACCCGAGTACAGAAAGAAAAATACCACATGTCCTCACTCATAAGTATTAGCTGAATTCATAAATAAACAAGTGAACAATAAGGAAAGAGAGAGAGAGAAAGAAACAGTGATCACAATATGTTGATTTTCTAGAAGAAGAGAACAGAACTGTGGTTACTAGATGAGAAACAGGGAAGAGAGGAGAGAGGGAGGGGGGTTAATGAGAAATGAATGAGAAATTGGTTAATGGACACCGGGAATGGTTACGAATT
Source organism: Cynocephalus volans (assembly GCF_027409185.1). Classification (NCBI taxonomy): domain Eukaryota; kingdom Metazoa; phylum Chordata; class Mammalia; order Dermoptera; family Cynocephalidae; genus Cynocephalus; species Cynocephalus volans. Next base: position 43,994,508 of record NC_084463.1, on the reverse strand, counting down.
GTAATGATGAAGAAGCTAACTATCTTGATCTGACCATTACACAATGTACACTACTACCGATAGTCAATTTTTCACCCCACAAATATGTATAATCAACTATGCTTCAATAAAAAATAAATGGAAAAAACATTTTTAAAATGTAAAAAAGAACTATAATGAAACAGAAGAATTAAGAATTTTGATCATAAATTAAAATTATCATGTGACATTTTTATAAATTGATGTTTTAAATCAATGTGAAACAAAAAAAGCCAGTGCACTGTAGGTTGCTGAACTCATGACCACTTTATAAAACTATAACATGTTTGTTTCATAAAAACATGTCTGATGTATAGCTATTGTATGGCCCCTCATTTACACTGGTTTGATTATTGGTTATACTGACTTCTAAAGGTATATAACATGCTCTTGCAAACTTTTAAGTTTTCAGGATGACAGGATATTTAGAGATTAAACTAGTTCCTATCCAATTCCTAATAGAAAAAAAGACTTGAATCTTGGACACCTTTGGGCTTCTAGACCTACAGACTTATGTGATTAACTGTGAGGGACGTGGGAGTGGAAAATAAAGTTAAGACTTCAAGGATGGACAACAGGACCCTTGCAGAAAAATCACAATGAGAAGGCAGGTGGCGCACTTGGCTGCACATTCTCAGAAAGAGCCTGGATATGTGGAGGGGGCAGGAAAGCTGTCCCAGATGTGATCTGACTCTCTGGAAGCACCTCTGTGAGAGACTGAGGTGGATATAACCATGTAGCAATAGAGGTAGTAAGAAAACAGAAAAAAATTCCTATGGATTCCATGTGAGGTGTGAGAGAAAATAGAGTCAAATGTAAAGTATTATTTTTCCTGATTCATTACATAGAATGCATGTGTAAAACACAATGCAATAAGATGAAATAAAATGTGAAAACATTTAAAAACTATTTAGGAGAATAAAATGTGGGGGTATACATGTGACAGTCATCCTTGGAGATTATATAATGCATGTGTTTTCTGCAAACAGACAAGCTGTGTTCAGATCTGGGATCTAGGGAAAAAATAGTAGAAACAGCAGAACATGACCAACAAATGCTGGGCTTTACTCTTCCCTGCCTCGCTGCCCATTATGCACTGACTAACCTTGTAGGCTCTGGTTGAGGGTTTCTTCTAATGTCCATGACTCTGCTCCCTGCTCCAACTTGCAGATCACCTCACATTTGGGAATGTAGCAGCCTGTTAATAAGAAACAACACAGAACTTTGTAAACCTACTAAGTCAAGTCCTTAGAAGAATGACAAGAGCTTGGCTTCAGAAGCTGTGCAATGAAGGGGCCAGTTAGAGACTGATGACGTTTACATTCTCCACTCACATTCCCCACAAAATGGAATCTTACCTAAATAGAATTCAACCCTATAAGTGGTTCCCATATTTATCAACAAAGAAGAAAGTGGTGCTCCTAGGACTTACTATGGAGTTTCACTCACCCAACACCACCAGGCTGCTACAGGTCTCCAGCATCACATCCCTGCACAGGCTCCTCTGAGCATCATCCAGGTACTGCCATTCCTCCCAGGTGAAATCCACAGCCAAATCCTCAAACGACACCAATCCCTGTAATGACACATTTCTCCTCAACTCAAATCATCAGCCCTGGATGACATAACAGGAACCTGGGAGGGGCAAACTTCTATGTGTGTGTGTGTCATAGGTGTGTTACATAAGATGCAGCTTCTTTGTACTCGACATGGTGGGAGAAAGAAAAATCACAGAAGACACATTCTGCCTTTTAATAATTTATTAATTACTAAAAACATGATTACAAAGCTTACCTCATAGGTCTAGGATCATTCTTGTTGCTACTGATAAAAGTATGAATAAAGTCCTGCTCCTTTAAGGAGCTTACGATCTGGTATGAACACATAAGTATAAACACATGCCTAAAATCTTATGTTACATGAACTAATTTAAACAAATGTTCAATACAGACAGGGATAAGAAAGAAGGAGAAAATATTGTTCTGCTTCATATGCAGTTTGCTGTTCACTGAAATGACAAAAGATGTTTTAGCTCTTCCATGTGAACCATGTGTTCTCACGAATATGAGGTAGTAGCAAGAGTTAAGTCACAACAGCACAAGGAACACACAATGCGCTAATGGAACTACACACAACACCGTGTCTAGGTAAATGATCCTGTGCCGAGATGACAGACAAATGCAATATTGAAGAAAGTGATTATGGAGTGATTCTGCATTTAAATATTTGGTCCAATTTAAACAAGAAAACATTTTATTCACTAATTTTTTTTTTAAATTACTTACAAATGAAAAGCACCTACAAAGGTATCCCAAAATGTATTTCTTACATGCGAAAGCATTGTTTGTGTCCACCTGCCCAAGACCAGCTCCGCAGGATTCGTTGGACCTGAATAGGTGGTGTGGCTTCAGCGAGGAAAGAAAAGACACGGACCACGATGTCTAGTGCATCAGTGGACAACAACCATAAGAATCTTGCTTTATTTATATTTTTTTTACTTAACCTTTTACATGATGATTTATCTTTTAATCAGAACATTTCTTGTTTTGTTTCTATTGAAAAAGAAAGGTCAAAACGTTCCAAGGCACTCATGCTGTGACACAAACATCTACTCATGCATCAACAGTTCACCCCAAATTCTGTGGCTTGTGGCCAGGAAACTATACAATAGCAGCATGCTTGGCTTTAAAGAGCATCACACTTTTAGTTTAAACTATAATTCTTAACCTTTTAAACTTACAATTTAACCCTTTTTTAATCTTACACTTACTATACTTGATTTTAATAACATTGATTAGTTATGTTTGACAATTTAATATTGCTTATACTCTATATTGATCATTTTAATTTATAAACAAAATCACAATGTTTATACCTTTTATTTCCCTGCCAATAGACTCCGGGAACAGCACAGGGGTCAAAGTGAAAGGTTAAATGATCCTACTCAAACTAACAAAAACACACTTTATTGTTACCAAGGAAAGAACACGTTCTTGGTAAATCAAGTGAAACTGTGGGAGTGGGGAGAAACAAAGAAATCTGTAACTGGTTGATGATCAAATAATTGTAAACACCACAGCACTCAGACCCACCACCTCCCTGTTGGATGTGGATAGAAATCCAACATAATAACTTCATTCCACACGTACAAGAACATGACCACAGCCACAATGGGTCCATGCACACATCACTAACAAAAAAGATTAATAACAAAATTAAACTGATCAACCCATACCAAGAACATGCATCAAAAACACCTTTAGTAGTGACAATGCCCTTCAAATAAACCAGTTAATTTTGATGTATTTTAACATGTCCTTTGAGAAACTCCAGGGAATTTCCCAAAGCCATACTAAGCCAAAAGGTTAGGCTGTTTAATTCTGGGAAGCCTTGTCAAGCAACCAAAGGTGAACAAACAAGAAATTCCATGGAGCCGTGCCACACACACGGGACCCCCTTGTAGCCTGCAGAACGGCTCTCGACAGCCACTACAAGGTAAACCCTGACACTTTCCAAACCAAGGGTATAAATAATGAGTCACTATAAGAACAGGTAAGTTATATTACTAGATTTGCATTTTAACATTCATCCACTAGAAGGAGAATGGGAAAAGGCAAGGGAGACTCAGAGGGGAAGAAAACAGGGTAAGAGATGACCACATACATCAGGACACAGAGCAGCAAACACAGAGAAGTGGGAAGTAATCCTATAAAAGGGAACAAATAACAAAAAACAAAAAAGCAGAAACAAACAGAATGTGGTAGAAATTTGTTCTGCAGAGGGTATAAAGAGGAGTTTTAGTCCAAGGCTATGGCAGCTACTTAGGTACTGGCACTGTAAAGTGAAATTTGGAAAATAAGAGAAAAATATAATGAGCAGAGTGACACAGATTAAGACACTTTACATTTGAAATCTCTGTGGAAATGTCCAAATAGCAATTGGATATATGATTCCACGGTTCAGGAGATAGATCTGAAGCTAAAGATTTGGAAACCTCAAGATAAAGATTTGGAAAGTATCAGAATTTCAGTGGAACCCGAAGCTGCCATCAGAATGAATGAACCTAAGAGATTGAAAGAAAACACACACACACACGCACACACACACACACACACACACACACACACACACCAAATAATTCTTTGATTATCAAAGACATCATGAAGGGACTTTTAGAAATATATTTTAGGTTTCTATTTTTCCACATAAGAAGCATGGAAGTCACCATTCCATCCCAACAACAACTAAAAAGTTGAACAGCCTGAAAAACTAACAACTCTTCTTAGATCTGTGAAAGGGAAGGACACAGGGCAAACCACTGTCCCCGATTAGAGAGGAAGACAGGAAAATATCCATAGTCATGGCTTACAGAAGAAGACTTAGTAGTGGGAACCACCATGAAAACCAGTGCTGGATCAGGACAACCTGAATTGTGAGTGACACATTGCTGGAGGCTCAGTGCAAACTACTCAGAGTTAAAAACTCCAGGGGAACCCAGTCATAAATGGGCCACCAAAATACTGTGCAATTCACCTCCAAGAACTCCACCAAGTTTCTAAAGGAAATAATAAAGAAAATTCCCCTCCTGCTTCCACCTGTGAGAGGGGAAGAGGCAAACTCTTTTGAAATATGCCAGAACACTCTGTTCTTCTTAATAAGGCTTCAAGAAAAACTACTTCATGAGAGCCTAACCTGTTGTACTATTATCAGAGCCTACTCAACCTGGGTAAAGGGAAATAACTAACTCCAGCCCTCTCTAGCCTTCTGCATGGAAGAAGGGAAATACCCAATTCTGGCCCACTCCAGACATCTTGTCCCATGTAAGGAAAAAGAAAAAAACCAATGGAAAAACACTTATAAAGTTGACAGACCAAAGAAAGAGGCTCATTAAGAGAATGAGACAATGGGCCGAGCCTGTGGCGCACTTGGTAGAGTGCTGCGCTGGGAGCGCGGCGACGCTCCCGCCGCGGGTTCGGATCCCATATAGGAATGGCCAGTGCGCTCACTGGCTGAGTGCTGGTCACGAAAAAGACAAAAAAAAAAAAAAAAAAGAGAGAATGAGACAATGATAGAACTATAAAACATTTCTGCTACGGTCTGAATGTATCCCCCCAAAATCGACAGTTTTAAACATTAACATAATTAACATTATTAAACATATTAAACATTGTGTCCCCCCAAAATTAACTTTATAAGTGTTGAAACTTAATCACCAATGCACTGGATTTATGAGGTGGATCCTATGGGAGGAGATTAAGCCATGAGGGCAAAGCCCTCAGAGAGGAATTAGTGATCTGATAAAAAAGACCAAAGAAAGCCTCTTGGCCCCTTTCACCATGGAAGGACATAAAGCAGGTGCCATCCATGAGGAATGGGTCCTCACCACACAGTGAATCTACTACAGCCTAGATCATGAACTTGCCAGCCTCTAAAACTGGAAGCAATATGTTTCTGTTTTTGATATATTGCCCACTCTAAGGTATACTGTTATAGCCTCCAAAACAAGCTAATACAGCTTCCCCTTCTGCACACCTTATGAACACATTACTGAAGATACATTACAGCACTTCCTTTCCATAGCACATCATGTCTGGCTATTTAAAAAAATTACAAGGCATTCTAAAAAAAATTACAAGGCATTCTAAAGCACGAGAAGCATAACTTGAAGTGATGCATCAAAACAACACATGGATAAGATGTTGAAATCATCAGGGGATAATATGTTAAGAGCATAAATGGATAAAGCAGACAACATTCAGCAACAGATGTGCAATGTAAGCAGAGAGAAAAAGTCCTAATAAAGAACCAGAAAGAAATACTACAGATCAAAAACACTGTAACGGAAGTAAAAAATGTTTTTCATTGATTTATTAGTAGACTAGACAGAGCTGAGAAAGAAAAAAAAAACCTGGGCTTGAAGACATGTCAAGAGAAAATACAAAAATTGAAAAGCCAAAAACAAACAACAACAACAATAAAACCACTCAAAAAATAAAACAAACAGACAACAAAAAAAAGATGAAAAGAACACAACATAATATTCAAAGACTATGGAACAACTATGAAAGATATAACATATAGTAATGAGAATAACAGAAGAAAGGGAGAAAAAAATATACCTGAAACAATAATGTCTGAGATCTTCCACAAATTAATGTCAGACACTAAACAAAAGATCCAGGGAGGAAAGATAACACCAAACAGGATAAAGGCCAAAAATCTATATCTAGGAATATAATTTTCAAAATACAGAGAATCAAAAATAAAGAAAAATCTGAAACAAGCCAAAAGGGGGAAAAAATCTTACCCAGAGAGTAACAGAAGAATTACATCCACCATCTCCTCAGAAAGCACGCAAGCAAGAAGAGAGTGGAGTCAAATATTCAGTGATGGGAGAAGAAACGCATCAAACTAGATCTGGAAATAGAGTGGGATTTAACCAAACAACTCTAAATAATACATGGGCCCCCAAAAAAATCTCAAGAGAAATTTAAGAGAATTTTTAACTAAATAAAAATGAAAACCCAACTTATCAAAATTTGTGAAATACAAGAAAAGCAGTTCATTAAAAAAGTTTACGGCACTGAATTCATATATTTAAAAAGAAGAAACATCTAAAATTAATAATCTAAGTTTCTACCATTGGAAACTAGAAATAAAAAGAGCAAACTAAATCAAAAGAAAACAGGATAAAATAATTAAGAATTAGAGCAGAAATAAATAATATTGAAAACAGGAAATCAACAGAGAAAACCAACAACAACAAAAAATCTGGTTTTCTAAAAAGATCAGTAAAATTTATAAGGCTATACCCAGGCTAACTAAAAAGATAAGGACACAGTGCAGAAATTACTAACATTAGCAGTACCAGGATATTACTATAGATCCTGTGGACATTAAAGAATAATAACTACTATGAACACCTCTCTGTGCACACATTTGATAACACAGATGAAATGGATCAATTCCTCCAAAGAAACAATTTGTCCAAACCCACACAAGAAATACACATCTGAATAGGCTTACATTGTGAAAATTGAGTGAATAAATAATAGCCTTCTAAAGAAAAAGCACGTGGCCCAGATGTTTTCACTGGTGAATTCCACCAAATATTTAAGGAACAAATTACACCAATTTCCTATAATATATTTCAGAGAACAGAAAATGACATACTTCTCAACTTAATCTATGAGGACAGCACTACTGCAATACCAAAACCAGACAAAGATATGACAGGAATAGAAAACTACAAACCATTATCTCTCTCATAAACATACATGCAAAAATCCTCAACAAAATATTAGCAAACCCAAGAATTATGCAACATAACAAAGTGGTATCTATTCCAAACACACAAGGCTGGGTTATATTTAGACATAAATTAACTTAATCCATCATATCAAAACACTAAAAAGGAAATAATCACAAGGAATTAAGTAATAAGTAATCACAGCAAGACTGCTAGACACAAAGTTAATATACAAAAGTCAATCACTTGCCTATATACAGTAACAACCAACTATAGGGCTATGGCCCTTCTAACACTAAGGACTGTGACCCTACTAGGCTAAAGGTTAAAGCCCTGTGAAATACATGTGTTTTATTAATGCTAGTACCCTCCACAATACATAAACAAAACGTGGTATATATACATACAAAGGAATGTTATTCAGCCTTAAACAGAAAGGAATCTTGTCGTATGCTACAACATGGAAGTTTGAGGACACTATGAAAAGTGACATAAGCCACACACAAAATGACAAATATTTTATGGGTCCACTGATATGAGTAAAATTTTTAGAAAAACAAAGTAGAATGGTGGTTGTCAGGAGCTAAAAGGAGGGGGAAATTGAGAGTCAACATTTAATGGGTATAGAGTTTCAGTTTTCCAGGATAAAAGGTTCCGAATATCTGATGCAAAACAGTATGAGTATACTGAACACCACATAAATGTTATGAAATGGTTAAGATGATAAATTTGATATTATGTGTGTTTACCAAAATTAAAATAAGTTATGTTTTTAAATTATTTTAAGGGCCAATAGATGAACCAAACTAAAATATTAACAAATACTTAATCAACTGAAAATAAGTTAGGGAAGGAAAAGCAGAGGATCAAAAAGCAGATGAGACATACAGAAAATAAGTAGCAAAGTGATCGATCCAAATCAAACCTTATTCTTAATTTGTTAAAATGAAATAGGACTAAACACTTTCCATAAGGCAGACTGTCAGCTTTGATAGGAAAGTAAGATGCAAAAACACACTATCCAGAGAGATACATTTTAAATACAAAGACACAAACAGACTAAAAAAATGGAAAAAGATATGCTCCACAGACACTAATCCAAAAAGCTTAAGTGGAAATATTAGTAGTAGCCAAAGGAAACTTCAAGACAAAATATATTACCAGAAATAAAAAACACTTTCACAATAATAAAAGGATCATATGTAAGGATAACACAACAATTATAAATGTGGCTGTGCCTAAACACAGAGCCTCAAAGTAAAGTCTTGTGTTGCTTAACAACTGAAATATGTTCCAAGAAATGCGTTATTAGGCAATTTTGTCATGGTGTGCACCTCACAAAGTGTACTTACAGAAACCTGGATAATATAAATTACTACACACCTAAGTGGTATGTTATAGAGTACTGTTTTGATCACTGTCATATTTGTGCTCTGCTGTTGACTGAAACACCATTATGTGACACATGACTACCTGAAACAAAAAACAACAGAACTAAAGTGGGAAATTGACAAATTGACAATTATAAATAGAGAATTAATACTCCTCTCAGTAACAGATGGGACAACCAAATAAAAAATAAGAAATTTAGATTAGTTTCTAAATAAATGAATAAAAATAATCTCATATTTTATGTTTTGATACCAAACTACGACTGTGAATTTAAAATGTTTGGTTAAGAAAACACACATATTCTGTATAACATTGGGGTTGGCAATAATTGATTCAATATGGTACCAAAAGCTTAAACAACAACAACAACAACAACAACCACAAAAAAGATAAGTTGAACTGTATAAAATTAAAATATTTTCTGCATTAAATGACACTATCTACAGGGTGAAAAGGCAACCCGCTAAGTCTGGGAGAATATTTGCAAAGCATGTATCTCATAAGAGATTAATATCTGGAAAAAAAATGTATATATAAACCCTACAACTCAAAAACAGGAGTAAAAAATTGACAGAAAAAGATACACAAATTGCTGATAAACACATGGAAAGATAGTCAACATCACTAGTCATTAGAGAAATGCATATCAAAATGACAATAAAGTATCACATTACACCTATTACAATGGCCATCACAAAAAAACAACAAAAAACAGCAGGGTTGGCAAGGATGTGGAAACTGCAATCCTGAAGCATTACTGGTGAGAATATAAAGTGTGGAAGATGCTATGGAGATTCCTGAAAAAAACTAAACATAGAATTATCATAGGATCCTTCAACTCCACTGCTAGGCATAACCCAAATTACGTGAAAGCAAGAACTAAAACAAACATTGGTACATGTATGTTCATAGCAACATTATTCATAATGGCCAAAAGGTGGAAGCAACCCAAGTGTCCACTGAAGGAGGAATGGATGAACAAAATGTTCTCAATACAAAGAATAGAATATTATGGAGCTTTAAAAAGTAAAATTAATTTTCATTACAATATGGATGAATCTTGAAGATGTTATATTGCATGAAATAAGTGAGTCACAAGATGACAAACATTGTAAGATGCCACTTTACGTGAGGCTCCTAGAGTAGACAAATTCACAGAGATAGAAAGTGGAATAACGCTTGCCACGTCCCAGAGTTCAGGGGAATAGGAGTTTAGTGTTTGATGAGTAGAGAGTTTCATTGGGGGAAAATGAAAAATATCTGTCGATGGATGGTGGTGATGGTTGCAAATTAATGTGAACATACTTAATGCCACTGAACTGTAACCTTAAAAATGATTAAAGGGTCAAATTTTATGTTATGTATAATTTATCACAAAACAGTCTGTTTTTAGTCAACTATTAACCACAGCTTTAATGCATAATTGATGCATACATTTATATTACCCTACTAATTTTAAGTGATTAGCTGAAATAACAGAATTAAATATAATCTTTAGAGTTAGAAAACATGAAAAGCCATTTTTGAGCTAGAAACCTATAATTTTGTCCAAGTACAAACTACTGCTAAAATTACTGAAGTATACAGCAAAAGGTACAAAAGATTAAAACATGTGCTATTTTTATTCTTTGCACGTGTTTCTCTTGACTCTCATTCAAAGGTATCCCAGTAACTCCTATGACTGTCACTTGTCAGTAGCACAGCTCAGGAGGCACAGAATCTCATCACTGAGCAAACACGCCCTTCAGGTTCTGCCAAGAGTGACATTTCTAATGTTAAAAAAGAAAGTTACTGTATCCATTTTTGAGTACCAAAAGTTCCTACCCTTCTATGGGCACTGCATGTAGCCATTAGAATAAACATTTAAAAACACAGAAACAAAGGTAGCAGGATGTGATGCCAGATGAGACTGCAACTGAGAGAGAGGGAGGAGACCAGGAATAATCCCCTGTTGGTGGTTTGGGTCAAGGCTAGCAGGTAGTAATACTATATATGAGGGTGCTTCATAAAGTTCCTCGGAAAATAGAACTAAAAGATAAGAGGAATCTTTCCGTGAAACTTTTGAAGTACCTTTCTTATATGGGAAGAATGGTGCATGTGTTTTCATTGTGGATTTGTTGAACTTGAGATGACGAGCAGCTCAGGTCACACGGTAACTTGGTGGCCCATAGTCAAGCGTTCAGTTTCTACTAAGGCCCAGTAGCAGGCCAAGAGCTGTTTCTCAAAAGGAAAGTAGTTATCTGCAGATGATGGCAGGGCCTTGGTCCAAAATCCTAAGGGTCTCCTCTGTGATTCACCTATAGGGGCCTGCCAAAGGCTCCGTACTGCATCCTTATCTGCCACTGCCACTTCAAGGACCATTGTGTCTGCTGGATCATATGGCCCAAGGGGCAGAGCAGCCTGCACAGCAGCCTGGACCTGTTGCAGACCCTTCTGCTCTGGGCCCCAATCAAAAATAGCAGCCTTTCATGTCACTCGGTAGATGGGCCGGATAACACCCCCAAGTGAGGATGTGTTCTCCCCACCAAAACTCATGTGGAAATTTGATCTTCAATGTGGCAGTGTTTGAAACTGATTGAGTCATGGGGGCAGATCCCTCATGAATGGATTAATGCTCTCCCTGGGAGAAGGGGGATTAATGAGTGAGTTCTTGCTCGATTAGTTCCCCCAAGAGCTCGTCGCTTAAAAAGACCCTGGCACCTTCTCTCTCTCTCTCACTTCCTCTCGACATGTGATCTGCTTGTATCCGCCAGCTGCCTGCCACTTTCTGCCATGAATAGAAGCAGTCTGAGGCCCATGCCAGATGCAGCTGTCCCAGAATCGGAAGCCTAATAAACCTCTCTTCTTTATAAATTGCCCAGTCTCAGGTAATTCTGTTATAGCAACACAAAATGGACTAATACACTAACAAAGAAGTATTTCCAGGAGATCACGGATAGTAATTTCAAATATGGCAGAAGATTCAAATAAAATAAAGCAAATAAGCAGTCTTTGGATTGGACACCTATTTAAGTTACTGGTGAACTTCTGAAGAACTGAACTAAGACTACATTGAGTTGGGCAAAGTGCAAATTAGCAATGAAAATACTCATCAGAAAGTATAACATTTGGAATGGCTGTGGTACAACCTGCATATACAGACCAGCTGAGAGAAATGTATGCACTTATTTAAGAAACTGTAAAGGGGCTGGCAAGTTAGCTCAGCTAGTTAGAGCTCAGTGTTATAACACCAAGGTCAAGGGTTCGAATCTCCCTATAGTCCTCCCCACCCCCCCCAAAAAACCTGCAGTAGATTCTATCCTCCACACATTCTAGGTTTTATCCACGAAACAGGTGGGGACTTGCAAGGGCTGTTTGGGACCACAGTATTTTACTAATTCCAGAAAAACCTTACTAACTGATTTGTGCTTTAGCACTAGGTAACCATTACCACTGCAGAACCCTATTAATTTCCAGGTCAGCAGTAAAACACTGTCCATTACATCACCTACGTGACCAATAAAGACTTTGCTTCAGACTTCATATCCTATGAGAATTTAGCATGTTCTGTCTTAGTCCGTTTTCACATTGCTATAACAGAATACCTGAGACTGTGTAATACATAAAGAACGGAGATTTGGCTTATGATTCTGGGACAGCTGCATCTGGTACGGTCCTCGGGCTGCTTCTACTCATGGAGGAAAGTGGCAGGCAGCCAGCAGGTACAAGCAGATCACATGGTGAGAGGAAGCAAGAGAGAGAGAGGGGAGGTGCCAGGGTCTTTTAAACAACCAGCTCTCATGGGAATAGAGCGAGATCTCACTCAGGCCCCCCTCCACCAGGAAGAGCATTAATACTTTCTTGAAGGATCAGCCCCCATGACTCAAACAGCTCCCAACACTGCCACATTGGGGATCAGATTTCCACATGAGTTTTGGTGGGGAAAACACGTCCAAACTCTATCATTCTCCTCTTAGGGTCAATTCCAATCATATAATAAATGTGTCTTTTTGCCATGGTATCAGAAAGACCAGAGACCAATTTACATATAACTTAGATGGCCGTAAGGCCTTGTAACCTGCCTTTATCAACATGTCAACTTTATCCTGCTTATGTGTATTTCTCTGATGCTGAATTTTGTTTACATTTCTCCATTTTTAATTAAACTCTTATAAAGCTCCTAAAATAAAATGTAAAACAAGCTGAGGAATAAATAAACAACTTACCAGAGATGTACGCATTTTCTTTGCTCTTGAAAACACATAGAGGACTCTGGAATTGTACCTCGAAGAGAAGGTGAATGGAGGCGGTCATGAGAGAAATGGTGACACTTGCTCCTAGAGTCTGCTGTGCAAAGTGCTCTACACAATAGCTGGAAAAAACAAAACGAAATAAGGTTGGCTGTGGGGCAAGTGTCGCTTACACACAAGCAAGGGCAGGAAAGACCTCATCAAAAGAGCACCCACAATTCTATTCATTGGTAGAGATTAAACACACGATTTATCCTTAGGTTAGTGAAAATATTGACTTGCTAGTGATTTGGTAACAATTAATGTTACTGTGAAGAAATAATTTAAAAATTTTAAAGATGGTTGAATAAATTACACTACATCAAAAAAAGGCACATTATGCCCTCATTAAAATTGACTTTATAGAGAAATACTTGGGTGGTATTAACTATGTTCCTATTAATACATATGTACTATATAGGACTCTAACAATAGTATAGCCACTAGAACACCTCTTGCTTTTATAGACCTAAACTTCATGGAAGAAAAGCATCTGCAAACTAACATTTTTGGCCCATGATTTATAGGAAAAAAGTGCACATAATGTATATTAATTGCAGCACACTTTTCCAGTAATGGTTCCCAATGACACGTCACCTTGTATCCACACCTTCATGTAGTTCCCTCCTACAATGACCCCGGGCTTTGCCATTTCACTTGTTTTGGTCAATGGGACACGAGTAAAAGGGATATGATCATAGTTCTGAAAAGCAGTTGCACAACAAAGTTTGCCTTCTTGGAATACTGTCATTTGGGGAAGAAGCCCGAGGGCATGCCTGTTGGAAACACATGCCCTATGCAAGAGCCAGCACAAACCACCAGACACGTGAGTGAAGTCTTCCTAAGGAACCAGCCTCAGTCAAGGAACCCGAAGCCTAATGCCTCACTTGTGCTCCCATGTGACACCAGCATAGATACTGCCCAGCTCAGCCCAGCCAAAAATGCTGACTCACAGAATCACAAAGAGATAAAATGGTTGTTTTTCAAACCAGTAAGTTTTTGTTGATTTGCCCTGCATCAAACTCTGTTACGTGTAATCCCCCAGAACTCAAGATGTTTTTAACGTATTGATGTAGGAGAGAAAGAACGAACTATATGCCAATTACAATCAACAGAACTTCACAATCACATGTAGAAATTTTCATAAACATGATAAATGTCAACCAGATGGACCTTGGCCAGGTTGCTGGCACTAATAAGGCCACGTGACCATCCTTTCTATGGCCGCCACCCTCCGCATAGGGTCCCCACCATCCCTCTACTCCCCCAACCGTCCCTTCTAGGCACCACCGTCCCCCAGCTCCCTACCTTGCTCCTTCTGTCCCTTTCTCGGTGCAGGCCTCATCCCACCTCAGTCCCCCAGCCCTTGGGACTTTGGGGAGAGGACAGCTCATCACCTCTTCGTCCGGGCGGACCACGCCGAGGCACAGGCGGAAGCGCTTGGGCACAGGACGAGGCCCAGGCGAGCGCCGCCGCCCACCTGAGGAGCTGCAGGAGGCTGCAGGACGGCGAGAAACGGCCGTTTACAGCGGAGAACCGTTTACGCAAAGAACCGTACTCAGCAGATGCGGCCCTGAGCCTGCGCGAAGCCGTGTGAGCGCTCGCGCGCCTGCGCGGGCTGAGGGCACCGGACGCGCGTGCGTGGAGGCTCGGCGAGGCGAGGCTTGGATCCGGCGGGAACAGCGCACTTGGGCACCGGTTCAGTACCTGTCCCTTGCGGTTGCCGCTGCGGCCTGAAGCGATTCGCAGGGCTTGGGCATCCGGCCACAAGAATAAAACATGTAGGACACAGCCAAAATATTTATGGTAAGGATCTCTTCTTCCAAGACAGTACCTTAAGCTTGACATCCCATAGCAAAGACAGAAGACAAAAAAACAGCCGAACAGTGTATGAAGAGATCCTTTTATAAAAGTCTTAATACCATTCATAAGGAAAGAAGCCTCATGATCTAATCATCTCCTAAAGGACCCACCTCTTAATGAAATGCACTGAGATAAGTTTCAATATAAAATTTGGAGGGACACATTCAACTCATAATGAAAAAGAAAAATTCGCAAATACGTGAAACTAAACAACATGCTCCAGAACAACTCGTAGGTCAAAGTGTAAATCAAAACATAAATAAATAAGTTAATTAATTAATTAACAAACAAACAAATAAAAATATTATGAGAAAAACAAAAAAGGAGACATGACATATCAGGACAGCAGTTGTAAAGGAAAGTTTGTAGTAATATCTGCATTAAAAAACAACCTCAGAAGAACCACCTAATATTACCACTGGAGGACTAGAAAAGTAAGAATAAACAAAGCCCTAAGTTTGATATTTCCCCAAAGAAGGGGTGAAATATCAAAAATAAACAGAGAAGGAAATAAAATAGAAACTAATAAAACAATAGAGAAGGTCAACAGAACTATGATGTATGTTTGTTTTCTTAAAAGATAAACAAAGTTGATAAAACTTTATCTAGGTTAATAAGAAAGAAATGAAAGGACACAGATAAACAAAATAAAAAGTGAAAGAATACATTACAACTGATGTCAGAGGAAAAAAAAAACCAAGAAACTACTCTCCTGAAGTTTAGAGCAACAAAATGGATACCTAGAATAAACTATTACATTTTTACACACATACAATTTTCAAGGACTAAATTATGAAGAAATAGATAATCTGAACAGAACAATAACAAGTAAGGAGGTTGAGTAAGTAGTAGTAGTAGTAGTAGTAATAATAATAATTTTAAAATTCTCATTAAATAAAAGCCAAGAACCCAAGGGCTTCAGAGTTAAATTCTACCAACCACTTAAAGAAGAACTAATATCAATTCTTCTCAAATTTTTCCGAAACATTCAGGATGGAACACTTCTGATCTCACATTAGAAAGCCAGTATTACCTTACATAAAGTCAGACAAGAACACTGCAAGAAAAATAATTAAGGCCAATCTCACTCATAAATTCAGATGCAGAATATCCTCAGCAAAATACTAAGAAACTGAATTCAACAGCACAGTAAAAGATTTATTCACCATGAAGAAGTTAGGTTTATTTCTATGAGGTAAACGTGTTTTAATAAATGCAAATCAGTAAATGTGATCTACCACATTAATGGGATAAAATACAAAACTATGTGATCATATAGATACAAAAAACAAAAGCAGTTGACAAAATTGAACATGCTCTCAGCAAATGACAAAAAGCTCAGTAAATTAGGTATTTAAATTAGGAAAACTGTACTTCTACAGAATAAAGGCAATCTATGACAAGGTAATTCTAACATCATACTCAATAGTGAAAACTTGAAAGATTTCCTCCAAGTTCAGAAACAGACAAGAATACCTACTCTTTTCACTTCTATTTACAATAGTACTGGAAGTCCTTGCCAAAAATTTAAGTAAGAAAAAGAAAAAAAAAAGATCCAAGTCAGAAAGAAAGAATACTGAGAAATAAATTTAACCAAGGAGGTGAAATATCTGTGCACAGAAGACTATAAAAAATTGATGAAAGCAATTGAAAAAGACAAAAATAAATGGAAATATTTGGTGTTTATTATTTTGAAGAATTAATATTGCTAAAATATAAATGATGCCTAAAGTGATCTACACATTCAATGCAATCTCTATCAAAATTCTAATGCCATTTTTCACATAAATAGAAAAAAAAATCCCAAAATTTGTATGGAACCACAAAAGACCCCAAATAGATAAACAGATGAGCAAAAAGAACAAAGCTGATGGCATCACCTGACCTGATTTGAAAATATAATGTAAGGATACAGTAATTAAATAGAGCATGGCACTAGCATAGAAAAAGATGTATAGACCAGTGGAAGAGTATAGAGAGCCCCAAATAAATCCATACTTTTATGGTTGATTGATTTTTGACCAAAATGCCATGAACACACAATGGGTAAAGAACAGCTTCTTTAACAGTGTCAGAAACACTGAATATCCACATCCAGAAAAATAAAAATGGGCCATATTTTACCCCATATCTATAATGTTTATAAATATAAACCTAGAATAAATCAAAGAATTTAACCTCAGACCTGAAACTGTACAACTACTAGAAGAAATCACAGGGTAAAAGCTTCATGACATTAGCCTGAGCAAAGATTTTTTGGACATGATCCCTCAAACACAGCCAACTAAGGTAAAAATAGACACATGAGATTTCATAAAACTAAAAAGCTTATGTAAAATGAAGGAGACAATCAACAGAATAAAGAGACAACCTACAGAATAAGAAAAGCATCTGGGAACCGTACATTTTATAAATGGTTAATATCCAAAATATATAAGAAACTGAACTCAACAGCAAGAAAACAAACAACCCAATTAAAAGGAGTGGGGGGAAAAAACCTCTTGAAAATATATTCACAAAACAGGATATATAAAGGATGTCAAGCATATGAAAAAATAACGTTCAACATCACTAGTCATCAGAGAAAGGCAAAGATGCAGCTAATAGATATGACCTCACAGCTGTTAGCATGGGTATTATTTAAAAAGAAAGAAATAAAACACTTGGAATGGGAATGGAGAAAAGCAGACGCTTGTATACTGTGTGTGGGAATGTAAGTTGGTAAAGGTATCATGAAAATTAGTATGGACATTCCTCAAAAATATTAAAAATAGATGTGGGGAAAATAGAATAGTTTGGTCAGGGCCCTCACCTTGGGTCCAGTTGGGTGTGGTTCAGCATTCTTTGTGAGCAAATTGTGTGTGTGGGTGTGGGTATAGATGGGTGGGTGGAGTTCGTGCACATGCACACCAGTGTATCTTTTTAGTTTTGTTGCTATTGTGTTCCTCAGGGGGAGGGAGAGAGCAAGAGAGAGAGAAAAGAGAGAGGTGGAGAGAGAGAGAGAGAGTTGAGAGAGAGTTTGAGTAAAGCAGTTAGGTGGGCATCGGCCTTGGGCATCTGCCCGGTGCAGCCATGCTTTTCCAAACCTATGGATGCAAGGAACTTTTGGCTTGTTATCTAGGTCACAGACCTGCATGAAGAGGTCTGGTGACCTGGCCTGGTGTGTGAGGGGTCTGGGAACCCAGCCTGGCATGTGAGAAGGGTTCGTGGCCCAGTCTGTGAATGGGCTTGAGGGGTCTGGGAGCTCCAGACCCAGCCCTAGCTCAACAGTCGGCCCAGTCAGTGCAGGATTACCAGCAGGTAAAAGAGCCCCGCAACTGGTGTGGTGGCCTAGCCAGACAATAGAACTACCATATGATTCAGCAATTTCACACAGGGATGTGCATCTAAAATAAATGAAATCAGTATGACAAAGAGATATTTGTACTCCTGTGTTTATTGCAGTATTATTCACAATAGCCAAGATATGAGGTTAATCTACATGTCCATCAGGTCTAAATAAACAAAGAAATATGGTATATATAAACAGCAGGATACTTTTCAGCCTTAAAAAAAGAAAAAGAAAATCCTGTCATTTGTAAGAAAGTGGATGAACCTGGGGGCCATTATGCTAAGTGAAATATGCACAGAAAGACTAATACTGCATGATCTCACTTATAAGTGACTCCAAAAGAGTCTTACTCACAGAAGCAGAGGACAATGGTGGTTACCTGGGGGAGAGGGGAGGTGGCAGATGGAGACCTGTTGGTCAAAGGATACAATATTTCTGATAGAGAGAAGGAGTAATTTCAGTACATATATGTATATATAGTTGTACAACATGGTGACTATAGTCACCAATAATGTATTCTATACCTGAAAATTTCTAGGAGAGTAGATTATAAAAGCTGTCACCATAAAACATGATAAATATGTAAGGTAATACATATGTTAATTAGTTTGGATTTTTTTTCTTTCCACAATGTGTACATATTTTAAAACTTTATAAACATGTACAATTTTTGTCAATAAAGCTAATTAGTTAATTTTTAAAAAGAGAAAAAACAATCACATTTACAATAGAATGAAGAAGAGTAAAATGCTTATTAAAAAAAAAACAACCAAGGGGTAGAAATGTGTGCTTGTAGAAAACTACAAAACATTGCCAAAGAAATTAAAGAAACAAATTAATAGACAGGTATCCATGTCCACAGGTTGAAAGAATTAATATTGTTAAAATGTTCATAAAACTTAGAGCAATCTGCAGATTCAAAGCAATCCTTATCAAAATGCCAGTGGTGTTTTCTTTTTAAGAAATAGAGAAAAAAATCCTAAAATGTGCATGGAATATCAAAGGACACCAAATAATCAAACCACATGTGACAACGAAAAGCAAATCATTGGCCCTCACACTTTCTGATTTCAAAATGTATCACAAAGTTACAGTAATCCAGACAGTGTGAAACTTGCACAAAGACAGACATTGAGACACATGGGATAGAATGGAAAGCTCAGAAATAAAATCTCACACGAGGGTACTTCAAAAATTTGTGGAAAAAATAGAATTAAAAGATAACTGAAGCACCCTCATATATGGTCAAATAATCCTCATCAAAAGGCAAGACTACAAAATCAGGAAAGACTAGTCTCTTCAACAAATGGTGCTGGGAAAACTGGATATTCATGTGCAAAAGAATAAAGTTGGGCCCTTATCTGACACCATTTAGAAAACTGACTTAACTGAATTAAAAACCTAAAGGTTCCACACCTTGGTTGCCTGTGATTGTGCTCAAATGCCTCCCCGAAAATCTCCCAGTCACTTGTAGGCTATCGTGGGAATTATCAGACACATCTGCACACGTGGCTGGGGTGGGGAGCTGCAGGTTACAGACGTCCCATGAGATTCAGGGAGAAGAAAGCAGAGAGAGAACTCAAGAAAAGCCTGTCAAATGCTTTACAACTGAAGACCACAGGTGACTCCCAGGGCCCTCTTACCTGTAACAGGAGACAAGGTGGAACAGACACTTCCCACACATGATGGAGGCAGGTGACGTCTCTCGGTGTGGACGACAGGTCGCCTTCGGTGGCAGACGCCTTGCAGATGGCGGAGGGCTGCCGGGAGTGGCAGGTGCTCACTCTGATCGCTTGCTGGTCTGCAGGGTGCTGAGGGGGTGGGGGCGAGAACGGTGAGTGGGAGGGAGTGTGCTGACCTTGTGGGATGTCTGCGCTCAGCTGAGGTCCGCCTGCACCGCCCTTTCCCGGCTGCCCTTGAGCACAGTGTCGCCCAGCATGGGGACTGAATGCCGCTGGGGGACATCCCCGGTCGGCGTCGCTAAGGACTGCTTGGCGATGGGCAGCTCGGTCTCCAGCTCCTTCATCCGGTTGTCCTCGAGGTCCAGCTGGGAACGCAGCGCAGTGGCGTGGTCTGGGGCCTCCTTGCAGTGGCGCCGCAGCTCCCACTTCTCCTTGGCCAGGGCTTTGACCGCGTCCTCGCTCTCCTTGAGGTGCTGCTGGTAGCTGCAGATGAAGTCGCCGAGCTGCTCCTCGTGGCTCTCCAGCGCGGCCCACAGCTGCTGCATCTGGCTCACCAGGTCTCTCTTCTCACGCTCTAAGGGCGTTGGATCGTTTTCATGTCCTGCAAGGATTCTTTGCCGCTGGCTGCCTCCTGTTCCTTCTGGGCAGGCTGGATCCTGAGCGCCGAGGCCGAGAGGACCTCAAAGGACGTGCCGCCCTGCGACTCTCCCAGGTCCTCCGCCAGCATCTCCTTGATCTGCCAGAGAAGGCGACCTTCTTCCTGGAGGTGACACTTCTTCCCGCAAGAGCACAGGCTGGCTGCAGACGCACCGCAGGAACCGCAGTCGCCGGGCGCGGGCCGATCGCAGGGCCCCGCCGCGTGAGCGCACGACTCGGAGGCTGCCGGCCCCGGGGGAGCGCGCGGGACCTGCTCCAGCTGCGCAGGAAGGTGCCCGCTCGCCTTGTGCCCTGAGCTGGCCGATGCGCCCCAGGTGCCGGAGTCCGCCGCCGGCGTGCCGCGTGCCGGGGAGGGGGACGCTGCCCGCGGCGGTGCGGCAGACAACCATGGTCGGCGCCTGTGACAGTCCCGGGGTCCGCCACCGCCAGGGGGCTCAGGGGAGCACCGCCCCCGCCGCCCGCCCGCCCGCCCTCCGGTGCCGGACCAGGGCTCCCCCGCCCTCCTGACGCTGGGGGATCCGCAGCCGCCCGCCCGCCGCACGAGAGCAATTCGGCTGCGGAGCCTCTCCCGTGGGAACCGCTCCAGGCCTCGGCTCTTCTCCGCTCGCTTTTTCCGGGCTCGCGAGGGCTGGCCGCTCGGCCCGGCCCCGACCCCTGGCTTTTAGCCATTCTCATAGACGTGTAGCCGCACCTTATGTGGCTTTAAGTTGATTTGTATTATAAAAATTGCTCACATTTTTATCATCCTTAAAGAAATTTTATTGACATTGTGATTATACTATTTATGGGGTACGATCTGATGCTTTGATACGTACATGTTGTATAATAATCGGGTCACTGTGGTTATGTCTTACTCCTCTCATGCGCTTATCGTTTTGGGTGGTGAAAACATACACGTATCAAGTGATGTACAAAACTTAACTGTTAATCATAGTCACCCTACCGTGCCATGGAACAACAGAACTTCTCTCTCCCCATTGGCCAACCCCTTCCTGTTCCCCCGCACCCAACTTCCCCAGTCACTGGTAACCACTGTTCTATGTTCTGCCTCTATACTATCAACTTCTTTTTTTTAAAGATTCTGCAAAGGAGTGAGGGGTCATATGCTATTTGTCTTTCTGTGTTTGGCTTCCTTCACTTAACGTACTGTCCTCCAAGTTCCTCCATATTGCATTGAATGACCAGGTTTCATTCTATTTTTATGGCCGAATAATAATCCATTGTATATAAACACCACATTTTAAAATCTATTGATCCATTGGTGGCACACTTAGGTCGATTCCATATGTTGGTTATTATAAATTGTGCTGTAGTTTACATCGGAGTGCAGATACCTGTTCAACATACCATTTCCTTTTGGTATATACCCACGAGTGGGATTGCTAGAAGAATTGTAGTAATAGTTTTAATATTTTGAGGAGCCCCCATATGGTTTTCCATAGAGGCTGTGTTGGTTTAAACTCCCACCAACAGTGTGCAAGTGTGTGCTTTTCTCCACATCCTCATCAAATCTAGTTTTCTTTTGTCCTTTGTCTTTTCGATACTCGCCATTGTATCAAGAGCAAGGTGATATCTTGTTCTGATTTGCATTTCCCTGACGGTTAGTGATGTTTAGCATTTTTTTTTATATGCCTGTTGGCCACTTGTGTGTCTTCTGAGATGTACTTATTGAGAAATGCCTATTAAGATCCTTTGCCCATTTCTCAGTTGGGTCATTTGGTTTTTTGCTAAGTCCTTATGTATTCTTGATAGTAACCCCTTGTCAGATGTACAGTTTGCAAATATGTTCCCCCATTGTGTAGATTGTCCCCTTACTCTGTTAAAAGTTTCCTTTGGTATGGGAATTCTTTTTCGATTGATATAATCCTACTTGTCTACTTTTGCTTTTATTGCTTGTGCTTTTGAAGACTTATTTTGAAAAATCTCTTGCCCAACTCCATGTCGTTTCCATAGGGGATCATTTTCCCTAGGTTTTCTTCCAGTAGTTTCACCAGTTTGAGTTTTACATGTAAATCTTTAATCCATTTTGATTTGATTTTTGTATATGTTGACAAGTAGGAGTATAGTCTCATTCTTCAGCATGTGGGTATCCAGTTCTCCCAGCACCATTTATTAAAGAGACTTTCTTTTCCTGAATATATATATATATATATTGTATTAGTCCATTTCTGTCACTTATAACAAAATACCTGGAACTGGGTAACTTTTACAAAACCAAAATTTATTGTTTAGAGTTTTATAGTCTGGGAAGCCCATAGGCCATGGAACACTTATGGTGAGGGCCTTCTTTGGGGGTGGCTTTACAGCAACACAGAGGTCTCACTGGCAGAAATGGTGGAGCAGAGAGATAATTCCTCATGCACTTTCTTTTTAGAGCCCTGAGAACCATGCCCATGACTACCATTTTTAATCCACTCACTAGACATGGTCCTACACTCTAATCACTTCTTCAAGTCCCCACATTTTAATTACCATAATGGAATTTCCCTCCCTCAACATTTACACTGGGGTTGAAATCTCATTGATGTTAGTGGAGGGGGGGGGTGGCATTCAATCTACAGCAAATATTCTTGGCACCTTTGTCAAAGATCTGTGGTCTGTAGATGCATAAATTGATTTCTGGGCTCTCTATCCTGTTTCATTAATCTAGGTGTCTGTTTTGGTACCCATATCATGCAGTTTTGGTTACTATAGCTTTGTAACATATTTTAAATTCAAGTAGTATAATGCCTCCATCTTTGTTCATTTTTCTCAGGATTGCGTTGGCTATTTGAGGGCCTTTTCTGTTTCCATATGTACTTTAGGGTTTTCCCCCCTTTTTTTGTGAGGAATATCATTGGTATTTTGATAGGAATTACATTAAACCTGTGGATCCCTTTGGGTGGAATGGCCATTTTACAAAATGAATTTTTCAAAACCGTGAACGCAGGATATCTTTCCATTTATCTCAGTCCTTTTCAATATTTTCTTCAAAGTTTTATAGTTTTTATTGTAGAAATCTGTCACCTCCTTAGTTAAGTTTATTTTTAAGTATATTTATGGTAGCTATTTTAAAAGGAACTGTTTTCTTAATTTCTTTTTCAGATAGTTCACTACTAGTATATAGAAATGCTACTTTTGTATGTTGATTGGTATCCTGTAACTTTACTGAATTCGTTTATTAGTTCTTAAATTTTTTTTTGGAGAGTCTCTTAGGGTTTCCTATATATAAGATTATGTCATCGGCAGAAAGAAACAGTTTGGCTTCCTCCTGTCCGTCTTGGGTTCTTTTTATTTCTTTCTCTTGTCTCATTGATCCGACTAGGACTTCCAGTATTGTGTTGAATAGATGTGGAGAAAGTGGGTATCTTTGTCTTGCTCCTGATATAACAGGAAAGGATTTCAGCTTTTCCCCATTCAACAAAACATTATCTGTAGATTTTCCATATATGGCCCTTATTGTACTGAGGCACATACCTTCTATGTGTAGTTTAAGAACTGCTGTAGATCGGATGCCCCCCACCCCAACCTCACTGACGCTTAATCCCCATTCTAACTGTTGAGGGTGGGAGATCCTATGATGATAATTGACAGGCGGAGCCTTGAAGAGCTGAATAGATTGTAGGAACACACCCTAGTGAATGGACTAATAATAGCGGCCAGGGGCATGGTTCTGAGGACTTTAAAAGTAGAGCACATGAGAGGTTAGTCTCTGCTCTGCTCTCTCTGCTTCTACCATATTGCAATGTGTTTTGCTTGACCCTGAGAATTAAACTGACATAAGACAGATGAACAGGAGAAAAGCATGCAAATTTATTCAAGTTTAGTGTAACATAAATAAATTAGGGAGCCCTTCCTAAGGGTATGAGGGCCCAAAGAAGCGTGTTAGAATCAAACACTCGTACATGGAGTTGGACAAAGGAGAAAATTGTGACAAGTGACAAGGCAAAGAGGCTTGGGCTAGGGTAGTTAATTGGGTGAAGAGACGAGGAGGAGAGGGGTTTGTTTAACAAGGTTTGTATAGATTTTTTTCAGCCTCAACTTCCCGCCTTTGATGAGTCAGAGAGAATCTCATGCTGGCTCTTTTTCCTTTTTTAAGGCCTTTAGCTCAAAATAATCCTTATGCCAAAGTGGCATATTTTGGGGTGATGTGTTCTGATCCCCTACACCTCTTAGGTGTGTGTCTGGGGTGGATGTCATTTCAGAGAGCACAGTCCAGATTTGGGTGGGGGTTGAGGGAACCACTGGCCCCAAATCCTGCGGTCCTGTGCATCCCACAGCTGAAGCTGGCAGAGGACATGGAATATCTTCAGGAGGAGATGAAGATGATGCAGAAGCTCCAGGCCAAGGAGGAGCAGACCTTAGCCAAGTGGCAGGTGAGTGCCGGAGCTGTCCTTCCTGTCACCGCTGCATCTTCCTGAGTTTCCACATCCTGTCCCCATTCAATGCTGCCATAGGATTCCTCCTGTCTCCAACAGGGAGCTTCAGGGGAGGAAAAATGTCTCTTCTGTTGGCCTAAAAGAAACTGAGGCCGAACATATAGAGCATGGGCTTTATCAAGCCAATGTGATGATTGCAACTGGGGAAATGCATAGATCAGGTTGCCCTGAGAAATGCACTCCTAGGGGGACCAGCAAAGAATGGCATTTTATAATCACAAGAAAGGGGGAGAATGAAAGGAGACAAGAGGACAGCCTCCCTTATCATTACATCAGTTTTTCTATTGGCTAGTACACATACGAGGGAACTTCAAAAAGTTCCTGGGCACCTTTTAATTCTAGTTTTCCACAAACTGTTTGAAGTACCATCATATACAGATTTTGGATTGTTACCAGACTATGTCCCACATGCAGGAATCTGGGGTTAGGGTTACAAGAAGCATTCTAGGTTATTTTATTACATTTTGGGTGTCCTTATGTCTGGAAATGGTCTTCTGATAACATTATCCAGGCAATGCACATGTGACTATTGACTTATCCTGGATTTCCCAAAGCATTGCAATTCAGCTGACCTGGTCAGATTTTTTAGTTACTATGTCTATCCTTCTGGGTTTTGTGGCAGGCCTGAGAATTAAACTGAAAAAGACCATTTTTTATGTATGCACATACTGGGTGTGGAGGAGAAACCCACAAAAATCAGACTTGAGGAGACAGCCAGGAGATGGAGGCTTCTGTCCCATTTTAGGTTCCACAAAGGAATAGGGTTTGGGGCCTCTGGGCAGGGAGGCAGGTTTGTAAGAGGAGGAGACTGTGGTGAATAAGGGTGGGGTGTATCCAGATGAAAGTCTCTCGGTCGTTGAGTTATCCTTGTAAGTAGCTCTCTTCTGGTGTGGACACCTTGACTAATAGAGATTTCCTTCTCAAAGGGGGATATTTATACTTTAATTTTTTAGGCATTTAAGGGGAAGTAAAGAGGCTTGCTGGTTCTTGATGGCTTTTAGCTCTACCTAATCCTTATGCCCATCAAAAGACAAAATTATAATAAATTTAGTTTAGACATCGAATTGGCTTTTACTTGGAATTCTGGAGTTGGTCAGTTGTGCTGACTTGAGCAGAGGCGGTGGGCTCTACAGGCAGAAAAAGCTGAAGAAAGCAGAGAAAAAGAGCAAAAATCAGATAGGCCATTTCAAAGTTACTTTCCTTATCGGATTAAAACAGAGGGGACTTTAATATCATGCCGGCTCAGGTAAGCTGGGCCCCCTCTGACTGGTTGCTGTGACCCTCATGGCTTGGTTTGTTTTGGCCACTGGCCAGTCTGGGGATTATGAACCCCTGACCTTGGTGTTACAACACCGTGCTCTAACCAACTGAGCTAACCGGCCCGCTCCATCCTGAGGTGTTTTTTGTTTGTTTGTTTGTCTTTGTTTTTGCTTTTGGTTTTGGTTTTGGTGTTTTGAAAACTGGTCCATTTCAAAGCATAGTTTGATCATATGGCTCTTAGCAAGAGTGACTCCCTTCTGGTTTGGTCTGGTCTGTTGCAGCCTAGTGCAAAATAATGGTCTCCCATACATTTTGTCTAACATGCCCAAGTGGTATGTTTTTGGGTGGTACATTCTGAACCCCTTCAGAGCAAGGGCACATGGATGTTTGGATGTGTGGATGTTACCATTTGGGGCTCAGTGGGGTATGCCACAGTGACAGGATTGGGGGACCTCTGTCAAAGCCCTTCGTTTCCAAGTAAAGCTCCCAACCCTGGCCAGGGTTGCTGGTCTTCTGTGGGTCACCAGGGGACTAGGGGTGATGTGGCATCCCTTGCAGGGGCTGCAGCTCATGTCCAGAGGGTTCCTGCTCCCACAGGACAAGGTGAACAAGCAAAGAGAGCGCATCACGGTGGAGTTTGAGAAGATGGGCCTCTTCCTGGTGGAGGAAAAGCGGAGGCTCCTCCAGGCCCTGAAGAAAGAGGAGGAGGAGATGGTGGCCAGGCTTCAGAAGAGCAAGGCCTTGCTGGATCAGCAGAACCACTCCCTGGAGATGCTGCTGCTGCAGCTGGAGGACAGCAGTGAGCAGGACCCCTCCAGATGCTACAGGTGAGGCCGGAGGGGCTCAGTGGGCAGCCAGAGCCAGGCCGGGATTGCAGGTCATGTGCAGTCAGGTACCATCTAATCACCATGGTTCACCTGTTTAAATGTCCTGGCATGGTGGAATGGCATGAGGAGGTGAGCTTGGGTCAGGCATGGTGTGGGTGGGCTGAACTTGGGGAACAAAAGCAGCCCAGCAGGGAAAAGCTCTGTCTTAGCTTGGGCTGCTGTAACACAGTACCCTAGACTGGGTGGCTTAAATAATAGACATTTATTTTCACAGCTCTGGAGGCTGGAAGTTTGAGATCAAGGTGTGGGCAGGGTTGGTTCCTTCTGAGGCCTCCCTCCTTGGCTTGTAGATGGCCATTTTCTAACTGTGTCTTTAAGTGGTTGTCTGTGTGTGTGTGTCTGTGGCCTAATCTCCACTTAAGGACACCAGTTAGATTGGATTAGGGCTCACCCCAATGAATTCACTTAAACTTAATCACCTTTTTAAAGACCCTATCTCCAAATAGGGTCACATTCTGAAGCACTGGGGGTTAAGGGCTTCAACCTATGAATTTGGCAGGGGTGGGTGGGGGGCACAAGTCAGCCCTTAATAAGCTCCAACCCACCTGGCATCCAGGTAGGGGATGTAGGACATAGATTCACTGTCACAGTGTGGGGAAGGCACACTGGCCTGGATGGCCAGCAGCCCATGATTTCTTTGTGGGCAGGAGTGAGTCACATGGCAGCACCTGATCATGGTGGCTGTGGGGAGTTGTTGTGGATGGCCAGCCTGCCAGGGACAAGCCTGTATGCTGTGGCCCTGGAATGTGGTGGAAGGGGGGCCATTTTGCCCAGTGCATCGATAACCAGCTCATCCAAGTATTTGGAGTGACTAAAACCTATAGCAAAAAAATACATCATATACTGCAAGCCATTAGATGCACACACATGCATATTTATACAACCAAAGCAAATACCAAGTGCAGAGTGACTGGGACAGTCCCAGTCTTATGCCTGTTGTCCTGACAGCCTGTGAGGTTTGTCCTTGATAGAGTCTCCAGTCACCCTAACTGTAATAGATTGTCTTCTATTAAAAAGCAGCCCATTCATAACCACTAAGCTGGTTTCCTGACCCCCTGGAGAGAAAATCCCCATTTGGAGTCCTGTGCCTCTGTGGCTGCTGGGTGGCTACTCTCCTGAGCAGAGAGCCTTGGCAAGTCACCCACATGAGATTCCCATGCCAAGAGTGAGAATTATGCTCTGGAAACTAGAAACATAGCCATTGGAAAATATAAATCCCTTGGAGCTTTCCAGGCCAGAGATATTAACAATGGTGCTTGGGATACCTGCAGAAACTCCAGAAAATCTCCAGGGGGTTTGGTCGGTTACTCCAGCCCCTCTCCCTCCCCAAAATGCATCCAGTTGCACCCCTTTCCCCCATTTCTCCGCACCCACTTGAGACAGGAGAGGACGCTTGGGATATACTGCTCACCTGCCTAGAAGGGACAGGAGTGCTGGGCAGCCTACTGTGGGCTGAGAGGATGGTTTACACTTAGGTCAAGCACCTGGGTACCTGGTGGATGTGGGAGGCTGGGGCGGCAGGGAAGGCTCTGGAGTGCCTGGGAGAGGGTGGAGCTCAATTTCTGGGAAGGGAATGCCAGGCAGAGGGGACCGGTCTTTTCCTAAGAAGTGGATGAGATGGAGGGAGCTCTGAGAACCCCCAGAGCTCGGCCCATTCCCCTCCCTCCCTTCCTGTCTCTTGCAGGATGTGAAGGACCTCCTGGGCAGGTACGTGGTCACCTGCAGTGGAGGTGGTGAAGGTGGGCAAGAAAGGGCTCGGGGTGGGGATGCAGGGGACAAAGAGATTGTGTCCACTGAAGGAAGAAAAAAGGCAGTTCACTCAGCCTCCCAGAACCTCCTCTGAGGGTGTGGTGTGGTGGGCTGGGGGTGGCGGTCGGCCCTAACCTTTCCCGCCTGACATCTTCTCTCCCCACCACTTGGGTAGCCATCCTGGGAAAAGGATAATGTCTCTACTAGGTCTGAATGAACCAAAATGAGGGAGGGAATGAGGCCTGGAGGAAGGAAGGAAAATCGGGAGGAGGGCAGGCAAGAACTCAACACACATACGCAGCCCCTCTGCCCCACCAAGTCACGAGGGACCCAACAAAAAATTCCACATCCCAGGCCCCCCAGGTCATCCCACCAGAGGAAAGCCAGGAATGACAGCAGGAGGTGGCTCAACCCACCCCTGCAAGCACTTCCTGAGGTTCTTTGGGTGATCGCCGACCCGTGACTTCACCCCCTTGTCCTGGCCAAGCCAAAGCCACCCCAGCCCCCGGTAGGAGATGCTGCCCTGATGAGCCAGACCCCTCTCTGGCTCTGCCCCTGTCTCAGTGGAGGGACATAGACCAGTGGATCAGAATTGAGAACCCAGAAATCAACCCTCAGTCTTACAGCCATCTGGTATTGGACAAATGCAACAAAAATCTACATTGGGGAAAAGACTGCCTCTTCAACAAGTGGTGCTGGGAAAACTGGATATCCATATGCAGAAGAATGAAACTGTATGCACCTCTCACTAAATACTAAAATCAACTTAAAATGGATTAAAGACTTAAATCTAAGACCTGAAACTGTAAAATTACTAAGGGAAAATATAGGTGAAACACTTCAGGAATTAAGCTTGGGCACACACTTTATAAACATGGACCTGAAAGCACAGGCAACAAAAGAAAAAATAAACAAATGGCACTATCCCAAATTTAAAAGCTTTTGCACAGCAAAAGAAACAATCAACAGAGTGACATGACAATCTAGAGATTGGGAAAAAGTTTTTGCTAACTATGCATCTGACAAGAAATTAATATCCAAAATACACAAGGAACTCAAGCTAGTACACAGTAAAAACAACAACAACAAAAAATAACCCACAAACAACCCAGTTAAAAAAAGGACAAAGGAGCTGAACAGACATTTTTCAAAGGAAGACTTACAAATGGCCAATATGTACATGAAAAAAGTTCAACATCAGTAGTCATCAGGGAAATGCAAATTAAAACCCACTGAGATATCACCTCACCCCAGTTAGACGGGCTATAGTCAAAAAAACGGAGAACAACAAATGCTGGCGAGAGTGTGGAGAGAAGCAAATGCTCCTGCACTGTTGGTGGGACAGTCAATTAGTCCAACCACTATGGAAAACAGTATGGAGGTTTCTCAAACAACTACAGATCTTCCATACGATGCAGCAATCCCACTTCTGGATATATCGCCAAAGGAATGGAAATCATCACGCCGAAGGGATCCCTGCACTCCCATGTTCATCGCAGCTCTGCTTACAATAGCCAAGACATGGAACCAACCTAAATGTCCATCGATGGATGATAGATAAGGAAAATGTGGTATATATACACCATGGAATACTATTCTGCCATAAAAAAAGAATGAAATTCTGCTATTTGCAACAACATGGATGAGTTGGGAGAAACTTTTGTTGAGTGAATAAGCCAGATGCATAGAGAAAAATATTGCGTGTTGTCGCTCATAAGTGGGAGCTAAGAGAGAAAGAAGGAAGGAAAGAAAGACCACAGGGTGCGTTGGGCTTGCAGAGGGAGGGAGCACAGCGAGGGCTACAAAGTGGAGTGGAGGGAAGGGGGTGGGGAGGGAGGACGGGGTAACTGGGTGGGGGTCATGGGGTATAATTGCAATTTGTGGTCATGGGCATGCTGCCAGTGTGGATCTAGCCGTCACCTCTCGGGCATGAGTGGTGACAATTAGCTTTGTTCTCCTCGAATATTCATAACCAATTAAAAAAGAAAGAAAAAAAAAGAAGAAAAAAAATATATTAGAGGATTGGACTTAGAGTTAATATAATCTACACGGAAATGTAGAACTTAAAATACAGAATTGGCAATAACTGGTGGGAAAAAATAGGAAGTTTAGAACATCAGTTGAAGAAGTCCAGTGCCTGACTGTTGGTAATAACAGAAAGAGACAGGAAAATGTCAGGGAGGAATCAATTTATGTTATAGAGCATGAGATTCTCAGTTAAATGGGTACTCCAGACAGCCAGCAGAATAAATTAAAACAATTTATTAAAACCAGTGCACATCACGAAGACATCTCAGGATAGCAAGGTTACAGCAGAGGAGACCTGAAAGTTGTCCAGAAAAGGAAAGAAAATGAATTAAATACCTCAGTCTTCCTGTCCCTCAAGGTGTGGGCTGTGTAAACTGTCTTCCCTACAGGACACTGACAGATAGTCTCACGCAGAATATTGCAGAATCTTCCGTGTTTCTATCCTTTTGCGCCCCACCCCCCATGTCGTTCTGCATTCCAACAGTCCTTTTTAAAAATGGTTTAACGTCACGCTTCCCTATGCTACGCGTGTCTGCAGTTCCACTGCTTTCCACGTGCGCCCCCAGTGCACCCAGTGCCGTCAGCGGGGCAGACCCCAGCGCCCCCTGCAGGCCCCGAGGAAACCTGCGCCTGCGAGGCCGCTGAGGCCCTTGTCTCCTCCGTCTTCCTGGATGCGGCTTCGTACGAGTCCCAGTAGCACAAGCCCCCCAACCTGTCCTTCCTCAGGTATGTCCTGGCTTTTCTTTGAATTTCCATTTGCACAAACGCTCTCCTCCCCCCTCCGAACCATCCCCTCTCGGGATGTCCAGGATGCCCCGATTGCGATTCTTTAGACTCACCGGGCAGCATCATCCACGTCCCCCCGTGTCCAAGCCCACGGGCCCGCCCTGAGCAGCCCGTGCTGCGGTGCCCCCGCCCCAGTGCCCGCATCCCTCCGCCCGTGCCCGCCGGGCCTCCCGGATCCTGACAGCAGTAGCACCTGGCTCGACCCTTGGGATCCTTTTCTGTTCCGTCCACACTCCCTTCCCTGGGGATTCGTATCCGATCTCCTAGGGTCACGTGTGATCCCAGTGACTCCAACCTTCCTGTCTCCAGCTCAGGTTCCCCGCACTCAGGACTGTGGGTCCAGCTGCCTGGACGTCCTGTCCACGCGGCAGCACCTGAGCAGGACTCCCCCGGCCCAGCCTCCCACCTCGGACAGGCACGACCTGTCTTCACAGCTGAGTCCAAAGTCCCCGTCCCCCGGCTCTGCGCTCCCGCACGCCAAGCTTGATCTGGCAATAAATCCCGCTGCTCGGTCTTCAGATCGTGCCAGGTCCAGCCTGCCCCGCCGCCCCTGCCTGGACCCCCTGGTCCTCCTCAGCATCACCCTCCCGCCATCCTGCTAAAATGCAGGTCACACTGTGCGCAGGCTGCCCGTCCCGCAGCAGGAGTGAAGCTCTTTCCTGTCGCCTGGAGACCTTCCAGGCCTGGCCACTTTGCCCTCTGACCTCGCCCCCCACACCCGCCCCAGCCACCCGCCTCCTCGCCCGCCCCACCTGCGGGTCTGCCTGGGCCTGGGCTCCGCTGGCCTCCCGGAGGTCGCGTGCAGGGCCATCGTCCTGTCCTTGGGTCTCCAGTCAAAGGCACTTTTCCGATGAGGCCGCCCCAGCCGCTGAATCAGAACTGAAATGCGCCTGAGCAGGCGGCGCGGCGCCCGACTCCATCCCCGCCGCGTCCTCCGTGTGGGGCTGTCGCTCATGGCGGCCTCAGGGCTCACTTGTGCTCATCAACTTCCCTTGAGTGAAGTGCAGCCCCGCGCTCGCTGGGAAGGTTACAGTCGTCGTTGTTCACGGTGCATACAGCAGTGCCTGTATGCAGCAGGCACTCGATAAATGCGTGGAAGGAATGACCTGATCCTGAAATGAGAGCTGATCCTGCAGGAGGAGGCGAGATGCTTCTGATGCATGTTTCCAAAATGAAGTGCCACATTCCCGAGGAGGCCGGGATCTCCCTCTCAGCATGTGGGGATCCGGGGTCCTGGGCATCGTAGGCCACCAGTCAGCAGTCATGGGACCCTGGGGAAGAGAGAGGAATGACATCCAAAAACATGTCTAATGTGTTTGACGTCTTAGAATTATTTAAATTACTTCCTTGATCAAATCTGTAAAATTAACACTCATTCACATGAATCAATGCAAAAAACAGTAATTTCACATCCCCTCCCCTTCCGTCTCCACTGTTAACTGTGTGAAAACATAAATGTCTTTCTAGAAGGAAGTGAGAACACATCACACACATCACACACATGTCACACAGAGCATGCACATGGCACATGCACAGCACACACAGAGCATGGGGGATGCTTCTTAGGACACCAGGACCAACACTTGCAAACTCCTTCCAGCTATAAACAGGGGCTGTGAGCAGCGCCTGATAGCCAAGAGGAGGCAGGTGCCTAATGAACCCACCCCTCCTTACCTGGTACCCAGGCTGTTTTCTCTTTCTCATAGGCTAAGAATATGCTAATTAAGGCAGGCTCAGTGCCTTTAAGAGTAAGTATAGGTTCAAAGGACAAATGTATAAATTTGTTTCCATTTGTCCAGAAACTGTAGCAATTTTGGGTGTGAGCTGCAAGAGGGAGGGCCCAGTTAACTGCCTACTGGCAGCAGGAAATGCTTTTTAAAATTAGAAACATTATGGCCAGATTAATTTGCATTTACTTGACTACAAGCAGGTTTTGTACACTGGTGTGTATTTTTATGCTGTTGGTGTGATGATTTTGATTGTCACACCATTCCCCAGGACCCAGGTCAACACCACTCCTGGAAAACCCCTGCGCCACCACTTCCTGTCTCTGTCACCATAGATGAAGTTTGCCTTAAGACTTTGTGTAATTGGAATCCCAGAGAACATGGAAAATAAAACAAAAGGGAACGAAGAACAAATAAACAAAAATCCTCCGTCTATTACAGGTACCTCACGGACAAAGTTCTGAAAAGGAAGAAAAGAGCAAATCTAAAAACAGTGGGAAACACTTTTCTGTCATGAAAGCCACATAGTCCGTGGTATTTGGTTAAAGCACCAGAAAAGGGACTAAGACAAAAACTAAGGTGTCTGTAAGAAACAAATCCACAAATGTTGGAAGAATGTGGGAAAATTGGAACACTGAGAAGGAATTGCTGCACTTGTGCACTCTTGTGCCACTTGGGGAAAGTGCTTGCCATCATCTGGTGCCTGTAGCTGGTCTTCTCCCACCTGTCCCTCACTCCGACCGTGGTGTGCAGGACATAGCACTTGCTAGTTCTGCTCTGGCAAAGGTGGACTCTGCTGGACCAGGCTTCTTTGAAAGTATCTGTTTGAAGGTAACAGAAGCTGCCCCGCTGGTGAGCATGTCTGGAGCAAGGTCTGGGCAGGAGGAAGGGCCAGGGGGTGAGGCCGGCAGAAAGAACTCCATGTGCATTGAGGGGACTGCAGCTTCCAGAGAGCAGAGACCGAAAAGCTGAGACGCTGAGCTGCACTTTCAGCTGACTCACAGGAGGGGGCAGTTTGGGCCCTTTTGGAGGGTGTCCTTGTCTGGCCCCCACCTCGGTTGGTCCCCCAGTGAATGTGCCCAGGGAAGAGGGTGAGCTGGAGCTCCCTGCCCTCACCCCAAGCACCAAGGGATGGAGCCCACAGCCACAGCTCTGTGAGAGTGGTGCAAAGTCTGAAAGTTACTCCCCTTGATGGTCACTGGGGTGACAGGAGGCAGAAGCCATGTGAGTCACTCCTCAGACTGTGTCTCCACAAATCCTTTCTCACAACACTATGTGGATCCTTCTGACCAGTCTCTGAGGTCCTTGTGAGTTAAACGCTTTCCTCAAAATGCACATCAGTGGGTCAGATCCCCTCCTCTAGTGGCCCGGCTCAAAATTCTGACCCATGGCTGCACCACTGAGGGAGGCGATAGACGAGTTAATGCATAATTATTCAGTGGAAAAGTCAAATCCATGCACACATCCTGCACAGATGTTTGTCATTCAATGAGGGTGTTAGATTTCTGTCATTACTTATTGTACAGTCTGATCTGATATTAGCTGTTGGATTCTCATTCCAATTCACATTTTCTATCAGGGACATGTATATATATATATATATATATATATATATATATATATATATATATGGGATATTTCGAATCTGCTGCCATCATCCCGAATAGAAATCTCAGATGTCCTAAGTTCTCATACCCTGCTGGGACACTATCAGTTTGCATCCTGCACTGGGAGATCCATCTGTCTGAGCCCGTGTGGCAACCTACCAGAAGCAAACTGCCCTGCTAGAACCCGGTACCTGAGAGCAGGCTCCACGTGGCCTGTGGCTATACACATGTGTGCGTTCTGTCCAGGTAGTCTGAGGGCTTTTCAGCATGGCCAGCCCCCAACCCCCAGCCAGTGGCCATCCTGCCATCTCCATCCCTTCTGATACATGTTCAAGGTCCTTATGTTGATCCCTAAGCTCTGCCCCTACGCAGAAGACATGACCAGTCTGGCAGGAACTGCTGACGTGCAGGGGTTGGGATCACATGGATTACATGTCATGGGATCGTGCATCCTCCAGTCTGAGGAGGCGACAGCTCAGCCAGGCCCCATCCTCTTGGCTGATGTGGTGCAGCATGTGGATTCCACCTCAGAGCCCCCAGAGCCACATCCGTCTACACATGCCTTCCTGATCTCCTGTGGACACCTGGTGAGGGTGTGCAGCACTCATGGCTTGGTCCCCACACAGTGTGTCCAGCGATGGCCCCAACATCCAACCATGGCATCCTCCATCCATAAAGGTTTTCAATGAGCTGATGAATAAAAGCATAAAGAAGCAAGCGAGGTTTTCTGTTTTCTCACATTCTCCCCCTATACAGTTTCAGCACAGTGTCATGTACACCGTCCATATGCAAATATTACTCATGATCCACACATACCAGGGGACTGAACTTTTGTGTGTTTCAAGAAAATCCCTTTTTCCACAGATCACTGTAGATCTCCAGTGTGCTTAATGGCTGCATAAACACTGAGATAAGTCTGAAGTTTGAAGTAACAGAACTTAGGTTTATACTTATTCATTTACCCTTGAAAATTAATCTGACTTGATAGTATATTTCTCTTCTAAATGAGACTTTCATTGAAAAATCAATTATTTAAGCAATAGCTTTGCATACTTTTATAGTAGAATGTCATTTAGATGGTTTGAAGTTAATCATATTTTAACTGTTTTATTGAGGTCTAATTGGTATACAAAGAGCTGCACACCATTAATGTGTACAGTTTGATGAGTTTTTACATTTAATTTAATTTAATTTAATTTTTAAAATTTTAACTTCTCAATATACATTGTAGCTGATTTTCGTGACCCATTCCTCTTTTCCCCCTCCCTCTCTCCCTTCCCCCCAACTACATTGTATCTGTTCACTTGTCATAACAGGTTCAAGGAATTGTTGTGATTGTTGTGTCTTCTTCCCTGCCACACTATTTGTTTGTATATTTATTTATTTATTTATTTATTTATGGCTCCCACAAATAAGTGAGAACATGTGGTATTTCTCTTTTTGTGCCTGACTTGTTTCACTTAATATAAATGCAAATCAAAACCACTTTGAGATCTCATCTCACTCCAGTTAGGATGGCTAATATCAAAAAGACTGAGAATGACAAATGCAGGCGAGGTGGTGGAGAAAAAGGAACTCTCATACACTGTTGGTGGGACTGCAAAATGGTGCAGCCTCTATGGAAAATGGTATGGAGGTTCCTCAAACAATTGCAGATAGATCTACCATATGATCCAGCTATCCCACTGCTGGGAATATAGCCAGAGGAATGGAAATCATCATAACAAAGGGATACCCATACTCCCATGTTTATTGCAGGTTTACAATAGCCAAGAGTTGGAACCAGCCCAAATGTCCATTAGCAGATGGGTGGATCAGGAAACTGTGGTACATCTACACAATGGAATACTACTCTGCTGTAATAAAGAATGAATTACTACCATTTGCAGCAACATGGATGGACTTACAGTTTGATGAGTTTTGACATACATTGTACAAACACTGGTGAAACCATCCAAAAATCAAGGTGATAGATCTGTCCAACACCTCCTAAAATTTCTGTGTGTGTGTGTGCATGTGTGGTAAGAACACTGAATATGAGATCTATCCTCTTAGCCTATTTCAAATGTGCTAACAATAAAATACATGAGACTTCATTATAAATATTCACCTTAATATTGAATTGGTAATCTCTTTAATTTGAGGTTTGTGTTCTTCATTCAGAATCTGTTAAAGGCTTTTGAATTGTTCTTAAGTGTAGGTAATTTGAAGTCCTTTTATCTAGAAAATAAGAGATGTCACTTTTTGTCACGTAGCAGTAGGGAAATAGAAAAGAACTGCTTAAATTAAGAACTGCTTCAGTTCTTAAATTAAGAACTGCTTCAGTTCTTTAATTTTTAGCAAAATTATTCTTAAAAGGATATCTCATACTCAGGTGAATCCGACAAATACAAATTACAGCCAGTGGTAAAAATAAGCTCTGGTGTTCTACTGTAAGAAATAAACCTCTCTTCTTTACACATTACCCAGATGCAGGTATTCTGTTATAACCAACACGAAACCACCTAATACAGAAGATATGCATGTTGTCAGTTGCTATAAATCTCCAGCAGCACCCACTGGAGCCACCAGTGAGCCTTCTTGGCCACCAGCCGAGCTGTGCTTTCACTTGATCCACCCTAACTGCTACCTTACTGCACCTGTGTGGGAGATAAGCCAGCGAGAGAGACTCTCTAAGCCAAAACCAGAAGTAATAATAAGCCATTTTAAGCTGCCAAGTTTTGAGGGTGCTTTAACCATGAAAAAGTACAGCCTTCCAAAAGCTGACTGAGACCACACCATTTTAGAGATTTCAAAAAACAAAACAAAACAACTTTTCAACTGCAGAAAACTAAAAGTATTTCTGTGACCAGTGAAGATGGTCTGTCCAACTCTAGTGTCATCAAGTCTTGATGTCCTATGAGAATTTAGCTTACTCTCCTCTCCAATTCCATTCCAATCATGGAATAAACAAAATGCCTTTTGGCCATGACACCAGAAAGATCAGACACAAGTTTGTAGTCAATTTGGACTACTTTAAGGTTTTACAACTTGCTATATCTATATGGTAATTTTATCTTATGTATGCTCATTTCCCTCAAGCTGAGTTTTACTTATACTTTTTTATTTTAATTCATTGACACCATAAAGCTCATAAAATATAATGTAAAACAAAGTGAGGAATAAACAGCTCACTGAAGATTTATTCATTTTGTGTTGCTCTTGGAAATGCACACAACACTGTGGCAGCACAGCTGAAAATGAAGACAAATGAAGTGAATAAAGGAGAGAACGGGCGTGGCTTGGGATTAGATTCTCCTGAAAAAAACTGTCTGCACATATACCTGGAAAAAAAATTTTTTTTTAAAGATACCTTATGGGAGAGTAGTTCTTCATGTCTAAAAAAAAAAAAAAAAAAGGCAACAAACACCCCATTGAAGATGCATTTACAAATATACTAATTGGTAAAAATTATATAAACAATTTTTGGGGGGATTAATGAAAACATATGAGGGTACTTCAATAAGCTCATGTAAAAATTGAATTAAAAGATAACATGAATGTTTCCACGAACTTTTTGAAGAACCTTGTACAGTACCTACGGCTTTAGCAACAACTAATTTTACCTAAAAATGTAATCATGTAAGTAAAAACAAATAAACAAATGAGTGTTTCCACTAAAACACATCTAGCTTTTATATACCTAAACATCAGGAACCGTGCAACCCAACATTTTCTATGTATGATCATATATATGTATTCAAAAATGTATATAATGTATATTTCTTGTGGTACACTCTTCAGTAACGTTTCCCAGTGACAGGTCTCCATGTATCCAAGTCCTCCTACAGTATGTTTCTACAGTCAAATTTGTGCTTTGCCATTTGACTTGATTTGGCCAATGGGACATTTAAAAATGTGGTGCAAACATAGGTTTGAAAGGTACTTGCCACTGGTGCTTGCCTTCTTAAACAGAGTCATATCATAAGGAAGCCACCAGGAGCTATCCTGTTGGAGACACAGGGTCTAGCCAAGAGTCAGCACAAACCATAGGACATGTGAATGAAGCCATCTTGAACGAACCAGTCTCAGTAAAGACACCAGGTGACTAAAGTCTCTTTTGTAATCCAGGCAACTCTAGCATAGAAAAAGCCCAGTGGATGCACATCAAAATGTGTATCCACAGAACTTGTAGCAAAAATTTTTTTAAGCTATTGAATTTTGGTTAGTTTCTTACCTAGCAAATGCTAGCTAATGCATACAAGCCCCCATAACTCAACATTAACAGAAATATATGAGAGAGACTGTCAAACTAAGTGTCAAATACAATCAACAGAACTTCACAACCACGCATACAAGTTTTGAAAATCACAATCAATGACAACTGGATGGACTTTAATGAGGTTGCTGGCACTGACGGAAGTCATGTGAATCATAAAAAGCAACTGTTTGCACACCAGTAAACTACATTGTAAGTTTTTTGGTTTGTTTTTTTAAGCAGCTGTCTGGTACAGTGATCCAAACCCTTGTCCTAGGTGTTATGATATCTTGCACTAACTGCTGAGTT
Source organism: Cynocephalus volans (assembly GCF_027409185.1). NCBI lineage: Eukaryota > Metazoa > Chordata > Mammalia > Dermoptera > Cynocephalidae > Cynocephalus > Cynocephalus volans. Next base: position 43,955,040 of record NC_084463.1, on the reverse strand, counting down.
AGCTGCCAAATACACATTCTTATTTTTCTTAACATCTTAAAAAATCTGTTTACTTTAAAAAATGTGAAACATAAAAAGGGTTTGTTACTTATAAGTGAATATTGCACTGTATGATTATTGCATTTTAAGACATCAGTTTGGAGTAGAAGTGTGATGCACCCTAATTTTCCCATTTTAAATACTGTTAAATAGACTTGCATTATATTCCTGCAGAATTCATGATTTTTAAGAACAGATTACTGACATTAAGTGGAAAAAACTTGTTTATTTGACCCTCTGAGGTCACATGATCCACAGAAATTGTTGGGGATAAAAAAAAGTGACGTTTGATCCAAGTTGACTTTAGTGTCACAAAAATAATCTCAAACATAATGCTTGCTTTGACTTAAGTGTGGCAAAATGAATAACACTAGCCAAAAGACAGGATGTCAGACACCAACAACTCACAACACCCTGGGCAAGTCATGTTTCCTCAAATCCAATTTTTTACCTCTTTCTTTTAATATAGATATACCTTGACAAACCCTATCTGAACGACCAGAAAGAACTATCAGTCTAGTGGGAGCATCAGCACATTCCTAGATGCCAAATTTCATGATAGACTAGGTTTGAGAGACCTTAGACACTGCAAAAATTAAGGGAAGATTAAAGGAATAAGAGTATGTTTAAAGAGCACTGCAGACAGATCTTCTCAGGTATGACAGGTTATTTCTCCATCCCAGACCACCCTCTCAACTATACTAAATAAAAAATTTAGGAGGCCATTGTTTTGGGCTGTTTCTGTACTAGACCCAACAAAAACAGACTAGAACTCAAAATAGAGTCAACACTGCTAAGTTCCAGGTCACTTAGGTTGAAGTCATGAGAAAGAGATAACAGCCAATTTCCCAAACAGGCTAGTTTAAATCTTCAATAGAAATGATGATGAAGTTCCCTCTCTTTTAATTCTTACACAAAAGGAATAGCTCTATTTCTAGTATTCTGTCTTCCTATTCTCACTGTGACAAGGCAAATTGATTTAGCTTATGCCATTTTTACTGTTTGAAAAGAGTTTTTTGTTTGAACCCCTCCCCCAAGCACCCCTAGTAGAAATTAGAAGTTAAAAATTATCCTGTACTTAGAAAAATTTTAAATTCTGCCTCCCTTTGCTGTTTCCCACCTATGCTATTTCTGGCTGATAAAACCAAGATCTGTATCCGGATGTATCCAGATAACTTAGTGAGGAAACTGCCCTGGGGAACTTCCTGCTGTTCCTGAGTGATTAACTGGCTTATCTTGGCTTCTGTAACCAGCTTGCACTAGGCCTCACCAAACCCCCTCCCTCCTCACGCCAGGAGGAAATGTGTGTGACTATATGATAACTTTAAGTGTGTGACTATGTAACTTTTTGCCTTCAAAAGGCCCCTTAAACATAGAGTTGGGGCTGCTCTCTTACCAGAATATCTGGAGAGACAGTTGCTGGCTGGCTAATAAAGATCCCCTTTTTAAAACTTTCGATTGGGTGTTCTGGTTCCTTTTCCATTCAACAGCCTCACATCACCTTATAAGGAAAGTAAATGTGAAATAACCAATCCACTTTTTTTGTGTGTGTTCACTTTCTTCAGACTTTTTCTGTCTATAAAATCAATGTCCTTTGTGGCTCAGCTCATCAGAACACTGAATTCTACTTTATGGACTTGTTGCCTAATTCTAGAGTCACAATAAATTCAACTGAGATCTATATCTAAATTTATTGTAATTCTACTCTTGGACAAACCCCCTCCAAACAAGTAACATTTTCTAGAACCTTGCCTATCTTTCTCAGACTCTTCTTAGATCCATTAGAATTGAGTTCTCAGGTCAAATCACTGCCCCAAATTGGAGACACAAATGCACATCCAGAGAATCATAACTTACATGACCACAAAACATAAGAAACCTCTCAGGGAAGAGTACAGGTGTAGGAAAACCTCAAGTGTAACTGGTGAATTGTTTAAGTTTGAGAATCAATGTCTTCAGGGTTCCCAACACAGGAGTTCCCACAAGTTGATAAGTTTTACCCCCAGAAATATTGCCAGGCTCTTACAGTGAAGATCTTAGAAAAAGGTGTCTTCCTGCCGTCAGCACAGAGAGAAGAAAAGTAGCTATTTCCCAAAATGCTCAGAGAATCCCGTTCTTCTTAACAAGTTCTGCCTTCAAAAAACTATTTCTCAAATGACTAACAAACAGATTTTACCAGGGCCAAACTTTCTGGGGTAAGGGAAATGCCCACTTCCATCCCCCTCTAAACTTCCTGCCTCAATAAAAAATAGAGGCAAGGACCGATAAGTACTTAGGCATGTCATACCCCAGGGAGATGCAGGCTTCCTAAAAATGAAGCTTAATCATAGGTCTGTGCGATGTTTCTCCTTACCAACACATCAATTGCAGCAGAACTCATGCATAGTAACAGCAGAGCACAGCTACAAAATCTGTACGCCTCAGACCTTATGGAAGAAGTCTCTCACGGTATGCCAGCAAATGGATAACACTCGTGGAGTGGACAATGTCAAGAAACACACAATGTACTTAGACCGAGTCATGAAGAAATAGAAAATCTGAACAGACCTACAGTTGTAGATTAATGTAGAAATTAAAAACCCCTCAACAAATAAAAACCAAGGATGAAATAATTTCACTCCTGATATCTACTAAACATTAAAAAACAAAATTAATACCAATCCTCCTCAAACTCTTCCAAAAAGCCAAAAAGGACTCATTCTGTGAAGCGAAAATTATGCTGACACCAAAAGCAAAAGACACTAGAAAAAACAAAACTGCAGACAAATGTCCTTTATGAATATAAATGCAATAATTTTCAAATATATACTAGCAAACATTTGTCAGATATTAAGAGTATTATATACCATGACCAAGTGACATTTATCCCTGAAACACAAGGATGACTCAACACATGAAAATCAATCAATGTAATACACCACGTTAGCAAAATGAATGGAACACTGCAAGTGTCTCAGTTGATGCAGAAGAGCATTTGACAAAATGCAAAAACCACTTATGATAAGAACACACAGGAAACTAGGACTAGAAAAAAACTGCCTCAGTATAATAAAGACCATATATAAAACACACAGAAACATCATAATCAATAGTGAAATACAAAAAGCCTTTCCTCTAAGATCAGAGAAAAGACAGGACACCTGCTTTCACCACTTCCACTCAATACTGTTTTAAAAATCCCAGCCAGAGCAATTAGGAAAAGAGAAATGCATCCAAATTTGAAATGACAAAGTAAAGTTATATCTGTTTACAGATGAAATCAACTTATTTGTAGAAAATCCTAACGAAAGCACACATAGAAATTAAAAACAAAAACAAAACAAATAAACAACAAAAAACACCCCCCAAAAATTGGAATGAATGAAATCAGCAAACTTGTAGGATACCAAATCAATGTGCAAACATTAGTTGTATTTATATATGCTAACTATGAACAATATAAAAAGAAAATTAAGAAAACAATACTAGGAACAATAGCATTGAAAAATATAAAATACTTAGGAATTAACTTAACCAAGAAAACAAAAGACATATACATTGAAAACTACAAAATGTTGCTGAAAAAAATTAAAGAAAATACAAATAAATAGAAAGACATCTCCTGTTCATGGTATAGAAGACTGACTATTATGATGTCAATACTATCCTATCCAAAGTGACCTACAAATTTGATGTAATCCCTATCACAAGACCAATAACATTTTTTTTTAAAAAAGATAAACAGAAAGCAACATCCTAAAATAAATGTGAAATCTCAAGGAATCCCAAATAACCAAAACAACAGAAAAAGAAAATCAAAGTTGAAAGTATCACTCTTCCTCATTTCAAAACTTATTCAAAGGTACAGCAATCAAAACCCTGTGGTACTGGCATAAAGACAAACATATTCACCAATGGAACAGAATAGGGAGCCCAGAAATATACCCTCATGTAGACAATAAAATGATTTCCAAATTCCAGGATCATTCAGTGGGAAAAGAAGTCTATGGAAAAAATGGTGCTGGAAAAACCTAATATTCACATGTAGAAATACACATTTGTACCCTTACCTTCTACCACATACAAAAATAAAATCAAAATGAATCAAGGACCTAAAAGTAAGAGCTAAAACTAAACACTTAGAAGAAAATATAGGGCAAAAATTTCCCCACGTTGGACACGGTAATTATTTCTCAGACAGGACACCACAAGCTCTGTCAGCAACATCAAAAAAAAAAAAAAAAAAAAAAACAGACAAATTTGATTTTGTCTAAATTAAAAACTTTTGTTCCTCAGGGGACACTATCAATAGAGTGAAAAGATAACCCACGGAATTGTAGAGGATATTTTAAATCACATATTTGGCAAGATGTTAATATCTAGAATGCACAAAGAAAAAAAGCATTTGACAAAGTTCAACACCCTTTCACAATGAAAAAAATAAACTAGAAACAGAAGGTAACTTCCTCAAGATACGACAAGGCATCTATGAAAACCTCCACAACCAACATCTCACTAGATGCTGAGAGACTGAATGCTGTCTCCCTAATACTAGAAACAAGACAACAATGTCTGCTCTCACCACTTCTACTTAACATGGAAAGAAAGGTGCTACCAGGGAAAACAGGAACAAAGAAAAGTAATCCAGATTTTAAAGAGCATACACACATAGCCACCCAGAAAGACATACAAAATCTCACAGACTATGTCTCTGCACATACAGGTGGGTGCACCCACACAAACACAAAAGTTCACTAACCCTCAGAGATAACAACCTAAGGACCTGAAGAAATGTTCTGATAGACACACACACAGCTCCGGCCTCTGAACTCTTCTGCAACTTTCCCTCCCTCTTTAGCAGTAATCACCATCTGATACACTGTGTATTTTACTTCTACCCCTCATCTCTTGTTTCCTATGCCAGCTTCAAGTGAACAGGGATATTTGTTCAGTTTTATTCACTACAGCACCTAGTAGACGGCCTGTCACACAGAAGAGTAACACTTGTGATAAATCACTGGGTTCCAACACACACACACACACACACACACACACACACACACACACACACACACAGAGGTTTTACACAAACCTCATCATAAACCCATATAAACTTAATTTTCATGGAGTGAATTGTTTTCATCCCCATCCCATGGGGATGAGAGGTATCTCCTGGACCCCAAACTAATCCCCAAAGGTGGGTTTATGCAAATGAGTTGAAAATGGAGGTCCACACAAAAACCTGCACAAGGATGTTGATAGCAGCATTGTTCATAATTTTCATAACTTGGAAGCAACCAAGATGAAGGTGTGTTCACCAAGGTCAGAGGTGCAAAGTTAATATACAAAAACAACTGTACTTCTACACATTTACAATAAAATATCTGAAAATGAAATTAAGGGAAAAAAAAAATTGTGATAGCACCCAAAAAATAAATACATAGGAAAAATTTTAACAAAAGTACAAAATTCATACTCTGAACACTACAAACCTTGTTGGAAAAAGCTAAAGATCTAAATAAATGGAAAACCATCTCAAGTTCATAGATCAGTAGGCTTAATATTATTAAGACGGCAATACTCCCCACAACAATGTACAGATTCAATGCAATCTTTATCAGAATCCCAGTGACTAATCTATAGAAACTGAAAAGTTGATGCTGAAATTCATATGAAATCACAAGGGACTCAAAATACAACATGAAAAAGAGCAAGCTAGGTCTCACAATTCATAATTTTAAAACCTGCTTCAAACCAACACTAATCAAGATAGTATAATAATGGCACAAGAAAACTCATTTAGATAATCAAATACCACAGAGACCAGGGACAGTGAGGTCAGCAGAATGGCAGAGTGAGCTGCTCCAAACACCTGTTCCCTGACAGAAACATGGAAAAACAAGAACTACCAGAAACAAGATTTTCTAAGCTCTTGAAAAAGACTGAAGGTTTATAGCAACGATGTTGATGCAAAAAAAATTTTTTTTAAGTGGGAAATGGTAGGAAAGCCTTCTGGAGTTTTTACTTGTCCTTGCTCCAATCCCTCCCTGATTTGGTGCCAGTCTTCAAGACAACATTCCTAGTTCCTAGTCCCTCTGGTCACTGATTCCAGAAAGAGCAGTGCAGATCTTATTTGCAAATCATTGTGTTTATGTATTACAATCTGTCTGGGGGCTACCCAAAGATCTGAAAAAAGCTACAATTTTCTGTTTTGTCTAAGTCAGAAGGCAATCGGTGGAAAAAATTAGCGGGAATGGCTTGAAAATGCTGCTAAGTAAACAGAAAGCCTGCAGCAGTCTGGAACAATAAATTACAGTTGACACATACACTAGACCGCCTAAAGCTACAGTGAAAGTTTCTTTCAAAAATTAGAATATTCATAGCAATCCAGATACACTGGGATACTGAGAAAGCCCTGTTGCATGCCCAGGAAAAAACACATTTTCAGAAAAGACCCTCATTTTAAGCACTGGCTAATCTCTAGATTCAGTTAAGCAGGAAGTAAAGGCTGAATGAAGCTGAGTTTTAAGCAGCCTGTCTAAAAGAAATGCCCCAGCTCAGAGACATCCACAATAACTAAAAGAGGTGAGGCTTTTTGTTTCTTCTCCTTTCTTTTTTTTCTTTTTCTTTTTCTTTATCTAGCACCTGGTATTCAAGAAAATCTCTGTGAAAAACATTGGCTGAACACACGCCAAGAAAACAAAGACTGCAGTGACTGCACACACCAAGTAATACGGTCTCTGCAGAAAAACCCTGGAAAAGCCACTAAGAAAATGGACAGCTACAGCCCTCAACAAACAAGAACAGCAAACACAAGTGTCAAGTCAGGCCATCCTATCACTCGGAGCATCCTCTCCCCCGCATCTGGCTCATTAAAGTGCCTAATAACCACCCTCCCAGGAGACACTGTGCTCTGTCCACCAATCCTCACCCTGTGCCCAAAGTTCGTGTACCACCTTGCTGGGGTGGGTTTCCCTTGTCCTTTGGAACAGTTTTTCTTCCTTCACAAACCTGAGAATCTCCAGAAGGCAGAAATAATTTGTCTTTTCCTCTCAGTACCAGCATCTGATTGGCTGATCATGAAGGAATAAAAAGTGGGGTTAGGGAAAGAAAATCTCAATGTCCAAGGCGTTAGCTTTTAGGTGAAAGGCAGACCAGATTTCCCACCAGACCCAACACATCCAGTTGCTCCCTGAGAGGCTCCATCCAGGCCCATACCTCAGGCTGTCCTCTGGGAGATGAACCAGGGGCTGATGTTCACCACACACTCCAAGAGATACGGCTGCTGTGGGCATCTTGTCTCAACGCCACACAGCTTTGACACCGAGGATAGGAGGGTGGCTGAGGACACATCATCCTGTCAAGTTTCCAAAGGGGAACCTCAACCCAAAGGCATTCTGATAAGGCGTCTGTGCCTAAGGAAGATAAGAGGAGAGGAGGAGCAAAGATTTTTTTTATATATAGCAGAGTGTGAGGTAATTATTCTATGCTTTCCTGTCAAGTGAAATATTAAAAAAGCAAAAACAAATATTTTAAAATGAGCCATCAATTGCTGTGTGAAAATATGATGAACAATTAAAATACTGTATCTGTTTGAAATGTACGATAAAGTACAAATAGTTGACAATGTTCTGAATTGGAGAGTGGAAGTTGGAGAACTGGGAATGCGGAAAAGGAAATGGAAATTTAGGATATTACTGCAAGCCCTAGAAAAGGGTAGAATGAGGGACAGGGTGGTGGATTGGAGACCCTGCCTCGCATATATTTGGAAAAGGCAGAGGGAGACCAGCACCCCTTTGGAGTGTTAAATAGTAGGCAGTTAGAATGAAGTGGCTGTCCTGCCCTGGGTTCCTCCCTAAGGAAAAGGAAATCTAACTCAAATGCGTTTCTCATAAATTACTTAGAGAAAACGAAAGAAATTTAGGTTTAAGCAACCAGAATCCTCCAACTAAGCTGTGATTACACAACCAGGAAATGTCCCCCCAGATAGTCCAAACAGGCGACGGATAACTGCAATCAGTGACTTGTAAGATTTACTTTGGTTTGCTTCACCAGAACCTTGTAAACGTCTTTCTTCCAAGCCCCTCTGGTGGACCCCAAACCACACACCATGGCTGGTGCTTCCCATTCACGAGTGGTTGTTTGCTCAAATAAACTCTCTAATATTTTAACCGGCGCCTCAGTTCCATTTTTAACAGGAGAAAGGAGGGACCGGGGACCCCACGCACCGCAGTTCCTCCCATGCCTGAGCCCCACACACCGGGTGGGGATTCTCCCGACGACCCTCCCGCCGTCACAGCACGATCTGGGGAGACGCGGGGCTGCGGGCACGGAGCTGCCCTGAGCGGGATCCGAGCCGCCGAAGTCACCGTTCAGGGTCGGGACAGGACGCCCGGGGCCTCGGCTGCCGCCCAGTGCCCACCCAACGGCCTCAGGGGACCGAGGGCAGAGCGGCGCCAGCGGAAGACTCGGCCGCGGACAGACCCCAGAGCTGACCGCGGGGAGGCCCGGGTCTCCCCGCCCGTCCCGGCGTTTCCATCCGCGCCCCCTCCGCATCTTAGGACGCCTTGCCCCGCACACTCACCATTTCCTGGCTTCCGGCGGGTCCCCCGTCCTCCCTAAGAAGATCCCAGGACCTGCAAGTCACAGGCGACAAAGGCCAGGAAGGAGCCACCTGGGCCATTCAGAGAAGAAGACACAGCTGTGGGGACTGGACTAAACTCAGTGGGCGCCAGACACAAAGATCCCGCGAGATTGTGGAAGGCCGCCCCCTCCTCCCCGGCTGCGCACCTGATTGGACAGAGCTCCAGGCCCCGCCTCCCTCAGGCCCCGAGTGACAGGAGATGGGAGTGTGACACGCTGCTGGATGAGGCCAGAATCACAGACTTTAGGCTGCAACCCTTTTCAGGCAAGGCTTCCTCCCTGCTCTAGGACCTTACCCTGCCAGAGGGCATATTTGTATTTGTATAGAAGGTTATATCCACTTATAAATAATATATACTTACATATATGTTATTCAAAAGTGGAAACGTTATAATGATATTTTTAAATTTCCGATTTCGTAAGCTTCCCGGCCTCTGGTTTTGTGAGTGCAGATCTCTGACCAATATTTCGGCCAGGCTTTCAGCAGGGAGAAGCAGCAGCTGTGAGGCCCCAGCTTCTGCAGCCCCACGCTCCAAACTCATGTCCCTCCTCAGATTCTACATCAGCCTCCGGCCATGCCTAGATGGGAAGTGCGCATGCGCAAAGTAAGAGGAAACTACAATTCCCAGAATTCCTGTTGTCACTATATACATCTTTGTTACTGTAACTGAGCAGTAAAGATCTAATTAAGTTCGGTTACTTGTCGCACTGAGAGCCAATAAGTGAGACAAAAGTAGTGTTGGGGAGAAGAATGTTATTACGGCTGAGAAAACAAGAGAACAGTGTCAGCCCACTTCCTGGACTTACTAAAGTTTAGAGTTTTTAAAGGGAGGGAAGGAATGCAGGTGAGTGCAATGAGGTAGTGACAGGGATTGTCACGGGATTAGTAGGTGGGTTGTGTCAGACGTAATGACTGCGTGATGGACAGGGTCGCTGCACCATGGAATCTGTGGTTGGTGGTATTCCCTTGGGGAAAAAAACACCCTCAAAGACAATAACCACAGCCAAGCATTGGAATCTGCCCCCATGACCCAAACACCTCCCAAACGATCCCAAGTTTGATATCGATTTTGACATGAGCTTTGGGAGGACAAAACATCCAAACTCTATCACAAGTCTTTTTATTTTAAATTCAAAATTGTGGTAAAATATCAGCCTTAAAGGGGGGGGGGACATTCTGACACATACTGCAACAGGGTAAACCTCGCAGATGTCACATTAAATGAAATAAGCCAGGCACGAAAGGACTCCGCCTAACGGCCTCCCTAATAATAACTTTTAGCACATTGCCAGTTGCTGCAAACCTATGCAAATCTACAAGCAGCACGCACGTCTTTTATAGCTGATAGCTGAAGAAAACTTGATTTCAGTTTCCCAATTTTTTCTATAAATTCGTGAGGAAAAAATGTATTATAGAAGCATTTCAGAGATTTAACCAAAACAATACGTTTTCTGGATTTTGCAATGTTTGTGGTGAATGTCAGATGTTAAAGTGTGTACTCATTATTTATTTTCTCTTTCTAAGGAAATATTTCTTTTATCGCCTAATTTAGTTACTTATAATTTTGTATTTTTTAGTTAAAAAAGCACCCTCCCTTTTTTATGTTTCAAGCCCCACAAAACTGGTATCCACCTCTCCCACACACACCTTTCCTTTTTTTACAGGTCCTACCTTTATTTGAAGTTTTGATCATTTTTCTTTGTAACTTTTTTGAATTGCTTCTGATTTTTTAAAATATGGAATTATTTCTATTTATATTTATCTTAATTAGTGGCCTTTGATGCATCCCCCTCAAGTGCGGCACTCTTTTTTTTTTTTTTAAGATGACCGTTAAGGGGATCTTAACCCTCGACTTGGTGTTGTCAGCACCATGCTCAGCCAGTGAGCTAACGGCCATCCCTATATGGGATCCGAACCCAGGGCCTTGGTGTTATCAGCACCGCACTCTCCCGAGTGAGCCACGGGCCGGCCCTGCCCCACTCTTTTTTTTTTTTTTTTTCCTTTCTTTCTTTCTTTCTTTCTTTTTCTCTTTCTTCTTTTTTTTTTCTGGCTCGCTTGTCAAATGTGACTTCTGCTGGCTTCATCTGATTGCTTTGAGGTTCTAAGTATTTAATCTACGTACTCAGAAGGAACGTAAGAACTGGTGAGTTGTGATGTGTCTAGACAGCCCTAATCCCTAACCCCAACCCTAATCTATGTTACGGTTATTTCGCGGAGAAGACTGTTCTTGCATTTGTCCGTGAGTAACTCATCTGATTTGGGGGTTTTTAGTTAAACTTCGTTTTGTGACATTGTTCTAAGTTAACTTATTATGCAAAAGGTGTAAGAGGTTTACTTTACTTTCTTGTACTTTAAATTGTTCTTTTATCTTTCTCTTATGGTAATTCTTCTACTGTGCAAAAAAAAAATGATCTTTTATACTTCTTGGTGTTCAGATGTTTGGGTCTAAAATAAGTATAATTATTTTGCTGGTTTGGCGCTAATAATTTTGATTACAGCCTAAGATTTTCAAACGTTGGTCGTTTAAGCACTTATAGTTGAAATACAATAATTTCTCATTTCATTAGTTGTGTTTAGATTCTGTGTGAGAATTATGATGTATTTTGTATTTTCAATAAGTAATATTTTTTTTGTAGGTTTTGTAGGGTTTTCTTTAAAACCTTTGCCTAATTATAGTAGTTTAGAATTAATTATCAGTGGTGGTTTTAGTTATCAAATTGTAATAAATTTAAGGGGTCTATTCAGAATTAATAATATTTTTGACATATGTAGAGAGATGATGGCCGTGTTTGGGTGTACTACAGAAATGGCTACTTAAGAATAACCTGAGACTTGAGGCTTTAGTATTGTCATCTGGGGAGTTTTACTACGAGGTTTATTAATAGAGTTATTTATGATTATGCAAATGATAGGCTATGATGAGTGGAGATTTTTAGTGATTTTAAAAACCTAGAGAACTGGTTAATTTCTGAAGATGAAGAGATTGGGCGTCTTAGTGAAGATTCTATGAATGTAACCATGTTCTATTCTTACGAAAGCCGATTAATAGCTGTGTCTGGTCAATCTTTGTTAGTATTTTCATTGTTATTGAAATTACTCAAAAACGTTAGGTGGTTAGTAGCATGGCTAGTAAAAGTGAAAAAAGAAAGGAGATAAAATATAATTAAATTAGGCTCTTTTGGTTGGAAATGAATGTTGAAGTTATCTTTTGGAAATGAGAGATATTTTTTGGAGTTACTTTTTCTAGTCAGGTTAAGTCTAATAAAAATTATGTTGTGTTTTGGCTTTTTGATAGGTTTATACATGGTGACAAATGTTGGAAGAAACCTAGTGAAATAGAGCTCACTACACCCTCATAATGTACGCTATCTGCTTCTGTAGAGTTGCTTGCTTAACCTAAGTAACTCCATTTTACCCCGTCTGACCTGCAGACTACCCCCCACCCGCTTCTGCATGACATACTGTTGACCTTCTCATAGAAACAAAAGCCGTTGCATACAAACAGGAGCCATACACAGTAAAGTATTACATGGTAACAGGAACCATACGCAGTGAACTATTGCATAGGAACATACACAATGAAAAGTTGTACGCTTGATTGCTCTAACGGCTCATTCTTGGCTTCTGTGACCTAGCTCCCTGGCTTGCTTTGTGCACCTGGACAAACCCGTGTGCCAACAGGATGTAGTTTTTGCCTTTAAAAATCCCAAAGACCAAGGCCCAAGGCTGCTCTTCCTTGGTTGCTCCTTGGAAGATGGACACTGGCCAGCTGGAGTGAATAAACTGCCCTATTCTGCACAAGTGGCGTGTAAGTGCACTTCTTGTGGGAAGGTTCCTCACAACACTAGGAGGTTGAAAAATTTATGTTTGTATGAGTAGGATTCAAATCTGAGATTAAGTGTGTAGTAGATTGAATTATGTCACCCCAAAATTCATTGAAGCTTGAATTATTTCCCCCAAGTATTATGTTTTAGAAACTTAGCCCCCACTGTGACTGTTAAGAGGGTGGGAAATCCTATTATGGTAATTGAAAGGTGGAGCCTTGAAGCGGTGATTGGATTATAGGGCCATGCAGTAGTGAATGGATTAAACATTGTGGTCAAGTGAGTGGTTCTGAGGGCTTTAAGAGAAGAATCTGTCTGTCTCTCATTTGCTCTCTCTGCTTCCACCATCTTGCAGTGTGAGACCCCTGGGTCACTGTCGCCATCACCAGATGGACTTTGGACTTCCCAGCCTCAGAAACTGTAAACAATAACTGTCATTTTTCTTTATAAATCACCCAGTTCCAGGTATTTTTTTATATGCAACAAAATGGACTAATCCAATATGTTATTAGGCGAAATTCTAATGCTATAGTAAAGCCTAAGATACTTATGGCAAGAGCTGAGAGCTTTAGGTAGGGTGGCATAGCCATTTGTGAAATATTTATAGGAGTAATGTTGTTAGAGATAGCAAATCTAGCAAAAATACTACCAATCATTAGATACTCAATTGAATTAATTAAAAGGGGGCTGTTTTCATTGACATGAATTAGAGTTGAAAAGTGAGGTTGTTCTAGAAGTGCAAAGAAAATAACTAGAGTACCACAGAGAGCTGTTAGGGAGGTGGCATTAAGTCTGATTACCAGGACTTGGGCATTAGTATAGGACATGTTTGTGGTTTCAGTATTTGAGTCTTTGGAGCAGAAGCATGTAAGAAGGGGCACAGCCGTAAGTGCCAGGCTTCAGACACTGACTGAAGTGGTGACAGGTACAGCTTTGAACTGGCCTCCTGTTTTTCAAATAGCTTGTTTGTGATTAAGGTTATAAATAATTGATCCAAAGCGTATGAGCAGCAGAGCTTGAAAGAATGCATGTGCAATGTAAGGAGTGTCTAGATGTAGTGGATTGATGATGATAGCAATTATCATGAGACCTGCTTGACTTGAAAAAAAATGCAAAATAATTTTATGATGTCATTTGTGTTAGGACACAGGTTTCTTTGAATAAAGTGGCAATAGCAGCTAGGCATACCATTAGTGTTTGTTTTGTTGTTTCTGTTAATGAGTAACAGCAAATGAATAAGAAAATTCCTGCTACAACTTCTGTGCTGTAGTGGACTGGGGCTGAGGCTGATGCAGGGCCTCCTTCTGTTGAATGTAGACACGGGTGAAGGCCAGGTTGGGTAGATTCACTCATTGCTGCCAGAAAAAGGCTGATTAATTGGAGAATATCAGGGTAGGGTTGAGCACGAAAATCTGTTAAAATTCTCAAGTGTTTGAGTGCAATACAAATCATGGCATTGATAGAACAAGTCCAATATCTCCAATAGGATTATATAAAGTTGCTGTTATATTTGTATCTAATTGGCCATATTATTCTTTGATAAGTAAAAATAATATAATTTCTACTCCTTTTCACCTAATGAAGAGTCGGAAGAAGCTGTTAGCAGTAGCTAAAATTAGTATGGGGATGAAAAACATAAGTAAATATTTAAAGAACTCATTTGGATGGTTTGATGTTTGGATCTGAATGTATATATTTTATTAAAAATTATATGATCAATCATTATGACAAGAAAGTGCTATGAGCACAAATATTATTGAGGAATAATCTAACTTGAAGCCAAGTGTAAGATTTAAGGTAAATAGTCATTCAATATCAGTTTGAGGTGATTATTTCTTGGTATGAATAAATAAATATCAGGGTTAAATTTAGGCAGATTATAAAAGCATATGAAATTGATGTTTCTACATAGAAGTGTAGAAGATATTTTTATAAATGTTAGTAATGGTTATAGTAATTAGTAAAATTAGTATTGTGAGTAAAATTATAATTAAAAAGAGAAGATATTTATTACTTTTATTTGGAGTTGCTCCAATTTTTTGGCTCCAAAGATCAATGGGTTACTTGTACCCTTTGAAAGTTGAGAAAGCCATGTTGTCATTCATGGAGGCATGATTTAGCAGTTCTTGCATATTTTCTCAGTAAATAAAACATTTTAAGCTTCTATTAGTAGATTTACAAACTAATATTTATTTTTTATTTATTTATTTATTTATTTATTTTTTAAAAGATGACCGGTAAGGGGATCTTAACCCTTGACTTGGTGTTGTCAGCACCACGCTCAGCCAGTGAGCGAACCGGCCATCCCTATATGGGATCCGAACCCGGGACCTTGGTGTTATCAGCACCGCACTCTCCCGAGTGAGCCACGGCCGGCCCTACAAACTAATATTTAAACTATATTTACAGTGTATGGGTTTTACAATAATGTTGCGATTAAGTGAGGAGTCATAGAGGTAGAAGATGTATAAATATAAGAGTTTCTTTGTGTGTGAGTGTTTAATGTTGTTAATGTGATATGTAAGTTGCCTCATTGTGTTGTGAAGAATATGTAGAAGGAATACAAAGCTCTTCTTACTATATTAAGTCCTATTAGGGTAATTGTAAAATTCGATCATAAAACTAATGCTAGAACCTCAAATATTTCTCCAATTAGGTAACTAGTTGGTGGTAAAGTTAGGTTGGTTAAGCTAGCCAGTGTTCCTCATGTTACTATTAGAGGAAGTAATGGCTAGTCTGAGAGATAATAGCATAGTTGGGGTATGGATTGATTCATAGTTGGGTTTTTGAGACAGAGCAGTGTTAATGATGCGAGGCCCCCAGCAATTATTAAGGCTCTGGCTCCTGTAACACTTCATGGTGTTTGGATGAGAATGGCGGCAATCTCTAGTGCCTCATGACTTACAGGTGAATGTGTGATAAGTGATCATAGGTCTGTCTGGTGCAAACAAATGGAGCTTGTAATCATTATTTACCAATGGATAATATGAGTCATTCTGCTATGGACTTCGTGAGCACTTCAAGCAGCTCTCTCCCTAGAGAATCCTGGAGGAGGAGCATGGCTTTGAGAGTTCTGGTCAAGATGGTGGAATAGATGGTCCCCAGCATCACTCTTCCACAAATCAACCAATTTACAACCATAAAAATGTAACATCAGCCAAGCTGGGGCTGCTCGAGCTCAGGGGAAGAGGAGGAGAGACCTACAGAGTACATGAAGGTGGGAGAAACCACGACGAGAGAAAGAAAAAACAGTTCTGAGTGTTTGGGCTGCTGCCGCATTAAGGCTGGAACTGCTGAGCGCATGGAGCAGGAACCAGCAGAAGCCGCAGCTGTGCCCTTCAGATGGAGATGCTTGGAAGCAGCAGGAGAGAAGAGGGCCTTGTGGCCCCAGGACAGCAAGAACACTAATAGGGTTCCCATGGACCCACGCAGGAGTGAGGAGCCAGAACAGCTGAAAAAAAAGAAGCCACTCAGAGGCTGGTGAGTCATCGCAAGGGATCAGTGCAGGGCCCATCCCATGGGAAGCATTTGCAGCACAGATGTTGGAGGAGATGTGCCCTCCAGGAGGACACTGGGACACAGCAAGGACAGCCGATCTGCCCCCCAATCAGCACAGGACCAGCCAGAGGAGACTGGTCAGGAATATAGAATTGCATGGGGTGCAGTTTAATGAAAATCTCAGGCCCAGACCAGAGTTTCTATACAATCCTGGTGCACTGGGTCTCTGGAGAGACGGAAGCACCTTTAAGGTCAACCGTTAAACCCTGAGCTGCACAAAAAGCCTTTCCTAGGGAAACAGCTGCAAAGCAGCAATTTAGCTCAACCACAGAGCTCAAGTACTTGTTTCCACAGGAAATTCCCCCATTTTAGAAGTAAGCAAAAGACAAAAAATTAGTTCCAGCCCAGGCACACCACCAGTGTCTTGGGACCTACCAGGGGACATGAGGCATGGACCAGGGACTGGACCCTCCCTTCCACAACCAGGCACACCATGCCAGTGCCTCAGGGCCTGCCTGGGGACCCAAGTCATGCAGAAGGGGACTGGACCCCTCTCCCACAACCAGGCACACCACGCTGTACCTCGGGGCCCACCCGGGGACCCAAGGTATGGATCCAGGGACCAGACACTCCCCACAACCAGGCACAGCACCAGCACCAAGGAGCATGCCAAAAACATCACCTCCTTGTGGGTGGCCCACCACAGCCACCACAATAATCATGGCTGCCACAAAAGCAGCTAACACCATAACCACCATGCAGGTGGTCCACCAGCCACTGGAGTGTATTGACACAAGGAGAGTCACCAGCAGAGATGAAGAAAGAAGGAGGATGTCTCTCTCCAAAAAGCCCATTTCAAAGTGACAGAAGAAGCATCTGCTCTATGATAACATTGGGGGACTTCATCACACCTCTCAGCATTGGACGGATCATCTAGGCAACAAATCAACAGAGTAACCATTATTCTTTCAGAAGGAGAGAAGAAATCTAGGGTAGTTAGAGGGGGAGGGAGGAAGGAGAGAGGGATGGGGAGAGATTGGACAAGGGGCAAAAAGAATAATTATGATTTGTAACAATATATATGCTAGTAATATTGATTTGATCAACATATGTCAATGTTGAACCCCCAAAAAAGAATAATCAATTTTGACTCAAAAAAAATTAATTGTTTTAAAAAAGAAAGAAAGACGATGGCTCTGACCCCAAGTCAAAGGGATGCCCTGCAGGCATTGCTTGAACAGAGCCCCTACCCTGGTATAACCACCAGACAAAAAGTGGCCAAAGAAACTGGTGTTCCTGAGTCAGAAAAGAGATTTGTTTCAAAACCAGAGAGGACGACGCCTCAGGCAGAGCCAGTCGGGTTCTGCAGGCTCCTTGGGAGGAGAGCAACTTCCTCAGCAGGAGCCACCTCGGCCTCGGACTCAGGAAACCTTACCCAGAGAAGGCAGATGACAGTGGACATCCATTACAAGAGCACAAAACAGTATCCTGCTTCGAGCTTTTGGAAAGAAAAAAAACCAAGTTCCCTGGAATTGCCACTAAGGAGGAACTGGCTAAAGAAACAGACTTTCCAGAATCAAGAATTCATGTCTAGTTTTAGAACCAAGGAGTTTGGCACCCAGGCCAGAGCAGAAGTGGACCCATGAATTCCCTGGCAGAAGGTCCACATCAGAGACCTCGCCTGACTTTTCAGCTGCAGGAAAGTGGCTTGTGCACTGCCCCAAGCAGCGACCATCGTCTTCTTCCTTCCACTTCTTTCAGCAGCAAGAAGTCATTTGTGCCAGCTCTTCCTCCACCCCACATGTCCTTTGGTCTTTGGGATCCCTCTGGGGGCTGCATGAGCAGGCACCGAGGCTCATGATGCTCCAGCTCACCCAGGCTATGCCAGGAGAACTCTCTCAACCTGTTCTGACACTTATGAGTCACACGTCATTGGCACCAGCTCTAGGAGGGGGCTGTCACATACTCAGACTCCTTTCTGGTGTGCATACCAAGGAAAGTGCTGGGATGACAAGGACAATGGGCACACTGGCCGGGCAGTTCTGCCCATAAAGGGGCAGCCTCAAACAGATAACACTGAGGAACACTCGCAGGGCCTGGCTCAGCACATCCCACCTCATGCAGTGGTGCAGTGAGGAGCCCAGGACATGATGGTCCAGCAGGAATCTGGAGAAAAGGCACCTCAGCAGCCCGCACACACCCAGTCACCCGTGTGGTGGCAGCAGCCAGTACCAGCTAAGAAGCCATCTCATCTCCTGAGCAAGCAGACCAGCATCATGCACAAACCTCAAGCTTTGAGATGGCCCCTTGCACCCACACAGTGTCCTGTGGTGAATCTGGATCCACAGCAGGAAGCCCCTCTACCACCCGAACCACCGCTCAGTGAGGAAGAATTTCGGGCTCTGCTCGACACGCTGCAGAGCTCACCAGGGCAGCAGCTGGAGGAAAGGATGGGGTCCTCCTCACCACTCCAATCCAGGCCTCCTTCCCATGGGGGCAGAATCAGTGTGATGCAAAAGAGGACAATGTAGAAGGAACACATCCTGTTTGGGAGCCAGACTAACACAAGAGGAAGTACCAACCATGTGGAAACCAAAAAGGAACTTTTTTCTCTGTCCTGTGGGCAGCACTTAACTTCTGTTCTCACTTAATGGCTTAAATGATTGTTTCCAAGCTCCATACAGCCTCTGGAGGCACCGGGCACCAGGCAGTGGATGCCTTTGGTGAATTCTGGTGACCTAAAGCATTTTCATCACAAGCATGACCTCCTCCCTGTGAGCATCACCCCCTAGGCAATCCGGACAGTGCACAAGCTGGAACCCACTGAACCAAGAGTAGGTCTAAGGGGATCACGTCTACACTCCTGTCCTTTCTGGCAAATTTGAAATGCAAATTTGAAGGCAGGTGGATGTGTAGTAAATAAGAAATAAAAAAAGACAGAAAAAGTTAAAATAGCAACTTGATGAAATCATTGAACATAAGCCTATGAAAGCTAATCCTCCCACAATGATAGCATTTTTACATATATGTACGTACCTATCTACCCATAAAGCTGCCAATTTTATAAAACATAAATTATATGTCATGTTTTGTTTTTTTTAAAAAAAGAAATAGTTCTGTCCCTTTGAGCACTGGAAAAGGGCCCACAAGATCAAGTCCTGGTCCTGGATGAGTTGAGCAGGGACTGTCCTAGGAAAGGGGGAAGGGCTAGGTCAAAGCCCTCTGGGTGCACTGGTGGCAGTGGGAGTGTGGGAGGGACAAGGTGAGATCCAGATAGAGGAGCAGCCAGGGCCTGAGGATTCTGGAGTAGTGGGGAAACGCCAAGGACACTGATGGCTACGCACCCCTGAGCAAGCAGATTTGGCCAGATCTAGGTGGATCTCTGAAGCCCTGGTGGGAAGGTCAGATGAGTCACTGAATTGGAGATACCTGGGGTGCCAGGTAAAAGAAGCCTCTTTTTCCTAATTGAGCTGCACCTCGGAAGGGGGCCAACCTTGACAAACACATTTGGCCATTGATACATTTGACAGAGGAAGGGAACTAGGCAAGAAGCAGAATCCTGAGGTTTGGCTTCCCCAACTGGATGGCCCTGTGAACAGGACTGCCCCTGAGACCAGCAGGTGGAGTGGGGCTGGGACTGCAAAGTCTGGAGCTGGGGATGCAAACTGCACATGTGTTTGCCAGGAGGCTGCTGAGAGCTCAAGGCCATAGGCCAGGTTTCCAGCCCTGAGCCTGCAGCAGCTCAGAGATTCAGGGCCAGTTTGGTTCTTCCCTGCGAGGTTGTGGGCCTCTAGGGCTGGTCAGCCAAAAAGAGCCTCATTTATTCTCTTCCTTAAAGCTCAGGTGGATCAAGATAGGTGAAGACTTGAATGTAGACCATCTGATAATACCAGGGCCTTGTGGCTTTGGGCACCCCCTCCATCCAGAACCAGCCAGCCCCTTCTCTCTCCTACTGCCATGAGCAGTAGCGTGGCTCCTTGCAAGCACTGTCTACTTTCTGCTTCCCCACCACTGCACAGTGCAGCCTGTGTACCAGCACCTGCTTGGCAGCTGGTACCATGCAGCAGCAGCAGAATCCTCACCCTGAGCACTGGAGGCCCCCCATACCCTGGAGTGACCAGAGCATCAGGACCCCACACTCTGACACCCTGAACCAGGAGGAAAAGTCCCCCTGCTTTCTTGGCCTCTACCAGCTACCCCAGGTCCCCAAAATGTAGACGTGTGCCCCAGAAGTCCAAACCACTGAGTGTCACTTCCCCTGTGGCACAGTAGACCTTCTTTCCTTACACTTGCTTTACAGAAACTGACCAAGAGAAAAAAGGAGTCCACTGTGCACTAGACTGCAGAGACCAAGGCCCCTCAAGGTCTCAGGCCTTGGTGCCTGTTCATCGCCACTGCTCCAAACACAGCACGGTCCTGTCGACCAGTTCTGGGTACTTCACTCAGAGACAGGTGCAGCAATGACTTTCTCTTTATCTATAAATATATGCATGTATATGTATTTAGGGAAAGTCCTCTGTGTGTATATATTTATATTTATATCCTCCCCCCACACACATACACATATACACACACATCCATTGCAGGAACCAACCAGCCCTTCTGCCAGTGACTGTCAGGGAATGGACCAGGGAATGGATGTCAGGAGATCATCCCTACCATGTCCAGGAGCCCCTCAGCTGAATGTCAGACCAGGGCTGTGTGCTTTTGTCCAGGCCCAGCCCAAGGGTAATCATCGGGTGGTAGGAAAACTTTCCTCTTCACCCAAAGCTCCCCCTGTATCTCACAGGTAGGCAGCAATATATCAGCCCTGAGCACTAGAGGTCTGCACACCCTGGAATGACCAGAATGCCAGGACACCTGGCACCATGAAGAAAAGTCTCCCTATATCCTTGGCCTCTACCAGCCACTCTGTGGCCCCAATATTCACAAGTGCACCCCAAATCTCCGTACCACTGGCTGCCACCTCACTCGTGACAGTGTAGACCTCCTTTTCCCCAGATTTACATGAGAGGGACCGACCAAGGAACAAACAGCCCTTACACCCAGACTACACTGTGAAATCTGTGGAGCTGTACCCCACAGCTGGCTGCCAAGAAGGCAAGGAAATGCCACATGGAGACATTCATTGGCATTTCAGGAGCCTCTGGGTCAAATTCCAGATGAAGGCAGTGCCCTCCTGTGCAGGACCAGCTTAAGTATCATCACTGGGTGGCAGGAACACTGCCCTCTTCACCCAAGCCTCCTCCTCAGACAGAGTTCTTTTCTTTCTAGCACCTAAGGGGGCACACACGGTCTGGTTCCATCCTGGGTGTGTGGAGGAGAACTTTCTGCAGAAGGAAGAAGGACCATGTGGGCGCTCTGGGATGCAATGGTGGCGGTAGGAATGTGGTCAAGATGGGCCCAGAATGGAGAAGCAGCCAGAGCCCAGGCCGGGCAAATCTGAGAATCACAGGGGGCTTCTGAGGGCCCAGGATGCTGAAGGCTAAAAACTCCTGTGCAAGACGGATCTGGACAGATCTCTCTGGATCTCAGCATCCCATCTCGGGCATGGGGAGTGAGCTCAAGGTGCCCTGAATTGCAGACACTGGGGGTGGGGCCGGCAGAGTCCCAGCAGAGGGACAGCTACTGCACACACCTGAGTGAGCAGGCTCGGTGGCTTTTGATGACAGCATCCCAACCTCTATGGCCATGACAATCTGAAGGAGCCCCATCTCCTCTGTTCTCATAAGCTCAGGTGGGTCAAGACTGGATAGGACTTGAGGAAAAGACCCCCTAAAAATAGAGGGTCCTGAGGAGTTTTGCAGCCCCCACCACCCAGAACCAGCCAGCCACTTCTGTCCTGAGGCCAAGAACAAAAGCAGAGCTCCTGTTAAACACCTCCTACCCCTCTGGCTCCCCAACACAGCATTGGCGGCCCATGAACGTACCCTGGAATGACCATGGTGGCAGAAACCTCAACCCCTAACTCCCCTAACCTGAAGGAACAGGCTCCCTATGCACTCAGGCTACAGCATCCACTGCAGGGACCCAACAGGCACAAGGGCGACCCAATAATCCAAGCCACAAGTGGCCACTCCCCCTATAGCAGTGTAAACCTCCTGTCTCCAGGCACACAAGCAGGAGCTGACCAAGGGAACAAATGAACTTTACAGCTAGACTGTAGTGTGAAATCTGCATGTGCCCACTTGATACAGTCATGAAAATCCCTGAGTGTACGGGTGTACATGTGTGTACCACTTCCAGGAGATCCTAGGCTGAGGACCATCCTCAGGGCATCCCCTCTTTTTCAGCCCCTGCCCAAGTGTTGTCACCCTGTGGTGGGGCAGGTGTCCTCTTCCCCTGAACCTCTCCATCACAAACAGTTCTCTCATTTCTAACACAAAGGGGAGGGCACACACATTCATATATGTGTGGGAACTTCTACCCACCAACAACCAGTTCTGTGATGGGCACCTGCTAGGCAACCTGTAATTGAATTTAAGAATTTGATTCTGATACTGTCCACCTGGGCAGAGCCTCAGACCCACAGATTGAAGGCTCAGTCCCACAAGACTGCCCCCACTTCAGACACCAGTTTCAAGTAGTAAGTTGTCATGTGTTTTTCCAACTGACTGGATACAAACCTGGGGTCCAACCAACCGCTCCTCAGGATTGAATAATTGGCTAGAGCTGCTCATGGGACTCAGGGAAACACTTTAATATGTTGACTCTTTTACTACAAAGAATATTACAAAGTTAAAGATAAAGAGCCAGATGAAAAACATGAATTAAGCAAGGGATAAGGGAAGGAGCTTAGCACTTCTACGCCCTCTGCAGGTGCGGCTGCACCCCCGCCAGGAATAGCCACGTATCCAGCCATGCCTAAGCTAGCAAAGCCCAGTTTCATTTTGTTTTTTTAATATGAGAGCTTCATTGCATATTCATCATTGATTAAATCATTGGCCATTGGTGATCAACTTAACCTTCAGCCTCTCCCTATCCAGGAGGTTGGGATGAACATTCCAACCCTCTAGTCATGCCTTGGTCTTTCTGGTCCCCATTCTGAAGCAATCTAGGGTTCCCCAACCACAGGTCATCTCATTAGCATACAAATGACACCTTATAAATCCCACAATTTCCAGGGTTTTAGGAGCTGTGTGCCAGGAAACAGGGAAGAACAAATATATTCATTTTGCAATGACTAAAAAGAGGAAAAATAACTAGAACTTTAGCATATTGTACAATATTGCTTTCTCACAAAGAATACAAACACTGTGAGAACCAGTTGCTGGTCACTGGAGAGTCCCCATTATCTCACCTCTGGGACAGAAGTGAACGTTCTCACCTGGGAGGGGGGTCAACTCAGAATCTCTGACTTGTGTGTTGAATCACAGAGGGACACAGCTAGGACCCACTGGCATGGGAACTCCACTGACAAGTCAGTCACCTGCAGGAGTGGGTTCAGGCACATGTGGCTGGCAGGTTCGCACCACGACCACAGGCCCAGAAGCCTGGACAGCCCAGACAATCCCCTCCAACCAGTAAACTTCTGTAAGGACACTTGGTCTGGATCCAAGGATAGTAAAGCTGGGTGGCCTGTGACAACACTATTGCTATGTCCATGGGGAAGACTTTTAATGCCTGAACTATTTTAATTTCAGAATTTAAAAAATCTGCTAGAGGCTGGGGTTTTGATGCTTCCTGTTTGATTAGAAACTGTCAGTGAAGTAGAAAATACGTTCAGGAATCGTGGATGTGCATTTGTAGACTTGACAGGCTTACTTTACAGTTGGGGATGTGGGGTTCAGATTCTTTAGAATCTCTACCCTAGTGGAAGTCAGGCACATCCTGTTCCAGTCACCCAAAGGCTAGTTTAAGTGCAGCCTCAAAGGGATTTGGCTGATGTAATCAAAGATAAAATTTTAAATTAGTCAAAACAGGGGCTTTCTGGGTGGGCCTGATTCCATAAGAGAGTAAACTATAAATTTTTCTCCTTTGAAAAGGCTGGGCCTGACGAGACTGTGGTGGTCCTACCTCCCACCTCAGAAGCTATCACTGCCTCTGGACACTCTCAAGGTGGTGACATCTCTGGGATCCAACACCCACAACAGACAGAACTCATAGGATGTGAACTTCCTCATTCTGTGACAGGTATGCCTTGGAAAAAAACCCATATATCTTAGTAGTCAAATAAAAGGACAAAAAAGAAAGCACAGCCAGCCCCAGGCTATTTACAGTGTCTCACTGGTGCCCTGGGGTCCACAAGCATTTCTAGAAGACTGAAGTGTGTCAAACCTGCAGTAAATTAAAAAATGTCTGTCCTGTCTGCCTCTTAGGCCTAGAGTATGGTCTGCTCACTCAGGTTCATGATGTAACTGTCTTAAGATGACATACCACAGTCAAATGTCAACAAAAAGAACCACGCACATAACGGGTATGAATCTGGCCCTCACATCATGAGCAGGAGGGGTGACAATTAGGTTTGTATCTCATGAATATTCTAAGTAAGTAAGTAAGTAAGTAAGTAAGTAAGTAAATAAATAAATAAATAAATAAATAATAAAAAAGAACCTCACACAGAATATGAAGGAAGAGATTTCTTATTGAAGGAACACAGCCAATTGATGTGCTGGGGAAAGCCACATCCACCTGTGACAGGCTGCTCAGGCTGTCCCGGACCACATTCTACTGTAAAAAAGAATTGGCCCCACATTTGCTCCCTCTGGGTGAGAGGAAAGTGCAAGAGAGAAGAGAAGTGTCCTTGCAGACATGAGAAGCCTACAGATGCAGGTGATACCCTTGGTGATCAGAATACTAAAGGCCAATATTCTGGAATTGATGACCATTTCGCAGATAATTTTTAAAGTGAGCTTTGACCCTGCCTTGTCTGGACCCACGAGAGGTCAAGATTATCACCACAGTAGATGTTGGTAATCCGGGCATTACAATTACTGAGTTCAGAGAGAATTCGATCATCACTGTTGTACAGAGACAGCAGTGTGTTCTCACCCAGTTTGCAACAAGGCAGGCTGCAGAAGTGGCTGTTGATTAATTAAAGAGTTGATTATTAATGACCACAGATTCAATGTGAAATGAGAAATATTTCAAGCAGCCAGAGGTAAAGAAAAAGGAAAGAATGAAACTGTAGCCTCTTGGATGAAGCTAGAACCTATTCTGTGACTGCCAGGAGCCTTTTTTTCCACCTGCAGCAGCAGAAGTCTCTTCCAACTCCAACATACCCCCACATGATCCTCCAGCTCTGGTGGACATTGCCCACACCCCCCACACCCCACCTGGTATTGCTCTGCCTCCACGCCCAGGTTTTGAGTCACACATACTACACCCAATCAAACCACCCCCTCCTTTCATGAGGACTCCAGGACCAATCTGCTGTCTTTCTCAGGACTCTCAGAGGATGGGGACTTATGCTTGAAAACACAGGAGTTTCTAACACGTTATCACCACTCTGGCACTCCATGGAAGAAAAGGCACTTAAAATATCCAAGTACAGTCATTTCTTGGCATCTGCAGGAAATTGGTTTCAGGACTCTTGCAGCTACTAAAATCCAGGGATACTCAAGTACCATACATTAAATGGGTAGTAATTGCATATAAACTAAACACATCCTCCCTTATACTTTAAATCATCTCTAGGTTACATATAATACCGAGTAGAATGTAAATTCTATGAAAATAGTTGCCAGACGTAATTTTAAAAAATTTCTACCACTTTTATTGGTGGATTATAATTTTTACTGATTTGGGGGTATTTTTGATCTGCAGTTGGTTGAATCCTCAAATCTGGTGCCCAGTGATGTGGATGACCAATTGTAGATGTCTTGTAAAGTAAGTAACAGATGTCTTTTACACCCATAGGTGAATTTTACAGAGTTACCCAAAATTTAGTCATTTACACACTAATTATAGATGTTTTTCATAGCTTCTTATAAACATTATATTTTAATGCTGTTACAAATTTTAACTCAGTTGTCTTATAAAATCAACTAATATAAAAATAATTTTATATGGCATTATAATGTTTTATTTAAATTCAACTTAAATTTATGTACTTTAGTTAGGAAATGTCTGCGTGTCTACCCCTCCCAGGAATTATGTGGGGTTTCACAGTCTGCACAGTCACCACATCTGGGGAAACTCTGATGTGTCAGACACAGGCTGTTCCTGCATAGCTTTTCCCTCCTCAGGCAGCAACCAAGTCATGAGAGATTGAAAGCCGAGTGTTCCCTACAGTAGAGGCTCTTATTCCTGGGCACTCTCCTCAGAGTAGGAGGACACCAGAAGGCTCTTTTAGGGGACACTTACTGGGACATGGGCTTAGCCCTGTAAGATGTGAGGATTCTGACCAGTAGGTAGAGACTTCTAAGGAGGGAGGATGAGGCAGCTGTTCTGATCCTGGAGCCCCACCATGCCTTGTCCCATCTCATAAAGACAGTTCCGAGGGATTGTTCTGGAACATGTCTGGACAGTGAAGTTTGGGGAACAGCGTAGGCTTTGATGAGACTCAGGTGAGGTCTTCTGTGGGGAGACAGGAGGTTAATGCTCAGCATCTGGGCTGGTGTTCTGTGGCCAATTAGGGTGTCTGGTTGGGTCGAAGTCTGTTTTTGCTAGGGAGGAGACAGGAAAGTCTGGATGGCTCCCAGGTCCTGTTTCTAATTTGGGGTGGGGGGTAGGGGGACAGGGGGGATCTTGAAAGGGCTGAGTCTTAGTATCTTTGGGAAATTCTAGAAAGTCTGATTGAGAACCTGGGAAGACCCGTTGCTTGGTACCTGAATGCTCAGTGTGGAGTCGGCCACATTTATGCTTGGCAGGCCGAGAGCTGGGTTTGCATCCACATCAGCATAGCCTTGTGCCAGAGACTGAAGAACAGGTGGCTCAGGACAGGTGTCTTGGTGGCAGGCTGGTGAACATCATGAGAAGAAACATGAGTTTTGTTGGCTGTCAGCCTGGCAATGAGAGTTGGGTTCTGATTAAAGTGCTTGGGTACTGCATGGGGCCAATCAACAAATCCACCCCACATCCTTCAGCTGTCCCTGAGCTGAGAACCCAGTACACGACTTGGTTGAGGCTTTGCCAGGTAAATGGATCTCATCTCAGGTTTCTTGACAGGTGGCTGGCCTGTGAGATCAGATTCAAGACAGGTGTATTCTTGGATGTATAAACTGGCATCAGCCTGCTAAGGTGATGTGGGAGAGATGATATAAAATAAAACATGTTGGAAACTCCTCTCAAAGAAGAATAAAAACAAACTCAGTATAGAAACAAATGATCATTTTTTACTTAAAGAAGCAATTCAACTTTATGATTGAAAAAAGTAAATTACAAAATATATGTGTTTTGTGTGAACATCAGTTTGAAAAAGAAAACATTTCCTAATGCTGTTTTTGTTTGTTGGTTTTTTACAATCAGTAAAAACACACCATCTTGTACATGCTTGTAGGGAGTATAAACAGCCAGTGATCTATGGGACGACAACTAAAAAAGACATCGAGAATTGAAAAAGGAAAGCTCTTGCAAATAGGATTCTACTTTCTGGTGTTGGTGTGAGCAGGACTGAAGTCATGTTGGGACCTAAAACATCATGGGCTTTAAAAGATTTTAAAAGGACACAGTGTTTTTCTTAGAATGCATTTCTCTGAGTTCCCTCTTATCCTGTGGTTATTTAACATTTTGAAACTTGGTTATGGGATAAGATGATATTATTCACATTAATGTAAAGTTTGTTTTCCAGCCAGCCTGAAGCTGCAGACTTGCCAGAAGGCACAAACTATCCAGACTCTGAAATAACAGCAAAGATGGGAGCAGAAGTCAGATGGAGTCTTGGAGAGACTTTGCACTTGGCCCCTTGCACATTCCCCTCCCTCCTGCTTTTCATTTTTCAAATTCTATTCCCTCAGACCCCTCATAAAAAACTCAGTAAATGAGAGTCTTTCAGATGGCTTTAGTCCGGCTGTTCTTCAGGTTTACCAGGGAGATGGCTTCAGTCTGGTCATTCTCCTTCAGGTTGCTGGAGAGATAGTTTAGCCCAACATCTCTCCTCAGATCACTGAGATTCCTGGACAACACCTGACTTCCAACTCCAACAACAGTTGACTTTTGAGTGGTTTGCTGTTGAAAGGGGCCAGGCAGCTGGACTGTGCCCTGTCACACTGGAAGGCATCTGATAATAACACCTGAACACGTGCACCATGGTGTTGGTACACATGTAAATAATAGCAAACAAACAAACAAAGAAAAGTACACATATGAGAAAAATCTTTGTGGTCATCCAGACTTTTAATACCTACATATGAAGGGCATTGCTATAGGGCAAACGTGTGCCCCAAAAGTTTGTATATTGGAAACTTCATCTCCATTGTAACAGTGTTAAAAGAGTGAGAAATCCAATCATAGTATTTGAAGGTGGGGCCTTTGTGCAGTGATTGGATCATGAGGACTGTGCCCACACTAGTGGGTTGATCGACTCATGAAGTAACGAGTTATCATGGGCGTGGCTCTCATAGCTTTATAAGGAGAGCGAGAGGGTAGGTTAGCTTTCTTGCTCATGCCATGTTCATCTTCATTTTCATGTGCTCCCCTGTATCACCACAGGAACTGTAGAGAGTTCCCACTGAGAAGAAGGTCCGGCCAGATGCACTTCCTGGACAATGGACTTCCCGGCTTCCAAAACTGTAAGAAATACATTTCATTTCTTTATAAATTATCTAGTTCCAGGTGTTCTCTTATAGGAAACAGAGAACAGACTAAAACAGGCATAGACATGAAGCAAATCAGGAGACTTGTAAAGAGCAATTAGCAGAAAACCAGGGAGGAAACACCATCAGAGAGTCGTAAGATTCCCTCATTACCCCTCGGTTTTGCTGATGCTTTAGCTGAAGTTCCCTGGGAAACTTCTACAGTGGAATCTTCCTCTGCGGTGATTCTTTCCTGCAGAACCAACCATGTTATGTGTCTAAATGTGTCTCACCTCTTGTCCCCACCTGGGTCATGGGAAGCAAGGACACAGTCTTTGCTTGTGTTTTGGAATGAAGGAAGCACTGAAGGTCTGTGAGCTTCACTTCTGTTAATCTTGTTAAAAACCCTGAGGTCTAGAGTTGCTGAAGCTTCCTTGGTTTCAGGTTTCTCTTCTCTTTATTAGAGCCCAAGGGTTGTGGAGAAGGGCCCCACCCCAGCAGTTCATGGGCACCTACTGGTCCTTGCTAAGTGTTCTAAGGCCTGACGGTTTTTCAAATTCTCTTTGGGTTGAGGAGGAGGGAGGTCAGTGAGTCAGCATCAATCACAGGCAGCTTGAAAAGGTTAAGGGTCTTCTGTATGTAGCTACTGGTGTTTTAGGACAGGACACAGACAAGTGGTCCATGAGTTGTCTGAAATTTGATGATGCAATAGTCATATCCACAACCAACTTTAATCAGGAAAACAAGAGAAAATCACCAAAGGATTCAACAGAACACAGCAGAGCTCCCAGCATGACCAAAGAATGCTGTGGCAGAGGGAAAGTTTTCCTCTCCAGCTGGGCTTTTTGTTGCCTCTGAGATCAGAGGTTGATTAGGTTAGCATCGGTACTACCGTAGTGACATCAATGAAATCACACTTGATCTAATTATCTCCACCACTTTTAGGATAGAAAGGAGTATTTTATTTGGTATGTATTTTTTCCTGTATTTTTATTTTATTACACAGGTGTGTATCTAATAAAAAAAAAACCATATAATTTGGTATTTTTCATTTCCAAACATTAGAGAAAATAGAACACGTATACAATTTTAAAACTGTACATTATTTTCTTTATGTGGAAAATATGCAAGTGTACTTCAAAAAATTTATGAAAAAATAGAAATAAAAGATAATACGAATCTTTCCACAAGTTTTTGTTTTGTTTCATTTTGTTTTGTGTTGTTTTGGTTTGGTTTTGGCAGTTGGATGGTATGGGGATCCGAACACTTCACCTTGGTTTTACAACCTCTATCAATGAACTTTTTGAAGACCCCTCATATATATATATGCTATATGTATTGTTCAGCTGGCGTATATTATATGACTAATTTTAAACATTACCCCATTTTATAGGTTTCGGTTTGTCATATTTTACTGTAGAATATGAAATCTAATATAGATATGGTCATTAGACTTACATACACATATTGTTATATTTTATTTTATATATTGTTCTATTTATATATATACATGTCAATATACTGTTTGTGTCACTCTGCATGTTGAAATCTGTGCAGGGTCTTAAATACTTCTGGGTGAGAATCGAGTCAGAAATCAGATGAAAATTGTCTCCTGACTTCCTGTATCTGTGTCCCCTGGCTACTTATCCTGCTTTTGGACTCTATGACAGAACCCTTCAAAAGTGTCCTTTTACCCATGTCTAGGTCCCCAGTACGATCACAATCCCCAACATTCCTTATTGAGGTGCCGATGCGTGGCAGGAGGAAGGAGTGTCTTCAGCCAGGAGGAGTGAGCCACGCCCAGCTGAGGGGCCTATCAAAGGCAGGCCCAGGAGGCCGACCCCCACTGCGCATCTGTACGTGCAGGAGAGAGGACCTTGCACTTGAACTTCAGCATGGAGTCGGGAACGGAAGAAGCAGAACCTCACTGCTCCCTCCAGCACTGCACTGACCAGCCTTCTTTCCAACAACTCTCCTTTAAAGAAAGTGGCTCAGAGGAGGAGGAGAAACCATCTGAAGAGAAACACAAGACTCTGTCTTTACATTCCAGTGAGAACTGCACCCAGAGGCGAGGTACGGACTCGAGCTGTTCATGTGGAGGCTGGAAGGAAGGTAGACTCAGGGACAGTGAGGACGTTTCTTTGGTAGAGTTTAACTTTGAGACTGGGCTTGGGAAAGGAGTCATCACTCTCCAGGGGCCTTGAGAAATGTGGCAATTATCCCTTGGAAGCGTATTCTTCCCATTTACACTTGACACTGACTGAACAGCCTTGGTTGAGAGAATGACCCACAAATACAAATCGGGAACAGACTAGGGGGCTCTGAGGACCTAAAAGGAGGCCAGTCACCTAAGCTCCCTTTTCCTCTAGGACCAGAACTTAATCTGAACGAGAAGGAGAATTCCAAGGAAACTGAGCTTAACGCTGGAAACAGCATTGACAGATCAGGTAAGATTTGATTCTCTCAGGGAGGGAAAGGGACGGGGATGGGTTAACACAGTTTCCCCTGGGCATGGAATTGGGAGCTCTTGGCAGGCCGGGCCTTACAGATCCTGGACTCGAGAATGAAAGAGCACTGAGTTTTGGGTGCAGCCTCAGCTGCTTGTGTGTCCAGGATGGACCAGGGTTGCTAAGGTGTTCAGCTGTAGACACTCCCTCAAACTCTCAGTTATCCACAGAATCCGAGTCCAGCTCAGGCGGGAGGAAGTCCAGGAAGAGGAAAATCAGTTCCAAGGACAGTGGCCAAGATGGAACAGGTAGGTCCTTTTTTGTCCTGAGAGCAGACCAGCAGGAAACTTATACAGGGCTTGGGCAGAAAGGATGTTTCTCAGCCTCTGAGAGGGTCTTAGAGATCCTGGGACACAGAGAGTGTTTTGGTACCTATGAGGAGCTCAGCCTCATTTCATTATGGAGACTCAGAAGGTCAGGAAGGAGGAGGAGAGACAAGTGGAGTTCACCTGAAGGTGCACGGTGAGATCCCGGGAAAGAGGTCTGTGGAGACTTTTCTGGCAAGTCTCTCACTCCCTTGCTTCCTCCCCAGGGAACTGTCTAGGAGATGAGCACAGCTTGACTTCAGAAAAGAAACCAAAGGCCTCTGACCCCGTGAACTTCAGGAAAATTGAGGAGACCTATGACGTCCACGGTTGGGAATTGCAGGGGGCCCACACTGGGCACAACAAGAAGTCAAGATTTGGGTCCCTAAGACACCACCCACCACCACTTCGGAAAAGCCTGCTGACCTTCCTGCGTGCTATGTGTGAGGTCATTTATCAAGACATAGCTCAGGTACAGGCCCAGCAAATCCATTCTCCATTGACCAGGGCGCAGTTCTCTGATCTTGCCCAGCTCCGGGGGTCTCTGTGCACTGCAGTGCAGACCTTATATGCCATGGCCACCCAGGCGGCCTATGTCTTCCCTGCTGAGGGCTGGCTCATCCCAGCCCCAGAGCATGGTCCTGGAGATCCATCCCCAGATGGAAAAGCTCAGAGTTTCTCCTAGGAAGGAGAAGATCCCACCCCTTCTCTGCACAGGAGCTAGTGGAGTCTGTCAGTTTATCCGATTAGGCTTGAGCTGAGCACCCTGACCCTGATCAGCAGAGGACTCAGCTCTGGGAGTGAGAACAAAGACCTGCTAATGAAGACCTCGTCGGCTTCCTCCAGTTGATGAGCAGTGAAGATGTTAGACACAGTGTGTTAATAATTGACAGAACCTGGGCGGTCGTAGGAAAGGAAGTTGCACAATACACTCAGAATGCTGCACTCAGGGTTTCATCGAGGACAAAGATTACAGACGAATGTCAAATTTTATGTTAAACATTGACATCTTTAAAATATAACAATCATTCATTTTTTAATAATCAGAACAAATATTAGCATAATAATTCGTGTGTTTGAATATTTTAAAGTGTAGTAAAATGAGTATATATCTATATCCTCTGTGAATTGAGAAAAGGCTGTAGCTCTTCACTGTCCCGCCTCAGTCCGCGATGGATTGACGTCCCCACCACTGACAGCGTCCTCCAGTGTGCTGTGCACAGTTCTCAGTGTGAGGAACTCGTGGTGCAGTCACCACACCATGATCGTTTACTTTCTGTTTCCTTTTTGTCCCATCTAAGCTAAAGTAGGTAAATGCTAATTGATGTATTGTGTATTATTCAGCTGGCTTATATTATATGACTAACTTTAAACATTACCCCATTTTATAGGTTTCAGTTTGGCATATTTTACTGTAGAATATGAAATCTAATATAGATATAGTCATTTGACTTACATACACATATTGTTATATTTTATTTTATATATTGTTCTATTTACATTTTACACTGTTTATGCACCCTTTCATCATAAATGTATATACATTTTTAACAGAAAAATAAAATCAGTTGGGTATTGTTTTGTCATTTGCCTTATAATTTCCATTTAACATAGAGATGAGAAAAATATCAATGTTTTTTGAGTATTTAATATTTTAGATAGTTACCTAGTTCATTCATGTGGAGGTTGTTGTTACTGACTGTGCGGGTTAGAGCACCATTTTCTATTTACTTCTGAGTTATATTCACCCTGATTACTCTAGACCCAACAGCTGTTGCTGTAGTTGGGGGACAGCAGTTTGTCATTGCAGTACATGGGTCAACTCAATAATAAAATATTACAAATCAATTTGAATTCAACACATAGCTTCAAATTATACACAACATACACGTACATATGTACAAAATAATATTTCACAAGTTACAGTTGTGTGTGGGATATAATTACAAAAATACAAAATAAATAATATAAATAAAATTAAAAAGTACCTAGGAATAAATGTAACAAAACTGTGAAGTATGTTTGAGAAAAATCATAGAAAACTCCTGACAGTATGAAAGTAGACATAAACAAAAGATCATATTATGTTCTTGGGTAGAAAAACTCAATATTATAAACACATCACTTTTCATTAAGCTATTTTATGAATTTAATTTGATCTCAATAGAGCTGTCATCAGTTAAGTATTGAAACTAGGTGTGTTACTGTAAAAATCTTAAAGATTAAAACAAATAAAAATAGCCAAAGAAATTCTGAAAAAGAAAAAAGTAAAGGTGGTTTGCCTTATGAGCTGTATTGACTGGTGAATAGACTGGTAGATCATTGGAGCTAAAAATTCAGAAATAGACCCAAGTGTGTGGAAATTTTATATAAACAATAAAAGCTACAGTGGGGATGGCATCATTAGCACCTGGTGTTGGGAATTTGATGTTCCTATCAGAAAGGTAGAAAAATTGATCTATTCTTTACAACCTATAGGATGACGAAGGTGCAATCAAAGATAAATTTGCATGGCTAAGAAGGAAATACTAAATATGCAAGTTTTGATTAGATTAATTCTAACAGGATATACTGGGTTTTTTGAAATTTATGGGGATGGAGAGACAACCCTCAAGAGTTGGTGTTGCTCCCCGTTACTCAATTTTAAAGTGGATAAAATATTTTCTATGTTTCTTTCTTTGAGAAATTAAAAATTACTAAGGCTTAGCTACACATGATCCTCAAATAATTATTTTGTCGGTGGTGCTCTGCTGAGGAAGGGCGTAGATTCTCACACCCACAGAGGCATGAGGTTCCATCAGATAGGAGACTTCCCCCTGAGGCCAGAGCTTTGTCCTTTGCAGGTCATCAGAGGCTTTCCCAGGTCTGCACTGTGCTGCAGAACAGCCCTGCCACAGAGGCTTAGCCCTGATAATCTGACCTCAGAAGTAATAGATCTGCAACATAACCAGCACCATTTTAGACAAGCTAAAGTACAAAATGGCACCATCCACCTCCTCCCCTCCCCTCCACCTTTCTCTTTTACAAGAAGCCTCTTGGTTTCAGAGAAAATGAAACGTTTGGCATTTCCACACGTGCAGAACTCTCCATCCCCATGACCTAACTCAAACCTCACCCCGGAACTACATCACCCAGCTCTTGGTGCACTGTATAAGCTCTACCACCCCCACACCAGGTGCTGTCCCCATTTTCAGGGCAGCCCTGGGCTGTCCTCCATTTTGAATACAGCTCGCCAGATTTCTTTCTTTAATAAAGCTTGAACGGTACCCAGCATCCCGACTCGCTTTCTTTCAAGAAGGTGACTGAAGAACCTGTGTTGTGGCACTCCTGCAGGGATCCTGATCTCTCTTCATAATCCCTTTCAGGGATTTAGGTTCTTTCCATGACTCTGATTTACATAAACATTGACAAATATAGATTCATCACTAGGGGGTAGAAAAACAGAAGAATAAGCCCCAGCACAAAGAAGAAGAAAATGGAACAGATGCCTGATACAGTCCAGCTTAAGCTCAGCCATGGTACTAAGTCTGCTCAGAACACAGCAATAGTTCTCCATCATCTGGAAGCAACTGTGGCCTCAGACAGCCAGGCTCTGAGAGGGCACCTCCCCACCAGAATTCCAAGCCTAATCACAGAGCAATGAAACTATCACAAAAGGTCCTTCAGTGTGAGGTGGGGCACCGAAAGGAGAACGTGAGCCCACAGCCCCTGCCCTACCATCTGACTCGGTGTCCTGGCTCTTCTCTGGGCCTCTCTGCTTTCCATCCCCATCCTCTAATCATAACCGCACTTGGGACTAACTCTCTAGCTCTTCCACATATGTCATTCCACATGTAACCCAAACATCACCTGTGTATAACTTCACACATTGAAATCTCAGGTCTGACCCCTCTCAATCCATGGCCGTAATAGTCTGAAATTTTCCCAGGAATTTTTGTTAGCTGCCATCAGTCTAAACTCAGGAACTTTACTGTTCTCAGTTTAGCCTTTGCTGCAAAATATGTTAACCCAGATGCAGAATTCACTTTTCTGTTTAATTATATGATGAATAATCTAGTTATACAAAACCCTCAGTAAGTCATATGACCTTTATCAAAGACAGTATAAGGAGATATATAGAAAAAAAGATGCCAGCACATTTCACAGCAAACCATTTTTAAAACTCTCATAGTAACTGTTTTTCTTCTAAAGTCATTTCTGGGCTTCTCTGCTGATGAGGATGCTCAGTTCTTCCCCTTAAACCTGTGCAGTGTCCCACCTGCTGATCACGCTCTGCCATTCGTTCCCATTTTATACAGATCAGTTTGCCTCTCCCACACCTATGCTCCACCTGCACACCTAAACCCATCCCGATTTAGAGAGTGGATTCTCCTCCTCATAGCATAATTTAATACCTTAACAAAGAAAAGTGTATATGTTTGTGTGTGTGTGTGTGTGTGTGTGTGTTGACAGATATGGTTACTTTTCAGAAACAGTGAACAGTCTGAGATTGTACATGAATTGCAAGCTAATCAGATATCCTGGATACAAACTAATCAGTTAGGTAAATTTATACGATAAAGATAGAAGAAAATGGTGGGGAAAAAAGCACTAAATAATTCAAGGCACAGCAGGTAGCATGAGCATGACATGTGCATTATTTTCTGTTGACAACTTGAAGAGCGAGAAAGTATATTTAAATGTACTGAAGTGAATGAAAATTAAATAATGATAAGCCTTTCCCCACTTTTCAATTAAACTCCAAGCCTCAAACATTTGCACCTTTTGCCTGAAGACATTATCTCCACATTCCTGGACAGCCAACAAATCTGTTCTCTGCCCAAAAAGAAAACACTATCCCTATTTTTAGGGCTTATTTTTTTCTTTCTGTACTGACATCTGTTGGAAGACAGTTACAAAATCTGTCACTGACCTTGCCCACATAACTTGACTAAAATTAAATACCCCATGGATATAAATTCCTCATAATTATAGTGTTGTGAATTTGGCAAAATATTATGAGTATTCATCTCCGTTAAAAACTGACTAATCACAGAAAACAGAGGCTGAGACCAAATTCATTTGGTATGTTTCATTCATCATGTGGTTAAGATTTTTACAAACAGGACTCCGTGAATCAGAATCAGGCCATCTGCAGTCCTGAGCTCAGTAATGCACCTAAGGCTCCCAGATCCAACCGACTGAACAAATCTCATAAGGCGTCAGGATGTGCGTACAAAGTCAGGTAGTTTTTAACTTAGGTTTTTGTATTGAGATTCGTATTAAATTTGTATATGGATTTGTTTTAATCTTGTATGGTAAAGTGACAGGCACTGCGAGAAATGCCTTTAAACAAGTGTTTATTATTTACAGTTCCTAAACTAAGGGTCTAGCCATACCATGTGGAAGCATATGGGAAAGCTCCAAGGTCGGGAAGGAGGCAGAAAAAGCAAGGAGAAAGCACAATGGTTGAGAGCCTGTTTCGTGTACTTCCCTAGAAGGAGTGGGGGCAGTTTAACAATTAGGGCCACTTATTTTGAATAATTTCACCCTCTGGTCTATAGGAGTGCTCTCTAGTTGTTCAGCACCCAGTCCTGAGGGTGATTTAAGGCAGAGGAACTATTTGCTTGGTGTGTGAGAGTTAGATAAAGGAAGTGCTTAGAGGAATGGGCTCTGAATTGGTTGGTTTGCGTATGAAAGGCACGTGTATGGGTAGTCATTTTCTATCTCTGCAAATTAACTAGCCCTGAAAGGGTAAGTCTCCTGGGGATTAATAAAGCCCCCAAGATGTCAAAGCATCATAAAATGCAGAAAATAAAGCATGATGAATACAAGCTTTCACGTAGTCTGTGTCATCAACACACAAGGTGGGGTGTGTTAGTGATTGTGCATATTACCTTGGCTGGGAGGAGGAAGTCTAGGACTATTCTTTCAGGCACAACAGCCATGACTAGTGACTTGAGGCTAACCTGAATAAATACCTTACAGGGTTGAGTTTTTCCTTTTCAACTGGCAAATGTTTAATGACCAGTCCTATGAGGTGCAAGTGACCTTATTTTCAGGAGGAAGGGATGTCAATGAATGTTTTCCACAATCTCAATGGAGTATATGGTGCATGAAGAAAAAAGTGTTCTTTACAATTGTTGGGGCTCCCAAGAAGGATGTACAAGGGGTCTTCAAAAATTTCATGAAAAGATTCACATTATCTTTTCATTCTATTTTTATACCACTTTTGAACAATCCTCTTACATGAATCATAGTGTACAGGCTGACAGTGACACAAACGTGCTGCCTTGGTGGGTTACAAAGCCTGACAGTCATTTATCCTGTTCCAATAATTGAGTGTAGTCCTTGTTTTTGGAGGAAATCTATGAGGATACCTAGCCCAGTCTGTGCTGACTGTCCATGCAAAGGGTCAGGTGGCATTTACCCACCACAAAGGAATGACTGAGATGGCGAAGAAAAGAACTTCTGGTGGTGACTCACATGTGAGGTGCAAGAACTGGAGCCATTCTCTGCTGTTTTGAGACTTTCATCTTTTTCTTATTCTTGCTGCTACAACAAAGTATCATAGAGTGGGTAATTTATAAACAACTGAAATTTATCACTCACAGTTCTGGAGGCTGAAAAGCCTACATTCAAGGTGCCAGCAGATTAGGTGTTTGGTGAGGGCTCGTTCCTCATAAATGGAACCTTACAGCTGTGTACTCACAAGGCAGAAGGGGGGAAGGAGATGTCCTGGGATTCTTTTATAAGGGCATTAATCTCGTTCAGAAGGGCTGAGCCCTCATATCATAAGCACTTCCCAAAGGACCCACCTTTTTATACCATCACTGTAGGGGTTTGGTTCCAACGTATAAATTTGGGGTGGACACAAATATTCAGATCATAGAAACTTCTCTCTAAGGTTAATAGGAATGGCAATCAAATCGTGGTCATGGCTGTGTAGCAATGGATAGCAGATCAAGCGGTCAGTTAAATTGAAGACAGTTTTAACAGTTCACACTTCTTGTGCCAAGGCTTTTTGCTTGTTTTTTTTCCCCCCCGAAAGAAGGCCCCACAGTTAACCATAGACACAAAAGGTTAATAATGGCCCTGCATTCCCCACTGCTCCTGGGGTCTATGTTGTTTCCTCCTCAGGTTTGGGGTTGTTATACTTCCTATGCATCTACAAAATCAGTGTCTCCCATTCACATACCTGTAACTTAACCTTTATTCTTGTCTTTCTCTACTTTCTCTTAGACATTTCATCCAAAAGATTCAGGAAAAATAGAAACAAAGTACCCAGATTAAGCCTGATTCCACAGAGATGGCTGGGTGATCTCTCAAAAGGCATATGAAGCAGGCTGGCCTGGGGCTACTCTTAGGAGAAACAAAGGCACATTCCGCTCAGAAGTGGTCAGTGTGGAATTCCAAACTCTATGGAAATATCTCCTGAAGTTGAAGACATATAAGGATACTGCACAAAATTTCACTACTACAAATATACTGACAGAAATTTGTTTCTATGTCAGCAAAACACTTTCCAAAATTTGCAAACCAGCAACATTCCTAATAGCCTCAACTGAAAAACACCCACATATGCATCAACAGTGGAAATATTAAGGTAATTGTCTGATATACACATGATAGAATTCAGTGCTAATGAGTGATTCTCAACTACAAGCAAAAATACAGTGAATTTAAAACACTATATGAAATACAAAAGCCTAAATACTGAAGACCTA
This sequence comes from Cynocephalus volans, assembly GCF_027409185.1. Taxonomy (NCBI): domain Eukaryota; kingdom Metazoa; phylum Chordata; class Mammalia; order Dermoptera; family Cynocephalidae; genus Cynocephalus; species Cynocephalus volans. Next base: position 43,915,864 of record NC_084463.1, on the reverse strand, counting down.
GTACTATGTGATTTTATTTATATTAAGTATAAAAGAGGTAAAATTAAACTATATGGTTAGATTTCAAAATATTTCTTACTCTTAAGAGTAGTGACTGTGAAGGCGCTCAAGTGCACATCCAGGTGGATGACGATATTTTGGTTTTTAATTTAGGAGCTGCATACAGACATGTGTTCAGGTTTCAAATTTTTTCTTTTATTTTAATTTATCAGTAGAAAATGTAGGTGATTTTTTTGTCCCTTTACCAATTCCTACTTTCTCCCCTCCTTCTCTCCTCTCCCCATCAACATATCTGTTCACTTGTCTTAACAAGTTCAAAGAATTGTTGTGATTGTTGTGTCTTATTCCCCCCCGTTTATTTGTTTGTGTATTTATTAATTATTTTATTTTTAGCTCCCACAAATAAGTGAGAATGTGCAGTATTTCTCTTTCTGTGCATGGTTTATTTCACTCAATATAACTTTCTCTAAGTCCATCCATGTTACTGTGAATGGTAGTATTTCATTTTTTTTATAGCAGAGCAGTATTCCATTGCATAGATATACCACAGTTTCCTTATCCACTCATCTGAAGATGGGCATTTAGGCTGGTTCCAACTCTTGACTATTGTAAATACTGCTGCAATAAACATGTAAGTACAGGTATCCCTTCAACATTAGGTTGTATGGTAGCTCTACCTGTAATTGTTTAAGGAACCTCCATACCATTATACATAGAGGCTGCAACATATACAAAGATACAACAAAAAAAGAAAACTACAGGCCCATATTTTTGAAGAATATAGATGCAAAAATCCCCCATAAAGTATTAGCTAACAGAAAACAGCAACACATACACAAAATTATACACCATGTTCAAGTGGGATTCATCCCAGGGTTGCAAGGTTGGTTTAACATACGTAATTCAATAAATGTGATACACCACATCAATAAAATCAAGACAAAGACCACATGATCATCTCTATAGATGCTGAAAAAGCATTTGAGAAAATTCAACATTTGTTCATGATAAAGACTCTCGACAAGTTAGGTATAGACAGAAAGAATCTCAACATAATTAAAGCCATGTATAATAAGACCACTGCCAATATCAACAGGAACTAGACAAGGATGCTCACTCTCACCACTCCTATTAAACATACTGTTGGAAGTACTAGCCAGAGCAATCAGAGAAGAAAAGGAAGTAAATAGCATCCAATTGGAAAAGATGAAGTCAAACTGTCCCTGTTTGTGGATGATATGATCCTATATGTCCAACAGCATAAAGTTTCTACAAAAATCCTCTTAGTATTGATAAATGATTTCAACAAAGTTGCAGCACACAAAGTCAACACACAAAAATCAGTAGCATTTCTATACTCCAACAGTGAACATACAGAAAAAGAAATCGAGAAAGATTGCCCATTTATAATAGCCACCAAAAAAATAAAATATTTAGGAATTAAGTTAACCAAGGATGTGAAAAATCTCTGTGAGGAGAACTACAAATCATTGGTGAGAAAAATTAAAGAGGACACAAGAAGATGGAAAGATATCCCATACACTTGGACTGGAAGAATTAACATTGTGAAAATGTCCATACTTCCCAAAGTGATCTACAGATTCAATACAATACCCATCAAGATTCCAATGACATTTTTTTCTCTGAAATGTAAAAAAACTCTCCTAAATTTACATGGAATAACAAAAGACCATGAATAGCCTAAGCAATTCTGAGTGAAAAAACTAAAGCTGGAGGCATATCACTAACTGACTTTAAACTATACTTAAAAGCTATAATAACCAAAAAAGCATGGTACTGGCACAAAAGCAGACACAGGTATCAATGGAATAGAATAAATAATCCAGAAATCAACCCATACACCTTCAGCCATCTGATCTTTGACAAGGCACCAAGTCTACACACTGGGGAAGAGACTGCCTCTTCAGCAAACGGTGCTGGGATAACTGGATATCCATATGCAGGAGAATGAAACTAGACCTGTACTTCTCACCATATACCAAAATCAACTCAAAATGGATTAAAAATTAAATATACACCCAGAAACAATAAAAGTCCTTTAAGAAAACATAGGGGAAACACCTCAGGAAGTAGGATTGGGTACAGACTTTGTGAATATGACCCCCAAAGCATGGGCAACCAAAGGAAAAATAAACAAATGGGATTATATCAAGCTAAAAATCTTCTGCACAGTAAAAGAAACAATTAAGAGAGTGAAAAGACAACCAACAGAGTGGAGTATATATCTGCAAAGTTATATCTGACAATGGATTAATATCCAGAATATACAAGGAAGTTAAACAGCTTTATAGCAGAAAAACAAGTAACCCAATTATAAAATGGGCAAAGGAGCTGAATAGGCATTTCTCAAAGGAAGATATATGAATGGCCAACAGACATATGAAAAAATGCTCAATATTACTCAGCATTTGGGAAATGCAAATCAAAACCACACTGAGACACCATCTCTCTCCATTTACGGTGGTTAATACCGAAAAGACTGAGAATGGTAAATGCTGTCAAGGTGGAAGAGAAAAAGGAACCCTCATACACTGTTGATGGGACTGCAAAATGGTGCAGCCTTTATGGAAAGTAGTTTGGAGGTTCCTCAAACAATTACAGATAGATCTACCATATGACCCAGCTATTCCACTGCTGGGAATATACCCAGAGTTATGGAAATCATCATGTCAAAGGTATACCAGTACTCTCATGTTTATTGCAGTGCTATTTACAATAGCCAAGAGTTGGAACCAGCCCAAATATCCATCATCACATAAGTGGATAAGGAAACTGTGGTATATCTACACAATGGAATACCATTCTGCTATAAAAAAGAATGAAGTACTACCATTCACAGCAACATGGATGGACTTAGAAAAAATTATATTAAGTGAAATAAGTTAGGTACAGGAAGAGAAATACCACATGCTCTCACTTATTTGTGGAAGCTAAAAATAAATAAATAAATAAATATACAAATGAACAGGGGGACAGGGAAGAAGACACAACAATCACAAAAATCCCTTGAATTTATACAAGTAAACAGATATGATGTTGATGGGTGGGAATGGAAAGATGGAGGGGCAAAAGAGGAATTGGTAAAGGGACACAAAAATCAACTACATTGTATAATGATAAATCAAAATTAAAAAATAAATTAATTTAAAAAAATGTTTTTTAGCTTGGAAGCAAGTGACCCTAGATACTATTCAAATTCACACACAAAAAGCACAGGACACCAATAAAGGTAAATATGAAAATATAAAAAGCAGTATAAATGCACATTTTTCTACTTTCTTTTCTTAACTGATTAAGAAGTCAATTGTATAAAATTGTATAAATACAATGTATTGTTCTTCCTGCAATATATAGGAATGCAATATATTTGCCAATAAGAGTACAAAGGAGGCCAATGGGAGCAAAGCAGTATTGGGTTGCCAAAATGACTCCAGGTGATAATTCAAATCTATAAGTCAAAGAGAGATAATCATAAATTATAAATTGAAAAGTTAATAAAACAAAATTTTGACATATATACTTATCTTTTCTTCTCCCAGCTTCTTCAAAAGAAATAAAATTGTATAATATAAAAATGTTACCAAACCAAACCTGGGATTACTCACCCAAGTGCAGCTAAATCAAGACACCAACACTTGGTTTCAGTGACAGAAATTAGGCTTTAATTACAAGGCCAAGTAATAAAAGTCAGACAGCTAATGGTGAAAAAAATTCTGATCTCCCCAATGTCTTGCAAGCAAAGAATTTCAAAGGAAAATATTGGGTGTTAAGATGGGGGCTGTGCAGGTAGCCAGTGAACATTTCTGATTTGCTGAGTCTTTGAGGGCAATGAAACAAAATCTCCAAGAAAAAAGAAGCAAACTTTGGTCTATGCTTGTCACTCACCCCGCCCCTACCAATCTGGGTTCTTGACACTCCGTCTCCAACTAGTGCATTCCTAGGGCTGCAAAAATTCTAGGTTCTGTTCCTTAAAGACATTTTAACGATATTTGTCAAGATGATGTCTTTTAACCAAGGAAATTACTGACTCTGTTTTAGGGACTTCCTGTCTCATAGGTAACATTCCGTCCTGCCCAGCTGCCTTCTTTGTACTTCTTTCTTCAATTCTAGTTGTGAGTTTTAACTCCTTAATCAGAAACTCCAGTTCCCAGATTTTAATCATTTTAACTTGGGGGACAAAAGTCACAGCACAACTTTATACAAATTTTTGAAAGGCTTTATTGAGGAGAGAGTACCTGCCTGGTTTCGATAATTATTATAATTATTGTTGTATTTGTATGTTTATGGACTTAACATGTATGCGAATAATACGTAAAAGGTATATAGAGAAGGGTATTGAGCTATGTAGGGATATAAAGCTATCTGTAGAAGGATGAAGAGCTATGTAGGAATAATGCTGCAATATATTACTGGAATTAAGTTAGTATAAATCTGTAGCTGATTCCAATAAGTTTAGATGTACACGGTAAGCTCAAATCAACTCACCGAGGCAATTTGTTTTTTAAAAAGTGTAAAAAATAAAGAAATTTAAATCTTTCCACAGAGAAAAGGTTAAACTAAATATCTTAACTGATAGATTGTACCACATGTAGTAAGGAATGCCAATTCTTCACAAACCACTTTATCCCCTTAGTTTTGGAACATTTTATTTGGAGGTCAAGCTGACAAGAAACAAAAAAAGGCATAAACTGAATTTCACCTATTTTCTTTTACACTGTGTTTCATAAGAGTATTCCCTGGAAGGTCAACGTAGGCTTCTTTATTATTATGTTTTGAATGTTTATAGATTGTACATATCATGGGGCACACAGCTGACCGTCAGCACCTGTGCAAGATGTGGTGATCAGATCAATGCCATCAGCATGCTCACCTCCTCCAATTTCAATTATTCCCCGTGTCACCCAACCAAACTCTGATCAACACCTTCTCCCTTCCCCGCAACCCTAGCAATGCTAGATCTGTTATCTACCTGTACAAGTCCGACACACCACTGTGGTCTTATTCCCGTCCTTCTTTCTATCTTAGCTCCCACTTATGAGTGAAGACATGTGGTATTTTTCTCTCTGTGCTTGGCTTGTTTCCATTAACATAATTTTCTCCAAGCTCCTACATGTTGCTGTGAATGGAAGAATTTCATTCTTTTTATGGCTGAGTAGTATTCCATTGTACACATATACCATATTTTCCTTACCCAGTCATCCACCAATGGATGTTCATTACATATCTTGGCTATTGTACATAGAGCTGTGATGAACATGTGAGTGCGGGTATCCCTTCAACATGATGATTTCCATTACTTTGGGTATAAGCCCAGAAGTGGGATTGCTGGAATGTGTGGTAGATCTATGTCCAGTTGTTTGAGAAACCTCCATATTGTTTTCCATAGTGGCTACGCTAATATACAATCCCACCAACAGTGTAGAAGAGTTCCCCTTTATCTGCATCCTAGCCAGCATTTGTCACTCAGTCTTTTTCATTATAGTCATTCCAACTGGCATGAGATGATACCTCAAAGTGCTTTTGACTTCCATTTCCCCGATGATTAATAATGTTGTGCATTTTTTCAAGTACCCGTTGACCATTTGTATGTCTTCCTTTGAAAAATGAGTATTCATCTTTTTTGCCCATTTTTTAATTGGAATGTATATATATATTACTATGTAGTTGTTTGAGCTTCTTGTATATTCTGGATGTTAATCCCTTTTTGGATATATAGTTTGAAAATATTTTCTCCCATTCTGTAGGTTGTCTTTTCACTCTGTTGATTGTTTCCTTTCTGTACAGAAGCTTTTTAGTTTGATATAATCCCACTTATTTATTTTTTTCTTTTGTTGCTTGTGCTTTGGAGGTCTTCTTCATAAAGTCTTTGCTTAGTCTTACTTTCTGAAGTGTTTCCCCTGTGTTTTTTTCTAAGAGGTTTATAGTTTCAGGTCTTATGTCTTTAATCCATTTTGAGTTGATTTTGGTAGGTGGTGAGAGGTGAAAGTCTCGTTTCATTCTTCTGCATATGAATGTCCAATTTTTCCAGCACCATTTACTGGAGATGCAGTTTTTCCCCCAATGTATGTTCTTGTTACTTCTGCCAGAGATCACATGGCTGTAAGTAGGTTGGTTGATTTCTGGAGTCTCTATTCTGTTTCATTGGTCGGAGTTCTTATTTTTGTGCCAGTACCATGCTGTTTTGGTTACTGTAGCTTTGTAGTATAATTTGAAGTCAAGTAATGTTATGCCTCCAGCTATATTTATTTATTTGTTTATGTTTTGCTCAGGATTGCTTTGGCTATTCAGAGTGTTTATTGTTCCATATAAGTGTTAGGATTGCCTCTTCTATTTCTGTGAAGAATGCCTTTGGTATTCTGATGGTGATTATATTCAATCTGTAAATTATTTGGGGGAGCATGGACATTTTCGCAATGTTGGTTCTTCCAATTCAAGAGCATGGAATGTCTTTCCACCTTTCTGTGTCTTCTTTAATTTCATTCAGGAGTGATTTGTAGTTCTTTTTTTAAAAATTTATTTTATTTATTGAATCAAAATCGATTATATTTTGGGGGTTGAACATTGAGATATGTTGATCAAATCAATATTACTAGCATACGTATTGTTACAAATCCTAATTAATCTTTATGCCCCTTGTCCAATCTCTCCCCATCCCCCATTCCCTCCCCCTCCCCCCTCTAATTACCCTAGATTTCTTCTCTCCTTCTGAAAGAATCATGGTTATTCTGTTAATTTGTTGCCTAGATGATATGTCCAATGCTGAGAGATGTGATTGGGTCCCCCAATATTATCATAGAGCAGATGCTGCTTCTGTCACTCTGAAATGGGCTTTGTGGAGAGAGACATCCTCTTCTTTTCTTTGACTCTGCTGGTGACTCTCCTTGTGCGAATGCACTCCAGTGGTTGGTGGACCATTTGTGTGGTGCTTGTGATGTCTAGTCACTTTTGCAGCAGCCATGGTTATTGTGGAGGCTGCAGTGGGCCACCTACAGGGAGGTGCCGTTTCTGGGATGCTCGTTGGCACTGGCGGTATGACTGGTTGTGGAGTGTGTCTGGTTCCCTTCTCCATGTCTCTGGTCTGTGGACAGGCCCCAAGTCACTGGTGCCTTGTGCCAGGTTGTGGGAGGTGTGTCCAGTCCCCTTCTCCATGCCTTGGGTCCCTGGGCAGGCCCTGAGGTGCTGGCATGGTGTGTCTGGTTGTGGGAGAGAGGTCCGGTCCCCTTCTCCATGCCTTGGGTCCCTGGGAAAGCCCCAAGGTGCTGGCACAGTGTGCCTGGTTGTGGGAGAGAGATCCAGTCCCCTTCAGGACTCCGGGTGGGCCCCTGGGTGCTGGCACAGTGTGCCTGGTTGTGGGGGAGAGGTCTGGTCCCCTTCTGCTTGCCTCAGGTCACTGGGCAGGCCCTGAGGCACTATACTGGTGTGCCTGGTTGTGGGAGAGTGGTCTGCTCCCCTTCTCCATGCCTCAGGACCCTGGGCGGGCCCCAAGGTGCTGGCACAGTGTGCCTGGTTGTGGGAAAGAGGTCCGGTCCCCTTCTCCATGCCTTGGGTCTCTGGGTGAGCCCCGAGGCACTGGCATGGTGTGCCTGGCTGTGGGAGAGAGGTCCGGTCCCCTTCTCCATGCTTCAGAACCCTGGGTAGGCCTCGAGACACTGGCTTGGTGTGCCTGGTTGTGTGAGAGAAGTCCGGTCCCCTTCTCCATTCCCTGGGTCCCTAGGTGGGCTCCAAGGTGCTGGCATGGTGTGCCTGGTTGTAGGAGGGTGTTCCGGTCCCCTTCTCCATGCCCCAGGCCCCTGGCAGGCCTCAAGACACTGGCTTGGTGTGCATGGTTGTGGGACAGAGGTCCAGTCCCCTTCTCCAAGCACTGGGTCCCTCGGCAGGCCCCAAGGTGCTGGCATGTTGGGCCTGGTTGTGGGAGGAGGGTCTGGTCCCTGGCTCCATACCTTGCATCACTGGGAAGTACCCAAGGTGCTGGCTAGGTGTGCCTGGTTATGGGAGAGAGGTCCGGTCTGCTTCTCCATACCTTGGGTCCCCTGGTGGGCTCGGAGGTGCTGGCATGGTGTGCTTGGTTGTGGGAGGAGGGTCCAGTCCCCTTCTCCATGGCTTGGGTCCCCATGCTGGCCCCGAGGCACTGACACAGTTTGCCTGGAAGTGGGAGTGGGGTCCAGTCGGCAGATCCAAGCCTCTGGTTCCCAGGCAGGCCCCAAGGTGCTGGTGGTGTGCCCAGGCCAGAACTAATTTTTTGTCCTTTGCTTCTAACACGGGGGAACTTCCTGTGGGAACCAGTATTTGAGTGTGTGGTTGTTTAAATTGCTGCTTTGCTGCTGTTTCCCTAGGGAAGGCTTTTTGTGCAGCTCAGGGTTTAATGGTTGACCTTATAGGTACTTCCAGCTCTCCAGAGACCCAGTGGATCTGTGTTCTGTAGAATCTATGATTTGGGCCTGAGTTTTTCATCAAACTGCATCTCATGCAATTCTGCATTCCTGACCAGTCTCCTCTGAGTGGTCCTGTGCTGATTGGGGGGCAGATCGGCTGTCCTTGCTGTGTCTCAGTGTTCTCCTGGTGGGCATGTCTCCCCCAACGACTGTGCTACAAACACTTCCCACGGGACCGGCCTGGTGCTGTCCCTTGCAATGACTCGCCAGCCTCTGAGGGGCTCCCTTTTTCTGGTTGTTCTGGTTCCTCGCTCCTGCGTGGGTCCATGGGAAATCTATTAGTGGTCTTGTTTTCCTGGGGGTTGCCGAGGCCCTCTTCTCTCCTGCCGCCTCCAAGTAACACAATCTGAAGTGCACAGCTGTGGCTTCTGCAGGCTTCTGCTCTGTGTGCTCAGCAGCCCCAGCCTTAAAGCAGCTGCAGCCAGAAACTCTCAGAGCAGCTTTTTCTTTCTCTCATTGTAGTTTCTCCCTCCTTCATGAACTCCATAGGTCTCTCTCCTCCTCTTTCCCTGTGCTCCAGCAGCCCCAGCTTGGCTGATGTTACATTTTTACAGTTGTAAATTGGTTGATTTGTGGGAGAGAGTGACGCTGGGAACCGTTTATTCTGCCATCTTGACTAGAAACCCTGGTATTCGATTTGTAGTTCTTGTTGGAGAGATCTTTCACCTCCTTGTTTAAATTGATTCCTAGGTATTTTATTTTTTCTGGTGACTATTATAAATGGGATTCCTTTCTAGATATCTATTTTTTGCTAATTCATTATTGGAGAATACAAATGCTACTGATTTGCGGGCATTGATTTTGTATCCTGCAACATTACTGAAATTGTTAATCTGCTCTAAGACTTTTTGGTTAGGGTCTTTAGACTTTTCTCTATATAGGATCATGTCATCTGCAAACAGGAGCAGTTTGAATTTGTCCTTTCTAATCTGGATGCCCTTCATTTCTTTCTTTTGCCTGATTTTTCTGACTAGTACTTCCAATACTGTCTTAAGTAGGAGTGGTGATAGTGGGCATCCTTATCTTGTTCCTGTTTCAAAAAAAGCTGAAAGCTTTTATCAGGATGATATGGCAGTGAGTTTGTCATCTATGGCTTTTACTGTGTTGAGGTACTTTCCTTTATGCCTGATTTGCTGAGAGCCTTTGTCATTAAGGGATGTTGAATTTTGTTGAATGTTTTTTCTGTATCTGTTAAGTATTGAGATAATCAGTATTTTTTTTTTTTGTCCTTGAAGTAGTTGATGTGGTGTATCATATTTATTAACTTGCATATGTTGAACCATCCTTGACTCCCTGGGATGAATTCCTCTTGATCACAGTGTATAATTTATTTGATGTGTTGCTGTATTCTGATGGCTAGTAATTTATTTAGGATTTGTGCCTCTATGTTCATCAGAGATATTGATGTTTAGTTTTCTTTTTTTTATTGTACCTTTGTTTGGTTTGGTATAAGGTGATGCTGGCCTCATAGTGTGTGTTTGGTTGCGTGGCCTCTGTTTCAATTTTTTGGAATAGTTGAAAGACAATTGGTATTAATTCATCTTTAAATGTTTGGAAGAATTCAGCAGTAAAGCCATCCAGATCTGGGCTTTTCTTTGTTGGGAAACTGCTGATTACTGCTTCAATCTTGTTGCTTGTTACTAGTTTGTTCAGGTTTTCTATTTCTTCTTGGTTTTGTCTTGGCAGATTGTCTGTGTCCAGAAATTTATCCATTTCTTTTAGGCTGTCAAATTTGTTGGTGTATAGTTGTATGTAATAGTGTCTAATGATTATTTGCATTTCTGTGGTACCAGTTGTAATATCTCCTTTTTAATTTCTGTTTTTGTTATTTGGGTCTTCTCTCTTCTTTCTTTCCTTCTTTCCTTCTTTCCTTCTTTCCTTCTTTCCTTCTTTCTTTCTTTCTTTCTTTCTTTCTTTCTTTCTTTCTTTCTTTTTATTAACCTATCTAATACTTTTTCTATTTTGTTTCATTAATCTGTTGCATAATTTTGGGGGTCTGTATATCATTTACTTCTGCTCTGATCTTAATTATTTCTTCCCATCTGTTAACTTTGGAATTGGATGATTCTTGTTTTTCTAGTTCTTTGAGGAGTAGCATTAAATTGTTTATTTGAAATCTTCCTATTTTATCAATGTAAATATTTATTGTGATGAACTTGCCTCTTAGTACTGTTCTTGCAGAAACCTACAGATGTTGATATGATTTTCTTTATTTTCCTTATTTTCTAGAAATTTTTGATTTCCTGTTTAATTTATTCTTGGGCTCATAGGTCATTCAGAAGCCTGTTATTTAATTTCAATGTATCTGTATGTGTTATGAGGTTCTTTTGTTATTAATTTCTAGTTTTAATCCATTGTGGTCTGAAAAGATAGTTGAGGTGATTTTGAGTTTTTAAAGTTGTTGAGACTTGATGTGTGACCTAATACATGGTGTATCCTGGAGAATGTTGCATGTGCTGATAAGAATGTGTGTTCTGTGGTTGTTGGATGATATGGTCTTTAGATCTCTGCCAAGTCCAATTGTTCTAAAGCATAATTTAAATCCTATTCTTATCTGTTGATCTGTTGCCTGGATGGTCTGTCCAATGCTGAGCAAGTGTTGTTTGGTGCCCCACTATTATTATGCATGGGTCTATCTCTTTCTTTAGGTCTGATAGTGTTTGCTTTATATATCTGGGTTCTCCAGTGTTGGGTGCATATATATTTGTGATTGTCATGTCTTCTTACTGAATAGATCCCTTTATCATTATATAGTGGCATTCTTTGTCTCTTTTTATGGTTTTTGTTTAAAACCTATTTCATGTGATATGAGAATAGCTACTCCTGCTCATTGTTTTGTTTCCATTTGCATGCTATATCTCTTTTCATCCCTTCACTATTAGTCTGTGTGCATCTTTACAGGAGAGGAGAGTATCTTGAAGACAGCATATAGTTGGGTCTAATTTTTATCCAATCCATCAGTCTGTGTCTGTTGACTGGAGAGTTAAACTAACTCATTTACACTTAGGGTTATTATTGAGAGGTATTGTCTTACTCCCAGCATTTGATCACATTTCATTTAGATGTTTTAAATATATGTTGTTTCCTTCATCCCCTTTTATTGTTAGTCATCAATGTTTGTTGGTTTTCTGAGGTGGAAAGACTTAGTTTCCTTTTTCTTTCTCATTTGCATTTGTGTTTTGCCAGCGGGTTTTGTTCATTCTTGTGTATTCATAATAGGGATCATTATTTTTCAGATTCCAGATGCAGGACTCCATTGAGAATTTCTTGCAGGGCTAGTCATGTGGTGATAAACTCTTGCAGTTTTTGTTTTGTTTTGTTTTGTTTTTGTCTGGAAAAACCACTATTTATCTGTCATTTCTGAAGGATAGCCTTGCTGGTTATAGTTTTCTTGGCTGGCAGGTTTTTTTGTTTTTGTATTTTGAATGTGTCATCCCATTTTCTTCTCATCTGTAGAGTTTCAGTTGTGAAGTCTGCTGTTATTATGATGGGGCTTCCCTTATAAGTGACTTGATATTTTTCTCTTGCTGCTTTTAGGATTCTCTCTGTCTTTCAGTTTTGCCAGTTTGACTATAATGTGTCTTGTAGAGGATATTTTTGGACTGAATCTGTTTGGGCATCTTTGAGCTTCCTGAATCTGAAGGCAATGGTCTCTCGGTATACCTGGAAAGTTCCCCCTATTATTTCATTGAATAGATTATCAATGTCTTTACTTTTCTCCTCCCTTTTTGGAGCACCCATGATTCAGATGTTTGTGCACTTACTGCTGTCTGCTAGCTCTCTTAGACCTCCTTCATTTTTAAAAAATTCCTTTCTCCCTCCGTCCCAATTTTTTTTGTCTTCCTGGGTTATTTAATAAAGATCATTTTGGGGATCAAAAGTTCTTTCTTCTGCTTCTTCTAATCTGCTGCTTAAGCTATTGCTTGTGGGTTTATTTATTTATTTATTTATTCATTCATTCATTTTATTGAATGTCTTTCACTTGCAGGAGCTCTGCTGCATTGTTTTTTATAGTATTAATTTATTTTTAAATTTCCTCCTTCATATTCTGGATACTTTTTCTCATTTCATTGCATTGTCTAACTGAGTCTTATCTCTTTCAGTTTCCTTAAGATAGTTACTAGAAATTCCTTTTTAGTCATTTCAAGGGTTTCCTGTTCTATAGGGTTTAGTACTTGAGAATTACTTTGTTTCTTTGCTAGTGTCACATTTACTTTTTTCCCATATATTTAGTATCTTTACATTGATTTCTGGTCATCTGGAAGATCAGTTTCTTTTTGTATCACTCTGGAGTGGACTTTGAGGAGGAATTCTTCCTTCTCCTTTTCCAGGCTCCTCTAGTGACTCTACTTATCTCAGTGCAGCTGAATATGCTGCAGGCCACCTGCACAGAGGTAGTGGCTGTTACTATGGTGGCAAGCATGCTTGCTGTGGTAGAAAGTGTGGTGCTGGCTGTTGTTGATGACTTCCACAGAAGTGTTGTGGGGCCTCCTGGGTCATGGTGGTGTTAGCTCCTGCTTTCTGTAAAGGCAGGCTGGAGGGCTACCTGGGGGTTTTACCTGCCTAAGCATGCCTAAACACAGAGGTACTGACTCAAGCCTTTTGTCCACGAACCCTTTTTAATCACAAACACACACAAAAAGATTAGATAACACTTCTTGATTCATTTTATGAGAGTAGAATTACCTTGATATCAGAAGTAGACAAAAAATCACATGAAAATATAATATAAATGAAAAAAATTTTTTTTATCGGTAAGGGGATCGCAACCCTTGGCACCGTGTGGTCTGCACCACGCTCAGCCAGTGAGCGCACTGGACATCCCTATGTAGGATCCGAATCCATGGCCTTCGTGCTACTAGCACCGCACTCTCCCAAGTCAGCCACAGGGCCAGCCCTATAAATGGAAATTCCTGATAAATGCAGATATAGAAATATGCAATCAATACTAGCAAACTGAATTCATCAACATGGAAAAATGATTATACACCATTAACAAATGGGATTATTTTACAGATGCAATTTCAACTTAATATCCAAATCAATTAATTCAATACAGAATATTAACAGGTTAAACAAAAATTGCAAAGATTCTCTCAACAGACACAGAAAAACATTTTCCAAATCCAACACCCATTTATTATAAAACTGCTGGCAAACTAGGAATAGAAGGGATCTTTCTATACCTGCTAAAGTGGACCTAGAAAAAATTTACAGCTAATGCTATACTTAATGGTGAAACCCTTGTGCTCTAATTTATCTCAAACTTGGAGAACAAAAGATGAATGTCCACTATTACCATTCTATTTAACATTGAATTAAAAATTTTGCCAGCAAAACTTACATAAGAATTATAAGCAAAATTCTGAAAATTGAAAAAGAAGTAGGACTGTCATTGATTGCAAATGACATAAACTTGGTTATAAAATATTTAAGAAATTTGGGGCCAGCCCGTAGCTCACTTGGGAGAGTGTGGTGCTGATAACACCAAGGCCACAGCTTCGGATCCCTATATAGGGATGGCCGGTTAGCTCACTTGGGAGAGCGTAGTGCTGAGGACAAACACCAAGTCAAGGGTTAAGATCCCCTTACCAGTCATCTTAAAAAAAAAAATACAACAGTATGTTGCTGTTAATTGTAATGTCAAATTTATTTGTTAAATAGTTCCAAAAAGCAAAATCATTTTTGTTGCATGTTATGGGTTAATGTTCCTCTAATTGCAGTGCCATAAAAGCTTATTGAAGTTCTTTTGGTTAAACCAGGCACACCATGCCAGCACCTCGGGGCCTGCCCAGGGACCCAGTGCATGAGCGCCTTAAGAGCCAATCAGAGCATAGCCTGCCATCGCGCCACCCGGCGGCCAACCAATGGGAGCGCTGCGGGCTCTATAAAAGTGAGAGCGCTGAGGCTCTCAGTGCCAGTCGGGAGCGGAGACAGCGGGAGTCCGTTCGTGGTCATGGCTCGCACCAAGCAGAGGGCGCGGAAGTCGACCGGCGGCAAGGCGCCGCGGAAGCAGCTGGCCGCGAAGTTAGCCCGCAAGAGCGCCCCGGCCACCGGCGGCGTGATGAAGCCGTACCGCTTTCGGCCCGGCTCGGTGGCGCTGCGCGAGATTCGCCGCTACCAGAAATCCAGCGCCCTGCTGGTCCGCAAACTGCCGTTCCAGCGGTTGGTGCGAGAGGTCGCGCAGGGTTTCAAGACAGACCTGCGCTTTCAGATGTCGGCCGTGATGGCGCTCCAGGAGGCCTGCGAGTCCTACTTGGTGGGGCTGTTTGAGGACACCAACCTGTGCACCATCCACGCCAAGCGTGTCACCATCATGCTCAGAGACATGCAGCTCGCGCTCCGTCTCCGCGGGCCGCGGGTCTAGGCTCCATGGGCGGTCGCCCTGAGGTCTTGTCACTCCAAAGGCTCTTTTCAGAGCCACCCGTTTGGTACAAACAGTGGCTGTAACATGGCGGGTTTCCGGGCGTCCAGGGGGCTTCTTCCGGCGGTCGGTGCCGGTTCTGTCCCCTCTGTTCGCTTACCAATTAGGTAGGTAATAAACCTAATGAGGTGTTTGCGGTAACTCAGCCCCATGCCAGTTAGGTTACGAGCCCCGCTAGTTGTCTGCACTAACTGGAGCATCTGTTCAGATGGCAGCCTAGTTAGGCGCGCGCTAACTCGGCTTAGTGCCAAGTAGGTTGGAAGCCCAGTGAGTGGGGTGCATTGTAAACTTGGCCCATCTGCTGTTGGGCTGGCTAGAGGCGTGTGTGTTCTCAGGCCATCTCCAGTTAGGCCAGAAGTCCAGAGGCACATGTTAACAGCCTAATTGGAAGGAGGTGCTCTCTACCCCAGTAGTTAACTTCCTGAGCAGTGTCTGGCATAGATGGCCCACATCCCGCACGTTGAAACAGGCTTCCCAGACCTGCAAAGTAGACTGATAATCTGGGGACAAGGGGCGAGGAATCAATTTGAGGAGAAATCCTGTCACCAGGGTGGTTAGCCCGGAACCCAATAGTGGAGTTTAGGTCGGGATAACTTGAGAATGGCTGTAAGGATACGGATGTAAGAATTTTCTTTCTTTGGTACAAATTACAATTATTCACTAAAGGCTTTATTAAATTACTGGAAGCCAGGCACTGTCTGGTGCTAACACAGAGTAAAATCCATTCCCTACTGTCACTGGCCACTCGGTTTTCCAGGGGCTTACAGTTGAGTGAAGGAGGCTTGTATTGCATGTAGAAGCAATGATAGTAAAAGGTGCTCTTATGAATAGCAAGGGGTGTGAGTAAGAGGCTCTCAGAATGCAATAGTGGGATTTGGAAGCCTCTGAGCCCGGCCTATATCCTGCCGACTCAATTCAAACGCTATAGCAACTAAATGAGTACGCACACAATTGAAAATCTCCACTTTTAGAATGTATGTAAGTAAGCTGATGACAAATCCTTGAAGGACTGTCCAGAAAACAGTACGCAGAGACTGTTATAAAGAGAAGCAGACTAATAATATAGTACTCAAGGAAGCCTTTCCAACACACACATTTGTGTGACATCCCCAGGACTGTCTGTGCGGAAGGGGCACAGCTCTGCACTAGGCAGTGTTAATTCTGAGCAGAAAGACATGGACCTGTCCAGGAAGCGCAGCAGGACTGATAAAGCCCAGCAAGGGTTTTGCGTCCAGGGGTTTGCAGGCAACATGCATGTCAGGTCCCATGTGAATCCTTGACTCAAAACCATGTGGACCCAAAGCTGGAGAGACGTGCTGAGAACTGGGCAGGGTGGCCAAGGACAGGGATGTACCAACTGGGCCCCATGGGGATGCCTTCTCACTCTCCAGATACCATGCCACCAACTTGGTGGTGCAGAGAGAAGATGACTTGAGAAAAGCTGGAAGAGGAGAGAGCACTGAGGAGAGGCTCGGGTTCTCCCCCTTGTGATATAACTGGGGTCGCTCAGGAAACAGCTTCTAAATACAGAATAAGTAACGCTGCCCTCTGTGGTAGGAAACAATTGCTTGAATATTTTTAAGTTAATTGCTTTCAAGTGTTTGTCATGAGAACCAATTTAGTCCCACCTGGAAAATTTGAATCATTTGTATAAAACTATGAAACTATTACAATTAGGACTGGGGCCTTTGTTGCTGTCCTGCCGGTCCTACTCATGTGGGAATAGTAAGCTGAAGTGTAGACATTTGTTCCCCTTTTACTGAATTCTGTGAGCCCCTGAATGCTACAGAGACAGCCTCAGAGTGGAGCGTTTACAAGCAGAATGCAGCGGAAACCCTGAAAATAAACCATGGAAGGAAAAGAGGGCTGGGCATCAGAGGAAAGAATACGCCACCCCAAATATGCCAGGTGGGCATGTGGATTACCTTGAGCTAAAGGCACTTAAAAAGGCACTTCTGCTTTCTTCCTGAAAGCAGGGGATGTGACTCCCATGGGAAACATGCCCCTCCTATACCAGGAGACAAGAAAGATTCTTATCACCAGAGATGGGGACTTGAGGCTGAGAAAAATACACACCTTGTTAAAATAACTTGTATCTTCGTTTAGCCTCATATAATTTAGTTACTTTTTTACACGTCACTACTCTGCTCAACCTGGTATGTAAACACATAGGCCGAACCACTTTGGGGGTCTTCATTTTCCTGTGAAGGTGCCCTGGTACATATAAAAATGCAATATGTATGCTTTTCTCCTGTTAATCTGTCTTATGTTGTCTTACTCTGTTTAGGTTGCTATAACAAAATACCATAGCCTGGGTGGCTTTTAACAATAGAAATTTATTTCTCACAGTTCTGAAGGCTGGAAGTCATAGATGGGGTGCCAGCAGATTTAGTTTCTCAAGGTCATTTCCTGGTTCACAGATGGCAGCTTCTTCATGTGTCCTCACATGGTGGAAGGGGTGAGGACCCTTTCTAGGGTCCCTTTCATTAGGGCACTAATCCCACTCCTGAGGGCTCCACCTCATGATCTAATCACCTCCCAAAGCCCCAGCTCCTAACCCCATCACCTTGGGTTTAGGATTTCAACATAGGGAATTCAGGGGAACACAGACATTCAGTCCGTCACAACCTGGATTTGTCTTTACACGACACAATGGACTTTCCTGACTAGGAGTCAGGGTTGAACACAGATGCCGTGACCCTGCTGTCCTGTTTCCAGGGGCCCGTCTTCCTTTCCGTTCAATGGAGCACACCATTTTTCAGGAGCGCCTGGTTCTTTCTCTCGTCTTCTCTGCAATGTTAATAAGTTCATGGGGGCTGGAGGGAGCAGCATCACACTGAAAGAGTGCCACTGACCATCACAGTGAAGGGACAGCCAGCTTGTAACTGTTTAGACTTGGTTTCCGAATTGACATGGCTGACATTTTCACTTCAAAATTTTATTTATTTTTAAAAAGACAATCTATAGAAATGGTATAAGATTTAAGAATTTCAAGAGTTTATATAGTGAAAATTGAATCTTTTTCAATTGGAGGGGGTTTCTCAGCCCTTAATTTTCCCTTCAGATGGAGTTTCTTGTATATTTTTCAAGAGGTGCATATACAATCATCTAATTATGACATTTTACCAAAATGTGATATATGTTGTCTGACCTGTCTTTTAGTAAATCTAACAGCTTACCAGGATACATAAGAGCTTTCTGATTCTCCTTAATGATTTTATAGTGTTTCCTTTTCAGGATATTAAGGCTGTTTCCAATTGTTTTACCATAAAAGAAAAATAGCATCTCAGCCCAATAACCAGGGGTCCCTAACAGAACATTAATACTGAAATCCTAGGCTGATGCAGTATTTTAACAAGTATTTGTTGAATATCCACATTTTGCTGGGGGTAGGGGGTGGGGAGGGAGGGCGAGGAACAGGTGGAGACCCTGTGAGGGCAAATATAACCCTTTCTTTCAGAACTTCATCCTCTGTCCTTCTCTTTTTTTCTTTTGCCACTGGGATCAAAACCCTTGACCTTGGCACTGTAACACTGTGCTCTAACCAACTGAGCTAGCCAGTAGCCCCATTCTCTGTCTTTTTCAAATTCAAATGTATGTAAATCTTGTTAATGGCTAAACAAACCTCTTGCCAGTGTGATACCTCAGGAATATATCCTGAAGGACCTTGGAGCTATTTCTGAAATGTAATTGTAGAGAAGGAAAAAAAACCTCTACCTTCTTAGGTTTGTAACTGGGGCCTACAAAGTAAACTGACAAAAGGCAGATTAACAGGAGAAAAAGCATGCACTTTTCATCTTAAGTTTTTAATTTTACATGCATGGAGGCTTCAGAGAAAAAGGAAAAACCAACGACGCTGTTAGGCTCAGGCACTCAGATACCATTTTTAACAGGTGATGAATTATGGGAAGGTGACTAGGGCATGCATAGGAGACAAGGGTTGTTTAGTAAGGATTATTTGTGCAGACTCTTCTTGGTACAGAATTTCCATCTTCTGCGTGGCCATAAAAACTCCCCTAGAGAGGAGATTTCTGGAAGTCCTCATTTCTCAAAGTTTCTGCTTTTAGTTAAAGGAAGCTCCAAGAAGGTTTCTTCAATTGTCTTCAGCTCAAAATAATCCCCGTGCCTGTGTACTCATAGCATATGTTGGGATGGCACACTCTGATCTCCTTCATAATCATCGAGGAAGACAGCACCTTGTGGAGGACACTGACATTAATAAACACATGTATTTCACAGGGCCGTGGCCTATAGCGTAGTAGGACCAAAGTCCTTAGTTTAGCAGGACTAAAGTCCTGTAGTTTAAGTCATAGCCCAACTCTTTAGAAAAACACATGGAAATGCTAAGATTGGGAAAAACCAGAAAAACTTTCACAGGACTGAAGTCTTTAATGTAGATAAGAGAATTGAAACACAGCAAAATGATTGCTCTGGGGGCAGTTGCCCTTGGTGCAGCTAAACCTAAATAATGGGAAAGTATGTGAACTAAACCCTTCAAGGCTCTTCTGCTAGTTACTGGTTGGGGGATGTTCCACATCTTACCCTCAGCTGTTTCTTTGAGTTTCTTAGGGAGCTAAGCACTGCTATAGTGATTATTTCATTGTTTTTGTATGTCACATAGCTTAGTTCTATTACTCCTTTGGATGGTAAATTGCTTGGACTATTTTAAGTTACACCTGCTTTAATGAAGATTGTCCTGTAGCCAGTTTGTTTGTTTTCACTATGACTGATTAACCCCCTGTGTTTCTTCTGTAACTTTCTTGCCTGTACAATAAAAGCTGAGAGAAAACCTGACCCAGTGCTGTGCCTGGGACCCTGCTCTCTTGAAGGAGTTCTCCCTGCAGACAGACACTTCAGGCCTCTCAGTGCTCTGCATACGTGAGCTCTGAGTAATCCTTTGCATCTCAGTCACTCTACGAGAGGTGATGACAACACTCCATCTTCCAGCTGCCTGGAAGGAGATGGGCCTCACATCAGATGTCACCTGGCTCTGAATTGCAAAACCTCCCTGAAGTACTGAATGGGTGGTACCCACTCAACTTGATGAAAGGGTGAGGTTGCTGTTCATCTTTTCAGTCTCTTAGTGAGTTGCCTGTGATGCGCATGATGTTCTGGTTTAATGCTTACTCAAAAATAAAATGGTTTTCTTTCTCTTCTTCCTCTGTGGAGGAGTTTTCTGTGTTGGGGAGAGATTTTGTTTTTTGTTATATTTGCCCAATAGGCACAGATGTACCTGAGGTCAGAGTGGACCCCTAGCACAGCTGCTGCCCTTCCTCTGATGGGACAACCCTGGGCACTGGCCACTGGGACTCACCATGTGTGCTAGAATTAGAATGCATTCATTTAAAGTCCTTTCTGCAGTTGTTATTAGAATAAACTGATCCAGCCACTGTCTATTACATTAACGGCTGTGTTCTGTTTCTTAGAACTCTTGGTTACAAGCAACAGAAATGACAATTCAATCTGGTTTCAAGCATATGGCATGTTTATTACTAGGACATCTCACAAAGCAGGGGCCGCAGGATAAAATAAGATTGTGGCCCCAGTGCCAGACTAATCCGTCTTTTTGTCTCCCACCTCTGTTCTTTTCAGCCCCCACTGTATTCATCTGGCTTTCTCCACACATGATAAACACCACAAACAACAGTTCTGTAGCCTTCTCACCCTTCCCAGCTTCATCCACCAGAGCAACAGTCAAGAAATGCTCTTTGTTCCTGAAATCCAAAACCTGGGAGGAAAAGAAATACTACATTCTAATTTTAATTGTAATGACCATACATTCATTTTCTCATGTTGCTATAAGAAAATACTGCAGACTGGATGGCTTAAACAACAGAAACTCATTGTCTCTCAGTCCTGGAAGCTGGAAGTCTGAGATCCAAGTGTAGGCAGGGTTGGTGTTTCCTAAGACCTCTCTCCATGGCTTGTAGACAGTGTCTTCTCCCTGTGTCCTCACATGGTGATTCCTCTGTGCTTGTCTATGTCCTAATCTCCTTATAGGACGTCAGTCCTATGGGATTAAGACCCACCCATATGACCTCCTTTTATCTTAATCACCTCTTTAAAGACCCTTTCTCCAAATACAGCCACATTCTGAGGTCCTGGGTGTTAGGAATCCAACATATGAATTTGGAGGGGACAAAATTCAGCCCACCACAGATAGTGAACACAGGGACCCACCATGTGCCAGGCACCGTACAAGTGTGTTCATTAGATTATGATGTTCTGTGACCACCCTCTGATCTGGGCACTGACATTATCTATCAGGCCCAAGGGCTTGTGGCCCAGCTCAGGGCAGGTGTCCACCTGCATCTCATGCAAAGACCACAGGATGGCCATGGGGAGTGGAGTGGCTCATGCCCAGTGGGAAGCCTGTGGCTGGGGGCTGGAATGGTGGGGGCTGGCTGGTCACCATGAGCTGTCACTTAAGAAGGGTCAGAGGATGAGGCCAACAGGAGGGTTCCAGGATTCTTTCTAGAAGCTTCCTGTTGTGCTCCAGTCAATGGACAGTTCTAGCTATGAAAGTTCCATACCCTCACCACACACCAGCCTCACCCTCAGCCCCAACAGGACCCTCCAAGAAGGCCCTGCTGTGGCCTCCCCTTCCCTGATGCACTGTCTGTGGGGCTCCCAAACCAGAAAAAAAAATTTACAGACTTTATTTTTTAAGAGCACTTTTAGGTTCATAGCAAGATTGAGCAGATGCCATTAAATATCACCACAGAGGCCTATTGCTCAGGTTCCCAAGGCACCAGTACATGGAGGGTCGAATAAATAAATAGGGAAAAAAGGAAAAAAAACACAAGAAATAAAAAAGTAAAAAATAAGAATGATTTTAAAATTTAAAAAAGAAAACAAAAGGAAATTTAAAAAAAGAAAAAAATATGCATATATCAAGGGGAGGAAAAATAATTTTCTCCAGACCCTTCATAGTTCTCAGCTGGGCCTACCTGTGGCACGAGACAGACTAACAAGAGAAAAACAGAAGTTTAATAACAGTCATACCTCTTTGTACACATGGGAGATACTCAGGAAAATCTCCAAGAGTAAATCTCCAAGAAGTGGCTCTGACTTCAGACTTACATAACCATCTTTCTCTGAACCAAGAAAGGTGAGACTAGTTCTGGATAGGTGGCCAGGAAAAGCACCTTAAACACAGGTAAGAAACATTATGCAGAGCTCAGTCAGTGCTGTTTTCACTAAGAGTCTCTAGTGAGTTAGTCACCTTCTTCCTGGTGCTAAGAGAGAGCCATCCTTACAGATGAAGACTTTCATTATAGATATAAGTTTCCCTTACAAAAGAGTAACTTCTACTCTCTTTTTAGGGTTTCTTCTGTGTTGGCTGTTTCCTCAAATAATCAACTTAAAATAATCCTATGCCAAAGATGCGTATTTGGGGTAGTGTGTCCCAAACCCTATCACTGAAGCATTCTACATGGTGGAGGCCGTGAACTGGCCTCCTGAGTGATGATATGTCACATGAAACCCCCAGGAGGCTGAATGGATCAGGACATGCCACCCTAAAATATGCCACCTTCATATATTGATTATTTTGAGTGAGGGCCACTGAGAAACAGCAAACACATAAGGAGTTTCCTGCCCTCCCCCTTTCTGCCTAAAATCAGGGTATAAATTTAAATTTTGTAAAGGAAATTTTCATTTGTACAGATGCCCCCTCTCCCGTACCAGGAAAAGGAGATCGATTCATCACCAGAGGTGAGTCTATCTACCATGAGTTTCCCCCATACATTCCCTAGTCACTTCTCCACAATTTATTGCTCTTTGTGAAAATGGTATAGAAGCCCCTGGGTCTAACTGCCTCTTTAGGTTTTCAGTTCTCTTATGTGAATCTCCCATATTTGTGTTGACCTAAAAGAAACTGAAGCCAAACATTAAAAGCATAGCATTTATTAAGCCAGTGTGGCCAGTTAGCTCACTTGCGGGGGTGGGGGGGTGTTGATAACACCAAGGTCAAGGGTTCAGATCCCCATACTGGCAAAGAGCCAAAAAAAAAAAAATTTATTGAGCTAATATGACAATTGCAACCAGGGAAATGCATAGTCAGGTCACCCTGAGAAATGAGTTCCAAAGAGAACCAGCAGAACTTATCATTTATAACCACAAGAAGGAGGAAGATTTAAAGGACAGTGAGAGAAGACAGTCCCACCTCATCTCTTCATCAACTTTCTATTTGTTGTACATTACATATAGATTTGGGATTGTTACTAGGTTACAACCTACATGCAGGGATCCAGGATGAAGGTCACAAGGATTATTCTAGGTTATTGTATGGCTTCCTGGTGCCATTATAGCTGCTTCTAAGTAAAATGGTCTTATGATAATGTTTTCCAGGACAGGTGGACATGATTGCTGACTTATCCCAGATCCCCCAAGGCACTATAATTTAGCTGACCTGGTCACAGCAGATTTTTTAGTTATCATATGTAAATTTTTTTTAAAAAGATGAAACATGTATGTCTTTTCTCCTGTTAATCTGTCTTTTGTCAGTTTAATTTGCAGTCCCCAGTCACCGAATCTAAGAGTATATAGGATATTTTCCCCCTCCCCTACAAAGCCCGTGTTGTACATGTTGTAAGTGTGAGAAATAAGCTTGCTATGGTGAGCCTCCAGGATGCAGGGTTGTTTGTTACTGCAACAAAACCCTGACAGATATAGCACAGGCTCTATTTTGACTACAGAGAAAAATAATCACATTAGTTAGCAAAAAGTCTGGAAACCAGGTCCTGTAAGAAATTGTGGCAGGCATGAAGATATTAGGGCTAAAGAAGGGACAACCTGGTGGTCAGGGAGCAAAGTTTGGGAGAAGGTGTTGGGTTGATAACGTAGAAACCAGATATTTGAAGATCTCCATCTGATAGAAGAAGTCAAGGACATGCTCCATGTTACTTTAAAAGGGCTGGAAAATTCTGGGCTGCAGAAACCAGACATAATATAATTTCCACCAGATTCCTGGGAAGGTGGGCATGCATTGCACTCACTAGGAGGTGGGTGCCAATCACCAGGGTCATGTTGTTACCAGGCATGGGTCTGGCTGCCTGCTCCTTTTCAAAAACAAGCCACTCAAAAGTCAAATGGTGGTAAAGATGGAAGTCAGCTTTTATTCAGAAATACCAGTGACCAGAGGAGAGGTGTCAGGCTAACCATCTCTCCAATAAACCTGAAGGAGAAAGGCCAGACTGAAGCTGTTTCAAAGACTAGTATTTACTGAGGGGTTTTTAAAGAGGGGATTGAGGGAAGGGAGCATGGGAAATGAAAAGCAGGACGGAGGGGGACACGAGCTGTGGGGGCTCCGTTCAAGGAGCCGGGTGCAAGGTCTCACCAAGACTCCGCCTGGTTTCTGCTCCCATCCTTGTGGTTATCTCAGGGTCTGGATAGTGTGTGCGTCCTGGCAAGTCTGCAGCTTCAGGCTGTCTGGAAAAAAGCTTTACATTTCTGTAAATAATGTCATCTTGCCCCATATCAAGGTTTAAAATATCAAATAACCATGGGAAATGAAGGAACTCAGAAATACATGCCAAGAAAAAAACTATCCTTTTAAAATTTGCCTAGAGCCCATGTAATTTTAGGCCCCAACGTGGCTTCAGTGCTGCTCACTCTAGCAGTGACAGAACAAATTGGGCAGGCCCTGTAACGCCAGAGTCCTGTATTAGTCTGTTTTCTGTAGCTTATAATGGAATACCTGATACTAGATCATTTATAAAGAAACAGAATTTATTTCTTACAGTTTTGGAGGCTGGGAAGTCCACAGTCCAGGAGGTGCATGTGGTGAGGTCCTTCTTGGTGGGGACTCTCCACAGGGTCCTCAGGTGATGTAGGGTGTCACAGGTAAGAACATCTCCCTTCTTAGAAAGCCATCAGTCTACACCCATGATAACCCATTACTCCATGAATGGATGAATCCATTCTTGAGGGTGTAGTCCTCATGATCCAATCACCTCTCAAAGGCCCCACCTTTCAAGTACCATAATAGGATTTCCCACCCTCTTAATACTGTTAAAGTGGGGGTCAAGTTTCCAGCACACGAACTTTGGGGGAACACATTTGACCCATAGCAGGTACCTTCCCACTCCAGCACCACACAGCACTATGGATCTGATATCAAAAATTGATATCAAATGCCCTTCAGTGTTCCCTATATTTTATTCCATACAATACTGCCTTTAAGGTTTACAGGAATGCCAACTGTTCTCCCAGCCAATGTCACTATAAAATGTGCAAACACCCCTCAGCTCCCACAAACCAGATGGTGAGGGGGCAACAACCTGTGGCATTTCAGAAGTTTTAGAGCAAATCAAAGCTTTAATAATGACACAGACTCACCCCTTGACCAAATTTCAGTCAGGTGCCTCTGGGCCCTCTTTTCCATGAGGCCTCAGCCTTGGACCCTGTCTTCATCCTGCCTAGCACAGTCTTAGCAAAAAGTCCCACTAGGTCAGTTTAGAGAGAGCCCCCCACCCTTGACATCTCATCAGGCTGCTGTGGTTTGAATGTCCCCCCAAGCTCAAGTTGGAACTTAACCCCCAATGTGGTGGTAAAAGGTGGGGCTTTTAAGGGGCCATGAGGACAGTGCCCTCTGAATGGGCTGGTCCATTTGTCGAGTAACGTGCCGATGGTTTAATGGGCATGGTTCTGATGGCTTTGTAAGGAGAAGGTCAGCTCTCTTGCTCAGGCCATTCTCACCACATGATTTCCTGCACCATCTAGGACCCTGCAGAGACTCCCTACCCAGAAGAAGGCCCTCACCAGAGGCGCCCTCTGGACCGTGGATTTCCCAGCTTCCTGAAATCTAAGAAATAAATTATATTTCTTTATAAATTACCCAGTTTCAGAGTTCTGTTATAAGCAACAGAAAATGGACTAATATACCAATCCTCATCCCTCACCTTTGATTTTTAAGTCTGTTCTGTCCTTCACAAGAATCCTGTTTGGTCAGTTTAGCAAGAAGCCCCCTACCCTTGATGTCCCCTCTCAGTAATGTCCCACGCACTTACCACCTCTCTGTGTTCATTGGCTGTGAAACCCCTGCGGACCCTGCTATATTCAGAATCGAGCTCAGTCCTACATGGTGGCCTCCTTGCCCTATTGCAGTAGACCCACGTGACATCTGCCTTTGCCACCTTTAACTCGTGTCTGCCTTGGTTGATCTTCAACAATAACCTCTGGAGGAGATCGGAATACGTCACCCTAGAATATGCCACTTTGACATTAAGATTATTGTGAGCTGGAGGAAGCTGAGAAAAAGCGGACACAGGAAGAACTCTCTGCCTTCCCTCTGTCTTCCTAGAAGGAGAATGGAAAATCCTCCTTGTGAAGGTGTCCCGCTCTCCCACACGAGAACAATCCTATCACCAAAGACAGAGACAGCACTGAGGTGGATCTGTGTAAATAACTCTTGTTAAATGACCCTTATCTGTTATGTTTCCTTATGTATTTGCCTTCCCACAATTTACCAGCAAGAAGCCCAGACCTCCTCTGCTTCCCTTTGTCTAGTCACTTACCCACAATTTATCACCTGTTGTTACAGTGGCTATAAGTCCCCACGGTTTTTAGCTATTTATGTTTTTTGGTTTTTTGTTTTAACACCTGTGAAGCCCCCATGCACATTATTTAAAAAGTTAGTATCAGGACGGCCAGTTATCTCGGTTGGTTAGAGCGAGGCGTTATGACACTGGCTTAGATCCCCTCACCAGCCAACCACCAAAAAAAAAAGAAAAGAAAAGAAAAAGAAAGAAAGAAAGAAAAGAAAAGAAAAAAAAGAAGAAAGAAAAGAAAATAAATAAAAAATAGTTAACACCAAATGAAATATATAAGGTTTTCTTCTGTTAAACTGTCTTTTGTCAGTTTAATTCACTAAGAGAGTATAGGAAAAGGTTTTTCTCCCCTACACCTCAGAAAAGTAAACACTACAAACATAAGACTTTTCATTTGAAAGTTTATTCATATTTTTTCTACACCTATTTTTGTAAATTTCAAATAATAGTTGTTTGATTCGGAATTAGGGTTTCCATCCCTCAGACACATGGTGGCAAACATGGACGGAAACAAAAATAATTAAAATTAAAAACATACCAACTTCACAAAACCAAATAAGTAAAAAAGAGCTAGATATGCTGCCAGTCCCGCGCTGGCTCCATCAGGCTGTCGTGGGGTGAGGTGAGACCCTGAAGTCCAAAGTCTCAGGCACTCAAGTGCTCCTCAGTCCTATGGGATGATTTTTCCATTTTATCTTCTCCAAGATCCTGCACCATTGTCCACAGCCTCCTTCTACTTTCTACAAGCACCGTGGCCAGAGCTGCTGCTGTGCACCTGCCCCACCTGATCGGGCTTCCCACACAGGGCAGAACCCCAGCAAACACCCCCAGGCACAGGGCAGATCTCAGAGCCTATCCCAAAACAGCTTAGGGTGCATGTGCTCTCAGTGTTCCTCCAGTAACCTGCGCTGTGGAGAAGACAGGGCGCTGTTACCTGCAAGCCCTGAGTAAATAGCCTTTTGCCTCTTCTCATTAGGTGGTCTCTGTTTAGTTCCACACCAGGAAAAGTGGGGGGTGCTGGGGAAAGGAGCTACCCTCTGGATCTATTTGTCCTTCTGCATAACAAGACAACCTTTATTCACCCTCCTGTAACTTGTCACCACCCCCAGAAGCCCCAGCTCTATTCCTTTCTGTAGCTCAGGACGCTGTACAAACTCCAGTCATCTGGCCCTTCCTTGAGTCTCATGTTTTGCGGGACTCCTGTACCTATGCACACAATTAAAGTAGTTTTTCTCCTGTTGATGTGTCTTATGTCAATTTAATTCATTGCCCATCCAAAGAACCCAGAAGGGAAGAGGGAAGCCATATCCCCCTCCCCTACAGCATTAAAAGATGAAGAAAAAAGTATAAGAAAAAGAAAAGAGAAACAATACTAATGTAAGTCTTAAAAGACCTCTAAACCGTGTTAGGATCCTGACTCAAACAAACCAACTTTTTAAACATGCACGTTTTAGGTAATAGGTGAAATCTGAACAGGAATCAGAGGTCAGAAAAAAACAGGAATTACTGTCAATTGCATTGGGTAGGCAAAGCCTTGACTATCGGTAAGACACTGATGAAACTTCTAGAAGTGAAACTACTGATGTCTGGGATTTGCTTTTAGAAAAAGAAAACCCTTGGGCCGAGCCTGTGGCGCACTTGGTAGAGTGCTGCGCTGGCAGCGCGGCGACGCTCCCGCCGCGGGTTCGGATCCTATATAGGACTGACCGGTGCACTCACTGGCTGAGTGCCGGTCACGAAAAAACGACAAAAAAAAAAAAAAAAAAAAAAAAAAAAAAAGAAAACCCTTCAGTCAAGACAAAACAACAGAGCAGATGAAGAAAATGCAGTAAAATGCTCATTTGGATTGTTTATTTATGGAGTTCATTGTCCTGTTGTCTTGGGTGCAACTGCTTGAAATTATTCATTAAAGGTTTTTTCCTTGTTGTTGTTTTTTAACCCTGATGTATTTTCTAAACTGAAGGAAACCCTCAGGCCACATTCCCCCATTGATGTAAACAGCAGAGAGGGTTCCGGGACCAGGAGGGGGGTTGGTAAAGTAGAATTAACAGCAGTTGTTCGCTCATGCAGAGAACTGTGCGCGCCCACCACCCGCACCCTCCGGGCCACACGGAATCGAAGGCCAGACCCCGTCCTCGTGTGTTTAGTGAGGAGAGACCACGGAAAAGCTCCAGCCAGGAAGCCCGGGGAAAGCCAGTCATCTACACTGGGAGCCAGGCCGCCTACATCTGCAGCCAGGCCGTCTACACCCAGAGCCGGCCATCCACACCCGCGGCCAGGCCGTCTACACCCAGAGCCGGCCATCCACACCCGCGGCCAGGCCGTCTACACCCGGAGCCGGCCATCCACACCCGCAGCCAGGCCGTCCATACTCGCACCCCCAGGAGGTGGCAGAAAGGTGCTGCTCAGCCTTCAAGGCCTTCTGCTTTCCTGCTCCCTTTCCACACCGCACGCGTGGCCGGAGCCTCAGTTTCCTCGTCTGTCCGCTCAACCCCAGGACTCGGACACGGGTTGGTCAGGATTGGGGGGCGGCATTTCGGGGCTTGGTAACGTCCCCCGCCCCGCCCCAGGGGACCGGACCTACCTGTCGCCTCCCCGCAGCCCGGCCTGCCCCGCCCACCGTCTCCGCCTAAGCCGGACACCCCCTCTCTTCAACCCCGGACCGACGCCGCCGATGCCCGGGAGAGTTGGGGGATCGCTACCCCCGGCGACCCGCTTCACCCTCCCAGGGGGGCACCCGCCCCTGCTCGCTGCCGCCTGTCCCCCCGACCCCCTTCACCGACCGCCCACGGGGGCGCCCTCTCCCGCCCCCTCCACAGGGACCCCCTTCCCCTCCCAACGACTCACCCCAAACACAGCGGACAGGCTGCCGCCCCCTTTCCTCCCTTGTCCCCCAGCCCCTCCCCCACCAGCAAACCTCCTGTCCATCCCCCTGCCCAGGACAAGGCGGCCCCACTCCAGGCTGTCCCAGGACGCCGAGGCTCCTCCACTCTCCTCCCTTCCCCCACCCTGACCCAGCTGACGCCACCAAGTCCCCCGCGGCCCGGCCATCGCCGATCAGCCCCGGACGCCTGGCTTGGTGCGAGGGCCACCTCCCTGTGAGTACCGGCCCTGCAGGCCACCCTCCTGCGGCCTCTGGGTCAGGACCCCGCGTCCACCCCCGCCTTCTAGCGGCGGCCCCTTCCCGCCCCTCCCGGCCGTCCTGTCCCTGCAGAGGGTGATACGTGGGAACCGTGGACACTCAGGCCCCGCTGTCACCTGGATGAGCCCGGCATTAACAAAGGAACATCCCCGGGACCGAAGGTGACCAGGGCCCTGATGACAGCCTCTGCCCAGACTGAGTCAGACCCCCAGCTCACTGGACGCTCCCCATCCCTGGCTTCTGTCCGCGTAGACAGCGTCCCCCAACCCTGAGGACCAGGGAGAGAGCTGACGCCAAGAGCGAGGCGCGCAGGAAGCGCTGATCAAGTTCCCAGGGGACAGACTCCGAATGTCTGCAGTCCATAGACGCCATCACTTTCGGGATTGCAGAAAAATAGAGGAGGGTGGTGCTTGGAGTTTAGAAACGATTTTCAAATCCCTTTTCTAACTCGGTCCCAACAGCACCCCCGTGAAGTAGGCAGGGGAAGCTGTGGACCTCCACTGCGTGGGGTTACATATTCTAACTCCAAAGGGTGCCTGTGTGCTCGCATGTGTGTGCCTGTGCATGTCTGTGTGAGTTTGTGTGTGGGCCAGTGTGTATGTGCATGCACGTTTATGTGTGTGTGCCTGTGTATGTCTGTGTGAGTCTGTGTGTGGGCCAGTGTGTATGTGCATGCACGTTTATGTGTGTGTGTGCCTGTGCATGTCTCTGTGAGTCTGTGGGTGGGCCAGTGTGTATGTGCATGCACGTTTATGTGTGTGTGTGCCTGTGCATGTCTGTGTGAGTTTGTGTGTGGGCCAGTGTGTATGTGCATGCATGTTTATGTGTGTGCCTGTGTGTGTTTACATGTGTTTCTCTGTGTAAATGTGTTTGTGCATGGCTGAGTACGTGTTTGTGCATTTGCATGTATGCATATTTATGTATATTTGTGTCTACATGTGCTTTGTAATTGTGTACATGTTGTGCATGTGTGTGCACCTGTGTATATTTTTAAGCATGGGTGTTTCTGAGTACCCATGTTTATGCATGCATGTGTGTGTATACGTGTTTGTCCATGTACACACATGTATTACCGTGTGCATGCATGTGTATGTATATGTGTGTGTACACACACACAGAGCATGTCTTTTCCAAACTGCTCTTCACTCCCTAATGGAAGACATCTTTTTCTTCTTAAAGTCTGCTTTTCCTTGGTTTTAAAGGGGCTTTGTTAACGAAAAAATTATTCTGGCACTTGTTAAAAGGCTCACAATTGAAGCTTTTTGCAATGGGGATGTCACCCTGGGGAAGAGTTGGGGCTCTGAACCCAGCACAGACAGCTGGGGTCCGTGGATGGAAATAACTGAGAGGGACTTCAAGGGTAGGAGGCTTTTGGTGAAACTGGCCTAACAGGAAGGTCAGGGGCTTAGATGTCAAAGGTGGGGGTGAGGACTTGATCAGATATCGAGGTGGGGGTGGCTTAGGATTCTCTGTGAAGACTGGGCTGGGCAGGCCAAGGACAGAACAAGGAAGGGTCCAGAATTCATGGGCCAGAGGGTCCTGGTTAGCCTTTGGTCATGGAGGGTCTTTGTAGTTTCCAGAGAGGCATTTGTGCCTCTGTCACTGGCAAGGCTAAAAATGACAGCTACGCACCCCCTAAGTGGACCCCAGTTTTAGTTCTCGCCTCCAGCAGGAGGCCACAGAGGAAGCCTGCTCGTTGCCAGGGAGCGAGCCCAGAGCTCCAGGAACATGAGGGGACCACTTAGCCCAGCCTCTCTCTGGGGGTTGCTCAAAGCGGAAACTCTTGCCTTGTGTCTCCCCAGGAGCCATGGATGCTGTGGAACTTGCCAGAAAGCTGCAAGAGGAAGC
The DNA here is from genome assembly GCF_027409185.1 of Cynocephalus volans. Classification (NCBI taxonomy): domain Eukaryota; kingdom Metazoa; phylum Chordata; class Mammalia; order Dermoptera; family Cynocephalidae; genus Cynocephalus; species Cynocephalus volans. The sequence continues at coordinate 43,884,445 of NC_084463.1, read as the reverse complement.
CACTTGCTCCATCTGCCTGGACTACTTCAGGGACCCCGTGATGACCTCCTGTGGCCACAACTTCTGCCGTGACTGCATCTGCCTAAGCTGGGAGAAGGCAAAAGGCAAGAAGGGGCAGAGGAAGCAGAAGGGTTCCTTCTCCTGCCCTGAGTGCAGGGAGATGTCTCCGCAGTGGAACATGCAGTCCAACCGCCTGCTCGCCAAGGTGGCCGAGATGGCACGCCAGCACCTGGGCCTCCAGAAGCAGGACCTGTGCCAGGTGCACCAGGAGCCCCTCAAGCTCTTCTGCCAGGAGGACCAGAGCCCCATCTGCGTGGTCTGCAGGGAGTCGCAGAAGCACTGGCTGCATATGGTGGTGCCCGCCGGGGAGGCCGTGCAGGAGTACAAGTGTCTAGGGACAAGGTGGCCCCCATCAGAGACTGGGAAGGGAGCATCCAGGAGTACAAGGTGGGTCAGAGTCAGAAACCATGGAGGGGGTGTCCAGGGGGACAAGGTGGGCCTTTGTCAGAGACTGGGGCGGGGTGTCCAGAGGGACAAGGACGTCAGACTGCATGTGTGTGTGTCGGGGTGGGGGTGGTTTATTAGTCAGGGCAGACCATTGGCCTCATAGCCAACAGCTCCATGGATTTTTAGATATGACAACAAATGCACAAGCAACAGAAGGAAAATAGATAAATTGGGCCTCATCAAATTTTCAAACTTTTGTGCATTAGAAGTCATTCTCAAGAAGTCGAGAAGAAAACTTAGAGAATAGGAGAAACTATCTGAAAATCATGTGTCTTATAAGAGTCTAGTATTTAGAATATGCTAAAGACTCTGACAACTCAATAGTTTAAAAGGCCAACCCGACCTTAAAATGGCTAAATTACTTCAACAGACATTTCTCCCAAGAAGATATACAAGTGGCTAAAAAGCACATGACAAGATGTCAACATCATTAATCATCAGAAAAATACAAATCAAACACAGCAGGATACCACTTCACACTCAGTAAGATGGGAATAATTTGTTCAAAAGGATGTGTAGATATCAGAACTCTCATATATTGCTGGGGGAATGGAAAATAATTCAGCATTTGTGGAAAAGTTTGACGGTTTTCCAAGAAATTAAACATAGAATTACCATATGACCCAGGAATTGCATCCCCTACTCTGAAAAAATTGAAACAGACAAATATTTGTAAAAAAATGTTCACAACAGCACTACTCACAAATGCCAAATGGTGAAAAAAACCCCAAATGCTCATGAACTGATATGTGCATAAACGTTGGAAAACGAATAAGATAATTATGGATAGTTTTCAGTAAATTTATGCATATCGGATTAATAAATGGATACGTAAATATCTCTCTACATAATGTTACAATATGTATAATTAGTGGTATATCAGCAATATTTGCATTAGCCAAATGATATAAACAACCTAAATTTCTATCAACTAATAAATGGATAAACACTGAAAAATGGATGGTAAATATAAATACTTACAGATATATACATGAGGGTACTTCAAAAAAGTTCATGGAAAAATAGAATTAAAAGATCATACAAATATTTCCTTGAACTTTTTGAAGTTCCCTCATACACATGCATATCCATATATATTTAATGTTATTTAGACAGAAATAAATGAAGTACTGACGATCACTGTAACACAAAAACATCTTACAAAGTGAAAGAGGCCAGACACCAAAGATCACTTACTTTTATGAAATCTGCAGAATGAGGAAATCCACAGAGCCAGAAAGCATATGGCAGGTTGCTAGTTGTTGGGTGGAGGTGGGGATGGGCAGTAACAGCTTAATCATCTTGACGTTTTCTTTCAGGGTCATGACAATGACCTCCATAAAAACACAGGCACCCAAACTGAAAGTACCCTTGGTGGAGCCTCTTCATCTTTTGTTTTCTGATTGGTTGGTAACGCAGTGAAACTATCCAATCAGGGCTTGTCTACACGGTTCAATCAGATCGCGTCTTCCAGGAGCCCTCATTTGAATACAGGGTCTATAAATACGCCGAACAAGGCCACGCTGGGCATTTTCTCTTCTATGGAGCTGGATGGAAGGGTGATCTCTATGTCTGGTCTTCGCTCGTCTGTGCTGGTTTCCCCGAGGTGTCTTCGCCAGTTCCAGAACAAGAAGTTGAGAAACCCAACTTGAAAAGCTGGTCCGCAGATGTGTCCGAAGAAAAGAAGCAGGTATCCCCGAGGTGGAGAACTTTGCTGGGTCCACGCGCTTCTCCGTTCTCTTTGGAAGTCTCAGGCCTGGTGAGTCTCCCCGTTTATTGTGAGCCCCGGGGCGTGGAGAGCGATAGGCCCGGGGCGCCTGTGTCGGGGTACCGCCGGCTTCTCCCATCCCTGCATTGAGCAGCGGAGAGCGACGGGGCCCGGGCATGGAGAGCGGCGGGCCGGGGCACCGGTATTGGGGTACCGCCGGCTCTTCCCATCCTTGCGGCGGGCCAGGTCGTGAAGAGCGTTGGGTCTGGGGCGCTGGTTTCGGGGTACCGCTGGCTTGTCCCATCCCTGAGTCGAGCAGCGGAGAGCGGTGGGCCCGGCATGGAGAGCGGCGGTCCGGGTGTGGAGAGCGGCGGGCCGGGGCACCGGTATTGGGGTACCGCCGGCTCTTCCCATCCCTGCGGAAAGCGGCGGGCCAGGTCGTGAAGAGCGTCGGGTCTGGGGCGCTGGTTTCGGGGTACCGCTGGCTTGTCCCATCCCTGAGCCGAGCAGCGGAGTGCGGCGGGTCCGGGCGTGGAGAGCGGCGGGCCGGGTGTGGAGAGCGGCGGGCCGGGACACCTGTATTGGGGTACCGCCGGCTTCTCCCATCCCTGCGGAAAGCGGTGGGCCAGGTCGTGAAGAGTGTCGGGTCTTGGGCACCGGTATCGGGGTACCACCGGCTTCTCCCATTCCTGCGCCGAGCAGCGGAGAGAGGCAGGCCAGGGCGTGGAGAGCGGCGGCCCCGGCATGGAGAACGGCGGTCCGGGTGTGGAGAGTGGTGGGCCGGTGCGCCGGTATCGTGGTACCGCTGGCTTCTCCCATCCCTGCGCCGAGCAGAGGAGAGCGGCGGGCCGGATCCTTGACAGCGGCGGGCCGGGGCATGGAGAGCGTCGGGCCCGGGGCGCCGCTGTCAGGGTACCGCTGGCTTCTCCTATCCCTGCGCCGAGTAGCGGAGAGCGGCGGGCCGGGGCGTGTAGAGTTGCGGGCTGGGGCGCCGGTATCGGGGTACCGGTGGCTTCTCCCATCCCTGCAGAAAGCGGCGGGCCAGAGCGTGGAGAGCGGCGGGCCTGGGCGCCGGTTTCGGGGTACCGCCCGCTTCTCCCATCCCTGTGCCGAGCAGCGGAGAGCGGCAGGCCAGGGCGTGGAGAGTGGCGGGCCGCGGCGCTGGTATCGGGGTACCGCCGGCTTCTCCCATCCCTGCAGCGAGCAGCGGAGAGCGGCGGGCCGGGGCGTACCCAGATGTGGGATTACTGAATCCTGTGTTAAATCTGTAACTATTTGATAAACCTCTATACTGCGTCCCATAGTGGCTATACTTATTTGTAGTCCCACAACGGTGTAGAAGAGTACACATTTCTCTGCATACTCCCTGGCATTTTATATTCTATTTTATCATAATCCATTTAATTGGGCTGAGATGATATTTCAACATGGTTTTAATTTGCATTTCCTAAATAAGTGATGTTGATTGAGCATTGTTTGAAGTACCTGTTGGATTTGTATGTCTTCCTTTAAAAAAGTGTTTCTGCTCATTTGCTCATTTTTGAACCAGGTTATTTGGTTTTTTCTTTAACGTGTACTTATTTGAGTTTATTGTATATTGTGGATATTAATACCGTGTCAGATGTATAGTTAGCAAATTGTTTCTCCCATTTTCTAGGCTTTTTTACTGTTGATTTATTTGCTGTGCAGAATCTTTTTAGTTATGTATAATACAATGAATTTACGTTTTTCTCTTAATGGTTGTGCTTTGGGGGTCTTCTTCATAAAGTCTTTGCTCACTCCTACTTTTTGAAATGCTTCCCTGTGTTTTGTTTTAGTAGTTTTATATTTTCAAAACAGGTATTTAAGTCTTTAATGAATTTTGAGTTGTTTTGGTATGTGGCAAGATTTATGAGTCTAGTTTCTTTTACATGTGGATGTCCAGTTTTCCCAGCACCATTTATTGAATAGGTGGTATTTTCTTTAATGTATGTTCTTGGTGCGTTTGTGAAAGATCAGTTGACTTGTAAGCATGTGTGGGTTGATTTCTGGGTTCTCTATTCTGTTCCTTTGGTCCAAGTGTCTTTTTATGGCAGTATCCTGCTGTTTTGGCTGCTAGAGATTTATAGTGTAATTTGAAGTCAGGTAGTATTATGCCACCTGCTTTATTTATTTAGCTCATGATTGTTTTGGCTATCCAGGATCTTTTATTGTTCAATATGACTGTCAGGGTTTTGGGGTTTTGGGGGGTTTTTTGTTTGTTTGTTTTTCTATTTCTATGAAGAATGTTTTTCATATTCGATGGGGATTGCATTGAATCTGAAGATCACTTTGGCTATTATGGACATTTTTACTACGTTGTTTCTTCTAAGAGCATGGAATGACTTTGCACAATTTTGTGTTATCTTTAATATCTTTCAATAGTGATTTGTAGTTTCTTCTCTGTAGAGATCTTTAACCTCGGTGGAACTGATTCCTAGGTATTTTATTTTCTTGGTGACTATTGAGAATAGGTTTACTTAATTTATTTTTCTGCTAGTTCATTATTGGAGAATAAAAATGCTACTAATTTTGGGGTGTTGATTTTGTATCCTGCACATTACTGAAATTGTTAATTAGCTTTGAGAGTTTTTTGGTAGTCCTTAGGTTTTCCTATATATATGATCATGTCATTTGCCAACAGGGCCAGTTTGACTTCATGTTTTCCAGTCTGGATGCCCTTTATTTCTTTCTCTTACTTGATTGCTCTGGCTAATTCCAATGCTCTGTTAAATAGGAGTGGTGAGAGTGGGCATCCTTTCCTTGTTCCTGTTATTAAGCAAAAATCTTTTAGTTTTTCCCCATTCAGAGTGATATTGGTGGTGGGTTTGTTGTATATGGCTTTTACTGGCAGTGGGTTTGTTGTATTGAGATACTCTCTTTATATACCCAATTTACTGAGATCCATTATCATGAAGGGATGTTGAATTTTGTCAAATGTTTTCTGCACACATTGAGATAATCATATGGTTTTTGTCTCTGTTTTTGTTGCTATGGTTTATCACATTTATAGACTTGTATATGTGGAACCATCCTTGTCACTCTGGGATGAATCCCACTTGGTCATGCTGTATAAGTTTTTTTATGTGTTGCTGTATTCTGATGGGTAGCATTTTGTTGATGATTATTGGGTCTTTTTGTTCATCAAAGATATTGGCCTGTTGTTTTCTTTTTCTGCTGCATGTTTTTCTGGTTTTAGTGTCAAAATGATGCTGGCACCATAGAATGATTTTTTGAGAATAGCATCTATTTCACCTTTTTGGAATAGTTGGAAGGGAATTGGTGTTAATTCATCTTTACTTTTTCTTTTTTCTTTTTTTTCAGAAATACAAAATTTTATTTGCACTTTGTTAGTGTAGAAAGACCACAATGCTTCATACCACAATACTTGAGAAACACCAAGGTATTCAAATACATAGTTACTTATTTACCTTGACTACACAAAACAGTGCAGTTTCATAAAAGATATACCAAAGATAGAGTTTACAAATTTGTTATCAGACCTCTCCTTTTACCCCCCCCCCCAAAGAAAACTGAACACAGTCTAGACTTAATAGGAATAAGCTTCACCATAAAGGGGAGAAACTTTATCATTACAAATGTACAGAATGTTTAGGCAAATACATGTATGTTTTTTGATATAGCAAAGTATATTTCCTTAAAACTTGAAAATCTTTTTCTATAGTTTCAAAAACCTCTTTCTTTTATGAATCTTTGTAGTTCCTAAAAGCATAGGGTACCTCCATTAGGACCAGTGAGAGAGATTCTGGGCTTTAGGACCAAGTCAATCCATCCCTCTAACTAGTAATATTCTACCATTACATCATATTAATAAATAATCTTCAGTGATGGCTGTGAATGAAACTGTGCTTTGTGGCAGAAATACTCCAATACTTCAAAGATGCTACTGCTGGGGATAATATATTGTGAATAAAGAAAAAACACTTAAGATAGCTTTTTTTCCCAAAAAGTCTTTATTATTACAAAATTTTTTTAGAACAATAAGCAGAGCACCATGTTCTCTTTTCAGAGTATCTTCTGTCCTGATAATATGATTAACAAGGACTATTATTTATTTCAAGAATCGTTATATCTTCTATTTCTCCCACTCTTCATATTAGAAGTACTGAGTTTCCCAGTGTATGTACACTAGACACTGGAGTGATGAATGAAATGTAATAATTTGGAGGGAAATATGTAATTTAAAACCAGAACTTGGGCCGGCCCATGGCTCACTTGGGAGACAGTGGTGCTGACAACAAAGTCAAGGGTTAAGATTCCCTTACCAGTCACGTCTTTTAAAAAACAAAAAGAAACAAAAATTACCCAGGATTGCATATTTGCGCATTTACAAGTTCACGTATAGCTCTGACTTGGATTACAAAGTGGGAAAAGAAATTCTCAAAATGATTGTAGTGCAGAATAGAACTTTCCTCTCTCCCAGGAATTGTTTCCACTTTGTCTCCAAAGTAGCAAATCAACAGCACCCAACATGTGGTGATGGTGGAGGCAGTTCTGGGGACACTTCGGGCTCTTGTAATGAGAGGATGCTATTGGACAACTCATTCCTTAAAATATCCAGAGGCATGTTTTTCAGAATGTCATCGATGAGTTTCAGAAATACTCCTTCACGTTGGAGTTATCCTTGGCACGTGCTTCACAGAATGGCATGCCTGTGATCTGCTGTGCAAACTTTTCACTCTGCTGTCTGGTGATTTCTCTGTCCATTTCACAGTCCAACTTATTTCCAAGTAAGAGAAGTTCTGCATCTTCTGAAGCATATTTATCAATCATGTTCATCCATTTTGGGAAATCATCAAATGTTTCCTTTGTGATATCACGTACTAATATGATCCCCTTGGCAGTGCTGTAATAAGCTGAGGTAGTGCTGTTGAATCTCTCCTGACCCTCTGTGTCCCAGATCTGTAATCTAATTTTCTTTCCTCTTAGCTCTACAGTTTTGATTTTAAAGTCAACACCCATGGTGGACTTGCAGGCTTCGCGGAAGGCCTCGCAGAAGGTATCATCGCTGCAGCGCTCCATCAGGCTGGTCTTGCCCATGCCGCGGGAGCCATGATGATGATCTGCAGCTTGAAGTCAGCCTGCCTGGGGGCCTGCTTCCTCGGGCGGGCCTGGCCACCCAACAGCGCCGGGAAGCTCATGCCCAGGCCACCTCCACCCCCGGTCCACCCCCCAGAGGCCCTGGCGTCCAACGGGCTCCAAGCTGCAGCTGTGCCACCCACTGGCTCCACGCGCCGTGGTCGCCACCGACGCTGCCGAGAGAGGAGGAAGGTAAGCAACTGCTCTGCAGCAGCTGCAGCAGCATCCCGGACGAGGAGGGGCAAGAAGCTCAGGCCTGAATGCATCTTTAAAGGCTTAGTAGGCTTCTGCAGTAAGGCCATCTGGTCCTAGGCCTTTCTTTCTAGAGACTGCTAATTACTGCTTCAGTTTTGTTGCTTGTTATTGGACTGTTTCGGTTTTCTGCGTCGTCTTGGTTCAGTCTTTGGTAGTTTGTGTGTGCCCAGAAATTTATCCTTTTTCTCTAGGTTTTCAGTTTTGTTGGTGTATGGCTGTTATAGTCTCTAATGATTCTTTGTGTTTCTTTGGTATCAGTTGTAATTTTTCCTTTCTAATTTTTGAGTCTTTTATTTTTTATTTTTTTTGAGTTAGCCTAGCTAGTAGTTTGTTTTATCTTTTGAAAAATCCAACATTTTGTTTCATTGATATTTCATATTGTTTTTTGGGCTTCTATTTAATTCAATGAACATCTGCTCTGATGTTCATTATTTCTTTTCATCAACTAACTGGGATTGGATCGTTCTTGTTTTTCTAGTTCTTTGAGATGTAGTGTTAGGTTGTTTATTGTGATAAACTTGTCTCTTAACAGTATCCCACATTTTTTGGTATGATGTGTCTTTTTCATTGGTTTCAAGAAATTTTTTGATTTCCTGTTTAATTTCTCCTTGTACCATACGTCTTTCAGGAGCATGCTGTTTAGTTTCCATGTATGTTTTCCAGAGTTTCACTTGTTATTGATTTCTCATTTTAATCTGTTGTGGTCTGAGTAGTTACTTCAGATAACTTCAATTTTTGAAAGTCTGTGGAGACTTGATTTGCGACTGAACATGGGGTCTATCCTAGGGATATTCAATGTGCTGAGAAGAATGTATATTCTGTGCTTGTTGGATGAAGTGTTCTGTAGATATCTGCCAATCCAACTGGTGTACAGTGTGTTTCAAATCTTGCGTTGCTCCACTACTTTTTTTGCCTAGATGATCTGTTCAGTGTTGAGAGAGGGTTGTTCAAGTCCTCCGCCATTATCCTGTTTGGGTTTATCTCTTTCATTAGGTCTAATGTGGGTACTCTGATATTGGGTGCGCATATATTTGTGATTTGTATGTCTTCTTGCTGGATACATCCCTATAATTAAATACTAGCTTTCTTTGTTTCTTTGATGGCTTTTGGTTTAAATACTGTTTTATCCAATATAAGAGAAGATATTCTTGCTCGTTTTTGGCTTGCATTTGCATGGTACAACTTTTTCCATCCTTCCACTCTTAGTCTGTGTGTGTCTTTACAGGTGCGGTGAGTCTTTTCAAGTATAAGTTGGATCTAGCTTTTTAATCCAGTCAGTCTGTGTTTTTTGAGTGGGGAATTTATTACATTTGCATTGAGAGTTATTATTGAAAGGTATTGAGTTAGTCCTGGCATTTAATTGAGTTTTGTTTGAATGTTTTAGATATCTTTTGTTCCTTCCCTTTTTGTTGTTTGTCTTCTGTGTGGGTTTTTTGAGGTGGGTAAATAAAGTTTCCCTTTTTCATTGTATTTAGTTAATTTACATGCAATATAAATGTTTTTATTTTTGGATTTGAATTTCCTTCCTTAATATTTCTATTTTTACACCTAGTCTGTGATTCTACTTCTATTTTCCTCTTTTCTTACTCCTTTTGGTTTATTCCAGTATTTTCATCATTATTTCCATTCTAACTTACTATATATGCACCCTTTTACTATGTATTTTTTTGTACTATGGATTATTGCACACATCTTTGATTTGACAATTTGTATTTAACACTTCTCAAATACAAAAACTATACAGTACTTTAATCTCCCTCCTTACTTTTATGCCATTATTGCTTTGAATCTTTATTTTATATGTTTTGTTTCCTACAATTATTACAATTATAATTGTACTCGCAACTATATAGATACTATATAATTGCATATATATGATTTATATATTTTTTCTTCCTGCATTTCTGTGCTTCCACTGCGAGTCACTTTCTACCTGAACAACTTCTGTATTACTTTCTAGTGGAAGTTTTACTAGTTTCTAATTACTTCAGTAATTGTTTAGTTATATATTCATTTTACCCTCACCTTTAAAGAATATTTGTTTAACATATAGAATTCTAGGTAAACAATTATTTTTCAGCACCATGAGGATGATATACCATTGTCTTTGGGATTCTGATATTTTGTTGAGCCATCTTTCTTATGATTTGTCTTTTTTTTCTTTTCTTTTTTTGGGGGGTGGATGGGGCAGGCAGCTGGCAGGTACAGGGATATAAGACCTTGATGTTATATTGCTGTGCTCTAACCAACTGAACCAACTGGCCAGCTCCATATTTATCTCTTGAAGGTAATGTATTTCATTTTCCCTGACTACTTTTGAGATTTTTCTCTCTCTCTGGTTTTTATAAGTTTGCCTAGATTACATCTCTGTGCATGTGTTTGGTGGTTTCGTGGTCAATTTTGAACTTCAACCATGAACATTCACAAAGTAAAGCAAAGTTACAAGCTGTTTTTGTATGCTTTCATGTAAAAGGAACGCTTGTGTTTGTGAAGAATTATGCCAGGAAGCTGCTGGCAGCTTTTGTCAGATGACATAGAAACATCTGTTCCAATAAATATCCTCCTCACAGCCTCATTTTCAGGGAAGAGCAATCTCTTTTGGCAAGATGAGAGCAGACCTGGTTGGGCAGCCTTAAGTGGAATTGGTTGCTGGGTCTCCCCAGCTAAGATGGGGGTCCAGAATTATAGTTGTTTCATGACCAGCAGGTGGCTCAGCATGGCTAGAAGTGCAGGTGTCTTGCCAAGCCCAGGTGACTGTCCCTAGGTGCCCTGCCCTGACGAGGGGTAGGCAAACATCTCCAGTTCGAGGGTCAGGGCAGAGTATCTGATGATGCCCTATCCTCTCTGCCAAGTCCTGAGATGTGGATAGTTTGGGGATTATAGTACAGAGGTGCTTGGACACAGAAAGGAAGAGGCTTCCAGGGACTAATTCTCAGTGAAAAATGTTCCCCTTTGGAACTGGTGCAAGGGAGTGGACCAGTCAGTCTGTGTGATTCAGGTTGTTGTGAGTACCTAAGAGCTGCCACTGGTGTGGGGCTCTGTCCATGCTGATGTGACATTTGAAGTCCCCACTACCGGGAAGCACCTTGTACCTCCTGTTACAATCCTGGAGTCCCAGTTCTCGATAGTGTACGGGGGGACCCTTGCCTCCATGGGGAATGTCACTGGACAGCATAAGAGTCTTCCCGCTCCTCCATTTCTATCACCTGCATTGTGCTGCCCTTATCATTACTATGACAGAGAGGGTAGCACTGAACAGACAGAAAGAAGAAATCATCATCAAAGTATCAAGGACAAGACAAAGGCAGAGTGCATCTGTCTACAGAGGAGCCCTTGTGGTCTCAAGTCAAGTCCAATGCTGCCGACTGGTCATGTACACTCCCACTGACTGGACACACCATCAATGGGCAAATAAATATGTACCGGATGCCAGCTACCTACTGGAAATTTACCACATCGGGGCAAGAGTGTAGATTCTGGAGTTGTGATGTATCAGTCAGTATCAGTATATTTACATTGTATATGTACATATGTATCAGTGTATTTACATAGGTGTGTGTATACAGACACACACACACACACAGAGTCGTGTGTCTCATAATGATGTTGTAGTCAGTAACAAATCCCACATACAACAGTGGTTCCATAAGATAATAATGGAGCTGAAGAATTCCTGTTGCCTGGTGACATTGTAGCCATCATAACGTTGTAGCACAATTATATTTTTATAAAATTAGTGTAGACTAAGTATACAATGTTTATGAAGTCCACAGCAGTGAATAGTCGTGTCCTAGACCTTCACACTCACTTGCTGACTCCCCCGGAGCAACTTCCAGTCCTGCAAGCTCCACTCATGGCAAGTGCCCCACACAGGAGTACCTTTCTTTATCTTTTACACAGTGTTTTCACTGCACCTTTTCCATCCTTAGATATGTTTAGATACAAAAATACTTACCATTTGTTACAATTGCCTACAGTGTTGAGTCCAGTAACACACCTTGAGCAGCAGGCTCTACCATACAGCCTAGGTGCGTAGCAGGCTGCACCATCTAGGTTTGTGTAAGTGCACTCTGTGATGGTCACACAATGACCAAATCACCTAAAGGCGCATTTCTCAGAATGTATCCCTGTTGTTAGGTGATGTATAACCATGTGCATATACAAAATAAGGAAATGGCTGGCATGATTCTGGAGGCTGAGGAGTCTCGCCACTGCCATCTGTAAGCTTTACATTGGGGAGTGCTGGTCATGTGTTCAGTCTTGAAGACCTAGGCCTGAGAATCAGGAGACCCCATGATGCAAGTTCAAGTTGAAGTGCAAGACAGTATGGATGTCCCAACTAAAGAATCGTTAGGCAGAGAGAGCAAATTCTCCCTCGCCCTGCCTTTTATCCCATTCAGGCCTCCAGCAGATTGGATGGGGCCCATGACGTGGGGCAGGGCCATCTGCTTTACTCAGTCTAACAATGCAAATGTTAATCTCATCCAGAAACACCCTTGAGGACACCCCCAGACTAATGTTTGAGCAGATATCTGGGCACCCTGTGGCCCAGTCAAGTTGACTCCTAAATGAGCCGTCCCAGGAGATGATCTTCTGGCTTTTGATCCAGACTCCACTGCTTTCCAGCTGTGTGACACCGACAAGCTCTGAGTTTCTCTATGCTTTAGTTTTCTCATTTTCAGGATGAGGATAAGATAGCAACTACCTCACTGGGTTGAGTTGAGGTCTGGATGAAAAAATATTCATGAAGGGCTTAGAACACTTCTTGCACGTTGCCAGCACTGACACAAAGGTGCCATCAGCTCTGGTTCCTGTCACTGCCCCCTGCCGTGAGCATCTGACTGCTGGACTCTACCCCTCGTGACCCAGCACAGGAGGCACATGGCACCATTCCTTCCTCCCGCTGCAGACCCCCGAGTCAGAACAAGCATCGCCCTTGGGGAACACTGCTCCAGTTAATGAACAGTCTCCACAAAGAAGGTTTCGTTTGCCTCCCTCCCTGTCTGTCAAACAAGGTCAGCTACAGAGAAGGAGCAAACATATTTCTCTTATCTGGAACAGCCCACAAACAAGCCTTAATTAAAAAAAATTAAAAAGTTTTAAAGCAGCCGAACTGGAAATACATAAACTCCCTCCAGAAGGTACTTAATAGCGACTATTAAACATATAAACGTGCATCCTGATTTATCTGCCTTCTCCACACACCAGAGGGGAGTCACGGCAGCTCCATGCTATTGGCTCGGGAATATGTAAAGAGGAGGGTAAACTTGGTGGGTTAAGAGATATACAGACGTTGACCTACATTTCACTGCTATTTTGGATGATTAAAATCACGAATGAAATAACTGCTAATTGGCTCTATAGATTTACATATGAAAACAAATGTTTTCTGAATGAATGCAACTTTGTAATTTAGCTGTGCTTTAAGAATGGCTTAGAAAATTAAAAAACGCACAAACACATGACTATTTCAGCAATGCTGGACCTCAGGATGCCCACAGCCTTGACCTCATCCTCCAGGCAGATGGCGCTCCTGGCACGGGAAGTCCCTGCCAGCCCCGTGGGAAGGAACTCTGGGCTCCCGCAGGAGTGAGCTGGCCAGGGTACGGACCCACAGTCCGCACCTTGGGCTTCCCTTCCCCACATTCATTCTGCTCTGTTCCTCCACCTCCCAACCCATGTGCTCTTGTACACAGATGTGTGGATTTTCTGCAATGTGTATTCTTAATTCACTTATTCAGCAAATGTTGAATAAAATGTTTTTGTAATATGTATTTCTTCCTTCATTTTTTAAGCAAAGGTTAATTCACCCTTCTTATGTCCTGGGTTTTCCGCTGGGTGTTCAGGTTACAGTCCTGAATGAGATACCCATTTTCTTGGTCTCCTGGAAACTACTCTGAAGCAGAGGAGAGAAACACTAAACAGAAGTCGTGTATTTTGATAAGAACCACTAGCGAGAACACATGTGGTCCCACGACATGCTGTGGGCTGGATCCAGGGGCACATCTAGCCTCCCGCCCCTTCCTGACCATCTCTAACACAGATCCACAAAAACACCACTCAGAACTATTTGGCTCCTTAATCCCTAAATCAGCCCTGCAAGGAAAGAATCATTATTTCCTTTTGACAATTGACTCAGCAGGTGGAGAGAAGTGGCCCGCATCCACATGGGTAGCACAGCAAGTTGAAACAAAACACATGTTGAGGGCTCTTTGGTCCTGAATCCCATGCTCTTTTTTCTCTTTTTTTTTTTTTTTAAAGATGACCGGTCATGGGATCTTAACCCTTGGCTTGGTGTTGCCAGCACCATGCTCTTTCTGCTATGCCCTCTGCCCCTATCCACGCAGATGTGGATTCAGGAGATGGCAGGGGGACGGGCAGTGACATTGCCTCTCAGAGCTCCTTTGGGAGGACCTGCTCCAAGTGACCCTCATTGCCACGACAACCCTAGACTGCATGCACTTTTTATTTATTTTCCTACCAGGCCTCTCACCATGCTGCATATAGTAGGAGCTCAATAATTGACCAACGGATGAGAGAGTCAAATAACCATATCAGCTATTTACAAAACCAAAGTGATTGAAGAATTTCTGCCCCAAGTCCTCTCCCTTCCTCCTCCATGCAGCCCCTATAATAAAAATATAATTCAGACTCATGTCTGGCCTGGAAAAAAAACAAAAAAAACCCTCATTCAAATTTGGCAGCATGAAGCTGCATTTTTTTTTTTCCTTGCAGAGAATCAGGTGGCCTACATGCATGGAGTGAGAAGACAGGAGTTCTGCCCCGAGTTAGGCAGGACTGTGGTGCTCAGCAAGAAGTGGTCCCGCTCAGGGACCCCAGCCCCACAGGCGAGCCCTCCTGGATGCCTCGTTTCCTTCTCCCCATCAATGTGACCCATTGCCCATGTTTCTGGAGAGGAACAACTCGGGCCTGAAATACTCATTTGAAATCTGCAAGATTACTGAGACTCCCATCTACTCCTGAGTATCTTCTAGATGTCAAAATGTTGACTTCTTCCCTGCTAAAATGCTGCTCAAAAAAAAAAAAAATCACATCTTTTCACATTTTCTGCAGTCCTTGTTATTTGCAGCATATGTTCATGCATAATGATGTTCATAAGCGAAGTGACATTTCAGAGTAATGAGGTTTCAGGGACAACGTGTGAGAGATGTGACAAGTTTTCTCTAATATAAAAAAGGAGTGTAGACAAATCAAAACCCACAGTCTAGGCCGCTCAGCTGTTGGGGCTCTCGGCTGGGCCTCTGACCCCTCAAGGGTTTTTGGCAAGCCTGGGGCCAGCAGGCCAGCCCTCAGCCACATGGCGGGGACTCCTGTGCATCCTAGCACATGTGCATAACCATGGAGTTCCCTCACCAGAACGATCCACAGGATCAGAGAGAGGAAGGGAGGGGCGTGGAAGACATGGGCCCAGCAGGAGCAGAGTCCGCTCCAGACTCAGGCAGAATTGGGCCAAATTCTGCTAGAATCTCAGCCAGTACTTCCCTTTGCCAAACTACTTCATTTTCCCCAACCCTGATCGTCTTTTCCAAACAGGGACAACCACTGCCACCTCCCAGGAATGAATCAGATGATTGCAAAGGAACTCCTCAGCAGGCTGGTTACAGAGGGGTCTGTGTGCTGTGAATGGAAGTGGCTGCTCATACTTTAAAATGCATCCTACTTTTTAGCCAAAACCCTAAGCAGATGGTTTGGGGGACAAGGACCTCACTTGCTTTGCCTCCTGAGAGGAAGGGTGCCCTGGCCTTCATCTGCCACACTGTGGTCCCCAAGAGGTGGGCACGGGGCACCCCAGGAGGCACAGGGCTCCCATTCAAGACCCTGATCGCCAGCCCAGGGCTGCTGTCTCCTCCCATGAGAGCCAAGAGCACACAGCTCATACTGTCCCTTCTCAGGATTCTGAAGACCTGCCTGGGACTTCTGTAGAGCTGCCTGTCCCAGGGCCTTCCAGGACCCAGGGGGAATCACCAAGGCAAGAGGGGGGAGCCGGGCAAGGGGCAGTCCTGGCCAGACTTACCTCCAGGCAGCATCAGAAACAAGAGATGTCCTCTATGCTGAGACCCCAACTTAGCCGCTGCCAGGCCTTTGGACGGTGCCCCCTGGATTTTCAGACCACACCAGGAAATGTTCGAGATCCTGAACAACCATCGAGGCCTGGCCCTTCGTTTGTGTCTGCAACAAGTCAAGTCTGTCTTATCAAAGGCAGTTCACTCATGCGAGGAAAAGGCCACTAGCAGCTGCAGAACTCATTCATTCAACTGCACAACTCAGTCATTCATTCAGTTTCAGAACTCAGTCATTCATCCCACTGCAGAACTCCGTCATTCATTCAACAAACGTGTCGAGTGTCTGCTGGGTGCCAGCACCCACTAGAGGGGAGGAGAGAGACAAGGCCCCGCCGCTGGGACTCGCTTTTTGGTGGGGGGAGTGGAGCACACAGTCGAGGAGTGAAGAAATACGTAAGTAATACAGCTGGATAAAGGCTCTAAAAGCAATAAACATGAAATCAGAGAGACCAGTTTAGGTGGCCGGGAAAGGGCCACCACGGAGATGAGAAGGAGCCACCCAGGGAACAGTGGACTGGACAGAGGAGGACATGGGCAAGGCTCATGGGAGGACCCCGGCTGCTGGGCCACATGGCAGGGTTGGGGCACATGGCTCCATCCCCCTGTGCCCTGTGGAAGGTGGTTGGAGAGGGTGGTGTACTAGATGGCCTTGTGCCCGTCCCCTGGGAGACCTGCTTCTCCTCTGTCCCTGGAGGTGCAGCCCTGTGTCCTGGGGACAGTGACAGCAACCTGAGCTCAGTGCTGGCTGGAAGAGGTGTCGGAACCCACGCTCTCAATTATGGATCTCTCATTCTGAGCTCTCCCTGTTTCCATTTCAAAATGATGAGCGTCTCTCCATACGTTATTCCAGGACCACGATGCATTTGTCCTGGTTGAGGCCCAGCTGCACTACGCCACACCGCAATCACTCACTGAGGCTCACTAAAAGGGTCTAAGGAAAATTAAACTCCCCAAGCTTTCCAAGCATATCTGTTTGATTTGGGGCCAATTGCATGAGTGGTGGAGAGGAAGCTCGTGTGTCCGAATGGCCCCTCACTACGTTTGCCCATGGATTGGCAGCAGGGGCTGGAGGACCGTTCCCCTCTCACCCCGATATATGTGCCTCTAGGGGTCATCACGGGCTGGAACACGAGGCTGGTGTGCTTTTGTTTTGCTTCTAAGCCAAAGCTCTTTAAGAAAGTGAGAATTTGCCATTGAGGTGAGCACAGGGATGGGGTCATGAGTGTGGGGCTGTGTCTGATGGACATGTCCTCGCTCTTGAACAAACAAGGGACAGGACAAGCCTCCCCTGGTCCATCTCCAAAACAGAAAAATTAGGTGCTGGCCCCAAGAAGTTAAGGGGGCAGGGTATATACTTCAGCTCAGTGCAGGCGCTTCTCCCTGGATAACTCCCTGCTTCCATGCACATTTCTTCTGTTCCTCATACACACCCCTATATATGCAGTCATGGTGGGTTGAATTGTGGCCCCCCAAAAATATGTTCACTGGGAACCTCTGAATGTGAATTTTTTGGACTAAAGCTCTTTGCAGATGTTATTAACATAAGGGTCTTCAGATGAGATCACCCTGGATTAGAATGAGCCCTAAATCCAATGACAAGTGTATTTATAAGGGACAGAGAGGAGACAGAGAGAGAGGAGAAAGTCCTGTGAAGACAGAGGCTGAGATTGGAGTGATGCATCTACATGCCAGGAGCGTCAAGGATTACTGGCCCCGGAAGCTGGAGAGAGGACTGGAACAGATTCCCCCTCGGAGTATCCAGAGGGAACCAGCCCTACTGACACCTTGATTTCAGATGTCTGCTCTCCAGAACTGTGAGAAAATACATTCTGCTGTTTTTGAGCCACCACCAAGTTTGTGGTCTTTTGTCACAGCAGCCATAGGATACTCATATATCTGTCCCCTGTGAGCTTCTCTTCTGCCCTTTGTGTTGGCTTCCTCAGGAGCTGGGCATCTCTTTGGGAACATCTGTCCACTAATTAGTCATCTCTGTGTCCTCGGTCCCTGGCACACAGTAGGTGCTCATTAACAGCTTGTTAAGCTGCACTGAGCTCTGGGCACTGGGTCACACAGGCAGGTCTCCTTGGACATCACCCAGTGGGACCAGAGAAGACCTCTCTGTAGTTTCCTGCCAAGGAGGACGAAATGCTTAAGAGGAAACACTTATGGGAACAAAGTACGGGAAGCATAAGGGAGCTTTGACAGACATTTCAAAAGCACGAGTGAGGTCCAGGGCAAGCTTGTAAATGAGGAGTGTCGTGGCCGATTAATAAGACTCAGATCACTAGTGCAGGATCTTCTGATCTTCTTTTAAGGAGCAAAATTCAGCACTGAGACATGGACGTGGGACTCTGATGAAGCTGGTGTAGGGACAGCAATTATCCACCCGGGAGGAGGGGACGATCAGGATGGGAAGTGCCGCACTGGAATGCAGCGATTTCACTAATGTCATTTCTAAACTCCTTTCTGCCACCTCAGCATCTTAGTGCTTATTAAACACTGCTCAGGGCCTGTGCTGCTTCCAGGATCCAGGAACCACCTCCCCACACGTTGTACGGTGTGTGTGTGTTGGGGGGTGGGAATCTCCCACCTCCTGTGAACTGTGGTGAATTTATTTGCCTCTGTGACACTCGCTGAGTCCCTACTGTGTGCAGCCTGAGTGCTCTCCAGCCCCCACCTACGGGTGGTGAAATGGATTTGCTGTAAAACAAAGCACCTGCAGCTAACAATATGGTGTTACCCACTTTGAAACACGTTGAGAGGAGAGATCTCACGTTAAGTGTTCTTACCACGGAAGAACACAAAGAGACTTTGGGAGGTGATGGGTATTTGATGTTGAGGGTAGTATCATGGGTATGTGCATATGTCCCAAATCATCAAAATGTATGCTTTAAATACGTGCAGGTCTTTTTGTTTGTTTGTTTGTTTTGTATATCAATTATACTACAATAAAGCCTTTAAAAACTAAGATGTGGGACACCATGGCTGAGGGTCCACCTACTAGGGGAAACCCACCCTCCAGTGATCTCAGGACACCCCAGATGCAGTCTTATGAGTGCCTATGTGTCCCCTGTGTCCTCGCAGCCCCCACCTGCATCATTGCCCTGCTCTGCGTTCCTGTGGGAGCTGGTCAGCAACCTCTCCTGCCCTCAGGGGGCTCTTTCCCGTGCCCAAGCCTGGGAGTCACAGCTGCAGCCGAATCCAGGCACAGCCTGCCAGGGCCACCCATGCTCTGGTGGCCCTGCGGTGGCCATGCACCGACTTCCTAGCTGGTGCCACCTCTGCATATGTGCAGGTACTTGCCGTGTGTCCTCCAGTCTCCCCGCACTGTCCTCCAGTCTCCCCGCACTGGGTCCTGCTGTTAGCGGGACCCCAGGTGAGCCCAGTCCTGCTGCCTCTAGAAAAAGCTGACACTGCTGGAGTCCCACGGACATCTGGTGGGTCAGCAGCCCTCTCAGCTTCACCCGAGGGAGCCTGTGTTGTCACGGCAGCTTAGCTCCCCAGGCTCCAGTGCAAGTTCATTTGGGACTGTGGCTTCACTCCTACCTGGGGGGTCCTCACGGGGCCCCCATCCTGGGTGGAAGCAACTCACCCCTCACTGTCCACTTATAAAAATTCTCTGAGCTGCAGCTGCAAGTGGGAGGCTCTGGGATGCACTGGGGGGAGAAGCCCTGGGCCGGGAAATGGGGAACAGGACATGCATAAAATAATTAAGGAGGATGTGAGGAACAGAGGGTCCCGCAGGGCAGAAGGTGGGTGGGCGGGCTTCCCTGGGCTCCTCCCCTCACCACCCCTCCCACGGTGCAGTGGTGTATTTCTTCACATCCTGATTTATTTGACACCCCTCTGAAAACCTGTACGGAGAAGCACAGTAACACCAGTTAACATTGACCTAATTCTCTGGGACAGGCTCCAGGCTAAGAGGTCGACATGAATTAGTTCGCTTCATTTTCAGCAAATCTTGAACAAGTTCTGCTTTTTCCTCTATAATAAAGGTGGGAAAAATGGGGCTTGGAGGCAAGAGATGGTCCAGGAGCCAGCGGTGGGACACTGGGACCTGACTGGGGGCTGCTGGCCCTTGGCGGGAGGCCCCTGCTCCATGCGCAGCTCTCTGGTTTCCCCCCGCCTCATTCCCAGCTGCCCACACAGCACCTGGCAACAGGTGCTCAAGGAACAAAGTCATGAACAGAGGAACGAATTCATGAATGGGCAGACGGCTTCGATTCCCTGTCTGTCCTCCTGACTGCTGTTGTGGTAGGAACCCAGCATGCGTTGTGCAACCCCTCCATCCTGATTTCTGAAGCAGGACTGCATTCAGCACAGTGAGAAGACACCATCTGTGAACGAGGAAGCTGTGTCTCACTAGACACAGAATCTGTTGGTGCCTTTTCAGCTTCTAAAACTGAGAAATAAATGTGTGTTGTTTATAAGTTCTTGATTTATGTTATTTTGTTATAGCAGCCCAAACGGACAAGACACACCTAAAGCTGCCGCATAGTTCTTGGATCCTCTTTTTTTTTTTTTTTTTCTTTTATCACTGTTTTTTCTCTTTGCATTTTAGTTTGGGAAGTTTCTATCAATCTGTCTTCAAGCTCACTGTTTTTTTCTCACTTGTGTGCAGTGTACAGACCATCAAAGATGTTCTTCATTTCAGGTACAAGTTTCTGATTTCTGGTATTTCTTTTTGACCCTTAGAATTTCAATCTCTCTGCTTACATTACCCAGCTGTTCTTGGATGTTGTCTACTTCTTCCAGTGGAGCCCCTACAAATTAATTACAGTTATTTTAAATTCTTTGTCATAGAATTCCAAAATCTGTGTTGTGTCTGATTCTGGTTCTTGTGCTTGATTTGTCTCCAGACTCTGCTTTTGACAAAAAGCAAAATGATTTTGCATTTTTTGTTGTTGTTGAAAGCTGGATGTGTTGAACTGGATAACAGGAACTGATACAAACAGGACTTTAATGTGAGCTTTCATGTTAATCTGGCTAGGATCATAATTATATACGTTGCTCACTGTAACTGTAGGTGCCAGAGGCTTTCAATTCTTCTAGTGCCCTTGTCTGGGTTTCTCCTCCTGAGTTTGGGCCTCTCTAAGTATTCTCCTGCACTAGAGCCTCTCTCTTGAAGCCCTTTCAGCTGTAACGTCCTCCTGTTATCCTAGAGTCCTGTTGGTATGGTGGCAAGCTGTGGGACGGAGGAAGCATCCTGTAACTTTGTGATTAAATCTTGGACTTTTAGGGAAGCTGTTTCTCTGGGATGTGACCTTTACATGTGGTTCTCAAAGTTGGAGGGGCTGGAGTGTGGGAACTCTCCTCTCCTGGCACCGGATAAGACTCTGGCAAAGTCTTCTGCCCTGGCCTGCAGACACTTTTTATGGAGAATGCTCTAGAAACACTTTATAAGGAGTACTCTTCTCCTCTCCCTGCCAGATCCTTGCTTGGATCATCACCCCAAGAATGCCGTGGGCTTCACGACGTGATGTTGACGGAAGTGGGGGGCCCCCGGAGACTGTGGTCTGGAGGAGTTCCTCATTGTCACACCAGCCATGCTCAGCCTTCCACAATTTGTCAAAATGACCATGGAAGCACTCCTACCAACTATGGCTGCAGTGGTGTCTGCTGCATGAAGCTGACTGTCAGCCTCACTGCCTGGGTTCACCCGTTGCTTCAGGTTTCAGGGTAGCGGTTCCTCCCTGTGACCGCGGCTCCCTGGTGGGCTTAGTAAACTCTTCCATTTCCAGCTTGTTCAGTTTTCTCCTCTTGTAGGGACAGAAATGAGGGCATCCAGGCTTGTTACTGTCAGAGCTGGAACTGGAAGTGCCTCTGACAGGATTTTCCTAAGCATGAAATGAGGTTAATTCTCTGAAAACATTTTGGAACATGTGTACTAGAATGTGAAGTCAGTAATTATGTCATTACTCACTGATTTTTAATTAGAATTCAAAGAACTTATCAGTATCCACATCTTGACAGATTTTAAGGCGTAGCCCCCAATCCCCAACCCCAGCATGTGCCTCTTTCTGTTTCCTCTCAGCTGACCTGTCCAGAACACCTTTGGTCCACGGGTACCCACTTGGCATCAGGAGCCACAGCTGTGGGAAACCTGCAAAGTGGAGAATGCTCAGCCGGGCTGCTGGCCCTGAAAGCCCAGGGAGGCCATGTCCCCTCCAGGGAATGGGGGCCCCAGCTTGCTGTCCGGCCTGGCGCACGTGTGAACCTGAGCAAACTTCGTGGCTCCTCCCAGCAGAGCAGGAGCCCGGCCCAGCGGATGTCAGGACAGCAGGCCCCGACCCACGGGGCTTCTGAGACCTAAGTGGATGCCCAGGACCATGGGCAGTACTGAACCCAGCTGCCTTCAATAGGAGCACATTTCTGCTCACATCTGTCATCCAGACGTTTAACGGCCTTTCCGTCTCAAGTAAGCAATTTCCGCACATGGTGACCATAGCTTTTTCTGTTTGAGGTGCAACAGCAAAACCCATCAGATTCCTTCTGCTTCCTTCACAATCACGTGGGTGGAAGATCTGTTTTTAAACAAATAAATAAGAGAGAAAGCAGGAAACAGTGATCACAATAATGCATTGACCTTTGAAAAGGAGAGAACAAAACTGAGGCTACTAGAGGTGAGAAAGGGGGAGGGGTGGCTAGCGAGAAATGAGTAAAGGGCCACAAAAAATGATCCCATGGTGTAATGCTGAATGCACTGTCATGATTTGAGCATCACATATTGCACACAGGTATTGATAGTCAATGCTGTACCCCACAGATACGTACAATCGTGTTTCAATAATAATAATAATAAAAACTTATTAGTTCTTTGGTAGATCTTAGCAAGCTCAGCATGTAATGTTTTTTTCTTTTCTTATCAAGTTGACACCTTTCACCTTTCCACTCAGAGAAGCACTTCACGGCTCTCTCTGGCATATCTGAATCTCCAGCATCACTGCTCTTGCACTCTGGGGCCCTTGTCAAGTAAAGGAAGGGTCGCTTGAGCACAAGCCCTGTGACACCATGACAGTGGATCTGGTAACTGAGGTGGCTATGAAGTGACTTCCGAGCAGGGAGTGTAGACAGTGTGAATACACTGGAGAGAGATGATTCATACACTGGGCTGGACAGAGCAGGACGGTGCAAGATTTCATCATGCTACTCAGAACAGTGGGCAATTTAAAACTTACAAATTGTATTTCTGGAACTTTCCTTGTGATATTTTTGGGCTGCAGTTGACCTCGGATAACAAACTTCAGTAAGTGAGACCTTGGGGGGGGGCGGGGCTGCAGCAGTCCATAAGGACCGCTGCCTCTCCACTCCAGTGCTGGGACTCGGGGCATGCTGTGAGCTGCACTGAAATCGAATGGCCTGGGACATCTGGCATGCTCTCACTGTTATCAGTTGGTTTGTTCTCAGCTAAGGGTTATAACTTAATCTCTGTAGTTTCTAGGCAAATGGGGTTGAGATTTAAATCCCTGCTCTACATTTCCACTACACTGTTATGTTTCTTCTCTGTGGCTCCTGAGATGGGCAGTCTCTACTTCTGGGCCATTTGCCTCCTTCTTCCAAGAAACTCCCAAGACCTGTTATCTGATGAGTGGATGTAAAACTCCTGTCCATCCCAGCTTAGCTCAGAACATGTCCAAAAAAAGCCATGGCCCCCACCTATGACATTTCCCAGCCTGCCTGCCTCTGATGTCATTTTTCCTGTACCCACTGCCCCAGACCCTGGGTGGCAGCTGACTTTGGTAAGCTGCAGGACAGCTGCATCTTTCCTGCAGATATGTGGCTATTCAGTCCCTGCTCTGTTCCCATAATCTCACCTTGTTTTGTCGCCTATCCTCTCCCACCTTGACCACAGCCTGCAGGCAGCCTGGTGCAGAAGAGAGACCTGGTTAGGAGTCAGGCAAACCCTGCCTCCTCACTACCCCGTGTGACCTTGGGGAAGCTGCTAGTCTTCTCTGAGCCCTCAATTCCTAATATCTCTACTGTCAAGGATAATGCCTAGACATTGCAGGGCTGTCATGGAGATTAGATATGACAATCAAGAAGGCCTTGTTGAGTGGTTGGTGTTCGTACAAGCTCCCAGCCCCAGGTTTGGCTCAGCACATGTTTGGTCTCCCAAGTATCCACCCTGCACTCTGCTCTCTGTGAGCTGGAACTGTCCCAGCAAGTTATCTGCAAGTTAAATTGTCTGCCTGCTGTGTTCTAAGTAGCAGAAAGCAAAGCACCCACTCCCCTCCCTTGCAAGTGTGCTTGCTCTGGACACAGACGGAGCCAGTGGGAAACCAGTCCCTGGTCTGAGTCGATCTCTCCCAAAGTCCAACAAAGGGTATCAGGTTGCATCTGATAAAACTGTTACAAATCTCTTCTGTGTTGATTTAGGATGCCCTCCTCAGATTCCCCCTTAAACTTCATTTCCACGGCTGTCTTTTCCATTTGGTTTCCAAATACGCAAGTGCATTTCTGGGCTGTCTCACAAGTACATCAGGTGAGGGGCGCAGGAGAGAGGCTAAATGAGGATGAGTCGGGGGACCCACAGCCAAGTAAGCTCAGGAAATGGTAGGTTAAGTAAAGCCAAACAGATTTTTCTTTTTCACTCTCGGCAGCTTTATTCTAATGACTGCGTGCTGTGGGCCTGTGCACGAAGACACTGCACAGCAGGCTGCCCAGACACAAGGCTTTCTCCTTCCTTCTCTCACTCGGAGATACCTTTTTTTTTGGTTTTGTTTGTTTGTTTTTTCTCCCTGTCAAGTCATCTTGCAAGAATAAGGCCCACGTGGAATCCTCTTGGAGAAATGCTGGCCGCAATCCTGGGAGACCAACACAAAGGTTAAATTTATACCCACAGGATTTAATTTAAACCTACAGGATTTATACCAACAGGGATACTGTGACTGTGCTGCCCACAGGTGCAGGGCTGGTGCCCGCTCATCCTCCCCTCAGTTCTCTGACAAGCCCTCCCATCCACCTCCAGCCTGACGTAGGAATGGAGAGACCAATGGCCACTCAGGGAGGAAGGGACGGTGGCTGTCCTCATGGAGGCCACACCCGGGAGGTGCTTGGAGAGGAGTCCTGGACAAGCCAGGACCCTCTCAGATATTTTCAAATCTGGTTTCCATGAATCCTTCAAAAGTATATGGGCACAAAGTGTTTTTAGTCCACTCAACACTTATTTTTGTCAGCACAAGTCCAGCGTATCCTCCTTTTCCCAAGTACCTTTTCCCAAGTGTGAAAGTGTGCATTTTCCCAAGTGTGAAAGTGTGCATTCCAGGATAAGCACTTAGCAAATGTTTGCTAAATGAAAGAATAGAATAATATCCTGGAATCTTGAGAAACACCATCTTGGGGATGATGGTGAACAGACAGCATAATTAAAACCAGATGCCAAGGAGATTTTTAAATGTCTCCAGGGATGACATCCCATCATTTATTTGGTAAAAAATGCTCTCTGCTCCATGTTGAAGCCAGCTCTTTCCTGGCACTAGCCGTGCCCTCTAAACAGCATTTAATTCCAGGGAAGCTCTTCTCACTTCCTGCTTGTGATCCAATTTGATGTCAGGCCAAGCTTGGTCAGCCTGATGTGCTGCAAGCCCGTCTGCAGAGCTGGTCTTGCTGGGCCACTAGGCTTCTTCTCGCCCTCACAAGCCACAGGCAGGACATGGGATAAGTGACCTTGCAGCATGATTTTGACGTGACCTGCTAGGCAGCCAGCCATGCCCTTTCTACAGTTTTTGCTTTACCTGTGGGTCTACCTCTGAGAGTCAAGATGGAGACCCTTCTCAGAAGCCTTGAACATTTGTCCAGTTGGGAGAAGATGGTATTTGGGACCAGGTAATGGCAGTTGAGATGGAGAGAAGGGGACTAACAAGATACGTTTGGAAGAAAGGACAACAGGACCTGCTGATATTGGATGTGCTGGTGAGGGGCATGGATAACATGGAAGAATATGAGGAATCAAAGATTTATATGTTTGGGCAACTGGATAGCCATGTTATTCATGGATGGGAGAGACTCAGAGGCACTGAGCCCCAATAGGAGAGAAATCGAGAGTTCTGTTTTGGGCATAAGAAGTCTGAGATGATATTAAACATCCAGTGTCAAAAAGGCACTAGTTTACTAATTCTGGAGCCCAATAGCCAAGGCGGGGGGACCCAGGGAGCCATCAGCAGGTAGACGGTGTTTGAAGCCCTGGGACTGGGCAGGATGTCCTGCAGCGTCTGCAGAGAGATGGTCCAGGGCTGAGTCCTGAAGCACTTCAGGGCTTGTACCCTCAGCTGAGAGGGAGCAGCCACTGGGGAGAGATGAGCCCCAGGAGTATGGGGCGTCCCAGCAGCCAAGAGAGCACATGTTCCAAAATGTGGGGTAGTGAACTAAGTTAGAAGCTACATAGAAATAAACATATATTTCATGTGTATTTTAAAAAGTCAAGTGATCCTGTATATGCCCACAGAGAGGTTGCTGGTGATCATAAAAAAGAACAGGGTCAGGGGAACTGTGGGCAGAAGCCAGAATGAAATGAAGACAGTGACATCGGTGACACAAGAGGGCTCTGCTGGGAAGAAAAGGTGGAAAATTAGGTGGTACCTAGAGGGAGACATAAAGTCAGGGGGAGTTTTGTTTATCCGTTGTTTTTTGTGAGACAGTATGCACACCAGGGCCCGTTTGCAGGGGACGGCTCAAGTGATTCAAAGCAGAGGCTGTTGTGCATGTGCGGTCTCATCCCTGGGAAGGCAGGAGGAGACAGTGGGAGGAGCAGGTCCCTGATAAAGTGAGTGTCTCCTTAGGATGCGTGAGGGAGGCTGGAGACTGTGCACACGGGAGGTGTCCTGCAGGGCTGGGGTGAGAATGGGAGACAGCTCCTGTTTTCACAGGGGAGTATGTGATACTGGTGGACTGCGGAGGTAAGAGAGGGAATCATACACTATGTGACCTTCTGGGACTGGCTTTTTTCCACTCAGCATAATTCTCTGGAAATCTATAGAAGTTGTGTGTATCAATAGTCTGTTCCTGTTTATAGCTGAGCACTGTCCCATGGTATGCTGATATGAGTTTGTTTTCCATTCATCTGTTGAAGGACATCTGGTCTATTTTCTGTTTTGGGCTGTTATGAAAAAAGAAATATTATTATAAACATTTGTGTACAGGTTTTTGTGTGAACGTAAGTCTTGATTTCTATGGGATGAATATCCAGGAGTGCGGTTGCTGGCCTGCATGGTCGTTCCATGCTTATTTTAAAAGGAACTGCCAAGCTGTTTTGCAGAGTGGCTGTCCCGTTGTCCATTCCCACCAGCAGTGCATGAGTGACTCGGTCTCCGTGCGTCACCTCCAGCATTTCATGTTGCTACTGTTGTTTTTATTTTGCCATTCTACAGGTGTGCAGCAATACTGTGGTCTTCACTTACGTTTTCTAGTGACTGATGATAGGAGCATCTTCCCATGTGCTCACCAGCCGTCCGCATAACCTTTCTGGTGGAATGTGTCCTCACGTCTTCTGCATTCTAGCTGCACTTCTTTTCTTTTTTTTACTGTTGAGTTTTGAGAGTTCTTATTCCAGATGCTGTCCTATTCAGAATGTTGTTTGCACATATTATCTTCCACTCTAGTTTGTTTCCTCATCCTCTCAGCAGGGTCTTTCACGGGACCTATTTTTAATTTTGGTGAAGTCCAATTATTAATTTTCCGTTTATGGATTGTGCTCTTGGCGTCAAGTCTGCAAAGTCTTTACCTAACCCTAGGTCCTGAAGATCTTGTGCTGCGGGGTCTCTGACACCACTAGGTGGGAGAGTAGGAGGCTGGAGCCTTCACCTGCTGGTAGGGATGGGCATCTCTGCTTCCATTGCAGCCTTGGGCCTCACCTGGCACGGGTGCAGGGGGCATTGTCACAGCCTTGTGAGGTGGCCGTCTGGGATTTCCACTCTCCCTTTGCTGGCTGGGTGGGACAGAAGAGGGCCAGTTTTTTCTGAGGTGTCTGGGGGAGTGGGACAGTTATTGTCTATACGTTTTCCATCTCATGGGGCTGTCTCTTCCTGGTCCTCTGGCCAGAGAGAGCAGGATTTTGTCAGTATAGTTTTTGTCAATTTAGTTTTCTGTCTTTGCTCACTGGATCTCCAGGTTGCCGGCTTCTTCAACTCCAAGTCTAGGACATAAAAAGAATCCCAGGGAACCCACCACTGCCTCATGCCTGGGTCATGAGCTCCCTCGTTGGTCTGCCTTTTTCTCTACACTTTCCAGAATATTTCCATGCTGGTTTTATATACAATGTCCAAGGTTATTTTAATATCTTAGAGAAGGGAAAAAAACCAAATCTACTCCATCTTCCCAGAAGCAGAAGTAATGCACGGTGCTATCTTTTATAATTATCAAAGGGTCGATTGTGACAGTTGAATGAAGTGTGTGTCTGTGTGTGCGTGCGTGTGTGCGTGAAAGTGCCTGACATCCGGCAAGTACTTAGTGAATGACCAAATCTTCAGCCTAAGGTTGGTTCCTTCCACAGTCAGCTCCCTTGGAAGACACTTGCCCCATCCTTTTCATGAACTCGGTGATGTGACATAAAAGCATCGCCCCACAAGAGCTAATCTTCACTTCTCCCCAGTAGTCATCACAGGTGACAGAGCAACAAATGACATACACATGCACATGCTCATATATGCACTCACCACACATATCACACACACACACCACAAACACCACACATCACACAGACATAAAACACACACATACACACACACCACACATAACACGTACACAGCACATGCACCACACCCACACACACAGGGTACTTGGGAGACACAGTGGACAGAAGGTGAGCACTTGTATTCTCCACTGGGCATGTGTGAGGGAAAGGACAGAAAGCACAGTCCCAGGCAGGACTCAACTCAGGGCCACCAAGGCAGAGCTGCCACCCCGTTTGCCTTGTGGGGATGCTGACACACAAGTATGAGCAGCATGAGGCTGGTCTGGCCACCCACCCACATTTCTTCGTGGCCCAGACATGCTGGGGAGACCCTGGGGTCAGCCTCCTGCACCTGCCACGGTCCTGGGGTCAGAAGGGACCTTCCCACTGGTGGCATGCGCAGGGCCTACCCAGCAGGCAGGAGGCGGAGATGCTGAGGGGAGACCCAGGTTGAGGCACTCTCTGCACCACACTATGTGACTCCCACGTTTCTAACCCACAAGAAGGGTCACCACAGCCCCTGGCCCATGGGAGTCAATGACAGTGTGTGAGCAGCATGGGCACAGAGCTGGGCCCGGGACATGTGTACTCAGGAGTGCTCCTGACCCACAGCCTGCACCTGCCCACGGCCTCCTCACAGCACAGAAAACCTACCAGGCTCCAGGTCCTCAGCCTGCTAATCGGCTCTGTTCAAGTCAGCTCTGGGCCTTCGGGCAGGCCACGGGAGGGACAGCAGGGTGGGGATGGCCAGACCCTCTATGGCCGTCCAGCCCAGGGCCCTCTCAGGAGCTTCCGACCCCTTTCTCCCAATGGATAGAGGGGATATTTTAGCTTCTACTGCAGAATTATCCCGTCCCCACCCCCATGAAAATAAATAGATATTTTTTAATTGGCACCAGTGAAAGAATCTAAAGTCAGAACTCCACAAACAACCCCTCCCCACCAGGAACCTGAAGTCTCAGGGCCAAGGAGCAGGGGTACGTATCACCAGCAAACTTAACCCCCAAACCAGCCATCAAATCAGGCATGTATTCGGTGAAGCTGGATTTTTTTTTTTTAATATATAGTAGATAAAGCAGGGTCATGGGGGTGGGGTGCTGACTCCTTGCGTCTTTGCTGAAGCCTTTGGTAATTGTGGCATCAGTGAACTGACAGTGAAATGCTGTTTCTCTTTATTGTGATCACAGTGGATTGTGGTAACAATCTCCAGTCCTGTGTGTTTCTGACGTGGAGCTCATAAGAACTCCCAGGACTCTACAAACAGTTCGCTCATCCGTGTAGCTCACAGAGCCGTGGGCGACAGAAGGCTTCATGTCCCGACCCGAGAGCCCCACAGGAAAATGAGACTGGACGGGGAGTCAGGAGACCTGTCCTACTTTTATTTCTACTCCTATTGACCCAGAAGGCCTTGGGTGAGGCACGGGTGCTCTCGGAACCGCAGTGTCAGCATCTGTAAAACGAAAGGGTTGGATGCCACGCTTAGACAATTCCTTTGGTGTGTGAGAAACTAACTGGATAATTCCAATCAGACAAACTCCTGTTGTCTAAGTTATCTGGAAATCTCAGGCTGAAAGGTTGGACAGATGAGTGAACTTGGTGAATGCATTAAGCACCATTTCCTGATCTGTAAAATGGGTCTCATGTGATCTCTGTGGGTGTCCTGAGATTCAAACGACAAAATCTTCAAAGTGCTGAGCTCAGTGCCAGGCACGTGGTAGACACGAAATCAAAGTCAGCTATTGTTCCAGCTGGATTCATGCCCAGGCCCTGCCAGCAAACAACCCAGTCACTTGGCTCACCTGTAAGAGGATGAATTCTGTCCAGCCTCCTGGTCCCCCGTGCCACGCTGGGCCGAGCTCTGGCCACGGGGCTTCATTCTGGACCCGCCTGGCTGTGACAGCCCAGCCAAATGGCTCAGACCACTGTCCTCACACCTGTCCCAGGTGGGCGGAGAGAAGGGAAGGAGGCTCAGGTCCGCCCTCGAGGTGTCCCACCCACCACCCTGCTGTGGTGTGATGGCTTCTCACCATCATGGTGATTCTTTCCTCAGCCACCATCTCTTTCTGCCTGTCTTCCCCATGTCCTCAGGAACTCGAGGATGCCGCCTCAGCAGGGAACAGAACTACCCCAACGGAGCACCCGGAGCACCCGAGATATGTCCCCAACCTGTGTTTCTGCAGGAGAGTTGCAGTCACTTCTCTCTGCTGTAAGATATGTGTAGCAGAAAGGCAAGGGAACCATGAATTTGGGTCTGGGGAGTGGATTCAGAGCCCAGTGAAGAGGGTTCCTGGGTGATTCCGAGGCCCACAGGTGGTGGGCCATTCTCAGTCGTAAGGGTCATCAGCACCTCTACTCAGGGCTGGACCCCAGGACCCGGCCCTCCCCTGGCCGCCCAGCCATGCCCCGACAGGGCATCGACTGCCTGCAGAAGGATTCTGGGTCCCGGGGACCCCTCAGAGGACTGTGCCCCGTAGCGACCTCGAAGCCCGCTCCAAGCTTTTGATCTTGGCATGTGCGCGAGTGATGCTCTCCAGTGCCCACACACTCTGATCACAGCGTCCGTATGAGTTTTAAATTCGATTTCCATGACCATGGAGATTTTGCAATATGACAAGAATTACCACTAAGTGCGGATGCGGCTCGGGAGATAATATTATTATTAAAAATATCAGTCTGTGCACACACTCTGCGTCTCTCTTCCTAATCCTTCCTGATGGGAAGCCCGGGCAAGACGCATCATTATTACTTCATTATTGTTATACTCTCATCTTTCAATTCACAGACTGAGGCTCAGAACGTCTGCTCCCAGGGGCCCCCCTCCCCGAGGGGAAGGCAGCTCTCACCCCTTGCAGTGGACTGTAGGAGCCCTGAGACCGGGGAGTGTGGCTCGCTGGGAAAAGGTCTTGAGATCATGTGGGTTAGGGTAGGCCCTACATTCAGTGACAAGGGTATTTACAGGAGGAGAGAAGGGGAGAAGACACGAAGGGAGAAGGCCACGTGAACTTGGGGCAGAGACTGGGTGCTGGGTCTGTAAGCCTGGAGCCCCCAGGAGCTGCAGAGGGAAGCCTGGAACAGATCCTCCTCTGAGCCTCCAGGGGGACCAATGCTGCCAACACCTTGATCTGGGGCTCCCGACCTCCAGAACTGAATGGTGTCTGTGGTTTTAAACCACCCAGTTTGTGTTTATTTGTTATGGCAGCTCTCGGGGGCTTCTTTCCACACTATTAGAGTCACCTGTTGGCTTCTTCATGTTCCCCTGTCCCTACCCCATGTCCTGGAAAGCTCTGGCGTGAGGTCTGCCTGGCTTGTGGTGGGCACCCAGGGACCATTTCTGCTGCTCAGTCCACAAACACTCAGCTAAGGACAAGGCCAGAGATGGGTTCCTGTCCCTGGCTCTGGCCCAGGGACAGTCCTAAATAGCTCCTCTGCCACCCCCTCTCCTTGTTGGCTCTGCAGCCTCTTGGGCGTGGGGTCAGCAGCTGTGTCAGTGTTACCTGAGCCCCACCTTGCATCCTCAGCTGTTAGGTGCTTTATCTCCTGAGCATCCCAGCCGTGGACAATGTCATCCTCACTTGTGATCGAGACTGTGAAGCGAGAAGACGAGGAATCTCTCCTGCAAGGTCATGAGCTGGAAGGACAGAGCAAGGCTCAGCAGAGTGGCCACATTGAAGCCCGGGACTGAGGCCAGCACTAGACATGGGTGGGTGTTGCATATAGAGTCGCCTCTGGAGCTCAGCGTGCCATGTTCAGATGACATACTTGCAGGCAGAGCATGTGCCAATCTCCTGCAGGAAGCGAGCGGGACATCTCCCAACCCCTCACCCCGAGTGAGATCAACTCATGGTACCACTGCCAATTATGAGAACACGTTCCTTTAATCAATCCCAAATACTTACCTTTGAAAACATGTCATCGTTACTCTTGCAGAAAACATAAACCCTTATGCTTTTCAGTATGATGACTCGGGGTATGCTCAGGTGAAAGATGATGAGTAAAATTTAAAAGCGTAAATTTTAGAAAATGTGATATTTAAAAGGCAGTTTGTCCTCAGTCAGAAAATTTGACATTTTAAAGCCACCTTCGATTCTTCTAAAAGAAAAGAACAGGTCTATTCCTGCCTACAGAGAAAATGTTATAAAACTGAATTTTGCCTAGAGAAAGTCATTTTTTCATTTTCTCTTTCTGAGAAGTTGAATTGTGAGAGAAAAGGCAAGATTCTGCAGACAGTGCAGGTGGAAAGGTGGGTGTGGGGGGGTCCAACACCAGGGTTCAATGTCATCAAAAATTCAGAGCAGCTTTGGCTGAGTCACTGGGCCTGGAAATCTGCTTTTCTGAAATAAAATATCAAGCGATCTTTGTAAATTAGAGTCCCGCCATTGGAAATTTTCATAAAAGGCTATGACCATGAGAGGCTCTGGAGTACGGCATGGATCATATGGTCAGTTTGGCTGTTGCTGTCGTTTTGTTTGGTTTTGTTTCTGTTTTTAGCATCTACAAACGTCCCGTGGAGGAACAATCCTGAGGTCAGAGGAGCATGCACAGTGCAAGCTTTGTCATGCAGCTGAGCACCTGTGTCCAGAGACTCAGGATGCATAGATTTCAGAAAAGCATTTTGCGAAGTTTCTCATGATTCCTGGGGACAAGAGGAAGAAGGTGTCCTGGATGTCATCGACCCAGGATGTCCAGGTGACAGGGAGGAGTAGGGATGCATGTGTGGGCTTCACAATGGACAAACTGGCTGTGGATGTAGGAGTTAAGCCTCATGACCCTGATGCTCACATAGAGCTTTCTCTGCACAGTGCTCTACTCTGAGCAATGTGGAAAGGAACACACTCCCACCTCAGCTGTTGTCAGGGTCAGATGGTGTGTGCCCATTGCCTTAGGCAATATTCTAGACCAGCAAGAAGGGGCCGTGCATTATCATCACACGTGGTGGAACTGAGCTTGCTGAGGGCTCCCACCAGAGGGTGGATAGCTGTTGCCAACTTTAAAAGAAAATCCCTGGTCCTCCAGTGCTCTGCTCTTGGACTCTCACTCGCAAGCATCTGTTAAGTGCTGGACACGTGCGCAGGAGAGGCACCCGCATCGCCCTGGGGGCATGCAGAGTGAGAGGGGCCAGGAGAACATCCCGGCCGGGCCAGGCTGGACACACAGAGTGGGAGAAGGCAGCACCGGCACCCAGACACACGGGGAGCATGTTGAAGTTCTGTTTCTGTTCCACACCCTCATCAAGGACTTGAATGAACGCACAGGGACGCTTGTGAAACACTTGGCTGAGAAAGGCTGAACAGGATGTTCTAAAAGCTGAACGATTGGATCCAGATTACAAAAGCTCCATCCAGACGTTAGGCAAGGGTGTGCTCAGAAAAGACAGAATGTGGCAGGAAGGAGTAGGTGTAGCCCAGTGGTGAGAGCGTGCTCTCGGGCCCTGACAGCTGGGGCCCCTGTGGGCCTTTCCCTAACTTCTCTGGACTACAGTGTTTCCACCTGTGAAGGGGATGTTGCCAGCCCTATCCCCAAGGGCGTGGAAAGGATGAAATGAGCTGACCCATGTGAGATCCTCAGAGCAGGACCGTTACGTGTGAGGAATGCCTCCTTGCCTTCTAGATGTAGAATGAAAGTCGCTGCCCTTGGACCCCAAAGTGGCCCCAGCAGGACTGGAGGGAGAAACCTGGGCCTTCCTGGGTTGGGATGAGGCCCGCCTGTCCTTGGGTTCAATGGATCTTGAGGTCACATGGTGAAGGGACTTCTCTTGGGAGCACGTGTAAGCCAGCCTGTCCCTGTTGCCCATGGCGGCTCCTGGGGACTCACCTGAAATGACAGATGTCAACAGACATGGGCATTGAGAAATAAGCTGCTGGGTGGGTGGGAGTTCAAGAAGCAAAGCCAGACATGGGATGGGGGAGAAGAGTCTGCAGGCAGCAGGAAAGATGCTGCCAGCTTGCTTTGTGGGACTTGAAAGAGCAAAGCTAGTGCCTTGGAGTCAGGCATTCTGGGAGGCAATTCACACTAAGGAAGAGTTTCCACAGATCCATGCTGCCCTGCCCTGTCATTGGGCACAGCACAGAGTTCAAGAGTGCAAGGTCCGGAACCCAACCCCCGAGGTCCAATCTTGCTCCAACACGTGGCAGCAGTGAGACGCCAGGTGGTTTAGCTGAAGCTTCTGAGCCTCAGGTTCCTCATCTCAGGATGGGGTGGTCGTGAAGACTGCATGGTAAGTCATGCAGAGCCACTCTCATAGCGCCTGGTCCATTTCAAGCCACGTCAGCTCTTCTGCATTCAGGTAGAGACTGCTGGCCACCTGCCAGGAAACTTTGGCAGGTGGTTCCTGTACAGAGTGGGGTGTCAGACTAAGATCTTCCAGCACTGACATTCTGAGAATCTATAGGACGTGAAAGCAGCTTCAAAGCAGGCTCTTGCAGATGCTTTCCTAAAAATTTATAGGGGAGTCACTCTTAAGGGTTTTCTGGGGAAATAGACATGGCTGACTCAGTCTTAGTGCCAACAATATATTATAGATGCTTCGAAATGTGGTCCTGTGAAGGAACGTGTTCAGAATAACAACAGGTTCCTCCGTTTGCACAGCTCCTTATAGCTGCTAATAGGGTTCATTCAGCACGCTGCCCCACCTCGGTCCAGCCTGATCATCGCACACTTGACAGCAGTGTCAAGCTCCTACCTGGGCTGCTATCACTTTCTCCTTCAATGGATTCTAGAAAGATCTTTATAAGTCTCAAAGTCATTCTGCTGGTGAGTCGCCATTGATGGGTCACCACCACCTACACAAGTAAGTCTAAAGTCCTCCACCTGGGAGTCAGGTCCTGTGCATCTGTCCCACCTTTTCAGCCTCAGTGCCCAGAGCTCCTTCACTGTGCTCAGGCCATGCTATCTGACCAATCCCCACTGTCTGGACATACCTAGAGCTTTTAAACCCCTGTCCTCTGCTCATGGAATTGCCTCCACTTTTTAAGGCTCAGCATAGACATCAACTCCTTTATGAAATATCCTTGGATATAAACCTCCCTCCTGGGGACCAGTATTTGCAAATCTCGAGGCATGGGCTTCACACTGTCTGGCATCAGCCTGCAGGTCCGCTGGCCTCTGTGCAATGCCCAGTTCTCATCTTGAACCTGAAATGTGCCTTTCACCCATGAGGACTTGGTGGACATCTTATGACCTTCCTTCCCTCCCCTGAGATGATGAGCACTTGACTTTAGGGACAGAGCCTGCTGCTTCTCCCATATCCCCCAACACGTTTGTGGCCTGAGACGGGTTATAAATAAAAACTGTTAATAAGAAATGACTACTATCAAACACCCAAAGGCTTCATGGACACTAGCTCTGGTTATTTAACCAGCCAATGGAGTCAGCATTGTGGTTCCCAGTTTAGAGCTGGGGAAATTGAATCACTACATAATTCTGCCATGCACCCCCAATCCAGCAGCCCATAAACACTGGTTTATTCATTGAGGCAAATCGAGATATGCTTGGTCTTAAGTCCTGTGTTCTCTGCACTATTCACGGTTGGTATTCACAATGAAATGAGGTCTCCAGCCTCTGCCCTTGGTCTCTGCAGTTGCTGAAGAAGGTTTTTGCTCCAAGATAAGCAGAATCCACGTCTGCATGGTATATAGCTGTGTCCCCATAGTCTGGCCCAGGCTTGGCACAGAGTCGGTCCTTAATATATATTTTAACATATGCAAATAAATAGGCAGTTGAGAGCCCAAGCAGGGGTGAGAAAGAGCAGAGTGTTTAGCAGTGACGAATGCAAGAGTCTGAACCGCAGAGATTTTAACATGCACAGCCCTGAATGGGAGGCACGGACTCAGCACAATCCCAAGCCAGGAAAAATCACTTTGCATGGGATAGAAAGGGAGGTGAGATCAGGAGCAAGCAGGAGTTGTGCAGAAATGAAGGGGTAAGCATACAGGAAACTCAGTTTCGTTATCCTGAAAGAGTGAAATAACGCCAGAAACGGGAAAGGCCCTTCCATCCTGGACATCGTAGAAGGTGCAGGGAAATCTCTCACAGGCAGGGCACCAGGAGCAAGGCTGCGCCGAACTCCAGGGAGAGAGAAGGTAACATTCCCCCTTCGCTGTTCTCAACCTCAGATTTCACAACGATACCCAGCACCCATATTAGCTGCAGCCATGAACACTTATGACAATTACACGATAAAACAGAGACAATCGCCCAAAATATGCACTTCCCTACATCGTTCTCCACCATGCCGCAGGTCATCAGAGACAGCTCAGCTTCCCATCGCTCTGAAAACACGAGGGCCTCTGTGCGGAGTGGAGCCGTGTCCCCTGCTGGCTGGAGACCAGCGCCTCTGTTGTCACTCTGTTTACCTCCTGTTTTACCTCTTTGCCTGCAACCCTGCCATGGCATGACAAACTCAGCATCTGGAAGTGCATTTCTTGACCCATCACGTTTTACCTGGACCTCTTTTCCTTTTAAAAAAATATTTTTAAACTGAGAAGTGTTGATTGCACAAATTTATGGGGTACAGAATCATATGTATATACACATATACAATGTGTGACGATCAAATCAGAGTAACTGGCATCTTCATCATCACAAAAATTTCTTTGTGATGAGAGCTTTGGAGCTCCTCTTTTTTAGCCGTTTGAGAACATGCAGTGAATTATTATTAATTATAGACACCCGGCACTACTATACACCACTAGAACTTATTTTTCCTATACAGCTATAATCTTGTGTCCATTAACCACCCTCTCTCTATCCCTCCTCTCCTTCCAGCCTCTGGTAACCACTATCCTACTCTCTACTTCTGTAAACTCTACTTTTCTTAGCTCCCACCTATGAGTGAGAACATGTGGTATTTCTCTTTCTGTGCCTGACTTACTTCACTTAGCATAATGTCCTCCAGGTTCATCCATGTTGCCGCAGATGACAGGAGTTCATTCTTTTTTAAGGCTGCATAGTATCCCACTGTGTGCATATACCACATCTCTTTATGCATTCACCTGTGACAGACACCTGGGGTGGTTCCATACCTTGGTGATGGTGAATAGTGCTGCATATGCTGCTTTCCTTTGGATAAATGCCCAGAAGTGGGATTGCTGGATCATAAGGCAGTTTTATTTTTAGTTTTTGAGGAACCTTCATACTGTTTCCATAATGGCTGTACTAATTTACATTCCCATCAACAGTGTATAAGAATTTCCTTTCCCTGCCAGAATTTATTTATTTATTTTTTGTCTTTTTGATAATAGCCTTTTTAACTGAGATGAGATGATATCTCATTATGGTATTGACCTGGATTCTTTTCTGACATTGTTTTCTACCTGATACAAAGGGTGTGTGTGTGTGTGTGTGTGTGTGCGTGCGTGCGTGCGCGCGCACGCATGAGAAAAAGCATCACGGGGGCAGAAGGTCACCAAGCAGACTTGGTCCCTGTCTGTGGGGAGAGAAACCCTCCTGTAGCCTTACTAATGATATGATATGGCAAGAGGGCATGGCGAATGGGACAGTAGACCATGGCATTGTCCAGGAGCAGGGAGGGCATGCACAGAGACAAGCTGGATCTCTGTACCACGTACGAGCCTGATCTCCACTGCCCGGCGGTTCCCCGTCCTGGGCTCTCATGTGGTGCTGTGTCGGTGCTGTGTACTGACCCCGACCAGTTACTCAGGGAGATGGTGCACTGTCTGTGGAAGGGAGCCCAGGCTGGGTGCCTGTGCTCAGCTCCGGGTGCCTTGGCTGGAGCTACTGAGCCAGGAAGAGATGCTTCATGGCCTAGATGACATGGTGGAGGAGGTGGTGGGGGGCAGTGGAAAGTTCCAGAGAGATCTGGGGAATAAAGCAGATTCAGTGTGCACCCTTCACAGATCTACTGGGATTTTCGAGGGAGGCCCACATTTCGCCCAGGGTTGCTGCCAACCACACACTCCCTCCTCTTGGCCTGGCCAACTCTGATTCGACTAGGAGGTCTCCTGTTTCCCATCACTGCTTCCTGGAGGCTTCCTGTCTGATGAGCTCCCAGAAGTGGTGGAGGCCATTCCCCGTGCACCAGGACTGTGTACTCATCTCTGCACAGAGGCTCACTGTGTCATGGTGCAGCTCTCCCTATACCTCTGGTCGCCTGGGAGCAGGGCTTTCTCTGTCTTATTCCCAAAGCACTCTAGTGCTGTCTGGGTTTCTGGGAAAGAACATTCCTCAGTATATATTCACTGGGTGGGGGATGCTCAAATGATGGGTGAATGACAGCATTCCCCAGTCTGTAGCTCAGAGCTGACATATACCAGATGCTTAATAAATACGCTCAGTGACTGCTTGGATGACTCAGCTGTGTGACTGTGGACACTTTACCACGCTTCTTTACTAAAGGGAGCACTTCTGCGTCCTGCAAAGAATATGACCATCTGACCTGAACAGTGTTCCCCAAAGGAGATGTAAGCCCTAATCCCAGGCACTTGTGAATGTCACCTTAGGTGGCAAAAGGGACTTTGCAGATGTGCTTAAATGAAGGCTCTCGAGATGGAGAGATTATCCTGGGTTATCCAGATGCGTCCTAAATGACATCATGAAAGGGAGGCAGAAGGGGATGTGGCTGAATGAGGAGACATCAACATGACAGCTGGAGGAGGGGCTACGCAGCTGGCTTGAAGGTGCAGGCAGGGCCACGAGCCAATGAATGTGGACCTGGAAGCTGGAGAAGTCAGGGAACGAATTCTCCCCTGGAGCCTCCTGGAGGGAGCCTGCCCTGCCCACACGTGATTTCAGTCCAGTGAGATGGATTTCAAGCTTGAGACCTCTGCACTGTAGGGGAATAAGTGTGTGCTGTTTTAAGCCACCTACCTTGTGGTAATTTGTCACAGTGGTCATAGAAACTCAAACAACCTCTAACTGTCCTGACCCATGAAATGCTCTGTGCTGGATCAGGAGCTGGGGCCTCATACACTCTGACCCACCTCTCCTGGCTGGTAAGAACTTGAGAGGACACCAGCACCTCCTCCAGACTGCAGACAGTCACCTGCAGCTGGTCTTCACCTTCCCAAGGCCCGCATGTCCTCCCTGAGTCCACTGGCCTTGCCTGCAGTGTCGTACATTGGAGAACTCCAATGTTTTCTTCTCCGACCCAACAGCTGCAACTCACACCTGGCCCAGACAGATGGAGGTGGCCCCTGTCCCCAGGATGCTTGGCCTCACAAATGGCCAGCCCCTCTCCACCATCACTACCAACAACAAGAGTGACGTGTTCCTTCAAGAATGAAGTCACGAGGGCTGGATCTTGTGTCTCGGGGGTTCACCTTATGACTTCCTTTCCTGGTTGCCATTAAACTTTCTATTCACAAGATTATTCACACTCTACATCTTCACCAACACAGATTAATGTAGGCAGACACGTGCCAAAATGTGCCTAAGCATTTATTTCTTTAGAACTTGTTCTACAAGAAAAGGGACTCTACAGGGCAGAGCTTACATTTCTTTAGGTTGATATTGTATCTATATTTTCTATTCATGGAAGGAAAGAGCTTGGAATCCACAATCATCCTAGTAGCTCTTTGAGGTCATTTGACTTGGTTCCTGGTCACACGTCTGAGCAGACTGACTCTCCTTTGGACGCTGCGTCCATCCTTGGAGGGCTGGAAAGCTGCTGGGAGGGAGGTCTTGACACCTGAGTGGTGAGCGTGTGGCAGATTCCACGCACGGCTCCACCCTAGAACCAAACATCACAATACCCGGGTTCCGTCGTCCCGTCCCTCACCTCTCCCTTCTAGCTGCCTGCTCGATCGGTCCCCTATTAAAAATGCAGCAGATGGAACATAAACTATGAAGCCTCCAAAACTACATAAACTTCAACTTTGAGAGGCAAATAAAGTCTGGTTAATCATCTGGAGTGGCAGCTTTAACCTCGGTGGAAATGTGACTGCTTCTGTACATGTTCGGATGTTTTCTGGAACTGCAGGAATGTGTCCCTTCAGAAACGACTGCTTCAGGCTGAGCAAGAACAGAAGGACAGCGATGACCCTTTGCTGGCCCCTCTGGACTGCCCTTTGAATCCTGATGTCCTCCTCATTCCACCTGTAAATGCCGTGGCCAAGTTCAGCCTCTCTGTGCCTTGTGAGGAGCGCACAGGACAGCACGTCCCACGTCTGCCAGCTGTATGAGCTTCCTGAGGCTGCCGTGACAAATTACCACAAGCTTGGTGGCCTAAAACAGCAGAAACGTTCTGTCACAGATTTGGAGGCCAGAAGCCTGATGATGTCCCTCTGAAGGCTCTTGGGGAGGGTCCTTCCTGCCTCTTCCACTTCTGGTGGCTTTGGATGTGCCTTAGCCTGGGGCCACATCACTCCAGTCTCTGCTTTCATCCTTGTGAATTGAATTTAGGGCTCACCCTATTCAAAATGAGATCTTTAACCTAAGCACGTCTGCAAAGATCCATTCATTTCCAAATAATCTCACCTTCATGGAGTCTGTGAGGGGCCACCATTCAGATGATACCCTGGCCAGGCTGGTCTCCCTGCTACTGCTGGCCCATATGCATTTACTTTTGGGGGAAAAATCACTACCATGTTAAAAAGTGAACGCACTTTGCTGTAAGGGATTGTACACCACAGTCAGCTTCTCAGAAGGGATGGACCTGGGTTGGCTCCTCTACGGGCAGCATGTCTCATTCTAGTTCCTTAACACTGACCATTGTCACTCTGTAGCAGTGTCCTGGGGCTGCCATCACAAAGAACCACAGACTGCGTGGCTCAAACAGCAGAAATTCATTGCTCACAATTTTGGAAGCTGGAAGTCCAAGATCAAGGTGTGGCAGGGCTGGTTCCTCCTAAGGTCTCTCTCCTCGATGTGTAGACACCGTCTTCTCCTTGTGTCCTCACACAGTCATCCCTCTGTGTGTGTCTGTGTCCTGATCTCCTCTGCTTATCAGGACACTAGTCATTCTGGATCAGGGCCCACCCCAGTGACCTCATTTTATCTTCTTTACCTTTTTAAAGGCCCTGTCTCCTAACACAGTCACATTCTGAGATACTGGCGATTAGGACTTCAACATATAGATTTTATGGGGGGACACAGTTCAGTCCCTGACACCCTCTGAAGCCAGCTGGCAATGTTGCAGGTGTGTAGTGTCCTTGACTCAAATTTGCCCAGCAAATCAGTTCCTACCGTGTGCCTGCATTCTGCTGGGGACCACAGGGCGGGGCGGTGAGGGCTGCGCCCTGCTGGTGGTGTGAGGAAGCTCACCTCGGTTAGAGGACGGATGGTGTGTCTTCTCTCCATGAACCTGCACTGGGAGTCGAGGAAGAGACCACCTTCCTTGGGATTCCAGGTGTGGTGTTGGATGTCATGAGGGGCAGGGACATAAGCAACGGTGTCGGCACAAGAACAGCACAAGCCAGGCTCTGACAAGTGCTGAAGCCCCAATGTCCCCTACTCTTATCCAGTCCCCAGTCTTGTCCCAGTCCAGCCTACAGCCTGAACAAGGAGGGTGGTGGATTTAGAACATGGAACAAAGTAAGGGACAGGATGTCTTGTTAAAGTTCAGATTTAAAAACAAAAATAAGATCACTCTTTCAATAGAAGTAAGCTGTATCGGTCGGCTCAGGCTGCTATAACAAACACCACAGACCAGGCAGCCTGAACAACAGGGGTGTATTCCTCATGGTTCTGGAGGCCCAAGTCTGAGATCAAGGTGGGCAACACTGGTCTGGCTCTGAGACTCTTCTGCTTGCCAGCGGCTGGCATCTCACCGTGTGCCCACATGACCTCTTGTGAGAGAAAGGGAGGGTTCTCTGGTGTGCCGAGAAAGCAGAGGCCTGGAAGCAGGTTGTCTCAGCATGAGTCCCTGGTACACGTCCCAGACCTTTAAATAAATTTAATTTTTTACATTTATTCTTTAGTTTATTAAATTAATTAATCATTTTTTTTTCATGCTTTGAGAGAACACACCTTTGAAGGCCTGATGAGAGTTGTGGATATTATGCACATATCTGCCATCACAAACAGCTGGAGGCAGAAGGGACCCTTACTCTGCACAGATCTCCCCAGGACAAGGCTAAATGCCTGGCCTCCCAACAGGCTGACACCAGAGTGCATCGTGCTAGGAGCCTCCTCCCCTGAATTCCAAAATTATTTTTAGTCATAACCATGTGATCGTCTTGACCCATCCTTTAGTTCTAAAACTATTAAAGACTTTAAAAGAATTAATTTCAATGTTAAAGATATCAGAGCTCAGTGAAATAGTCCTGGGTGAGATAAAATCTACATGTACCAAATAAAAATATGCATCATGCAGTTTGCAGGATACTTCCCAGTTTTAAATTTTAAACTCAAATAAAAACTTCAAGTGGTCACAGAAAATGACAGAATGGAGGTAACTGTTCTGGGGCTTCCTCTGTACAGTCCCTGTGCTGTGGCTGCTTATTTCAAATCGACTATTCTGATGTAAGCATGTGTCACGACTTAGGGCAAAGGCCGCAGACTGTAGCCTAAGGGACCTGGAGCAGTTCCACATGGTTGTGAACTTTCACTCAAAACGAACCTGTACGGCTGAGCCCATTGGTGCTGGGGCCCACTGTATAGCTGGGATTTTAAAAAATCAAATTCCATGTGAAATATGATGCCTGTTAAGGTTTAATAATAAAAAATGAGCTAATTTGAAGTTGTACTAGTCAGAGTTCTCCAGAGAAACAGGCCAATAGGATGTATGAGTATCTCATACATGCATTCATACACACACACACACTCACGCACACGCGCACACACAGACACACACACACACACACACACAAACAGAGAGAGAGAGAGAGAGATTATAATAAATGGCTCATGCAATTACGGAGGCTGAGAAGTCCCACAGTCTGCCATCTGCAAGCTGGAGACCCAGGACAGCTGCAGGCGTAACTTCCACTGAAGGCCTGAGAACCAG
Source organism: Cynocephalus volans (assembly GCF_027409185.1). Taxonomy (NCBI): domain Eukaryota; kingdom Metazoa; phylum Chordata; class Mammalia; order Dermoptera; family Cynocephalidae; genus Cynocephalus; species Cynocephalus volans. The sequence goes on along the minus strand of NC_084463.1, from coordinate 43,841,204 downwards.
GGGGGCTGGCGGCGTAAGTCCCAGCACAAGGGCAGGAGATGACCGAGGCTCCGTCTAATGCTCACAGGCAGGGACGGCAGAGCGGTGACCTCCTCCTGCCCCAGCCTTCTGTTCTGTTCAGGCCCTCAGTGTATCGGATGATGCCCACCCACATGGGGAGAGGGGCACCTACGTTACTGTGTCCATCAATGACAATGCAAATCCCATCCAGAAACACCTTCACAGACACATCCAGAAATAATGTTTAATCTGGGCACCCCACGGTGCAGTCAGGTTGACACGAAAGTAACATCACAGAAGTATATATCTGTGTACATATGTATGTGTGTGAGAGAGTACTTCAAAAAGTTCATGGAAAAATGGAATTAGTTTAAATCTTTCCATGACTTTTTCAAGTCTCCTTGAATGTGTGTATGTGTGTTTATGTGAGTGTGTGTGCACACACATAACTAAAACTCAGTAGTAAACAGAGCAATTGTTTAGAACTGAGATCAAGGAAAAGTTTTTTCACAGGTGGGGCCCATCTTATCACTGAGAATGTCCAGAATTGCCAATGAAATGAACCATAACAAGCCACTACTTTTCTTGGGTTTTATTCTTGTTGTTAAACCCTCTGCAGACAACACTCCCGCTCGCTGCCTGCACTGCGGCCGACCGTTCCCAGCATCCGCCCTTGGCGTGCTGTTTCTTTATTGCCCACCTCTGAGAGAGTCTCCAGAGCTTTTGGGTCTCCAGCTGGGAGGGTCAAAGATGTTAAGGGTGACCTCAAAAGCTAACTCTTACCGTAAACCTAATGTGCTGGATGAAGATATCAACATAGTTTTCTGTTTGCTAAATATTCTACTTAGATTATCAACTAATCCATGCCCTGGTTTTGGGGGGAAGTGTTATTACCCCATTTTACAAATGAAGAAACCAAGGCTCTGAGGAGGTGATGTTTGTGAAGCCACTCAGCTGCCAGGCAGTGCAGCTGGCTCGGTACCCTGGCCCACTACCTCTAGGGTCCTTTTCCTGTCCACATCAGCCAGCCGCCCCTCCCCTGTGGCCAAGCTGAGTCCCCTCCTGGAACCCTCATTGGTGGGATTGGCCCAGAAATTTACAGATCTCTCTGCAAAGTTGAAAGCTTCCTTGGGCTCTAATGAGGAACAAGGGGGTGTAGAGGGCTGACTATCGGAGGCCCAGATCTGGCCACTCCTGGTGGGCCACATCATGGCCACTGGTGCACTTACCAAATACACTGATGCTGGCATTGGGACCATGGTGCCTGTGATGTGTTGCAGGGTGGGGACTGGGGGCAGGGTAGGTGGAGGCAGTCAGTAGAGAGCAGGAGGGTGGCCTGAGCCATGGTAGAGCTGGGCCTGTGAGGGGGCACCACTGGGCCATCCATTTTGCCTAATCAAATCACCCTGGCAGCCAAGATTTGACACTGGCTGCATCACCAATCAGATTGGTGACAATATGCTGTCCTGTTCCCTAAAGCAACTTGGCCAGAGAACTATGGCTGGAACACAACACCAAACCTGGAGCTGAGATGTGTTGGAAATGAGGCTGAGGCCAGACTCCGAAAGTGCTTAGTGCCAAGCTAAGGAGTCTGTCCCGGGTTATGTGGCACCAGGAACCTTGTTACTTCCAGACCCATGAGACACCAGGGACCCTGTCACCACCAGATGATACAGGCAATGCTTGTTCCAGAGATTGCAGAGCTGAGAGGCACTTCAGACCTCATCCACATCATCCAGGGCAGGGCATACCAGGGACCTGGTCTCAGGGTGGCTGCCAAGATTTCTTCACACGCAGCCATGTGCATCCCACAGCTGAAGCGTAAGACTGGATACGCACCCACGCAACATCTCAAGCCTGGGACAGCCGCTCATTCTCTTGGAAGATGTGCAAGGAGCAGGGTGTGGGCTCTTCCTTCATGCCCACTCTGCTGAGCAAGAGGTCCCCATGCTAGGACTCAGTTGCCCACTATCCTTCCATGAAATGAAGGGGTGGGGTGGGGGCAGAGGAAGCCCCCAGGGTGATGGGTCTGGATTTCCCTTCATCTGGAAAGAAGTAGGAGTTGGGGGGAGCACTTGGCCTTGGACAGGGGTCAGGTATGCAGAGGAAGGGGCAGCATGAACTCCTCCCAAGAGAAGAGACACAGCCCAGAGCCTCACCTGGAGCAGACGTGGCCCACTGTCAGCTGCAGTTTCATGTGGGTGCTCTGGACACTGGGCTGTGGGACTAGTCATTGTGCACATTGCTCTTTTTTCTTTTTCATTGCTTGTGAGGCAGAGGAGGAGTTTTAAAGTCTCTAGACCAGAGGGACATGTGGCCATCCCAGCATCTCCGGGTTCTCTGTGTGTTCCCATTAGGAGGCAGTCCCAGCATTTCTGCGTTCTTCCATTCTGGCTGCCAGAAGAATGGAGGACATCGTTACATCTGAATTTCAGGAAAAGATGAATATTTCCTTAGTATAAGTTTGACTTGGAGACAACAGGGCATCCTGTCTTTTTATCTGCTGAGTCAGGCAATCCTATCCTGGTCTCCTTGCTGCAGAGGCTACAAAGAGGGAATCAGCAGAAAATTCTGGGAAAGGGGAGAGTGAGGAAGCCTGGAGAAGAGGAAGGAGGTCTCAGCGGAGACTGGAGGCTGAGCAGGGTGAACGCTGTGAGTACACTAGGCCAGGAAGGCTGAGGAGGGATACGTGATGATCAACCTCCGTGTGTCTGTGTCATGAGCCTGGCCAACCTGAGCTTGAATTGGACTCCTTTCATGGACAAATGAGCTGCCATGAGCAGACAGTGGAAAACTGAGGCTGCCTATCTGAAACTCTGGACTCCTTTTCCAGCAGAGGAAGGGGCAGGGCTGGGCAGGGAGAAGTTCTCCTGAGAAGCCAAGACAGGCATGCTTCTCACCGAGCCACACTCACAAACTAGAGCAGGGCCAGGGTAAGCATGACTGACATACATCCCAAACATGCCTCCTGTGAACCTCTACCTCCTGTCAACAAGAAACTCCAACAAATCCAGCTCTTGAAAGAATAACTTTCCAACAGCTGGTACTTTCTACCATCCATGGCAGAACAGCTTCCTCATGGAGTATTTATCTCCCTGGAAGTGTTCATAAAGGGGTTTAGGTGAATTAGAAAAATATATCACCCAAAGGATTAAAGTAAAAGTCCAATTAAGTTAGTTCTAGCTTCTAGATTCATTGACACTTCCATCCACCCAACCACCCATCCATCCGTCCATCTACCCATCTATCCATCCACGCACTCACTCATCCACTCATTCATCTATCCACCCATCCACCCATCCATCCATTGATCCATCCATCCACTTATGTATCCATCCACCCATTCATCTATCCATCAATCTATCCATCCACTAACCAACCCATCCATCTATATACCCATCCTTCCACCCACCTATCCATCCCCCATCCATCCATCCATCCATCCATCATCCATCCATCTATCCACCCATCCATCCACCCATCCACCCATCCATCCTTCCATCCACCTATCCATCATCCATCCATCCATCCATCCATCCATCTGTCCATCCATCCATCCATCCATCCATCCATCCATCCATCCACCCATCCCTCCACCTATCCATCCACCTATACATCCATGCATCCATCCATCTATCCATCCACCCACTCGTCCATCAACCTATCCATCCACCCGTCCACCCGTCCATCCGTCCACCCGTCCCCCCATCCATCCATCCATCCATCCACCCACCCACCCATCCATCCATCCATCCATCCATCCATCTGTCCATCCATCCATCCATCCATCCATCCATCCATCCATCCACCCATCCCTCCACCTATCCATCCACCTATACATCCATGCATCCATCCATCTATCCATCCACCCACTCGTCCATCAACCTATCCATCCACCCGTCCACCCATCCATCCGTCCATCCGCCCACCCGTCCCCCCATCCATCCATCCATCCACCCACCCACCCACCCATCCATCCATCCATCCATCCATCATCCACCCATCCATCTGTCCATCCATCCATCCATCTATCCACCTATCCATCCATTCATCCAACCAAGACTTACCCAGAACTCTTTTGTATCTGGCCAGTGTGTTTAGGAATGCAGTTTTATTGGTCCCAGTCTTGGAGAAGCCATTAAGTGGGAGGTGGGAAAATAGACAAACAGATAGATTTTAAAAACTCACTGTTTTGTCAACTTTATGAATGCAAGGGCCAGGCCTGGATTTCTTCTCAGCATGTTCATCAGTGCTTACTTGTTGAATGAATGGATGAATGTAACCTGAGTGCCATGGCACAGTACGAGGAGTGCAGGCTTCAGTGCAGACCAACCTGGGTTCAAAGTCCAGCTCTGCATGGACCTGTGCAAATGCTTATTGTTCTCCCTGATCCTCAGTGCCCTTGTCTATGAAATGGGAATGTAAACGCATACTTTGCAGTGTAACTTCAAGCTTTAGAGTGACATGTGAGCGGCACTGTTCCACTCAACAATTGGTGGGTATGTCAAGAAGGTGACAGTTATCATAACAGTAAAGGTCGCTACAAGATCTGAAGGATTGGAAGAGATCAAAGAGCCATCTGGAGGGTGAGCCAGCTCTGAGCAGCGATGGAAGGATGCAAGAGCAGGATTTGGTCCAGAGGTAAAACTGGCGGTCCTGATCGAGTCTGGAGCTAAGAATTAGGAACTGGGGAAATAAAACAGGATTTGAGTAGGTGGGGAGCAGAATGGAAGTGTTTAAGCAAGAGCTTGGAGCAAACACCCCCGTTTCCATGTTTCTACAGAAACATGCAGGCTTATTCTGCATCTAAGAGCCAGGTACTGGACAAGGAGTCAGAAGACACCTCAGCTTGATATCACGTTGTTTCCCCACAGCACAGATGGCCAAGGCAGATATGTCCCAAGCCAACCCTAGGCTGCCTGGAGTCCCAAATGGGGGATCGCATGTGCAGGTAAGACTCAATGGGAAAGGGAGCCAAGATTGATCGGTGATGCCTGCCACAGGTGGAGGTGGACAGGGCCACAGCATGTGTGCATTTTGTTTATTCCAGTGGCAGACCTGGCATATGTGTGAATTAGATAACATGAGTGTGGTCCTAGAGAATTAGCACCTCGTGATCAGGTTCACAGTGACTCCTCTCACATGGTCTGAAGCTAAACAAAGTGACAGCTCATTGGGGGGATCAAGCCCCTTTCCTTTGCTACCTGGAACATCTGTTTATGCACAACACAACTGGAGCATTGCACAGCTGGTGTAATGCTGAGAATGCTGCTGAAAGACTGGAGGGTCAGAGCATGGTGGGAGGTGGACACCTTGGATGGTTAATTATGTGTCACTCTAGCAGGGTCACAGGAGCCCAGATATCTGGTACAACATTATTTCTGGGTGTGTCTGTGTGGGCGTTTCCTGAAGAGATGAGCATTTGAATCAGTGGACGAGGTAAAGACCCACTTCCCCAGAGTGGGCAGCACTGTCCAATCCACTGAGGGTCTGGGTGGAGCAGACAGTGGGAGGAAGGCAAATTGTCCCTCTTCTTGAGCTGGGCTGTCCATCCTCTCCTGCTCTTGGACTTCGTGGCTCCTGGCTCTCAGTCTTTCATATTTTGGGATATACACCAATAGCTTCCCAGCTTCTCAGGCTTATGGACTCAGACTGAATTATACCCCAGCTTTCCTGCTCTCCAGCTTGCAGATGGTGTATTGTAGGATTTATCAGTCTCTACGATCACCTGAGAGAATTCCCACAGTAATTCTCCTTTCATGTATCTCTGCATATCCTATTCTTTCTGTTTCCCTGGGGATTCCTGACTAATACGCCTGTATTGGGGGACATTTCATGGAGGCACAGAGAGGGCTGGGGGCCTACGACATCTCAGAGCAGAGAACAAGGCCCAGCAGGAAGTAGGCTTGCGCCGTTGGCCCTTCTGATCCCCCGATATGTCTCTTTTTAGACCCAAGCATCCAGGGATCTAAATGCCCTCGACGTGAGATTCTGCAAGCCCAGGAGGCATCTGTCTTCTCCAACCAGAAGCTGGCTCGGACAGTTCACTTCTCCCGAGCAGATACTTTTCCCATCATATTTGAGTTATTTCTCCCCTCTCCACATTTTCATCACGCTGCCTGGTAACGGGTTCTGTCTAATCATCTCTTTCCCCAACCAGATGCTGAGTCTTTCAATGGCAAAACTGTGTCTTAGCTCCCTCTGGATTTCCGTGCCCAACACAGAGCCTGGCACGTGGGTGGTGGTGCACGTGTTTCTGTAGCAGGTGAATCCTCCACAATGACAATAGTCCCCATTCACACAGCAAGAACCTCACTCCCTACTTGCTTCATCTGTTCCTTTATTCCTCTGATGAAAACTTAGGCATCTGCACGAACACCGTGGGAGAAGGCCTGAGCTCCTGGGGGAGAGCGAAAGACATGCCCTCCACCGTAAGCACTGTGCAGAGTGCACAGGAGAAATTGGGGACGTCCTGCCGAAGGGGCATCTCACGTGGCCTGAAGGATGGTAGGTTAGGGTCTCACCTGGACGGCTGGCTTTCTACATGAATGCTGAACACCGCTGCATGGGCTTCCCACCTGGCAGAGGACGATAGCCGGCCCAGGATTTCTGCTTTCAGAGCAGGAGTTAAGAGCTTGTCATTTTTAATATACTGTAGAAACAAATTAGAGTTATTAGCTAAAGGTAAGAAGAAATTTCTAGTCCGGTAATAAGTATATTAGCTCGGATCTATATGGTGCTACTTTCTCTTCCAGCCTTCAAAGTGCTTTTACAGGGATGACCTCATTTTTTCTCATGACATTCTCACGGGGAGGTTTTCTCACCAGGAGCTACCAGGCAGCCTAGAGAGGTCAAAGACTGCTCCAAGGTCACAGAGCCCATCAGCAAAAATACCAGGATGCTATGGTCACACCTGCACGTGGCTCACGCAAGGCTGGGGTCTCTGGGTGTGATATAAATATGGCTACTTTCCGTGGGCTCTCTCCTTTTCACAGCAGGCTGCCCCCCACACACATACTCACATGGTGTCCGTGGCTTTGCCCCCCTGGTATCCCCAGCCCATTCCCTCCTGCTGGAGCTCCCGGGGCAGGCACATCCTCCCTCAGGAAGCCTCCCTCCTGCCACCACTCTGGACCCCTCAGGCCCGAAGACTGCATCAGGCCCAGGAAGGAGACATCTTACTTATCCCTCAATTGGACTGGACAGTAAACTTCTTGAGGCCTGTGTTGTCCCACACACCTGGGACAGGCATGCCACACACATGCACACACACATCGCACACCACACACCCCACCTGTGCACACACAACCACACACAACCACATTGAAACCATATACACACACATACAACCACACGCAGATGCAGACCTCTGTTCAACGCACAGTCGCAGCTGCTCTGTGCCCTGGCAATCCAGTGACACCTGCTGTATGCAGGCGCTCCGGTGAGCACAGGCTCAGTTAAGGAGGCGTGCGGCATGCTCAGCTACCCACAAATCCCTTCTCCCCAAGTCCTTCTCTCTTCTCTTTATCCACTTGTCTTTTTCTAGCACAAAGGTCAAGGCTGAGCCTTTGCACACACACAAGGGGCCACTGTCTGTGTGTGCACCTGCGTGTCTTCAGCAGGAGCTCCACACGCCGACCTTTTGCCCCCCACCCTAAGTTGTCAGGAAGAGGCCTCAGCTGCTTGGATTTATCCCAGGTAAGTAAAGAGGTGTGTTTCCCCTGGAGTCCCACCTTGTCCCATGGTAGGCAAAATTCTAGAATAGTCATGGCTCAGGGAAGGATATAGAAGATTGAGCATGGTGCTGCTGAACCCCAGCCCCCCATAAATAACCTGAACTGTGCAATCTCGAGGAACTACACATGCAGAGACATCAAGGCAGCCACCAACTGTGCTGATGCTGAGACAAGACTGAGCAGCCTGGGTGTTCAGACAGGGGTCAGCACGTGGCCCCCAGCTCTGCTGGATGTCCCCCCTGTCCCCTGTCCTGGAGGCTTCCCTGCGTGAACACATCATCAGGCTCTCCTGCCTTCTGCTTTGCAGGGGGTGCAGCTACATGGGGCACAAGAGAGATAACAGAGGGTGGGAAAAGGCTGCAGCCCAGCGTCCACCCACGGTTGTCACGAGGGCTTCTGTGCCCCTCTACAGAAGGAAACAGCCCTGCTGCAGGGTCCCTCAGCAGCTGCCCTCGCCAGGGTCTGCAAAGCCCACTTTCCTTTGCGTCTTCATGCCTGGGCTGCTGCTCCTGCTGCTGCTGGCCCAGGTGTGGCAGGTGCGGCTCACTCTCCCCCATGGGCCTCCCACACCCCCTCATTCCTTTGTGAAAGGAGGCTCCATTAACTACCTGTGATTATCATTGATTTCCAGCCGAGACTCTGGTTAATATCATGTCTCACTGACACATTTCTCATAAGGTACTTGTTCAGTTGGGGTGCTGGTATCCACGTGGCCAGGGAATTTGGGCTCATCTCAGAGACGGGAATCCACTCAGCCTTCCTGACGGTGGTGATGTTCCAGAGGAGGAAGACTCAGGCCTTCTGACACCTGGGTAAGTCTGCAAACGACTACGACAACACACAACCAGTACTTCCATCTCTTGAGCAGCACCAGGTGCTATGCCTGGCACAGTCCCTCCCGCAGGCTTCACATGCCTGCTGTGTCCTCAGAGAACCGGGATGAAGTTGCTTTTCCCTTCATCTTTTAGAGATGGGGAGACTGAGGCAAAACCCATTCAAGTGGAGTTCGCAAAGTGCCAGGGGGTGAGTGAGTGGTGGACGCACCTGTTGAGGCTGGAGGAACATCCGGGCAACTGCGCCCACTGTCAGAGGAGACTCCTGCTGCTTTCATTGTCCTGGGGCAGACACAGGCTGGACCACAAGCCCCCAGCTTTGTGCCTGGCCTGCGCTGACCATGAGAAATGGGGCTGCCATGAACTCCCTTCCTTATTAAGGTCTCTAAAGCCTGTTTTTCTCCCAGGGTCCACAGATAATGAAAAATGTGTTTAATTCCACCAATGGCTGTGCGTTCATTTCCACCTTGCCTAAGATGGCCAGAGGAAATTAATGTGCACATAGGCATCTGGCCACTTATCAGTAAGAGCCCTGGTCCCTATACCTTTGCAATCCAATAAGAAAGTTAACCATCGTCGTGAGGACAGTACCCGCTCGCGTCTGGACTTCGCAAGGTCATCAGATTCCATCAATTCCATCACAGCACAGCTTTAATTAGCATGTCTGGGTAGCCCAGCAGGGTATTGTGAGGAAGCGTGGAGCTGCGCGTTTGTTTTTTAATTCCAGCAATGATCTTATGATGCTGAGAGTGCCCACTTTACATACTTATACTGATTGCTTTTTCATTTACTCCACTTCCCGTTATGAAACACAAGTTTAGAGGCGTCCTAGACCAGCTTAATTGAGTTCAAGTTGTGTCGCTGGACATCAAGCAATGTGAAAAGCACGTTCCATTTCAGCTAAGTTATTATTTGGCCCTAAACCAAATGGATCTCCACTTTTCAAAGAGAATGCGTCAAATAAATACATGTGGAAAAAGTTCAAAATAAACCACCTTCATCATGTTGACTCTCTCCACGCTGACATACATGGTAGAAATAAGCCCTGGAATTAACACAAACATCTTTCCAACAGAACACAGAACACATTTTGAAGCACATCTTATAATAAAGACCCTTCACAATAGGAGCAACTTCCAAGCATCCACTGCAGAAGAGGCGCTCTGCTCTGTATCACCCCTGGTCCCACAGCAGCCCTCAAAGACAAGTGCCAGCACTGCACATCTGGAATGGAGATGCTGAGGTTCAGAAAGGCAGAAGGGAGTGCCCAGTAGGCAGCTGTGCTGGGAACTGGCTGTAAAACCCAGGCACTTTCACCATCTTCCCCAGGCACCCCTGCCCCAGGGTCCTGACAGATCAGGCTTACACAGATACCAAAGTTTCACATTTCAATTTTACTGACATTAAGATGCTGAAAACTCTGCCGTTGCCCCAACTCAAAGGACTGAGTGAGGTAAGGTTGAACTGAAGGCAAATTCAGAGCCCGTGTTCTGAGTCAGAGCCGCACCTCGGACAGGAAGTTAGGAGAGCATGGGATCTGCTGGGGCTCTACACCCGGCCAGGGCCCACCTCCACCCCACCTGGCAGCCTGTCTCCCTGCGGGGTGCATGTCAGAGAGGCCCTCTCCTCTTCGAGTGGCCCTCCCTGTGGCACCCCTGCTTCAGCATCTGGTGCCCAGACCGTGTGGGTCTTTTGCTTCTTTGCACAGTGTTCGGGGTCCCTCCCTGTGGGTTTTTGTCATGCAGTTGATTTTGGAATGTAGATTCATAGAGCTTTCTCCCCATGAGACTGTGAATATCTCAAAGGCTTCAATGTGGTTTGACCTTCTCCACGTCCCTTGGGTTAGTCACCATGCCTGCTTGAAAGCAGGGAACATAGAAATAAATGTGGAATTTAATAAATGGATAGGTGGGGGTCTCAGGGCAGAGGAACAGGGTGAATAGAGAGCCTCATGTGGTTTGCAGGCAGTGGAGCTTGGGGCTTGGGCCAGTGGAGCAGGGTTGTGCTGTGCTGCAGAGACACCTCGACTCCATGGTGTGATGAGTGTCTTGGCTCAGAGCTGCCTGATTCTGGAGTAGCTGGGAAAGGTGGGTACCTGGGTTTCATAACAGAAGAAACAAAGCAAAAGAATGTCAAACAAGGAAAGAAAGGATATCCTGGCTGCTGAGAATATGGCTCTGGCCAGCCCAGAAAGGGTGAGGTGCCAGGTACCAGCCTCAGCAGATAAGGTTCTAGATTAATTCTGGTCATATGGCTGATGCTCATGACTTCTCATGTGTCAAGTAAGGCAGGGGCTCTCAAATTGTCTTGCTGCAGACTCCTGGAGGCTCCAGAGGGAATTTCAGGGTATTTGTAAGGTTAAAGCTATTTTTGTAATCTTGCTAAGAGGTCACTTGCCTTATACACTGTGTTGACATTTGCACTGATGTGCAAAAGTGAAGGCTGCAAGGAAGCTTGTGATGCCTCAGTTTGAATCAAAGCAGTGTTTCCAAAACACACTGTCCTCAGGACATTCGCAGCACCCATACACTTGCAGTGAGGTGGACAGATGACAGAGACATAGACAGAGACAAGATAGAAAAACACCAGTGTTACTTAAGAATGTCCTCAATGAGGCAATAAAAATATTAATTGTGTTACATCTTGACCATGGAGGACACATCTTTTTAATACCCTGTGTGGTGGAATAGAAACATACATAAATGTTTTGGCTGCACAGAAACAACACAAAGGCCCCAAGGAAAAGCAATTGCATTATTGTTTTAGTTATGAGCCGAACTAGCCATTTTCTTCACGAAACATTTGTATTTAAAGGAAAATCTATAATACACAAACTGTGGTTATTTAATGGATACTTAGATGATATTTTCTTAAACATGGGAAAAAAAAGTTGGCCTAACACTCCAAGGAAAACAGCTTTCAGTATTTATGAGAAATGATAAAATTGGAGAAGTTAAGCAAAAATTAGAGTTTTGGAGAACTTGTACCTGCCATTGAGAGATTGACAGGTCTCTGATATTTAAAAACTTTTCTGAAGAGATAGGTAGTGATATTGAAGAATGTGATTTTGATATCAGTAACATAACATGTTAATATTTGGAGATCTGCACACCTCAGTGAATTTAATAGCAGACAGAAAATTTTCACATAACCCATGCATGATGTCACAAAACCATGCATGTGCAAAAGGCTTTATTCAAAGATAGACAAATGTTTGGCTTTTGTTTTAATCTAATAGAATGTGCACTTATTGTTGTCTGCTAGATCTCTAAGATTTCCTTCATTTAAAAAAAATTCCTTTCTTCCTCCATCCCAATTTTTGTTGTCTTCCTGGGTTATTTAATAAAGATCATTTTGGGGATCAAAAGTTCTTTCTTCTGCTTGCTCTAATCTGCTGCTTAAGCTATTGCTTGTGGGGTTATTTTATTTTATTGAATATGTCCTTCACTTCCAGGAGCTCTGCTGCATTGTTTTTTAAAGTATTAATTTATTTTTAAATTTCCTCCTTCATATTCTGGATACTTTTTCTCATTTCATTGCGTTGTCTAACTGAGTCTTATCTCTTTCAGTTTCCTTAACATAGTTACTAGAAAATCCTTCTTAGTCATTTCAAGGGTTTCCTGTTCTATAGGGTTTAGTACTTGAGAATTACTTTGTTTCTTTGCTAGTGTCACATTTTCTTTTTTCCCATATATTTAGTATCTTTACATTGATTTCTGGTCATCTGGTAGATCAGTTTCTTTTTGTATCACTCTGGAGTGGACTTTGAGGAGGAATTCTTCCTTCTCCTTTTCCAGGCTCCTCTAGTGACTCTACTTGTCTCAGTGCAGCTGAATATGCTGCAGGCCACCTGCACAGAGGTAGTGGCTGTTACTGTGGTGGCAAGCCATGCTTGCTGTGGTAGAAAGTGTGGTGCTGGCTGTTGTTGATGACTTCCACAGAAGTGTTGTTTGGCCTCCTGGGTCATGGTGGTGTTAGCTCCTGCTTTCTGTAAAGGCAGGCTGGAGGGCTACCTGGGGGTTTTACCTGCCTAAGCATGCCTAAACACAGAGGTACTGACTCAAGCCTTTTGTCCACGAACCCTTTTTAATCACAAACACACACGAAAAGATTAGATAACACTTCTTGATTCATTTTATGAGAGCAGCATTACCGTGATATCAGAAGTAGACAAAAAATCACATGAAAATATAATATAAATGAAAAAAAATTTTTTTATCGGTAAGGGGATCGCAACCCTTGGCACCGTGTGGTCTGCACCACGCTCAGCCAGAGCGCACTGGACATCCCTATGTAGGATCCGAATCCATGGCCTTCGTGCTACTAGCACTGCACTCTCCCAAGTCAGCCACAGGGCCAGCCCTATAAATGGAAATTTCTGATAAATGCAGATATAGAAATATGCAATCAATACTAGCAAACTGAATTCATCAACATGGAAAAATGATTATACACCATTACCAAATGGGATTGTTTTACAGATGCAATTTCAACTTAACATCCAAATCAATTAATTCAATACAGAATATTAACAGGTTAAACAAAAATTGCAAGGATTCTCTCAACAGACACAGGAAAACATTTTCCAAATCCAACACCCATTTATTATAAAACTGCTGGCAAACTAGGAATAGAAGGGATCTTTCTATACCTGCTAAAGTGGACCTAGAAAAAATTTACAGCTAATGCTATACTTAATGGTGAAACCCTTGTGCTCTAATTGATCTCAAACTCGGAGAACAAAAGATGAATGTCCACTATTACCATTCTATTTAACATTGAAGTAAAAATTTTGCCAGCAAAACTTACATAAGAATTATAAGCAAAATTCTGAAAATTGAAAAAGAAGTAGGACTGTCATTGATTGCAAATGACATAAATTTGGTTATAAAATATTTAAGACATTTGGGGCCAGCCCGTGGCTCACTTGGGAGAGTGTGGTGCTGATAACACCAAGGCCACGGCTCCGGATCCCTATATAGGGATGGCCGGTTAGCTCACTTGGGAGAGTGTAGTGCTGAGGACAAACAGCAAGTCAAGGGTTAAGATCCCCTTACCAGTCATCTTTAAAAAAAATAAAAAATATTTAAGAAATTTACTAAAACTCATTAAAACAAATGAGTTCAGCAAGAGCAAAAGATACAAGATCAACATAAAAAATCCAATTACTCATTATGTACTAGCAATGTGTAATCTTATAATAAAACTAAAAACAAAATACAAACAAAAAAATTTCAGTCATAATAGCATCAAAAGAAAGAAATATTCACGAAAACTTTCACAAAATAAGTGCAAGCCTTTACACTAAATAAATGAAAAATAAAGCTGAAATATATGAAAGAAAAATCAAATAAATACAAATACACCCAGTGTTCAATGTTATAACATTGATGAAAATAGTCCTCAAATTCATCTAAAACTTTATTGCAATCCTTTCAAACTCCCAATTGTATGTTTCTAGAAATTAATAAGCTTATTCTGGAATTTACATGAAAATGAAAAAGAAACTAAATATTCCAAACGACCTTGCAAATAAAAATTAACTGAATCATACTTCCTAATAACAAATCTCACTTGACAGTTACACAAATCAAGAGAGTAGTACTAACATAATTACAGATTCTTGTGAACTAATAAAATGGATTGGAAATTCTAGTTAAAAACACTTTCATTTACGGTAAATTGATTTTGACAAAGGTTCCAAAGAATTTCAATGAGGAAAGAACAGGGTTTTTTTTTCAACAGTGGTGCTGGGAAAATTACATACCTACCAGAAAATGTACGAAGTACGACCCATAACTCAAATCATAACACAAAAAATTTATGAAAATGGATCGTACACCATTTACCTCATAAGACACATACACAGTTTATCTCATAACAGATAAAACTATAAAATGCTTAGAGAAATATTGGAGGAAAATTTTGTAGTCTTGAATTGTGTAGCGATTTTTTAGATATCACATCAATAGCACAATAAAGAAAAAATGTTGAATTGTACATTCTCAAATATATAAAATGTTTTTATTTCAACAACACCATGAAGAAAGAAAAGAGAAAAGACATTGGGAGGAAATATTTCAAATTATATGTGTCTGAGTAGGACTAGTATCCAGAATATATATAGATATCTTACTAGTCAACAATAAAACAGACAACTGACCTACTTTAAAATGTGCAAAGGATTTGAATTATAACAAATTCTACAAAGATGTTATATAGATTGTCAATAAATGTGAAAACTTGCACAATATCATTAGTTATTACAGAAATGCAAACCAAAACCAAAATGAGATCATAATTAACACCCACTACAAAGGCTATAACAGACTCAATAACAAGGGTTGGCAAAAATGTGAAGAATACGGAAGCCTCTACATTGCAGGTGGGAGTGTAAAATAGTGCAAAACAATTGTAAATTTGTTTATCAATTGTAAACAAAGTGTAACAAAAATTTAGCAGTTTCTAAAATGTTATATATAGTCTCAGCATGATACAGAAATTTTACTCCCAAATATGTACCCAAAAGAACTGAAATCCTATTGCTACATGCAGACTCTTTTACAAGAGCCACAGTAAATATAACCAGAATTAAATTTTAAGAGAAAAATGTAAATCACATGTAAGATAAACTTTAAAAGACTCCAAAAGATTCAAATAAAGTTAAAATTGTTTAAATAAAGTAGTGCAACATTCTAAAGATGCCATCTTTAACACAATTTTACTTACTTAACGCAATGCACGAAAAGCTTAAAGGTAAATGACTCAAAATGTATGAAAAGATAAAAAACATTGGAACTTACATTATACCTACAGAAACATATCAATTCTCACTTATGAGATTATCAAAAATTTTTTGATTATCAGTAATATTGTCGAGGAATAGGTACTGTGGTACGTTTCTGCTAAAAAACCAAAATGATATAATCATTATGTGGTGTGTGTGTGTGTTGTGTGTGTGTGTGTGCAAAACACTTAGGCATTATCCTAGGATACAAGAATTCCACTCTAGGAATCTACCCTATGATTAGAACTTACAGACAGCTAATTTAATTGGTCAGGACGACAAGAAAGGGATGGAGTAATTTATTGAAATTCTTTAGGTAGCTTTGAAAGCAGCCTTTGGTTTTCAATGACTGGCCCTGTGCTCAGTCACCCTCCTTACACTGCACCACTTGGAGGTGGTCCTCACCCTGGGTTGAGGTGACAGCTTCCATAGCCAGGGCCACAGTCACTTATTGCAGCAGGTCCCCATCCTGGTGGATGTCCAACCCCACCGTGACATCATCAGGTGCCCACGGCACCCTCAGATGCAGGAACTGCACAACCCTTCTGGGAACAAGTGGACCCCCTGATTTGTCACTCATGTGTCTCGACACTCTGCCTCTCATATCTACATGGACACCAGAGAAACAATTGGCAAAGAACAACCAACCAGTGGCCATTGAGAGAGGTACTGGGCCCATCTGCCATTGGCTCTGTCAAGCATGCCAGAATTGCCTCATTTGCAAATGCTCACAGTCCTCATCCAATCACACATCACCTACTTGGGAAGCTTCCAACTCCAGGCCTATAAATACCCCCACCCCACCTCCTTTGTGCTGCCTCTCTGGCCCTCGATGGCAAGCAACAGTGTGGTCATCATTCCAGATCCCACCTTCAAGAGGACATCATTCCCAAGAAAAGTTGTAAGAAGCCACCACCAAGAGTCAGAAGAAGAAAGGCAGGAGGCACAGGAATCTCCACCGAGAGAGCTGCTCCACCTAACTCTACCAGGTACTGAAACAGATGCACCCCAAACCAGCATCTTCTGCAAGGTCTTGGGCATCATGACCTATGTCAGCAACATCTTGGGCACATCACTTGGGTGACCCCCAGCCTGGTACCCAACAACAAGCGCTGGACCATCACGTCCAGCGTGCTGCAGATGGCTGTGCCCCTGGTGTTGCAGGAGAGATGGCCAAACACCTGCGCCTGAGGGCATCACCACAGCACCAGCACCAAGTGAGGATGTCCTGGCCCCCCTAAATTAGTTCAGAACAACATAGTCACACTTTTAAAATTTAAGTTTGTAGTCACTTCATTATATTTATTTTAGAATTCATTAAAATTATAATGTCATAAAGCATAGGGTATTATCAATATTTTATATTAATCACATTTAAGAAGATGACTGTCAAGGTCTTTTTCTTCTATTATTCCATAGTAGTTGTTATTAGATAAAATTTTTTCTGGCTACTAAATATGTATCTGAAGATGTCACTTTATGTCATTCACCAAATATGTGGAGAGTTAAAAACCACCATACATAAATGGCTGCTATTAATATTTGGCATAATTTCAAATACCGTCTTAAAATAAATTTAGGCTTATTATTTTATGTTTTCCAAATAAAAAAAAACTTAAAAAGTTTTCCATGTATTAGTTTGGTTGAGATAGTTAATGATGAAAAATAATATTTTGTCAAATTTAAAAGAATAGCATCATCTTATTATATTTTAAAAATCATCTAAATTGTTTCCCTTCTGTTTCCTCCAAAAGTTACAATTTGTTGCTTGCTAATTAAAGCATATAGACACGAATGTGACAAGCACACGAAAATTTTATTTTTGAAAGCCACGAGAACATGTTTGAATTCCATATTTTTGAAAATGTAAGATAGAATGGAATCAGAATAGTTTGAAAACGGAAAGAAAAAAATACGATGATAATAGTTACTGTCCGTCTGTGAAGCTGAGGACATCAAGCCCTTGTGGCAAAACAGTGGAAGCTTCTGTCTCTGAACATTAGAACATGTTATGTTTTCTAGAGAAATAATAATAATAATAATGTTAAAAGTTGAAAGTTCATGTACATATTTAGGGAGAACTATCTCCAATGGGAGGGAACTTGATTATTCCTAATCAGTGTATGTGGAAAACAAAGAATAAATTTCTCCAAATTCTAATTTCCAAACTGGAGATATCTCTACATACCAGTGCATCCAGATTTGATGTGACTCATCTTATTACTATGATAAATGGTGCTTGTGGTAAAAAATAAAACATGCAGCCTTTACAAAAAAGAGTGCTATACTTTTTTGGTATCCTCTTGGTTGTGGTGGTTGGAAAAACACACAGGAAACAGAATGTTTAGCTGTTTATTCATTTTTAGACTTTTTGATCAAAACCTTCCAGTGTTTCACTCTATGCTACTTCTGCAGTGACACTTTCTTTGCCTATGACTTTCCCTAGGAGAGCTGAGAAGTAAATGTCATGAAACCAGCAATACCCTTATCAGCAAGCACTGTGCATGCAGCTGCAGCACACGCTAAATTTACATGCTAAAGAAAAATACGCTACAAGTAATCCAGCAACATCAGAGGTGTGTGGTGCTTATCATATTTATTTATTTGGCATTTTCATGTTTTATAAAGGTTTTTCTCATGAAACTAATTTTCTTGGGAAAGGGGTATTCTTTTCCTGAAATTGCCACCCATGTCTCTCAGGTTACCAATTATTGCCACTAAATTAGTCAACCCTCCCTCACCTATTGTCATCTGCAATTCTCATAATCTTTTTTATGCAGCTGATGTCCAGCTATAGGCTGTAAAATGCTGCTAATAGAATGTGGTATAATTCATGAGGAAAATGACACTTTTGATTAATATAAAAATAAAATAAAACAAAATATTATTTTATCATATAGGTTACATACTTAAATCTAAATCAAACAGCAAAAATATCACTGTACAAATGATATTATTAGAAATAAAATAATTCAGAACTAAATAGATATTACTATAAAGATGTGGAAATAGACTTTGCCAAATATCATTACTTTGAAAAACGTATTTCTCTTATACAGAATAGCCCTTGATTTCTTATAAAGAGCTTCTTCATTTCATCATAGTCCTGCTTTTTATTTATGACACCTGATTTAAGCCCAAACACATTATAAATTTTTTCTTCCTGGTAGATATAATGTTGTTATTTTCCTCAACATTATCCATGATTGTTCATATATGTAGGGATTTAAAATATTAATAATTGCCTAAGGTAAAACTCTGTGTAATGACAATGAACTTGTCCTGTATGCTCTGTCTTTTGTGAGTGCTCAGGTCTTCATCCTCAGTTTGTGGAGTCCATAGTCATCACTTCTTAACAGTGAGAGGAAAAATGTGCTTTTAAATTTTAAATATTTTAATGGATCAGAAAGGTCTCAAGTTTTCTTTGCACATTGACTAACCTATAGATGGTCTCAATGATCTCTTTTTCAGTATTTACTATGTGCCAGGCTTTATTTGGTTTTTTTCTTTTTTTATTGGTTATGAATATTCATGAGATGCAAAGCTGATTGTCACTTCTCATGCCCATGATGGGAGGGCCAGGTTCATAATGGCAGCATACCCACTGCCCCAAATTGCATTTCTACCCCCTGTACCCAACCCAATTATACCCAACCTCCCTCCCCCTCCCCTTTTCCCCCTCACACCACTTTGTAGCCCAGGGAATGTTTTCTCCCTCTGCAAGTCCAAAGCACTACTTTGGTCTTTCTTTCCTTCCTTCTTTCTCTCTTAGCTCCCACATATGAGTGAGTACATGTGGTATTTATCCCTCTGTGTTTTGCTTATGTCACTCAACATGAGTTTTTCCAGGCTCATCCACAATGTTGCAAATGGGAGTATTTCATTCTTTTTTACAGCAGAGCAATATCCCATGATGTATATATGCTACAATTTTTTTTTATCCAGTCATTCATTGATAGACATTTGGGTTGGTTCCATGTGTTGGCAATTATAAACAAAGCTGTGATGAAAATGGGAGTGCAGGTATTCCTTTGACATGATTTCCATTCCTCTGGGTATATACCCAGAAGTGGGATTGCTGGATCATATGGAAGATCTATCTGTAGTTGTTTGAAAAAAACTCCATACTGTTTTCCATAGTGGTTGTACTAATTTACAGTCCCACCAATAGTGTAGGAGTGTTCCCTTTTCTCCACACCCTCACCAGCATTTGTTCTTCACCATCTTTTTGATTATAGCCAGTCTAACTGAGGTGAGATGGTATCTCAATGTAGTTTTAATTTGCATTTCCCTGATGACTAGTGATGTTGAGCATTTTTTCATGTACCTGTTGGCCATTTGTATGTCCTCATTTAAAAAATGTCTATTCAGCTCCTTTGCCCATTTTTTAAATTGGGTTATTTGGTATTTACTGTATAACTATTTGAGTTCCTTGTATATTATGGATATTAATCCCTTGTCAGATGCATAGTTAGCAAAAATTTTCTCCCACTCTGTAGGTTTTTGTTTCACTCTGTTGATTGTTTCCTTTGCTGTGCAGATGTTTTTAGTTTAGTATAGTCCCATTTGTTTATTTTTGCTTGTGCTTTCAGGCTCATGTTCATAATATATGTGCCCAGATTTAGTTGCTGAAGTGTTTCACCTATATTTTCCCTTAGTAATTTTACAGTTTCAGGCCTTATTCATTTTGAGTTAATTTTAGTGTATGCTGAGAGATGCATATCTAGTTTCACTCTTCTGCATATGGATATACAGTTTTCCCAGCACCACTTGTCAAAGAGGCAGTCTTTTCCCCAATGTAGATTTTTGTTGCCTTTGTCCAATATCACTTGGCTGTAAGCCTGAGGGGTGATTTCTGGATTCTCAGTTCTACTCCACTGGTCTGAATGTCTGTTTGAAAACTAATACCATGCTGTTTTGTTTACAACAGCTTTGTAGTATAATTTGAAGTCAGGTAGTGTTATGCCTCCGGCTTTATTTATTTTTTTCTCAGGATTGCTTTAGCTATTTGGGGTCTTTTGTTGTTCCGTATGAAGGGTAAGATTGTTTTTTCCATTTCTGTGAAGAATGTTACTGGTATTTTGATAGGGATTGCATTGAATCTGAAGATTGCTTTGGGTTGTATAGACATCTTCACAATGTTAATTCTTCCAATCCAAGGACATGGAATATCTTTTCATTTTTTTGTATCTACTTTAATTTCTTTCAGAAGTGGTTTGTAGTTCTCATAGTAGAGGTCTTTCACCTCCTTGGTTAAATAGATCCCTAGGTATTTTATTTGTTTGTGACAATTGTAAATGGGCTTACTTTCTTTGTTCCTCTTTCTGTTAGTTCATTATTTGAGTATATAAATGCAACTAAATTTTGGGCATTTATTTTGTATCCTGCAACATCGCTGAAGTCATTAAAGAGCTCTAGGAGTTTTTTGATAGAGTCTTTAGGTTTTTGTATATATAGTATCATGTCATCTGCAAATAGAGACAGTTTGACTTCATCTTTTCCAATCTGGATTCCCTTTATTTCTTTCTCTTGCCTGATTGTTCTGTCTATTACCTCCAGTACTATTTTAAACAGAAGTGGTGAGAGTGGGCATCCTTGTCTTGTTCCTGTTCTTAAGGGAAAGGTCCTCAGTTTTTCCCCATTCAGAATGATACCGGTGGTGGGCTTGTCATAAATGGCTTTTATTGTGTTGAGATACTTTTCTTTTCTACCTAATTTGTTGAGAGTCTTTATCATGAAGCGATGTTGAATTTTCTCAAGTGGCTTTTCAGCATCTATTGAGATAATCATATGTTCTTTGTCCTTGAGTTTGTGGATGTGATGTATCACGTTTGTTGACTTTAATGTGCTGAACCATCCTTGCATGCCTGGGATGAATCCCACTTAATCATAGTGTATATATTTTTTTAATGTGTTGCTGTATTCTGATTGCTAATATTTTGTTCTAGATATTTGCTTCGGTGTTCTTCAAGGACATTGGCCTGTAATTTTCTTTTTTTTACTGTGTCTTTAACTGTTTTTGGTATCAGAGTTATGTTGGCCTTGTGGAATGAGTTTGGGAGAGTAGCTTCTGTTTTAATTGTTTGGAATAGTTTAAGGAGAATTGGCATTAACTTCTCTTTAAAAGTTTGATAGAATTCAGCTGTTAAGCCATCTGGACCCGGACTTTTCCCCATTGGAAGATTGCTAATTACTTCTTCAATCTTATTGCTTATTATTGGTCTGTTCAGGTTTTCTCTCTCTTCTTGGTTCAGTCTTGGTCATTTGTATGTGTCAGGAAACTTATCCATACCCTCCAGATTTTCACATTTGTTGTCATACAGTTGTTTATAATAGTCTGTAATGACTGTTTGTATTTCTGTAGTATTGGTTGTTATGGCTCCCTTTTCATTTCTGATTTCTGTAATTCAGGTCTTCTGTCTTCTTTTTCTGTTAAGCTAGCTAACGGTTTGTCTATTTCATTTATCTTCTTGAAAAACCAACTTTTTGTTTTGTTGATCTTTATTGTTTTGAGGGGTCTTTATCTCATTGAGTTCTGCTCTGTTCTTAATTTCTTTCCATCTGCTACCTTTAGGTTTGGATTGTTGTTGTTTTTCAAGTTCTTTGAGGTGTAGTGTTAGGTCATCTATTTGAAGTCTTTCTGTTCTTTTGATGTAAACATTTATTGCAATAAATTTGCCTCTTCGTACTGCTTTTGCAGTATCCCACAGGTTTTGGTATGATGTATCTTTATTTTCATTAGTTTCTAGAAATGTTTTTGATTTCCTTTTAATTTCTTTTTGGACCCATTGGTTAATCAGGAGCCTATTATTTAGTTTCCATGTATTTGTACATTTTCCAGAGTTTTGCTTGTTATTAATTTCCAATTTTTGTCTATTGTGGTCTGAAAAGATATTTGGAATGATTTCAATATTTTTAAGATTGCTTAAACTAGATTTGTGACCTAATATATGTTCTATCCCAGAGAATGTTCCATGAGCTGATGAAAAGAAAGTATATTCTTTAGTTCCTGGGTGAAATGTTCTGTATATATTTGCGAGGCCAGTTGGTCTAAGGTGTAGATTAAATCCTGTGTCTCTTTGTTGACTTGTTGCCTGGAAGATCTATACCATACTGAGAGAGGGGTGTTAAGATGACTCACTATTAATGTATTAGGGCCTATTTCTTTCTTTAGGTGTAAGAATGTGTGCTTTATATATCCAGGTGCTCCAGTATTGGGTGCATACATATTTATGATTGATGATTTCCATTCCTCTGATTATATTCCCAGCAGTGGCATAGCTGGATCATATGGTAGATCTATCTGCAATTGTTTGAGGAACCTCCATACCATTTTCCATAGAGGCTACACCATTTTGCAGTCCCACAAACAGTTTAAGAGAGTTCCTTTTTCTCCACAACCGCGCCAGCATTTATCATTCTCAGTCTTTTGGATATTAGAACCAAACAGGGGTGAGCTGGTATCTCAGTGTGGTTTTGATTGGCATTTCCCGAATGCTGAGTGATGTTGAGCATTTTTTCATGTGTCTGTTGGCCATTTGTATATCTTCCTTTGAGAAATGTCTATTTAGCTCTTTTGCCCATTTTTTAATTGGGTTATTTGGGGGGTTTTGTTGTTGTTGTTGTAAAGTTGTTTCAGTTCCTTGTATATTCTGGATATTAATGCTTTGCCAGATGTATATTTTGCAAATATTTTCTCCCACTCTCTTGGCCGTCTTTTTTTTTTTTTTTTTTTTTTTTTTTTTTTGTCGTTTTTTCGTGACTGGCACTCAGCCAGTGAGTGCACTGGTCAGTCCTATATAGGATCCGAACCCGCGGCGGGAGCGTTGCCGCGCTCCCAGCGCAGCACTCTACCAAGTGCGCCAAGGGCTCGGCCCTCTTGGCTGTCTTTTAACTCTGTTAATTGTTTCTTTTGCTGTGAAGAAACTTTTTAGTTTTATATAATCCCATTTGTTCATTTTTCCTTTGGTTGCCCATGCTTTTGGGGTTGTATTCATGAATTCTGTGCCCAGTCCACTTCCTGGAGTGTTTCTCCTATGTTGTCTTTACAAAGTTTTATTGTTTCAGGGTGTATATTTAATTCTTTAAACCATTTTGAGTTGATTTTGGTATATGGTGAGAGGTATGGGTCTAGTTTCATTCTCCTGCATATGGATATCCAGTTATCCCAGCATCATTTGCTGAAGAGGCAGTCTCTTCTCCAATGTATAGGCTTGGTGCCTTTGTCAATGATCAGATTGCTGTAAGTGAGTGGGTTGATTTCTGGATTCTCTATACTATTCTATTGATGAGTATTTCTGTTTTTATGCCAGTACCATGCTGTTTTGGTTATTATAGCTTTGTAGTATAGTTTAAAGTCAGGTACTGTTGTGCCTCCAGCTTTATGTTTTTGGCTCAGAATTGCATTAGCTATGTGTGGTCTTTTGTTACTCCATATAAATTTCTGGATAGTTGTATCCATTTCTGAGAAAAATGTCATTGGAATTTTGATGGGGATTGCATTGAATTTGTATATCACTTTGGGTAGTATGGACATTTTCGCTATGTTGATTCTTTCAATCCAAGAGCATGGGGTATCTTTCCATCTTCATGTATCTTCTTTAATTTCTCTCAACAGTGGTTTGTAGTTCTCATTATGGAGATTTTTCACATTCTTGGTTAACTCTATTCGTAAGTATTTTATTCTTTTGGTGGCTATTGTAAATGGGCAAGCTTTCTTGATTTCTCTTTCTGAGTGTTCACTACTGGAGAATAGAAATGCTACTGATTTTTGTGTGTTGATTTTGTATCCTGCTACTTTGCTGAAATCATTTATCAACTCCAAGAGTTTTTATGTAGAGGCTTTAGGCTATTCGATATATAGGACATGTCATACATGTCATCTGCAAACATGGACAGTTTGACTTCATCTTTTCCAATCTATGTGCTTTTTATTTCCTTCTCTTCTCTGATTGCTCTGTGTAGCACTTCCAACACTATGTTGAATAGGAGTGGTGAGAGTGGGCAACCTTGTCTAGTTCCTGTTCTTAAAGGGAAAACTTTCAGCTTCTGCCCATTAAGGATGATATCTATACATAACAAATATTAGATAAGAAAAAGGTGATATTACAACTGATACATCAGAGATACAAGAAATCATTAGAGACTACTATAAACAACTATATACCAACAAATTTGAAAATCTGGAGGAAATGGATAAATTTCTGGACACACACAAACTACTAAAAGTGAGCCAAGGGCCGAGCCCGTGGCGCACTTGGTAGAGTGCGGCGCTGGGAGCGCTGCGACGCTCCCGCCGTGGGTTCGGATCCTATATAGGACTGGCCGGTGCACTCACTGGCTGAGTGCCGGTCACGAAAAGGACAAAAAAAAAAAAAAAAATTTAAAAAAAATAAAAATAAAAAAAAAATTTAAAAGTGAGCCAAGATGATGTAGAAAACTGAACAGACCAATGACTATAAAAGAGATTGAAGCTGTTATCAGAAGGCTCCCAACAAAGAAAAGCCCAGGACCAGATGGGTTCACAGCAGAATTCTACCAAACATTCAAAGAGGAATTGACACCAATTCTTCACAAACTATTCCAAAAGATTCAAACAGAGGCAATTCTCCCAAACTCATTCTATGAAGCAAACATCACCCCGATACCAAAACCAGGTAAATATACAACAACAACAAAAAACTAGAAGCCAATATCCTTGATGAATTTAGATGCAAAAATCCTCAATAAAATACAAGCTAACAGAATACAGCAACACATATGCAAAATTATACATGATTATCAACTGGGATTGATACCAGGGATGCAAGGTTGGTTCAACATATGCAAATCAATAAATGTGATACACCGTATCAATAAAGTAAAACACAAGGACCATATGCTCATCTCTATAGATGCTGAAAAAGCATTTAACAAAATTTAACACTCGTTCATGACAAAGGCTCTCTACAAGTTAAACATATTTCTATTGAAGTACTAATTTAGTGCCACCAATATATAAGAAGAAAATAGCACTTTTTAAGATCAATATAATGGGGTAAAATGAATAAAAATAATTTTGTGTATAAGCATTTTGCCCACCAAAGGAATTATCTCTTAGCATCTAGATACATAGATACACAGATAGACAGACAGACATATTGAAGGGGAATGCTTGTGCTCTGTATTCTACATACTAAGGCTTCAATGTAAAATTTTTACATAAACTGTGATAATGCTCAATATTTTTTTTGGAAAAATATTCCAAAGTGAATAGAGACAGTACAGAAGTAGTTCAGTAAAGTTTCATGAAAATAACACTTATTAATTAAATGATCAAAAAGTAAGTGGATTAACAAATTAGCAAATGAAAGCTAAAATTATTTGTGTTCATAAACTGCATCTGTAACCAAATTTTTTAAATCAAAAAAAGGAAATGGATAGCAGCCCTTCAGAGTTGTCATTTTTAAAGGTATTACCCAGGCTTTATTACCAAAGATGATTCCTCTTTTGTTCCTTACACAAGTAATTAAAATAGAAAGATTAAACAAGAGAACTCAGAAAGAGATTAGTTTTTCCTCCACCACCTGTGAGCTGGTGATAATGATGTCTGTTTAGTGACTTTATGAAATTACTTCCCATGCAAGTTTCACCAAGTTCTGGTCCTTCTACCTCTAAAGGAAGTCACACACCTGTTTGCTCATTTGGAATTCTGAACAATGATGATCCCCAAGGCCTTGCATTATGTGACAAGTAGATCTATATTGATATTTTTTTCTACTAGGATATAGTTCTCTTTGAGTTTCTTTCTTTCTTATTCTCTAGGATCAAGGTGAGGATGAGCCTCAGAGACTTGGTTTCTATAAAGGAAAGTTGTTGGAGGCCTATGGGTTTGCTGCCTGTTCAAAATAGTCTGGATACATCCTCTTCTAATAACAATAGCAGGCTATCTAAATCTACTCACAAGTATATCAGGTAAACAACTAAATACATCCTTGTTGTGAACATGAACAGCACATGCATTTAAAATGATTGCCTTAGGCTTCTGGCCAAGATGGTGGAATAGACCATCCCCAGTGTCATTCTCTCCCACAAATGAACCAATTTAAAACTATTAAAAAGCAACAACAGCCAGGCTGGGACTGCTAGAGCTCAGGGGAAGAGTAGGAGAGACCTACAGAGTGCAGGAAGGTGGGAGAAGCCACAATAAGAGAAAGAAAAAACCACTCCCAACATTTCATGCCATGGCTGCTTTAAGGCTGGAGCTGCTGAGCACATGGAGCAGAAGCAGCAAAAAGCAGCGGCTGTGCCCTTCAGATGAAGTTGCTTGGAAGCGGCAGGGGAGAAGAGGGCCTTGGTGGCCCCCAGGCCAGCAGTACCTCCAAGAGTGTTCCCATGGACCCACATAGGAGCCAGAAGCCACAACAAATGAGAAGACAGAGCCACTCAGAGGCCAGTGAGTCTTCGCAAGGGACCAGAGCATGGCCCGTCCCATGTGAAGTGTTTGGAGCACAGGCAGTGGGGAGATGGGCCCACTGGGAGAACACTGGGGCACAGCAAGGACAGCTGATCTGCCCCCCAATCAGTGCAGGACCACTCAGAGGAGACTGGTCAGAAATATAGAATTACAAGGGGTGCAGTTTGATGAGAAGACTCAGGCCCAGACCAGTGTTTCTACACAATCCAGGTGCATCAGATTTCACCAGATCTGGAAGTACCTATAAAGTCAACTATTAAAACCTGAGCTGCACAAAAAGCCTTCCCTAGGGAACCAGCAGCAAAGTAGCAATTTAGTTCAACTACACAGCTCAAGTTCTGGTCCCCAGAGGAAGTTCCCCCATTTTAGAAGTAAGCAAAGGACAACAAATTAGTTACAGTGCAGAGTTTAAGTGGTGGGAACAGCAAATAATCCAACACAGAACTGAAAGAAAAAACGAAGTTTCTGTCATAACCACAGACAAAATTTGATAACCAGTAAAGTTCTCATTTCACCAAAGAACACCTGTAACACCTAGAAGGATCAGAAGTCCCCTGGGCTAACAAGCCAGGAAGGGGGAAGAGCGAGAGACCTCAGACATGCCCCCCCACACCCACTACCAGTCCTGAGGATGGGGACCGATGGCCTAGGCCACATACCCCTGACGAGTGCAACCATGCCAGCGACGACCACCAAACTGCTGCAGGAGGTGCCCCAACCTCACCCAAGCCAGGGCAGCTAGGGGCTGAGGGCCTTGTCCACGCCCCCCCACATGAGCAACCAGTGCAGTGACAACCACCAAGCCACTGCAGGAGGCACACCGGGCTCTCGCGAGCCGGAGTGGTAGGGGACTGAGGGTCTCGACCACACCCCCTCATGCTCAACCAGCCCAGTGATGACCAGCAAGCTTCAGCAAGAAGGGCCCTAGTTTCCTGAGCTGGAGTGGTGGGGGAGAGGGCTATTGCCACACCCTCTTGACATGTGCACCCAGCCCGGCAATAACCAAGCCACTGCTGGAAGCCCCCCAGTCTCTCCTGTGGGAACGTGGAGGATGCCGCAGGCCTCAATCCCACCCCTCTTCCCTCCTCTTTCCTCCTCCCTCTACCCCATTTCCTTCCCCTTTTCCCTCTCCCTCACCCTCCCAGCTGCTCTGCAACAACATCATAGATAGAATGTAAAAAAATAATATTAATGAAATTTTAAAAAAACGTTTTTTTAAATAAAAAAATAATATGACTGCCTTGAAGCAGAAAATTGTGAAATCCAAAAATGTCACCTCCTATCTGTGGGATCCTCCTAGCTTCCAATACCCCTCCTTGGCCCAATAAAATTTTATATTGATATTTTGTATTTATAATCACCCAAGAAGTGCTTATAGTCATAAAGACTGTATGGTCACTGAAATCAAAGGAGCAATTTGGACTCAAAAAAATGTTATGTCTCTGTGTCCATAAGGCACAGACATAGGACTCTTTTCAATTGAATAACTAGATTATAGGAAATGACCCCAAAGCACCAGATATTAACTCAGGCCCTCTCTCCACCACCCAAGCTAAGAAGATGAAGCAATGTGAGGAGATTCAGGAATACAGAGGCAAGAGTACCTGTCAGGAAAAAAACAAAACAAACAAACAAACAAAAAACCTCCACCTCTTGAAGAGAGTATTCTACTTAAAATCCATCACAATTAAATTCAGCATTTAAATCATTTCTTGCATCATGAGACTTCACTGTGTTGGGGGGAGAAGTCAGATGTTGTATTACAATGTGGTTCAGGGTAAGATGACCCTCTATTATTATGAAAGAATGAGTGTCATGTTATTCTGGCTACACTTTTTGTGAGAATTATTTACTGTGAGCTTGGAACAGATTCTGATAATGAGACAATAGCAAAAGAGTAATTTTCTCAAGACAGTCAATTTTCCCAGGAAGTAAGAAGGCGGCTGGCTCTGGATCCGTATTGGCTTTTCAAGGCTGTTAAAAGTCTTTTCAAAGGAGCTTAAAGTGCTTGAACCTCTCCTGCCACAATTAAGGCTCAGTGCTATGTTGTTTTCACTGTTGTTGTTTCCTTTGGTTGCAACCAAAGTGTCAGGCCAATCTGTTTGTTCCAAGGAGACTATTCATCTCAACTGAATATAAGAAAACCAATGACAGGGGTATTATTCAAACTGCCATCAAGGGCCCTTATCTCCCTGGAACCAAGGCTGCAGGTAAAAACAAAGCCCAGGATGGGATCCTGGCCCAGAAGACTCTCAGGGATCGCACTTGGCGAATGCTACATGCTGTTGTCCAAGAATCTCGGTTGTTCTGAAGTCATTGTATGCAACGCTAAATGTCCTCAGCCACGTCCACCAATATTTAACTCAGGACTCAAAGGATAAGCGAGTACATATTTTGAAGGCTGTCATTAAACAGCTAGTCTGAGGTAGGAACTATAGCATCAGTATCTGCCATACTGAGGTCAATCAACCATGTGAATTTATGAAGCTGGATTCAATGCTCCTAATGCAACTTCCAGCTTTATGATCCTGTGATTCACATGCTAAAATTAAAAATAAAGAGAGAAGATTCAGGAAAAAGGAAGGGGGACAGAAAGAAAGAAGCCCAGGGCAGGGGGTGGGGAGGGTAGGAAATAGGCACATGGTAGGGATCAGAAGAGCAAGCATCACACAACATACAGAATAGGCAGAGATAACAGGAGGGATGGATTCCAAAGATTTGCCAATGGTCTTCCCTTAAGTCCTCAGGTCAGCGTAGAAGGGGACGTAAAGTAAACTAAACTACTCATTGCTATTGAACCCAGGAGAAAATCAATAGCAGCTTCAAGAGTTTGTGCAGTTTCACCATAGCAGCCCCATTAGAATCCTCTGCATTTCTTTGCTTAAGCCTCATATGCTCCGTAGAGAAAACACTGACTCAGAAGAAGGAAGTTTATAAATTCTGGGCCATATTTCATTGAGTGCTGTTATCCCATAAAATAGAAGTAGAGAATACAGACATGGAGCTTTGCATCCAGAGCATATGTAGAAAGTGCATGTGAAACTCTAGTGTCACAAACTTCTTTCTTCTCACATCACTCCTATCACAAAAAATAAGAATTGATAATGCTGTTTGTTATCTGAGTATGAAGTTTTAATTTTATATTCTAAAAGCATAATAATGAACCAAATGAAAGAAAAACTAACAAATCAACAGGTGAGTAAAATTCATAACAGGACAAACTTATCAGAAAAATAAAGCAATTTAAGACCAGAATAATGATGCTGAAAATGAGACTGATATCCTCATGGTTACATCATCAGTCTGTATAAAAGCAATCAATGGTACGTGTAACTTAGAGAAAAATATGAAACTTATTGGTAGATAATTGATTAGTAATTTCCTTTAGGTGAAAAGAAGACACTTGGTAATTAATTTAAAAAGGGAATGAAAGAGAGAAAACTCAATCCTGTGACAACTTTTATTATATCATTTTCATCAGTGAAAGAATCTCAGTGCAGCGCAGAAGAGGAGGTCGGCAGCCTTCACGGACCTGCTTCTCCGTGAGAACGACTCTCCCCAGTCACTGATCTTCTAGACCTTTCATGGTGACAGTGAAGTCAATGATGGAGGTATGGGCACTCACTTCAGGGGTGTAGGCTGGACTGGGCAGTTTGGTGGTGATGTAGAGCATGAAGCCACTCGGAACATCTACTTCCTTTTCACCAACTTTCACCTTGTTTATAAAAAGGAAGTAAAAATGATAAAACAGAGATACATCTTACTGTGACCTTTCTGCATAGAATCAAATATTGCTTTAAGCAATTACGGAACTGTCATTTGTATGCTAAAAAAATGGTCATTAGGCATTCACAGGGTTTCAAACCACAAAACTGCAGGAATGAAGGAAGAAAGGAACTTCATAAATATAAAATTTAGTTCCAAAATGTTGTGATCATACCACAGAAGCAAGATGGATCCCTCACCCAAAATTTGGTTCAGAGATCGAGACAGATGATGCCACACGTACCCAAAAGGGTAAGAAAAGGCTTATTACTTGTGTAATGAGATTTTCTGGGGAGATCAGCGCTGGCTCCCAAGCAGGACCCAAAAATGGCTTGAAAGAGCATGGAGGGGCAGCTGCTTTAGGGTTTCATGGTGGTTAGGGGCTGGGGCTGGGATGAGTGTTCCCACACCTGGGTGTGGACAGGGACTTCTGTGGTTTGGATTTCTGACCAGTGCCAAAGGAGAGTGCCCAGGTTTCCTTATCAGCTTGCAGATGTGGAGCAGAAGGGGAGAGGGGTGTGGAGGGGTCAAAATCTGTCAAGAGTTGTGTTAGTCTGTTTCTGAAGCCATAACAAAATACCCAAATGGGGTAATTCGCAAGAAAATCAAATTTATTGCTTACAGTTTCAGAGGCTGGGAAGTCCAAAATCCAGGGAACACATCTGGTGAAGGCCTTGGTGGTGACAGTAACACAGGGGTCTCACGTGGCAGAATGGCAGAGCAGAGAGAGAGACTCTCACGTGCTCTCCTTTTAAAGCCCACAGAACCACACCTGAGACCACCATTATTAGGGCATGGTCCTCAGAATCTAATCACCTCTTCAAGGCTTCACCTTTCAATTACCATAATAGGATTTCCCACCCTAAACAATTACAGTGGGTATTAAGCTTCAATGACTTTGGGGAACCATTCAATCCACTGCGAGTCAAACATCAAAATGGAGACACACTCTCCATTACAAAGGTCAAGTAGATATTCCTAAAAGGATTGCTCTTGAACACTTTAATCCCAACTCAGGAAGTGTAGAAGAGAAAAACAAATTTCTCTTGCCACTGACTAAAATTTAAGTTGCTGCCTATTGAGAGAATTCCACATATGTCATGTTTACCTGGACTCACGGTGATTGTTCTGCACATTGTTATCAATATGTTTAACCTACCTTAAAGGTAGACCCAGTTTTAATGAGATTTCTTTCCAAAATATTGTCCAGGGCTGGATCCAGTTCTTCCCCAACATCACCAATAAGCAAGGGCCTTCCTAGAGAAAGGCTGTCCTCCAGGTGGTTTCTGAAGTACTTGTGATTTAGAGATATGATCTAGAAACACGGTCAATAGGTCAGTCCTGACAGACAGTATCATGATGCAATGCACAGGGATAACTGGCATTAAATCATGCCTAAAGCATTATATTGCTAGAGACAAATAGATTTTTAGAGATCCCTGGCTTTGGAGCCCATACTTGGTAAAATGGTACAGAAAGCTCAAACTGTTTCCACTCTTTTCTTTAGAGACTATTATTCTCTTTTACCAGGAAGCATGTAGAGGCTCTGTGAGGCAGCTTTGCTCTTCCTTTACTATCACCATTTTTGTGACAAATAATGGAATAATTAGGAAGTGTTCTTATAAAGTGCTGCACACGTAGTGTGATACAGCTCTGTCCTTCTCTGTTTACCT
The DNA here is from genome assembly GCF_027409185.1 of Cynocephalus volans. Classification (NCBI taxonomy): domain Eukaryota; kingdom Metazoa; phylum Chordata; class Mammalia; order Dermoptera; family Cynocephalidae; genus Cynocephalus; species Cynocephalus volans. The sequence goes on along the minus strand of NC_084463.1, from coordinate 43,808,955 downwards.
AACAGAGCCCTAGACTTTAACAGGATAGAATCTGAAGCCAATGAAATATGGCATTAGCAAAGATCATCATTTGGCAGACCTTGGAGGTTCCATTCACTAATAGTAGGAACATCAATCAACATCTCATTGAGATTTAGATTGTTTCCAAATGGAATTTCCCAGGCTTTCATTTCCTTCTGCCAGTCATTTAACAGCAGATCATGAAACTCTTGCTTAAATGGACCAGAATAAGATAGAAAAGCCGTAGCCAACAATACATCTCCTAAAACAGAAAATACAAACATCACTGGAATACTTTATGATCATCTTTGCAATTGTGAAACATATTAAAAATGAAAAAAATTAAAAAGACAATCATTCTTTTAAACCAAGTTCCAAAAATCAAATTGTAATCACATGTTGCTGTGCCTTGGTGAATAAGCAGTAGTTTGATTCATTGTTAAACAAGGTCCACATGGCCTACCAAGTAATAACTGCGAGTAGTCAAGCATTGGACTATTTTGACTTTTGTTGGAAGTGAGAGGATGACCTCTGAGTTTAAGAGATGCAAAACCTCAAGACAACACTTCAATTCAAAGTGACCTTGACCAACACACCCATGCACTCCATTCTCATGGAAGAATTCAAAAGTAACCTGATAATAAGAGATGTAATGGTCATTAACACATCTAATAAGGATAGCATAGATGCCAGACCAATGTCCATCCCTCTGAAATGGCTGGAGAGACACACACACACACACGCGCGCGCGCACACACACACGCACACACACACACAGAGGAATTTGAAATAATCAAGTATTTTTTTTATTTTAATGAAAGCTTGAGCTTGCTAACTCCCTATCGGAGTCAACACATAATCCGATTAGGAAAAGAATTTGCATACCTATGAGTCTTTTAGTTTGTGCAGCAAACTCCTTACTTTGCTCTGTCCCTCTTTGTTTCTCGCCTGCCAAGCCCCTGATCAGCGTGGCTGCCGTCTGCATCTTGCGTCTGCATCTTGCATCTGCATCTTGCGTCTGCACGGCTCTGCATCTTCAAGCAAGGTCTAAAAAAGGCCGTAACCTGAAGAAAACTTTTATTGAGATAAACATAGGTTCCAGTTCAAAAATATGGCTTTAAAACATTATACATTATCTGCCTTTCTGAGACAGGTGAGCTGTTTATTTCTCAGAAAGCCTGAGATTCCATTTTCCTGTGTCTGTGTCAGCCCATTCCTATCTCTGTGTCCTATTCACGGAACTTGGGTGGATCCCTCCAGCTAGTGCCTTGAGCCAGGGTTAGATAGGCCCTCCTCACTTGTTAATAACTGAGAGATAATGAAAATTTGCATCATTTATGATTTCCCTACCAAAAAAATGGAAATAGAATACAAGCATACATGCTAATATCACATAGCACAAAAAAAATGTAAAGAAATACATCTCCTTAGTTGAAAGTTAGGATTATCTCTCATATTGAAGTTCTGGTAACATCATTGCTTTATCTAACTCCACACCTCATTTTATTGTGGGTGAAAACTTAGATTGTGGTGCTCTGAGGCTCCTGCACAAATTTCAGCCATGCTTGACTTAGAAGATCCGCTCCTGCTGTTTTCCAAGTCAGTAAAAGGCCTTTAACCTGCACGTTCGCATAGTGTCGCCGCTCAGTGCTTAGTTCTTAAAAACAAATGGTTCTGTTTCTCTATGTTTAAGACACAATACACAATGCAGTGTTTTTCAAAAACAAGATATTTATTTGTCTGTCATAGTCTACTTTCTGTTTCTCTTCCTCCTACAGTTAATGCAAAGAAATTGAGAGGCTGGCTCACCTCCACATCTATGACACCGTGTTTTTTATCCCCAGGAGGAAAGATGCCAGCTGGGAAGTATGATTCTACATCATTTATTAGAAACACATTTTTCATTTAGAAGAGACTTTTAATATTGATTTGTTTTCCCTAAATTCTCCACCCCACTCCCATTCAGCCATATGAAAAAATGGCCAGGCCTCTCTCTTCCTGGTTTTTGTTTTCTGGAAGCCCAGGCTCCTTTTGGGGATTGGGATATGCGGGAAGAGAGAAGAGAAAATATCTGAGAGTACAAGAGAGAGAAGCAGATCGTCCTCTCTGCCTGGTGGGGAGGAGTATACAGAATCGACTCAGTGTCTGAGTAGCAGCCTTCCCAAGGTTCGCTCTTTTATGGGACCCAGATGGGAGACTAGCTCTCCAGGAGGCCGAGAGAAGCTAGACCCTGAGCAAAGACCCTGTGTCCCATGTAGAGAGCAGCCATGACACACCCTCCTTTAAAGGGCCATGCAGGCCTGCACCATGATGAGCTGGAGACTAGAGGCCATTTGCCTGCCTCCTGGGTGGCCCACAGCCCCGTGGACCCTCATGGAGCCCTGTGGAGGTGGGAGAGCAGCAAAAATGACTGAAGATCAAGGTCACGGGGGAGGGCAGGAGGGCTCATAGCCAGATTCTTTCTTTCTCAATTAAAGAAATTTGACATTTGTGGAAACGCAAATCTTAAAGTTAGAGCCATAGTTTTACAGTCACAATTCTTGTGTGGTCCTCTGATTATTTACCTAATAGCAGATGCTCAAAAACAAAAATGCTTATTGAATAAGTTAATGGAAAAATGTTAAAATTTAAACACAATACAATGAGAAAGTAAAATATTTTTATGGTATTCATTAGTGCTTCCTGGTACAAGTGAGCATCCAAAATGGTAGAAATGAACACTCCTTCCTCACAGTTTCTAATGTGGGCTCTAACAAACTGCAATGTTAATTTTCTCCTTATATAAGTGAATTGTCTGGGGTGTAAATATACAAACCCGTATAGGTGCTATATAATCGTTCCTTTGAATCTTCTAAAATCCTCTTGTTTTGCTTTCAGGAGACTTACCTTCAAGAGAAAATACCATATCTCATGCATTCAGTGGAACCTAATGTTATCTAAACTCCTTTACTGGGTCTCCTGTGAGACTAACAGCACAGGAATCTCAATCTGGCCAAGTGAAGGTTGGGGCAGAGGTGAATTCCGTTAAATTATCAAGGAAAGAGTAGAGTGAATCTAGCTCTTATTTACCAAAAACAGAATTTATCAGAGACAGATATGTATTTTGTAGAACCAGAACCTTACATAATCTGGGGAAACCACCTTAAGAAGAATTATTAGAGAATTTTTATAAATATAAAAAATGAAAGTGATATGTATTTAGAGGAAAAGAAGTTATGACCAAGGCCTGTGACTTAGAAACTCAGGTGCCTTTGCTCTGAGATTTCTGAAGGCATTTTACCTGATGCTAACTTATAACAAATGCTTACTGATCACAACCTTGCCTCCCCTGCCTATAGAACATTCTACAACTCCCGGTTACTGCAGCACTCATACGGACCTGTGCAAGTGAGAGATCCTGAAGCTTAAGCTACATTAGCTTGATGTTAAATCTGTCTTGATTACCAGAAGGAAGAACGTCTCGATGGAGCTGAAATTAGTATGAATAAAATAAAGAGCTAGTGGAAAAGAAATGTAGGAAACTAGATTTCTAAAAGCACTGAAGCTGCAAAATATGCACAGGTTGAGAAGGCTGTAGATGGCCACTATCACTGGGATATAGCCATGTCACATTGATCCAGCAGAGAGGCCTGAAGTAAACATCAGAAGACCAAGGTCTGACCAGACTGTGCTACTGACCAGCCCTATGACAGATTCATTCCCTTGTCCTCTCTGGCCCTCAGTACCTTTCCCTAAAATGAGAATAAAAATATCCACCCTTCCTTGCAAGATTGCATAAAGATTAAATAAGATAAAGTAGGAGGACATGATTTGAAAAATATAACAAAAAATCCCACCAAAGATGCTGTTATTATCACCATCTCCGTTAATAAGGAAACTCAGAATGGCTATGTTCCAGAACTGACTGCTATCCCAGCTGACCAGGCTGGCATCTCACCAAAGATCCCTGGTGTCTGTTAGAAAAAATGTCTGGGGTTCAGTGAGAGACTGTGTGCTCTGTATGTACTACATATAAATTCAGTGAATCCCCCCTGGAAACCAAACCCCTGGAGAGGAAAACTAGAAAAGGAATGAGGGCTTACAGTAGCCACGTAGTATGTGACAGTCCCTCCCATGACGAAGGACTGGTACCTGCTTTTCAGTCGTGGCCTGTTCGTACTCAGCCTGCACCACATTGAGCTCTGCCTCCTTGTTGTCCAGCTCAGCCTGGGCCTTCTGCAGATTCTGCATGGCCAGGACGTGGTGATTCTCCTGCACCACGAAGTTGGCCTGCACGGGACACACACAGAGTGAAGGGACAGGCAGCAAACCTCCAAACATCCTGGAGAACCCAGCATTGTCACATGTTTACACCTCTTCTTTGTTCAACCCCTAGAATCTTTTCAAATTGCTCTAAGTCAAAATCAAGTCTTAGTGTGAATTTGACATAAATGTTTATAAGGAGAAAAATATAGTTTGTTAGAACAGAGGTCGGCAAATTTTTGCTATAAAATGCCAGACAATAAATATTTTAGGTTTTTTATGCCAAGTAGCAAACTCAAAGCTATTGTTTAGGTACTTATTTAAAAACCATTTAAAAATGTAATGACTACTCTTATTTCACAAGCCACACAAACACAAGTGGTGGGTTAGATTTGCCCCATGGACAATAGTTTGCTTGTCCCTAGATTAGAACACTGTATTATTAAATGTACATAGGCAAATTACAGAACATTGTAATATTAACAGTTGTAGAAAAAAACTGAATATTTAGAACTATCTACTTATTAGGGCGCATCGCAGTTGATGAATAATAAAAGATGGAGCATAATTATTCACCGAATGTAAAGATCTAGGTTTTGTGTGTGGTGGTCTTGACATTGTTCCAGCAGTTTTTGTATATTTCTTGCCTTACAGAAAAGCAGTACTAATACCTTGAGCTATGACCAGTTAAAAATATCCATTTTGAGGAAACTACTAAAATAGTATCAAAAGACATAATCAGGCCAACAGACATATGAAAAAATGCTCAACATCACTCAGCATCCGGGAAATGCAAATCAAAACCACACTGAGATACCATCTAACCCCAGTTAGGATGGCTAAAATCCAAAAGACTCTGAACGATAAATGCTGGTGAGGTTGCGGAGAAAAAGGAACTCTCATACATTGTTGGTGGGACTGCAAAATGGTGCAGCCTCTATGGAAAAAGGTATGGAGGTTCCTCAAACAATTGCAGATAGATCTACCATACGACCCAGCTATCCCACTGCTGGGAATATACCCAGAGGAATGGAAATCATGAAGTCGAAGGTATACCTGTTCCCCAATGTTCATCGCAGCACTCTTTACAATAGCCAAGAGTTGGAACCAGCCCAAATGTCCATCATCAGAAGAGTGGATATGGAAAATGTGGTACATCTACACAATGGAATACTACTCAGCTATAAAAACAAATGAAATACTGCCATTTGCAACAACATGGATGGACCTCGAGAGAATTATATTAAGTGAAACAAGTCAGGCACAGAAAGAGAAATACCACATGTTCTCACTTATTGGAGGGAGCTAAAAATTAATATATAAATTCACACACACACACACACACACACACACACAAAACCGGGGGGGTGGGGAAGAAGATATAACAACCACAATTACTTGAAGTTGATACGACAAGCAAACAGAAAGGACATTGTTGGGGGGGAGGGGGGGAGGGAGAAGGGAGGGAGGTTTTAGTGATGGGGAGAAATAATCAGCCACAATGTATATCGACAAAATAAAATTTTTAAAAAAAGACATAATCAAAAGCAATATTAGCAAAACATGAGGTGTATAGAAAATAGTCCATGCTTACTGGAATTTAGATCCTTTAAAAAATTTTAATAAAATTTCTCTCTTTTAAATCTACCAAATGTTAAAAGTCATATTCTTTGTGAGGTGTTTGAGAAGAAAAGCTTACTTAAAAATTTTTGGAGGGATGAATTATTTTTTTATCCTAAAACCTCAGGCTTTCAAATTTTGGCAGAATAAATCTTTAAGGAAAAAGTCAGCATTTGATAATTGACTAGACCCATAGACCCAGACAGGCCAAAGCATAGCTTAAAAGTTATAATTTATAAAGAATCTGACTGTGGAGCATTTCTTTCTTGGCACTGGCTTAAACTGTAGCCATTGCCATGGCTGAAACACAGAAGAAAAGCAAGGCCACAATGTCAACATACAACTTAGAGCGACCCACGAGTGTCAAACTATGACAGCCCCAAATATTTTGAACATTTTCTAGTACTTTGCTTCTCAAAAAATATTTTTTAAAAAATAAAGCTCTCAATACTTGCTAACCAAAATCATTCCAACTCAATTGCTCAACTTAGGAGCTTAGAACTCTATGCAGTTTCCTTAGAATCTGTGAGCCTCAGTTTATCCATTAAAATACTGAAACCTCCTAGCATTTTTTTGTGTGAGGATTAAGTAAGATAACATGTAAAAACCCAAACCTAATAAATAATAGATGTTATTGTTATTATCCATGTTCAATATTTAAGGCTCTACTTTCTAAAACATTCTGTTAATATGGATAGATATTTACTGATTTTCAGAGTTTTCATGGAGAAATTGCATTATAACGAACTTGAATAGAATCTAAATTGGTGTTGTTGTAATTAATATTTATTTAAATGTGCTCACTAGTAGAAGCCACTTGGCCCCTCTCCTGGGACTGCGAGAGGAAAGAGGACAGCGCCTCAGTGTCTCCACTAGCAGCTAGTGCAGAAGGGATTCCACCTGGAGTTTAGGGAGTGTCCGTGCCTTCTCCTCACTTAGGAGGCAGGAGCTTGCAAACGAAGACCCTCCAGGAATAAGTGAAGTTAGAGGCCTCGGTCTGCATGTATTAATATATTCAGCAGCATCAGCCAGTGATAACCTCACTCCCTTCATCTTATACTTCCTCCCCATGCAAGTGAGCAGGTAGGATCTACGTAACTGAATGCACTCTTCTGACTGACATAGGAGGGACCTGACAAGCTGAATGGTCCAAGATGCTGGATGGTCATAAGAATATAGGAGGGAACTCCCAGGACAGCCTTCCCAGAAAGAGATGCACAGGCTATAAGATGAAGGAAGAGGGTCCCCCTTTGCTCCCTCCTGTATGCTCTAGACTGTCCTAAGACTGGCTGTAAAGCTGAAATATAGAAAGTATTGAACACAGGGGAAAGGACTTCGCTGTTTTTACATAAACCTTGTTCAGAATGTCCATGTTTAAGATTTCAGCTCTATATTTAAAATAACTACAATAATACAAAAACTACACATCATGAATTCAAATGTAATTCCCTTTAAGACACTATGTATGCTTATCCACAGAAAAAATGCACAAAGGATGCCCCGTGCTTTTCATGTGATATGGTAGTATAATTCAGTCTGTATCAGAATGTTCATTTTTGAGCTATGCTGGAGTTTCAGTGGTTCCAATGCCCATAATGTCAGACAACATCACATCAATTACTTGCCCTAAAATTCTCTAAATTGAATGAGTCTTTGTTCCTTGAAGTTGTCCTGGGATCCTGAGGGCCTCAATTACTGAGTAAGTGGTCCTGGTACAGTTACAATTAGAAAATAAAATGGGACTTTCAATCTAAGTCTATTTTCCTGTTCCTCTTCATTATTTTTATCACGATTTTCAAGTTTCTTGGGTAGCTTACAAGTGCAAGTGGATTTCAGTTGATGCCTGAGAGAGCTTAGACTTATACAGAAGCAAAATAATCAACCAACCCATTAGATACAATTTTTCAGACATCAGTATTCTTTTAGGGTAGGGGAATATATACAAATAAAGTTTAAAAATTCAATTACTCAAAGGGAAACATAGGTATAGTCTCAAAAGTCGATTAAATAGCAAGTAGATGATATTGTTTCCTTCCCGAGAGACAAAGGAGACGGAAGAAGGACTATGTCATGCCTTACAACCAAGACCAGCTGTAGGCATTTTCTGTGTCTTGACCCTGCCTCACTCATAGGATTCCCTGGGTGGAGATCTTGAACGTTATCAGGGGAGTCGGTGCTATAATTTCTATGACTTTTGTTGTTTCATTTTTTTTTCTAGTTAACACTGTGGAAGAAAAATATCCAGCAGCCCACAGTGGACTTAGCATCCTTATAAAGAGAGCCAGTCCGTGCTTAAAGGCTCCTATGATCCTGATTAGAGTCAGATTACAGAGAAGAAAGAAAAGTCCTGAGCTCAGCAGTTCTAATACTTGCTCTCCCTGGGATCTAAACATAATAACACTAGAGGCCAAAGGCTCCTGTGCTGCTATGAAAAGATAAGACCAGTAGACCTAGAGACCCCTCCCAGGCGCATTTCTCCCAGTTCTACCTGGGAGGTTTACCTGCAGAGGCAGCGCTCCTTTGTTTACAGAAAAGAAGGAAGCCATGGCTTTCATCTGCACACAAAGATGGGCTACGTTCCCACACATGCATTTAGCAGTTTCGATGTTATAGTCTGCCATGTCAAAGTAAGGATTCAAAAGTTCTATGAATTCTTCTTTGATTGTATCTTTGGGAAACTGCTGTGAAAGAAAAGAATAAAATAAAGTCAAAACACTTCTTTCTATAAAACCATACTCACATATGCTCTCAACGCCTTTGAAACTGTTGAATGACCAAAATTGGATGACCGGTATCATATTTTGTCAATATTTCAGGATATTAAGCAAAAGTCCTGAAAATGAAAGCACAGTAAGGAGAAAAGCAAAAAAGTCTGGTAGAGTACACTTTGTCTTCTGTAGACAAGAGTTACCAACCCTAAATAAATATACGGGGATCCAGGGAAAAGTAAATTATTTAGTTGATGAACACTAATACAGTTATTAGAATTCCCAAAGCAAGAAAATTTTTTTTTCATTAATTTTAAGTAGATGAATTACAAACCTGTAAAATCAGCAATGAAATACAGACACACGTACAGGTATATTCAGCCCAAGGACATATATATTTAGCATTTACCCCCAACCAAATACTTAATGCATTCAGACAGAGGCTCTCACCTGAAATGTAAAGATAATAACTGAGGCATTCAGCCTTGAGGGTGATGAATTAAGGTTTAATCATACAACTATCAAGAATATAAGAGAATTATGATCTTCTGGAGGGATAAAATTTTTAAATAGTAGCAGAAATAAATTAAGAATGCCTTCTTGCATGAGAAGGGGAAGACTGGCCAAATGATGAAATTGGAACTTCTAAAAGTGGTGTTTGATCATCTAAAAGTGGATGATAAATGTTTTTCAAGTAGAAAGAAATATAGCACCTAAATAATTCAGTGAATCAAGACTTTGTGGAACACACAAAATGTACAGTAGAACACACTCTTATTCAGACCTCATTTAATGCAAATTTCTATTATGAGACTTGAACAGTAATGAAGCCAGAAAAATGTCTGGGAGAAACAGAAGGGTGGTGGTGGTGAAAAGACAAAGACAAGGAGCAATGGAGCTTCCAAGAGCATGGCTCTTCCATCAGGTAAGGTAAAGCAGAAACCTGGAGTCACTTGCCAGGTTTCCACTCAAGTCCAATTCCGTTGACACAGAGCCTCATGTAATAATTATCTGAGACAAGTCTGTAGGGCCCACTAGTTTCATAAGCTCCTTATGGTTGTAGCTGCTGTAGGTGCCTCACAAGATGCTCTGGCCACAGCAGCCACTTGGGCAATGCTGAACTGAAAATTGCATGAAAGATAGTGCTAAAGTTATAGCTTGGGAAATGAATGTGAATTGGGTATTTCCAATTGGTTGTCTCAAGATCTAAATATGAAAGATAAAACAATAAAACTTCTACAAAAAACCCAGAATTTATTCTGCCTTAGAGGTGAGCAAAGATCTCCTAAACAAAATGCAGAAAATATTAGTAAGAAAAATATCAATAAATTGGACTACATTAAACATAAGAACTTCTGCTTATCAAAAGACATCATTAATATGAGTGAACTAAGCCAGAAAGTGGCAGAAGACATCTGCAAACACATAAAAACTAAATTAGTCATATTTTATGGATAAAGAATTCTACAAAGTAATAAAAAAAAGTTTTTAATGGATAAGAGACCCAAACAGGCGCTTAACAAAAGAATTCTCGAGAGGTTGATAAACCTATGAAAAGATTTGCAGAATCCTTAGTCATCAGAGAATGCAAATTAAACCCACAATAATAAGACACTACTAAAACCCCAACAGAATAGCTAAAAGTAGAAAATGGTGAAGATGTGGAACAAGTTATAGGCCACCGATGGGTGTGTACGTTGACAACCATTTCTGAAAACTCTTCAGCATTATCTACTAAAGTTGATTAAATGTGTATTACCTAAGACCCAGATATTCCCCTTCTGAGTATACAGCCAACAGAAACGCATACAAACAGCCACCAAATGACCTATACACCAATATTCACAGCTTTATTTATAAAAGTCAAAAAATTAATAACAACCCAAAAACCCATCAACAGTATATTCTACTAACGGACTCAGATACCTCAGTCAGGACTGAGTCCCCCCTTTAGTGCATCATTATTGAACGACCAATCTGCAAGTTCTGTAAGAAGTTCCCTGCAGTCATCAGTTTTAAAGATTCCTGCCAGGAAGAAATGATACAACTTTTTTCCAGGTCAATTTTCACCGCATTCACTTTCCTCTAAAACAGCAGCAGCAAACAGGCCATGACCCGCATGGCGAGGTGAGGGGCTCGGCCCAGCGTGCAGACCGTGGCGATGTCGGAAGGCTCAATGGTCTGGGGGATGAAAGGAGGGTCACCAGATCTCAGATAAGACAGTGACAGTGCAGGCAAACAAACCCTTCATGACTAAATGCAACTATGTCAGCGGAGGACCGAAAACATTTTTAAGTTAGACGCAGAGTCGTGGGGTCTAGATGCGTATTTAATCCCAAAGAAACGCATGTCCTCCAAAGTTCACATTTTTATAATTCAGACTGACAGCGAGAGGAGAGAAATGGTGGTGAGCAGGTGAGGACCTGTGACTTCTCTAAAACTGTACAGACTGCTTGGTGTCAGAAAAGTGTAATCTGAAAGAAAAAAAAAAAAAAGAATACTCAACACATTAGTAAGTACCAGGGATTCAAAACCAGGAAAAATACAGTATTTTCAGTGCTTTTTTAGTCATTAGCTATGTAGGTCAAGAATGTGCCTCCTCTTATATGGCTCAGATTTGTCACAGACACTGACATTAGAGGGTAGCCATGGGGCTGACAGATTGAAAAATTAGAGGTTTCTTAGCCGGAAACTGATCAAATTCTCATATTTAATATTTTTCAATACTTATTCCGTAACGAGTTTGATAGAGCAGTTATTATCCTACTGCTAGGACAAGTCGTGTGTTTATATATATACATATATTCAGTCCTTCTAGATCTTGCACACCTTCCATCTCATTTGCATCTGCAACCCTCCTGTCAAGAGAAGGTAACCAATGGTGTGTTCATACAAAAAAGAATAATCGCATTACGATGTTACAGTGGCCATGACGTCACCAGGTGATAGGAATGTTTCTGCTTCATTATCACCTTATGGGACCATTGCCGTGTACGCAGGTCCGCAGTGACTGAAACGCTGCTACGTGGTGCACGACTCCATGAGAGAGCGAGGCCAACTGGGAACCTGTGGACACACTGCCCACCTGCCTGTGTGGGTGGTAGGACAGTCCCCACCCTTGCTTCGAGGCTGTCAGAAGAGCCCGTTTGCCACCAGCACACAGGCCGGGCACCCCCCTGGAGAGTCTAGTGGTTTCCACAGGTGAGGTGGTCAGGTTTATAACAACAAAAAATAATGCAGCTTCTACTCAACCAAAGGTTTCACAGCCAGAGTTAAGAAAGAGAGATGGAATCGGGGGATATTTGCAGTGTCCAAACCAATGTGATTAATGCCTAGACTATGCAAGGAATTCCTGCAGATCAAGAAGAGCAAAAAACAAATGGAATGAAAAACTAAAATGGGCAAAGGTATGAAGAAGGAGCTGGTATAACAAAATGCCATAGACTGGATACCTTATAAGCAAATTTATTCCTCACAGTCCTGGAGGCTGGAAGTCCCAAATCAAGGCTTGGTAGGTTTGGTGTCTGGTGAAGATCTGTTTCCTGGTGCAGAGAGGGCATCTTTTCCTGCCCTCAAACATCAGAACTCTTGGTTCTCTGGGCTCCGGACTCAGACTGAACTCCACCACCTCTTCCAGCTGTGGCCTCGCACGGGGTCCCTGTTATAAGAGCACTAATGCCGTTCATAAGGGCTACACCCAGTCACCCCCCAAAGACCCCTAATTCCAATTCCACCCCATTTCAGGTTAGGATTTCAATATATAAATGTGGGAGGGAAGGGGCATGAACATTTAGTCTATAGCAGGAGCCGAAAAGGCTTGGAAGCCTAGGAAGAGGGGCTCAAACTCGTTCGTTTTTCTGGAGCAACAAAAATTGGTCGCCAAGAGTAATGCCTTGACCTGTTAGGTGGGGATGAGAAAGCTTCCCCGCTGCAGCCTTCTGTGCCATTGCAGGGAGCAGACATTCTGCAGCACCATCTAGCTGGCTGACTTTGTCAAAATAAGGACACAATGACCCGAGTACCCAGCAATTCCACCCCCCAGGTGTTATGTTCCAAAGCCATCTGCTCCCAGGTCTATGAGGGGATGCACACTTAGAGCTGGTGGCACTGCTGGGGTGGTGGCAGGCAGGACAGGCTTTTACGGAAGTTAGGTTCCTACCCTCCCCCAGAGGCTGGGAGATCTAGGCTGTGAAGGTTAATTTTATGTCAACTTAATAGCAATGAAATGGAACCGGATATTCAGACAGGCAGCACATGCATGATTCTCAGAAGTGTGATGCCGAGTGAAGGAGTCAAACGCGCGAGCTGGTGCGCTGTGTGATTCCTTTTACTGGAAATTCCAGATCAGGCAAAGAGGGGTCATAACGTAGACGCATTAAACAGAAGACCAACAGTGAGGTGGTGGTTATAAACCAACGACATCAACAAGGCCACTGAATTTTAGTGGACTTGTTATTCCAGACAAACACCAAGAGTGAATAAAAACAAAACAAGGCAGAAGCTGCGGTTTATCTATCCTTTCACCTGTCAATGCTCATTCGGGTTGTTTCTACCTTTTGGTTACTGTGAATAATGCTGCTACAATGCTGGTGTACAAATATCTGTTCAAATCCTTGTTTTCAATTCTTTTTGGAATATCCTAGCCTCTTCTAAGTCTGTAAAATTACCTAGAACTTTTCCCCCATGAATTGAAGAAATGAGCATTCAAGGGCTACCAAGAGGCAAGGCATTATTTAGGTCAAATGGTGGGTGCAAAGTCGAAAGGACACAAATTGGCATCGGTAGAAATGTTTTCTTGATGAAGTATAGGAAGAAAGAATTAGGAAAGTGACTTGGTCTGGAAACTGAGAAGAGGTCCTCGGTCATGGATTGCCAGAGTGTCCCCAGGCATCACTGAGCACAGAGTTCACAAACTAGTGGGGCTCAGGCTGGGTCCTGTTTGTACACGTGTGGGTTTAACCTACACAATATTTTAACTTTTCAAAATTAATTACCAGCATTTTATAACAAGAAAATTGCATTTTAAAAATCCGAATTTCTGGTTTCTTTTGAAACATCTAAACATTGGCAATGCTGCCCACATTCCATTAAAGCAGCAAATGGCCAAGAGTGATTGGCAGCTGTCCCCTCTGGACAGGGACATACACTCTCCAGGGGGCCACAATCCCTACCCCTCTCCACAGTGAGCCTGGCTTATGGCATTCATTTGTATTTCCTTCCTTGCCCCTGAGAGCATCTGCGTCTATTTCCCCTGTTCTAATCCAAAGCTCCCAGAGCGCAGGAGTAAAACCTGAGACCATCATCAGATGAGTGGATACGGAAAATGTGGTACATCTACACAATGGAATACTACTCAGCTATAAAAACAAATGAAATACTGCCATTTGCAACAACATGGATGGACCTTGAGAGAATTATATTAAGTGAAACAAGTCAGGCACAGAAAGAGAAATACCACATGTTCTCACTTATTGGTGGGAGCTAAAAATTAATATATAAATTCACACACACACACACACACACACACAGACAGACACACACACACACACAAACCGGGGGGGGGGGAAGAAGATATAACAACCACAATTATTTGAAGTTGATACGACAAGCAAACAGAAAGGACATTGTTGGGGGTGAGGGGGGAGGGAGAACGGAGGGAGGTTTTGGTGATGGGGAGCAATAATCAGCCCCAATGTATATCGACAAAATAAAATTTAAAAAAAAAACAAAATAAAAGTAATAAAAGCAAAAAAAAAAAAAAAAAAAACCTGAGACCTGTGTGGTTGAGTGACTTGGTCAAGGTGACATGGCCACTTGGGCCCAGAACTCATGTCATATGACTCCTTGCCAGGAGCATTTTTTGTTTTCAGCCTTATTGAGGCATAATTGACATATGATAAACTGCACATATTTAAAGTATACAATTTGATGAATTGTAACATATGTGTATGCACATGTGAAGCAGTCGAACACATCCATTACTCCCAAAAGTTTCCTTGTGCCCCTTGGTGATCTCTGCCTCCCTGCCTACACCCCCTCCCCTGTCCCAAGAGTCTCTAGACAACCACCGATCTATTTTTTGTCACTGTAGTTTGCATATTCTAGAATTTTGTAAAAATGGAATCACATAACATGTACTCATTTTTGTCTGGCTTCTTTCACTGAGCTTAATTCTTTTGAGATTCATCCATGCTGTTACATGTTTCAATAGTTGATTCCTTTATATTTTTATGTAGTATTTTGTTGGATAGCTGTACAACAATGTTTTGTCCAATCACCCAGTTGAGGGACATTTGGGTTGTTTCCAGTTTTTTGACTATTACAAATAACGTTGCTATAAACATTGTCATACAAGTCTTTGTCTGAACATATACTTTTATTTCTCTTATGTATGTACCTAGGAGGAGAATCACAGGCTCATGTGATAGGCATCTCTTTAATCTTGTTTGTTTGTTTTTTTGGTGGCTGGCCTATATGGGGATCCAAACCCTTCTCCTTGGTGTTACAAGGTTGCACTTTAACAAACTGAGCAACCTGCCAGCCTATGTCTTTAATTTTTAAAAATAAACTGCCAAACTGTTTTCCAAAGCAGCTGTGCCATTTTACATTCCCAACAGCAGTATCTGAGAGCTCTAATTCTTTTGTATCCTAACCACCACTTGATTTGGCCAATCTTTTATATTTAGCCTAGGTTTTAGTGGGAGACTGGAGTATTTCACTATGGCCGTACTCTGCATTTCCCTAGTACATTTTCTAATGGTGTTGAGCAGTTTTTCATGTGCTTATTTGCCATCCACATGTCTTCTTTGGTAAAATGTCTGTTCAAGTCTTTTGCCCATTTTTTAATTGGGTTGTTTGTCTCCTTACCATTGAATTGTCAGAGTTCTTTATATATACTAGACATAAGTCTCTTATCAGAAATACATTCTGCAAAAATATTCTTCCAATATGCGGCATGCACTTTCAATTTTGTAAGAGTTTTTTAAGCAAAAGTTTTTATTTTGATAAAGTTCAATGTATTGGGTTTGTTAAGTTATGAGTTTTAAGTTTATAAGTTATGCTTTTTGTATCAGATATAAGAAATATTTGCCAAATTCAGTATCACTAAGATTTTCTTTTGTGTTCTCTTCTAGAAGCTCTATGGCTTTAGCTCTTACATTTAGGTCTGCATTTAGCACAGGTGAAAGATCTGAAGCTTATGTGTTTTGGTGACTTGGCCAAGGTGACATGGTGAATCAGACCCTAAATTAGTCCAATATCACATGACTCCTTGTCCTGAGCACTTACCTTTTATTTATGTTTTAGACTTGTTTACAGAATTGAGTTTACCATGCTCTTTATTTATTTTTATGAGTATAGAAGATTTATCTATTTATTTATTTACTCATTCATTAATTTAATTTTATTTTCTCAATATACAATGTGGTTGATTATTGTGGCCCATTACCGAAACCTCCCTCCCTCCTCCCTCTCCGCCCTCCCTCCCAACAATGTCCTTTCTGTTTGCTTGTCATATCAACTTCAAGGAACTGTAGTAGTTATGTCTTCCCCCCCCACCCCCCGGATTTGTGTGTGTGTGTGTGTGTGTGTGTGTGTGTGTGTGAATTTATTTATTTATTTTTAGCTCCCACCAATAAGTGAGAACATGTGGTATTTCTCTTTCTGTGCCTGACTTGTTTCACTTAAAATAATTTTCTCAAGGTCCATCCATGTTGTTGCAAATGGCAGAATTTCATTCATTTTTAGAGCTGAGTAGTATTCCATTGTGTAGATATACCACATTTTCCGTATCCACTCATCCGATGATGGACATTTGGGCTGGTTCCAACTCTTGGCTATTGTAAAGAGTGCTGTGATGAACATTGGGGAACAGGTATACCTTCGACTTGATGATTTCCATTCCTCTGGGTATATTCCCAACAGTGGGATAGCTGGGTCGTATGGTAGATCTATCTGCAATTGTTTGAGGAACCTCCATACCTTTTTCCATAGAGGCTGCACCATTTTGCAGTCCCACCAACAATGTATGAGAGTTCCTTTTTCTCCGCAACCTCGCCAGCATTTATCGTTCAGAGTCTTTTGGATTTTAGCCATCCTAACTGGGGTTAGATGGTATCTCAGTGTGGTTTTGATTTGCATTTACCGTATGCTGAGTGATGTTGAGCATTTTTTCATATGTCTGTTGGCCATTTGTATATCTTCCCTAGAGAAATGCCTACTTAACTCTTTTGTCCATTTTTTAATTGGGTTGCTTGTTTTTTTCTTGTAAAGTAGTTTGAGTTCCTTGTATATTCTGGATATTAATCCTTTGTCAGATGTATATTTTGCAAATATTTTCTCCCACTCTGTTGGTTGTCTTTTAACTCTGTTAATTGTTTCTTTTGCTGTGCAGAAGCTCTTTAGTTTGATATAATCCCATTTGTTTATTTTTCCTTTGGTTGCCCATGCTTTTGGGATCATATTCATGAAGTCTGTGCCCAGTCCTAATTCCTGAAGTGTCTCTCCTATGTTTTCTTTAAGAAGTTTTATTGTTTCAGGGTATATATTTAATTCTTTAATCCATTTTGAGTTGACTTTAGTGTATGGTGAAAGGTATAGGTCTAGTTTCATTCTCCTGCATATGGATATCCAGTTCTCCCAGCACCATTTGCTAAAGAGGCAGTCTCTTCTCCAGTGTATAGGCTTGGTGCTTTTGTCAAAGATCAGATGGCTGTAGGTGTGTGAGTTGATTTCTGGATTCTCTATTCTATTCCATTGATCAGTGTGTCTGTTTTTATGCCAGTACCATACTGTTTTGGTTATTATAGCTTTGTAGTATAGTTTAAAGTCAGGTAGTGTTGTGCCTCCACGTTTATTTTTTTTGCTCAGCGTTGCTTTGGCTATGCGTGGTCTTTTGTTATTCCATATAAATGTCTGGATAGTTCTTTCCATTTCTGAGAAAAATGTCATTGGAATTTTATGGGGATTGCATTAAATTTGTATATCACTTTGGGTAGTATGGATATTTTCACTATGTTGATTCTTCCAATCCAAGAGCATGGGATATCTTTCCATCTTCTTGTATCCTCTCTAATTTCTCTCAGCAGTGGTTTTTAGTTCTCATTATCGAGATTTTTCACATCCTTGGTTAACTGAATTCCTAAGTATTTTATTTTTTTGGTGGCTATTGTAGATGGGCATGCTTTCTTGATTTCTCTTTCTGCATGTTCACTATTGGAGAATAGAAATGCTACTGATTTTTTAAAAAAATTAAATTAAATGTATTTCATTTTGCACCTAAGCACAATTTGGTAGGTTCCACATTGGCGCATACGAGTTAGCATTAAAATAGTGCCTCTTAGTCACAGCTCCTGTGGTGTGTGCCAGGATTTAACAGCACAACGTGATCGTATCATAAACATCCTGACCCTCCTCACTTTACCTCTGAAACCAGTTTTGGTGAGTGACGCTGCTTTCTTCCATAGTCTTATCCACTTCTTCTCCCTTTCCGATCGTGGATCTGATCTCCTGCCCAACATTCCTGTGTTTAGACTGTCTGGCTGACTGCATTTTCCTTCCCTACTTAACAAAAAGGTTTCCACAGCCTGTGGATTGTTTTTGTTTGTTTGTTTCCGACACAAGGCGGAGTGCACCACTTTCTGGGAAGTTTCTAGTTGTTTCAGGGAGTTCCTCATTTTTTCAGGGAGTTAAGCTTCCCGTTTTTCAAGGAGAGTGTCCCAAAGTTAATGTGAGATCAGCTGAATTATAAAAACCTTTGTGCCTCCCTAGAGAAAGTGGCTTTCAAAAAATTTTTACCGTTTGCCTTTATACTTGTTAAGAGTGAACAGGAAAGAAAATAGAAGTCCTCCAAATCTTCTTCATGCCATTTTTCTTCATGTTCTTGCCCCAAACTTTGATCCATCAAAAGTAATGCCAATTGGTCTTCCATTAGACAATTTTTACAGCCTTGTTCTTTTCACTAACAAGTATTAGAACTTTACTCCTACTTCGGTACCTGTAACTGAATATAACCTAGTAATCAATCTTCGTATTGAAATGTTTTCCTATTTTACTCTCTCCCTCTGGGCTTTACTCTTACACAAAGAATTAAAGACATGAATGCATATTCCTTTCTATGTACCTCCCAAAGCCAGCTTTACTTTATCATCTTCTTCAAAGAAGTGGAACACTTTATCCCATAAACAGGACGGGCAAGGGCATATCTGAGCCAACCTTTTCTTTGGCTGCCTTTCAAAAAATTGTTTAAAACAAGATATGCTGTTGAACTGGAAAAAGACATTACACATGATAACCTTAGAAAGCAGCTACTTGCTTTGCCTAACTAACATTATTGCACAACACCGGAACTTTGTGTGGAGTGTTGTCTGCAATTGCAGGCCAGAGGCATGCCAGCAACATGGCTAAGCTGAGATGAAATAAATTTCAATGTGATACTGAAATGACATATTGAAATGTCATACTGAATATTACTATAAAGAAATACATGATAAGTACATAGAAATTATGAAAAACATAATATAAAAATCTTTTTTTGTGTGTATGTGTTTTTACTCCATATTATCAGTTATTTATTTATTTATTTATTTATTTATTTATTTTTTGGTGCAAGGAAAAGTAGCCTTTATTTTTAAATTTTTATTATTAAAAAATTAATTTTACTCTTCTGTATTACAAAGTAATACTTTTTCCTTTTTAAAAAAATTTTATTTTGTTGATATAAATTGTGGCTGATTATTGTTGCCCCTTACCAAAACCTCCCTCCCTCCTCCTTCCCCCCTCCCCGCCACCAATGTCCCCTCTGTTTGCTTGTCATATCAAATTCAAGTAATTGTGGTTGTTATATCTTCTCCAACCCCCGCCGGTTTTGTGTGTGTGTGTGTGTGTGTGTGTGTGTGTGTGAATTTATATATTAATTTTTAGCTTCCACCAATAAGTGAGAACATGTGGTATTTCTCTTTCTGTGCCTGACTTGTTTCACTTAATATAATTCTCTCAAAGTCCATCCATGTTGTTGCAAATGGCAGTATTTCATTAGTTTTTAGGGCTGAGTAGTATTCCATTGTGTAGATGTACCACATTTTCCGTGTCCACTCATCTCATGATGGACATTTGGGCTGGTTCCAACTCTTGGCTATTGTAAAGAGTGCTGCGATGAACATTGGGGAACAGGTATACCTTCGACTTCATGATTTCCATTCCTCTGGGTATATGCCCAGCAGTGGGATAGCTGGGTCGAATGGTAGATTTATCTGCAATTGTTTGAGGAAACTCCATACCATTTTCCATAGAGGCTGCACCATTTTGCAGTCCCACCAACAATGTATGAGAGTTCCATTTCCTCTGCAACCTCGCCAGCATTTATCATTCAGAGTCTTTTGGATTTTAGCCATCCTAACTGGGGTTAGATGGTATCTCAGTGTGGTTTTGATTTGCATTTCCTGGATGCCGAGTGATGTTGAGCATTTTTTCATGTGTCTGTTGGCCATTTGTATATCTTCCTTAGAGAAATGCCTATTTAGCTCTTTTGCCCATTTTTTAATTGGGTTGCTTGTTTTTTTCTTGTAAAGTTGTTTGAGTTCCTTATATATTCTGGATATTAATCCTTTGTCAGATGTATATTTTGCAAATATTTTCTCCCACTCTGTTGGTTGTCTTTTAACTCTGTTAATTGTTTCTTTTGCTGTGCAGAAGCTTTTTAGTTTGATATAATCCCATTTGTTTATATTTCCTTTGGTTGCTCGTGCTTTTGGGGTCGTATTCATGAAGTCTGTGTCCAGTCCTATTTCCTGAACTGTTTCTCCTATGTTTTCTTTAAGAAGTTTTGTTGTTTCAGTGTGTATATTTAAATCCTTAATCCATTTTGAGTTGATTTTAGTATATTATGAGAGGTATAGGTCTAGTTTCATTCTCCTGCATATGGATATCCAGTTCTCACAGCACCATTTGCTAAAGAGGCAGTCCCTTCCCCAGTGAATAGGCTTGGTGTCTTTTTCAAAGATCAGATGGCAGTAAATGCGTGGGTTGATTTCTGGATTCTCTATTCTATTCCATTGATCAGTGTGTCTGTTTTTATGCCAGTACCATACTGTTTTGGTTATTATAGCTTTGTAGTATAGCTTAAAGTCAGGTAGTGTTATGCCTCCAGCTTTATTTTTTTGCTCAGCATTGCTTTGGCTATGCATGGTCTTTTATTATTCCATATAAATGTCTGGATAGTTCTTTCCATTTCTGAGAAAAATGTCATTGGAATTTTGATGGGGATTGCATTGAATTTGTATATCAATTTGGGTAGTATGGACATTTTCACTATGTTGATTCTTCCAATCCAAGAGCATGGGATATCTTTCCATCTTCTTGTATCCTCTCTAATTTCTGTCAGCAGTGGTTTGTAGTTCTCATTATAGAGATTTTTCACCTCCTTGGTTAACTCAATTCCTAAGTTTTTAATTTTTTTGGTGGCTATTGTAAATGGGCAGGCTTTCTTGATTTCTCCTTCTGCATGTTCACTATTGGAGAAAAGAAATGCTACTGATTTTTGTGTTTTGATTTTGTATCCTGCTACTGTGCTGAAATCATTTATCAATTCCAAGAGGTTTTTTGTAGAGGTTTTAGGGTGTTCGATATATAGGATCATGTCATCTGCAAACAGGGACAGTTTGACTTCATCTTTTCCAATATGGATGCCCTTTATTTCCTTCTCTTCTCTGATTTCTCTGGCTAGTACTTCCAACACTATGTTGAATAGGAGTGGTGAGAGTGGGCATCCTTGTCTAGTTCAAGATATTGATCATCAATGCTTTTATGAGGCATGCCTTGATCATAAAGGGGGAAATAACGTCTTTTCTGCAAAAGCAGTTCTCTAAATTTACCTGGCCTTAAAGAGGGTGTTTGTAACTTGGATGAGACATCCTGTTCCTAAACAAAAGACTTGTAATTGATCAAAAATTTTACGAAAGACTAGATGCTTTAAAAACTGTAATGTCCTGGACAGGTGAACATTAACAAACTCTCTGGACTCAGAATCAACTATTATATGGAGCAAAGTTCCATTCTGGGGTTTCAACAAGTGGTAATTACACCTAATTCACAGCACCTCGAATGATGCCGATGCAGCCACTCTGAGACAATGACATCATCAGTCCTCACCTGAAGTAAATTAAAAGCAAGTGCCATGCTAAATGATACCAACTTTCCTTTAAATGCTTTTGTCTTAACTGTGAAAACCTGATCTATAGATTTTTCTTTTTCTTTTAAATAAATAAAATGGGGGGAGATGTGAAGTAGGCATAAAATAAATGTACTTCACAAGGCCTGGTTTTCCAAAGCCTTGCAGTTTCAAATATTGACCTTGCAAAGGACAGCAAATTTTCCCCAGGCTATATAGTCTCTGTTGTAAGATAAAGAATTGTAACACAGCAAGGTTGCTGGCTCAAAGACAGCCAGGTTACTGATTGATATGTAAAGATACCAGAAATTGCTGTAAGAAGAGAATGTTTGCTAGAATCAAGCTTTTGTTGCAAACTGCATTATGGATGGTCACCTTGCCTGTCTTACTGAATGTTACCAGCTTCTATTGTTAAACTTGCTAAACTGTACTTAGAAAAAACCCCACCTATGTTCTCTTCCTGTAACTTCATGGTCTGGAGAATACATGTGGGAAGAGAACCCCAATTTGTGATTAATTTCCCAAATGGAAGAAATGCCTCTATCTTGAGGGTTCTGGGAGGTTAACCCCCTTTTGGGGCTTCTCACTGCTCAGAAGAGATGGGCTTTGAGTAATCTTTGGTGGCTCCATCACCCAGGGGGAAAGGGATGACTAATCTGTGGGAGGCAAAGCAACAGTAATTTTTACAATAATATACAAATTTTTGTGTTCCACAAAGGATACATTAGATAGAGGTTAAAGAAAGGCAACAGATGAAGACAAGATATTTGCAATGCCTTAAACTAATGGAGATAAATAGAATAGACAAAGAACTCCTGTAGATCAACTAGAAAAAAAGAGAAAACCCTATAGAAAAATGGTCAAAGGCTATAAGTGGGCAAGTCATCCAGGGGAAATTTTAAAATTAACAAGTACACAAATGAGATGCCAATCTCACTAATAAAGAAATGCAAAGTAAAATGACAAGATTGTATTTATACTCACTAAATCTGCAAAAATTAGAACATCAGATAATAAATACTGATGAAGATGTGAGGAATAGGAAACCACCAGCCCTACAAGTACAGCCATTCCTGAGAGCATCCTTAATATATTGTATGTATGTAACTGAAGAAGCATGTGATGTCTGACCAGACCTTACTACAGAGGTAAATGCCATAGAAAATATCACATAAGTCAGACTTGTGTTGTTTATGGTAGCAGGGAGTTAGTGATGCTCTCAGAGACCATCTCTGGGGGAAAGGACAAATGGAATGAGGTGGATGCCTACCATGCAATAGTATGCAGTAATCAGAAACAGGGAACCAGAAATAGAACACCAAAATGAATGGATCTTAATAAAATGATTTCGTGTAAAAGGGAAGAAACAGAATGAGATATATAGCACAATAGCATTTGTGTAAATTGAAAACACAACAGAAAAAAACCTATATTTTACAAGGATTCATTCATGTCCCTGGATAGATACTAAACACACTAGGTTAGATACCCATATAGCAGCAAGAAATGGGGAGACTGTATCAATCAATGTCAAATCAGGAAAACAGAAACCACTCTAGACATTTTAAACACAGGAATTTAATAGAGGGAATTGATCGCAGGGGATTGAAAGGCCAAGAAATCAGAAAGGGTCACTGAGATGACAGATAACCATGTGAGGGCACAACGAAAAGATGGCATGTGCAAGCCAAGGAGAGAGGCCTCAGGAGAGACCAACTCTGCCCACACCTTGATCTTCCAGCCTCCAGAATGGTGAGAAAATCGATTCCTGTTGTTAAAGCCACAGTCTGTGGTGCTTTGCTATGGCAGCCCAGGCAGACTAGTAATAAGTACACCATTGGGTGATTTTGTGCCAGGAACTCGGAGGCATGTGTAAAACATCCAGCCCAGTGTCAGACATGTACTTCCTGTAGATAGCGACTCAATAAAAACTAGCCTTCATCCTCCTCCTCCTCCTCTTCCTCCTGGCAACCACTCAGACATCTGGTCTACCTCAGATCCCTCTCTCTCCCTCCCTCAGCATGACAGGTTGGTGCAGGGCCATGCAGAGGCCAAGCCAAAGATCCCAGCACTCCTGGTTGCCCTCAGCATCAGTCAGGGTCCAATCAGGACAGAAACCACACCAGCACTTTGACAGACGGAATAGACTAGGTACTGAAGAGCCTGGAAGACCAGAGGGGACCACAAAGGGGTTGTGGAGCTTGCTTGTGACTGCCAGAGACAGTTCCCAGTCCTGTGGCAGGAGGCAGAAGGGAGCTCAGAGGAGTAGCTGGGAAAGAAAGGCAGAGGTAGAGAGACAGAGGAAGTGACAGAGACAAAGTCAGAAAGACTGAAAGAGACAGATACAGAGGCAGAGAGTGAGGCGGCACTGATGGGGGGACACGGGGCATGGCACGTTCATTGATTCAGGTGCTGTCCCACAGCTCTGGAGTCAGCAACTGGCCAGCTTCATCTGGAAAACCCCAAGAGGAAGCCTCAGACACTGAGACAAATGTCTTTCAAGACAGACCACACCTGCGAGAAGCCCTTCTCTCTCTTCTTCTTGTGTGCCCCGGCCCCGTGTCCTGTGTCCCATTCTTCCATCCCATGGCACTCTCTGACCCACCATCCCACCTGGGTTCCCCTTTCTTTCCTCCAGCCACAGAGCTCCCAGCCTGACAGGGCATGACCTGGGTGCAGAGCTCTGTCTACACTCGAGCTTCCTAAATGAAACGCAGCCAGGACCAGCCTGGTGCTCAGCTTTCCAGGAGCCACCTTTCCAATAACTGGTACCAGCACTAGAGCCACTGGCCACTCTTCTCTGTTATAAAGCCCTGTGTGCTGCTATTTAGTTGAGTCTCTGATTGGCTGTTCTCATCATTCATTATTTCCTAAACTCTCATCCCCATTGGCTTGATAGGATCCATGATCTCTTACTATCAAACCCCAGCTTCCCACCAAAATGTCCCTTTATCCCATTCAAATTCCAGCAAAGCCTGTTTCCTTGTTTCTTGCAGACATTTCCACTGCTACTTTCTGCATTTCTCCCCCTCCTGCCCATCCAGACCCTTCTCCACTGAGTCTGAGCCTTGGGGATGGGGCTCACTCAGGTTCCATCTCCCTGTGGCCATACACCAACCCTCAGCCACCTCTTTCCTCACTAAGAATTATCCTGGCTCCTCCTGCTTCCCTCCATTCAAATTTCACTCATCATTAAAACAATTTTATTAGGGATGGCCCGTGGCTCCCTCGAGAGAGTGTGGTGCTGATAACACCAAGGCCAAGAGTTCGGATCCTATATAGGGATGGCCAGTTCGCTCACTCGGGAGAGCGTGGTGCTGACAACACCAAGTCAAGGGTTAAGATCCCCTTACTGGTCATCTTTTTAAAAAAAAAAATTTATTCACATTAAAAAAAATTATTCCAGACAGAAAAAGTTGCAAAAAATAGTATAAAGTATATGCATATGATAACATCTTGCATAACCATAGTAAAACCACCAAAATCAGAAAGCTAATGTGATATGATACTATTAAATAACTATTACATCATCTACAGACCTCATTCAAATTTTGCCCACTGTCCCTACCAAGGCTTCCCATTGGCCCTGTCCTGTGCTCAGCTGGTTTGGCCTCTCCTGGTCCTGGGCTCTCTCTTTCCACAGCATCTCTTCTCTACAGTCCCCACTAACGAAATCAGATTAGAGGTAGAAAGCCACTGACATCTGTGCTGTACATGGTAACAGCATCCCCTGTGTCCTGTCTTACAAAAGCAAACTCCCCTGGTGTCTCCCACATGTGAGACAGTTGCTGCCCCAGGCTCTCTACCTTGTCTCTTTCAGGGCCAGAAAATATGAAAGAGGGAGCTACAATCTCCCATGGCAGCTAAAACGACTTTTACAAGGGCGTGGCTGTTGCTTACCAGCATCTGACACAGCATTTCTGCTCTGTGGAGTAGATGGGAACACAAATCATGCACACACACTCATGCACATGCACACACATGAACACATGCATGAACATGTACACACATTAATGTGCACACATGTGCACACACCCATGACCATGCACATACACACACAAATGCACACAAGCATGTGTGCACACATATTCATGAACATGCTCATGCATGTACACACATAAACACATATATATGCACTCACACTTAGGTGCATGCATGGACACATATGCATGCACACTTGCATACACATGAATGCACACACTCACACAAATGCCCGCACTCACATGCAGTCACATGCAGACACATGTGTACACATATACATGCACACACTCATGCACTTGCACACATATGATCATATGCACGTGTGCACACATGCACTCATGTTTATCACACACATGGGTATGCACACACTCATGCACACATGTGCAGACACACATGCAGGGACCAACATCAGAATGCAGACTGAAGCCAGAGACACTCGGGATTTGCCTCTTGGTGGCCCTCGCCCATCCCTCTGTCACTATTCTCTTGAGTAACACTGGGCCTCTTTTTTTATTTCCATCAGAAAAGAGTGCATGAGGGAGAGAAACCAAGGCCCAGATGCCATTGAAGGAAGGACTTCTCTGCCCTTTCCTTCCCCCAAGACCAGCTCTGATTTCAGGAGCAAGCCCGCATCCTTTCATCCCTGCTTGATGAAACTAGGCCTATGCTTCTGGTCCCCTTTGCCCATAGGGAGCTGGGTCAGGGGTGGAACTTAGGGTGGACTGGGATGCAAAGGCTCTGAGACTCCAAATGTGGCCCTCACCATACATTAGGTTGTTATCTCTCCAACCTTTGAGGAAACAGAAAGATGTGAAATTGTGGGGTTCAGCCTATCAAAATGGGGCCAAACTGCAGTTCTGGAAAGCTAAGTCAAAAAAGAACTTACTGAGCTTTTCTTAGAATTGCTCTGTAAAATAAGGAAGATGTATGTTCTTTAATGCTCAGTACATTGGTAAGGGAGCTAGTCATATTCCTGAGGACAGCTGTGTATATGGAATAACCCATTGGCCTCAGTCTCTCCTCAACCTTCCTAAGTCTTGCATAATGCAGCCTTGATAACCAGCCACGGGGGCCAGAACTCTAGGGACAAGTTCCCAGATGCTGAAATGAACCATGAGGAAGTAAGTAGGGTGAACGAATGAATGAAACAATCAGTATTGGTGATGATGGTAATGATCTCAACAACAAACCTCCCCACGCACCAGGCGTTGCGGTGGACACTATTGAATCGGTCACTACAGCAATCTATCAGGATGCTGCTATCACCTCCAACAGGTAGGCTGACTCGGGGCTCACCCCCAGATCCCTCAGCCAGTACCCGCCAGCCTCAGGGATCAAGCTCAGATCTGTCTCTTTCCAAGAGGGAGGCCAACCAGCCCGCTGGGAACCATGTAGTGAAGAATAACTGAGGGGCAGCTCAGACAGATGGTTTCCACCGGGCAGATTGAAACCGGGCAGCTCCAGAGCTGGGATTCCCCACTGGCCGCACCATTCCTACTGCGTCTGCTCAGGGCTTCGCATCAGCGTCCCGGGCTTGAGCGGGGCAGGGCTCTCTGCTCACCGTGGAATTGCTGGACCTCCTCCCTGCTGGCTCACCGCCTCTGTTCCTCTTCTCCCAGCTGTTTCTTATTCTTTTCCCTGTGACATTTCCGGCAGATCACTCTGGTGGTTGGGAGTTCCACCACAGTGACGATCAGAGGCAGAGCTATTCTCCACTCCATGGACAGGGGCCTCCTGGAGAAGAGAGTGGGAGGGGGTTCTGGAGAGTCAAGAATATATATATATATATTTTAACTTTTATTGTGTCGATATACAATGTGGTTGATTATTGTGGCCCCATTACCAAAACCTCCCTCCCTTCTCCCTCCCCCCCTCCCCACCAACAATGTCCTTTCTGTTTGCTTGTTGTATCAACTTCAAGTAATTGTGGTTGTTATATCTTCTTCCCCCCGCCCCAGTTTGTGTGTGTGTGTGTGTGTGTGTGTGTGAATTTATATATTAATTTTTAGCTCCCACCAATAAGTGAGAACATGTGGTATTTCTCTTTCTGTGCGAGTCAAGAATATTTTGTGAGAGGGCCTCTTTGCTCTTAGGACACACAGGCTACAGGATTCATGGGCTGGGGGGCACAATGTCTGCAGACTACTCTGAGATGGTCCAGGAACAAAATACACATGTGTTTGTATGGATGGGTATAAATGGATGCTTGGGAGATAGACTGTAAGCAGAGAGGGAGAAATGAGCCAACTAATGGGCAAAATGTCAAAAATGTGGTGAATCTGGTGAAGGGTGCACAGACTTCTCTGTATTGTTCTTGCAAATGCTCTGTAAGTTTGACATCATTGAGAAATAAAAATTGTGAATAATGAAACTGGGAAGCAAGCCAATGTCCTTCAGTAGGTGAATGGACAGATGAACTGCAGTGCATCCGGACAATGGAGTATTACTCAGCTCTAAAAATAAATGAGCCATCAAGCCCTGAAAAGTCAGGGGGGGGGGGAAACTTAAATGCATATCACCAAGTGAAAAAAAAAAAGGCCAATCCGAAAAGGTTACATACTGTGGGATTCCAACCCTATGACATTATGGAAAAGGCAAAACTATGGAGACAGTAAAAAGATCAGTGGATGCCAGGGTGTAGTGAATTGAATTATGTCCCCCAAAACTCACTGAAGCTTGAATTGTGTCCCCCAAGTTTTATGTATTAGAAACTTGGCCCCCACTGTGACTGTTAAGAGAGTGGGGAATCCTATTGTAATTGAAAGGTGGAGCCATGAAGAGGTGATTGGATTGTCGGGCTGTGCAGTAGTAAATGGATTAAAAATGGTGGTCAGGGGCATGGGTCTGAGGGCTTTAAAAGGAGAGTTCATGAGGTTAGTCTCTCTCTTGCTCTCACTCTGCTCTCACCATCTTGCAATGTGAGACCCCTGGGTCACTCTCACCACAACCAGATGTGTTCCTTGGACCATGGACTTTCCAGCCTCAGAAACTATAAGCAATAAATATTTTCTTTCTGAATTATCCAGTTCTGTATATTTTCTTTAAGGAACAGAAATGGACTAATACACCAGGGGTTCTGGGGAGGGAGGGATGGATTGACAGAACGCAGAGGACTTTTAGGCAGTGAAATACTCTGTGTGGCACTATAATGATAGATATGTCATTATACATTGGTCCAAACCCACAGAATGCGCCACACCGAGAGTGAACCCTGATGTAAACTGTGGACTCTGGGTGACGAGGACGTGTCCATGCAGGCTCACCCACTGCAAGTAATGTCCGCTCTGGTGGGGAATTTTATGCTGGGGCAGGCTGTGTGTGGTCGGGGGTTGGGAAATATGGGACATCTCTGCACTTTCTGCTCAAATTTGTTGTGAACCTAAAACTGCTCTAAAAATTAGTCTATTTTTTAAAAAACTATAAAAAGTTGAGACTGGGGTGCATCGTTCTGGTTCCCCCAGAAGGCCAAGCTCTCGTGGGGGCTCTCCCTGCACCCCCACCTGTGCTTCATCTCAGTAACCTGCACCCAAACAGTGCATCTCCCCAGCACCCCCTAGCCAGGTTGAGGACAGGGACCTGCCACCCGTCCCCTCTTACTACAGCCCTGTAGCTGTCTCTTAGCTGTCTCACAGCAGCATCCAGGGCTGTGGATACCTGCGCTCAGTGACTGTGAGAACAGAACCGAGCAGAATACTCACGGGTAGGCGGCTCTCAGCCAACCTCCTGTCAGAGAGGGGGGGCTGGCGATGGAGCAGGAGAGACCCTCCATCGCTTTCATAGCACCTAGTTTGAAAGTAACAGAGAAAGCATGCACAGTAGTAGGAGTTTTTTAACTGAATGCTCTGAGAAAGAAGGTCAGGAGCCTACCTTTAGGTGTTGGCTAGAATAAACAGGAAATTCTTTTGGCAGCTGCTGTGGCCTGAATGTGTGCGTCCTCCCAGATTCCTATGTTGAAATCCTAACCTCCAGTGTGATGGGATTAGGAAGTGGGGCCTTCAGGAGGTGATTAGGTCATGAGGATGGAGTCTCATGAATGGGATTAGTGCCCTCATAGCAGGGACCCCAGAAAGCTGTCTCACCCCTTCCACCATGTGAGGACACAGTGAGAAGATGCCACCTATGAGCCAGGACATGGATCCTCACCAGACACCAAATCTGCCATGCCTTGATCATGGACTCCCAGCCTCCAGACCTGCGATAAATAAGTGTCTGTGGTTTATAAGCCACCCAGTTCATGGTGTTTTGTTACAGCACCCCAGATGGACTAAGACAGTAGCCTGAGCTTTTTCAGACAGGAACTCAGAAGGGGACAAGGCCATCCCAAGAATGAGGCCTTAGGAAAGGGATGCTAAAATTTGGTCAAGTCTTTTAGAGCATAGGCTTTGGATGGAGTCATTTGTGCCAAAAGTTTCTGCCATTCTCACCCAGGGCCCACTCTGCCAACACTTTGATTTCAGTCCTTTGGCCTCCAAAACTTTGAGAGAAGAAAAGTGTGTTGGTGTAAGCCCCCTACTCTCCCCTACCCCAGCTTGTGGTTTTTGTGACAATAGACCCAGGAAACACCCCGGGCTCTGCTGTAAGTCACTGGGGTTTGGAGCTGTTTTTATGCAGCGTTATCACACAGAAATGACTAGTAGGGAAGCAGGTTCCTACAACTTATGGCAGGAGACTCAAGGCAGGCTGGAAACCCAGACATTCATGTGGTGCAGTGAGACCATCACATGCAATACCCAGAAGGCAGAAAATGCCACCAGTGCACTGTGGTTTTGAACAGAGAAGTTTGGTTGTAGAGTGTTAGTAGCGCAGCATAAATGGATGTTATTAGTAGCTTGTGATATGGTATTACAAAAACATGATAAGCACAGAAAAGAATTTGGCTTGTAACAACTAGTGTGGAAGAAGAAAAGAGAAAATGCAGATTCCAGGTCCTCTCAGTCAGGGCTCTACAGACAAATAAAACTAGTAGGATATACAGAGAGAGATTTATTCTAAGAAATTGGCTCATACAATCATGGGGCTGGTAAATCCAAAATCTCTGGCCAGAAGGCCGGAAATTCAGGTGAGGGTTGATGCTGCAGTTCAAGTCTGGCTATCTGGCTGGCCATCTGCTGGCTTCTTTTTCCAGAGACCCCAGTATTTTCTCTTAAGACCTTCAACTGATTGGACGAGGCTCACCTACATTAGGGAGGGCAATTTTCTTTTCTCAGTCCACCAATGCAATTGTTAGTCTCATCCAGAAATGCCCTCGCAGACACACCCAGAACAATGTTTAACCACATATCTGGTCACCCTGTAACCCAGTCAAGCTGACCCCCAAAATTAACCTTTACTGTCTGGAGGCAGAATTGTTTCTTCTACATTGAATCCTCTGTCTTGGCTCTCAAGGCCTTCAGCTGTTTGGATAAGGCTCACCCACATTACAGAGAGCAATCTGCTTGACTCAAAGTCTATTGATTGTAAATGTGAATCACATCTAAAAATATACCTTTGATGACCTGTAGCTGACTCAGCTACACAAACAGTTCTAAAAAAAAAATCAATTGCCTTGAAAGGACTTCACAGCTTGGCTGAGATTTTCTGTTCTTAAATAAAGAATTCATGTAAGTTCTTGAAATTTTTGATGTACTCTACCAATTAACGTACAGCCACCTAACTCTGAGTTAGCCACCAAGTTATCTTTAAGATTAGCCAAAGTATTGTCTTGTACAAAGATGCTCCCTCCTGCACATAGACATTTTTGGCTCATGTGCTGTAATCTGTGGGTTATAGCTTCGTATTTTACCCAGCAATGAAATGGGACAACTCTGGTGTGGGGAGTCCCTCTCCCTTTTCCAAACTTTTTCATAAAATCCTTCAGGTTTCAATAGACTTCAGAACACTTCCCAACTTTGTTGGTTTGATTTCCCAGGTCGATCCTCACATTTGGCTCTCAATAAACCTCTGGAAAATTATTTGCCCCTCAACAGCCTTAAATTTGGTCCATACCTTCACAGAGATAACTAGACTGGTTTATGTCCAAATAGCTGGGCATCATGGCCTGGCCAAGTTGACACGTAGAATCAACCATCACACAGGTATTGCAGGACAAATTAAGATGCTATAGCAATCTGCAAATCAAAGATGTGACTATTGAGAAAAGTCTCAAACCCCAAAACCAAGTCTCCAGTCCAGCTATTTCATCGCTGTTCAAATGTTTGCTTGGAATCATGTGGCTCCCAATAAATGTTTTCGCAGGAATGAAATGTCCAGATAAAAAAATCTCTTGGCTAAAGAAGACCTGAAGGCTCTAAGTTCACGTAATTAAATCCAGAGAGCAGGAGAGAGGCCCAGCTGTCAACAAGCATTGGGAGCTGGCTGGCATTGGATGCAATTCTTCCTAAATTTTTGCATGAACAGAAGCACCCTCCTAGCCTGGACTAAAAGAGACTCTGATTGATCCACAGATAGAAAAAGACCTTGAAGCCACCAAGTTTCCATGAGCATGAAGCAGGTGGAGAAAGCCGCTGGGCCCATGGTGAGAGCGTATCCTCCAAAGCCCACCTTAGCTGAGACCGAGGGTGTTGGATAAAGACCTTTCCAAGGCACACCAGAAGTCATGGAGAACCATGCTCAGGGAATGTTCCAGGGGCAGAGCCTTTGCCTAACCAAGAAGGGGGACCCCCAGAGGGGGACCCAGCAACATTCCTGCAGAAAACTTCCAGATTCCCTGTGGGCCAGTGACTGCCAGCTTTCTGCGTTCCTGTCTGTCACAAACTGGAGTTGCTCCCAAATTGTCCCACTCTGTTTCTCCATCGTACCTTGGGGAGCAGAGGAGGACAAGGAATTTGTCATCTTAGTGTCAAGGTCAGATCCTGGACTTGAAGCCTGGTGCTGTTGTGACATGAGACCTTTGGCTGTCCTTCTTGGGAGGAGAGTGTAGCAGAAGAAAAGTAATGTTCCCTCTACCTTTTCCAGGTTCTTAGCCGGGAACCCTTGTAACAAAAGGCAGATTAACAAGAGGAAAACCGAAGTCTCATCACATACATATTTTATGTACACAGGGGAGATGCCCGGAGCTGAGCAATTCTCGAAGAGGTGGTTAGATCTCTGGCTTATACAGCATCTGCAACGCAGGACAATCCATCTTTACAGAAGCGATGAGACAAAGGAAAAGGACTTTGAGCTTCTGGGGCAGCAAATTGTGGAAAGGCGAATACGTGGGGAACTAGTGGTAGAAGCAGGTCAGTTAGTGAGTTTGTTATGTGGATCCCTGTGGTGCTGTCTTCTGGCTGATAAGGGTCTAAAGTCATCTCAGATGAATGACTTTTGTCCTGCCTGGTAGAGAAGAGAGGGGGACACCTTTGTAAATTTATGCCCTGCATTTCGGCAAGTAGGGGGAGGACAGAGAGCTTTTCTTGCATCTTCTTCTCAATTGCCTTCAGCTCAAAATAACCCTTCTGCCAACGTGGATTTTTTTAAAAAAATAAATTTCTGTTCATTATAATCTACGCAGTCTGTGGTATTCTGTTCTAGCAGCACAAAACAGACTCGGACACAAGCTAAGCACAAGTGAGGCATCTTATGTGATTGGTTAGGGGCACATACTTGGCTTTCTTTGGTTGGTCCTAAGTTGAAAGTGGGGGCAAAGATGAGAGAAGCTGTCAGTTATTAATCAAGTATTGGCCATTTTGGACTGATTGTTATTGTTTAGGTTACTGTTACTTTTTGTTGTTGTTAATTAATTTATTATTATTATTATTTTTGATATTCTAAGATTTTGCAGAACAGTTGGGGGAAGGTGGATGGGATAGAATGGAAGACAGGAAAGAGGCAGGGGGTTGTGATTGAGGTCCATGGTACCCCCACATTATGCAGGGGAGCCCGGGGGGCTTCTAGTAGTGGCTCAGTTATAGCTGGGCTGGATGTGGATTTGGGGGTGTGTGGCTTCCCCAAACTCTGGGAGCCTGGGGCACTTCTGGCAGCAGCTTGGTGGTCAATGCTGGGCTGGATACAGAGGCCCTTGGCCCTCCCCCGACTCCAGCTTGGGAGCCAAAGGGGCTTCCAGTCCTTCTAGGTTTAATACACCTGGGTTGTAGAAACTCTGGTCTGGGCCTGAGTCTTCTCATCAAACTGCACCCCCTGCAGTTCTACATTCCTAACCAGTCACCACTGAGTGGTCCTGTGCTGATTGGGGGGCAGATAAGCTGTCCATGCTGTGCCCGCATGTTCCCCTGGTGTGCATGTCTCCACCACCACCCAAACTCCAAACTCTTCCCATGGAACAGGCGATGTACTGGTCCCTTGCAATGACTCACTGGCCTCTGAGTGGCTCTTTTTTTCAGTTGTTGTGGCTCTTCACTCCTATGTGAGTCCTTAGTGTTCTTGCTGGCCTGGGGGCCTTCAATGCCCTCCTCTCCCCTGCTGCCTCCAGGGAACTTCATGGGAAGGGGACAGCTGTGGCTTTTGCCAGCCCTTGCTCTCTGTGCTCACCAGCTTTAGACCTGAAGTGGCTGGGGCTTGAAACAGTTGGAGTGATCCTTTCTTTCTCTCATCGTGGCTACTCCTGCCTTCATGGGCTCTATAGGTCTCTCCTCCTATTCCCCTGAGCTCTAGCAGCCCCAGCTTGGCTGTCATTGATTTTTAATAGTTGTAAATTGGTTGATTGTGGGAGAGAGTGAAACTGGGGACCATCTATTCTGCCATCTTGATCAGAAGTCCGACGTGGCATATTTCAGGATGGTGTGTTTGGCCACCCTTCAAAAATAATGCACATTGGGGCTGGACATGTAGCTCATCTGGTTAGAGCATGGTGCTGATAACACCCACATCCAGGGTTCAATCCCTGTACTGGCCAGCCACCTCCCCCACAAAATAAAATAAAAATAAAAGTAATGTATATTCAGTGTGGAATGGAGAAAACGGTAGTGCATTCCTGTGGCAAAGAGTTGGATGCTCTGAGATTTAATATCATCCAGCAAATACTGCCTGCCTCATCCCTGTGGGATGAGTGCCACTTACCGACTGCTAGATCTGGGGCCCCTGAATGAGAAGGCACAGGAAACACATCCAGCCGAGCGGAGCCCAGAGCCCTGCAGCCCCCACAGGCCATGGGCAAGAAGTGCCTGTTTGTGTCTGTGGAACTGTTTGTTTCTCAGCAGCTACCACCAAAAGCTGCCTGACTTAGGAACCCACGGCCCTGATCTGATAAACTAGAGCTGTTTAGGAGTCGATAATAAAACTGACATTATTATGAAATCCCAACTATTATACAATGTACTTTCTTCTAATCACTGGGTATAAAATTCCTTGGGGCTGGCTGGTTAGCTCAGTTGGTTAGAGCATTCTACTAACACCAAGGTCCTGGGTTTGATCCCTGTGCCAGCCAGCCACCAAAAACATAAATAAATAAAACAAACAAACTGCTTGAAAATTTGGGTTTCACTGCTTAACCACTTGATTTAGAGAGCAAAGTCTAGTGGTATGGTCTGAATATGTCCCCCCAAATTCATATGTTGATTGTATTAAGAGGTGGGGACTTTAGGAGGTAAGTCATAAGGGCAGAGCCCTCATGGACAAGACAAGGGACCGAGGGACCTCATAAAAGAGCTAGAAGGAGTGGGTTCATTCTCTTCTGCTCTTCTGCCATGTAGGGACACTTAGTACCATGTATGAGAAGGCCTTCACCAAACACTGAACCTGCCAGCACTTTGACCTTAAACTTCCCAGCCTCAGAACTGTGTGAGAAACAAATTTCTGTTGTTTATAAATCACCCAGTCTGTTGTATTCTGTTACAGCAGCATAAAGGCAGCTACTTAAGGTGAATTTTCATATCACACAATATGACCCAAGGTTCTAGCTAAACAGAGATCCATCGTATGGCTAATCTTGGTCTGGAACGGAGGAAATATTTGCATAAGAAGTTACCCCCAATCTTAACAGCTGAACACAAACAACCAACATGCATTATTATCTCACGGTGTCTGTCTGACAGGCAGGAATCTGAATGCAGTGTGTCTGGGTCCTGTGGCCTCTCAGGAGGCTGTGATCAGGGTGCCTCCAGGGTTGGAGTCATCTCAAACCTGGCTTGGGCAAGATTTGCTCCCAAGCACTTGGATGGGACTTTTGGCTTCTGGACTCATTCATGTGGACTTCTCTTCTGAGCTGCCCACAGCATGACACCAGCTTCCCCAGAGAGAGCGAGAGAAAGCCCACGATGGGAAGCCACATAACCTAATCTCAGAAATGTCATCACTTCTGCCAGAATCCATTTGTTCAAGAAAGTCAGTAAGGCAAGGGGTGGGTGCAGCCTCACGCAGGAACAGCAGGAGGGAGGAATCTCTGGGCATATCTGAGGCAACTGGCCACGAGGGGTTTTGTTTGAAAGCTCTGATTTTAGGGTCCGTTTTGCTTTGTTTGTGGTGGTTCTATGAGATGTTATCGATAGTGACCATGTGTTATGGGCTGAAAAGTGTCCCCCCAAAATTTATATGTTGAAGTCCTAACACCCAGCACCTCAGAATGTGACTTTATATAGAGATAGGATCTTTACACAGGTCATCAAGTTAAAATGAGGTCATTAGAATGGGCCCTAATCCAATACACATGGTGTCCTTCTAAAAAGGGGAATTTGGACAGAGACCTGCACAGAGGGAAGACAGTGTGAGAAACACGGGAGAAGATGCTTCTGCAAGCCGAGGACAGAGGCCCCAGACAGTACCAGAGCTGCCCACAGCTGGATCTTGGACCTCCAATCTTCAGAACTGTGAGGAAATAATTTCTGTTGTTTAACCCCGCAATCCGCGGTACTTTGTTACGTACGACAGCCCCAGCAAACTCATATACCATGGCTCTGAGAAAACACTTTGCTCCTGATAATGGTCTCATAAAATTGCTCTGCTATTGCCATTTTGAAAACTCACATGACCATAAACTCTGTGTGGTATACTCTTGGAGAAAGACTGTTTCTGATGCACACCTAGAAGACGGGATCTGTCATTTGTTGATGAATGTCATTAATTATACCTCTGAAATATTGAACTACATTCTTTCAGTGGACTTGGATGGCCTGAGAACTCAGAGAAATATTTACATGTGAAATAACCCAATTTTTGAATTTGTTTCCAAAATAATCGAGAGGAGGGTAGAGGTAGCAATGAGTGAAGGACTGGCCAGTTAGCTCAGTTGGTCAGAGTGTGGAGCTAACAACTCCAAGGTCATGGATTCAGATCTCCTCGCTGGCCAGTGCCCCAAATAAATAAATAAACGAGTCAAGATTGGTATCAGGCTGACACTTGCTGGTTTGTTTCATCATTTTGTCTATCTTTCTATATGTTTGAAATTTTCCATATATTTTTAAGAAAAATAACTCATTTAGCACTTTAGTTTTGTTCTTTTTAGTCAGTTTGCAAAGACTTTGAGGTCACCTTCTTATTTGGCATGACCCTGTCATATGGTCATAGTTTAAGTCATGGCTATGCATCTGAGAGTACTTCAAAGATGTGTATTGAAAGATAATATAAATCTTTCCATGAACTTTTTGAAGTTCCCTCGACTGTTTCACATACACGCTAGGAGGGTGTGATTTCATTATTGTCTTCATTTCTTTTCACTGAGAGCAGACATGTTCTGCTGTAGAAGGCGTGCTGTATCCACACAGAACCCTAATATCTGTTATGTCTCCGATAGCTCCATAGTCATTCATTCAACCACACTCTGAGGGGACAGGAAACATCCCTGCCCTTGAGAAACTCAGACAAAATAGCACCGTGGACTTCTGCATTGAGTTCTCCCTCACACCCCGTTTCATTGTGACATTGTTCTTGAAAACGCTTCCAGCGAAGTTACATCCCTTTTTGAGCCGTGTGTGCAGTGCTCATGGCGAGGACGTAAATCCTATCAACACGTATAAACCCGCCTGTGAAGGTACGAGCTTTGTTTTTATTATCTATCCCCAGTAATTCCAGTAATGACAGCTAAATACGTCACCAACCCCGCCACATGTCTATGCTCTAGTCTCTGGGACCTGTAAATGAGTCACACAGCAAATGGGACTTTGCAGATGTCATCAAGGTTACAGACCTTAACATACAGAGAGTAGCCTGGATTTCCCAATCTAATTACAGGAACCTGAAAAGCAAAGGACTTTCTCCAGATGGAGTAAGAAAGACGCAGCATCAGAAGTCAGAGAGATTCCAAGTGTGAAAGGACTTGTGTGCCTTGCTGAAGGGGACCACCGGGAAAGCACAGCAGCCCGCACTCACAGTCACATTTCCCGGGTGCAGAAACATATTGCAGGTGGAGATAGCAATTAACTTGAAAAAGCTATTAGCACAAATGGCCCTATTTATATGGCTCATATTCAAATGAGGACTTAGATAAAGCTAGCGTCTGATTGGATGAAATCACACATTTAAATTAGCTGATGCCAGTTCGGCTCTCTAATTGGATAAAATGCCTGTCGCTGTCAGCCAATCAGAATGCCAATACCAATTTGACAAGCACTCCCTGCCGGAAAGAAGGCCGGTTACTCACGAATTTTACATGTCACAGGAGCCTTTATAAGGAAATGAAGACCCAAAGGAGCAGGTGGACAAACAATAGTAAGTTGTGGAATTTGATAAGGCAAAGAGGCTTGGGCTAGGGTGGTTAACTGGGTGAGAAGTGACTAGATCTAAGTACTCATAAACTAGGTTGAACAAAGAAGAGCAATTGTGTAAAAGTGACTAGGTCTTCCTAGTCACTAAGGGTTAGTTTAACGAAATTTGCACAGATTTCCCTGGGGTGCAACTTCCTGTCCTTGCTGGGAACGATGTAACTTTCCTGCCAATACAGGGAGAGCATCTTTCATCTCCTGCTCTTAAGAAACAGCACAAAAGTCAAAGCGATCTTTACGCACCTGCTGTTTTGGGTGTGCGTGTGCTGCCGTGTGTACGCTCAAGTGTCTCTACCTCAAAATAGTCAATATGCCAGAAAAGCATATTTTTATTTACTTATTTGGCAACTGGCCAGTATGGGGATTGTAACCCATAGACCTTAGTGTTACCAGCACCAGGTGCTAACCAACAGAGTTAAACCGTGGACCCCAGAAAGGCATGTTTTTAACTCCTCAGCATAATGAGCCTCCTTTGGACCATATGGGAAGGGGGTTCTCTGCAGGTCTTAAGGGGCTGGGGGTTTCTTTTAATTGTGGCTGTTTTTCAGGATCTCATTGCTGGGGAAAATTCAACATTGTCAGTGCGCAAAGGTAGAATGTGTTGTGCTAGCTTCTGGAGGGTTCTTCATGGGCTCCAGCCGTGGAGAGGAGGGAGAGAAAGGGGAGCGCTGAGACTAAATGACGGAGCCTGCAAGCGAGTGATGACGTCCAGCACTCTGGCTTACCCGGAACAACCCCCAACACGCAGGTGCCGGCTGTCGTGGCCAGGACTGTGAGGCGGGAATATAAAGAGAGGCCGCCCAGCATGAGCGCCTCAAGAGCCAATCAGAGCATAGCCCGCCGTCGCGCCACGCGGCGGCCAACCAATGGGAGCGCTGCGGGCTCTATAAAAGCGAGAGCGCTGAGGCGCTCAGCGCCAGTTGGAGCTGAGGCAGCGGGAGTCCCCTCGTGGTCATGGATCACACCAAGCAGAAGGCGCGGAAGTCGAACGGCGGCAAGGCGCCGCGGAAACAGCTGGCCGGGAAGGTAGCCCGCAAGAGCGCACCGGCCACCGGCGGTGTGATGAAGCCGTACCGCTATCGGCCCGGCTCGGTGGCGCTGCGCGAGATTCGCCGCTACCAGAAATCCAGCGACCTGCTGGTCCGCAAACTGCCATTCCAGAGGCTGATCCGAGAGGTCGCGCAGGGTTTCAAGACAGACCTGCGCTTTCAGATGTCGGCCATGATGGCGCTCCAGGAGGCCTACGAGTCCTACTTGGTGGGGCTGTTTGCGGACGCCAAGCGTGTCACCGTCATGCCCAAAGACATGCAGCTGGCCCGCCGCCTCCGCGGGACGCCTTTCTAGGCTCCACGGGCGATCGCCCTGAGGTCCTGTCACTCCAAAGGCTCTTTTCAGAGCCACCCGTTTGGTACAGAAAGTGGCTGTAACATGGCGGGTTTCCGGGCATCCAGGGGGCTTCTTTCGGCGGTCGGAGCCGGTTCTGTCCTCTCTGTTCGCTTATCAATTAGGTAGGTAATAAACCTAATGAGGTGTTTGCGGTAACTCAGCCATGCCCATTAGGTTACGAGCCCCGCTAGTTGTCTGCACGAACTGGAGCATCTGTTCAGACGGCAGCCTAGTTAGGCGCGCGCTAACTCCCCTTAGTGTCAATTAGGTTGGAAGCCCAGTGAGTGGGTGCATTGTTAACGTGGCCCCTCTGCTGTGGGGCTGGTTAGAGGCGTGTGTGTTCTCACCTCATCTCCAGTTAGGCCAAAAGTCCAGAGTCACGTGTTAACAGCCTAAGTGGAAGGAGCTGCTCTACCCCGGGGTAGTTAACTTCCTCAGCAGTGTCTGGCATGGATGGCCCACATGCCGGCACGTTGAAACAGGCTTCCCAGGCCTGCAAAGTAGACTGATAATCTGGGGATGAGGGGCGAGGAATCAATTTGAGGAGAAATCCTGTCACCAGGCTGGTTAGCCAGGAACCCAATAGTGGCGTTTAGGTCGGGATAGCTTGAGAATGGCTGTAAGGATACGGATGTAAGAATTGTCTTTCTTGAGTACAAATTACAATTCTTCACTAAAGGCTTTATTAAATTAATGGAAGCCAGGCACTGTCTGGTGCTGAGAACACAGAGTAAAATCCATTCCCTACTGTCACTGGCCACTCGGTTTTCCAGGGGCTTACAGTTGAGTGAAGGAGGCTTGTATTGCATGTAGAAGCAATGATAGTAAAAAGTGCTCTTATGAATAACAAGGGGTGTGAGTAAGAGGCTCTCAGAATGCAATAGTGGGATTTGGAAGCCTCTGAGCCCGGCTTATATCCTGCAGACTCAATTCAAACGCTATAGCAACTAAATGAGTACGCACACAATTGAAAATCTCCACTTTTAGAATGTACGTAAGTAAGCTGATGACAAATCCTTGAAGGACTGTCCAGAAAACGGTACGCAGAGACTGTTATAAACAGAAGCAGACTAATAATATAGTACTCAAGGAAGCCTTTCCAACACACACATTTGTGTTACATCCCAGGACTGTCTGTGCGGAAGGGGCACAGCTCTGCACTAGGCAGTGTTAATTCTGAGCAGAAAGAAATGGACCTGTCCAGGAAGCGCAGCAGGACTGATAAAGCCCAGCAAGGGTTTTGCGTCCAGGGGTTTGCAGGCAACATGCATGTCAGGTCCCATGTGAATCCTTGACTCAAAACCATGTGGACCCAAAGCTGGAGAGGCGTGCTGAGAACTGGGCAGGGTGGCCAAGGACAGGGATGCACCCACTGGGCCCCATGGGGATGCCTTCTCACTCTCCAGATACCATGCCACCAACTTGGTGGTGCAGAGAGAAGATGACTTGAGAAAAGCTGGAAGAGGAGAGAGCACTGAGGAGAGGCTCGGGTTCTCCCCCTTGTGATATAACTGGGGTCGCTCAGGAAATAGCTTCTAAATACAGAACAAGTAACGCTGCCCTCTGTGGTAGGAAACAATTGCTTGAATGTTTTTAAGTTAATTGCTTTCAAGTGTTTGTCATGAGAACCAATTTTGTCTCACCTGGAAAATTTGAATCATTTCTATAAAAATATGAAACTATTACAATTAGGACTGGGGCCTTTGTTGCTGTCCTGCCGGTCCTACTCGTGGGAATAGTAAGCTGAAGTGTAGACATTTGTTCCCCTTTTACTGAATTCTTTGAGCCCCTGAATGCTACAGAGACAGCCTCAGAGTGGAGCGTTTACCAGCAGAATGCAGCGGAAACCCTGAAAATAAACAATGGAAGGAAAAGAGGGCTGGGCATCAGAGGAAAGAATACGCCACCCCAAATATGCCAGGTGGGCATGTGGATTACCTTGAGCTAAAGGCACTTAAAAAGGCACTTCTGTTTCCTTCCTGAAAGCAGGGGACGTGACTCCCATGGGAAACATGCCCCTCCTATACCAGGAGACAAGAAAGATTCTTATCACCAGAGATGGGGACTTGAGGCTGAGAAAAATACACACCTTGTTAAAATAACTTGTATCTTCATTTAGCCTCATATAATTTAGTTACTTTTTTACAAGTCACTACTCTGCTCAACCTGGTATGTAAACACGTAGGCCGAACCACTTTCGGGGTCTTCATTTTCCTGTGAAGGTGCCCTGGTACATATAAAAATGCAACATGTATGCTTTTCTCCTGTTAATCTGTCTTATGTCGTCTTACTCTGTTTAGGTTGCTATAACAAAATACCATAGCCTGGGTGGCTTTTAAACAGTACAAATTTATTTCTCACAGTTCTGAAGGCTGGAAGTCATAGATGGGGTGCCAGCAGATTTAGTTTCTCAAGGTCATTTCCTGGTTCACAGATGGCAGCTTCTTCATGTGTCCTCACATGGTGGAAGGGGTGAGGACCCTTTCTAGGGTCCCTTTCATTAGGGCACTAATCCCACTCATGAGGGCTCCACCTCATGATCTAATCACCTCCCAAAGCCCCAGCTCCTAACCCCATCACCTTGGGGTTAGGATTTCAACATAGGGAATTCAGGGGAACACAGACATTCAGTCCGTCACAATCTGGATTTGTCTTTACCCGACACAATGGACTTTCCTGACTAGGAGTCAGGGTTGAACACAGATGCCGTGACCCTGCTGTCCTGTTTCCGGGGGCCCGTCTTCCTTTCCGTTCAATGGAGCACACTATTTTTCAGGAGTGCCTGGTTCTTTCTCTCATCTTCTCTGCAATGTTAATAACTTCATGGGGGCTGGAGGGAGCAGCATCACACTGAAAGAGTGCCACTGACCGTCACAGTGAAGGGACAGCCACCTTGTAACTGTTTAGACTTGGTTTCCGAATTGACATGGCTGACATTTTCACTTCAAAATTTTATTTATTTTTAAAAAGACAATCTATAGAAATGGTATAAGATTTAAGAATTTCAAGAGTTTATATAGTGAAAATTGAATCTTTTTCAATTGGAGGGGGTTTCTCAGCCCTTAATTTTCCCTTCAGATGGAGTTTCTTGTATATTTTTCAAGAGGTGCATATACAATCATCTAATTATAACTTTTTACCGAAATGTGCATATATGTTGTCTGACCTGTCTTTTAGTAAACCTAACAGCTTACCAGGATACATAAGAGCTTTCTGATTCTCCTTAATGATTTTATAGTGTTTCCTTTTCAGGATATTAAGGCTGTTTCCAATTGTTTTACCATAAAGGAAAAATAGCATCTCAGCCCAATAACCAGGGGTCCCTAACAGAACATTAATACT
Source organism: Cynocephalus volans (assembly GCF_027409185.1). Taxonomy (NCBI): domain Eukaryota; kingdom Metazoa; phylum Chordata; class Mammalia; order Dermoptera; family Cynocephalidae; genus Cynocephalus; species Cynocephalus volans. The sequence goes on along the minus strand of NC_084463.1, from coordinate 43,765,879 downwards.
GAAATCCTAGGCTGATGCAGTATTTTAGCAAGTATTTGTTGAATATCCACATTTTGCTGTGGGGGGTGGGGGACGAGGAACAGGCGAAGACCCTGTAAGGCAAATATAACCCTTTCTTTCAGAACTTCATCCTCTGTCCTTCTCTTTTTTTCTTTTGCCACTGGGATCAAAACCCTTGACCTTGGCACTGTAACACTGTGCTCTAACCAACTGAGCTAACCAGTAGCCCCATTCTCTGTCTTTTTCAAATTCAAATGTATGTAAATCTTGTTAATGGCTAAACAAACCTCTTGCCAGTGTGACACCTCAGGAATATATCCTGAAGGAAGTTGGAGCTATTTCTGAAATGTAATTGTAGAGAAGGGAAAAAAACCTCTACCTTCTTAGGTTTGTAACTGGGGCCTACAAAGTAAACTGACAAAAGGCAGATTAACAGGAGAAAAAGCATGCACTTTTCATCTTAAGTTTTTAATTTTACATGCACTGAGGCTTCAGAGAAAAAGGAAAAACCAATGATGCTGTTAGGCTCAGGCACTCAGATGCCATTTTTAACAGGTGATGAATTATGGGAAGGTGACTAGGGCATGCATAGGAGACAAGGGTTGTTTAGTAAGGATTATTTGTGCAGACTCTTCTTGGTGCAGAATTTCCATCTTCTGCGTGGCCATAAAAACTCCCCTAGAGAGGAGATTTCCGGAAGTCCTCATTTCTCAACGTTTCTGCTTTTAGTTAAAGGAAGCTCCAAGAAGGATTCTTCAATTGTCTTCAGCTCAAAATAATCCCCATGCCTGTGTACTCATAGCATATGTTGGGATGGCCCACTCTGATCTCCTTCATAATCATCGAGGAAGACAGCACCTTGTGGAGGACACTGACATTAATAAAACACTTGTATTTCACAGGGCCATAGCCTATAGCATAGTAGGACCAAAGTCCTTAGTTTAGCAGGACTAAAGTCCTGTAGTTTAAGTCATAGCCCAACTCTTTAGAAAAACACATGGAAATGCTAAGATTGGGAAAAACCAGAAAAACTTTCACAGGACTGAAGTCTTCAATGTAGATAAGAGAATTGAAACACAGCAAAAGTGATTGCTCTGGGGGCAGTTGCCCTTGGTGCCGCTAAACCTAAATAATGGGAAAGTATGTGAACTAAAACCTTCGATTCTATTCTGCTAGTTAGTGGTTGGGGGATGTTCCACATCTTACCCTCAGCTGTTTCTTTGAGTTTCTTAGGGAGCTAAGCACTGCTATAGTGATTATTTCATTGTTTTTGTATGTCACATAGCTTAGTTCTATTACTCCTTTTGATGGTAAACTTCTTGAACTATTTTAAGTTACACCTGCTTTAATGAAGATTGTCATGTAGCCAGTTTGTTTTCACTATGACTGATTAACCCCCTGTGTTTCTTCTGTAACTTTCTTGCCTGTACAATAAAAGCTGAGAGAAAACCTGACCCAGTGCTGTGCCTGGGACCCTTGTCTCTTGAAGGAGTTCTCCCTGCAGACAGACACTTCAGGCCTCTCAGTGCTCTGCATACGTGAGCTCTGAATAATCTTTTGCATCTCAGTCACTCTACGAGAGGTGATGACAACACTCCGTCTTCCAGCTGCCTGGAAGGAGATGGGCCTCATTTCAGATGTCACCTGGCTCTGAATTGCAAGAGCTCCATGAGGTACTGAATGGGTGGTATCCACTCAACTTGATGAAAGGGTGAGGTTGCTGTTCATCTTTTCAGTCTCTTAGTGAGTTGCCTGTGATGCGCATGATGTTCTGGTTTAATGCTTACTCAAAAATAAAATGGTTTTCTTTCTCTTCTCCCTCTGTGGAGGGGTTTTCTGGGTTGGGGAGAGATTTTGTTTTTTGTTATATTTGCCCAATAGGCACAGATGTACCTGAGGTCAGAGTGGACCCCTAGCACAGCTGCTGCGCTTCCTCTGATGGGACAACCCTGGGCACTGGCCACTGGGACTCACCATGTGTGCTAGAATTAGAATGCGTTCATTTAAAGTCCTTTATCTTCTGCAGTTATTAGAATAAACTGATCCAGCCACTGTCTATTACATTAAAGGTTGTGTTCTGTTTCTTAGAACTCTTGGTTACAAGCAACAGAAATGACAATTCAATCTGGTTTCAAGCATATGGCATGTTTATTACTAGGACATCTCACAAAGCAGGGGCCCCAGGTTCCAATAAGATTGTGGCCCCAGTGCCAGACTAATCCGTCTTTTTGTCTCCCACCTCTGTTCTTTTCAGCCCCCACTGTATTCATCTGGCTTTCTCCACACACGATAAACACCACAAACAGTTCTGTAGCCTTCTCACCCTTCCCAGCTTCATCCGCCAGAGCAACAGTCAAGAAATGCTCTTTTTTCCTGAAATCCAAAACCTGGGAGGAAAAGAAAGAAATACTACATGCTGATTTTAATTGTAATGACCGTACATTCATTTGCTCATGTGGCCATAAGAAAATACTGCAGACTGGATGGCTTAAACAACAGAAACTCATTGTCTCTCAGTCCTGGAAGCTGGAAGTCTGAGATCCAAGTGTAGGCAGGGTTGGTGTCTCCTAAGACCTCTCTGCATGGCTTGTAGACAGTGTCTTCTCCCTGTGTCCTCACATGTTGATTCCTCTGTGCTTGTCTATGTCCTAATCTCCTTATAGGACGTCAGTCCTATGGGATTAAGACCCACCCATATGACCTCCTTTTATCTTAATCACCTCTGTAAAGGTCCTTTCTCCAAATACAGCCACATTCTGAGGTCCTGGGTGTTAGGACTTCAACATATGAATTTGGAGGGGACAAAATTCAGCCCACCACAGATAGTGAACACAGGGACCCACCATGTGCCAGGCACCAGACAAGTGTGTTCATTAGATTATGATGTTCTGTGACCACCCTCTGATCTGGGCACTGACATTATCTATCAGGCCCAAGGGCTTGTGGCCCAGCTCAGGGCAGGTGTCCACCTGCATCTCATGCAAAGACCACAGGATGGCCATGGGGAGTGGAGCGGCTCATGCCCACTGGGAAGCCTGTGGCTGGGGTTGGGATGGTGGGGACTGGCTGGTCACCATGAGCTGTCCCTTAAGAAGGGTCAGAGGGTGAGGCCAACAGGAGGGTTCCAGTATTCTTTCTAGAAGCTTCCTGCTGTGCTCCAGTCAATGGACAGTTCTAGCTATGAAAGTTCCATACCCTCACCACACACCAGCCTCACCCTCAGCCCCAACAGGACCCTCCAGGAAGGCCCTGCTGTGGGCTCCCCTTCCCTGATGCACTGTCTGTGGGGCTCCCAAACCAGAAAAAAAAATTTACAGACTTTATTTTTTAAGAGCAGTTTTAGGTTCATAGCAAGATCGAGCAGATGCCATTAAATATCACCACAGAGCCCTATTGCTCAGGTTCAAAAGGCACCAGTACATGGAGGGTCGAATAAATAAATAGGGAAAAAAGGAAAAAAACCACAAGAAATAAAAAAGTAAAAAATAAGGATGATTTTAAAATTTAAAAAAGAAAACAAAAGGAAATTTAGAAAAAGAAAAAAATATGTTTATATCAAGTGGAGGAAAAATAATTTTCTCCAGACCCTTCATAATTCTCAGCTGTGCCTACCTGTGGCACAAGACAGACTAACAAGAGCAAAACAGAAGTTTAATAACACACATACCTCTTTGTACACATGGGAGATGCTCAGGAAAATCTCCAAGAGTAAATCTCCAAGAAGTGGCTCTGACTTCAGACTTACATAACCATCTTTCTCTGAACCAAGAAAGGGGAGACTAGTTCTGGATAGGTGGCCAGGAAAAGCACCTTAAACACAGGTAAGAAACATTATGCAGAGCTCAGTCAGTGCTGTTTTCACTAAGAGTCTCTAGTGAGTTAGTCACCTTCTTCCTGGTGCTAAGAGAGAGCCATTCTTACAGATGGAGAGTTTCATTATACATGTAAATTTCCCTTACAAAAGGGTAACTTCTACTCTCTTTTTAGGGTTTCTTCTGTGTTGGCTATTTCCTCAAATAATCAGCTTAAAATAATCCTTATGCCAAAGATGTGTATTTGGGATAGTGTGTCCCAAACCCTATCACTGAAGCATTCCAGATGGTGGAGGCCATGAACTGGCCTCCTGAGTGATCATGTGTCACATGAAACCCCCAGGAGGCTGAATGGATCAGGACATGCCACCCTAAAATATGCCACTTTCATATATTGATTATTTTGAGTGAGGGCCACTGAGAAACAGCAAACACATAAGGAGTTTCCTGCCCTCCCCCTTTCTGCCTAAAATCAGGGTATAAATTTAAATTTTGTAAAGGAAATTTCCATTTGTACAGATGCCCCCTCTCCCGTACCAGGAAAAGGTGATCGATTCATCACCAGAGGTGAGTCTATCTACCATGAGTTTCCCCCATACATTCCCTAGTCACTTCTCCACAATTTATTGCTCTTTGTGAAAATGGTATAGAAGCCCCTGGGTCTAACTGCCTCTTTAGGTTTTCAGTTCTCTTATGTGAAGCTCCCATATATGTGTTGACCTAAAAGAAACTGAGGCCAAACATTAAAAGCATAGCATTTATTAAGCCAGTGTGGCCAGTTAGCTCACTTGCGGGGGTGGGGGGCTGTTGATAACACCAAGGTCAAGGGTTCAGATCCCCATACTGGCAAACAGCCACAAAAAAAAAAAAAAAAAAAAGATTTATTGAGCTAATATGACAATTGCAACCAGGGAAATGCATAGTCAGGTCACCCTGAGAAATGAGTTCCAAAGAGAACCAGCAGAACTTAGCATTTATAACCACAAGAAGGAGGAAGGGTCAAAGGACAGTGAGAGAAGACAGTCCCACCTCATCTCTTCATCAACCTTTCTATTTGTTGTACATTACATATAGATTTGGGATTGTTACTAAGTTACAACCTACATGCAGGGATCCAGGATGAAGGTCACGAGGATTATTCTAGGTTATTGTATGGCTTCCTGGTGTCATTATAGCTGCTTCTAAGTAAAATGGTCTTATGATAATGTTTTCCAGGACAGGTGGACATGATTGCTGACTTATCCCAGATCCCCCAAGGCACTATAATTTAGCTGACCTGGTCACAGCAGATTTTTTCGTTATCATATGTAAATTTTTTTTAAAAAGATGAAACATGTATGTCTTTTCTCCTGTTAATCTGTCTTTTGTCAGTTTAATTTGCAGTCCCCAGTCACCGAATCTAAGAGTGTATAGGATATTTTCCCCCTCCCCTACAAAGCCCGTGATGTACATGTTGTAAGTGTGAGAAATAACCTTGCTATGGTGAGCCTCCAGGATGCAGGGTTGTCTGTTACTGCAACAAAACCCTGACAGATACAGCACAGGCTCTATTTTGACTACAGAGAAAAATAATCACATTAGTTAGCAAAAAGTCTGGAAACCAGATCCTGTAAGAAATTGTGGCAGGCATGAAGATATTAAGGCTAAAGAAGAGACAACCTGGTGGTCAGGGAGCAAGGTTTGGGAGAAGGTGTGGGGTTGATAAAGTAGGAACCAGATATCTGAAGATCTCCATCTGATAGAAGAAGTCAAGGACATGCTCCATGTTACTTCAAAAGGGCTGGAAAATTCTGGGCTGCAGACACCAGACATAATATAATTTCCACCAGATTCCTGGGAAGGTGGGCATGCATCGCACTCACTAGGAGGTGGGTGCCAATCACCAGGGTCATGTTGTTACCAGGCATGGGTCCGGCTGCCTGCTCCTTTTCAAAAACAAGCCACTCAAAAGTCAAATGGTGGTAAAGATGGAAGTCAGCTTTTATTCAGAAATACCAGTGACCTGAGGAGAGATGTCAGGCTAACCATCTCTCCAATAAACCTGACGGAGAAAGGCCAGACTCGTATTTACTGAGGGGATTTTTAAGAGGGGATTGAGGGAAGGGAGCATGGGAAATGAAAAGCAGGACGGAGGGGGACACGAGCTGTGGGGGCTCCCTTCAAGGAGCCGGGTGCAAGGTCTCACCAAGACTCCGCCTGGTTTCTGCTCCCATCCTTGTGGTTATCTCAGGGTCTGGATAGTGTGTGCGTCCTGGCAAGTCTGCAGCTTCAGGCTGTCTGGAAAAGAATTTCACGTTTCTGTAAATAATGTCATCTTGCCCCATATCAAGGTTTAAAATATCAAATAACCATGGGAAATGAAGGAACTCAGAAATACACGCCAAGAAGAAAACTGTCCTTTTAAATTTGCCTACAGCGCATGTAGTTTTAGGTCCCTAGTTTTAGGTGGCTTTAGTCCTGCTCACTCTAACAGTGACAGAACAAGTTGGCCAGGCCCTGTAATGCCAGAGTCCTGTATTAGTCTGTTTTCTGTAGCTTATAATGGAATACCTGATACTAGATCATTTATAAAGAAACGGAATTTATTTCTTACAGTTTTGGAGGCTGGGAAGTCCACAGTCCAGGAGGTGCATGTGGTGACGGCCTTCTTGGTGGGGACTCTCCACAGGGTCCTCTGGTGATGTAGGGTGTCACAGGTAAGAACAGCACCCTTCTTAGAAAGCCATCAGTCTACACCCATGGTAACCCATTACTCCATGAATGGATGAATCCATTCTTGAGGGTGTAGTCCTCATGATCCAATCACCTCTCAAAGGCCCCACCTTTCAAGTACCATAATAGGATTTCCCACCCTCTTAATACTGTTAAAGTGGGGGTCAAGTTTCCAGCACACGAACTTTGGGGGAACACATTTGACCCATAGCAGGTACCTTCCCACACCAGCACCACACAGCACTATGGATCTGATATCAAAAATTGATATCAAATGCCCTTCAGTGTTCCCTATATTTTATTCCATACAATACTGTCTTTAAGGTTTACAGGACTGCCGACTGTTCTCCCAGCCAATGTCACTATAAAATGTGCAAACACCCCTCAGCTCCCACAAACCAGATGGTGAGGGGGCAACAACTTGTGGCATTCCAGAAGTCTTAGAGCAAATCAAAGCTTTAATAATGACAGACTCACCCCTTGACCAAACTTCAGTCAGGTGCCTCTGGGCCCTCTTTTCCATGAGGCCTCAGCCTTGGACCCTGTCTTCATCCAGCCTAGCACAGTCTTAGCAAAAAGTCCCACTAGGTCAGTTTAGAGAGAGCCCCCCAACCTTGACATCTCATCAGGGTGCTGTGGTTTGAATGTCCCCCCAAGCTCAAGTTGGAACTTAACCCCCAATGTGGTGGTAAAAGGTGGGGCTTTTAAGGGGCAATGAGGACAGTGCCCTCTGAATGGACTGGTCCATTTGTCGAGTAACGTGCCGATGTTTTAATGGGCATGGTTCTGATGGCTTTGTAAGGAGAAGGTCAGCTCTCTTGCTCAGGCCATTCTCACCACATGATTTCCTGCACCATCTAGGACCCTGCAGAGACTCCCTACCCAGAAGAAGGCCCTCACCAGAGGCGCCCTCTGGACCGTGGACTTCCCAACTTCCCGAAATCTAAGAAATAAATTATATATCTCTATAAATTACCCAGTTTCAGGGACTCTGTTATAAGCAACAGAAAATGGACTAATATACCAATCCTCATCCCTCACCTTTGATTTTTAAGTCTGTGTTCTGTCCTTCACAAGAAGTCTGTTTGGTGAGTTTAGCAAGAAGCCCCCTACCCTTGATGTCCCCTCTCAGTAATGTCCCATGCACTTACCGCCTCACTGTGTTCGTTGGCTGTGAACCCCCTGTGGACCCTGCTATATTCACAATCGAGCTCAGTCCTACACAGTGGCCTCTTTCCCCTATTGCAGTAGACCCACGTGACATCTGCCTTTGCCACCTTTAACTCGTGTTTGTCTTGGTTGATCTTCAACAATAACCTCTGGAGGAGATCGGAATACGTCACCCTAGAATATGCCACTTTGACATTAAGATTATTGTGAGCTGGAGGAAGCTGAGAAAAAGCAGACACAGGAAGAACTCTCTGCCTTCCCTCTGTCTTCCTAAAAGGAGAATGGAAATTCCTCCTTGTGAATGTGTCCCCCTCTCCCACATGAGAACAATCCTATCACCAAAGACAGAGACAGCACTGAGGCGGATCTGTGTAAATAACTCTTGTTAAATGACCCTTATCTATTATGTTTCCTTATGTATTTGCCTTCCCACAATTTACCAGCAAGAAGCCCAGACCTCCTCTGCTTCCCTTTGTCTAGTCACTTACCCACAATTTATCACCTGTTGTTACAGTGGCTGTAAGTCCCAACGCTTTTTAGCTATTTATGTTTTTTGGTTTTTTGTTTTAACATCTGTGAAGCCCCCATGCACATTATTTAAAAAGTTAGCATCAGGATGGCCAGTTATCTCGGTTGGTTAGAGCGAGGCGTTTTGAAATTTTATTCATATTTTTTCTACACCCAGTTTTGTAAATTTCAAATAGTAGTTGTTTGATTTGGAATTAGGGTTTCCACCCCTCAGACTCATGGTGGCAAACATGGATGGAAACAAAAATAATTAAAATTAAAATCATACAAACTTCACAAAACCAAATAAGTAGAAAAGAGCTAGATATGCTGACAGTCACGTGCTGGCTCCATCAGGCTGTCTTGGGTGAGGTCAGACCCTGAAGTCCAAAGTCTCAGGCACTCAAGTGCTCCTCAGTCCTATGGGATGATTTTTCCATTTAATCTTCTCCAAGATCCTGCACCATTGTCCATAGCCTCCCTCTACTTTCTACAAGCACCGTGGCCAGAGCTGCTGCTGTGTACCTGCCCCACCTGATCGGGCTTCTCACACAGGGCAGAACCCCAGGAAACACCCCCAGGCACAGGGCAGATCTTAGAAACTACTGATATCTGGGATTTGCTTTCAGAAAAAGAAAACCCTTCCGTCAAGACAAAACAACAGGGCAGATGAAGAAAATGCAGTAAAATGCTCATTTGGATTGTTTATTTATGGGGTTCATTGTCCTGTTGTCTTGGGTGCAACTGCTTGAAATTATTCATTAAAAGTTTTTTCCGTGTTGTTGTTTTTTAATCCTGATTGTATTTTCTAAACTGAAGGAAACCCTCAGGCACATTCCCCCATTGATGTAAACAGCAGAGAGGGTTCCGGGACCGGGAGGGGGGTTGGTAAAGTAGAATTAACAGCAGTTGTTCGCTCATGCAGAGAACTGTGCGCGCCCACCACCCGCACCCTCCGGGCCACACGGAATCGAAGGCCAGACCCCGTCCTCGTGTGTTTAGTGAGGAGAGACCTCGGAAAAGCTCCAGCCGGGAACCCCGGGGAAAGCCAGTCGTCTACACTGGGAGCCAGGCCGCCTACACCTGCAGCCAGGCCATCTACACCCAGAGCCGGCCATCCGCACCTGCAGCCAGGCCGTCTACACCCAGAGCCGGCCATCCGCACCCGCAGCCAGGCCATCTACACCCAGAGCCGGCCATCCGCACCCGCAGCCAGGCCGTCTACACCCAGAGCCGGCCATCCGCACCTGCAGCCAGGCCGTCTACACCCAGAGCCGGCCATCCGCACCCGCAGCCAGGCCGTCTACACCCAGAGCCGGCCATCCACACCCGCAGCCAGGCCGTCTACACCCAGAGCCGGCCATCCGCACCTGCAGCCAGGCCGTCTACACCCGGAGCCGGCCATCCGCACCTGCAGCCAGGCCGTCTACACCCAGAGCCGGCCATCCACACCGGCAGCCAGGCCGTCCTGTCCCTGCAGAGGGTGATACGTGGGAACCGTGGACACTCAGGCCCCGCTGTCACCTGGATGAGCCCGGCATTAACAAAGGAACATCCCCGGGACCGAAGGTGACCAGAGCCCTGATGACAGCCTCTGCGCAGACTGAGTCAGACCCCAAGCTCACTGGACGCTCCCCATCCCTGGCTTCTGTCCGCGTAGACAGCGTCCCCCAACCCTGAGGACCAGGGAGAGAGCTGACGCCAAGAGCAAGGGCGCAGGAAGCGCTGATCAAGTTCCCAGGGGACAGACTCCGAATGTCTGCAGTCCATAGACGCCATCACTTTCGGGATTGCAGAAAAATAGAGGAGGGTGGTGCTTGGAGTTTGGAAACGATTTTCAAATCCCTTTCCTAACTGGGTCCCAACAGTACCCCCGTGAAGTAGGCAGGGGAAGCTGTGGACCTCCACTGCGTGGGGTTACATATTCTAACTCCAGAGGGTGCCTGTGCGCTCGCATGTGTGTGCCTGTGCATGTCTGTGTGAGTCTGTGTGTGGGCCAGTGTGTATGTGCATGCACGTTTATGTGTGTGTGTGCCTGTGCATGTCTGTGTGAGTCTGTGTGTGGGCCAGTGTGTATGTACATGCATGTTTATGTGTGTGCCTGTGTGTGTGTTTACATGTGTTTCTCTGTGTACATGTGTTTGTGCATGGCTGAGTACGTCTTTGTGCATTTGCACGTATGCATATGTATGTATATTTCTGTCTACATGTGCTTTGTAATTGTGTACATGTTGTGCATGTGTGTGCACCTGAGTTGGTGTGCTGTGTGCACATGTGTATATTTGTAAGCATGGGTGTGTTTGAGAGTACACATGTTTATGCATGCATGTGTGTGTATATGTGTTTGTCCATGTACACACATGTATTCGTGTGTGCATGTGTCCGGTCCCCTTCTCCATTCCCTGGGTCCCTAGGTGGGCTCCAAGGTGCTGGCATGGTGTGCCTGGTTGTAGGAGGGTGGTCCGGTCCCCCTTCTCCATGCCCCAGGTCCCTGGCAGGCCTCGAGACACTGGCTTGGTGTGCGTGGTTGTGGGACAGAGGTCCAGTCCCCTTCTCCAGGCACTGGGTCCCTCGGCAGGCCCCAAGGTGCTGGTATGTTGTGCCTGGTTGTGGGAGTAGGGTATGGTCCCTGGCTCCATACCTCGCATCCCTGGGCGGTACCCAAGGTGCTGGCTAGATGTGCCTGGTTATGGGAGAGAGGTCTGGTCCCCTTCTCCATACCTTGGGTCCCCTGGTGGGTGCAGAGGTGCTGGCATGGTGTGCTTGGTTGTGGGAGGAGGGTCCATTCCCCTTCTCCATGCCTGGGATCCCCATGCTGGCCCTGAGGCACTGACACAGTTTGCCTGGAAGTGGGAGTGGGGTCCGGTCGGCAGATCCAAGCCTCTGGTTCCCAGGCAGGCCCCAAGGTGCTGTTGGCTGGTGGTGTGCCCAGGCCAGAACTAATTTTTTGTCCTTTGCTTCTAACACGGGGGAACTTCCTGTGGGAACCAGTATTTGAGTGTGTGGTTGTTTAAATTGCTGCTTTGCTGCTGTTTCCCTAGGGAAGGCTTTTTGTGCAGCTCGGGGTTTAATGGTTGATCTTATAGGTATTTCCAGCTCTCCAGAGACCCAGTGGATCTGTATTCTGTAGAATCTCTGATTTGGGCCTGAGTTTTTCATCAAACTGCACCCCATGCAATTCTGCATTCCTGACCAGTCTCCTCTGAGTGGTCCTGTGCTGATTGGGGGGCAGATCGGCTGTCCTTGCTTTGTCTCAGTGTTCTCCTGGTGGGCATGTCTCCCCCAACGACTGTGCTACAAACACTTCCCACGGGACCGGCCTGGTGCTGTCCCTTGCAATGACTCGCCAGCCTCTGAGGGGCTCCCTTTTTCTGGTTGTTCTGGTTCCTCGCTCCTGCATGGGTCCATGGGAACTCTGTTAGTGGTCTTGTTTTCCTGGGGGTTGCCAAGGCCCTCTTCTCTCCTGCCGCCTCCAAGTAACGCCATCTGAAGCGCACAGCTGTGGCTTCTGCAGGCTCCTGCTCTGTGTGCTCAGCAGCTCCAGCCTTAAAGCAGCTGCAGCCAGAAACTCTCAGAGCAGCTTTTTCTTTCTCTCATTGTAGTTTCTCCCTCCTTCATGAACTCCATAGGTCTCTCTCCTCCTCTTTCCCTGTGCTCCAGCAGCCCGAGCTTGGCTGATGTTACATTTTTACAGTTGTAAATTGGTTGATTTGTGGGAGAGAGTGACGCTGGGAACCGTTTATTCTGCCATCTTGACTGGAAGCCCTGGTATTCGATTTGTAGTTCTTGTTGGAGAGATCTTTCACCTCCTTGTTTAAATTGATTCCTACGTATTTTATTTTTTCTGGTGACTATTATAAATGGGCTTCCTTTCTAGATATCTATTTTTTGCTAATTCATTATTGGAGAATACAAATGCTACTGATTTGGGGGCATTGATTTTGTATCCTGCAACATTACCAAAATTGTTAATCTGCTCTAAGACTTTTTGGGTAGGGTCTTTAGACTTTTCTATATATAGGATAATGTCATCTGCAAACAGGAGCAGTTTGAATTTGTCCTTTCTAATCTGGATGCCCTTCATTTCTTTCTTTTGCCTGATTTTTCTGACGAGTACTTCCAATACTGTCTTAAGTAGGAGTGGTGATAGTGGGCATCCTTATCTTCTTCCTGTTTCAAAAAAAGCTGAAAGCTTTTATCAGGATGATATGGCAGTGAGTTTGTCATCTATGGCTTTTATTGTATTGAGGTACTTTCCTTTATGCCTGATTTGCTGAGAGCCTTTGTCATTAAGGGATGTTGAATTTTGTTGAATTCTTTTTCTGTATCTGTTAAGTATTGAGATAATCTTTTTTTTTGTCCTTGATGTAGTTGATGTGGTTTATCATATTTATTAACTTGCATATGTTGAACTATCCTTGACTCCCTGGGATGAATTCCTCTTGATCACAGTGTATAATTTATTTGATGTGTTGCTGTATTCTGATTGCTAGTAATTTATTTAGGATTTGTGCCTCTATGTTCATCAGAGATATTGATGTTTAGTTTTCTTTTTTTTATTGTACCTTTGTTTGGTTTGGTATAAGGTGATGCTGGCCTCATAGTGTGTGTTTGGTTGCGTGGCCTCTGTTTCAATTTTTTGGAATAGTTTAAAGACAATTGGTATTAATTCATCTTTAAATGTTTGGAAGAATCCAGCAGTAAAGCCATCCAGATCTGGGCTTTTCTTTGTTGGGAAACTGCTGATTACTGCTTCAATCTTGTTGCTTGTTACTAGTTTGTTCAGGTTTTCTATTTCTTCTTGGTTCTGTCTTGGTAGATTGTCTGTGTCCAGAAATTTATCCATTTCTTTTAGGCTGTCAAATTTGTTGGTGTATAGTTGTATGTAATAGTGTCTAATGATTATTTGCATTTCTGTGGTACCAGTTGTAATATCTCCTTTTTAATTTCTGTTTTTGTTATTTGGGTCTTCTTTCTTTCTTTCTTTCTTTCTTTCTTTCTTTCTTTCTTTCTTTCTTTTTGTTAACCTATCTAATACTTTTTCTATTTTGTTTCATTAATCTGTTGCATAATTCTGGGGGTCTGTATATCATTTACTTCTGCTCTGATCTTAATTATTTCTTCCCATCTATTAACTTTGGAATTGGATGATTCTTGTTTTTCTAGTTCTTTGAGGAGTAGCATTAAATTGTTTATTTGAAATCTTCCTATTATATCAATGTAAATATTTATTGTGATGAACTTCCCTCTTAGTACTGTTCTTGCAGAAACCGACAGATGTTGATATGATTTTCTTTATTTTCTAGAATTTTTTGATTTCCTGTTTAATTTCTTCTTGGGCTCATAGGTCATTCAGAACCTGTTATTTAATTTCAATGTATTTGTATAGTGTTATGAGGTTCTCTTGTTATTAATTTCTAGTTTTAATCCATTGTGGTCTGAAAAGATAGTTGAGGTGATTTTGAGTTTTTAAAGTTGTTGAGACTTGATGTCTGACCTAATATGTGGTGTATCCTGGAGAATGTTGCATGTGCTGATAAGAATGTGTGTTCTGTGGTTGTTGGATGATATGGTCTTTAGATCTCTGCCAAGTCCAATTGTTCTAAAGCATAATTTAAATCCTGTCCTTATCTGTTCATTTGTTGCCTGGATGATCTGTCCAATGCTGAGCAAGTGTTGTTTGGTGCCCCACTATTATTATGCTTGGGTCTATCTCTTTCTTTAGGTCTGATAGTGTTTGCTTTATATATCTGGGTTCTCCAGTGTTGGGTGCATATATATTTGTGATTGTCATGTCTTCTTACTGAATAGATCCCTTTATCATTATATAGTGGCATTCTTTGTCTCTTTTTATGGTTTTTGTTTAAAACCTATTTCATGTGATATGAGAATAGCTACTCCTGCTCATTTTTTTGGTTCCATTTGCATGCTATATCTCTTTTCATCCCTTCACTATTAGTCTGTGTGCATCTTTACAGGAGAGGTGAGTATCTTGAAGACAGCATATAGTTGGGTCTAATTTTTATCCAATCCATCAGTCTGTGTCTGTTGACTGGAGAGTTAAACTAACTCATTTACACTTAGGGTTATTATTGAGAGGTATTGTCTTACTCCCAGCATTTGATCACATTTCATTTAGATGTTTTAAATATATGTTGTTTCTTTCATCCCCTTTTATTGTTGGTCATCAATGTTTGTTGGTTTTCTGAGGTGGAAAGACTTAGTTTCCTTTTTCTTTCTCATTTGCATTTGTGTTTTACCAGTGGGTTTTGTTCATTCTTGTGTATTCATGATAGGGATCATTATTTTTCAGATTCCAGATGCAGGACTCCATTGAGAATTTCTTGCAGGGCTAGTCATGTGGTGATAAACTCCTGCAGTTTTTGTTTTGTTTTGTTTTGTTTTTGTCCGGAAAAACCACTATTTATCTGTCATTTCTGAAGGATAGCCTTGCTGGTTATAGTTTTCTTGGCTGGCAGTTTTTTCTTTTGGTATTTTGAATGTGTCATCCCATTTTCTTCTCATCTGTAGAGTTTCAGTTGTGAAGTCTGCTGTTATTCTGATGGGGCCTCCCTTATAAGTGACTTGATATTTTTCTCTTGCTGCTTTTAGGATTCTCTCTGTCTTTCAGTTCTGCCAGTTTGACTATAATGTGTCTTGTAGAGGATATTTTTGGACTGAATCTGTTTGGGCATCTTTGAGCTTCCTGAATCTGAAGGCAATGGTCTCTCTGTATACCTGGAAAGTTTCCCCCTATTATTTCATTGAATAGATTATCAATGTCTTTACTTTTCTCCTCCCTTTCTGGAACACCCATGATTCAGATGTTTGTGCACTTACTGTTGTCTGCTAGCTCTCTTAGACCTCCTTCATTTTTAAAAAATTCCTTTCTCCCTCCGTCCCAATTTTTTTTGTCTTCCTGGGTTATTTAATAAAGATCATTTTGGGGATCAAAAGTTATTTCTCCTGCTTGCTCTAATCTGCTGCTTAAGCTATTGCTTGTGGGTTTTTTTTTAAAAATTTTATTGAATATGTCCTTCACTTCCAGGAGCTCTGCTGCATTGTTTTTTAAAGTATTAATTTATTTTTAAATTTCCTCCTTCATATTCTGGATACTTTTTCTCATTTCATTGTGTTGTCTAACTGAGTCTTATCTCTTTCAGTTTCCTTAAGATAGTTACTACAAATTCCATTTTAGTCATTTCAAGGGTTTCCTGTTCTATAGGGTTTAGTACTTGAGAATTACTTTGTTTCTTTGCTAGTGTCACATTTTCTTTTTTCCCATATATTTAGTATCTTTACATTGATTTCTGGTCATCTGGTAGATCAGTTTCTTTTTGTATCACTCTGGAGTGGACTTTGAGGAGGAATTCTTCCTTCTCCTTTTCCAGGCTCCTCTAGTGACTCTACTTGTCTCAGTGCAGCTGAATATGCTGCAGGCCACCTGCACAGAGGTTGTGGCTGTTACTGTGGTGGCAAGCATGCTTGCTGTGGTAGAAAGTGTGGTGCTGGCTGTTGTTGATGACTTCCACAGAAGTGTTGTGGGGCCTCCTGGGTCATGGTGGTGTTAGCTCCTGCTTTCTGTAAAGGCAGGCTGGAGGGCTACCTGGGGGTTTTACCTGCCTAAGCATGCCTAAACACAGAGGTACTGACTCAAGCCTTTTGTCCATGAACTCTTTTTAGTCACAAACACACATGAAAAGATTAGATAACACTTCTTGATTCATTTTATGAAAGTAGCATTACCTTGATATCAGAAGTAGACAAAAAATCACAGAAAATATAACATAAATGAAAAAAAAATTTTTATCGGTAAGGGGATCGCAACCCTTGGCACTGTGTGGTCTGCACCATGCTCAGCCAGTGAGCACACTGGCCATCTCTATGTAGGATCCAAATCCATGGCCTTCGTGCTACTAGCACCACACTCTCCCAAGTCAGCCACAGGGCCCGCCCTATAAATGGAAATTTCTGATAAATGCAGATATAGAAATCCGCAATCAATACTAGCAAACTGAGTTCATCAACATGGAAAAATGATTATACACCATTACCAAATGGGATTATTTTACAGATGCAATTTCAACTTAACATCCAAATCAATTAATTCAATACAGAATATTAACAGGTTAAACAAAAATTGCAAAGATTCTCTCAACAGACACACGAAAACATTTTCCAAATCCTACATCCATTTATTATAAAACTGCTGGCAAACTAGGAATAGAAGGGATCTTTCTATACCTGCTAAAGTGGACCTAGAAAAAATTTACAGCTAATGCTATACTTAATGGTGAAACCCTTGTGCTCTAATTTATCTCAAACTCGGAGAACAAAAGATGAATGTCCACTATTCCCATTCTATTTAACACTGAATTAAAAATTTTGCCAGCAAAACTTACATAAGAATTATAAGCAAAATTCTGAAAATTGAAAAAGAAGTAGGACTGTCATTGATTGCAAATGACATAAACTTGGTTATAAAATATTTAAGAAATTTGGGGCCAGCCCGTGGCTCACTTGGGAGAGTGTGGTGCTGATAACACCAAGGCCACAGCTTCGGATCCCTGTATAGGGATGGCCGGTTAGCTCACTTGGGAGAGCGTGGTGCTGAGGACAAACAGCAAGTCAAGGGTTAAGATCCCCTTATCAGTCATCTTTAAAAAAAAAAAATACAACAGTATGTTGCTGTTAATTGTAATGTCAAATTTATTTGTTAAATAGTTCCAAAAAGCAAAATCATTTTTGTTGCATGTTATGGGTTAATGTTCCTCTAATTGCAGTGCCATAAAAGCTTATTGAAGTTCTTTTGGTTAAACCAGGCACATCATGCCAGCACCTCGGGGCCTGCCCAGGGACCCAGTGCATGAGCGCCTTAAGAGCCAATCAGAGCATAGCCTGCCGTCGCGCCACCCGGCGGCCAACCAATGGGAGCGCTGCGGGCTCTATAAAAGCGAGAGCGCTGAGCCTCTCAGTGCCAGTCGGGAGCAGAGACAGCGGGAGCCTCTTCGTTGTCATGGTTCGCACCAAGCCGACGGCGCGGAAGTCGACCGGCGGCAAGGCGCCGCGGAAGCAGCTGGCCGCGAAGGTAGCCCGCAAGAGCGTCCCGGCCACCGGCGGCGTGATGAAGCCGTACCGCTTTCGGCCCGGCTCGGTGGCGCTGCGCGAGATCCGCCGCTACCAGAAATCCAGCGCCCTGCTGGTCCGCAAACTGCCGTTCCAGCGGTTGGTGCGAGAGGTCGCGCAGGATTTCAAGCCAGACCTGCGCTTTCAGATGTCGGCCATGATGGCGCTCCAAGAGGCCTGCGAGTCCTACTTGGTGGGGCTGTTTGAGGACACCAACCTGTGCGCCATCCATGGCAAGCGTGTCACCATCATGCTCAGAGACATGCAGCTCGCGCTCCGTCTCCGCGGGACGTGGGTCTAGGCTCCAGGGGCGATCGCCCTGAGGTCCTGTCACTCCAAAGGCTCTTTTAAGAGCCACCCGTTTGGTACAAAAAGTGGCTGTAACATGGCGGGTTGCCGGGCGTCCACGGGGCTTCTTCCGGGGTCGGTGCCGGTTCTGTCCCCTCTGTTCGCTTACCAATTAGGTAGGTAATAAACCTAATGAGGTGTTTGCGGTAACTCAGCCCGATGCCAGTTAGGTTACGAGCCCCGGTAGTTGTCTGCACGAACTGGAGCATCTGTTCAGACGGCAGCCTAGTTAGGCGCGCGCTAACTCGCCTTAGTGCCAATTAGGTTGGAAGCCCAGTGAGTGGGTGCATTGTTAACTTGGCCCATCTGTTGTTGGGCTGGTTAGAGGCCTGTGTGTTCTCATCCCATCTCCAGTTAGGCCAGAAGTCCAGAGTCACGTGTTAACAGCCTAAATGCAAGGAGGTGCTCTACCCCGGTAGCTAACTTCCTGAGCAGTGTCTGGCATTGACTGGCATTGATGGCCCACATGCTGGCACGTCGAAACAGGCTTCCCAGACCTACAAAGTAGACTGATAATCTGGGGACGAGGGGCGAGGAATCAATTTGAGGAGAAATCCTGTCACCAGCGTGGTTAGCCTGGAACCCAATAGTGGAGTTTAGGTCGGGATAACTTGAGAATGGCTGTAAGGATACGGATGTAAGAATTTTCTTTCTTTGGTACAAATTACAATTGTTCACTAAAGGCTTTATTAAATTACTGGAAGCCAGGCACTGTCTGGTGCTGAGAACACAGTAAAATCCATTCCCTACTGTCACTGGCCACTCGGTTTTCCAGGGGCTTACAGTTGAGTGAAGGAGGCTTGTATTGCACGTAGAAGCAATGATAGTAAAAAGTGCTCTTATGAATAGCAAGGGGTGTGAGTAAGAGGCTCTCAGAATGCAATAGTGGGATCTGGAAGCCTCTGAGCCCGGCTTCTATCCTGCCGACTCAATTCAAACGCTATAGCAACTAAATGAGTACGCACACAATTAAAATCTCCACTTTTAGAATGTACTTAAGTTAGCTGATGACAAATCCTTGAAGGACTGTCCAGAAACAGTACGCAGAGACTGTTATAAACAGAAGCAGACTAATAATATAGTACTCAAGGAAGCCTTTCCAACACACACATTTGTGTTACATCCCAGGACTGTCTGTGCGGAAGGGGCACAGCTCTGCACTAGGCAGTGTTAATTCTGAGCAGAAAGACATGGACCTGTCCAGGAAGCGCAGCAGGACTGATAAAGCCCAGCAAGGGTTTTGCGTCCAGGGGTTTGCAGGCAACATGCATGTCAGGTCCCATGTGAATCCTTGACTCAAAACCATGTGGACCCAAAGCTGGAGAGTCGTGCTGAGAACTGGGCAGGGTGGCCAAGGACAGGGATGTACCAACTGGGCCCCATGGGGATGCCTTCTCACTCTCCAGATACCATGCCACCAACTTGGTGGTGCAGAGAGAAGATGACTTGAGAAAAGCTGGAAGAGGAGAGAGCACTGAGGAGAGGCTCGGGTTCTCCCTCTTGTGATATAACTGGGGTCGCTCAGGAAATAGCTTCTAAATACAGAACAAGTAACGCTGCCCTCTGTGGTAGGAAACAATTGCTTGAATGTTTTTAAGTTAATTGTTTTCAAGTGTTTGTCATGAGAACCAATTTAGTCCCACCTGGAAAATTTGAATCATTTTTATAAAACTATGAAACTATTACAATTAGGACTGGGGCCTTTGTTGCTGTCCTGCCAGTCCTACTCATGTGGGAATAGAAAGTTGAAGTGTAGACATTTGTTCCCCTTTTACTGAATTCTGTGAGCCCCTGAATGCTACAGAGACAGCCTCAGAGTGGAGCGTTTACCAGCAGAATGCAGCGGAAACCCTGAAAATAAACAATGGAAGGGAAAGAGGGCTGGGCATCAGAGGAAAGAATACGCCACCCCAAATATGCCAGGTGGGCATGTGGATTACCTTGAGCTAAAGGCACTTAAAAAGGCACTTCTGTTTTCTTCCTGAAAGCAGGGGACGTGACTCCCATGGGAAACATGCCCTCCTATACCAGGAGACAAGAAAGATTCTTATCACCAGAGATGGGGACTTGAGGCTGAGAAAAATACACACCTTGTTAAAATAACTTGTATCTTCGTTTAGCCTCATATAATTTAGTTACTTTTTTACAAGTCACTACTCTGCTCAACCTGGTATGTAAACACGTAGGCCGAACCACTTTCGGGGTCTTCATTTTCCTGTGACGGTGCCCTGGTACATATAAAAATGCAATATGTATGCTTTTCTCCTGTTAATCTGTCTTATGTTGTCTTACTCTGTTTAGGTTGCTATAACAAAATACCATAGCCTGGGTGGCTTTTAAACAGTACAAATTTATTTCTCACAGTTCTGAAGGCTGGAAGTCATAGATGGGGTGCCAGCAGATTTAGTTTCTCAAGGTCATTTCCTGGTTCACAGATGGCAGCTTCTTCATGTGTCCTCACATGGTGGAAGGGGTGAGGACCCTTTCTAGGGTCCCTTTCATTAGGGCACTAATCCCACTCATGAGGGCTCCACCCTCATGATCTAATCACCTCCCAAAGCCCCAGCTCCTAACCCCATCACCTTGGGGTTAGGATTTCCACATAGGGAATTCAGGGGAACACAGACATTCAGTCCGTCACAAACTGGATTTGTCTTTACACGACACAATGGACTTTTCTGACTAGGAGTCAGGGTTGAACACAGATGCCGTGACCCTGCTGTCCTGTATCCGGGGGCCCGTCTTCCTTTCCGTTCAATGGAGCACACCATTTTTCAGGAGTGCCTGGTTCTTTCTCTCATCTTCTCTGCAATGTTAATAACTTCATGGGGGCTGGAGGGAGCAGCATCACACTGAAAGAGTGCCACTGACCGTCACAGTGAAGGGACAGCCGCCTTGTAACTGTTTAGACTTGGCTGACATTTTCACTTCAAAATTTTATTTATTTTTAAAAAGACAATCTATAGAAATGGTATAAGATTTAAGAATTTCAAGAGTTTATATAGTAAAAATTGAATCTTTTTCAATTGGAGGGGGTTTCTCAGCCCTTAATTTTCCCTTCAGATGGAGTTTCTTGTATATTTTTCAAGAGGTGCTTATACAATCATCTAATTATGACTTTTTACCGAAATGTGCATATATGTTGTCTGACCTGTCTTTTAGTAAACCTAACAGCTTACCAGGACACATAAGAGCTTTCTGATTCTCCTTAATGATTTTATAGTGTTTCCTTTTCAGGATATTAAGGCTGTTTCCAATTGTTTTACCATAAAGGAAAAATAGCATCTCAGCCCAATAACCAGGGGTCCCTAACAGAACATTAATACTGAAATCCTAGGCTGATGCAGTATTTTAGCAAGTATTTGTTGAATATCCACATTTTGCTGGGGGTGAGGGGGTGGGGAGGGAGGGCGAGGAACAGGTGGAGACCCTGTAAGGGCACATATAACCCTTTCTTTCAGAACTTCATCCTCTATCCTTTTCTTTTTTTCTTTTGCCACTGGGATAAAAACCCTTGACCTTGGCACTGTAACACTGTGCTCTAACCAACTGAGCTAGGCAGTAGCCCCATTCTCTGTCTTTTTCAAATTCAAATGTATGTAAATCTTGTTAATGGCTAAACAAACCTCTTGCCACTGTGACACCTCAGGAATATATCCTGAAGGACGTTGGAGCTATTTCTGAAATGTAATTGTAGAGAAGGAAAAAAACCTCTACCTTCTTAGGTTTGTAACTGGGGCCTACAAAGTAAACTGACAAAAGCCAGATTAACAGGAGAAAAAGCATGCACTTTTCATCTTGTTTTTAATTTTACATGCATGGAGGCTTCAGAGAAAAAGGAAAAACCAACGACGCTGTTAGGCTCAGGCACTCAGATACCATTTTTAACAGGTGATGAATTATGGGAAGGTGACTAGGGCATGCATAGGAGACAAGGGTTGTTTAGTAAGGATTATTTGTGCAGACTCTTCTTGGTGCAGAATTTCCATCTTCTGCGTGGCCATAAAAACTCCCCTAGAGAGGAGATTTCCGGAAGTCCTCATTTCTCAAAGTTTCTGCTTTTAGTTAAAGGAAGCTCCAAGAAGGTTTCTTCAATTGTCTTCAGCTCAAAATAATCCCCATGCCTGTGTACTCATAGCATATGTTGGGATGGCACACTCTGATCTCCTTCATAACCATCGAGGAAGACAGCACCTTGTGGAGGACACTGACGTTAATAAACACATGTATTTCACAGGGCCATAGCCTATAGCGTAGTAGGACCAAAGTCCTTAGTTTAGCAGGACTAAAGTCCTGTAGTTTAAGTCATAGCCCAACTCTTTAGAAAAACACATGGAAATGCTAAGATTGGGAAAAACCAGAAAAACTTTCACAGGACTGAAGTCTTTAATGTAGATAAGAGAATTGAAACACAGCAAAAGTGATTGATCTGGGGGCAGTTGCCCTTGGTGCCGCTAAACCTAAATAATGGGAAAGTATGTGAACTAAACCCTTCAAGGCTCTTCTGCTAGTTAGTGGTTGGGGGATGTTCCACATCTTACCCTCAGCTGTTTCTTTGAGTTTCTTAGGGAGCTAAGCACTGCTATAGTGATTATTTCATTGTTTTTGTATGTCACATAGCTTAGTTCTATTACTCCTTTTGATGGTAAACTGCTTGAACTATTTTAAGTTACACCTGCTTTAATGAAGATTGTCCTGTAGCCAGTTTGTTTGTTTTCACTATGACTGATTAACCCCCTGTGTTTCTTCTGTAACTTTCTTGCCTGTACAATAAAAGCTGAGAGAAAACCTGACCCAGTGCTGTGCCTGGGACCCTTCTCTCTTGAAGGAGTTCTCCCTGCAGACAGACACTTCAGGCCTCTCAGTGCTCTGCATACGTGAGCTCTGAGTAATCCTTTGCATCTCAGTCACTCTACGAGAGGTGATGACAACACTCCGTCTTCCAGCTGCCTGGAAGGAGATGGGCCTCACTTTAGATGTCACCTGGCTCTGAATTGCAAGAGCTCCATGAGGTACTGAATGGGTGGTATCCACTCAACTTGATGAAAGGGTGAGGTTGCTGTTCATCTTTTCAGTCTCTTAGTGAGTTGCCTGTGATGCGCATGATGTTCTGGTTTAATGCTTACTCAAAAATAAAATGGTTTTCTTTCTCTTCTCCCTCTGTGGAGGGGTTTTCTGGGTTGGGGAGAGATTTTGTTTTTTGTTATTGTTATATTTGCCCAATAGGCACAGATGTACCTGAGGTCAGAGTGGACCCCTAGCACAGCTGCTGCCCTTCCTCTGATGGGACAACCCTGGGCACTGGCCACTGGGACTCACCATGTGCGCTAGAATTAGAATGCGTTCATTTAAAGTCCTTTATCTTCTGCAGTTATTAGAATAAACTGATCCAGCCACTGTCTATTACATTAAAGGTTGTGTTCTGTTTCTTAGAACTCTTGGTTACAAGCAACAGAAATGACAATTCAATCTGGTTTCAAGCATATGGCATGTTTACTACTAGGACATCTCACAAAGCAGGGGCCCCAGTTTCCAATAAGATTGTGGCCCCAGTGCCAGACTAATCCATCTTTTTGTCTCCCACCTCTGTTCTTTTCAGCCCCCACTGTATTCATCTGGCTTTCTCCACACACGATAAACACCACAAACAACAGTTCTGTAGCCTTCTCACCCTTCCCAGCTTCATCCACCAGAGCAACAGTCAAGAAATGCTCTTTTTTCCTGAAATCCAAAACCTGAGAGGAAAAGAAAGAAATACTACATGCTAATTTTAATTGTAATGACCATACATTCATTTGCTCATGTGGCCATAAGAAAATACTGCAGACTGGATGGCTTAAACAACAGAAACTCATTGTCTCTCAGTCCTGGAAGCTGGAAGTCTGAGATCCAAGTGTAGGCAGGGTTGGTGTCTCCTAAGACCTCTCTCCATGGCTTGTAGACAGTGTCTTCTCCCTGTGTCCTCACATGGTGATTCCTCTGTGCTTGTCTATGTCCTAATCTCCTTATAGGACGTCAATCCTATGGGATTAAGACCCACCCATATGACCTCCTTTTATCTTAATCACCTCTGTAAAGGCCCTTTCTCCAAATACAGCCACATTCTGAGGTTCTGGGTGTTAGGACTTCAACATATGAATTTGGAGGGGACAAAATTCAGCCCACCACAGATAGTGAACACAGGGACCCACCATGTGCAGACACCGTACAAGTGTGTTCATTAGATTATGATGTTCTGTGACCACCCTCTGATCTGGGCACTGACATTATGTATCAAGCCCAAGGCCTTGTGGCCCAGCTCAGGGCAGGTGTCCACCTGCATCTCATGCAAAGACCACAGGATGGCCATGGGGAGTGGAGCGGCTCATGCCCAGTGGGAAGCCTGTGGCTGGGGGCTGGGATGGTGGGGGCTGTCTGGTCACCATGAGCTGTCCCTTAAGAAGGGTCAGAGGGTAAGGCCAACAGGAGGGTTCCAGGATTCTTTCTAGAAGCTTCCTGCTGTGCTCCAGTCAATGGGCAGTTCTAGCTATGAAAGTTCCATACCCTCACCACACACCAGCCTCACCCTCAGCCCCAACAGGACCCTCCAGGAAGGCCCTGCTGTGGCCTCCCCTTCCCTGATGCACTGTCTGTGGGGCTCCCAAACCAGAAAAAAATTTACAGACTTTATTTTTTAAGGGCAGCTTTAGGTTCATAGCAAGATTGAGCAGATGCCATTAAATATCACCACAGAGCCCTATTGCTTAGTTTCCAAAGGCACCAGTATATGGAGGGTCGAATAAATAAATAAATAAATAGGGGAAAAAGGAAAAAAAAACGCAAGAAATAAAAAATTAAAAAATAAGGATGATTTTAAAATTTAAAAAAGAAAAAAGGAAATTTAAAAAAAGAAATATATATATATATATCAAGGGGAGGAAAAATAATTTTCTCCAGACACTTCATAGTTCTCAGCTGGGCCTACCTGTGGCACAAGACAGACTAACAAGAGCAAAACAGAAGTTTAATAACACACATACCTCTTTGTACACATGGGAGATACTCAGGAAAATCTCCAAGAGTAAATCTCCAAGAAGTGGCTCTGACTTCAGACTTTCTTTCTCTGAACCAAGAAAGGGGAGACTAGTTCTGGATAGGTGGCCAGGAAAATCACCTTTAACACAGGTAAGAAACATTACGCAGAGCTCAGTCAGTGTTGTTTTCACTACGAGTCTCTAGTGAGTTAGTCACCTTCTTCCTGGTGCTAAGAGAGAGCCATCCTTACAGATGGAGACTTTCATTATAGATATAAATTTCCCTTACAAAAGGGTAACTTCTACTCCCTTTTTAGGGTTTCTTCTGTGTTGGCTATTTCCTCAAATAATCAGCTTAAAATAATCCTTATGCCAAAGATGTGTATTTGGATAGTGTGTCCCAAACCCTATCACTGAAGCATTCCAGATGGTGGAGGCCATGAACTGGCCTCCTGAGTGATGATATGTCACATGAAACCCACAGGAGGCTGAATGGATCAGGACATGCCACCCTAAAATATGCCACTTTCATATATTGATTATTTTGAGTGAGGGCCACTGAGAAACAGCAAACACATAAGGAGTTTCCTCCCCTCCCCCTTTCTGCCTAAAATCAGGGTATAAATTTAAATTTTGTAAAGGAAATTTCCATTTGTACAGATGCCCCCTCTCCTGTACCAGGAAGAGGAGATCGATGCATCACCAGAGGTGAGTCTATCTACCATGAGTTTCCCCCATACATTCCCTAGTCACTTCTCCACAATTTATTGCTCTTTGTGAAAATGGTATAGAAGCCCCTGGGTCTAACTGCCTCTTTAGGTTTTCAGTTCTCATGTGAATCTCCCATATATGTGTTGACCTAAAAGAAACTGAGGCCAAATATTAAAAGTATAGCATTTATTATAGCCAGTGTGGCCAGTTAGCTCACTTGGGGGTTGGGGGGCTGTTGATAACACCAAGGTCAAGGGTTCAGATCCCCATACTGGCAAACAGCCAAAAAAAAAAAGAAAAAAGATTTATTGAGCCAGTATGACAATTGCAACCAGGGAAATGCATAGTCAGGTCACCCTGAGAAATGAGTTCCAAAGAGAACCAGCAGAAATGAGCATTTATAACCACAAGAAGGAGGAAGGGTCAAAGGACAGTGAGAGAAGATAGTCCCACCTCATCTCTTCATCAAGCTTTCTATTTGTTGTACATTACATATAGATTTGGGATTGTTACTAGGTTACAACCTACATGCAGGGATTCAGGATGAAGGTCACGAGGATTATTCTAGGTTATTGTATGGCTTCCTGGTGCCATTATACCTGCTTCTAAGTAAAATGGTCTTATGATAATGTTTTCCAGGACAGGTGGACATGATTGCTGACTTATCCCAGATCCCCCAAGGCACTATAATTTAGCTGACCTGGTCAAAGCAGATTTTTTAGTTATCATATGTAAATTTTTTTTTAAAAAGATGAAACATGTATGTCTTTTCTCCTGTTAATCTGTCTTTTGTCAGTTTAATTTGCAGTCCCCAGTCACCGAATCTAAGAGTGTATAGGATATTTTCCCCCTCCCCTACAAAGCCCGTGATGTACATGTTGTAAGTGTGAGAAATAACCTTGCTATGGTGAGCCTCCAGGATGCAGGGTTGTCTGTTACTGCAACAAAACCCTGACAGATACAGCACAGGCTCTAGTTTGACTACAGAGAAAAATAATCACATTAGTTAGTAAAAAGTCTGGAAACCAGATCCTGTAAGAAATTGTGGCAGGCATGAAGATATTAAGGCTAAAGAAGAGACAACCTGGTGGTCAGGGAGCAAGGTTTGGGAGAAGGTGTGGGGTTGATAAAGTAGGAACCAGATATCTGAAGATCTCCATCTGATAGAGGAGTCAAGGACATGCTCCATGTTACTTCAAAAGAGCTGGAAAATTCTAGGCTTCATATACCAGACATAACACCATTTCCACCAGATTCCTGGGAAGGTGGGCATGCATCGCACTCACTAGGAGGTGGGTGCCAATCACCAGGGTCATGTTGTTACCAGGCACGGGTCCGGCTGCTCCCTTTCAAAAACAAGCCACTCAAAAGTCAAATGGTGGTAAAGATGGAAGTCAGCTTTTATTCAGAAATACCAGTGACCTGAGGAGAGATGTCAGGCTAACCATCTCTCCAATAAACCTGACGGAGAAAGGCCAGACTCGTATTTACTGAGGGGTTTTTAAAGAGGGGATTGAGGGAAGGGAGCATGGGAAATGAAAAGCAGGACGGAGGGGGACACGAGCTGTGGGGGCTCCGTTCAAGGAGCCGGGTGCAAGGTCTCACCAAGACTCCGCCTGGTTTCTGCTCCCATCCTTGTGGTTATCTCAGGGTCTGGATAGGGTGTGCATCCTGGCAAGTCTGCAGCTTCAGGCTGTCTGGAAAAGAACTTTACGTTTCTGTAAATAATGTCATCTTGCCCCATATCAAGGTTTAAAATATCAAATAACCATGGGAAATGAAGGAACTCAGAAATACATGCCAAGAAAAAAAGTGTCCTTTTAAAATTTGCCTACAGCCCATGTAGTTTTAGGTCCCAATGTGGCTTCAGTGCTGCTCACTCTAGCAGTGACAGAACAAGTTGGGCAGGCCCTGTAACGCCAGAGTCCTGTATTAGTCTGTTTTCTGTAGCTTATAATGGAATACCTGATACTAGATCATTTATAAAGAAATGGAATTTATTTCTTACACTTTTGGAGGCTGGGAAGTCCACAGTCCAGGAGGTGCATGTGGTGAGGGCCTTCTTGGTGGGGACTCTCCACAGGGTCCTCTGGTGATGTAGGGTGTCACAGGTAAGAGCAGCACCCTTCTTAGAAAGCCATCAGTCTACACCCATGGTAACCCATTACTCCATGAATGGATGAATCCATTCTTGAGGGTGTAGTCCTCATGATCCAATCACCTCTCAAAGGCCCCACCTTTCAAGTACCATAATAGGATTTCCCACCCTCTTAATACTGTTAAAGTGGGGGTCAAGTTTCCAGCACACGAACTTTGGGGGAACACATTTGACCCATAGCAGGTACCTTCCCACACCAGCACCACACAGCACTATGGATCTGATATCAAAAATTGATATCAAATGCCCTTCAGTGTTCCCTATATTTTATTCCATACAATACTGTCTTTAAGGTTTACAGGAACGCCAACTGTTCTCCCAGCCAATGTCACTATAAAATGTGCAAACACCCCTCAGCTCCCACAAACCAGATGGTGAGGGGGCAACAACTTGTGGCATTCCAGAAGTCTTAGAGCAAATCAAAGCTTTAATAATGACACAGACTCACCCCTTGACCAAACTTCAGTCAGGTGCCTCTGGGCCCTCTTTTCCATGAGGCCTCAGCCTTGGACCCTGTCTTCATCCTGCCTAGCACAGTCTTAGCAAAAAGTCCCGCTAGGTCAGTTTAGAGAGAGCCCCCCACCCTTGACATCTCATCAGGCTGCTGTGGTTTGAATGTCCTCCCAAGCTCAAGTTGGAACTTAACCCCACTGTGGTGGTAAAATGTGGGGCTTTTAAGGGGCCATGAGGACAGTGCCCTCCGAATGGGTTGGTCCATTCGTGGAGTAACGTGCCGATGGTTTAATGGGCATGGTTCTGATGGCTTTGTAAGGAGAAGTTCAGCTCTCTTGCTCAGGCCATTCTCACCACATGATTTCCTGCACCATCTAGGACCCTGCAGAGACTCCCTACCCAGAAGAAGGCCCTCAGCAGAAGCGCTCTCTGGACCATGGACTTCCCAGCTTCCCGAAATCTAAGAAATAAATTATATATCTCTATAAATTACCCAGTTTCAGGGATTCTGTTATAAGCAACAGAAAATGGACTAATATCCCTCATCCCTCACCTTTGATTTTTAAGTCTGTGTTCTGTCCTTCACAAGAATCCTGTTTGGTGAGTTTAGCAAGAAGCCCCCTATCCTTGATGTCCCCTCTCAGTAATGTCCCACGCACTTACCGCCTGTGTTCGTTGGCTGTGAACCCCCTGCGGACCCTGCTATATTGAGAATCGAGCTCAGTCCTACACGGTGGCCTCTTTCCCCTATTGCAGTAGACCCACGTGACATCTGCCTTTACCACCTTTAACTCGTGTCTGCCTTAGTTGATCTTCAACTATAACCTCTGGAGGAGATCGGAATACGTCACCCTAGAATATGCCACTTTGACATTAAGATTATTGTGAGCTGGAGGAAGCTGAGAAAAACACGGACACAGGAAGAACTCTCTGCCTTCCCCTATCTTCCTAGAAAAAGAATGTAAATTCCTCCTTGTGAATGTGTCCCCCTCTCCCACACGAGAACAATCCTGTCACCAAAGACAGAGACAGCACTGAGGCGGATCTGTGTAAATACATCTTGTTAAATGACCCTTATCTATTATGTTTCCTTATGTATTTGCCTTCCCACAATTTACCAGCAAGAAGCCCAGACCTCCTCTGCTTCCCTTTGTCTAGTCACTTACCCACAATTTATCACCTGTTGGTACAGTGGCTATAAGTCCCCACACTTTTTAGCTATTTATGTTTTTTGGTTTTTTGTTTTAACATCTGTGAAGCCCCCATGCACATTATTTAAAAAGTTAGCATCAGGACGGCCAGTTATCTCGGTTGGTTAGAGCGAGGCGTTATGACACTGGCTTAGATCCCCTCACCAGCCAACCACCAAAAAAAAAAAAAAAAGAAGAAGAAAGAAAGAAAGAAAGAAAAGAAAATAAATAAAAAATAGTTAACACCAAATAAAATATGTAAGCTTTTGTTCTGTTAAACTGTCTTTTGTCAGTTTAATTCACTAAGAGAGTATAGGAAAAGGTTTTTCTCCCCTATACCTCAGAAAAATAAATACTACAAACATAAAACTTTTCATTTGAAAGTTTATTCATATTTTTTCTACACCTAGTTTTGTAAATTTCAAATAATACTTGTATGATTTGGAATTAGGGTTTCCATCCCTCAGACTCATGGTGGCAAACATGGATGGAAACAAAAATAATTAAAATTAAAATCATACAAACTTCACAAAACCAAATAAGTAGAAAAGAGCTAGATATGCTGACAGTCACGTGCTGGCTCCATCAGGCTGTCTTGGGTGAGGTCAGACCCTGAAGTCCACAGTCTCAGGCACTCAAGTGCTCCTCAGTCCTATGGGATGATTTTTCCATTTCATCTTCTCCAATATCCTGCACCATCGTCCACAGCCTCCCTCTACTTTCTACAAGCACTGTGGCCAGAGCTGCTGCTGTGCACCTGCCCCACCTGATCGGGCTTCTCACACAGGGCAGAAGCCCAGCCAACACCCCCAGGCACAGGGCAGATCTCAGAGCCTATCCCAGGACAGCTTCGGGTGCATGTGCTCTCAGTGTTCCTCCAGTAACCTGCGCTGTGGAGAAGACAGGGCTCTGTTACCTGCAAGCCCTGAGTAAATAGCCTTTTGCCTCTTCTCATTAGGTGGTCTCTGTTTAGTTCCACACCAGGAAAAGTGGGGGGTTCTGGGGAAAGGAGCTACCCTCTGGATCTATTTGTCCTTCTGCATAACAAGACAACCTTTATTCACCCTCCTGTAACTTGTCACCACCCCCAGAAGCCCCAGCTCTATTCCTTTCTGTAGCTCAGGATGCTGTACAAACTCCAGTCATCTGGCCCTTCCTTGAGTCTCATGTTTTGTAGGACTCCTGTACCTATGCACACAATTAAAGTAGTTTTTCTCCTGTTGATGTGTCTTATGTCAATTTAATTCGTAGCCCATCCAAAGAACCCAGAAGGGAAGAGGGAAGCCATATCCCCCTCCCCTACAGCATTAAAAAGATGAAGTAGAAAAAGATGAAGAAAAAAGTATAAGAAAAAGAAAAGAGAAACAATACTAATGTAAGTCTTAAAAGACCTCAAAACCGTGTTAGGATCCTGACTCAAACAAACCAACTTTTTAAACACGCACGTTTTAGATAATAGGTGGATTCTGAACAGGAATCAGAGGTCAGAAAAAAACAGGAATTATTGTCAATAGCGTTGGGTAGGCAAAGCCTTGTCTATTGGTAAGACACTGATGAAACTTCTGGAAGTGAAACTACTGATGTCTGGGATTTGCTCTCAGAAAAAGAAAACTCTTCCGTCAAGACAAAACAACAGAGCAGATGAAGAAAATGCAGTAAAATGCTCATTTGGATTGTTTATTTATGGGGTTCATTGTCCTGTTGTCTTGGGTGCAACTGCTTGAAATTATTCATTAAAGGTTTTTTCCTTGTTGCTGTTTTTTAATCCTGATTGTATTTTCTAAACTGAAGGAAACCCTCAGGCCACATTCCCCCATTGATGTAAACAGCAGAGAGGGTTCCGGGACCGGGCGGGGGGTTGGTAAAGTAGAATTAACAGCAGTTGTTCGCTCATGCAGAGAACTGTGCGCGCCCACCACCCGCACCCTCCGGGCCACACGGAATCGAAGGCCAGACCCCGTCCTCGTGTGTTTAGTGAGGAGAGACCTCGGAAAAGCTCCAGCCCGGAAGCCCGGGGAAAGCCAGCCATCTACACTGGGAGCCAGGCCGCCTACACCTGCAGCCAGGCCATCTACGCCCAGAGCCGGCCATCCACACCTGCAGCCAGGCCGTCTACACCCAGAACCGGCCATCCGCACCTGCAGCCAGTCCGTCTACACCCAGAGCCGGCCATCCGCACCTGCAGCCAGTCCGTCTACACCCGGAGCCGGTCATCCACACCTGCAGCCAGGCCGTCTACACCCGGAGCCGGCCATCCACACCAGCAGCCAGGCCGTCTACACCCAGAACCGGACATCCGCACCTGCAGCCAGTCCGTCTACACCCAGAACCGGCCATCCGCACCTGCAGCCAGTCCGTCTACACCCAGAACCGGCCATCCGCACCCGCAGCCAGGCCGTCTACACCCAGAGCCGGCCATCCGCACCTGCAGCCAGTCCGTCTACACCCAGAACCGGCCATCCGCACCCGCAGCCAGGCCGTCCACACCCGGAGCCGGCCATCCACACCCGCAGCCAGGCCGTCCACACCCGGAGCCGGCCATCCGCACCTGCAGCCAGGCCGTCTACACCCGGAGCCGGCCATCCGCACCTGCAGCCAGGCCGTCCGTACTCGCACCCCCAGGAGGTGGCAGAAAGGTGCTGCTCAGCCTTCAAGGCCTTCTGCTCTCCTGCTCGCTTCCCCACACCCCACGCGTGGCCGGAGCCTCAGTTTCCTCCTCTGTCCGCTCAACCCCAGGACTCGGACACGGGTTGGTCAGGGTTGGGGCGGCGCCATTTCGGGGCTTGGTAACGTCCCCCGCCCCGCCCCAGGGGACCGGACCTTCCTGTCGCCTCCCCGCAGCCCGGCCTGCCCCGCCCACCGTCTCCGCCTAAGCCGGACGCCCCCTCTCTTCAACCCGGGACCCGACACCGACGATGCCCGGGAGAGTTGGGGGATCGCTACCCCCGGCGACCCGCTTCACCCTCCCAGGGGGGCACCCGCCCCTGCTCGCTGCCGCCTGTCCCCCCGACCCCCTTCACCGACCGCCCACGGGGGCGCCCTCTCCCGCCCCCTCCACAGGGACCCCCTTCCCCTCCCAACGACTCACCCCAAACACAGCGGACAGGCTGCCGCCCCCTTTCCTCCCTTGTCCCCCAGCCCCTCCCCCACCAGCAAACCTCCTGTCCATCCCCCTGCCCAGGCCAAGGCGGCCCCACTCCCGGCTGTCCCAGGACGCCGAGGCTCCTCCACTCTCCTCCCCTCCCCCACCCTGACCCAGCTGACGCCACCAAGTCCCCCGCGGCCCGGCCATCGCCGATCAGCCCCGGACGCCTGGCGTGGTGCGAGGGCCACCTCCCTGTGAGTACCGGCCCTGCAGGCCACCCTCCTGCGGCCTCTGGGTCAAGACCCCGGGTCCACCCCCGCCTTCTAACGGCGGCACCTTCCCGCCCCTGCCGGCCGTCCTGTCCCTGCAGAGGGTGATACGTTCGAACCGTGGACACTCAGGCCCCGCGGTCACCTGGATGAGCCTGGCATTAACAAAGGAACATCCCCGGGACCGAAGGTGACCAGAGCCCTGATGACAACCTCTGCCCAGACTGAGTCAGACCCCCCAGCTCACTGGACGCTCCCCATCCCTGGCTTCTGTCCGCGTAGACAGCGTCCCCCAACCCTGAGGACCAGGGAGAGAGCTGACGCCAAGAGCAAGGGCGCAGGAAGCGCTGATCAAGTTCCCAGGGGACAGACTCCGAATGTCTGCAGTCCATAGACGCCATCACTTTCGGGATTGCAGAAAAATAGAGGAGGGTGGTGCTTGGAGTTTGGAAACGATTTTCAAATCCCTTTTCTAACTCGGTCCCAACAGCACCCCCGTGAAGTAGGCAGGTGACGCTGTGGATCTCCACTGCATGGGGTTACATATTCTAACTCCAAAGGGTGCCTGTGTGCTCGCATGTGTGTGCCTGTGCATGTCTGTGTGAATTCGTGTGTGGGCCAGTGTGTATGTGTGTGCCTGTGTGTGTTTACATGTGTTTCTCTGTGTACATGTGTTTGTGCATGGCTAAGTACGTGTTTGTGCATTTGCATGTATGCATATGTATGTATATTTGTGTCTACATGTGCTTTGTAATTGTGTACATGTTGTGCATGTGTGTGCACCTGAGTTGGTGTGCTGTGTGCACATGTGTATATTTGTTAGCATGGGTGTTTTTGTGAGTACGCGTATTTATGCATGCATGTGTGTGTATACGTGTTTGTCCATGTACACACATGTATTAGCGTGTGCATGTGTTTGTGCAGGCATGTGTATGTATATGTGTGTGTACACACACACAGAGCGTGTCTTTTCCAAACTGCTCTTCACTCCCTAATGGAAGACATCTTTTTTCTTCTTAAAGTCTGC
Source organism: Cynocephalus volans (assembly GCF_027409185.1). Taxonomy (NCBI): domain Eukaryota; kingdom Metazoa; phylum Chordata; class Mammalia; order Dermoptera; family Cynocephalidae; genus Cynocephalus; species Cynocephalus volans. Next base: position 43,732,298 of record NC_084463.1, on the reverse strand, counting down.
TTTTCCTTGGTTTTAAAGGGGCTTTGTTAAAGAAAAAATTATTCTGACATTTGTTAAAAGGCTCACTATTGAAGCTTTTTGCAATGGGGATGTCACCCTGGGGATGAGTTGAGGCTCTGAACCCAGCACAGACAGCTGGGGTCCGTGGATGGAAATAACTGAGAGGGACTTCAAGGGTAGGAGGCTTTTGGTGAAACTGGCCTAACAGGAAGGTCAGGGTCTTAGATGTCAAAGGTGGGGGTGAGGACTTGATCAGATATCGAGGTGGGGGCGGCTTAGGATTCTCTGCAAAGACTGGGCTGGGCAGGCCAAGGACAGAACAAGGAAGGGTCCAGAATTCATGGGCCAGAGGGGCCTGGCTAGCCTTTGGTCAAGGAGGGTCTGTAGTTTCCAGAGAGGCATTTGTGCCTCTGTCACTGGCAAGGCTAAAAATGACAGCTACGGACCCCCTAACTGGACCCCAGTTTTAGTTCTTGGCTCCAGCAGGAGGCCACAAAGGAAGCCTGCTCGTTGCCAGGGAGCGAGCCCAGAGCTCCGGGAACATGAGAGGACCACTTAGCCCAGCCTCTCTCTGGGGGTTGCTCAAAGCGGAAACTCTTGCCTTGTGTGTCCCCAGGAGCCATGGACGCTGTGGAACTTGCCAGAAAGCTGCAAGAGGAAGCCACTTGCTTCATCTGCCTGGACTACTTCAGGGACCCTGTGATGACCTCCTGCGGCCACAACTTCTGCCGTGACTGCATCTGCCTAAGCTGGGAGAAGGCAAAAGGCAAGAAGGGCCGGAGGAAGCAGAAGGGCTCCTTCCCCTTCCCGGAGTGCAGGGAGATGTCCCCGCAGTGGAACGTGAGGTCCCACCGCCTGCTCGCCAAGGTGGCCGAGATGGCACGCCAGCACCTGGGCCTCCAGAAGCGGGACCTGTGCCAGGTGCACCAGGAGCCCCTCAAGCTCTTCTGCCAGGAGGACCAGAGCCCCATCTGCGTGGTCTGCAGGGAGTCGCAGAAGCACCGGCCGCATATGGTGGTGCCCGCTGGAGTCCAAGTGTCTAGGGACAAGGTGGCCCCCATCAGAGACTGGGAAGGGAGCATCCAGGAGTACAAGGTGGGCCAGAGTCAGAAACTGGGGAGGGGGTGTCCAGAAGGACAAGGACTTCAGACTGCACGTGTGTGTGTCGGGGCAGGGGTGGTTTATTAGTCAGGGCAGACCATCGGCCTTGTAGCCAACAGCCCCATGTGCACAGCCAAACAGTGGCAGTGTCCCCTTGCTCCCGGGACAAAGCAGGGGGGTTACCAGGCCTCCAGGGTCCAGGCCCACTAAGGCTCTGCCCTTGTCCATCTCTCTGGGCTCCAGAAGCCCTGTTGGGCTGGCATGGCCACCTGCATGGGCGGGCCAGGAGGCACGTGCCCCACTTCATCTGTCCCCACTCCCTCAGCCACACCCGGGGAGCCATGCCTAACAGCAGGAAGCTGCGAGGAGCAGCCAAGCAAGATGGATGTTGGTGAGCTAGGCCAGGAGGACACTGTGGCACCATCACAGCCCTCTGCCAGGAAGGAACAGCAAGACAGCCACATGCTCCTGGCTCTAGCGCTCCGTCTCCTCTCTCTCCCGCTCCGTGGCAGACACTGTGGGAAGCGAAGGCCCCTGGAGGCTGCACTGCGAACTGTCGACTAAGACTAACGTGCAACACTGGAATGTGCTTCCCGTGTGCCAGGGTCCTTTCTAATTCTCTAATTCACTCATCCACTCCCCACCAAAACCGATCCCTACTGCAGCCACTCTTGAAGGCGAGCGCCAGCTCTGTCCTATTTTCCACCAAGGAGCAACTCAGGACACTGACAGGGGCCAAGCAGGGTTTTTACCCAGGTATGTGGATCTGGGTCTGGGGTCTGGATGGAAGGAGCCTCCCTTTTCAGGCTAATTTCGGGGAGGAGGCCACATTACTTTCAGAGATCACAGGCAGGGCGGCTCATCAGAGACCACTCAAACCACATCCTGTGAAGTGCAGAGCAGAGTGACGTGGCTCTGAGGGGCTTGGATGGGGCTCAGCAAGCCTCTGCCCCATCGTGTGCCCCTCAAAAAACAACCCCACAGCATCTCTGATTTAGCCCTGCTCCCCAGCTCCAGGTCCTGCTGGTCATTGGCTGCTGGTCTTCTGTGGGTCACCAGGGGACTAGGGGTGATGTGGTGTCCCTTGCAGGGGCTGCAGCTCATGTCCAGAGGTTTCCTGCTCCCACAGGACAAGGAGTTTGAGAAGATGGGCCTCTTCTTGGTGGAGGAAAAGCGGAGGCATCCTCCAGTCTGAGGAGGCGACAGCTCAGCCAGGCCCCATCCTCTTGGCTGATGTGGTGCAGCATGTGGATTCCACCTCAGAGCCCCCAGAGCCACATCCATCCACACACACCTTCCTGATCTCCACAGTGTAAGTGGCTGTGGTCACCTGGTGAGGGTGTGCAGCACTCATGGCTTGGTCCCGACACAGTGTGTCCAGCGATGGCCCCAACATCCAACCATGGCATCCTCCATCCATAAAGGTTTTCTATGAGCTGATGAATAAAAGCATAAAGAAGCAAGTGAGGTTTTCTGTTTTCTCACATTCTCCCCTATACAGTTTCAGCACAGTGCCATGTACACCGTCCATATGCAAATATTACTCATGATCCACACATGCCAGGGGACTGAACTTTTGTGCGTTTCAAGAAAATCCCTTTTTCTACAGATCACTGTAGATCTCCAGTGTGCTTAATGGCTGCATAAACAGAGATAAGTCTGAAGTTTGAAGTAACAGAACTTAGTTATTCATTTACCCTTGAAAATTAATCTGACTTGATAGTATATTTCTCTTCTATATGAGACTTTCATTGAAAAATCAATTATTTAAGCAATAGCTTTGCATACTTTTATAGTAGAATGTCCTTTAGATGGTTTGAAGTTAATCATATTTTAACTGTTTTATTGAGGTATAATTGGTATACAAAGAGCTGCACACCATTAATGTGTACAGTTTGATGAGTTTTTAAAATTTAATTTAATTTTTTAAATTTTAAATTCTCAATATACATTGTAGCTGATTTTCGTGACCTATTCCTCTTTCCTCCCTCCCTCTCTCTCTTCCCCCCAACTACATCATATCTGTTCACTTGTCATAACAAGTTCAAGGAATTGTTGTGATTGTTGTGTTTTCTTCCCTGCCACACTTTGTTTGTATATTTATTTATTTATTTATTTTTGGCTCCCACAAATAAGTGAGACCATGTGGTATTTCTCTTTTTGTGCCTGACTTGTTTCACTTAATATAAATGCAAATCAAAACCACTTTGAGATCTCATCTCACTCCAGTTAGGATGGCTAATATCAAAAAGACTGAGAATGATAAATGCAGGCGAGGTGGTGGAGAAAAAGGAATTCTCATACACTGTTGGTGGGACTGCAAAATGGTGCAGCCTCTATGGAAAATGGTATGGAGATTCCTCAAACAATTGCAGATAGATCTGCTATATGACCCAGCTATTCCACTGCTGGGAATATAGCCAGAGGAATGGAAACCATCACAGCAAAGGGATACCCATACTCCCATGTTTATTGCAGCACTATTTACAATAGCCAAGAGTTGGAACCAGCCCAAATGTCCATTAGCAGATGGTTGGATAAGGAGACTGTGGTACATCTACACAATGGAATACTACTCTGCTGTAATAAAGAATGAATTACTACCATTTGCAGCAACATGGATGGACTTACAGTTTGATGAGTTTTGACATACATTGTACAAACACTGCTGAAACCATCCAAAAATCAAGGTGATAGATCTGCCCAACACTTCCCCTAATTTCTGTGTGTGTGTGCATGTGTTCTAAGAACACTGAATATGAGATCTGTCCTCTTAGCATATTTCAGACATGCTAACAATAAAATACATGAGACTTCATTGTAAATAGCCACCTTAATATTGAATTGATAATCTCTTTAATTTGAGGTTTATGTTCTTCATTCAGAATCTGTTAGACTTTTCAATTGTTCTTAAGTGTAGGTAATTTGAAGTCCTTTTATCTAGAAAATAAGAGATGTCACTTTTTGTCACGTAGCAGTAGGGAAATAGAAAAAGAAAATCTGCTTCAGTTCTTTAATTTCTAGCAAAATTATTCTTAAAAAGATATCTCATACTGAGGTGAATCCGACAAATACAAATTACAGCCAGTAGTAAAAATAAGCTCTAGTGTTCCACAGCAGTGCTAGCCATCTATAATTAACAGTAATTTATTGTGTGTTCTCAAATGGCTGGAAGTGATGAGCTCAAAGGCTCTTATCACCAATAAATGGTAAAGTTTTGCAATGATGAATAGGCTAATTATCTGATCTGATCATCACACATTATATACATGTATTGAAATATGACTCTGTAATGCATAAATATCGATACATGTCAATTAGAAAATTAGTAAATAAAAATAGATTTCTTTAAATAGAGAAAACAAGAGTTAGATTCATGTGGAGAAATAAAGCTACGAAGGACAGAGAGGCACACAATCACAGACTGACCCAGCATCAAGCTGTACTAATGATTTCAAGGATTCAACTAATTTTGAGGCAAAGGCAAGCTGGGAGAATTCTGGATGCAGCGCGGCTCCCTCTGCCCTTTCTGCATCATTAGGACGCTGCTGCTCAGATATATTGTAAGGTCTCTGAGGGATGCAAGGCCCTCTGCCTCTCATCCCCCCCATGCTTCTGCTCCCCCTCACAGCCATCCTGACCCTGCTCCCATCTGATGGCTCTCTCACAATTCTCCTGCCTTCCCCATAGTCCCCAGGTGATGTTGTAACCTGGCACCTGCCTAATTCCCACCCCAAGCCATTCCTGTGGGCATGTCCTCCCTGCATCTGCACCCCCTTCCTGCATGTCTCCCCTATACCCCTTCCTGTACCTCCTGCCTGCACCCATCCCCGCACCCCTCCCTGCACTGATGTCTCAACTTCATCAGGCCATGAGATGTCCTAGAATCCTGCACAACACAACGACCTTACCCACCTTTACCCTAGTCTGTTTGCTGTGCCTGTTCTTGTCTGGGAAACTCCTGCATATGATTTAAAACTGAGTGTGAGATTCGTTTTTATAATGACATGGACTCCAAGACCTTTAGATTCAAATGTTCAAATATTTAATTCAAAATGCTATCTCCTTTATTCTGCATTCTCCGTGGGTGCCTTTGATAATGCCATCATCAGTGGGCAGAGGAGAGAGCAGAGAGCACAGATATTGGCGAAACAGAGAACAATGGCCTCAGAGATGGGTGCTGGTGAAGGAGGCCAGGACACAAAGATGCAGCTTGTTGGGCCATACGGTTGTGGATTAGGACCCATCCTTCGGTGAGGTGACAATAAAAGCAGACACTGAACTCCTGTGTGGAGAATGCAAAGTCACCAAGTGAGGGCAGAGCAAAGTAGGATGCTGTTACATTGCAGTGTGGCCACACAGAAAACTGCCATTGCTGTGCTCCTAACGCCTAGACAAGAAATTCTCAGATACCCGCAGTTTCTGGACTGTTGTGTTCTGTGTTTCACCTAACAATTACTAAGCACTTGTTAGGAATAAGAATTTGGCTAGATCCTCCCTCCCTGTCTCTTTTTCTTTACTTCATCTGGATCTAACTGGGATCATTAATTCTCCAACATCCCTGTGAAACTTCATGAAACAAATGGTACTATGTCCAGTTTGCAGTTGAAAAATTGAGCAAGAAGGTTAAATAAATTGGCCAGTGTGCCTGGCCAATATTTTGTAGAGTGAACACTTAAATTGAGGTATGACTACAAATTTTATGGTCTTTCTATCCTTTCTGAAACATAAGGTTTTCATTTAAGTGAAACTCATCATTACAATAAATAACACAATTTTAAAAGATAGAGACAAAGTAAAGCACCCAAACATGAAGAGGTGACATCTCTTCTGAGAATGGAATGATCCCTGCCAGGGTGGGGAGAAGGTTCTGTGGCCCTGCAGTGGCACCTTATCTGATGAAGAAGCACATGAGGTGACCTGTGATTTGACCCATGCTTCTGGCTTTTCACAAATGTTAATTGGATACAGCAATTTAAAAAATAATAATAAATGAACAATACATCATTTTCAAAATTTTCACCTCATTACGGTTTTTTCTTTTATCCACGAATTCAGTATTCTATCCTTTTAAAAAACCTATATTCCCTCTATGAGATCTTGTGGTTTCCTTGAGTATCAGATTTGAGATGCTTTCAAATATGTAACACTCATTGTATTCAAACAGGTGTAGAAAGGTCCTGTTAAGAGGTACTTGCTGGGGTTATGTCAGAAAGCTGTGCCAATCTTTGTAGTTGACGCAGGTTGTAAAATATTCCATTTAATAACTATTAATGAATAATTCAGTTTCAGGATTACTTGAAAATGACACCTTTGTTTGTATCATGTCTTTGCCCACAAATCCATGTAAATGCATTTTTTCTGGATGCAATTTTAGAATAAGGACACTGCTTGGGAATGGTGGACAACTGGTCATAAAATAAAAGGCAGAGGTTCCATTGTCGAGGCTTTGGAATCTTGTGAGTGACTTTTGTCCTCAGATGCTGTGGAGCAGGCACTGTCTGGATTTCACAGAACCCACCTCCTTCAGATCCAGAAGGTAATGAAAAGAAACTCAGGGTCTTGGGATCAGGGGCTTGGAATTCACTGAGCCATGAGCAGCTGAAGCTTCTCACACAGAGAATCTGGGAGGCACTTTGTGTAGTATCATTTACAGCAGGTCACTTTTGATCATTTCATAATTTTAGAGAATCTTCTTCCTGACTTATTATGACCAAGGAGAACATATGTAATTTTATGCAGTTCCTTTAAAGAAAACCCTTATCTTTTAATAAGAGGAGTGGCCTCAGATATGAGCAGGTCAGTGCATGTGACACCCAGGGATTATAGCACAGAGCCTCAGGGGATGGCTTCACTGCTATGGACAGACTAAGGAGCAGAGGAAAGGTATCCAGAGGTGAGTTGTTGTCAGGGTTGAACTGTCCATGGATAACGGAGAAAGCCGGTACTGGACTGTCTTCCGGAAGGGCCCGTGGGTCTGGGGTCTGTGCAGATCCCCTGCCGATGCAAGACAGCAGCTGTAGCCAAACCAGAGACCCTGATCTGGAGTTGGTGACCTCAGCATTCCAGGAGTCACAGAGTCTTTATCAACACAGTTTTCATTTGCCTCAAATGGATCAATTTTCTGTGTCTGTAAACTTACAAAAGGCTCATTCCAAGGCCACAGTCCGTCAGTGCAGCCAGTCAGCCCCAGGCTGTCCCTGGTCCATTTTCTTCCTCTGAAATCCATTTCTTCCTAGGTCTTCAGTCTCTACGATGAATCAGTTTGTATTTTTCCTGCAGGGGAGCTTGTCCACACTCAGGACTTTTTAGTCTACCGATACAGACAGGACTGAGCTCCCTGGGGATGTTCACCTTGGCCCGATTGCAGGCGAGGAGCCCGAGAGTGGAGAAGTAGGTGGGGTGACCAGGATAGGGGTGGAACAAGGACAAAAAGGTGTCACCAAGGAGGGTCCTCTGTGTGAGGGGCATTGAGCGTGAAGCTGATTAGCAAGATTGCTCCCTGGATTTGTCCTGTGGGGTGATGGGTGGTCTGGGTTGCACTAGAGGTGGGTTGAGGGACTTGGGGGAGCAGAGACACCTCAGGAGTCTGCCGGGTGGAGGAGGATCCTGCCAGGGGTGTCTGCTACTGGGTTCGTCTGCATAGATGGCCAGCTGTGGCCCTCGGGCCAAATGTGGCTGGGATCCTGCCTTTCCGTGAAGTTTTACCGAGCGCAGCTATGCAGTCCACGGATGTGCCCTCTCCGCTGCTTTCCTGTGACCAAGGCAGAGCTGGCTGGTGGGGACAGAGACCACGAAGCCCAAGACAACTCCCCTCTGTCCCTTGACAAAGGCAGGTGCCCATCCCTGGCTGGGAGGTTCTGGGAAAAGATAGAGATCCCTGCAAATGCTGCGAGATTTCCGGATGAGACAGGAGTCTCCCACGGAAGGCTTCTCCTTGCTCCTTAAAGCGTGAGTTCGGGTCACCGTAGAGCACAGGTGGAGGGTGGCACCCGCGGAGGCGAGGACAGCCGCAGGCGTCCTGGGGGCCCGGGACGGCCACGCGTAGGGACGACGTCCGGGCTGCAGCCGTGGTGCCGCGGAAGCCGGGGCTGGGGCAGAAGCGACCTGCTGCGTCTGCAAAGACACGGACTGGTCTGCTTCTCGTGCCTCCTCAGGTCACAGAGGGGGCGGAGGGACGGCTCTGGTCGGTGGCTGAGGTCCCCAGGCGCCCGAGGGGTGAGGGGTGAGAGGTGAGAGGTGAGGCTTTGGTGGTGTCCTGAAGGTGAGGCGGTGAGGGGGAGGTGGCTCCGATGCGGGTGCTGAGGTCCCGAGAATGAAGGTCCTGGGCGAGAGGAGCCCGGAGGTGGCGCGTGGCCAGGGGCAGCGAGTTGCTGCGGAGGCGGTGGCGGGAGACGCGGGCGCGGCGGCCGAGGGCGGGCGCTGCACAGCGCAGGGCGCAGCCGGAGGCAGCGTCGCCGCGGAGGGGGAGGCTCGGCGGGTCGCAGCCGCTCGGGGCCGCGTCTCTGCCGGGCGTGGGGACTGGCCGGGGCCCCTCCCCAGCCCATTCCCGAGCCCATTCCCTGCTGGGTCCGGAGCCGCTTCTCTCACAGTCACTGGGTCAAATTGAAACGTGCCAGAAACGTGCTGGCTGACTCGACGCCCTTCTTTCAAAGGCGACATGTGCCCCTGCCCCAGCCATCCGGTGGCCCCCGGTCTCCGGCCCTCCCTGCTGCCCTGGTGCCAGGCTCGCAGTCCACACGCTGGCAGACGTGCGCGCCCAGCCAGGCTTGAGATCCGCTGTCGTGGGACACGCGCGCCCCCTGCTGCTTCCCTCTGGCTGTGCCCCTCTGGGCCTCTCTACCACACCTGAAGCAGCGTGTCCACGCTGCTGAAATCCCACGTCCCCACAGGAACCCTGACAAACGTGGACCTCTCTCATGTTGGGCAAACCTCAGTCAACGGACACCGCGTTCCTCTGGTAGATTTTAATATGCTGGAGTCTCCAATTCCACCAGTACCTGAGACCCGTCACCCCTTGTCCTGAATCCCTTCTGCTCAAACACCTGGACTGGTCTCTGCTGCCTGGCTGATGCTGCCTGCGATCACGTCCCCACACTCCTGGCACGATCACAAGCCACGCAGCTGGCACATGATGCCCACAGCCTGGATGCCAGGGCATCAAGTCACTGTTCAAGCCAAGCCCCTCCCCTGTGGCTGTTCACGTGCCTCTTTTGACCCCTCCTTCCCTGTCCAGTCCTCACCTGCTGTTCCCTTGTTTTACATTAAGAAGAACATGGCATCTGTTATTTATCTTGTCAGTCATGGCTGGAACCTGCTCAAGCCTTTGTCACAAACCTGTTAATTCTGCATTCTGATTTTTCAAGGTAAACTTTCTGTCAAGGTATTGTCCACACCAGGTATCTATCTATTAAGGGTGAGCTTCAGCTATATCTTGCCACTTCAACTCTGAGTTAGACTGTCAAAGAACACAGGTCTTGTGGCATTTGGCTGACAATTTTTCTAATGAATTTGGATGACTATAAAAAATGAGTGCAGGTTATATAAAATTAACAAAAAAAATTGTTTGGGGGAGACACAGCAGGTTACATTAAAAAATTTTTTTTTCATGATTTTAGATTTGCTTTTCTTTTAGAAGATTTTCTCTTACTTGAGGTATTTCACTCAAGCATTGTTCGAAGTGCAAAGTAACCTAAAACTTTGGTAATTCAACAATAATGTTAACACTTAAAATCTTTACACTTGGACACATTTTTTTTTTTAATTTGGTAAATAGGATTACAAAGGCTAAATGATTTTTCGGGTACACAAAGTTTTCAGCTCTTGGCAAGAATTAGGAATCAACTTTTCTAACATTTCTGCTGTACAGGCCTAGGGATGTGTGTGTGCACAGCATGTGTCTGTATATATGCACATCTGTGCATGTGTGTGTATGTGTGGGAGCCTGTGTGTGTGTATATGTATGTATATGTGTGTGCTCATGCATGTGTCTGTGTCTTGTGCATGTGGGTATGTGTGTGCACACGTTTCTTCATGGTTTACTTTTATCCACTAATGTAAGAATCCAAGAGTCCTGAGCTAATCTATTCTCACCCTTATTTTGCTGTATGGAAAGTATAACTTCAGGGAAACAGGTGTTAAAATAAATTACTATAAAACGTAGTGTGCAGAACACCTGCAGTTTATAGGAAAAACAGATGAAAATAAAAGTAGAATAAAGTCAGCATGACAAAAAGTGACAATTGAACCAAGCTCTCTGAGGTGCTGCTGAGGGACACTGTTGTGCTCTACATTAGAGTGAAACCTAGAAAGAAACAGCTGCAAATTCTTCTCCTTGCCTTGAGATTTAGTTCACTGCGTTATTTAGAAACCTATGTTCTATGTTACTTTATCTTAAACTTTAAACTTATTTTCAACCTTTTATAGTTAAAAAAACCTGTAAGCAGTTAATGCTACTCTAGGAAGAGTCACATGTTTGAAATAAGAATTAGAACAGGCAGTAAGGAAAAAATTAAAGAGAGGGCACCTCCTTTCTGTCTCCCAGGGTCAGAAGCCTCAGTGAAGACAAAAAAGGTCAACGCTGAAAGAAGAATGAGCTCATTTATAGAAAAAACAAGAATTGCCTAACAGTGATATAGGCCTTCAGGAAGGATGCTGAATCCACGGAGCATTTATTAAACTTCAGTTACGGGGGCGTGAGGCTAAGGACTATCCAGTCTGCAGAGAATAAATCTGCTTCCCACCTTCCAGGCTGACAAAGTCAAGTCTGTTAGTACCTGCCCATGTGAAGCATGTAGAGGTGCCTCTCAAAATGCACGTAAATTCCATGGCTTTCCAGAAGACTTCTTGGCAACAGGTCTTAGTGGGGGAAACAGCCACAGGTGCAGGCTGGTCCCCAGGGGTCCAGCAGGGAAGGCTGTGGGTAGGGCTGCTGTGGCCCAAGGCCATTGGGGGAGCTGGGCCATTCCGTGGTGGGCCATGGGTGTCTGGGTGGGAGTGAAAATGCAACGGCCCCCTGCAGGCACCCACTTCTAGAGATGCTGGGGCCACCTCTGGGTGCCTGTGGAAGCCAGTGGTGCACAGTTCTTTCCACCCAGCTTCACAGGTGAAGGATCTGGATATTCACATTAAACACATCAGTGAGACCCCACAACTGTCACGATTCTGGGAGTTAGATTCAAATCCTGAGGCAGGTTGGCTCTGGTACTACCATCTGAGCCTCCACTCACTGCCTCTCCATCCTGGGGACAGGACGAGAACACAGCTTCTGAGATGACGGTTTAGGTGGGGGTTGGGGGGAGGGCAAGGACCTGCACCCCTTGGGTCTATGGCCTTCCATGTCCCAACTGTCCCCCAAGGGGCTGTGGGTGCCCAGACCACGCTCAAGGTGCTCTAAGGTGAAGTCTTTGCTCAGATGCTGAGATCAGGCAGGGGACAGGGGGACTCTTGCAAATGATGTATTAAATCAACTTTTAACTTTCAGAAGTGCTTTAAATCCCAACAGGAGGGAAAAGGCAAACGTCCTCAGCAGGGATGGCAAGCCCCACTGTCCACACCCCAGCAGCTGTCACCAGCCTCGGACAGTCACTGTGGCAGGGGATACACGCTGCCTGTAAGGACACAGCAGGAGCTTTGGTGAGTGCACAATTTGACCTCTACCCAGGCTCCCTATTTGCATCCCAGAGGAATGGGGAAAAGGCCATCCTCCCTTATTTCTCTTTTTCTCTGGGGTTTTGTTCCCCTGGGCTGCTGAGCCAGTGTCAGTGAAAATTAGTCTCACCTTTTGGAGAATATAAACTAATCTGATAGGTTCTACCAGTCAGCTGAGGCAGAGTGCACAGAACAGTAAGATGTCATGAGACAAAACAATGTCAGCTAAGAAGAGGTCGCAGGACTCACCCGGGGCACTCTGACAAACAAAAGTAAATCTAATCTCATTTCATAAATACGGAGGGAGCTATGACCATCCAGATGCACTAAATGCTGAAACGCTACTGTTAGGTTTTCTTCCAGGGGAGGATTAGACCAAGACTGTCCATTCCCTACGTGGATGGAATCCAGCGATTTGCACTCCCAATACTCAGGCCCTGGCCTAAGGGACACAGTGTCCACTGCACCTGGCCAAAGATGAAGAGAGGTGCAGGGACTGGCCGGCAGGAGGGAATCCGGGAAGGTGAGGGAAGGACGGAGCCCCGTGGCCCCAACGTTTGGCCGTTCTCCACCTGTGAGGGGTCTGGGCTGACTTTGAATGGGAAGCACTCAGCAGTCGCCATCCAGCCCAGAGGTGCTGCCTTCCAGGGCTCTGCCTTATGCCCCGGGAGGGTCGCGGCCGCCCACGTCTGGATCATCAATGGTGGGACCAGGCACGTGGGTACTGCCCACTCCTTGCAAGGCCACTGACCCTCCACAGCCCCGTGAATGCAGCACAGAGGAAAATCTCAAATAGTGGTCTAAGGGTGTGACCTCCTGGCCCAGCCCCAACTGCCTGCAAAGGTGGGGGTCCTTCCTGCTGCCAGGGCAGGAAATGGTGGCACAGGGACCCCCAATCTGGCTGGGGTGGGGACTAGGGCAGACATCCTTGAGCGCTGGTAGGACACTGCTGGTCACACCCTTGACCAGACAGCCTTCAGGACCCCTGCAGGACTTGCTCCAGATAGATTTCTTCCTGACTCTGGGCCCTGGCCACCCTTTTCTGGAGTGTTGATTTCAGTTGTAATTTGCAAAGCAAGGGCTGATGAATATGCAAACTTGGAGGATGGAAAATTAATAGTTAGAAACAAAAATGCAGATTGGATGAATGAATGTGCTAGTCAGACACATTCATTCAAGGATTTCCTGATTTGGTAAAATTGTTCCTCCTAGAAGCATTGGTTGTTCTCGAGCCGCACAGAACAGGAGGAGTAGGTAGGACCTATCCTATGCTTCTCTGCTTCTCCATGTACTTCTGGCCTTGGCTAGAGCCTCTTGTGCTCTGTCTAGGACAGGTGAAAGGGGTGGGGGTGTATGTGCAGGGAAGGCTGGAGATGTGTACCCTATACTAGAGTGTGGCCTGGGGGTGGTGTTGGGTCTCCTGGGAGCCCCTCAAGTTCTGCATGTGAAAGTGGAGTGTGTCACTCCAGGTCTGGGCTTTCTCCTTCAATCCTCCTGCCTGACATGCACACCTGTCAAGGGCTGCCACCCCAGGACTTTGTATCAGAAGTAGCCACAGCCTTTATTGGTGCCTTTTGAACATGCAAAAAACATGTAGACCCATGTATGAACCCTCCATTACCCAGTGGTACTGTCCACACCACAATCTCCCTGGGGCTGCCCTTGGTCCCAGGGCTTCATCCAGTGCCCTCACTCAGACTGTATAGAATAGGTCACAGACCACTGTTGTGTCAAGAGACAAAAATTCCAAAAATAATAGTTTAAAGATCTAACTGGCTTTTATTTATGAGTCTAGAATCAGGCAAAACCTCATTCTATAAATGAGTGTTTTGATGAGCTGATCAGAGGGAGTTGGTTTTATAGGCAAAAGAGGGCTGAAAAAGCAGAAACAGTGCAAAAAGCTGATGGTCATTTCAAACTTACTTTTCTTATAGGTCTAAAACACAGGGGACTTACTTATTACTCTGGTGCAGGTTGACTGGAATCTCCTGTATTTTTGGAAAACTGACTCATTTCTAGCTATAGTTTGATTACTGTGGCACTAAGCCCAAGTGACTCCATTATAGTTTGATCTGGTCTGCTGGGGCCTAGTACCAGAGACTAGTCCAAAATAATGGTCCCCTGTAAATATCATAGTCTAAAAAAGATAAACACTCTATTTTAATATTGTATAACAATAGGCAAAATATTCTAATCAAATCTACATTATTTTGTTGCTTTGCCTCCCACAGATTTGTCTACCCTTTGCCCCTGGATGATGGAGCCACCAAAGATTACTCTAAGCCCATCTCTTCTGAGCAGTGAGAAGCCCCCAAAAGGGGTTAATCTCATGGAACCCTCAAGATAGAGGCATTCCTTCCATTTGGGAAATTAACCACAAATTGGGGTTCTCTTCCCGCATTTATTCTCCAGACCAGGAAGTTGCAGGAAAAGAACAGAGGTGGGGGGTTTCTAAGTACAGTTTAACAAGTTTAACCACAGACATTCCATAATGCAGTTTTCAAGAAGTGAAGTTGATCCACCAACAAATGCTTGATCTTAGCAAACGTTCCTTCTACCCACAGCAGTTTCCCAGCATCTTTACATATCAATCAGTAACCTGTCTGCCTTTAAGCCAGCAACTTTTTGTGTTATAAATTGTGTTACAATCCTTTATCTTACAATAGAGACTATATAACCTGGGGGAAATTTCCTGTCCTTTGCAAGGTCAATATTTAAAACTGCAGGGCTTTGGAAAACCAGGCCCTGTGAAGTCCATTTGCTTTATGCATACTCCACACCGTTTGATGAGTTCTAAAGAAATACTGATAAGCAGGAATTCATTTATTATTCTGCTCAGCCTTTATTTACCAAAAGAAACAAAAATAATATAAAACAACATCCCCTATAACTTTGGAGATTGATGCCTTAATCACTTATTTAATTCATAGGCATTATTTTTGGTCATTGTGCAATTGTAGAAATTACGCAATTTGAAAACTTATGTAATAATTTATAAATTAAATATATAATATATTTCCTTTTTGTTTGTCCACAAAGGAATTTTTTATATTTTAGTTGAAGTGTTTTTCACATTTTCTCCTCAAATTCTTTGCATACTAGATTTAGGGTAAAAATAAACTATGCAATTGTTATCCTTCCTAGTTTATAGAATTGACTGTTTAAATGCTCAATCAGAACATAGAAAGAAAGGACAACTATATCAGGAACAACTTCTGTGTCAACTCTTCTCTCTTACTATTTCTTCATTATGTTTAGACGTAAGTTACAATACTAGTAAGTGATGCTTATGTTTTTATTTGCAGCTTCTCATCTCTCTGTCTAACAGAATATGTTTCTCAGTGTTTTTCCTTGGCTACTCTCTCTCTATCCCCTTTACTCACCCATCCCTCACCAACACCCAAGGTTGTGGCCTCCCTGCTCTCCTCGTACTAATATATACTGTCTCCTGGTACACCCATGGCCCACAGCTTCAACAATTACTCATAAACCACACCTCAAGCTGCAACCTCACTTTGGAGCTCCAGAGCTCATTTCTAAATCTCCGTATATGACAACTACTAATATTTAGTACCTTCTAATTAGATTAATTATATTCTCTAACAAATTCATTCCAGTTCCTTCCATTTCCTATATTGATTATCGTACACAAAGTAACTTATGCTAATAACCTGATGGCTGAGATTCTTGCTTCACTCCAACAGTCCAAATAACTTCCACACATGAAAATTTTTATTCTGAAATGCCTTTGAAATTTCACCCATTCTAATCTATCTTTCTCATATTTTTTTTTATTTAAACTTACTCATCATTTAAAAACCTAAGAATTCTGTACATTTGTTTCCTGTGTCCTATAGTTTAAAGCCTCAACTCCTTTACAAGTCATCCAAACCCTCTTTAACAATGCTCTATTTTATTCAATCAGCATGTTTCTAGTTATCCCCTTCCTCTATCCTCTCCCGTTTTTCCCATAGAATATGTGTTTTCACATATTACAATTAACTTTCTTGCTACATTTTTCATTTTCATGATTTCCAATGTCTAGCCAAGCATTCATGTAAGTAAAACAGTTATTAATAATTAAAATTTACATAAAAACACACAATACTACTGATATACTTGAATATGAATTTAAAATATCTAGGAATTTTTCTAAGCATGCAACTACCATGTAAATAGAGGGAATACTGTAAATATCTTCTGTTCAGAATATTAACATAGACATTTGCCTTTTTTGAAACTTTTAGTGCCAATGTCAATGCTGCTCATGGTATTTGAGTTGCCAGTATAACACTCTTGTGTACATGTACATATATATACACACACATGAGGGTACTTCAAAAAAGTTCATGGAAAAATAGAATTAAAAGATAATACAAATATTTCCTTGAACTTTTTGAAGTTCCCTCATGCACATGTGTATCCATATATACGTAATGTTATTTAGACAAAAATAAATGAAGTACTGATGGTCACTGTAACACAAAAACATCTTACAAAGTGAAAGAGGCCAGACACCAAAGATCACTTACTTTTATGAAATCTGCAGAATGAGGAAATCCACAGAGACAGAAAGCATATGGCAGGTTGCTAGTTGTTGAGTGGAGGTGGGGATGGGCAGTAACAGCTTAATCATCTTGACATTTTCTTTCAGGGTCATGAGAACGACCTCCATAAAAACACAGGCTACCTGGGGTGAAGGTCCACTGAAAGTACCCTTGGTGGAGCCTCTTTGGCTTTTGTTTTCTGATTGGTTGGTAACAGCGGTGAAACTATCCAATCAGAACGCGTATTCCAGGAGCCCTCATTTGAATACAGAGTCTATAAATGGGCCGAGCAAGCCCACTCTGGCATTTTCTCTTCTGCGGAGCTGGATTCAAGAGTGGTTTCTACGTTAGTGTTCGCTGGGCTTTGCTGTTTTCAACGAACAGGAAAAGCTGCTCCGCAAGAGTATCTGAAGAAGAGAAGCAGGTTCCCCCCAAGGTGGAGAACTTTGCTGGGTCCACGCACTTCCCCATCCTCTTTGGACGTCTCAGGCCTGGTAAGTCAGTTTCCCCGTTTGTCCGGAGCGCGAGTTGGTGGGGGGAGTGGCGGAAAGCGGGGTAGGTCGTCCCGGGCAGCCAGAGAGTAGCCGCAGCCTCTGCCCCGTTGAAGCCGCCGCCGGTGGGCCGGGAGCCTCACTGCAGGCGGTTCCTGCTCCTAGCCATGCGCGGAGCCGCGGAGAGCGGCGGGCCGGGGCGCGGAGAGCGGCGGGCTGTGGCGCGGAGAATGGCGGTCCCGGGGCGCGGAGAGCGGCGGGCCGGGACATGTAGAGCAGCGGGCTGTGGCGCGCAGAGCGTCGGGCCAGGGCGCTAGTACCAGGGTACCATTGGCTTTTTCTCTGGTTTCTGCACCGATTAGGGGAGAGTGTCGGTCCTGGGAGTGGAGAGTGGCGGGCCCAGGCGTGGAGAGCTGCGGGCTGGGGCGCCGGTATCGGGGTATCGTCTGCTTCTCCCATCCCTGCGGAGAGTGGCGGGTCGGGCGTGGAGAGCGGCGGGCCGGGGCGCGGAGAGCGGCGGTCTGGAGCGCGGAGGGCGGCGGGCTGTGGCGTGGGGAGCGGCGGGCCGGGGCGCCGGTATCGGGGTACTCTCTGCTTTTTCTCCAATCTCCGCGCCGAGCAGAGGAGAGTGGCGGCCCTGGGGCGTGGAGAGCAGCGGGCTGTGGCGCGGAGAACGGCGGTCCCGGGTAGCAGAGAGCGGCGGACCAGGGCGCTGACATCGGGATACCGTCGGCTTTTTCTCCGGTTTCCGCACCGAGTAGGGGAGAGCGGCGGGCCCGGGCGTGGAGAGCGGCGGGCTGGGGCGCCAGTATTGGGGTATCGTCTGCTTCTCAAATCCTTGTGCCGAGTAACGGAGAGCGTCTGGCTTGGGCATGGAGAACGGCGGGCCGGGGCGCCGGTATCAGGGTACCGTCTGCTTCTCCCATCCCTGCGGAGAGCAATGGAGAGCGGCGGGCCCGGGGAGTGGAGAGCGGCGGTCCTAGGGCGTGGAGAGCGGCGGGCCGGGGCACGGAGAGTGGCGGGCCGGGGCACGGAGAGCTGCGGTCTGGAGTGCAGAGGGCGGCGGGCTGTGGCGTGGGGAGCGGCGGTCCCAGGGCGTGGAGAGCGGCGGGCTGTGGCGTGGAGAGCGGCAGGCCGGGGCGCTGGTATTGGAGTACCGTCGGCTTCTCCCATCCCTGTGCCAAGCAGCGGAGAGCGGAGGGCCGGTGCGTGGAGAGTGGCGGGCCGGGGCGCCAGTATCAGGGTACCGTCGGCTTTTCCCATCCCTGTGCTGAGCAGCGGAGGGTGTCGGGTTGGGTCTCTTTTGATTTAGATTATTTGGTGCCTTTTGAGCTTCCTGAATGTGGATTTCTATCTTATTTCCCAGGCTTGGGAACCTTTCTGCCATTACTGTTCATTTATTTAAAAAATATGTTCTATGTTCCTCTCTTTGTCTTTCTGGTATACCAATCATGTGTAAGTTGTTTCTCTTGATGGTGCGCCATGAGTCTCTTAAGCTATGCTGTCCATTCATTCATTCATTTAATTTGCTGCCCAGATTGATTGCCAGTGACCAGTCTTTAAGTTCTCTGATGCTGACTTCTGTTTTCTGTAGTGTACTGTTGAACCCTTCTGTTGAAATTTTCAGGTCGTTTATTGTATGCTTCAGTTGTGTTTTCTGTTAGCTACAATTTCATCTCCATTGAAGTAGTTATTTCTTGCATTGCGCTCCTGGTTTTGGCAAACATCTTTATGACTAATACATGCACTGTTCAAATTATGATGGGGCTACATCTTGATAAACCCATTATAAGTTGAAAATATGGTTGTTAAAAATGCTTTTAATACACCTAACTTATTGAACATTACAGCTTGGCCCGGCCTACCTTAATCATGCTCAGAACACTTACATTAGCTTACAGTTGGGCAAAAGTCACAGACCACCACAAAGCCTATTTTATAGTGTTCAGTGCTTTATGTAATTTATTGGACATTGTATTATAAAGTAAACTGAATGGTCATATGGCTACCATGTACGGTTTCTATATTATGTGTATCCCTTTTGAAGCATTTATGTGTATGGTGGGGAAGAATCATGTTTTCTAAAAGCCAGTTTTCCCAGATGGATAAAACAACATACACTCCAACTTCATGATAATTCAAGATATTCCACATCCTTATCAATACTGTATAGTCTTGTCTATCTGATGTGGTTTTAGTTTGTATTTTCCTAATTTCTATATGTTTACCATGTTTCATATGATTATTGAACACTCAGAAATCTTCTATGTAAAGTGGCTCTTCAAGTCTCTTGCCTGCTTTTCTCTTTGGGTCTCTCTGTCTTGTCTTTTTTTTAATAAAAGTATTTGGTTTTCTGTGAGGCAATTAATTTCTCTCTGTGACTGCTATTTACATCTTTTAACCAGTACTGTTTGATGAATAAAATTTTTATTTTAATGTCCAATTTATGAATATATATTTTTAAATTTATGCTTAGAAAATACATAGTTAAAATTATATAATATGTAATTTTTAAATTAAATTTCAAACAGTCTGTTTTTTTCAATCTTTTTTTCTTTTTCAGAACCAGCATTTGGATTTTTTAATCCTCTCGGTCGTATATTTATTTTCAGTATCTTTGATTTTTTATTATGATTTTCTTCTACTAGCTTAAACATTTTCTTTTCACTGTACTGAAACTAATGATTAGCTAATATATTCTTAGTCTTTTCTTATTTTACCTATTTAAGACTATATGTTTTCTTTTAATTTTTGTTTGAAATTCATTCTATATCTTTAACAGCTTAATTAAAGTGTAAATGAAATGGAAGAAATGCATATACTTAAGGTATATACTTTTATGTTTGGACATATGTATGCACCCAAGAAACCATCACCACAACCAATATAATGAACATACCTATTATCACAAAATTTTTCTCATGCCCCTGTATTATCCCTCCTTCCTGCTCCTCCTCTCCACCCTTTATTTAATGAACTTGATTTCATTGAGCAAAGCATTAAAAAACATATATAACTAATATCGAAACCGTACTGGTCAATGAATAATCACAAAGGGAACACACCATGTAACTACCACCTAGGTCAAGAAATGGAGCTTGAGCACTGCCTCAGGAAATCTTTGGGCCTCTTCCACTCACTATCTTCTCCATATTCTCTTGCGGAAACTGCTATGTTTCTATTTCAACTAGTCCTGTTACAACTTCCTTGTAAAATCTTTTGGTGCATTTCTGTCCCATCTAGGACTGGAATTGCTGGTTCATGGGCGTGCCTGAGTAGGTGCTTCCAAACCATGGTCCAAAGTGGCTCTGCCAATTGACACTGCCACCAGCAGTGCTTATCAATTCCAGTTGCTCATTGTCTTTGCCAACTCTTGGATCTGTAGTGTGTTTTTTATTGTTTCATGCATTTGTTGTCAGTGTTTTTGCATTCAGATGAGTATGCAGTAGTTTCTACCGGTTTTAATTTCTACTTCTCTAATTGCTATTGAGTTTGTACACATTTTCATGTATTCATTTGTCATTGGAATGTCTTCTCCTTTGTAAAGTGCTCATTGAAGTGGCTTGGCTCTCTTTCTATTGGGAAGTCTTTTTCCTTGGAAATATGTAGTTCTTCATGTATTCTGCACTATAAGGCCTTTGTTAGAAATGCGAACTGCACATTTTTTCTTCCACTCTGTCTTACCCTTACACACTCTTAATGATGTTTCTGATGAGCAGAAATTACTAAATTCTAATAAAGTTTCATAGAAATTCGTTAGAATTTCTTTAGAATTTATGGTTTATAAAAATGCAATGTAAGAGCACTTTACTCATAACAAAGTTATAAAGATTTTTTCCAAAATTACTTTTTACACTTAAATGTGAAATGTCTTTTTGTATGGTAGGATATACTGATCAAATGTTATTAAATTTTTTCTAATAAACATCCATTTGATGCAGCAACATTGATTTAAAAATTGAAAACAGCTCTGCATAGCAATCTCTGTTCTTTCTCAGCTGTGCAACATGCACCAGCCTCTTTCTAGATTCTCTTTAGGTCATTTGTCCCTCTTTCCATCAATACCACAAGGTTTTATTCCTTGTACCTTCGTAGAATGTTCTGATACCCTGTAGAGACATCTCCCCACCCTGTTGGTTTTCAAAAGCATGTTGGAGATTATTGGACCCTTTGCATTTTTATATTCTTCTTCAAATCAGCAGTGAATTTACACAAAAGACTTGTTTTTCATTGATATTGTAATAGATGCATGTATCATCTTTAGAGGAAATAACATCTTTATAATAATGATCTTCCAATTTATGAGCATGGTTATTTTTTATTTAGGTTTCTAAACTATGTTATTTCTTGGAGGGGGGATCTTATACATGGCATTATATTAATCCCTAAGTCATAGTATTTTTATGATATTGTAAGCATCTATTTTTTAATTTATTTTTGCTGTTTGTTACTGTCTGTGTTAATTCCAGGAGGTGTGAAATGAGCTGAGCTGTTCTGCTGGGGTGAGTGACTTACCTGGAATTGAGCCCTGATTGAGGTGTCAAAGGAAATGATTAATAGTGGGTCTTAGCTAGGTTTGGCTGAGGTTTATATCATCTTGTCGCCATTATTTATTGATAGTAGTGAATGTGGTGATTGACCAGGTTTTTACCTGGTCTTGGTGAGAACACAAGAGGGCTCTTCTGCTGGGGCTGGCCCACAGTGAAAATATGCCTGCAGGATCAGCAGGGTGTAAGAAGCTCAGTCCACACTTTATATAGGGGTCCCTGGGTCTGAGGTGTTCTGTGCACACACAGATGGCTCCTGATCTGAGAGAGGAAGTGCCTCCTGGTGTATCCCTGCAGAGAGGAGCACTGGACCCCATGCCAGCCTCTCCTGACCTGTCACTGCGAGGCTGCCTTTGGCTGAGATGCTCTTCCTCACTTGATGTGTTTCTTTAATGCTATTGCTATAGCATATCTTTTTTCTTCAGCACTGCCGTTTTTTTGCTCCAGTGTCCTGGCATTTACACAGAGTTGGTTTTTTATATTTAGCAAACTTTTATACTCATTTAGCTTATCTGTGCTTTTTCTGTTTGTTGTTTGTTTTGTAGATTCTTTCGGCTTGTAGGTTACTTAGTCAGAAATTTTTATGCCATTATTTCTTACCTATTTTATTGTCTAGCATTTCCAGTACGGTGGTCAATTGTATTTGAATATACCAGGCATACTTAAATTGTTCTGAACCTGAAGTACCTTAAACATGTCACCAATAAGAGTAAAAGAATTTACTTTTTATTCCTAGCTTTACATGAGGTTTTTAAATCACAAATAATTGTTGAATTTTGTCAAAGGCCTTTTATTAATTTATTTGTTTAATTGTGGTGAAGTAAACAAGGCTATAAAGTTTTTTCTAATCACGGGCTTAGCTGAATTGCAGTGTGTAAATGTGATGTCTTTGTTGCCATTTGGTTCAATATATTATCTAATTTCTACTTGATGTTAGGTGTTGGGTCATTAATAACACAAATGTGATTAGCCCCTTCTCATAGGTAGAAAGATGAGAGGTCGAGTTTTAAGTTTGTTGTCTAATGTCCTGGACTGACAAGAATTTTCCTACCTTGCCATGTTCTTCCGTTCTCCCATGGAAACTGCTCTGCAGTCTTGGAACCTGGGTGGGCTTCTCTCTCCAACCTACGATGTCAGTGTCACTGGCCTCCGTGGTGGGGTTGCTTGTCAAGAGAAGGAATCTCTTTGTCATTAATTCAGTGTATTTGGACCTGGGAGATGCAGACCTTGACTCCCATCATTGGTTTTAGTGGGTCGATTTATGTTGGTAGATTTAAAATTTGCATCAGGTAGACACAATTTAAGTCCTCGTTGACTGGCTCCCTGCACATTGAGGATTTCTAACATATTATGTTTCTGCCAACAAGTGCCTTAGTTATGTATTTTATGATCATGAAAGGGGAAACTACCTTTATATTTCTATTTTTCAGCTATACAGTAGGGACTACAGCATGGAACTGATTGCCTTTGGGTCCCAGCTCATTGACCCTCTTTCCTTTCATTTTTCTCTTTTTCTTCAATTCTGAGACCCCCTAGACCTATTGTGAGAGGGTTTCAGGTCTGCATCCTTCTGCCTGGGGACCCAGAACACCTGTCAGGTCCTAGAGAGGAGTGATCCAGAGACTGGCAGGTGGGGAAACAATTATTGAGCACCTGCAGTGTGACTGTGGCCAAGGCCATGAAGGAGAGTCAGGCCAAGGCTTCACCCAGCCTCAGGGACCAGGGGTCTTGAGCCACACCCACATCTTTCCCACAGCACAGACTCAGCCAAGGCCGGTTGTAAGCACAATGGCCCTTCAATTCCTGCAGCCCCAGGTCAGGGCAGGGTCTCTTCTCCCTGTTCTTGAAGGCATCAGGCTCTCCCAGTAGGTGGCTCCCAGTGTTTCTCCTGAGGACTTGTAAGGCCTTGGGACTTGTCTGTGAGTGGTGTGGGTCTGGGGTGGGGGGTCTTTACCCACGTTTGCACATGTACCATCCACTCCTGCTCCACCACCACCACCACACCTCCATGCCTTTACCTTGACCATGCCTCCTGCAGGAACACCCTTCCCCCAGATTCTCCTCTCAGGACTTTCCAGGAACATTCTTGCCCTTTGTCACCCAGCCCCATTCAGGAGCTGTCTCTGCTTCCTGCCACCTGATTCCAGGGCTCACTGCCTCTCGGGCGAACCCCTTGCTCATGCATGCACTGGGCTTGGGCAAGGATCTGCATCTGTGATTTCCCAGCCCTCAGCGTGTAGGAAGGAGGGAGCTGTAGAGAGGAATGAAGTGGGATAAGGTGGGATGGGGGAGAAAGGGAAAGGGTTTAGGTGGGTCAAGAGGGGTGTGAAGAGACACAGACAGGAGCAGAGGGGAGGAGAGGCCCCTCAGCATCTGTGGTGCAGGGGGAAGAATGGGGGCTCCACATCCAGCTCTGCGGCTTCCTTGGTCTTCCTGTTTGGGAAAAGTTGCTGTGGGGCTGGGGCTATGGTGGTCACCACTGGCCTCTCCTCGTACACCCTCCAGTTCCACACCTTCCCCATGGCTGCTGACTCCTGGCTGTGGAGGAAGAGCCCTAGGTGACAGTGGAGGGGTCCTGGGCTCACACAGGGAACACAGCTGCGGCTTCATAGCCTCCACCTTCACCTTGACCCATTCCTCTGCAGCCGGGAGGGTGATGAGCAGGTGAGGACAGGTAAGGGCCACCCTCCTTCCAAGGTCTTCCCTCCTAGCCACCCATCCACATCTTCCCAGCTTCCCCCATACCTCAGAGAAGCCCACCTGGATCTAGTCACTAAGTTGGTCACCATGCCTCACTTCCTACTACTATACTCCTCCACGCACACCAGCCAGGGTCCAGTCTCAGGACCTTTCCACAGGCCATTCCCTCCCCCTGGACCTCTCTCACCCGTATACCTACAGTGTTGTGCTGGAGAGGATCGTTGTTGATGTTTAGAAATTTTGTAAGCATTCAAGTTGGTCCAGTGTGAGTATTTACAACAGAAAAACTGCAAACACTACAAATCCAGGGTGTTGTCAGGAGAGTCACTTACCAGCACAGTTGCAGCTCTTCTCCCCTTCATCCCTCTGGTGACCCCACTGACCCGTTCCCTCTTGACATCCATTCTCTCTCCATTCTCTTGTTTGGTGCATGGGATCCATTGGGGGCAAACGCTGGCTGCTTTGCTCCCCACTTTCTCACCTGGGCCTGTGATGGTCCCATACACATCCATGGCCATGAAGAATGGCTCCACCTTGTTTTACCAGCATCCTTTCGGCCTCTGAATGGACATAAGAGGGCAGCAGGGATGGGTTAGCAGGATCAGTGATGAGGATGCTGGGTGGTCACAAGGGTGGTAACAAGCGACTGGATTCAGGGTGATGTTGACATTAGTACCACCACGGCTTGCTTAGGAACTGGTGTTGCAGGTGAGAGAAGACCTGGGTATGACCCTATGGTTTGGTCCTGGTGGTGCTAGGGAAGTTGTGGAAGGAGCAAGAAATGGATTTGAGAAATTCATGTGGAGTTCCCAGAGGTCCTTGTGTGGGCCCATCAGGTCCTCCAGCTTTTCCTCAAAATGCAGCTTGGGGGCTGACCGCACAGGCATTAGGGCCCATGGGCTGAGAACTCATACCATGGCCTGGCCCAAGGGGGGTCTTAATGCAGACACTTCAGGGGCTTTGTCCATGCTCTGCCCCACTGGATGCACCTTTCTGTCAACCATCCAGGGCTCAGCTTAGCCAGCTCCTCTGGTCCCATCCTTGATAGTGTTCCTCTTGCAACCCAGCCCAATCCCCAGCCATGATGACCATGAAGTGACTGCAGGACTGTTTCCCCATTTAGTGTGCAGTGAGTTGTCTCCCTCTCTCACCAGTTCCCCTATTCCCCTCCCCTGAGGAAACCACTGTGACCAGCTGTTTGTTTGTCCTTAAAATAATTGAATTCATAGGCAATCCTGTGTCTGTGTCCCCAACCATCAATCTCTGGCCCATTTTCTAATAGGAATTGTGGCCTATTAGATATGATGTCTCACACCTTAATTTTTTCATGTAACAATATATTTTTGGAATCTTGTTAGCATGTATGGAAATTTTTGCACTTTTAAAAGGCTTCATGGTGGTCAGCTGTATGAAAAATCTATAATGTAATTGCACTCCCCTATTGATGGGCATTTAGGTTGTTTCCCATGTTTTGCTGTTACAAGCAGTGCTGCAAAGGCCATTGTGCATTCATCTTTGTGCTCATATGGGAGAATCTGTCAGATGAATTCTGAGAAGTCTACCTGCTGTATGTGTATAAAATTTTGCGCGACACAAGTTAAAGGGAAAATAATCACACATACCTTCCCATGTCATTATATTAGAGTAGATTAAATTTTGAAAAAGATCAGTAAGGAAATATACCAGCCTGTTTATGGTGGTTTGTATATTAATAATTGTCAGATAAAAATTATATGCGTATTTAAAAAGTAAGAAATACTTTAGTCAAGACTTCTGCAGAAGGAGCCAACTCTATTGCAGTAGGAGAGAGATTGAGCTCAACTCCTAATACAACAGGGATAAGTTGGAATTTATAA